>NW_026988442.1:20720000-21970000 GCF_030222135.1 Aotus nancymaae | reverse complement strand
AATATCAGAATCTGAACAAATCTGTATTCTTTTGTGGAAGGCTAGAGCAGCCTGGGAGAAACAAATCCATTTCCAACTTTCACTCTATAAAAAGTTCCATATTTTCTTAGATCAGACAAAATATATTGAGTGCCAAAATGCTGCAGCAATATGGACGCGTCACTCAGCTGGGTTGGAATCTGTATGCATTGTCCCCCCGGGCCAGTTTTGATTATGTTCTTTTTCCTTTTATTGCAGTCAGCAAATCTGAATTTGCTATTGTGGGGACAGCAGAAAGAAGAGAGAAAAAAATGAAGGTTTTTAACCTTCAGAAAGTTCAGAGGTTCAGTCTGAATAAGCACAAAAAGTTTGAGTGCCTCTGAATTCCTTGAATTTGCAGAACTGCCCAGAATCCCAAGAGAACTACCTTGCACATAGGATTCAGGCCCTGCTTTGTGGCTAAGAGGCAAAGCTGAAATTATGAGAGAGAAACAGAGAAAGTGGGAAGAGGAATCAATGTTTTTTTTTAAAAAACGAGTTTGGTCCCAATCCAGGCTAAGTTTTAGTCTATTGTTCAATTTCTTCAATTCAAAGCCATCTGCTTCCCACGGCTCTCAGATAATGTCTCCCCTGCCAGGACACCCTGTTCCTGCTTAATTGAAATTGGTTTCCAAGAATAGTTGTCCAAAGCAGTTTCCAATGGTGGGAATGTTTTGAAAGTCGCAATAGGAGTTGAAGCTTTGGGATGCAGATGTTCAAAGGCATCACATGGTCTACAGCAGCCATCATATTTCCAAAGCCAGGAGTTCTCTCATTGGCCTCTGCAACTCACAAATGGCTCCTTTGCAACTGGCACCATCTCTCCATCAGGGACACGTAATACTGCAAGTGTGAAGGGAAACAATCACTTCCATTCAGGTTTAGAGCAATGTGTTTCCCAGGCTTAATTATACCGCAGGTATATAAATTACAGAAACATGTTAATGCTCCCATGATTAAAATTATAGAGTACCTAATTGAAAAAGCATAAACTGAATTGAAGAATTCCTAATTATAGTTTGCTTTGAGGTGTTAATTTCCTCCATAATGAATGCATAATTTCTTGGAACCTATAAAGGTGGCCGCTGCATCAGCACATAGGCACCAGGCAGATGGAAAGTGTTGTCATCCTTCAGTTCAGGAAGTTGACACAGGAGGCTGTGTTCAGGTCTGGAGCCTTAGAAGGGAGCTGAGGAAGGAGGCGGAGCTGGTACAGATGTCACACCAAGGTTCTACTCTACCTACTAGGCGTAGCGAGCGAGGTAGATGAGGAATCCTTATTAAACTTTCCCCTCCTGCCTTTCCTTTTCTTCTCCAAAGTCTCAACCATTTTCCAAGCTGGTATTTTGTGCCTATAGGACAGTGATTCTCATGGTTTGGTCCCAGATCAAATACTGATGTATTACCTGGGACTTCGTTAGAAATGCAAATGTTTAGGCTCTGCCTCCAGCCAACTAAAAATCAGAAACTCTAGGGGGAGAGCCCAGCAATCTGTGTTTTAACATATCCTCCAGGAGATGCTCATGTGTGCTACCATCTGAGAAGCTCAATTCTAAGGAGTGGGTCATATACACTCCAAGTCACATCTCACTGAGTTTTGTTGAGCTCTTACTCTGGATCTAAACCTGAGATGAGAACCTGAGGATACCAATCATCTATTCATTGATTGTACACTCACAATACTACCCTGAAGTAGAAAATATAAGTCCCTTTTCTCAGTAGAGAAAACTGAGATCCTGAAAAGACAGCTTTCTCAGCTTATAGTATCTTAGGACCTGTAGGTCTTGTAAGTTCTGATGCAGAATTTTTTTCATTGTTGTCATATAATTTTCATCAATGGCTCTGCTAAGAAATGGGTTTTCTGGACCGGGTGTGGTGATGCACGACTGTAATCCCAGCACTTTGGGAGGCCGAGGCGGGCGGATCACGAGGTCAAGAGATCAAGACCATCCTGTCCAACATGGTGAAACCCTGTCTCTATTAAAAATACGAAAATTAGCTGGGCGTGGTGGCATGTAGCTGTCTCTCAGCTACTCGGGAGGCTGAGGCAGGGGAATCACTTGAACCTGGGAGGCGGAGGTTGCAGTGAGCCGAGATCGCACCACTGCACTCCATCCAGCCTGATGACAGAGCAAGGCTCAGTCTCAAAAAAAAAAAAGAAAAAAAGAAAGAAATGGGTTTTCTGAGACATTGTAAGCTGGAGGCTGAACCACAGCTTGGAATGACTTCCAGTGAGGCTTGACTTTGCTAATGCTGAGTCTAACTGTAGAACCAGGGAAGGGTTGGAGGGGGGGTGCTTCTAAATATCTGTAAGCATTGATTGTGAGTATGCATTCTTCCTGAACAGTGATGCAAACTCTAAGTATGAAAGACCATGCCACAGCTCAAAAAGAAATTCTTCGGTTTAGGGAAGAAACTCCCCTTGCACAGCCACCCAGGAAGCTGTGAGGCCCCCTATTAAGGACTCGGGAGGACACAGCAAGTTGTCTAGAGTAAAGATACACTACATCTCCTCCGCTCTTCAGACGTGCAGTTTCCCTCAGGTTTCTATTCCCTAGTCCAAACACATCGGAGACTTTGTATGTGTGTGTGCAGTCAGTTTTAGCTAACCCCCAGCCATCTGAAACAATCAACTCTTGTTCTTGGTTTAAAACATTTTGTCAACTTTTTGCATAAGTCTTAGCCATTTCCAAATGGTTAGAAATTTGGGTCATTTCCATTTTTTTGTTGTTATAAATAACCCAGCAATAACAAATTTATTCATGTTTTTCTTTTCGTATTGTATCTTTAAATAGCAAAAATCCCCAGGAATGGAATTACTGAAATGAATAAAATTGAACTACAATGTATTGAGTGCTTACTCTAATATGCCAGACACTGACAGCCAATTCATATACATTAACCTTTTTCATTCTTTAATTAAAAAATCTCGAAGTAACAAATACACATAGTTGGAAAATCAAATAGTCAAGCTATTCCTTACTCCACCATTTACAAGCCCGGAGTCCTGTACCTCAGAGGCAAATGCATTTTAATTCTTTGCCCTTTCTTCTGAGAATTGGCAATGTCACTACATAATGTGCTATTTTAAAGTTATTGATTGCAGACATTATCTATTTATTTCCTGCTATGATAGATGGTAATTTGGCTGTCTTAAATCATCCAATACCTCCCTTCCTTCTTTCCAATGTACTTAAGCCACTGTTTTTAGTTAAATAAATACACTATGGCTAATTTTACAATTCTGTAAAAACAGATCACTTCAAAGCCAAATGGTATAGTACTTTTATTGTAATATAATGTAATATGTAAGTATTTTTATGTTATTGCATAATTCAAAGCTTGCTAAGATTTTAGGTTTTTTATATATATTAACTCACTTGATTATTATCAAAACCCTATCAGGGAGGAACTTGTATTATCCCTATTTTACAGATGGGGAAGCTGAAATACTGAAAGGTTAACTAACTTGCTCAAGATCGTGCAGCTAGTAGCTGCTGATGTGAAATTTGAACATAATGGTCTAGCCCCACAGTCTGGAGCTTACTACTACCTCTAATTACTTTTCCTATCTTGTGGGCTTTTTTGTTTAATTCATTATAGAATATACGATTATTCTCCTTTCTTCAGGCAATATTTTTATTAAACTATTCATACACTTTTCCTCCCACAGAACTCTGTCATTTTAGGTTTGCCTTTAAATACTCTTTTTCCCCTTTTCTTTTCTGCCAGTTTCTTCTATTTCCTAAAATAAAACAGAACAACTCTCTCAAACAAAAAATGTCTCATATTTGTTTATAATTTTGGCAGTCATAATTTTTCATTTTAAGAGCTGCTTACTGTTCTTTGAATTTTTTTCTTAAAACATTCACTTCATATTTATGGAAGTAATCATTTCTCAAATATCTCAAGATATGATTTTGATTTTGGATAACAGGGAAGATTTTCTGATTCCTATATTCTCTCTATTTCTTCTAGAGTCATTTTTTTTAATTTGTTGCTGTCTGTCATGTTGGAAGCACTGCTCACCGAACCAGTGAACCTCCATAGTCAATATTTAAAAGTAAGGTGTTGAGAAAGTTGACTGGAGGTTCTGTGCTTTTGGAGTTGGAGACATTCAGATGATGAGATGAAATCCTCTTCCCATCTCCTGCCTAAGGGGTAGAGGACACACACATAGCTCTCCACGTTCAAAAGTTTGATGGTTTTATGTACAGACTTTTGATCAACACCCCTGTTTTCAGCCCCACATTTTACTTCCACATTGTCCACACATGACTACTTCAACATCAGAATCTCCCTTGAAATCTGGGGGGCAAATAAAGTTCATTCCTATTCACATGTCTTTGCAATTTGACTTTCCTTATCCCATCACATGTGGTACCTCTCTGACCATTTTTAGGCTTACAGGATTTTGTTAAAACTGCTCATCCACTCATGTCCCCTCTCCTGTTCTCTTTTCCTTGTGGGTTGCTATGCTTTTTCACATTTCACTGTTATTGTAGTGATATCTTAGGAGAAAGAGGAGGTAAATGAAGTACATTAATTCTTCCACTCTTAACTAGAAGTTACATTATATCTGGAACTTACATTATATCTAACTTAGTTCTCAAATAACAAATGGTGGAGGCATTATTATTGTATTCAGTTCTTATAGATACTGTCATTTAAATAAATTAAGGAAGATCACATAATTAGTGAGGTTCAGAGCTAAAATTCAAGTTTAATACTGATTCCTGAGCCTATGCTCTTTTTACTCCCAGGTCATAAAAACATTTATGAGTCTTGAAAACCATTACCAGATTATTCTTTGCAATTGGATGAATCGATTAAAAATGCTACTGGAATTATAGAATCTTACCAGTTCAACCACAGCTTCACTGAAATGGTTTATTATAATTTATGCTTACTTTTACTAATTTAATGCATTTTAAATGGGAACATATTGTCATTTTGATTTGCATTTCTTGGCTTACTGGCAAGGCAGAATATTTTTCTTCTCATTTTTATGCTATTAACATTTCCTTTTTTGTACGTTTTCTTTTTACATCCTTTGCCCAATTACCTATGGCAGTGGTTCTCAACCAGGGTTAATTTGTCCCCTAAGAGACATTTGACAAAGTCGGGACATGTTTTTGATAATTACAAGGGGGAGGTGGTATTGGCATCTAGTTAGTGAGTTGGGGTCAGGGATCCTGCTGAACATCCCACAATGCACGGCATAGCCAGCCCCCCACAACAAAGACTTATCCAGCCCAAAATGTCAATAGTGCCAAGAATGAGAACCCCTGAACCATGGGGGTCTTAATAGACTTTTTTTTTTAGATGTATGATTCAATCAGAGGTTCTTGATCTTTTAAGTTAGGAGACTCCTTTACCCTCTTAAAAATTAATGAAGGCATCAAAGAACTTTTGTTCATGTGAGATTTGTCTACCAATATTTACTGTATTAGAAATTAAAGTCAAATTCAGGCCAGGCATCGTTGCTCATGCCTGTAATCCCAGTACTTTGTGAGGCCAAGGTGAGTGGATCATTTGAGGCCAGGAGTTCAAGACAAGCCTGGCCAATATGGTGAAACCCCCTATCTACTAAAAATACAAAAATTAGCCAGACATAGTGGCGCACTCCTGTAGTCCCAGCTACTCAGAAGACTAAGCTGGGAGAATCTCGCTTGAACCTAATAGTGGAGACTGCCCTGAGCCAAGATCTTGCCCTGCACTGCAGCCTGAGCGACAAAGCGAGACTCCGTCTCAAAAAGGAATTAAAGCAAAATTTAAACAAATATTTTAATTCATTTAAAATATTAAGCCTATACATATTAATATAAAGCCTCATACTAAGCCTAAACATATTAATATAAATAATATATTTCTATTTTCCCAAATAATAAAGTTAGGGTAAAGAGATACAGTTTCACATTTTGTAAATCTTTTTAATATCTGGCTTAGTAGAAGATAATTGGATTATCATATCTGTTTCTGTGTTTAATCTGTTGCCATGAATTATTTTGGTTGAAATAAAGAAAATCCAGTATCACATAGATACATAATTGGGAAAAAAAGAAGGAATATTTTATTAGCCATTTAAGATCATTGTGGGTATTCTTCTTTCATATGACACCATAATTCAGAGTGGTGGCTTCCTGAAGTTTAGTTGCAACGAAGTATCAGTAAACCTTGTATACTCTTTTACATTAAAATTTATATCTATCTTGCACTTGAGTGGATTTTTGGCTTTACATGATTTTGCAACATTATGCATTGGTCATTTGAAAAATATTCATGGATTTATTTTAAAAATTCCAAATGTTAATATATCTCATTATACCATATCAAAATATTGCATTTGATGCTATCACCAGAATCACATCATTAGAATTTTTAAATATTGAAGACCTTTCCAGTTCACAGTGGCAGATACAAGTTTTCCAAATTCTAAGTTTCACTTGAAAGCTCCTTTGTACAACAAATACTGTCAGTTTTCTTTACAGTGACAGACTTTGATTATTCTGGAAAAAATGTTTTCCAGATATTCAGATCTTTCAAGAGTTAAAACTAAATGTGCCCCATGAAAAATGTGGCTACTTTAGCATGCAATTTGAACAATCGCAGAAATGTTTTTTTTCCTGAAGAAACCATAGTACTTCAACAAGCAGGAGACATGGACTCGAGGGTTGAGATTTAATAAAATTAATGCTTTTACTGCTTCATCGAGGATCTTCTTAAGTGAAACTGGCATTTTTGCTTTTATAGCAAGTTTGTGGTGGTGAAGTATATAATGACAAGTACAGTTGGGTACCACTGCCTTGAGTTAGGCTGAGGCACCAGCAGTATTGCCTACCTTTGCAGAGTCAATGTTAACAAAGTAGAAAAAGGCAAATGAAGTCTTAGCATTACTATTACAATTAGGTCAATGTTACAGAATCATTGGGTCTTAAGAACTCCCACAGGACATCTCTGGAATTTAGTGTATATAAGAATATCTTGGTGGGTGGGTGCGGTGGCTCATGCCTGTAATCCCAGCACTTTGGGAGCCTCAGATGGGTAGATCACAAGGTCAGGAGATGGAGACCATCCTGGCCAACACGGTGAAAACCCATCTCTACTAAAACACAAAATCTAACTGGGCATGGTGGCGCACACCTGTAGTCCCAGCTACTCAGGAGGCTGAGGCAGGGGAATTGCTTGAACCTGGAATGCAGAGGTTGCAGTGAGCAGAGATCACACCACTGCACTCCAGCCTGGTGACAGAGCGAGATTCTGTCTCAAAAAAAAAAAAAAATATATATATATATATATATATCATGGTGAACCTGTTCAAATTTACATTCCCAAGCCTCACATCCAGGGATTCTTGATGGGAATCCAGAATACACAGGCAATTCTGCTGTTGGATGGATGAGAACCTACAGTTCTCTGTGCATACATGATTATAACCTCAGTGCACTTCTGCAAACCTTAACAGTGGGTTACATCTTTCCATAAGAAAAATGTTTCAACTGATGTTATCATCTTTCTCTTGCATTTGTTTGCCCTATCTGGCAAATAAATATGCCTGCTATTATGATTAATTTAATGCTTAATTAGTAATTATTCCATTTACCTTTTTAGAGCTTAAAAGGGCTTTTTGAAGGTAATTGATTTTAGATTTTAGACGTTCTTATTAAAAAAAAAAAAAACTGCTTAGAGAGATTTCACCTGACACTTTCCTTAAGCAACTGTCTTTGTTACAAGGAGAGACATCCAGACCCCCTACTGATTACTCTTTTAAAAACAATAGCGTCTTCCTCTGTGAAAGCTTCGCCATGGGTTCTAATCACCAAGTTAGGAGCTGAATCCCCTTGGAAGCTAGTCTTGTTTAACTTCATTTTTTTTTATTTGCTCCTCTCACCATGTAAGGTAACTTTAGAAAACAATGACATTTCAACTGAGAACTTGACAGGAGTACAAAAGGGTTGCTTCCCAGGATGTCTGAGGTTTGAGAGGCCTGGAGTAAAGAAAACAGTCTGGCCTTCCACTAGGATACCGAAAATGCTTCAGAATGTTTATTAGAAAACAAAACAAAACGAAAACCAGGAAGCTTTTCAGTTCCCTGACACGTTCTGTTTCACATTTACTGCTTTTCAAAATTTAATGTGCAAATGAAGTAACTTGGGACCTCTTAAAGTACAGAGTCTAATTCAGTAGATCTGAAGTGGGGCCTGGGACTCTGCATTTCCAACACATTTTTTTTTTTTAGGTGATGAAGATGCTACTGGTTTGTGACCACCTAGGACCGGGGCCCCTGCAGCATTCTGTTTCTCCCAGTTATTGTTGGTTAGCACCGTTTGCTTTGAATCAATAATAACAATAATAATAATGTTTATTGTTTGTAGGGATGGGGTCTCACTATGTTGCCTAGGCTGGAGAGCAGTAGTGTGATCATAGCTAACTGCAGCATTAAACTTGATCCTTCCAAAGCATTGGGATCACAGGCGTGAGACACTATGCCTGGCCTACACAAACTACATAGACTTGCTTAAAGTTATTTTTTGAATGAGCTATTAGCATTAGCTAATAGAGCTATTGGTCAGTGTTATTTTATTTTGTTATTTATTTTATTTTATTTTATTTTATTTTTTGAGATGGAGTCTTATTCTGTCACCCAAGCTGGAGTGCAGTGGCGTGATCCCGGCTCAGTGTAACCTCTGCCTCCCGGGTTCAAGGGAGTATCCTGCCTCAGCCTCCCGAGCAGCTGGGACTGCAGACATGCACCACCATGCCCAGCTAATTTTTTTGTATTTTTAATGAAGATAGGGTTTCACCATATTGGCCAAGCTGATCTTGAACTCCTGACCTCAGGTGATCTCCCCACCTTGGCTTCCCAAAGTGCTGGGATTACAGGTGTGAGCCACTCCTCCCATCCAGTTATTTTTAAACTGAGTCAAATATCTTTTATACATTACTGGATTCTTGACTGGTTGAAATTATACTTTTCAACATGAACTTAGAAAATAGCACTTCTGCAATCAAGTAGAGATGGGTTCTATTTAGTAAATGTGAAATAGTCAACAGTGCACAGCTGGGTAGAGTGTATTAGGCATAGATTATGCAATTGTCACTCATGTAGAGAAATCCATCATCAATTAAAAATAATACTACAGCTATTTTGTAACATATTACATTAAAAATTACTTACAAACTATTTTCATATTCCTATCTTTGATCCTCATCACAGTACTAAGGTAATTCATACAATGTTATTTTATTTTAAATCATGTTGAAGTTAGATTCAACACAAAATAATACCTGCTTATATATAAATGATAGGAAAAATTTGAAAATACTAATGTTTGGGAAATCTTCCCCATTTTTATTCACCAAATTAAAAAAAAATAGGCCTTTTATAATGTTGATCTTCCCTGATAATGTTGCATCCTACTTTTGCCACATGTTATGATAGCTATTACTATTTTAATGATGTTTGGGGAGTACTTATTCTTTTGTTTCTTCAAGTAGTTAACAGATTTTCTCCACACCATTTACTGAATAATCCTTCCAGTCTTACTGAACTGTGATGTTGCCTGTGTGTGTGTGTGTGTGTGTGTGTGTGTGTGTGTGTGTGTGCGCGCCACTATATTCTTGGTTTATCTATACTGTTCCGTTGAATCTGCATCTCCATTAATCATTGTGTCTGCATCACCCATTTTAATATAGCTTTACAAAACATTTTAATATCTAGTCTTCCTATTTCTTGTTGTTCAAAATGTTCTTGGCTATTTTCACCCTCTTAAGTTTCCCTGTGAATTTTTAAATCCCTTTATCATGTTCTCTAAACAATCCTCAATGGAATTGGTCTAAATTATATTAAGACTATCGCTTAATCTGAAATGATTATATATATTAACGTGAGCTTTTCCACACTGAAAGAGAGCAAGGCTGTCCATTCATCTGAGTCTTCACTAATTCTCAGGACAAAGGCATTGACTCTGTCATGTAGATTCCATCTTTGCTACCTTGTTAAAATTGTTTCTTACTAACGTTAAGCTTGGCCTTCTGCTATCTTTCCCCCATTTGGTTTTTGCTGGTATTTAGGGAAACTGTGTGTGTATTGTGTGTGAGAGAGTATGTGTGTGGTGTGTGTGCTTTTTCTGCATCTCATTTGCTGAAACCTCTTGTGAGTTTCTTTAATTAAGTTTTATTATCTTGGTTTACCAGCTAATAATTACACACCATCTATGAATAATGATAATTTTATGTCCTCCTATTCCATTTGCAATAGCTCTTATTTTGGTTTTATGTTTTGTTGCATTGGGTAGAGCTTTCTGGGCAATGTTGCCAAATAATGTGAATAGCTGAACTTTTTGTCTAAATTCCAACCTCAAACACTAGACCTCCAGCAAATGTCTCTTATGTATAATGTTAGTTGTAGATTTGAAATAGGTACTTTAAAATCTGAAAAGGAAAACGTATTTCTATTCTATAGTTTATGACTTTTTTTAATGAGTGATTTTATCAAGTGCCTTTTGGATATCTACTCATGATCATATTTTTTTCTACTTGGATTTATTTATGTGATATTCTTCTAGATTTTCTATTACTAAACCTATCTTGTGTACCTGCAGTAAATGATGCACTTATGGAGCACCAATTTAATAGTATATTAGAGGAATAGTTTGTGACAATTTGTGATGCTTTCTCTCTTTTTCTGTCTGATGTAATTGTTTCCATGACATGGGAATTATCAGTTCCTGAAAAGATTGAAAGAACTCATTGGAAAAGCCATCTGGCTCTAGCGTTGTTTATTCTAATTTTCTTTTTATGGAATGCTTAATTAATTTATTGTCATTCTTTTTTGTTTAGTAACAAAGCCTTTTCAGATGCTGAAAACAGGTTTGGTCCTATCCCATAAGCATTAAACATCATTGTTCTCACAGTAATAGCTTCTAAAGAGTAGGAAATTGTGGTTTTGATTTTCTATTTGGTATGAGAATTACTTATAAGGTGTCATATAAGGTAAGTTCTTATTTTCCGCAGTTGGAGGTTTTCATTTGTGCAGAATTTTGATTTAGCAATTTCTGGTTCATTCCCATTATATATACAGAATATAGCCTATACCTTTATTTATTCAGATAATTTATCGATTTTTCTGTGTGTCTTTTGTCATTTTTATTCTCCATACCTGATATGATTTTTTAAATATAAAAATATTGTTTCCTTCTCTGTCATATTTTCTGGGAATAGGTTTTCTAATTGGTTGGTTTTTTTTAAAATTCTGTTTTAGACATTTCAAATTTACATATAGACAAATGTGTCATTTTTCTTGTCTTTTGTAAATTGTTCTATTATTAAGCTTAAACAACTCTCTTCCACCCAAGATTATCTTGTTCTTTGGTTTCAAACCTACAGGATGTTGCAAGAATGGTACAATAAACATCCACATATCCTTCCCATAGATTTGTTAGCTGTAAGCATTTTGCCATATTTAGTTTTTCTCTCTTTCTCTTATCTCCCAAATGGTTATTCAACCATTTGAGGGTTTGTAGTAACCATGACTCTTCAAAACGTTTAGTTTGTATCTCCTATGGAAAGGTCAGTCTGTTACATAGCCACAAAACCATCATCACACTCAGGAAATTTTAAAGTGACATAATGCTGGTATCTAATATATAGGTTATATTCAGATTTCCCCAACTCTCCCAATTAATTGTCCTTTAAAGCTTTTTAAAATTAATCCAGAATCCAATCAAGGATCACACATTGTATTTAGTTGGCATGAGCATCCTGAAATTTTTCAATAAATAAATAAATTCTGAACTATTGGAATATAATGTGGTTTTTCATATGTAGTGAGGTTTTAAATTTGATGATTTTTCTCATAATTATGAAATTTCTCAAACACTAAGTGATAAAATTTTCATTAATTTATGTTGCTTGTATTTTTATACATAAAATTATCTGTTTCTCTCTCTGACACACACATACATGCACACACACATCTATTTCATTTTTATTTAACTCATACTCTAGTACCCATGGTTTAATCATTGTAACTTCATAATACAACTTAATATCCAGTAGTGGTTTTTCAGCCTCATTCCTTTTTTTTTTAAGTTCTTAACTATATTTCCCATTTTGAACAAAACAAATCTTACTGGAATTGTCAAATTATGGTCATCCACATCTTTAGGGCTCACAAATATCACCTAACTGGCTCAGATTTTATACAATATGCTCTTTCTCAAAGAAAATAATACATCAATTTGGCAAGAATTGACACTTTTACAATATATGATGCTTTCCTCCAGGACTTCAGCATTTCTGTCCATTTATTCATCTTCAGTTCAGCACAATTATTTAACACCCACTCTACCAAGCCGTGTGCTAGGGGCTGGAGATAGTCTTTTAAATCATTCAGTAGAGTTTTATTTTCCTTCCACTGTCAGTCCTGTATGTTTCTTATTTGTGTTATCCTTAGCTATTTTTAAAGGACTCTATTTTAAAAAGCTTTTTCATTACATCTTCTGGCTTGTTTTTCATGGTGTACAGTGTATTTATCTCTATCTTCTACAAAACTACTTTACTGAATTCTTTTATTAATTTTAAAAGTCTTTCAGTTGATTCGCTTCGATATATTAGGTCTAGTCATATTATCCACAAATGATGATGAATTGCTTTCCTTTCTAAAATGTATGTCTCTTCTGTTTTGTGTCTTATTGCATTGGTCACAATTATTCCATTTTAGATGCAAGTTCTAGAAGTAAAATGATTTGCTCGGCATGGCAGACAGAGCAGTGAGTGTAAAGCCAGTACCAAAACCTCCATCTTGCTTTAGCAAAGGTCATCAAATCAAGGTTATCTACCCAAATATTACCTAACTGGCCCCATATCAATCCAGTTACTTTTTTCCCAAAGGAAGGTTGACATTTGCAGTGCTTACAGTTCTCTCTTAAAGGACTTAATCTTTTAGGTGTGCTAGATAATAATAAATGATACAGATAAAAATTAAGCAGGAAAGTGTAATTGGTTATACTGTGGATTCAGGTTGCTATTTTAAATAAAGTGGTCAGGGCAGACTTCCCTGGCAGAGGTGATAAAGTAAGCCTTCTTAAGTTGCGTATCTCCAAGGGAAGACCATTCAAGGAAGAGGATAGCAACAGCAAGGGCCTTGAAATGGGACAATGTCTGGGGTGTTCAAGGAACAGCAAAGAGGCCAGTGTCACTGGAGAAGAATTAGAGAGTAAGATCAGAGAGTTCTTAAGAGTGGGACTTGTAGACATTATAAAGATGTTGCATTTTACTCTTAAGTAAGGTGGGAGCCATAAGAGCTTTGAGCAGAGGTGTGTCTTAACCTGAGTCATGTTTTTAAAGGATCATTCTAGGCACTGTTTTGAGAATAAATTTTGGGAGGCAAAAGTGAAAGCAGGGAGACCAGTTGGGAGGCTATTACAATAATCCAGTCAAGAAATGATGGAAGCTTGGTCCAGGATTGTAGCTATGAAGATGTTGAGAAGTAGTCAGATTCTGAATATATGGTGTATTGAAACTGGAGCCATGGGAGTTGCTTATGGACTGAATCTACGGTATTTTGAAAGAGAGAAGAGCCATGATTGAGGAAAAACTTACTTGGATGCTTCAACTAGATTTTTATGATTCCTTTACACAACATGTTTGTCTTCCTCTAAATTTCTACACAAAATTCACTTTCATTAAATGTATCAAATGCAATTCAATCATAGGAGAAGGGCCCAGATAAAAAACAAAGCCACTCTTTGGTGTCTGATTCAGTAGCATTGTAATAACAATGCATGCAGCAATTGTGAAGGCTCCAGCCAACTTTCATGGAGCACTTTCTAGAATGCACTTTCTAGACATGTGATCTCAGTCTTTGCACTGCCTTGTAGGCTCCTACCTTCCCAGAATCCTTCTCTGGCAGAGTTCTTGCTACCCTCACTTCACTGGATTGTGGCAAACAGTTAATAATCTGTTTCTCCTTTCTGGGCTCTAAGCCCCCAGTACCCAGTGGCCAGGTTACATTCACATTTGAACCTGCTATTTTCACTTTATTAAGTTATCGTCACCCAATAAATATCTGATGAATAAATGTATGAAAGGTAGACAGACAGGGCAATAGGTCACCAAACTAGTCAGAGGCAAAGCAAAGATGCACGTGCACTAACTCTGACACTAGTCTGCCAAATGTGCACCTCCTCCTATTTCCTTGTCTCCTCTGAGAACTATTTTGACTAGGCAAATAGTGAGTAAAAGCAGGAATTCCCAGAGCCTGGGAAGAAAGGTTGGCTAACTAAGACATATCATTGTAAATTTCAGCTCCATAGTTCTGAGTGACCTTTAAGCGGGGAATGTAATTGCTAAGCTAGATTCTGTTGGGGATTACAAAGCTCACACTTGTTTCTTAGCCCATCTTGTCCAGTAAAACCAATGGTTTATCATAGCATTTTGTATTAAAATTTGTGCATACTTAAATACCAAAGCATTGACTTTTGAAGTGAGAAAGGACATTCAAGATTATTCAGTCTGTTTCTCTTAACAGCTTTATTGATGTATAATTTACATACCATAAATTAATCTATTTTAAATGTACAGCTCTTTAGTAAATGTATAGGATTGTGCAACTATCACCACAATCCCATTTTAGAATGTTTTCATCACACCATAAAATCCCCTAGGCCCATGTACAATTGATTCCTATTCCCACTTCCAGTTCCGGGCAATTGCTAATCTGATTTCTGTATCTATGACCTCGCCTTTTCTCTGTGTTTGATGTGAATAGAATCATACGGTCTGTAGTCTGTTAGTCTTCTGCGTCATATTTCTCTCACTTAGCATAATGTTTTGGAGCTTCATTCACGCCGCAGATTGTAGCAGTAGTTCGTTTCTTTTGTCACTGAATACTATTCTATTGCATAGATATACCACATATTGTTTACCCACTCACCAATTGATTGATAACCATGTAGATGGTTTTTATGTTTTGGCTATTATAAATAATGCTTCTATGAACAGTTTAATTCAAGTTTTTGTGTGGACGTGTCTTCATTTCTTTTGGGTAGATATGTAGAAATGGAATAACTAGATGAATAGTAGTTTCATGTTTATCTTTCAAGGAACTAGCAGACTATGTTCCAGAGTAGCTGTACCATTTACCTTTCCAATAGCAACGTATGATGTTCCAGTTTCTCCACATTCTTTCAAACAAAATGGTTGTCTGTCTTTTGTCTGATGGATTACAGTGAGTGTGTGTGGTGATTTCTCATTGTTGCTTTAATTTGTATTTCTTTAATGAGTAATGATGTTGACCATGTTTTCGTTAGTTTATTAGCCATTTGTGTTTCATATTTGGTGAAATGTCAACTCAAATCTTTTGTCATTTAAAAATTGGGTAGTTCATCTTACTATTGAGCTGTAATGTGTCATTATGCATGTTAGGTATAAGCCTTATCATATACATCATTTGGAAATATTTACTCTCAGCATGTGATATTTGTTTTAATTTGTTTAGTAGTATTTTTGAAGTCCAATTAAAAGATACCATTATTGCTATTTTAATCCTTTTTTTTTTTTTTTTTTTTTGAGACGAAGTTTCGCTCTTGTTACCCAGGCTGGAGTGCAATGGCACGATCTTGACTCACCACAACCTCCGCCTCCTGGGTTCAGGCAATTCTCCTGCCTCAGCCTCCTGAGTAGCTGGGATTACAGACACGTGCCACCATGCCCGGCTAATTTTTTGTATTTTTTGGTAGAGACGGGGTTTCACCATGTTGACCAGGATGGTCTCGATCTCTTGACCTCATGATTCACCTGCCTCGGCCTCCCAAAGTGCTGGGATTACATCTTTTTTTCTCACTAATAAATCATGCTTTCAGGGTTGTATGTATATACTTTATTTCTAAACAAAGATTATGAAGATTTTCTTCTATGTTTTCTACTAGAAGTTTTATAGTTTTAGCTTTTAAATTTAGGATTATGATCCATTTTCTGTTCTTGAAGGTTTAAATTTAGATTTTTACATGTGAATATTCAATTGACCCAGTACCATTTGCTGAAAAGACTATCATGTTTCCATTAAATCATCTTGGCACCTTGTCAGGAGTCAATTGATTGTAAATGTAGGAGTTTATTTCAGGACCCTTAATTCACCTTCCTTGACCTATAAGTTTCTTCTTCTGCCAGCATGCCACTATATTGATTTTTAAAATTTGTGAAATCTGAAACTCTAAGTCCTACAACTATGTTCTTGTTTTAAAAATTGTTCTATTAGGGACCCTTGCATTTCCATATGAACTTTATAATTAGTTTGTTTTTACAGTCTCCTGGGATTCTGACAAGGATTGTGCTAAATCTATAGACAAATTTGTAGATGATTACCATCTTAACAATATTGACTATCCCAATCTATGAACATGGAATGTCTTTCTGTTTATTTAGATTTTATTCAATTTATTTCAGCAATTTTTGTTTTACTTTTCTATGTACAAGTATTTCATTTCTTATGTTAAATTTATTTCTAAGTATTTTTGATGCCATTGCGAATGGAATTGTTTGTTTAATTTCATTTTTAGATTGCTCTTTGCTAGTGATAAGAATATAGTTGATTTTTATATTGATCTTGTATACTATGACTTTGTGAAAATTGTTGATTGTTGTAGTTGGTGTAGGGTGTGTGTGTGTGTTCAAAAGTCTTAGATTATCTATATATATAGGATAATACCATCTGCAAATAAAATGTTTTACTTCTTCCTTTCCAATCTGGGTGACATTAATTTATTTTTTCTTATTTCACTGGCTAGAATCTCCAGTACAATGTTAATCAGACATCCTTGTCTTAATCCTCATTTTGAGAGAAAGCATTCAGTCTTTTACCCTTGAGTATTATGTTAGTTTTACATATTGTGTGGTTGGCCTTTATCTGGTTCAGAAAGTTCCTTTTTATCCCAACTTTCTTTTCTATAGTACCCTTTATCATAAATATATATTGTATTTTATCAAATGATTTTTCTCCATCTTTTAAGATGATTATGTGATTTCCATTTTAATTTTATTAATATGCTATATTGGCATTAATTGAGTTTTAAAAATTAAACCAACCTGTATTCCTGGGATAAATCTCACTAAGTTATTTATATAATCTATAGGTTATTAGGTTCAGTTTGCTAATATTTGGTTTACCATTTATCTATTTCCATGAGTAAAGGTGCTGACATTTTCTTTTGTTGTATATATTTCTCTGATTTTGGTATCATAGAATGAGTTGAAATGCATTCACTCCTCTGCTATTTTCAGGAAAAGTTTGTGACAAATTAGAACTATTTCCCTTTCAAATATCTGATAGACTTCACCAGTGATGCCATATGAGCAGGACTTTTCTTTGTGGGAAGGATTGTAGTTGCTAATTTAACTATTTCAGTTGTTATGAGTCTATTAGAATTTTCTTCTTTTTCATGAGTTAGTTTTGGTAAGTTATCTATTTCGTCTATATTGTCCATGTTCTTCAGCATAAATTTTTTTACAGAATTTTTGCAGTCAGTAGTGATGCCCCCTCTTTTACTTCTGATTTTGGTAATTTATGTCATAAATCTTTTTTTTCTGGTCAATGTAAAGAGTTGTCAAATGTGTTGATCTTAAAAAAATAGTTTGTTTCATTGATTTTTCGGCCTTGTTTTATGGTGTCTTTCGTATTGATTTCCACTCTGATCTTTATTCCTATTCGTTTATTCTTTATTCTTGTTGGGGTTTAGTTTGCTCGTATTTTTCTACTCTCTTAAGACGGAAACTTAGATTTTTTTTTGAGTTCTTTCTTCTCTTATAATACTGGTGTTTATAAATTTTTCTCCAGCAACTCCTGACATGGTTGATATTGACAATATTGTCTAGTTTAATTACTGCTTTTTGGGGAGAGCATGTGCCAAGCTACTCATTCTACCATTCATGGAGGCCCATCCCATAATTTTTAACTATGAGGAAGCTGAGCCATATAGAGATTATTTTAGGTTGAGTTCTCTCAGAAGCAGACCTATGAGCTAAAGATTTGAATAAAAGTGATTTATTATTAAGGGAGCATTCTCAGTACAAACCATTAAAAGACAGAGGGAAGCAGAACAGGGAAGATAAAGAACCCAAACCAATGTGTGATCCTCTGTAGAGTGAACTGCACCTTGAACCTGTTCCCTTTGAGTCAGAGGAGCAGGATTTTTCCACTTCTTTCTAAGTCAGTCACTGGAAAATGCTACCCTCGAATCAGAAAGGGGTATGAGTTAGGGGAGATCAAGACTTACATTCTCAAGCCCTCTTCACCAGCAAAGAAGTCTTCAGCAGTTTTAAGGCAACCCTCTGAAGAGGTCTTTGATGCCCCTATTCACAGCAAAGCACACAGAAGATGGGAGATGTCCCTCACTACAAACTGGGTTCAGTGTATGCTGCTCAGGTGATGAGTGCACCTAAACTCACAAATCACCACTAAAGAACCTACTCATGTAACAAACATCACCTGTTCCCCCAATAACCTATGGAAATATTTTTTTAATTGTGTAATTATGATAACTTAAGATAAAAGATGGACACATAAACCCAGAAAGAGGGATTAAAAGGGACAATAATTGTATCCTTTTGCAAGATTAAGTGTCTTGCCCAAGGTCATACAGGTAGCTTGGCATTAGTAGATCCTGGATTACAACCTGAGTTTGTACATGCCAGCATTGTGTTTTAATCAGCTTTATTAAAATCCATTAAAGATGTGTTACATAACTCTTTGCTTTACTAAACAGATTTTACTTACTGTTGATTAACCATTTCTGATGACTAGAGGCATCACTCTCTGTGTCTGAGTCAATTCTAATGCCAGTTTTTACTATGTGGGACCTTTCCCCATAGCTCTCCTGGTCAGCACAGGGTGCTGAGGTAATCTAGAAAAATATAGAGACAAAGCAGCTTCCTACTATCTTGGGAAATGGCATTAACCCTGCCACATGAGAGACAGCACATGACAGACAGCAAAGTTAAGCAAGCCTCAAAAAGGAGTGCATTTACGTGTGTTCCTGTGGCTCCCTATCATGGCCATGAACAGCCAAGAGCTACATGTTCCTATCAATCACTTAGTCAAGCAACTTTTGAAAGAAGAGATATATGGAAACCATTTAATTCTCAGTCAGTGTGCTTGAAGCAAGTTTTTGTACATTTGGTTATTCTCAGGAATGTCAATAGTAAGGGCTTCTTAGTGAACAAGTTTACTAAATCATTAGACCTCCTGGAATAGTTTAAGATATATGATATTGGGAGCCTTTTGTATATAATATAAAAATTGTATGTCCAAACCAACCAAGTTGACTAGAAGATGAATATCTACAAGCAAAAAGCTTTCTTCCATTGATTTTCAGTATTAAATCAGAGGTTGTTCTTGCAGAAGAAAAGAATGGTAAAAGATTCACCAACATTTCATTGATGATCACGTTATGATTGTTTAATTAGGGAAATGCTTTTTCTTCGTTTTTCAAATTTTATAAAGTGTTATATTTTCCTCGATATAGAATTTTTTTGTTGTTGTTTAGAAAGTATTTAGTGGAGTAAAGTAAAGTTGAGGCTTAACCTTCTGTGTAATAGAAAGCAATATCGTCTTGTAGTTAAGATTGAGGGTTCATGAGTCAGACTGCCTGGGTTCAAATCTTAGCTCTAGCAATCAAATAACAGTGTGACCCTGGAAAAAAAAATTTGAGCCTCTCTATGTTTTTGTTCTTTTAATTTGTCAAATGATGATAATCGTATCTGCCTCTTAGAATTGTTTTAAAGGTCAAATGAGATAATAAATGAAATAAGCTTAGCATATTGCCTAGTAGGTGGTTGGAATTCAATAAACATTTTCTGGTGGGCGGAGGCATCATTGCAGTACGCAATAGTGAGAGCTATGATAGAGGTGTGGAGAAAGAGCTATGAGAACAGGAGAAACCAGCTCTGGTTTGCAAGTCAAGAGAGAAAGCGTGATATCCGATCTGAATCTGGATTGGATGAGGAGGTCTCAAGATGGAGAAGAAAAAAGGCATTGTGGGCAGATGGAACAGCAGGTAGAAGGACGTTGAGGTGTGTGGTGAGAATTGACTTGATATGCACTTAAACTTTATTTGGTAATTTTTTCAATTTTTTTTTAAGAAATACTTAGTGAAAAATCATTATGTGTCTAGCTAGTATGGTTTTAGAAGCAGTGAACTAGATGGTAAGATCTCAGACCTCATGAAGCTGGCAGCCTATGTGGGGGCAGGCAGCAAAGCCAGTAAACAAATAATTAAACATGTTTCAATTATGTTAAAAGCCGTGGAAGAAATAAATCAGGAGGTATGGTGTACAGTGACTCAGAATCCTGGTAATTATGTATTAATGCTTTGGTGAATTTAGAATGACTCAAATCAGGGTTTTCCGAGGGAGTGAGAATACTGAAGGGGAATGCCCTTGTTGACTATACGGGTACAAATATCAGAATAATATCAGGGCAAGGATATAAACATCAGAATCACCTAGGTTTGTGATTTCATACCTGCACATTAAACTATCTAGAGAGCTTTTTAAAAAAGTACTGAGGCTAGGGTCCCACCCCTAGAGATTCTGATTCAGCTGATCTGTAGCAGAGCCAAGGAAGAAGCATTCTTTTTTTTTTGAGACGGAGTTTCGCTCTTGTTACCCAGGCTGGAGTGCAATGGCGCGATCTCGGCTCACCGCAACCTCCGCCTCCTGGATTCAGGCAATTCTCCTGCCTCAGCCTCCTGAGTAGCTGGGACTACAGGCATGCGCCACCATGCCCAGCTAATTTTTTGTATTTTAGTAGAGACGGGGTTTCACCATGTTGACCAGGATGGTCTCGATCTCTTGACCTCGTGATCCACCCGCCTCGGCCTCCCAAAGTGCTGGGATTACAGGCTTGAGCCACTGCGCCTGGCCTGGAAGAAGCATTTTTAAAGCCCCCAGGTGATTGTAATATGCAGCCACAGTTGAACAACCTGTTGATTTTGAGCAACCCTCCGTTGAGCATCTGAGATGACTATTCACTGCTCTCACTTGAAGGATCAGTGATGGAGAAGCCACTATGATTGGTGAGAAGCTATCATATCTCTCAGCTGAGTAGTGCTGGAAACAAAGGTTGAAAAATACCTTGATAAAATAGGTCTCTGATCTTTTCACAGGTCTCACATGGTCATTGTCCAAAACTGCCATGTCAGAGCCACTCTTGTTGGCCACCCAGACCCTGTCACCTCCCCTTTTCTGCTGTGTGCCCATCCCCCAGCTTCCATGTGCCTTGATGTAAATGATTCCCTGGTGTGACCTGCTGTGGGCTGTTGCCATTAAGAAACCAGAGCCACCTTGTCTGACCCTCACACAGAGTTAGAAGTGCCTTAGAGTTTATGTCTCTCTGGGGCAGCCATAACCAATAACTGACAGGCACTGGCAGTTCAAAAGCCTTTGGTTTGAGATGAGACAAACTCTGGGGGTATAATTTATGCTCCACAGCTCCCCATGGGATCAGGCTAAGACTGGGACTTTACCTGATATCACACCCTTGCTCCACTTCCTCCCATTTTCTCTCTTGCTTCTCTCACTCCTTTACTAGTTTATTCTGGGACTCCTTCCTCAATACATCATTTGCAGTGAAAGCTTGGCTCAGGGTCTGTTTCTGGAATAACCTGAACTCAGACATGCCTCATTCTGGGAGAACGTGGACTAAAATATGCATCTTTCTGAAGGTGGGCAATTTCTACCTGTGAGCTAAAGCATACACTCCATCTGTCACCATATTTCAACCTTCTGAAAGGATACAGCTCCTGGCTAGAGACTTTTCTAGATATACAACGTGGGCCACATTAACTGTTATTGATGGAAGGATGCTCTGATAGGTCCCTGGTCCCCCTCAGTGGAATCTGGTTTGAGAATCTCAAGCCACCATTTAAGCCATTCGCTTAGGGAGTAGAGAGAGGGAGATAGTCAAGCAGCAGGGTTTTCCAAAGCCTGTGGAGAAGTCCTGAAGGTTTTTGCCTTGGATGGGCAGCAGGAGATACTGAAAGTAAAATTACAAACTCTCCTTGACCTTACAGAAGTCACCTTAGAGTGAATGAAGTGAATTGGGGGCACAGCATAGCTCTTAAATTCTTGCAAGAAGAGATCCTTGGGATAAGTAATGAAAAACAATGCCCATCTTCTCATTGGGAGAAACAGAGACTGTGTCACAAGAGGATAAAATATATGAGTAAATGCTATGTGTTGGGCTGTGAGTGTCTTACGTTACTCTTCTTTCATGTTATTAGAATTTTCCTACTAAAAACAATTCCCTTCTCTTTAAAAATGTTCCTGAATAGTTTATTGAAACCACGTTTTTTGAGCTGGAGATATGACCCCAAAAGGGAGGTCATTCGCATATGGATATGATTTTATCATTACTAGCAAGCTGAAAAGAACATGCTCTTAGATTAATGTATTCTCAAGGGAATGAGAATGAAGCTACTACAAGAAATAAAAATAATACTCAGTTTCTTGTTTCTTTCCCCCACCCTTTCCTAAAAAGTGTCAGGAAAGGAAAATTATACAACTTGCAAGTGCTGTTTCTTCTCTCCCTGTCTTCAATCAGAGTTCTGTGGTCTTTGAGAAAGGCTGGATCCACTGGCAAACAGATTTATCTAACAACATGATTTAAATTTTTCTGACTGCATTGCAGGTTTGCTTTTGAATGGACAGGCTGCAGATGCATGGGCCTGGAGGAGTTGCTGGGTATATTTTGGCACAATAATCACAATCATATGTGAACCATATGTTGACTGCACAGTTTAAACCAAAAAAATATATATCCTTTGCTATTCTTTGTGATTTCATATGGAGTTGGTTGGGATAGAGCTAAGCAGTTTAGAACGCCAAGTTAAAAAAAATGCTTGGAAGGTCCTTTATACATTTTATTGTTTGTAGGAAGAGAAGAAAAATTGAAAAAAAATATATATATATATAGTAAGGATACTGAGCTATGAATGAAAAGTTTGAGTTTCTACTTTTGCTGCAGTTTGACCTTCATGAGTCATTTGACCTCTCAGCCTCAGCCTCCTCATCTGTGATCTGGCTGCTGAGTTTGGTTCAATTAACAAGTGGATCCTCAGTAATCAGATTGGTGGGGAGAAAGAGCTGATGAGGATATACAGGCTGACCCCACAGAGATATTATGGCTCTCTCTAAAAGACGTTGGCAACATTTGAGTGTTCAGAGCCCAGTAAGAACCTGTCTTCTTGGTGGCCACAACTGTGGAATCTTACATCAGTCATGGACAGTAAATGAGTCCAGCCATATGGCTCCTCTTGATCCATCCCATCACGGGAGGGCCAGAGACAATAGGAAGTGGTTCAAGGAGGGGGATTCAGTCCCAGGGAAGCTCCCAAGGCTTCAGGGGTCTCAATTTAGAGGGGAAAAATGATAGAAGGATTTAAAGTAGAATGAGAAGACTGTCTGAGAAACCAAGACAAAGGCCTTATTATGTAGACATGATCAGTCCAAGTGGTGATAGGCCGGCCCTCAGAAGAAAGTAGGAACCCCCAGCTCTTTCCAAACCCTGGCCCTGGGAATGAGGCTGCTGGCTCCTTCTAATCTGCTCAAGAGGATATGAGGGCTGCATCGGTTACATGCTCCCAAATCCAATGCAGTGTTCTTAGATGCTATTGATAGCTTCAGCAGGAGAGCCCAGGAAGTTGTCTGCTTCATGAAGTCACTCTTTTGCTTTTGCCCTTTCCCTCACAGATCAGACCCTCAACTGGTTGAGCCACTATTAGCATTCAAGGCAAATTCAAAAATTTACCTGAATATATTGTTATATATAAAGCAGTGCAGGTCCTGAAAACTCTGTTACAAGCACCCCTCCACTTCTGCCCTGCAACCTCTAGGTTTGGGTTAGGTCCTTGTGCTATTTTTCATTGACTGCTTTGAGCTTAGCTGTCCTGATAAACACTGGAATTGTACAGTTGAGAAGGACCTCAGAGTTGAGGAGGAAATGATTATTGAAATCATAATTTAAAGATTTTTTGACTTCAACAGGCATTATGAACATACATAGATGGTACACACCCACACACACTTGGGGATGTTAAAACATTCTCAGATGTTACGCACACTTATTTAGAAGTCTAAACACTCAGGTTAGCCACATTCATCTGAATGTTATGTTCACTCATTTGGAGTTAGATGCCGGGGTAATACAGATCCTCACTTGGAAATCGTGCACCTTCAGATGTGGTGTGCATTTTTTGAGAGACTGCCCAAATCCACTCACATGTCACTCACATGCACTCTGAATTGTCAGGTTCTTACTCAGATGTGTACATACTACAACAGGCATGGTCATTGAGCTGCTGCTTACCTGCACTCATCTAAGTGTGGCATATACTCATATGCCCATCCCTTCCTTTTTGCATGCCTGAAAATTCCCACGCTCGAGAAAATTCAGGGGAAAACTTGTCATATTGAATGTGTCACATTTTCTTAGGGCAGTTCTCCATAGCCTTTTTTCCTTAATGAAATAGTCCTGTGTCTCTGTCATTTCCCAAGCTGTACTCCTTAATCAAGTGTCTTTAGATGGATAGTCTGATTGAAGGATGGTAGCCTGCAATGTGTTTCATTTTTATAAACCATGTGCTGGTTCACTATGCCTTGTTTAAATGATTGGTTTGGGCCCCCACTCCTGCAACCACCTCATTAATTCACAGAAGTCTCCTGTGGGCACTCTTTGGGCAATTGATCTTTTGTTTTAGATCATGAGTCCCAAAGATCTGTGCAATAAAGCTCTTCTAAAAGAATAACATTTATTCAAGAGAAATATAAACTGTGGGGCATTCAAAGAAATTGAACAATGTTATCCAACTTACAAGCTTTAAAATAACTGTACAAAGAGAGTCTAACATTGGATATCATTTGATATTCAATAAAAGATCAGTCATCCCTATTCACACACTAGCATCTTCTTACATCCTTCTAAGTTGAAGGGAACAATATCAGATTACTAGGCAGGAACTCAGGGCAATCGCTGTTTATCTGATTAGGGTTTCTGCATCCAGCCAGATTTGGTTTTATGCTTGCTTTCAGTTTTAATTCAATCCAATGTAATTCGTTTGAACAAGCATTCATTGATCACTTGTTGGGTGGCAGGCATCCTGCTGGGCAGTGTGGGGCGGGGGTGGAGAATGATGCATAGATAAGTAAACCACAGTGCCTACTTTGTAAAAGGTCACAATCCAGCTAGCGAAAGAGTAGTCCCATCTCATGCTATTGGAAAACAAAGCAGGTGGAGATTAGGTGAGCTCTAGGGGAACTACAGAGGGAGGATTCATCCAGACTGGACATATCTGGACAGGCTTTATAGGGAAGTGAAAGGTGTGCTCAGCCTTTGGAGGAAAACAGAAGTGGCCAGGATGCAGGGCACTGCAGTTAGAGGAAGCATAAGTCAGTAATGGCACAAGGTGAGATCCAAAAGATGGCTGTGCAATAGCATTGAGTCTGGAGTGGCTGGAAGATGGGAACACCAGGAGAAGACCTTCTAACCAGAAGACAGAAGACAGGCACAGAGGGCTTCAAATGCCAAGATGAAGACTTTAGATTGTATAATTTGGACAATGGAAGCCCTATGAAAGTGTTTGAAGAGGGAAAGTGCTACCTGACTGGGACACATATGATTAGGATGACTGATTCATAAATCACATGCATTAGAGGCAAAGAGACTAGTTGAATCTGGATAGGTGGGAAAGAACCCAACCTAGGCATCATCAGTGGAAGGAGAAAAGAGAGGTGGGGCAGATGCAAACCTCCAGAAGTCAAATCAGCAGACTTGATTAGAGATGAGGAGTGAGAACTAAGGAGTTAAGAACTAAGGATGAGCACTCATGAGGATGATTCAAGTTTGGCCACTTGTCCGATGGTGCTACCATTTACTAAGAAAAGAAATGTAGAAGGAGGAGCAGACAGGTTTGTAGGGGTTGGGGCTGAGTGGAGTTTGGATGTATCCAGTGTGAGCTGGCTTTGAGACAGCTAAGTGGAAATAAAGTTCTATAATATGGTAGGTTTGGAAATCTGAAGCTCAGGACTAAAGTTTTGTGGTAGACAGAAACAATGTTTCCATATAGGAGAAGCTGGGTTGACATCATGAGAACTAACAATCTCATTCTTCCAGAGAGTTGCTGATCCATCTCCCTCTCCTCTTTCCCATCCAGTGTTTATCAGCTGGTTGTCAAGGAGGAGCGACTTCAGAAGTCACGGAGGGCAGCTGACATTATTGAGTGCTTTTCGGTGCCTGTGAGCTATCGGAATGCCTCCAGCCTCGATTCTCTACACTACTTTGCTGCTGAGTTGAAGCCTGCCAACCTGCCTGTCACCCAGCCATTTACAGTGGGTGACAATAAGACATACAATGGCTACTGGAACCCTCCTCTCTCTCCCCTGAAAAGCTACAGCATCTACTTCCAGGCACTCAGCAAAGCCAATGGAGTAAGTATGGCCACATGGAGGCCATTCCTTGCCTTGTTTGCATTTTCTCATTCTCAAATGATAAGTCAGAGGGGCTCTAGAGCAGAGGTTAAAAAACTAAGGCCCAGGGGCCAAATCCTACCTCATGCCTTTAAATTAAAAAAAAAAAAAAATACAGCCATGCCTGTTTATTTATGTACTGTCTGTGGCTGTTTTGATGCCTAACAGTAAAGTTGAACAGTTGTAACTGAGACTATATTCCCACAAAGCCTAAGATATTTATTATATGACTTTTTATGGAAAACCTTTGTACACTCTTGTATTAGAGTATAGAGATGATGCTTTACCTGAGGAGATTACATGACCTCTCTGAGCTTAATGTCTTCATATATAATAATAATATCTATCAGTTTGTTATCTAGGAATGCACTAAGCGTGGTTTAGTTGATCCGTGATAATACCCACTTTGTCATTACCATTGGTCATGTTAGAAAATAATTTTTCTCCAAAGACAAGGTAACCATTGTGTCAAATATTTCTTTGGTCAAGGATTGGTGCCAGTCATAATACCAGAAAACCGTAGGGCTGGAAAGGATATCAAAGGTCATTCAACAACCCCAAACACACACAAAGCAACAGTTCTATCAATATTATAACACCAATTAACTGGCATTAGTGCTTATTCTGGAATACCTCCAATGACAGAGAACTCACTTATCTCTGAGGCAGCTTTACTGTTTTCTAGAATAGGGAGTGGGCTGTGTCTCTAAGGAGGCTTTCCAGTGTACTTACTGAAATATTTTCTGTTGAAGTTTGTACTCATTGTTCTTGATTCAGACTCTTAGGATTCTACAGAACCAATGCAACCACCTTCTTGGTTTATAGTCCTTCAGTTACATAAGATCTTTTCTAACGCCCTTTTCTCCTTTATACAAACATGCTCTTATGATCCTCTTTTCTGCAAGCTAGATATCTTTAGTCTCTTTTATTATGTGAGTTTGTATTTTTCATCCAAGTGGTCATATTTCTTTTAACAAACATCTAACAAACACTGACAAATGCTAAGCCCTACAGTTCACACTAAGGTTATGTAGTATGTGCCCTCCAAGGGCTTATAGACATGTAAGGGAATCTGTCATGTGCCATGTTATGCAGTGTATACCATGGAGAACTGAGAAGCTTGCTGGAGAAGGGAAGCCTGAGACAGAAGCAAGATTCAGTGAAGTCTGTGGGGAACAGCCTGCAGGCTCTGGGTGGCCAGGATAGAGCGTTTAGTCTGTCAATGGCAGTCATTGCTTGGTGAGAAACCTGGATTGAGGAACTAATTAACATTTAGAATGTCCACATACCCATTTAAATTCCACCGTGGTATTTCAGTTCTGCATTTATTACCGGTTCAAGCAACACTCCTCACAGAGAGCATAAGACTACAAAGAGAAGCTGCCAGACTGCCTTCCACCTGTCCATCTGGTCTTCCTGCTGCATGAAGTACTAGGATGTATTGAGCAGGAAGACATAAAAATTGGCAGAAGCGTCTAGGGCTCATCTTGTTCTCGGTTCTCAGCATCCCATGCTGGCCAGTTTGTCAGTTCAGCACAACTCTAAGAAGGTGTGGCTTTCCCTGCTCTTGGCATGTGTCAAAAGGTGTGGTTGAGTTTTTGTGCTAGAAAGAGAAAGAAGTAGCTTCACTTTATTCTTCCCACTAATATACTCATAAAATCTAGAAATAGAACATATCTGTGGAACCCAGGACACTAGCAAATGCACATCAAAAGCAATTTCCTCACCATAGGAGTGGTTGGTCCTGAGCCAACCACAGAGGTTTTGTTACAGGAAAGGGGTCCCAGTCCAGACCCCAAGAGAGGGTTCTTAGATCTCATGCAATAAAGAATTCAGGGTGAGTCCATAGAGTAAAGTAAAAGCAAGTTTATTAAGACAGTAAAGGAACAAAAGAATAGCTACTTCATAGACAGAGCAGCCCTGAGGGCTGCTGGTTGCCCATTTTTATGGTTATTTCTTGATATGCTAAACAAGGGGTGCATTATTCATGCCTCCCCCTTTTTAGACCATATAGGGTAACTTCCTGTTGTTGCCACGGCATTTGTAAACTGTCATGATGCTGGCGGGAGTGTAGCAGTGAGGTCTACCGGAGGTCACTCTCATGGCCATCTTAGTTTTGGTGGGTTTTAGCCAGCTTCTTTACTGCAAGCTGTTTTATCAGCAAGGTCTTTATGGCTTGTATCTTGTACTGACTTCCTATCTCATCCTGTGACTTAGAATGCCTTAACTGCCTGGGAATGCAGCTCAGTAGGTCTCAGCCTCATTTTACCTAGCTCCTATTTAAGAGGGAGTTGCTCAGGTTTAGACGCCTCCGACAGTTTTGCTCCCCAAACATCACATCAGAGACCTCCTTCTTCAAGACACAGGGATTTCCCATAGAGAAAGAAAAAGTTTCTGACTCTGAAACTGCCTCATCTCAGAAGCAGTTTTGACACTGCTTCAGAGTTGAACAAGGCCATTTAATTGCCTGTACCTTCTACTCCACACCTTGCATATGTGCTCTTGCTGGAACTAAGATTCCCAGTAACAAAACAGGCAGGAATGGAATTGGGTGAGTGCTTATGCGACGTGTCTTGCCGGTACAGTTGACCTCACAGGAATAGAGAAAGGAAAAGCAATGGGGGCTGGGCACTCAGGAGGCTGTATTTTTCTGGCAAAGGAAAAACTATACAGTTTCAAAAGACTGTCTTTAGTATTACATTTTACTGAAAAGAGTTGGGTCAAAGGGTCATAGAAGCAGAACAGCCATTCTCAGCCTAACAAATCTCTGCCTGGTCCCTCTCAGATTTTTCCATCTCATAAACGGCAGCAGACAATGATGTTAAGCCTGGAGGATTTTTTGAGGAGAAAGTGTTATAACCCACAAATTCCTTATCAGCCAAGTTGTTGTTCTTGTGCAAATACATCAGAAAGACATTGTTAGTATCCAGGGACTGCCACATTCCCTGCTTCTAATAAATCATTCACAGAGCAATTGACTGAGCAATGAATCAAAATAAAGAAATCAAGAATTGAGAAATGTAGAATACAAAGACCCACAGTGAGCATAAAACTAATTAAACATAGCATTAATGCTCAATAATGGCTCTAACTACGTTACCAAATGGAAGGTTAATGTAAAACATAACTACTTGAGGCAAAGAAGCATAATGTAAAAAATTAACGGTTCCAATCTGGATCCGTAATTCACTATTTTGTCAACAAAAACTAAGACAGAGTTGGAAGATGGATGAATGTAAATAAAAATCTGCTCATTTTCTCATGTTAGGCAAGAGGGAATATATAACTACTGTGTTATTTCTGATACTGCGAATATTTAAAAGTATTCTTTTAAACATAAAGTCAGCTCTCTGATCTATACTTAAAAATCTGAGAAAAAACAGTCAACAAAGAAAATTGGAGAAAATTAAGAAAACTATAAGTAAACATGAAAATCAGAACTATAAAACAAGCCTGAAGATGAAAGTACTAGATTTGATGTGGGAAAAAAAAAAAGTGTTGTTTTGCTCCATTGTGAAAGAAAGAAAAAAACAGCTTAGGTCAAACAAAATTAGAATTAGCCTTATCTGTATCACTAGAAGATTAAAGACAAAGGATAAGATAAAGTTTATTAAACTAAAACAATCGAAAGGAAAGCAGCAATGGGCATTTGTGGCAGGATGGTTGTAAGCCAGGTGGAATAATTTACTATCAACAAATTTCGTTGCTCCCTACCCTACCTGCAAGCTTTAGTCAGGACAGGGTAGGAAAATTCTGGGATCTAGACATCTTTGTTCTATGGATGTTAAGGATGGTTTGTCAGCCTAACAGAGTGGCTATGAATTCAGCCTTTGCCACCACACTGCCTACATACAAAACCCTAGGGGCTGTGTGACTTTCAGTAAACTATTAAAAGAATTAGATACAATAGATCAAGCACATGCAATATGTCAAAAAAAGGCCGCCTTCTGAGTGCTGAGAATGCAGGAGTGAGTCAAGCAGAGATACCTGATCTCGTTGTGTTTTCATTCTAAGTGGGGGAGAGAGCATAAATAAATAAGGAAATCATGTATCAAATAATGAATCCTTAGGTTTCACATTAGGAATGTGGAAGTCCGTCATTAAATACTGACTATAATTAACATGAGGATAAAGACATTTTGTAGACTCTCTGGTGATCTGTGAATATGGAGTGTTTTAATCCAGCCCTGTGAACACCATGGAGAATTCAAGTGTGGCGTGCATCATAGGACATGGTGCTCAGAGTTCTTGCAGGCATTTTCATGAAGCGTGAGTTGTTCACAGGCACTTGTGTTGGGAATTTTCTTCCAATTAGTAATCTCACATTTACCCATTGATGCTTTGTTACAGATAACAAGAGTAGTCCCATTTGTCCTGGCACACCGTCCATCATGCCTCATTCACAGCACCTGTCTCTTATCAATTAGACCATGCTGTAACCATTTGTTTTGGATACAGCAATATTATAGATCTATAGTGTCGTGGAGTAGGATGGACTTTGAAGTGTCAGCTAGTCTATACCAGAAGCCAAAAAAAAAATCTCCAATAAAGCATTCTTAGCAAGACATTATATTGCTTCAGCTTGTATAAGCTGCAGATTGCTGGAGTGAGAGGGAGTTGATTCCTTTGTGGAGCAGGTAAAATTATTGAAACTTTTTTCCCATATAAAGCCAAATTCTGTCTCCTTGACTCTTCCTTTGTAGCCACTTGTATTGATTTGAACAAATCAAATCTTTCTTTCCTATGTTAGCCTTTTAGAGAAAATATGACATTATCAGCTACCCTCCTCTGGCCACTCAAGTTATTTCTCATTGATAATTAACATGCTATTACTTCTTTTATTTTGCACATGGCGTAATTTCTGAGTATCCTTCATCCTACTTACCCTTTTCTCTTAAAGGCTCCTTTTCCCCACCATGTTCTCCTCAAAAAGAGTTGCCCAGAACCTATCACTGTTCTTCAGCTATGGTTTGGACATGCCTGCTAGATTGTAACTATGCCTCCTGCCTTGAACCTTTCCTAGGACATTATTTCTCGAACATTCTAACATGTTTTTCACTTTGGGGCCTTAGTTCAGGGTGTATTTACCCTACACCTATCTTTTCTTCATTGTTGGCAGAAATAGTATCTTCTCATTTTTCAGGCCTCAGTTTTAATCTCACATCTCCAGAGAACGTTCTAACCACATTACCTAAGAACCACCCAGCAACACTCACTCATATGTTTACCCACTGTTTTTCTGTATTACGCTGGATATGTATTTTTTAATTGCACATGTTGTTGGGTGCTGCATGCCTCCCACTGCATGCTGAGAGCTCCAAGGGTAATAAATTATGGTTTGTTAGTTTGGGTTTTTTGGTTTGTTGGCTGTTATATCTTCCATGCTGAGTGTAATATTTAACCCATAATAGACACCTAATAATCATTTGATGGATGAATGAATGAATGAGACTATGAATTGTTTCTTGTCGATGAGTCTCAACTTATACATTGAAATAGTAATATATACTTCACACAGTCTTTTTGAGGATTAACTAAGAAAAGGATCTTGAATAATGAAAATCACTGAGTAAGTGTCAGTACAGTCTGAATTTTCATTCAGTATAGAATGAGAGATGTGGTTTGAGCCATTTCACCATAGACAGAAGAGTCCTAAAGGACCCTTTTTTCCATCATAGCAGTAAGTTTTTTTCCCCCAGATGTCTCATTTCCCAAGCTCCAGGCTCCTGGGCAGCCTTGATTTCCTCCAAATGGTACCCAGGGTAGCTGTCTCAGTTGTAAACAGCGGGTGGGTGCAGTTTCGCATTGTTTCTGTCACACTCTTCCCAGAATGAGGTCTGCTGAATCTACTGTTCTCTGCATCCTCACCACCATTAGCCATAATTGTGAAGTTGAAGGACCATAATTAACGGTTGGATGCAAAACAAGTGTGGAAAACTCATGCAAATATCCATCAGAAGCCACCTTTTGTTGGGCAAGGCTGTTACGCATGTTCTATTTTTGCAGAGGATAAAACTCTTTTCTTGTCATATCCTTTTCATCATGTAGGGGTACATTTAACCTGGATGATGCCTCTGCCAAATGCTAAGCTAAATAAGAGAAGTGGGAAGTAGCAGGGTGATTGTTCTCTTTCTCTTACTTCCTTCTCCAGTTCTTGAACTCAATTGCCTCTTGAGAGCGGTTGGAAGCCAGATGCTGTGTTGAATTGGTCACGACGCTCGCAGTATAATCACGTTATAATAGTGGGGATTATCGAGGTAGAGCTAGGTCAGGGAAAATTCTGTGTCTCTGAATGAATTGGAAGACATTACGTTCAGTTGCATCCAACCACTGTTAAAGAAATGGTTGCACATGAAAGGGTTTTCTGTGGCATGGTGGAGTGGAAGGAACTGCATGTTGAGCATCAGATAGACTTGGCTTTGAATTTTGGCTGCTCTCAACTATGTGAACTTCAACAGTTTACTTAGCATCTCAAGATGGAGAATGTGATTAACGGTCTACCTCAAAAAAATCGGGACAGAGTAAATGAGACAGTGTATATTGAAGTACCTTGTACGATTACAGTTGTACTATTTGTTGTTTTTCTTTTGGCTACTTTCCAGAGGCTCCTCTTGTCAGGCAGAAGAGGGTTGGAGCACCTTTACCTGGCATATAAACCCCACGTGGAGGCACACACCTTCCTCACTCTGGAGGACTTTAGGACTTGTGTCTGTGTCCCAGGTTTTGACTGCCTTGACGCACCTGTGACTCACTCTAGGCCATATTCCTCTTAGTTTAACTTCTCATACATGGTTTTGTTATGGGAAAGGGGTCCGGATCCAGACCCCAAGAGAGGATTCTTGAGTCTTGTGCAAAAAATAATTTGAGGCGAGTCCATGGAGTAAAGTGGAAGCAAGTTCATTAGGAAAGTCAAGGAATAAAAGAATGGCTACTCCATAAGCAGAGCAGCAGTATAAGCTGCTGGCTGGCCATTTTTGTGGTTATTTCTTGATTATATACTAAACAAGGAGTGGATTATTGATGAGTTTTCTGGGAAAGGGGTGGACAATTCCCAGGACTGAGGGTCCCTCTCCCATTTCAGACCACATAAAATAACTTCCTGATGTTGCCATTGCACTTGTAGACTGTCATGATGCTGGTGGGAGTGTCTTTTAGCATGCTACTGCCATATAATTAGCATACAATGAGCAGTGAGAATGACCAGCAGTCACTCTTGTCGCCATCTCTCTTTCGGTGGGATTTGGCTGACTTCTTTACTGCAACCTGTTTTATCAGCAAGGTCTTTATGACCTGTATCTCATGCCAACCTCCTGTTTCTTCCCATGACTTAGAATGCCTAACCTCCTGGGAATGCAGCCCAGTAGGTCTCAGCCTTATTTTAACCAGCCCCTATTTAAGACAGAGTTGTTCTAGTTCCAATGTCTCTGACAGTTTCAAGCCAGATATCTGTTCCTGTGGAGTCTTTTGGCACAATTGATCTTATCTTTTGGGTGTGATATTGCCCTTTCCACCCCATTCCCTAATTCTCTTGTTAGTTCAGTGACGGTTCACATGTCACATGTGAAAACCTTAGATAGATATGGAATGAGAAGCTGTAGGAGATCCAGGCTCTAGAGGGTACGAGTTAAGATCATCAGGAGACCACATGGCAGTTTGGGTCTTGAACACCCCATCAGTAAGTTTATTAAAAAACTCCTATACTGGTTAAGGCAAATTATTATTTATTTATTTTATAAATTATTCTGTAGTAATAAACAACAAAATCTCAGTGGATCACTTCTGCTATATATTTGAAATGGGTCACTCAGAGACTCAGGGTAACAGAAAGTCCATCTTAACACCAGTAGCAAGTCAGAGAAAGAAAAATGTGGCAAATACAGCAGTGACTCTAAAAGTTTCCACACAAAATGGTACATGGCATTTTCACATTCCACTGGCCACGTCTAACTACATGGCCAACTTAATTTCAAAAAGAATAAGGCAGTGCCTTCTATGTGGCTAGGAGAGCTGGAATATTTGAGAACTTCCCCAATGACTACCACGCTTTTCCATGATGACTAAGCTTCCCCTTTATATTCTCATAATACCCAGACTCCCTCCCAAAGCACATGGGCAGTTCCTACCACAAATCCTGAGGAATTTCAATTGATTGAGCCCCTCCCAAAGCACATGGGCAGTTCCTACCACAAATCCTGAGGAATTTCAATTGATTGAGCCCCTCCCAAAGCACATAGGCAGTTCCTACCACAAATCCTGAAGAATTTCAATTGATTGAGCCCTTCCCAAAGCACATGGGCAGTTCCTCCTGAGGAATTTCAATTGACTGAGCCCCTCCCAAAGCACATGGCAGTTCCTACCACAAATCCTGAGGAATTTCAATTGATCGAGCACCTGCTGTGTCTCAGACACTAAGCAAGGTGCCTTCACCTATGCTACTTTCTTGATTGGTCTCACAAAGTGACTACATTTTTGTCAGTAGATGGACGAACACCCAGAAGCCCTCTGGAATCCCGTGGAATCTCAGTTACTTCACACTGAAGGAGGAATTTTAATAACAGCTTTCCCCCTTTACTTCTGTGGAGGAATGGTAAAGAAATGTCTGAAACGCCATGTGCTGCTGTTCCGCCCTGAAAAGCAATGGTCTTGCAATGCTTCCCTATCTCAGCAAACCTTAGATCTTTACCCACCACTGGTAGCTGGGCCAAGGCAACAGAAAGCTGTGACCCAAATGCCCCCACGTAACCGTTTGCTGACTTATCACTGTAGTCTCTATCAGGAATCGATTTCTGGCTTGTATTAGCTCTGCAGAGCCCTGTTGAAGTGAAGAGGAAGACTGAACTGGACACTTTAATTCCAGGATTATCTTCACAACCTTTCTATTGCTCCTTAGGAAAATCTCTATCTGGTAAACATCAACTCACAATTCTTGTCTGTCACTAGAGCCTAGGTTCCATGCCCCATTTATCTGCCTGGAACTCCTTGCCACTCCTCAGTGGACTCCATCTCCTGGGGCTCATTTATTCCCTTGGACCTCTCTTCTTTCGGGCCTCCATTTCATCATTTGAGCCTTAAAACTAAACCCCTGCTGGAGCTCTGTTGGGGCCCAGAGTTCTCTCCTCAGGTTAAGATAGAAATTCCCTGAGTGTCGCCTTGTACAGATACCAAGATGAGCTCTCCCAGGTTGCTAATTTATTTTTTCATTCACTTACATTTTCTACAGATTTTATTATCATGGTATGAGACCTGAGGGAGCAAGAACATTTTCCTTCCCATGCAAATATATTTGAATTCATTTGGAAAGGGAGATGAAGGTTACCCAAATGTTGACAGCTGATAATCTTGTCAGCCTGGGCCTTCAGGGATAAATGCTCCAGACTCCAGTCCCAACAAAGCTCATGGAAATAGCAGCCTAAGTTTCCATATAGCAGAGTCGCTGCCTCCATCAGGCCCATACAAAGTAGGGAACCCCATTCAGCTTGGACTGATTGCCCTCAAATGGTGAAAATGTGGAGACATTTCTGAATTTGGAAATTGTATCCATGAGTTTAAGAACTGGCTCTTCCGTTTCTCAGCTCCAGGGACTGAATATGTGCCTGCTAACCCTCAGTTTTCCCTCTGTCAAATAGGAGGAGATGTGCCCTTCAAGCTCACTGGGACCTTTGTAATAAGTAAATGGTAGGTGTGATGATTCTTTGCAAACCCCTAAAGACCGTTCAAATAAAGGTATAGTTGCCAACACACACACACACACACACACAGAGTTAAAACTGATACTCAATTCATTTATTGGAAAATTTTAAAGTATCTTTGGAAACACTTGGGTATGTGAATCTAAATTTTTAACTGTAAATTTTATGAAATTTAAATATAGATCAAGTATTCAGTATATGTGCGTACACACAAATATTTTAGCATGCGTATATATAGATGTATGCATATATATAGATGTATGTGTATATATAAGACCATGTATATATACATGTTCAATTAAAATTAAATTTAAATTTCTTTTTTTAATTTTTTGAGACAGAGTCGTACTCTGTCACCTAGGCTGGAGTGCGGCAGTGTGATCTCAGCTCACTGCAGCCTCCTCCTCCCAGGTTCAAGCGATTCCCCTGTCTCAGCCTCCCAAGTAGCTGGGACTACAGGCATGCATCACCACGCCTGGCTACTTTTTGTATTTTTAGTAGAGATGGGTTTTCACTATGTTGGCCAGGCTGGTCTTGAACTGCTGACCTCAAGCTATCTGCCTGCCTTGGCCTTCCAAAGTGCTGGGATTACAAGCATGAGCCATGGTGCCTGGCCCTAAATAAAGATCTTAAATTAGTCTAAGAATCTTATAGTGGAATAAAGAGTAATCATTGCACCAGAGGCCTAGCATAGGTAGTTAATTTAAGGGTACACTATCCGTATCTCCTGAGCTTCCTAGAAGCCTAGGCAAAAAAGTGCATGTGGCAGATTTGCATATCTTCTCTTACTTGAAGGAAGCATATATTTTTGTCATGAAAGACACTAAGAGGGTGATTTATAGCATATATCCTTGCATAAGAAGCCCTGGGTTGATGCTGGTCAATGTCATAAGAACATTTTTGCTCAAACACTCAATTAGTCCCTTTTATATCAATCCTATAAAGTCTGAGGTTAAAATATAAAAAGTTAATGGAGACATTTGCACTCAAGGATTCTGTTTCTTGCACTATAAAATGGCATTAATGCTATTAAGTAAGATTAGTGAATTTTCAAGTTTGTTTCCCCTCAGCATTTTTGATTAATATGCCTAGCATGGGGTCTTTCCTATTGCACAGATTGACACTGACCAGCTACTTGACCTTAGGCAAGTGACTTAGGCTCTCTGAGTCTCTTCCTCTTTTGGAAAACATGACCACAGTATCAACTTTGTAAGAATGTTTCTAACTATTGAATAATAAGATGCATAAAAACACTTATCACAGTGCTTGGCATGCAATGAACATCCAATTAATGTCAGCTGTTGCTATTAGATATCACAGGTAGCATACAGTATCACAGATGGGATAGAGCATGGAGGTACACTAAGGAAAGAACAGGCAAAATCTGTAGGGGCAAAGAGTTTTTTAACCCATGGATCAAATTTGAATAGAGTATGAACATGATGCGGGATCAGGGGGAAAAAAATTAGTCCAGGGTTTCCGGAGATGCCAGATGATGAGACATCGACCACCACCTGCAGAAGTCTGGCCTGCAGCCCCTGACTCAATGATGGATGGATGGATGAATGTATTCTCACACCATTACAGTGATATAAATGGGCTGTGGATGACTGCTCGATGCTTTCAGAGGGCGAAATGCAACCAATCAGCCAAGACCCTCTGTCCATCCACACATTTATTCCATCAAGATTTTACAACAGAGGTTCTAAGTTACCACACTGTGGATAATTAACATGGTTAAAAGGGTGGTTATGCAAATGATAAAAGCTTTAGGTTCCAGGCCCAGTGTAAACACTATTAACAGATAATTCCCCTTTGATTTCCCACTTAGAGGACCATCCAGCACAAAGTTTACATAGAGTAGACACAAAGGGATGTGCGGTAAACAGACTTAACTGGGAAAGCCTCGTCCCTATCTTCTCCCTAACTTAATGGACCTGCCACATTCAGCCTGTCCCATTAAAACCTTTCAGCCTTCCAAAAGGTTTGAGACTAATCTGTAACTTTTCCTGATCTATCTTTAATATTTTTCCAGCCACCCTGAGCAAATATCAACTAGATGACACACTGGATGCATGAAGGAGAGAGAGGGACTGAGATGTCAAGGAAGGCTAGGAATGTTGCACTTACAGAGAGGCAAGTAGAAAAGTGGGACAATTCTTCTGCAGTCCCATTCTGCCTAGAGGCTGAATTTTCATCAAGTTTCACCTTTCACATCATGGCCCTCAAGTTTGCAAACCCATAAATGCAATGTATTGGGGTACATAGTTGAAGAGATTGACATGAACCATATGTTCAAGACACTGATGGAAATAGAAGGCAATGATTCATTCATCTCCTTCAAAGTTATTCCTGCATCTTTCCTATCTCAGCAATGTCTGGGTTTCCCACTCACATCACCTTCTGTATTCAATTATCACAAAGTTCTCTTTGTTCTGCACTCTGAAGTTCTCTCTAATCCATATACTTTTCTTGTCTCCAGTGCCACCATCTTAGTCCTGGATAGTAGCATCTTTTGCCTGGACAACCTCAACAGTGTCCTAACTTCTTCCCACATCCACGATTGCTTGTCTCAAACAGATTCTCAAATCACAGCAAGTGCAAATTGGCACTATATGCATTCTCATTTAACACAAGAGCAAGCCAAGCCTGTGGGAGGCTATGATTTGCTGAAGCACACTCCAGAAACAAGAGAATGAGCTGGGTTTGAATCTGTGTGTGTAAAAATTCAGTTGAAAGTCCTATGCATTTACTGCTCTGTTTCATGCTGGGTCTTAGTCCCACAAGGTGGCTTCATAGAGGAATATGGCTGGACTAGAACCAGCAGGATCCCAAATCCCTTATGCAGCCATACTTTTCTTTTCCTCCCACCAAACATGGCCAGCCTAAATCCCTCACTCAATCGAGAAACACCTGCTGGTCCTGCCATTAACATCAACAAATAATGAGGAGCTGTACTAATAACAATTATCATAATAAATTGGCCTTTGATTACATCTGTCACCTGAGAATTTCAAAGACTTTGCAAACATCAATTAGTAATTACAGCTCAATGGATCTCTTACAGAGAGCAGGAATCATTAAGGTCAGATAAGAACTGTGCAGGGAAGCATGAAGGACTGCTCTGGTTTGCATTGGTTTAAATCAGGGGGCTGCCAGCTCCTAATAGAAAATCTGAGTCCTTCTTCATGAGGTGCAGAGGAACTACATTTCCAACTTCTCAATTAGAGGATAGTTTGTACAGCCAACCCACAGCCACAAAGTCCTATTGTGGAGGAATGGGAGGTATAAAACGCAATATTGGAAAGGAGCTTGTAGATTGTCCAGTATGGGGAAGTTATTTGCTCAAGATCAGAGCCATGGCTTAAACCCAGTCTCCCACACCCCATTTACATTTGTTTATTCTGCAAAATTGTGCCTTCATTGGTCATGAGCTTCTCTGTAAGGAGATATGAATGATGGTGATAAAAACCAAAAAAAAAAAAAAAAAAAAAAAACCCACCAGTTATTTATTCTGGGCTTCCTGTGAATCAGTTGGAAATACAGATAACTAAGATCAGTTCCTGCCCTCAGCAAACCCACAATCCAGTGGAGACGACACCCATGAAGACTAATGTGGGCAATAAATTATCAGCAATCACAGTGGCAGAATATCTGGTGTTCAGCTATAATCCTGGAGGTAGAGGGGATGAGGAGGTACCTAGGAAAAGTCTTGTAGAAGAAGTGACATTCGAGTTGATTATTACAAGCTAATTGGATATTTTCCAGGTAGACAGTGGGGCAGAGGAAAGGGTATGTTTTGCAAAGGAAGCACCTGAGTAGAAGCCCCAGAATTGGGGATTGCCTGATACATTTGGGAAGACATGGTGGTGTTGGTTCCAGGATATGGAATGAAAGTCAGAGAGAGACAGATGTCAATTAATAATGGGCTTTCTATGCCATGTTAAAATACTTGGCATTTATTTTGTTGAAAACAGCAAAAATAAAAAAAAAATTGTCTTGGTTATAATCTCAGTATCAATGTATTAGAATCATAAAGTCATGTACATGTATTTGCATCTTTAAGGCACTTGTGCTCACAAAATTTTGTTTACTCTAGAGAGCTCTGTAGAGGGTGCTGCTCCCATTCTATAAATGAGAATGCTGTGAGTCAGAAAATTAAGGAATTTACCCAATGTCATTCACCTAAGGAAAAACAAAATTTGATTGTCTAAATTGATTATTTATGGCATATTCAATATGTATTGTTCTCGCCTTTAAAACACATGTTGCTAGCTAAGAAATGTTTCACACATACAAAGCATTCAACTATAAAGACACTTGTGCGTGTATGTTTATTACAGCACTGTTCACAATAGCAAAGACTTGGAACCAACCCAAATGTCCATCAAAGGTAGACTGGATAAAAAAAAAAAAATGTGGCACATATACACCATGGAATACTATGCAGCCATAAAAAAGGATGAGTTCATGTCCTTTGCAAGGACATGGATGATGCTGGAAACCATCATTCTCAGCAAACTGATACAACAGCAGAAAACCAAACACCACATGTTCTCACTCATAAGTGGGTGTTGAACAATGAGAACACATGGACATGGAGGGGAACATCACACGCCAGGGCCTGTTGGGGGATGGGGGGGTTAGGGGAGGGATAGCAGAAGTTGGGGGGATTGGGGAGGGCTAACATAGGAGAAATACCTAAAGTAGATGACAGGGGGATGGATGCAGCAAACCACCATGGCACGTATACACCTGATAATAAACCTGCATGTTCTGGACATGTACCCCAGAACTTAAAGTATGATAATAAAAAAATGCCAAAAAAACACAAAAGCCAAGATGATAATAGAGTGATCTCTATATGCCCATCACTCAGCTTCAACAATGATCAACCCATCATCAATTTTTTTTGTTCCAACTTACTCTTTCTTACACCAAGTATTTCTAACTCCTTTTTTCAAGGTAGTTTCAAATACTCAGAGCAGTTTCAAGAATAGTGTAAAGAATGTTAATAAACTCTCTACATAGATTCCCCACTTGCTAACAGTTTTCCACAATTGCTTTACCATCTCATTTTCTCTCTCCCTCTCCTGTTCTCTCTCTTCTTCCTGTCTGTCTCTTTGTCTATAGGTCTATCTCTATAAATCAGCCCTTTACTCCTAAATGCTTTAAAGTGCAATTTCCAACATAACTACAGTATAGTTACCAGGAAATTGATGTTCACATAATACTGCTAGGCCCAGTTTTGCCAATTGTCTCAGTCATATTCTTTTTAGTAAATTAAAAAAAAAAAAAAACTTGGTCCAAGGTCACACGTTGTATTTAGTTATCAGGTCCCTTTAGATTCCTCATACCTCAGTCTTGCCTTGATGTTCATGCCCTTGACTCTTGAAAATTACAGACCAGTTATTTTGTAGAATATCCCTCAGGTTGGGTTTGTCTGAGGTTTCCTCAAGATTGGATTCAAGTTATGTATTTTTTTGTTGGGAATATCACAAAAGTAATGTTGCTTCCTTTTCAATGTATCATACTAGGTGGCACGTGATAGCAATTTGTTCCATTACTGGTGACATTAGCTTTGATTACTTAAAGTGTTGTCCATTAAGCTTTTCTCCACTATAAAGCAACCATTTTTTGTAATGTGTAAGTATTTTGTGCAGAAATATTTCTAGACTATGTAAGCATCTTGTTCTTCAGCAAACTTTCATCTTTTGTTTTAGCATTTGCTGATATTTTTTGTTGAAATCAACTATTACAAAGATGTTTGCCAAATGACAATTTTCTAATTCCATCATTCATTCTGCATTTATTAGTGGGCATCCATTCTGAGGATGAGTTCTCCTTTGTCCCCTATTTTCATTGTGTTAATTTATTTATATTGATAAAAATTTATAGATTCTTCTTTTATTCAGTAGGTTATACTTCATTACTATCATTATTTATTTTTATGCTCAAATTGCCCCAGAATTAGCTGGTGTGAGCCCCTGCAAGATGTTTCTTTTGTCATCCTGACATGTCTTCATCAGTTCTTGAAAACTTATTTTCTCTCTGACACGGAATCTTGTGCTTTCTTTGCCCCAGCTCTGGTTCCTTTAGATGGGGAGTAGTACTTATTATAGAAACTTAAATCTGGGGATGAGTGGTCCTCATTGTTAGTGAGTGTCATTGATTCTAGGCTCTTTATCTATCTACCCATCTACCTGTCTATCCATCTTTCTATCTATCTGTGTTTCTTTTTTTTGCTTTGTTTTGTTTTGTTTTTGAGAAGGAGTTTGCCCGTTCACCCAGACTGGAACACAATGGTGTGATATTGGCTCACTGCAACCTCTGCCTCTCAGATTCAAGTGATTCTCCTGCCTCGGCCTCCTGAGTAGCTGGGATTACAGGCACCAGCCATCACACCCAGCTAATTTTTGTATTTTTAATAGAGACAGGGTTTCACCATGATGGCCAGGTTGGTCTTCAAATCCTGACCTCCGATGATCTGCCCACCTCAGCCTTTCAAAGTGTTGGGATTATAGGCGTGAGCTACCACACCTGGCCTTTATCTATGTATCTTAACAGGCAAAGTTCATGATACCCCCAATTCTAGTCCAACACCAAGGAGTTTATTCCAACCTTCACTCTTCCCATTTTTGTAATTCCCTTCTCTGACAGTGAGAACCTCAACTTCATTATTATTTATATGTTTACTTATTCTTCAATATAGAATACTCAGGAAGCATTTCCAGAAATACTAAACTTAGTAAAACAAACCCACTAACTAGGGTTCAATATTTATTTTCTGTTCTTTCTATCTTCAATCTAAATGTATACAAACTATTGTGTTGAAAACTTATTTGGTTTATATATTTTTCTTTCACTACAATATAGTTATGTATTTATTGGAAATATGGTTAGGTTTATTTGTGACTCTTTGTTTCTAATTTTAGGTTCATTTTACCCATTCTCATTGATTTATTTTAATACATAAAACATTATAATGTAGTTCCAAAAGCCTGGCTATACAAATAAGTGCATGCAGAAAAGCACATGTCACTTCCTTTACATCACCTCTGCCATCCCCTGTGGGAAACCAGTGTCATTAATTTGTTGTTGTTGTTGTTGTTGCAAAAATTATGAAGTTAATGTATGTTAACTTAGAAAAGGTAACATACTATAGATACCTGGGTATCACTTGATATTATTTCATAAAGATCTTCCTTATTATTTTTTACAGCTGCACAGTACTCTATTACATGGTTATATCTTAGTTTATTTGGTCACTCTCATGTATGGGTATATTGTTTCCAATACCTTTCAATTGCAAACATTGCTGCATAAAGGAACTTGTGCATATATATTTTTGTATTGTTAGAGGTGTGTCTTAAGAGCAGATTCCTAGAAGAGGGATTGTGGGATCAATGGGTGGACTAATATGTAGTTTTGCTAGATGTTGCTAAATTTCCTTCCTTAAGGGTGAAACCAATTTGTATTCATCCCAGAGATGTATGTTTCCTCACAGCCTTGTAAACAGTTTGTGTGGTCCAATTTTAATTTCTGTCACACTTACAGGTAACAAATTATATCGCAATATAGCTTTAATTTCCTTTTTCTCATAAATGAAATTGCAATATTCTCCTATATTTAACAGATATTTTAATATAATTTTTGTTACCTGTTTGTCTTTTGCTCAATTTTCAGTTTGTTTTTTACTGTTTTTCTATCAATTTTAAGAGTTATTTATATATCAGAGACATCAATACTTTATCTGTGATATACATTGCAATTTTTTCCAGTTTGTGATTTATCTGTTGACTTTTCTTATTCTTTTGCCACAGCAAATAAAATGTCACATGCATCTTTTTTTTTTTATTGCATGTAAACTTTAAGTAGTAGTTAAAAAGTTTTTTCTTACACCCAGGCTATAAAGGCATTTACCGACATTTGCTTCTAAGACTTGTGTATTTTAGTATTTTTACATATAGTTTTCTGATGTTTGGTGTTTGTTTTTGGGTATAATGTAAATTATGGATCTAATTTTTATCTGTTTTCCCAAATGTCTATCTAGTTGTCTTAGCAACATGTGTTTAAAAGTCCATTTTTGTCGCTATAATTTGAGATGTTGCTTTTCTCATACTTTAAATTTTCATATGTTCTTGGGTGTTTTTCTGGTTTTCGCATCTATCCACCAGCCTATGTGGCTCTTTATGTAGCAGCCCTACGCTGTTATAATTATGGGATCTAAACTTTAATTTCTGAGAGGGAAAGTTCCCCATTGGGATTTCCTTTTTCAAGGAGTTTCTACCTCTTCTTGCATGTTTGTCTTTCCTTAAAAATTTTAGTGTCCACTTGTCCAGATTCATAAAAAGTCTATTAATAATTCTGGAATTGCATTAAATTTACACATTAATTAGGGTGAACTGACATCTTTAAGATGTTGAATTATCTTACCTGAGCTAAGGGATGTCTTTCTATTTGTTTGATTGTACTTTTTTATCTTTCAGGGGTGCTGTAAAGTTTTCTTTATACAGGTTTTGTGCATTCTTGCTATTAGCAAGTTACTTCATCTTCGTTGTCATTGTAATAGGGTTTTGCTACCCTTATGTCCTCTGAGTACTGGTTTTATGTATGACTACTATTGGCTTTCTATATACATTATGTTTTGGGAGCATAGATGTTTATACCTATCATATTATTTGTTAAATGTGGATTGTAACTTTTTTAGGTGAATTCTTATTTGATATTGGAATCATTACTATAGCTTTGTTATTTTTTCATTTACTGTTCATAGCTTCTTTCATTCCTTTTTACTTTTCTGAAAAAAATATTTTCTTCACCTAATTTTTTTTTTAATTGTTGAATTTTTATTTTTGTGGGTACACAGTAGGTGGATATATTTGTTTGTGGGGTACATGAGATGTTTTGATACAGGCATGCGATATGAAATAAGCACATTATTGAGAATGGGCTGTCCATCCCCTCAAGCACTTATCCTTTGAGTTACAAGCAATACAATTATACTCTGTTATTTTAAAATGTATAATTAAGTTATTATTGAGCATGTTTGTTGTAGCACTGTTTACAGTAACAATGTTTTAGATGTGACCTTTATACACAGAAGGTGGGTCTTGTTTTGTAAGCCAAAGCAGTACCTTTTTAATTTAAGTATGTGAGTCAAACCATTCATATTTGGTGATATGACTGACATATTTGGTCTCAACTCTACCATATATTTGTATCTCATAATTTATTAATTTTATAATATTTTCTGCTGCGCTTCTTTACTCTTTTAACTTAAAATTTCATTTTGTATTTAGGGAAGTTTGTATTTTTGTTCTAGTAGTTAACTGTTCTTTTGTATTATTTAGCACTCTTAATGCCATCTTTTTTGTTTACTTTTTTGCTCTCTGGTTTCTTTTTCTGGTATCCATTAGCTTTCATATATTGCCTGTATTACTTCGTTCTCACACTGCGATGATAATGCTACCCGAGACTGGGTAATTTATAAAGAAAAGAGATTTTTTTTGACTCACAGTTCCACATGGCTGGGGAGGCCTCAGGAAACTTACAGTCATGGCAGAAAGGGAAGCAAACATGTCCTTCTTCACAAGGTGGCATAAGAGAGAAGTATAGAACAAAGAAAGAAGAGCCCCTTATAAAGCCATCAGATATCATGAGAACTCATTCACTATGACAAGAACAGCATGGGGGAACCACCCCTATGACCCAGTCACCTTCCACAAGGTCCTTACCCTAAAGCATGGGGATAACAATTTAGATTGCAATTTAAGGTGAGTTTTGGATGGAGACACAAAGCCAGACCATAGCACTGCCTGTACGACAATAAATGACCTGATACTTCTCTTCTCTTTTCTTGTTTCTTCTCTCTCTCTCTCTCTCAATTTTTAGTTATTATTAGTAATAACTAAATTTTCTAATAATTTAGTTATTTTAGTTATTATATTTAAATAATATTTGCATTATCTACAGTGTCAGAAAATATAACATTTATATATCTTACTTTCATCCACATCCCTACATTATTGCAGTTTTAGATTTATGGTTAAACATATTAAACTTTCACCATCAGTCTTTTTGCTAAAGTTTCCTCAGTCATTTTTTTTGAGTGAACTTATCCTCTGTAGATGCTTCCAGAAAGACTCAAGAATACAGCATCCCTGGCTTTTTGAATGTTGAAAGCTATTTTTCCATAGCTTTGCTATATGAAGTACACATGGCTAGTTATAAAATCCTTGATACATATTAATATTCTGTCAGCTTTTGAAAAATGCTGCCTCATTGTTTCCTTGTTTTGCGTGCTGTTTTTGAGAAGTATCATGATAGTCTAATTCTCTTGCATCTGTGCATTATTCAATCCCTTTGGCTTTGAGAATTTTTTTCTAACTTTAATAGTTTACTAGACTGTGTTTTGGAGTTGATCTTTTCAGCTCTATTTTCCCAAGGGCACTGTGCACCCTTTCAATATAGAGGCTTGGGACTTCTTTTACTTCGAATAGTTTTTCTTGGATTATTGTTATAAAATATTTACCGATCTGATTATTTTGTCTCTCTTCTCAGAAATTTCAGTATATGTATGTTGTATTTTCTTTACCTTATTTTTAAACCACTTTTTCACCAACCCTTGTTAATTTTTTCTATATCTCATTTCTGTTGTCTTTACTGTGTTTCTGTTTTTATTTAGCACCCCGTATTAAATTGCTTTTTTTGACATCTGATAATTTATTCATTTCTGAGATGGTTTTTTAAAAAATTTCTCTCCTGAGTTAAATAAACTCTTTTTATTTTTTCCTGATTTTTTTGTACATTATCACTTTTCACTTGTGCTTCTCTAAGTCAAAGTTGTTTGAGGATATTTAATTCCATTTTTAGTGTTGTATTACTTCTGTTTTCTTCTGTTTCCTGATTGTTTTCTTGTTAGGAGTAGATTTTCATCATTTGTGGTGTTTTGACTTTCATTTTCTGTTTTCTTCATCTAGTAGCTTTATTAGGTTCTTTCAATTTTTTTTTAAATTTTATAATTGAAAGTGGCTTATAAGATTCTCAGTTCAGAAACACTTTATTCTGACCAGATAGTAAAGTACAGGTTTTTTCAGTAGATGATTGTGTGTGTGTATGTCACGGGGAAGGGTGTAGGTTCTAGCTTTTTGTTTTTATTCTCTTTTTACTTTTGTGATTCTAAAAATTCTCACTGTGCTTCCTTTTCCTTCACTCACCAGTCTTCCAAGAATACGTCTCCCTTCTTTTTGTCTCATTTTCCACCATAAATTATACCTGTTAAACACTACCACCTTGAGTCACATGTTCTTTCAAGTCTTTTTCCTGTACTCTTAGTTTTGATCTACCAGGAATTGTTTTAGCATTTTCATGTGTAGTATGGTCTTTGTCTTTCTGGAAAGTATTTTAGATCAGCCGTGTACTCATTGCTAGCTTACCTCTTCTCCCAAATTGTTTTTACATAGCTCTTGTTCTCTACATAGGATGACAAGGATGATTGTGTTGAATGCCTTAGAGATATTTCATTTATATTTGGTTCTTATTTTCCTTTTTTTCCTTTCTTTTAAATATATTTTATTGCACTTTAGGTTCTGGGGTTCATGTGCAGAACATGCAGGATTGTTGCCTAGGTACATACATGGCAATGTGGTTTGCTACCTCCATCCCCCCATCACCTATATCTGGCATTTCTCCTTGTGTTATTCCTCCCCAACTCCCTACCCCTCATTGTCCCTCCCATAGTCACCCCAAACAGACCCCAGTGTGTGATGCTCCCCTCCCTCTGTCCATGTGTTCTCATTGTTCAACACCCACCTATGAGTGAAAACATGTGGTGTTTGGTTTTCTGTTCTTGTGTCAGTTTGCTGAGAATGATGGTTTCCAGGTTCATCCATGTCCCTACAAAGGACACTAACCATTTTTTATGACTGCATAGTATTCCATGGTATATATGTGCCACATTTTTCCTGTCCAGTCTATCATCGATGGGCATTTGGCTTGGTTCCAGGTCTTTGCTATTGTAAACAGTGCCGCAATGAACATACATGTTCATGTGTCTTTATAATAGAACGATTTGTAATCCTTTGGATATATACCCAGTAATGGGATTGCTGGGTCAAATGGAATTTCTATTTCTAGGTCCTTGAGGAATTACCACGGTGTCTTCCACAATGGTTGAACTAATTTACACTCCCACCAACAATGTAAAAGTGTTCCTATTTCTCCACATCCTCTCCAGCATCTGTTGTCTCCATATTTTTTAATGATCACCATTCTAACTGCTGTGAGACACTATCTCAATGTGGTTTTGATTTGCATTTCTCTAATGACCAGTGATTATAAGCATTTTTTCATATGTTTGTTGGCCTCATATATGTCTTCCTTTGAAAAGCATATGTTCATATCCTTTGCCCACTTTTGAATGGGTTTGTTTGTTTTTTTCTTATAAATCTGTTTTAGTTATTTGTAGATTCTGGATATTAGCCCTGTGTCAGATGGGTAGATTGCAAAAATTTTTTCCCATTCTGTTGGTTGCCAATTCACTCTAATGATTGTTTCTTTTGCTGTGCAGAAGCTCTGGAGTTTAATTAGATCCCATTTATCTATTTTGGCTTTTGTTGCCAATGCTTTTGGTGTTTTAGTCATGAAGCCCTTGCCTATGCCTAGGTCCTGAATTCGCCTAGGTTTTCTTCTAGGGTTTTTATGGTGTTAGGTCTTATGTTTAAGTCTTTCGTCCTTCTGGAGTTAATTTTAGTGTAAGGTGTAAGGAAGGGTTTCTGCACATGGCTAGCCAGTTTTCCCAATACCATTTATAAATAGGGAATTCTTTCCCCGTTGCTTGTTTTTGTCAGGTTTATCAAATATAAGATGATTGTAGATGTGTGGTGTTGCCTCTGAGGCCTCTGTTCTGTTCCATTGGTCTATATCTCTGTTTTGGTACCAGCACCATGCTGTTTTGATTACTGTAGCCTTGTAGTATAGTTTGAAGTCAGGTAGCATGATGCTTCCAGCTTTGTTCTTTCTGCTTGGAATTACCTTAGCTATGCAGGCTCTCTTTTGGTTCCATATGAACTTTAAGGAGGTTTTTTCCAGTTCTGTGAAGAAGGTCATTGGTAGCTTGATGGGGATAGCATTGAATCTATAAATTACTTTGGGCAGCATGGCCATTTTCACGACTTTGATTCTTCCTAACCATGAGCATGGAATGTTTTTCCATCTGTTTGTGTCCTCTCTTATTTCCTTGAGCAGTGGTTTGTAGTTCTCCTTGAAGAGGTCCTTTATATCCTCTGTTAGTAGTATTCCTAGGTATTTTATTCTCTTTCTAGCAATTGTGAATGGGAGTTTGCTCATGATTTGGCTCTCTTTAAGTCTGTTATTGGTGTATAGGAATGCTTGTGATTTCTGCACATTGATTTTGTATCCTGAGACTTTGCTGAAGTTGCTTATCAGCTTAAGGAGATTTTGGGCTGAGATGATGGGGTCTTCTAAATATACAATCATGTTGTCTGCAAATAAAGAATTTGACTTGCTCCTTTCCTAAGTGAATACCCTTTATTTCTTTTTCTTGCCTGAATGCTGTGGCTAGAACTTCTAATACTATGTTGAATAGGAGTGGTGAGAGAGGGCATCCTTATCTAGTGCCAGATTTCAAAGGGAATGCTTCCAGTTTTTGCCCATTCAGTATGATATTGGCTGTGGGTTTGTCGTAAATAGCTTTTATTATTTTGAGATACGTTCCATCAATACCTAGTTTATTGAGAGTTTTTAGCATGAAGGGCTGCTGAATTTTGTCGAAGGCCTTCTCTGCATGTATTGAGATAATCATTTGGTTTTTGTCTTTGGTTCTGTTTATGTGGCAAATTATGTTTATAGACTTGCGTATGTTGAACCAGACTTGCATCCCCAGGATGAAACCTACTTGATCGTGATGGATAAGCTTTTTGATGTGCTGTTGCATTCAATATGCCAGTATTTTATTGAAGATTTTTGCATCTATGTTCATCATGGATATTGGCTTGGAGTTTTCTTTTCTTGTTGAGTCTCTGCTGGGTTTTGGTATCAGAATGATGTTGGTCTCATAAAAAGATTTGGGAATGATTCCCTCTTTTTATATTATTTGGAATTGTTTCAGAAGGAGTGGTACCAGCTCCTCTTTGTATGTCTTGTAGAATTCAGCTGTGAACACATCTGGACCTGGGCTTTTTTTGGTTGGTAGGCTATTAATTGCTGCCTCAACTTTAGCCCTTGTTATTAGTCTATTCAGCGTTTTGACTTCTTCCTGGTTTAGGCTTGGGAGGGTGCAAGTGTCCAGGAATTTATCCATTTCTTCCAGGCTTACAGGTTTATGTGCATAGAGTTGTTTGTAGTAATTTCTGATGGCGGTTTGTATTTCTGTGGAATCTGTGGTGATATCCCCTTTATCGTTTTTTGTTGCATCTATTTGATTATTCTCTTTTCTTTTTTATTAATCTGGCCAGTAGTCTGTCTATTTTGTTGATCTTTTCAAAAAACCAGCTCCTTCATTTATTGATTTTTTTTTTTGAAGGGTTTTTTATGTCTCTATTTCCTTCAGTTCTGCTCTGATCTTAGTTATTTCTTGTCTTCTGCTAGCTTTTGAGTTTTTTTGATGTTGCTCCTCTAGCTCTTTCAATTTTGACAATAGGGTGTTGATTTTACATCTTTCCTTGCTTCTCATGTGGGCATTTATTGCTATAAATTTTCCTCTAGACATTGCTTTAAATATGTCCCAGAGATTCTGGTATGTTGTGTCTTCCTTCTTATGGTTTTGAAGAACATCTATTTCTGCCTTCATTTCATTGTTTATCCAGTCAACATTCAATAGCCAGTTGTTCAGTTTCCATAAAGTTGTGCGATTCTGAGTTAGTTTCTAAATGCTGAGTTCTACTTTGTTTGCACTGTGGTTTGAGAGACAGTTTGTTATGATTTCCGTTCTTTTGAATTTGCTGAGGAGTGACTTACTTCCAATGATGTGGTCAGTTTTAGAGTAGGTGTGATATGGTGCTGAGAAGAATTTGTATTCTGTGGATTTGGGGTGGAGAGTTCTGCAAATGTCTATTAGGTTTGCTTGGTTCAGATCTGAGTTCAAGTCCTGGATATCCTTGTTAATTTTCTGTCTCATTGATCTGTCTAATATTGACAGTGGAGTGTTAAAGTCTCCACTATTATTGTGTGGGAGTCTGAGTTTCTTTGTAGGTGGTTAAGAACTTGTTTTATGTATCTGGTGCTCCTGTATTGGGTGCGTATATATTTAGGATCATTAGCTCTTTTGTTGCATTAATCCTTTTACCATTATGTAATGCCCTTGTCTCTTTTGATCTTTGTTGGTTTAAAGTCTATTTTATCAGAGACTAGGATTGCAACTCTTGCATTTTTTTCCTCTCCATTTGCTTGGCAAATCTTCCTCCATCCCTTTATTTTGAGCCTATGTGTGTCCTTGCATGTGAGATGGATTTCCTGGATACAGCACGCCATGGGTTTTGACTTTTTATCCAATTTGCTAGTCTGTGTCTTCTGATTGGGGCATTTAGCCCATTTACATTTAAGGTTAATATTGTTATGTGTGAATTTGATCCTGCCATTTTGATGCTAACTGGTTGTTTTGCCTATTAGTTGATGCAGTTTCATCAGTGCGTCGATGCTCTTTATCATTTGGTATGTTTTTGGAGTGGCTGGTACTGGTTGTTCCTTTCTGTGTTTAGTGCTTTCTTCAGGAGCTCTTATAAGGCAGGCGTGGTGATGATAAAATCTCTGAGCAACTGCTTGTTCATAAAGGATTTTATTTCTCCTTTGCTTATGCAGCTTAGTTTGGCTGGATATGAAATTCTGGGTTGAAAGTTCTTTTCTTTAAGGATGTTGAATATTGGCCCCCACTCTCTTCTGCTGGGAGGTCCACTGTGAGTCTGATGGGCTTCCCTTTGAGGGTAACCTGACTGTTCTCTCTGGCTGCCTTTAGCATTTTTTCCTTCATTTAAACCCTGGTGAATCTGATGATTATGTGCCTTGGGGGTGCTCTTCTTGAGGAATATCTTTGTGGTGTTCTCTGTAGTTCCTGAACTTGAATATTGGCCTACCTTGCTATGTTGGGGAAGTTCTCCTGGATAATATCCTAAAGAGTGTCTTCCAGCTTGGATTCATTCTCTCTGTCACTTTCAGGTACACTTATCAAATGTAGATTAGGTCTTTTTACATAGTCCCATATTCTTTGGAGGCTTTGTTCATTTCTTTTTACCTTTTTTCTCTACTCTTGCCTTATTGTTTTATTTCATTGAGTTGCTCTTCAGTCTCTGATATCCTTTCTTCTGCTTGGTTGATTCGGCTATTGAAACTTGTGTATGCTTCGCAAAGTTTTCATGTTGTGTTTTTCAGCTCCATCAATTCATTTATGTTCTTCTCTAAGGTGTTTATTTTCAGTAGCATTTTGTCAAACCTTTTTTCAAGGTTCTTAGTTTCTTTGCATTGTGTTAGGACATGTTCATTTAGCCTAAAGAAGTTTGTTATTACCCACTTTCTGAAGCCTGTTTCTGTCAATTCATCAGACTCATTCTCCATCCAGCTTTGTTCCCTTGCTTTGTGATCCCTTTGAAGAGGAGAAGCATTCTGGTTTTGGGTGTTTTCATCCTTTTTGTGGATTTATCTACCTGCGGTCTTTGTAGTTGGTGACTTTTGGATGGGGTCTTGGTGGATGTCCTTTTTGTTGATGTTGAAGTTATTTCTTTCTGTTTTTCAGTTTTCCTGCTAACAGTCAGGCCCCTCTGCTATAGGCCTACTGGAGGTCCACTCCAGACCTTGCTTGCCTGGGGATCACCTGAGGTAGCTGTAGAACAGTAAGGGTTGATGCCGGTTTCTTCTTCTATTATCTTTGTCCCAGAAGGATACTTGCCAGATGTCAGCCTGAGCTCTCCTTTATGAGTTGTCTCTTTGGATATATGGGTGTCGAGGAGCTGCTTGAGGAGAGAGTCTGTCCCTTATAGGAGCTCAAGTGCTGAGCTGTGAGCTCCTTTGTTCTGTTCAGAGCTGCTGGGCAGGTACACTTAAGTCTGCTGTAGCGGAACGCATAACTGCCTTTTTTCCCAGGTGCTCTGTCCTGGGAAGGTGGGGCTTTATTTATATGTTCCTGATGTGCTGCTGCCTTTTTTCAGAGATGCCTTGCCCAGCAAGGTGGTAGCCTAGTCACAGTCTGCCAGCAGAGGTGTTGCTGAGCTGCCATGGGCTCTGTCCAGCTGCTGTGTGAACTTCCTTGTGGTTTTGTTTATAGAGGTATAGTTAGAACTGCCTCGGTAATGGTGGTCTGCCTCAGTAATGGTGGACTACCTCTGTGATGATGGACTGCCCCGGTAATGGTGGATTGCCTCGGTAATGGCAGACTGCCTCGGTAATGGCAGACTGCCTCGGTAATGGTGGACTGCCTTGGTAATGGTGGACTGCCTCAGTAGTGGTGGACTGCCTTGGTAATGGCAGATGCCCTTCCCCCAACAGAGCTGGACCATCAGGCGTCCAGCTGCACTTGCTGTGAAACTCTCAGTCCAGAGCGTTTCAGATTGCTGGTCTTTGTGGGGGTGGTACCTGCTGCGCCAGATTACCTGGCTCCCTGTTTCTACCCACTTTTTTTCAGTTGAATGGGCAGCTCTGTCTCCCAGGCATTCCAGGTGCCAGTTGAAATGGCTGCCCTGATTTGTGTGAGTTTTTGTGCAAAGACTCGCTGCACCGGCTGAAACAGCTGTGCTGGAAACTCGTGGCACTTTTCTGCCCAGGAATCTCCTGGTCTGTGGGCAGTAAAAACTCATTTGGAAATGCGGTGATCACTCGCCCTCTGCGTTCTCACTGGGAACTGTACTCCAGAGCAGTTCCTATTCGGCCATCTTGGATCCGCCCTTGTTGGTTCTTATTTTTCTACGAAACAGGGCCTATAACATTTGAAGACCTCTCCATATGTTAATTATGCTGAAGTTGTGGATTTTGTATAATTTTGATTTTTCTTGTTTTCCTGTGGTGTTTTTTAACCATACGTGGGAAAATTTGGTGTTGTTACCAATTTCTTCAACTACCCAGATCCAACATGAATTAATGGTTGATTGATTTGGGGAAGTGATAGATTTAGAAAAATCAATAATGACTCCTAGGTTGTTTGCTTAATCAACTATGTAAATGATGGTGACATTTATTTAAACTGGGAAAACTAGTCATGGATAAGGCTTGGAGTGAAAATAAAAGAGAAAACAGAATTCTTTTAGAGGATTGTATATTTCATTGTGAATATTTCAGATATTTCAGGTAGACAGATGGATAGATGAGCCTGGATCTCAAGAATATCTATGCTAGAAAAAGAACTTTGGGAGTCATGAGAACGTAATATTCAAATCCTTGCAATTTATTATAATCTCCTAGTGAAATAGGATATAAATGATGAAAGAGGATATAAAACCAAGCTCCAGGTCACTCTAGTATATTGAAGTCAAGTAAAGGATAGATGCATAGGCAAAAAAGTGGATAAGGAACAGGTAGTGAAGTAGGAGAAAAGTCTCGAATGTAGAATGACTTAAAGCCAAGATAGTTAAACAGGTCAAGGAGGGAATGGTCAGTGGCAGCTAATGTTGATGAGAGATATTAAGAGAGATGGTGTTGCAGCAGTGACTATGAGAGCTGACCACATAAAAGTCTTAGTGGACTTAGTCTAGTATGATTGAAGGGAGTTCAGAGACTTGGCAAGTTTGAGGCAATGGAATCAGCATGTAGAGAGATAAAACTTATAGGAAGATTTTCATAATGTGAGTTGATTTTAAATTTTCCAAATGGCTTGCATGCTACTTGAGGGCTTCCTTTCTTAGAGTGTGTCTCATACATTGACTATTGCCTCAAGTAGAGCCTAATCCCTTCCAGGAAGATCTCATAAAGTTGGTAGTGAACATTTTTCCAGTTAGAAGTGTCTGTAACCAAGAGCCAGCTATCCTGCAACCTGAGGCTGCACCTTGCTACTCACTGTTGGCGACTGAGGGTCTGCAGAACCCAGCATACGTGCTTGTTAGTGAGCTAGTGCACAAGAGACCTTCTGCTTCTGTAACCTCTTTAAAGGCATTCCTCATGCATTGTCCTTTGAGGAGGAGGCTACCGCATTAACTAGTTCTAATGGTTCTTAGTTGCTCAAGGTTTCCAGATCTTATCTGATTGTTCAAGGTCCTGTGCCAAGTCAGAATTTTGTAATATCACAAACCACTTGGCCTGTTTTCCCAAATAAAGCTTTGCCCCATTGTCTTTGTGTGTCTGCATGTAACCCAAGAAAGCAACATCTGACCTCAATGACAAGGGGGTGTTTGCCTACAGATACCTCAGAAAGGAAGGCCACTTGCTTGAAGGTTACTTTTTATTTTAGTCTGGTTTCTTATCTGTGTAACCTTGAAAAATATTATTTAATCTTGCTTCATTTGAAAAACAATGGACACTGTGTTATCCACCTCACAGTCTTGTTATAAGGATTAAAAGGCATAAACTATGCTAAGTAGGTAAGAGGCAGGAGAATCACTGGAACATGGGAGGCGGAGGTTACAATGAGCCAAGATTGCACCATTGCACTCCAGCCTGGGAAAAAAGAGTAAAATTCCATTTCAAAAGGAAAAAAGAGGACATCTTTTACAAAAAAATTCTTAGTGCTTCTTTCAGGTATTGAACATGTTAAGTGAGTGAGTCCCATTCAGGCTAAATAATAGCTTAAGGATCAGTGTAATGGAAGAAAGTCAAGGAGAGTCAACTTGTGGGAAGGCTATACTAAGGGCCCAATGGTGTCAATACCAGAAGCCCAGACTGATCCATATACATGGGGTGTGGTGGGATGGTGGGAGGGAGCTCTAGAGTCAAATAGAGCCAAAATATGCTTTCCAAAGGTAGGAGAAGGTTGGGGTATCACCACAGCCACTCTTCTGGTCTAAGGCACCACCATCTCATCATTAGACTGTACCACCACCTTCTTCTCAACAACTTGTTTTTCTTGTACCCTAAGTCTATTCTCTACATAACACCCTCTACCTTAAAAAATTTTAAATCTGAAATTTCAATTCTTCCTGCCTAAATAGCTCTTTAATGACTTCCTGTTGTTCTTCAAATATAGACCAAAACTCTACAGTCCCAAAGGTTCTCCCAGTCTTCTATTACATCATTTTACATCATGCCCCAGGTAATTCATTATGATGATAGCCATGCCAGGCTTCTGTATGTCTTCAGTGGCATGATGCATTTCCCCACTTTCAGGCCTTTGCATGTCTGTTTCTGAGTCTGGGTTGACCTTCCTGATACTTCATATGTCCAACTTCTACTTATCTTCTAGGTGTAAGGTTAAATGGTCTTTCTTTTTTAAATTTTTTTGTACTTTTAAGTTCTGGGGTACATGTGCAGATCTTGCAGGATTGTTGCATAGGTACACACATGCCATGGTGGTTTGCTGTCTCCATTCCCCGTCACCTTTATCAGGCATTTCTCCCAGTGTTATCCCTCTCCAACCTCCCCGCCCCCCACTGTCGCTCCCCTATCCTCCCACCCCCCAGCAGAGCCCAGTGTGTGATGTTCCCCTCTCTGTGCCCATGTTCTCATTGTTCAACACCCACTTATGAGTGAGAATATGTGGTGTTTGGTTTTCTGTTCTTGTGTCAGTTTACTGAGAATGTTGGTTTCCAGATTCATCTATGTTCCTACAATGACACAAACTCATCGATTTTTATGGCTGCATAGTATTCCATGGTGTATATGTGCCACATTTTCTTTGTCCAGTCTATCATTGATGGGCATTTGGGTTGGTTCCAGGTCTTTGCTATTGTAAACAGTGCCACAGTGAACATACATGTGCATGTGTCTTTATAATAGAACAATTTATAATCCTTTGGGTATATACCCAGTAATGGGATAGCAGGGTCAGATGAAATTTCTATTTTTATATCCTTGAGGAATTGCCACACTGTCTTCCACAGTGGCTGAACTAATTTACAGTCCCACCAGCAGTGTAAATGTGTTCCTATTTCTCCACATCCTCTCTAGCATCTGTTGTCTCCAGATTTTTTAATGAGACAATGGGGTATTCTAAATATACAATTACATCGTCTACAAATAGAGACAATTTGACTTCCTCTTTTCCTAATTGAATGCCTTTTATTTCTTTTTCTTGTCTGATTGCTCTGGCTAGAACTTCCAATACTATGTTGAATAAAAGTGGTGAGAGAGGGCATCCTTGTGTAATGCCAGTTTTCAAAGGGATTGCTTCCAGTTTTTGCCCATTCAGTATGATGTTGGCTATGGGTTTGTCATAAATAGTTTTTATTATTTTGAGATACATTTCATCAATTCCTAGTATATTGAGGGTTTTTAGCATAAAGAGTTCTTAACCTTTGAATTTTGTTGAAGGCCTTCTCTGCATGTATTGAGATAATCATGTGTTTTTTGTCTTTGGTTCTGTTTATGTGATGGACAGTTATAGATTTGCATATGTTGAACCAGCCTTGCGTCCCCGGGATGAAACCTACTTGATAGTGATGGATAAGCTTTTTGATGTGCTGTTGCATTCGATATGCCAGTATTTGATTGAACATTTTTGCATCTGTGTTCATCATGGAGATTGGCCTGAAGTTTTCTTTTTTAGTTGTGTCTCTGCCAGGTTTTGGTATCAGGATTATGTTGGTCTCATAAAATGAGTTAGAGAGGATTCCCTCTTTTTGTATTGTTTGGAATAGTTTCAGAAGGAATGGTACCAGCTCCTCTTTGTACGTCTGGTAGAATTTGGCTGTGAATTCATCTGAACCTGGACATTTTTTGGATGGTAGGCTATTAACTGCTGCCTCAACTTCAGACCTTGTTATTGGTCTATTCAGGGTTTCAACTTCTTCCTGGTTTAATCTTGGGAGGGTGCAGGTGTCCAAGAATTTATCCATTTCTTACATATTTACTGGTTTATGTGCGTAGAGTTGTTTGTAGTAATCTCTAATGGTAGTTAATATTTCTGTGGAATTGGTGGTGATATCCTCTTTATCATTTTTTATTGCATCTATTTTATTATTCTCTCTTTTCTTTTTTATTAGTCTGGCGAGTGGTCTATTTTGTTGATCTTTTCAAAAAACCAGCTCCTGGATTTATTGATTTTTTGAAGGGTATTTTGTGTCTCTATCTCCTTCAGATCTGCTCTGATCTTAGTTATTTCTTGTCTTCTGCTAGCTTTTGAGTTTTTTTGATCTTGCTTCTCTAGCTCTTTCCATTTTGATGATAAGGTGTCGATTTTAGATCTTCTCTCACTTCTCATGTGGACATTTATTGCTATAAATTTTCTTCTAGACACTGCGTTAAATGTGTCCCAGAAATTCTGGTGCATTGTGTCTTTGTTCTCATTGTTTTTGAAGAACATCATTATTTCTGCCTTCATTTCATTGTTTATCCAGTTGTCATTCAGAAGCAAGTTGTTCAGTTTCCATGTAGTTGTGTAGTTTTGAGTGAAATCCCAGAATATACATTCTTCTCAGCACCACATCGCACTTACTCTAAAATTGACAACATAACTGGCAGTAAATCACTCTTCAGCAAATGCAAAAGAGCAGAAATCATGACAAACAGTCTCTCAGACCACAGTGCAATCAAATTAGAACTCAGGACTAAATGGTCTTTCTAAAAGCAGCAGACCATCTCCTTTCCCACTCACCCTTATGGCATCTCCCTTACACATGCACAGCACCTGGCACTTCTCCTTTACTTTAGTGTACTAAACCTAAACACAGCCTCATTTAGTTTAGTGTACTAAACTTAAATACAGGTTGACGAATTTTTCGACAAGTAAATACATACCTATGTGTTTTTATTACATACCTCCCAGTGTTTATTGCAAGTTTTAATTAGATACTTGTTTATGAGAATAGTCATCTAATGTTTGTCTTCCCCCAGGTCTGTATGATCTGTGAAGATAGGGACCATGTCTACTTTTGTCATGTTTGTAGCTCCAGTACCCAGCCTAGTGCCTGGCACATAGTGATCATTCAATAAATACCTGTTATCAGTTGACCGAATGAATACATGAACAAAAATTAGGTAGACTATCAGGATCTCAGCCCATTTTTAGAGGACAACTAAGGCCTGAGTCAAAGTAACTGGGGAAACCATGGAAAGACACTAAGGTCAAATCTAAATTCCATCATATCAACTGGGAAGCTCAGTCTTAGAGAACTATGGGATTAGGGTTAAATCTACATCATATATATATATATATATATATATATATATATATTTTTTTTTTTTTTTTTTTTTGAAATGGAGTCTCACTCTGTCACTAGGCTGGAATGCAGTGGCATAATTTTGGCTCACTGCAACCTCTGACTCCCCAGTACATGCAATTCTCCTGCCTTAGCCTCCTGAGTAGCTGGGATTACAGGCACATCCCACCACAACCAACTAATTTTCATATTTTTAGTAGAGATAAGGTTTCACCATGTTGGCCAGGAGGGTCTCGATCTCCTGACTGCATGATCTGCCTGCCTCCACCTCCCGAAGTGCTGGGATTACAGGCATGAGCCACCGCGCCCAGCCAAATCTACATCCTATTAAATAAAGAGTCTAATGGGGCAGTACAGTAAGAATTGTATGTATTGGCCATGTACCTAGGGCTTCTTGATCAGGTTAGCAGCTTAACCCAAGTCTTTCTGGATGATAAACAGCAACTATGAGACATTTGATGCCCTGGACAGTTCCACTGTGAATTCCTCAATTGAAGAAGCATTCTAAAATTTCAGTAAATAATTGAAGGGTGGATGGATGGATGGATGGTTAGATGAGTCAGACTTGACCTGGTATAAAAATGGAGGTTATAAGTAGATACAGGTGTGAGGCATTTTGAATAATAAGGTGGGTAGTAGCCTACCAAAATCAATAAATAAAATTATTTGCATGAAGTGAGATGTTATGAGGTAGTAACAAGAAGACAGAGTCTGAAAGTGAAGAGGTACTGCCAGTAGCTAAAACCAGACTTAGCATTGAGCTCTGGAAGCAATCTTAGTAGAGTGGCCTGCCTACTCCACTAAAATGGTCATTTCTACCCCATTGTCTGTCATTTGATTGATGGGGAAATTGAGCCATGGAAAGGGACAGAGAGTTGCCCAATATTGCTATACTGGCAGAGCCTTGGGTAGAAGCATTTCTCAACAGAACGCAACAATAAGGACATGACGTTCTACCCCGGGGTGATTTATGCCTGTGTGCAGATTTTAGTCTGGAGTGGGAAGTGGAAGTGAGTGAGGCTAAAATGATAAGGAAATGAAATTATGTTGCACTGTCCCAGAATATGTTATAAATTTGAATTAGGGTATAGTAGAGAACAAACAGAAAATACGCCATTTTTTTTCCATTCCCCAGAGCCTTATATAATCTGAGAACAAAGCAAGTGCTCATTTCCTTTTGTTGAAATGACTGGGAACTTTGGACATAGGCACACTGGCCAGACCTCTCCTGTGATAGACATCAGAGTGTCCAGAATAGACCTGATTTGCTTGCTGACAATTCAGTCACTCAGAAGGTCAAGAGAGTGACTCAGGGCTTTCTTATTCTGTACCTAATTCTGACTAACAGAGACAAATTGCTTATGGAATTAAAGTTGTCAGAAACTTAGGAGAAAACAAATGTGTCGGCATCATGTTTGTCAGTCAGGAAGACAGAAGTATAATCGTATATACAATCTAGATCATAGAAAACAGACTTTAAAACGTGTGGGGCTGAAGGGGTGATTTTAAGAAGTGGCTCATTTTCTTTCACAAAACTGTGGAAGGGAAGATTATTCTAAGGAAAGTTAAAAACTTCTCAAAAATGACACAATATACAAGAGAAGACAGAATAAACCTCTGCACTAATTTACAATCTCATCAACAGTTCATTCCCTCTTCTCTGCAACCTTGCCAACATCTGTTATTTTTTGACTTTTTAGTAATAGCCATTCTGACTGGTGTGAGATGGTATCTTGTTGTTTTGATTTGCATTTCTCTGGAGATTAACAATGTTGAGCATTCTTTCATATGTTTCTTGGCCACTTATACGTCTTCTGAGAAATGTCTGTTTATGTCCTTTGCCCACTCTTTAATGGGGTTGTTTTTTTCTTGCTGACTTGTTCAAGTTTCTTAAAGATTCTGGATATTAGTCCTCTGTCAGATGCATAGTTTGCAAATATTTTATCCTATTCTGTAAGTTATTTACTCTGTTGATAGTTTTGTTTTTTGTTTTGTTGAGCAGAAGCTCTTGAGTTTGATTAGGTTCCAATAGTCAATTTTTGTTTGTGTTGTATTTGCTTTTGAGGTCTCAGTCATAAATTATTTGCCTAGATCATTGCCCAGAAGAATATTTATATGGTACGAGGTAGCAATCCAGTTTCATTCTTCTGCATATGGTTACCTGCTTTTCCCAGCATCCTTTTTTGAATAGAGTGTCCTTTCTCTATTGTTTCTTTTTTTCATCTTTGTTGAAGATCAGTTGATTGTTTGTGTGTGGCTTGACTTCTGTCCCTGTGGAAAGCAGTTTGGAGACTTCTTAAAGGAGTAAAAGCAGTATCACCATTTGACCCAGAAATCTCATTACTGGGTATATACCCAAAAGAAAAGTAACCATTCTACCAAAAGGAGACACACACTAGTATATTTATCACAGCACTGTTCACAATAGCAAAGACATGGAATCAACCGAGGTGCCCATCCATGTTTCACTGGATAAAGAAAACACGGTTCATATGCACCGTGGAATACTATGCAGTCTAGGAAAATGAGTGCAGAAAGAGAAAATCAAATTCTCTGTAAGTAAGAGCTAAACATTGGATACACACGGACATAAAGATGGTAACAGTAGACACTGGAGACTACAAAAGTAGGGAAGGAGGGAGAGAGGCAATGGTTGAACAACTACCTATTGGGTACTATGTTCATTTATTCACTCTTTGGGCGATGGGTTTAATAGAAGCCCAAACCTCAGCGTTCCATAATATATTCAGGTAACAAACCTGCACACGAGCCCTCTGAATCTTAAAAAACAAAAAAGAACAAACCACTGCAGAATTCCCTTTAATGTGACCACATTTTAAGAGAACATTCCCACTGAAAGTAGATTCATGTTCACTTTTCCAGGAAGGAAGTAACCAGAAGAATCATAAGGGAAACTTCTGAGGTGCTGGAAATATTGAGTGTTTTGATTTGGGTGCTGGTCATAGGTGTGTGTTTACTTGGTGAAAAATTTGTTGAACTGTATTTAAGTTTAGTATATTCATCTGCATACACCTTATAATTTAAATTAATTGTGCAACAATTATTAAGATTTAATCTATTTCCTTCAGGATGTATTTTTTAATGCTTAAATTTGCACGTTAGTTGTAACAGAAAATGAACTTTGCTTTATTTATTTAATATTCTCTTATGTATACCATTTCATGTTATTATATGGCCCTCACAATCATTTTTGTTAACAGTTCCATAAAAGTCTACTATGTAGATAGACTACAGCTTGCTTGCTTTTCTTTCTCTTTCTTTCTCTTTTCTTTCTTTCTTTTCTCTCTCTCTTTCTTTTCTTTTCTCTTTCTTTCTTTCCTTCTTTCTCTCTCTCTCTCTCTCTTTCTTTCTTTCTTTCTTTCTTTCACCTAGACTAGAGTGCAGTGGCATGATCTTGGCTCACTGCAACCTCCACCTTCTGGGTTCAAGTGATTCTCCTGCCTCAGCCTCCAGAGTAGCTGGGATTACAGGTGCTTGCCACCACGCCCAGCTAATTTTTGTATTTTTAGTAGAGATGAGGTTTCACCATGTTGGCCAGGATGATCTCGACTCTTGACCTTGTGATCCACCTGCCTCAGCCTCGCAAAGTGCTAGGATTACAGGCGTGAACCACCATACCCAGCCCACAGGTTTCTTTTTGTGACTTTTTTTCCTTTTATGTGTTTAACGCATACTAATTCTAAATATTTATGTTTTGAAACATATAATGAATACAGATCAGATCAAGGTAATTAGCATATTAATCATCTTTAATATTTACCATTTCTTTGTGTCAAGAACATTCAGTATCCTCTGTCTAGCTATTTGAAATGATAAATGTTTGTTAACTATAGTCATCCTACAGGCTATGGAACACTAGAACTTGTTCCTTCTATCTAGCAATAATCTTGTTTCATTTAACAAATCTTTCCCTATCTCTCCTTTCCCTTTCTAACCTCTAGTATCTGCTGTCTTGCCTTTTACTTCTATGAGGTCAACTTATTTTAGTTGTCACATATGAGTGAGAGCACAAAGTATTTAACTTTCTGTTCACGGCTTGTTTTCCTTAATGTAATGTCCTCCAGTTCCATTTAAGTTGCCACAAATGACTGGCTTTTATTCTTTTTATGGCTGAATATTACTCCATGTTACATATATACCACATTTACTTTATTCATCTGGTTTTGGATACCTAGTTTGATTCTCTATCATGGCTATGATGAATAGTGCTGCAATAAACATGGTGCAGATGTCTCTTCAATACACTGATTTATCTTCGTTTGGATAAATGCCCAGAAGTCAGATTGCTGGATCATATTAGTTCTATTTGCAGTTTTTTTGAGGAACCTCTATACTGTTCTCCATAGTGGCTGAACTACTTTACATTCCCAACAGCAATGTATAAGAGTTCCCTTGTCTCGACATCCTCACCAGCATTTGTTATTATTGTTTTTTTATAATAGCTATCCTAACAAGGGTGATAATACCTCACTGTAGTTTTAATTGGCATGTCCCTGATGATTAGTGATAGTGAGCATTTTAAAATATATTTGTTGGCCATTTGTATATCTCATTTTAAGAAATGTCTTTTCAGATCATTTGCCCATTTTTAAGTTGGATTTTTATTAGCTGTTGAATTGTTTGAGTTCCTTGTATATTCTGACTATTAATTCCTTGTGGGATGAACAATTTGCAAATATTTTCCTTCCATTCTGTAGGTTGCCTTTTTATTCTGTTTATTGTTTCCCTTTTAGACATAAATTTTTAGTTTTATATAATCCCACTTGTTTATTTTTTTCTTTTGTTGCCTGTGCTTTCAAGCTTTTATTCATAAAATCTTTTCCTAGATCAGTGTCATATGTTTGGTTTCAGACCATTTCCCCTGTGTTTTCTTCTAGTAGTTTTATAGTTTCAAGTCTTATATTTAAGTCTCTGATTCATTTTGAGTTGATTTTTGTATAGGATGAGAGATGGGTGTCTAGTTTCATTCTTCTGAATATGGATATTCAATTTTCCGAGCACCGCTTATTGAAGTCATTGTCCTTTCCCCAGTGAGTATTCCTGGTGACTTTCTCAAAAATCAGTTGACTGTAGGTATGTGCATATTGGAGTTTTTTCATTGATTTATATGTCTGCTTTTATGGCCGTACTATGCTGTTTTTGTTACTACAGTGTTATAGTATATTTTAAAGTCTGTTAGTGTAAAGCCTCTAGCATTGTTCTTTTTGCCCAGGAGTGTTTTGGCTATTTGGGGTCTTTTGAGTTTTTGTACAAATTTTAGGACTTCTATTTCTTTTTAAAAAATTTTTTTTTTATTTTTTATTGCACTTTAGGTTTTGGGGTACATGTAAAAAACATGCAAGATTGTTGCATAGGTGCATACGTGGCAGTGTGATTTGCTGCCTTCCTCCCCTTCACCTATATGTGGCATTTCTCCCCATGCTGTCTCTCCCCAACTCCACACCCCCCCGCTGTCCCCCCGACTCCTCCCCAACAGACCCCAGTGTATAGTGCTCCCCTCCCTGTGTCCATGTGTTCTCATTGTTCAACACCCGTCTATGAGTGAGAACATGCGACGTTTGATTTTGTGTTCTTGTGTCAGTTTGCTGAGAATGATGGTTTCCAGGTTCATCCATGTCCCTACAAAGGACGCAAACTCATCGTTTTTGATGGTTGCATAATATTCCATGGTGTATATGTGCCACATTTTCCCTGTCCAGTCTATCATCGATGGGCATTTGGGTTGGTTCCAGGTCTTTGCTACTGTAAACTGTGCTGCAATGAATATTCGTGTGCATGTGTCCTTGTAGTAGAACGATTTATAATCCTTTGGATATATACCCAGTAATGGGATTGCTGGGTCAAATGGAATTTCTATTTCTAGGTCCTTGAGGAATCGCCACACTGTCTTCCACAATGGTTGAACTAATTTACACTCCCACCAACAGTGTAAAAGTGATCCTATTTCTCCACATCCTCTCCAGCATCTGTTGTCTCCAGATTTTTTAATGATTGCCGTTCTAACTGGCATGAGATGGTATCTCAATGTAGTTTTGATTTGCATTTCTCTAATGACCAGTGATGATGAGCATTTTTTCATATGCTTGTTGGCTTCATGTATGTCTTCTTTTGTAAGGTATCTGTTCGTTTCCTTCGCCCATTTTTGAATGGGCTTGTTTGTTTTTTTCTTGTAAATCTGTTTTAGTTTGTTGTAAATTCTGGATATCAGCCCTTTGTCAGATGGGTAGGCTGCAAAAATTTTTTCCCATTCTGTTGGTTGCCAATTCACTCTATTGACTGTTTCTTTTGCCGTGCAGAAGCTGTGGAGTTGGATTAGGTCCCATTTGTCTATTTTGGCTTTTGTTGCCAGTGCTTTTGGTGTTTTGGTCATGAAGTCCTTGCCTACACGTATATCCTGAATGGTTTTGCCTAGGTTTTCTTCTAGAGTTTTTATGGTGTTAGGTCTTATGTTTAAGTCTTTAATCCATCTGGAGTTAATTTTAGTGTAAGGTGTCAGGAAGGGGTCCAATTTCTGCTTTCTGCGTATGGCTAGCCAGTTTTCCCAACACCACTTATTAAACAGGGAATCCTTTCCCCATTGCTTGTTTTTATCAGGTTTGTCAGAGATCAGATGGTTGTAGATATGTTGTGTTGCCTCCGAGGCCTCTGTTATGTTCCATTGGTCTATATCTGTTTTGGTACCAGTACCATGCTGTTTTGATTACTGTAGCCTTGTAGTATAGTTTGATGTCCGGTAGTGTGATGCCTCCCGCTTTGTTCTTTTTGCTTAGAATTGACTTGGCTATGCGGGCTCTCTTTTGGTTCCATATGAAGTTTAAGGTAGTTTTTTCCAGTTCTGTGAAGAAGGTCATTTGTAGATTGATGGGGATAGCATTGAATCTGTAAATTACTTTGGGCAGTATGGCCAATTTCATGATATTGATTCTTCCTAACCATGAACATGGAATGTTTCTCCATCTGTTTCTGTCCTCTCTTATTTCGTTGAGCAGTGGTTTGTAGTTCTCCTTGAAGAGGTCCTTTACATTCCTTGTTAGTTGTATTCCTAGGTATTTTATTCTCTTTGTAGCAATTCTGAATGGCAGTTCATTCTTGATTTGGCTCTCTTTAAGTCTGCTATTGGTGTATAGGAATACTTGTGATTTTTGCACATGGATTTTATATCCTGAGACTTTGCTGAAGTTGCTTACCAGTTTCAGGAGATTTTGGGCTGAGATGATGAGGTCTTCTAGATATACAATCATGTCATCTGCAAATAGAGACAATTTGACTTCCTCCTTTCCTAATTGAATACCCTTTATTTCTTTTTCTTGCCTGATTGCTCTGGCTAGAACTTCCAGTACAATATTGAATAGGAGTGGTGAGAGAGGGCATCCTTGTCTAGTGCCAGATTTCAAAGGGAATGCTTCCAGTTTTTGCCCATTCAGTATGATATTGGCTGTGGGTTTGTCGTAAATAGCTTTTATTATTTTGAGATACGTTCTGTCAATACCTAGTTTATTGAGGGTTTTTAGCATAAAGGGCTGTTGAATTTTGTCGAAGGCCTTCTCTGCATCAATTGAGATAATCATGTGGTTTTTGTCTTTGGTTCTGTTTATGTGGTGAATTACCTTTATAGACTTGCGTATTTTGAACCAGCCTTGCATCCCCGGGATGAATCCTACTTGATCGTGGTGGATAAGCTTTTTGATATGCTGTTGTAATCGGCTTGCCAGTATTTTATTGAAGATTTTTGCATCTATGTTCATCATGGATATTGGCCTGTAGTTTTCTTTTCTTGTTGAGTCTCTGCCAGGTTTTGGTATCAGGATGATGTTGGTCTCATAAAATGATTCGGGAAGGATTCCCTCTTTTTTGATTATTTGGAATAGTTTCAGAAGGAATGGTACCAGTTCCTCTTTGTATGTCTGGTAGAATTCGGCTGTGAACCCATCTGGACCTGGGCTTTTTTTGGTTGGTAGGCTCTTAATTGCTGCCTCAACTTCAGACCTTGTTATTGGTCTATTCAGGGTTTCCAGTTCTTCCTGGTTTAGGCTTGGGAGGAGGCAACTGTCCTGGAATTTATCCATTTCTTCCAGGTTTTCTAGTTTATGTGCGTAGAGTTGTTTGTAATAACCTCTGATGATGGTTTGAATTTCTGTGGAATCTGTGGTGATATCCCCTTTATCATTTTTTATTGCATCTATTTGGTTATTCTCTCTTTTTTATTAATTTGGCTATTGGTCTGTCTATTTTGTTGATCTTTTCAAAAAACCAGCTCCTGGATTGATTGATTTTTTGAAGGGTTTTTCGTATCTCTATCTCCTTCAGTTCTGCTCTGATCTTAGTTATTTCTTGTCTTCTGCTAGGTTTTGAGTTTTTTTGATCTTCCTGCTCTAGCTCTTTCAATTTTGACGTTAGGGTGTCAATTTTAGATCTCTCCTTGCTTCTCATGTAGGCACTTATTACTATATATTTTCCTCTAGAGACTGCTTTAAATGTGTCCCAGAGATTCTGGTATGTGGTGTCTTCATTCTCGTTGGTTTCAAAGAACATCTTTATTTCTGCCTTCATTTCATTGTTTATCCAGTCAACATTCAAGAGAAAGTTGTTCAGTTTCCATGAAACTGTGTGGTTCTGGTTTGGTTTCTGAATTCTGAGTTCTAACTTGATTGCACTGTGGTCTGAGAGACTGTTTGTTATGGTTTCTGTTCTTTTGCATTTGCTGAGGAGTGATTTACTTCCAATTATGTGGTCAGTTTTAGAGTAGGTGTGATGTGGTGCTGAGAAGAATGTATATTCTGTGTATTTGGGGTAGAGAGTTCTGTAAATGTCTATTAGGTTTGCTTGTTCCAGGTCCGAGTTCAAGTCCTGGATATCCTTGTAAATTTTCTGTCTCGTTGATCTGTCTAATATTGACAACGGTATGTTGAAGTCTCCCACTATTATTGTGTGGGAGTCTGAGTCTCTTTGTAAGTCATTAAGAACTTGCCTTATGTATCTGGGTGCTCCTGTATTAGGTGCATATATATTTAGGATTGTTAGCTCTTCTTGTTGCATTGATCCTTTTACCATTATGTAATGTCCTTCTTTGTCTCTTTTGATCTTTGTTGCTTTAAAGTCTATTTTATCAGAGATGCGAATTGCAACTCCTGCTTTTTTTTGCTCTCCATTTGCTTGGTAAATCTTCCTCCATCCCTTTATTTTGAGTCTTTGTGTATCCTTGCATGTGAGATGGGTTTCCTGGATACAGCACACTGATGGGTTTTGGCTTTTTATCCAATTTGCCAGTCTGTGTCTTTTGATTGGGGCATTTAGTCCATTTACATTTAGGGTTAATATTGTTATGTGTGAATTTGATCCTGCCATTTTGATGCTAGCCGGCTGTTTTGCCCATTGATTGATGCAGATTCTTCATTGTGTTGATGCTCTTTACCATTTGGTTTGTTTTTGGATTGGCTGGTACTGGTTGTTCTTTTCTATGTGTAGTGCCTCTTTCAGGAGCTCTTGTAAAGCAGGTCTGGTGGTGATGAAATCTCTGAGTACTTGCTTGTTGACAAAGGATTTTATTTTTCCTTCACTTATGAAGCTTAGTTTGGCTGGATATGAAATTCTGGGTTGAAAGTTCTTTTCTTTAAGGATGTTGAATATCGGCCCCCACTCTCTTCTGGCCTGTAGGGTTTCTGCTGAGAGATCTGCTGTGAGTCTGATGGGGTTCCCTTTGTGGGTAACCTGACCTTTCTCTCTGGCTGCCCTTAGCATTTTCTCCTTCATTTCAACCCTGGTGAATCTGACGATTATGTGCCTTGGGGTTGCTCTTCTAGAGGAATATCTTTGTGGTGTTCTCTGTATTTCCTGGACTTGAATATTGGCCTGCCTTGCTATTGGGTAAGTTTTCCTGGATAATATCCTGAAGAGTATTTTCCAGCTTGGATGCATTCTCTTCGTCACCTTCAGGTACACCTATCAAACATAGATTAGGTCTTTTCACATAGTCCCATGTTTCTTGTTGACTTTGTTCATTCCTTTTTACCCTGTTTTCTCTAATCTTGCCTTCTCGTTTTATTTCATTGAGTCGATCTTCAACTTCTGATATCCTTTCTTCTGCTTGGTCAATTCGGCTGTTGAAACTTGTGCATGCTTCGCGAAGCTCTCGTGTTGTGTTTTTCAGTTCCATCAATTCACTCATATTCCTCTCTATGTTGTCCATTCTCATTAGCATTTCGTCAAGTCTTTTTTCAAGGTTCTTAGTTTCTTTGCATTGAGTTAGAACATGTTCTTTCAGCTCACAGAAGTTTCTTATTATCCACTTTCTGAAGGCTGATTCTGTCATTTCATCACACTCATTCTCCATCCAGTCTTTATCCCTTGCTGGTGAGGAGTTGTGATCCCTTGTAGGAGGAGAGGTGTTCTGGTTTTGGGTGTTTTTATCCTTTTTGTGCTGGTTTCTTCCCATCTTTGTGGATTTATCCACCTGTCAACTTTGACGTTGTTGACTTTCTGATTTTGGTAAGTTTAAGTCTGCAGCAGCAGAACTCATAAACCCCTTTTTTTATTTTCCCCAGGTGTTCTGTCTCAGGGAGTTAGGGCTTTATATGTTTCTGCTGTGCTGCTGCCATTTTCCCTGCCCACAAGGAGGCAGCCTAGTCACTCTCAGCCTGCAGAGGCTTCACTGAGCTGCTGTGGGCTCTGCCCTACTGCCGTGTGAACTTCCCTGCAGTCCTGTTTATATGGGTGTAGTTAGAACTGCTTCCACTATGTTGGCCCGCCTCTGTAGTGACGTACTCTCTCTGTAATGGCAGGTTGCCTTGACGATGGCAGGTTGCCCAGCAACTGCAGGCTGCCTCCGTAATGGCGGACGCCCCTCCTCCACAGAGCTGGACCATCCCGGGTTCAGTTGTGCTTGCTGTGAAAGTCTCAACCCAAAGCGTTTCCAATTGCTGTTTTTTTTGTTTTTGCTTTTGTTTTTGTCAGGGTGGGACCAGCCGGGCCTGGTCACCTGGCTCCCTGCCTCAGAGCCTTTTGTTTTTTAGTTGAACGGTTGGCTCTCTACCAGGTGACCTGGTCGCCTGTTGAATAGGCGCTGGGATCTGTGTGATTTCCTGTGTGGTGACCCACTGCACCGGCTGAAACCGTGGCTTTGAGATTCGTGGCACTTTTTTGCCCGGGAATCTCCTGGCCTGGCTCCCGCTTCAGCTCCCCTTGCTGGCTAAGAGGGGACACACTCTCGTTTCCTCTGCCCTGGGAGCCACCGGCTGAGATTTGTGGCACTTTTTTGCCCGGGAATCTCCTGGCCTGGCTCCCCGTTTCAGTTCCCCTTGCTGGCTAAGAGGGGACTCATTCTCATTTACTCTGTCCTCGGAACTGCTGCGCCAGGGTGCAGGCCAAACAGCTGCACCAGCCAAAACAGCCACACTGGTGACCCGTTGGGCTCCTCCGCCTGTGAATCTCCTGGTCTGTGGGCAGTAAAAATCCGTCTGGAAATGCAGCGTCCACTCACCCTCTGCGCTGTCACTCGGACCTCGCCGTGGGCCGCCCGCAGAGCCGGAGGGCAGCGGGGCGGGTCTATTCTTTTTTTTTTAATTTTTATTTTAGACAGAGTCTTGCTCTACAGCTAGGCTGGAGTGCAGTGGCGCCATCCTGGGTCATTGCCAAGACTTCTATTTCTATAATGAATTCCATTGGTATTTTGATAGAGATTGCATTGAATCTATAGACTGCTTTGGATAGCATGATTATTTTACCAGTATTAATTATTCCAATCCATGAGCCTGGGATATCTTTCTACTTGTATGCTTTCCAATTCCTTTCATTGGTGTTTTTGTTTTTTCTTGTAGAGGTCTTTGATTAAATTGTTAAATTGATTAAACTGATTCCTAGGTATTTTATTATATTTGGTGGCTGCTGTAAATGAGATGGCCTTATCTATTTCTTTTTTAGGTAGTTTATTGTTTATGTATAGAAATATTACTGATTTTTATATGTTGATTTTGTATTCTGCAAATTTACTGAATTTGCTTAGCAGTTATAGGAGGGTTTTTTTGGTAAAGTTTTTGGGTTTTTCTATATATAAAGTCATGTCATGTGCAAACAGGACAATCTGACTTTCTGCCTTTCAATTTGGATGCCCTTTATTTTTTTTCTCTTGCCTAATTGCTCTGGCTAGGACTTCCAGTACTGTGTTGAATAAGAGAGACTACAGCTTTTTTTTTTTCCATGCCTATGTTGTTAGACAGATACATTGCTCATAATTTTCACTTTTATAAAGAACACTGAAACCAACATCTTTGAATATAAAGCTTCTTCTATATTTGAGGTTATTCCCTGAGAAAAGATTCTTAGATGTCTAGACAGATAAGACTGAATGTCTTTAAAGTGAAGATACATGTTTATAAACTACTCTCAACAGTATTAGCCTCATCAAACCTTTGTCCTCTGCTGTATTCAACAATCATGCACAGAATTGGCAAGTTTCCTAATATATTAATTTCAAAATCTTTTTTTTTTCTGTATTACCATGAAGTTGGAGATCATTCTAATCATTTATTATGTGTTGGCACCTCTCCCAGTCCACACAATTTCAATGACAGTCATTGTGACACTGCACAGTCATTTGCATGTCTTCTTCAGTGCTCTGGGTTTCATACTTTGTTTAACCATCTCAAGCTCCTTAAATCAAAGCACAGGGTATGGTAGTTTTGGAATGGAAGCCAACAGAAGCTGAAAAGCTTTATCCAAACATGAAAACAGAAATGAGTTTGGTCCCTTTAATTGTCATATGGAAGATTTAACTTGTAACTTAAGCTTTTTGTACATCACATTTAGAGCAGCATCCTTTACTGTTATTTTTTTTCTCAGCCATTTTTCTTTCTTTTCATATTCTGAGTATGTTCTTTTTAAAAAACTTGTTATTGAATATAACCTGCTTCAAATTTTATATGAAGATTTTGTATGAGTGATTCATATATTTGAACCATGACTCGTCATGTTTTTCACACTTCTAAATTATTACTTTATAAAATGAAATAATTGTTTGTTTTAAAGAGAGACACTTTCAGCATTTACAAAGAAGAAAACACTTATTCCAAAGAACAAGTCATGTCAACTCAACCTTCTTTCTTTAAGACAGTCTGCACTGATTGGAGAAATGCAATAGACAGAGTATCACTGTCTAAAAGGAATTTGATGCTGTTCTCAAGCTCAATGCATAAGCAATTTAGGACATTAGTAATTAGTTCAGATTTGGATTAACAGACGAGTGTCAACCTGGAAGAAGGAATCTAGTACAAGCCGTAAGGTTCTACTATTGGCATTATCCAGATTGTTACTTATATTAATGATGGGGATGAAATTAAAGGAAAAATTGATTTCTAGAATTTTTCAGCTTATGGAGAAAATGATGATGGGCTGTAGTACTTAGATCAGTTGAAGAAGATGGAAATCATAGTGGTAAATACGACTCTGTACTTCGGTTCCGAAAATATAGCCACACCTGTACATGTAGAAGCAGGTTTATAACCTAGATTTTTATTTTTGGTTGGGGAGATGGATAAACACTAAGATGTTGACAATGTTAATAGAAGCCCAATATAAGTAAGTATAAGAGTGATAGCCTAGGTAATCATATATCAATAAGAGCACATGTAGACTGCTGCTTTGTGTTCTAGTCACTGCAGATTAAGAGGACAAAATGGAGTTCCTAGAATGAGTAGCTAGGATAGCTTGAAAGACTTGAACTTTTATCATATGAGGAATTGATGAAGAGGAATGTTTATGAGCCCGAGAACCATCTTTCAGTATCTAGACCTTTTTACACAAGCAAAAACAGACTTGCTGGGAATTCTGAGGAACAGAAGCAAGACTATTGGGGATAACTGTGAGATTAATTATGGGAAGTCGTACTTGGACTTAATAGAATTGATTATTTCCAGCATTCAGAGGTGTATCTAGATGGAATAGAATCTGCTATAGACATTATCATGTCTTCTCTATTTCTGGATACATTGGAGGATTCCATTTCCCCATCTCAAATTAGGCATGGCCATGTTTAAAACATGCATAAAAGTGAAAATGTCACTTCTGATTCAAAGCATTTAATTTACTCTTTAGCACTCTCTCCCCTTGGGTTAAAATGGACATACCAGCTATGATCTCTAAGGGGTTACAATGGTCAGAGTGTCTCCCAATCACCTCCACTCCCACCCCTTTGACCCAGCCACACACCTACATTGGACATGTAGTTTGAATGGAAAATAAACCTTTGCTATTTTTAGCCACTGAAGTCTATAGGTTTTATTATGGCCTCCTAACCTTTATTATCCTGATTGCCACCAGTGCCTTCAAGATGTAGTGGTTCTTTGTGAATGAGCAACAGAAAGACAAGCATTGGATTATTGAGAGACTTTTAGTTCAGCAACTCACATAGTTGCATTCTTTGCATGTTACTTTCATTGCTACACTGAATTCAGACTATTGTTGGGGGTACAATTTAGTCAACTGGAATTTTCAGCTGGCTCCAGGACCTCCTGGGAGATGAATCCCAGTAAAGTGAGCAGAGATAATTCTCTTCATAAGCGCACCCTTCATTAACGCCACTGCATGCCCAGCAACATCACATATTTATGATCCTTTTTACTTTGGAAACAGCTAACAACGACTAGATAGTTCACCCAGCAAAGATTCTATTACCACACGCATTGTGTATGAAGACTCGAGGCTCATAAAAGAGCTCAGGGGAAAAGTAACTTTTGAACATGAACTTTGCAGTTTGAGTTTTACACATTTCATATCGACTGGACTATTGCCAAGTGTCTCTTCAGTCTATGCATGTAGATGCGTTATTGCTAGTAACAAAGTTTCCCAAGGATGCCCTTGTTCCATCTGCTCACTCATGTAACTGAACAAAGCCCACTGCATACCACAAGTACCTACTGAGTGTTATTGTGAAAGATGATGAGTGCTAGGAATTATCTGATATGTTTATAAAATGGTTCTGTCAGGGGAAGAAGTTTATGAGATGGTAGACGCCAGGAAGTGAACTGAATAACGTATGTACCTAGCCTGAGAAAAAAATTAAAAAATGGAATTAAAAGGTGATCCAATGGCGAAAAGAATGGAAAGGGTAAATTTAAAATTATAATTAAAAATACTTATGGATGCATATATATGCAAATATATATATGTATATTTGTCTTTATATAACAACTTTATGTAACTCACAGCTAATTAATTGGCACCTCATTTTTGTTGTTCACAGGAGACCAAAATCAACTGTGTCCGTCTGGCTACAAAAGGTATGTTGGCATGTGCTTGTCTGTCTTCAGCTGTTCTTCAACCGTTTAAGTATTTCTCTCTTTCTAGCCACACAGAGAAAGTTTAGGCAACAATAACTCAAAACGAGAAAGAACTGTTATTTTCACTGGAGTCAATTGCATCTAGACCATACATTCTAGGGTGTATATTAGTAGCACAGTGCATAAAACACGTAAAAGTTTAAAACATATTTACTGAAAGGATGGATGGGTAGATGAATGTATAAAAGGAAGGACTGGTACATTGATCGGTAGAGTGATGGATATAAATTTACTCAAATATTCTTTTGATATGTTTTTCTTGTATTTGGGTCTTTGTTTTTATGTGGGTATTTTTTTAAGCATGTCTGTTAGACCCATCTTCTGAGTTTTGTATTTCATTCAATTGGTACATGGCTTTCAAAAATGAGGTGATGAGTACTGGTGCCTTTAATAATGAGAAGACAAATGCTGCATTATTATGTAGTTGGCATTTTCAACATTTATCCCCTAAACTAAGGCAGCATTGTTCAGGCTCATCACTTCTGTTTTCCTAATTATAATTGAATTGTCTGGCTCTTTCAATTGGTACATGTTTCTGTTTAATACCCTTTTTAAAAAACAAAATCAATGAATGGTTTGCTATCATTTAACCTATTACAGGGTTGAATGGTTAGAAATCAGATGTATTTTTTTGTTACAGGGTTGATATTTTTAACAGCAAACCCTCCCCATACACACACAACAAAATTGGGCAATTCTATTCTGTTCCCTGAATTTACTGATGCATACGTAGTTTCATAGACTGCTTCCAAGGAGATAAAATTTGTAAATATAAATAGGCATATAATCATAGATGTAAAGTACACACACAAAAGCAATGACCCAAGTATGTGTGTGTATATGTGTAAATATGTACACACATGCACAGTGCACAGAACCACACAGAGGAAAACATACATGTGGGCAGAGTGGGGAGAAAAAGAGAGAAAAATCTACAGCTATTTGACAAAATGTGCAACAAGACCTATCACACATGATTTTTATAACTTTGAAGAAAATCAGCCCAATATGTAGGCACAAAAGAGAAGATGCAGGAGAAAGGAGAAAACAGAAGCCCTAGGGCTCCCAGTGATAAGAAGTCACCCTGATTTCACGTAAGTCACAGAGGGTGGCATGTCCCTAACTTGTTCCCTCTCAGGAATTCAGGCTACTGGATGGAAGGAGATAAAATACTCTCTGTGAGGCAAGGAGAATTGATGGCCTGCAAACAAGAGTGACACAAATCACAGGTCTTGGCAGACTTTTCTACCGAAGAAAACAGATAATGTAGAAGGAAGAACACCATCCATTGGGTAGCACTAGGGCTCTAGACAGCGATCAGGACAGCTGGATGTCTGCAGCCCGCTTAAATAGGCGGCTGGAGAGAGAAGGAAACTCACAGAGAAACCTCCTTCACTGTGATATGCTCTATGGCTCCCCAGTGGCTTTTGACTTCTAGACCAGGAGAGGTGGATGCAATGGATCTGCACTCCCTGGGGTAGGTGGGATTCTAGGGACACCCTCTGGGATATAATCTCCATAAAAGGGTCGCTTGCTGGGTTCTATTTTCTGAACTGAGAATTGGAAACGTGAGACCTGATGGGCAATAGGAACATATGGAGACAGTGGGAGAATGTCTAAAACTGTACTCTCCTGAAAACTTCAGGACTGCAGCCCTCAAAGGCATAGAAGCCCACCATGCTGAGCTTCTCTACAGTTGCATTGCTGATGTGCAAGAGAATTGCAGTGACATTTAAAGAACCAGACAGATGAGTTCTCTACCTCTCCTTAGTATAAGGGCTTCCCCTCTTGTCTGAGCTTTAGGTTACCATCTTTCCTTAAGTGAGTGGAGCGTGTATGCAGGTAAAGTGAGGGTGTGTGAAAGGATAGGAATGCATGAATGAGTGTGAATGCCCGGCTATCCAAGCCCAGGCAGGGCTCTGAGAGATCAGGGTATTGGGGAATCTGAGCATCCACTCCTGGTTTTCCAATTCAGTGAGATCCAACACTTGAACTCAAAGAAATGGGACTCCAGTAGCACTTGGGAATGGGGCAGAGAACTAGATAGTGCAGAATGCCAGTCGGACACTGTTTAGCTATCCCCTCTCACCACATCAGATAAGAAGGATGCTTGGGGAGCGTAGGACAAAGGGAAGCAGATCCATGTTTGATGAGTGTCTAGTTGGTGCCGGGTATTGTGCTTAGAGTATCTAGGGTTTATTAAAAGCAAACCTTAACTATTATAAATCCATCCATTGCCTGTGAAGAGTTTGTATCAAGAACCTAAAGCCAGGAATCAATATTCTGTTTATCCTATCCCTTCCTGACCAACTGGATCAAACTCCCTTAGTCAGGCTTGCTAAAAACAGTATTCTTTTTAACAGAGGAAGATACTGAGAGCCTCGCAGATTTTGGAAGCATACAAAGTCCCAGAGATGGGCCATCAGTCTCTCCCAGGGCTTTTCCCTCTCTCTGTCATCATGGCACCTGCTTCATGGGTCTGATGGAAGGCATCCTGACCCCGAAGCTCACATGTCAGGCTCGAGGCCAGTACTCTGGTGATAAAGCAACTTGCTGCTGTCATGTCCCTGACCCTGGAGAGTCCAGCCAATGTCTGTGACCAGCTACATGAAACCCACAGAACCAGATGGTTGCCAGTTGGAACAGCCCTAAGCACTCATTCAGGATCGTTTTAACTTGACCCCAAGCCTAGTGCCCCTTACACGAGATTATTAGATACACACCTGGCTCCAGCATGTGTCTCCAACCCTTTTCTTTTTGTAATATTGCTTCTAGTAACTCAGGATCTAATTTGGTACTGCCCAGCTTGGAGGGTTGCAAAGTAATGGACCTGTATTAATTTCCTGTGGCTGCTGTAACGAAGTCCTACAAATGGGTTGGCTTAAATAACACAAATGTATTGTCTCACAGTTCTGGAAGTCTGAAGTCTGAAATCAAGGTGTCTGCCGACTTTGTTCCTTCTGAGTGCTGTGAGGAAGAATCTGTTCTATGTGTGTCTCTTAGCTTCTGGTGGTTTGCTGGCAATCTTGGTCATTTCTTGGCTTGTGGAAGCACCACCCTGATCACTGCCTTACCATCACATGACATTCTCCTTGTGTGTATAAATGTGTTCAAAATTTCCCTTCTTATGAGGATACTACCACGTAATCCAATAGGGACATTTGATTAGGATAGCAAAAAAGCAAGAGAATTGCCTTGAATATAAGAACTAAAAGGATATTTTGAGCACTTTGCTTGATACACTGTAGACCTGGGAACAGATCTGATCAGAGCCATAAAGAGAAAACTGCAGCCAATGGGTAAACAGGCATTAAGTGATGGTTTGGATTTAAAGCTATTATTCAAGACTCTGAAAGGAAGTCAATAGAAAGCCACAGAGCAAAAAATAGCAATTTAAAAATCAGGTTTTGTTCTTATGATTAAACCAGGAAATGTTAGAAAGGGCAAGTGAGCAGGGGAAGCATTTAGAACCATTAACAGTGTTTATCCTACCTTTGGAAGATGAGGGATGGGCTCAACATAGCCAGCAGGTTAAGATTTCAGCCAGAGGTGCTCAAGATGATCCTTGAGAAAACGTGGCATGTGGAAGCTTGGGGTAGGGACTTAGACTTCAGAGGTGCTAATGCTCAACTGGGAGAGAAAACAACCCATCCCATGGGAGGTGCATTATCCCATCTGGTAAAAGATACCCTAGACTGCAGCTGCTAAAGGAGGTACCCAAGTATCTCAATTCATGCCCTCTGGCTGAGACAGAGTAGGACAAGGGAAAACTGTTTCTGACCTAGTTGTTCAATTCTAGAACAGGTCAGTCCCCCTTTGAGAAACTGATACCCAGTTCCATCCAAGTACTCTTCCCCATCAACGTCCTGTCTTTCCAATTCTTCCCCTGCTTCCCTTTCTGCAGTCATCTGTTCATTTTGCTTCTTTCTCTTACCCACAAGCCCTATCCCACCAGTCTTGCTTGCATGATCTGACCCTTTCCTACCCTCTAGCCTCCTCTAAGCTTCCATCCTTTTATTCTCTTATTACCGTCTGACACATTGGTCTCCTTTCAGTTCTTCAGGCACATCAAACTCCTTCCAAGCTCGGGGCCTTTGCTCATCTTGCCCTCTTTCTGAAATGCCTCGCTACTATATGTCTCCTTAACACATAAATGTCTTAACAGATAAATATCTTAACAGATAAGTATCTTAAAGATGTCATCTTAAACCTTTTGTCCTTAGAAGTCCACCCTGACCTCTATTTTAATGTATATCTCCAATTTTCCTCTTTCACTAAACCCTGTGCTTTTCCTACATAGCACTCATCACAACTTGCATATATATATATATATAGTCTGCTTACATGTTTAACGTCTATCTCTCTGCTAGACTCTAAGTGACGTAAGTGCAAAGACTGTGCTTATTTTGAGCGCTGTTGTATTATTCCCAGATCTTAGCATATATTGGTACTCAATAAAATGTGTTGGCTGAACAAATGGATGGATAGATGAAAGGATGGATGGATGGATGGATGGATGGATGGATGGATGGATAACTAACAGGTCATTATTCTTCCACAGCTTCATTTTTTTCAAATGCAAGTTACATGTCAGGATTGTTCTCTTAAAAGGTAGGAGTAAAAGTGACAGCGGTAAAGGGTCCTCAGTGGGATCTGCAATCCCCATTAACAAGAAAGCCAGCCAGTCTCTGCTTCTGTTCCTGCTCTGATAGGGATCTCTCTACCCACCACAGAGTTGCTTCACACTTTGGATGCTTCAGTTTGAGGAAGCTTCTATGTTATGAGTCCAGACTGGCTCCCTATTATTTCTGCGCATCAGTCCTTGAGGCCAAATAGATTCTGTCTCTCATTTCTCCTTCCAGAAAGTGAAATTTGCTTCCTCTGACCTGCTCCCCCTGCCTTGGTTAGGGTCAGGAAGGTGCATGCCTGCTTCTTTGCACTGGGCGGAACCACTCTGGCTGCCAGCGGGCAGCAGCATTCCTGTTTGTCTCCAGTGCCAGCCGTCAAGGGAACACAGCTGGCTCTGCAGACTCCCGCTGGGTGCGCCCGAGTGGCAGTTAGAAAAATCAACTTTGATTTGATTTGCAAACTGAGCCGAGTCACTGAGACAAAATAAACCCAGAAACCCATAAAGCCATTTGCAGAGTTGCTTTGCAGAAGACAGCCACAGTTTTAATCTAGTAAACACTCTCTAACGATCCCATTAAAACAACCCCCTTGGAGTGGGTGCTGAAAGCTGAACTCCAGAATAATGAAGCATGGGATGAGGGGCCAGTGTCACCAGTAGTTTTGTTCTGCTTGGTGGGAGCAATGGACTAAAGCCATTGTCCCAGCAGCAACAGGCAAGAGGCTTGGGCGCTGGTCTTTTGTAAATATGCCTTCTTTTCATAAGAGCTAAGCGTGAGGTAAAGCATTTCATCCGGCATTTTTCTCTCCTCTATCCATAATGGATTCTCACTCCTTCAGGGAGTAGCAGGGACACTAAATGGCCATTTTTCAGCGAAATGCTCTCATTTTGCAGATGCTGAGACTGGGGCCCAGAGGAGAAGTGATGTGTTCATGCCTTGTTCATCCACAGAATCACAGCCACGGGTGGTCTGAGAATCCTTTGCTATCAACAGGAAATGCCCACTCCCGTTGATGCGAGCCTATGTGGAAGATTCTCTCTTATATAAAGCTTCCTTGAGAGGTTGCATCGAATAATTGAAGGCTAGAAACACCTGGATTCAAATCCTGCCCCCTAAAATTTAGCTGTTAGACCTTGGACAAGTCAGTTAACATCTACGAGTCTGTCCCTTCACTTTTAAGCTTGAGATCAGTAGTCCTTTCTGCCAAATATTCCAGAACATAATAGATAATTCTTTCTTTCTTCCTAACTTTCTGAGCCTCTAATGTGAGACTTAGAGACCCAGACCTACTTAGCACAGATCCTCTCTCTCAGTTCTCTAAGGAAGAAAGCCAAAGCCCAGACTCAAATCACTGCTCATACAGTTCTACAGCTCGGCCGTTTCTCAAATGATACAGGCTAGATCCAAAGTGAAGAAACTGGATAACACACACACACACACACACACACACACACACACACACACACACACAAAGCTGAACAAGGCCTGGAAATAGTGAAGAGAGAAGAGTAATGAATCCTCAAGTAAAGGGTGATGTGGCCAGGGGACAAGGTGATGTAGGAGAAAGCAAGAGAGGGCAGGAGTGATGCTGGCCTCACTTTTCAGCACTTGGACCTTCCTATTGATATGTTGTTGTTTCTGGATAAGATCCTGCACAGCAATAGTATACTTTTATGGCCACGTGTAGGATTGTGGGCATCCCTTTTCTAGCCTTGACTGTGACACTGTCCTTTCCTCATCTCCTGCTCAGCAATTTCAGGAGGGACCCAGGAGCACAGCATGCCCAGATCTAGCTAGAATAACCAGGGAAGGGGCCATAATGGGGAATCATTTGTGAGAGGAAAGACTCTAGTCAGATAGTCTACTGGAAAGCTCTTGAATCTTGTCAGACTTTTGGTGGTGAAAGCTCAGACTGTGTGGCTAGAAGGTTGGGGCAGGGCAACATTATTCCTCCCCAGCTGAGTCCCATGAGATACATTTTCCAGGATTTGGGGTCCTCAGAATTACATGAGTGTAACAAGTTCTCCTTGACTTGTGCCCCCTTCGTTCTCACCTACTGTCTTCTAGGCCCTAAAATGTCAGTGGAAATATATGGATTTTCCTGAAGGTTTGTGAGAAGGTGGAGGAAGAGAACCATACCATAAGTACACATAAAATAGCCTAAAGATGACCTTTAACTATCCCAACCCTTTCTTTAATATTTTTCTCACTGCAACAGCTGGCACATCTCTCTAGCCTTCTCTTCTTTCCCTCTGTGCTACTCTCTAGATGTGCTCAAACTTCTCCCACTACACACACCCCTTCCATACCCCACGTTCACACCCAACTCAGGAAGACAAAAGCTGGTGTGATAGAGTTCAGAAAAACAAGCAAGGACTAACTCTTGCCATTGAAGCATGTACCTTGGGAGTTCCAATCCATCTTTCTCAACTAGAAATAAGAATTATCCACTCAAGATCTGAAACACCTGAGTTGACTTAATCTCAAATCTGTTATTTTGAAGCAGTTGCATCTTATAAAGGGAAAAGGGGGCCTTTGAAAATTGGGAGTCACGGAAGGAACACATTTGGGGTAGGCTGGAGACAAGGGTTATAAATAAAGAGAAAGTGCTCTATTGGAAATTTTTTTTTGAGACAGAGTCTTGCTCTGTCGCCAGGTGCCAGGCTGGAGTGCAGTGGCGCAAGCTTGGCTCACTGCAACCTCCAGTTCCTGGGTTCAAGCAATGCTCCTGCCTCAGCCTCCCAAGTAGCTGCGACTACAGGCATGCGCCACCACACCCAGCTAATTTTTATATTTTTCAGTAGAGGTGAGGTTTCACCATGTTGGCCAGGATGGTCTTGATCTCTTGATCTCATGATCTGCCCTCCTCGGCCTCCCAAAGTGCTGGGATTACAGGCGTGAGCCACCGCGCCTGGCCTCTATTGGAAATTTTAAACCCCCGTGATGGGATCTCAATGTAATGTTTGAAGGGGGATTAAAAGGGGTTTGCAAAAATTAACCATCCAGTCACAAGGCTTGTGTGCTGACACAATGTGTCATGTGATGATAGAAGTAAAGCCTGGCACTTACCACACACTAAATAAATAGTGGTCATCATTAAGGTTATTACTTAATGATAGGCCAGATAGGCTCAAGGGATTAAATCAAGACCTCCTTTCCTCAGAATTGGAATTCAGATCTGATTCCATCATACCACTTTGAATCTTGTTAATACCAATAGATAGGTGAGATTCATCGACCACTGACAGGATGCTCTGTCTCCTGTTTTTTAACCTCTTCCCATGCCTTTTTTCTAGTAATAATTGATAACAGAATGTTCAGGGTGTGATGGTCTTTGGCCTGTCTCCAGGAGTATTCAAGCTAAGTCTTGGAGCAGAAGGTGAGCTGGCTCAAGGAATCCTCAACTTTCTTTACTTCCACAACATAGAAGCTAATAAACCAAGAAATTGGTTTGTCTTCAGGGTTGTCTGCTCCAGGGCCATCTGTAGCCCAGCAGCAACTCTCTGTGCTCAACATTTATTGCTTTAGAAAAAACAAGAGTCAGAAGGGAAGTCTGAGGCATTCAGCATTCTAAGGTCCTTTGCAGGGTCTCTATGTTTTCATTAATGGCTAACACACACACACACACACACACACACGCGCGCGCGCGCGCGCGCGTGCGCTGAACAGGGCTTGGAAATAGTGAAGAGAGAAGGGTAATGAATCCTCAAGTAAAGGGTGATATGGTCAGGGAACAAGGTGATGTAGGAGAAAGCAAGAGACCTCTACCTTTTCTCCAACTGGATTAGTCAGACTAGGCTAGGCTTTGCTGCAATAACAAGCTAATACCCAACTCGCAGTAGCTTAATACCACAAAGGCATGTTTGTTGCTATGCCATCTAGAATATATGTAGTTTCAAAGGACTCCTGAGCAGGGGAAGAGAAAGCATCAAAGTGGCTTCTCTTCCCCTGCTCAGGAGTCCTTTGATACTACATATATTCTACATTTAACTTGGATCTTAAATATATCACTTGGAAATGACTCATGCCACTTCCACTTACATAGCCTTGATGAGAGTTAGTCACATGATAACAGCTCAACTGCAAGTTGACTGGAACTCTTTCCTATGCCCAAGAAGGAGAGATGGACCAGACACTGGTAAACAGGAGACATCTCTAGAACCATATATGTAAATAGGACCTTTGTGTTTTGCTGAGTTCCATGATCCATCCCATTATCTTCTGCCCTACCAACTAGAAAAATCTCTCCCCATTCCTGCCCTTATCCAGCTGTCCCTCTGTTCCTACCCCAGGTAGCTGAGCATTACTGCTAAGCACAGCATGGGTCATAGACCCAGAGGGTGGAGTGCGGAGGCACCTCCTCTTGGCTTCCAACCCAACTAAGGCTTTAACTGTTTTCCATTTGATCATCACCATGATTTCATGAGAGATAATTATTACCTCTACTTTGTAACCGGAGAAACTCAAATTTAGTATTGTATGTAGTTTTCCAAGTGACACAGCTACTGAGTGAGAAATACTGAATCAGAGTTTCAGGTATTCATTTACCTTTCAGTAAGCATGTATCAAGTACAACTTAGTATTGATATGTAATCCCACATTCCCTAGTGGTTAAAAACACCATTTTTAGATTTGGATGGTTGGATGGTCTTTGATTCTAGGTAGTAAAAGTTACCAAACTACTCTTTGTCTCAGTTTCCCCATCTATAAACCAATGACAATAACACCCCTTACTTCACAGGGCTAATATAAGAATTTCATGAGCTAATGTATCAAAAGTACTTAATATAATATCTGGCTTATAAAAAGCACTCAACAAGCAGTAGCTCATGGAAGAGCCAACCAATAAATGTAAGTCCAATAAGGGCTGTGGTCAAGGCAAATCAGGATGTAATTGGAGGGCAACAAGGGAGATATAAATCAACTCATGGTATGTTTTTTCGGAACATGTGGTCACTAAGATAAGGTTTGAAAGAAGAGTGACAATTATCATGTTGAACAAGGTTGGAAAGTAAGTTGAGAAAATCTTCAAGCCAAGGGAGTAGGTACACAAATCATTGAAGGCAAGAGAGCATGCCACTGAATTTAAATGGGACAAGGCAAACGAATGATGGCTAGCAGGCCATAGGAGCAATCAGGGGCCACCCAGGATTCTGTGTAGTCCCATTGTGTGTATGTGTGTGTGTGTGTGTACGTGTACGTGTACACATAAGAAAGCATTGTCCTTAGATGGTGGAGCCCCTGGAGGTACTTATGCAGACTGCCTTTTTTAGGAAGGACACCCTAGTTATAGTTTAGACAATGAATCAGAGAAGGGGGACTCAGGCAGGGAAAAGGCTACAGAATGAGAGAACAATTAAGAGGCTGCTGGAGGAGGCCAAGTGGGAACATGTGAGTCATCTCTTCTCTCAAGCCTTCCATTTCTTTTACTGACATGTGAGGCTGACAGTCCTTGTCTTGCCTACCTCAGAGCATTGGGATAAAAAAATAAACAAACTAAAAAAATAGCTACTTAGAACAGGAGTTAGCAAACTCTTCTGTAAAAGGACAGATAGTAAATATTTTCAGCTTTGCAGGCCTTATGGTCTCTGTCACAACTACTAAAGTCTGTCATTGTAGCTCAAAAGCAACCATACGTATAAGGATATGTATACGAATGAGTGCAGCTGTGTTCCAATAAAACTTTGTTTATGGACACTGAAATTTGCATTTTATGTAATTTCCATGTGTCACAAAATATTACTCCTCTTTTATTGTTTTCCCAACCATTAAAAATGTAAAAAGCATTTATAGCTCATGACTGCACAGGAAACAGGGAGTGGGGGGCCAGATTTGGCCTACAAGTCATAGTTTGCTGACCCCTGACTTAGACTGTGCTTTTAAAATAACAAAACTTTTCATTTTTTTAAGGGAAAAGTATTATGAATACTATTTACTGGTGGTTACATTTTATAGTAGTTCATGGCTGTTGATCAAGTTTGCCATCTGTGTTATTTTTCAAATTATGTCTTTTCTGTTTATCAGTTGGTCTGGCATCCTCTACCCTCTCTATTTTGCGTAAGAACGTCCTGCAGTTTTGTTGATGGACCACTGGAGAAAGCTGCAGTCTCTGGCCAAGCCTAAAACACCTTTCAACCTTTTTTATGATTTTCTTTAGAGAGGCGAGGGGTGGATTTGAAAGCCCAGGAACATTAAAGCCAGACAAACCAGGGTTTGAATACAGCCTCTTCCAGTTAGTGACCTTGAGCAGTTTTACAAATTCTATGAGTCACCATTTCTTCATTCATTCATTCATTTATTCAACAAATATTCACTGAGTACCTACTATGTGCCAGGCCTACTAATGCAAGGCCACATGAGTACACTAGTAAATGAGACACCGTGTCTGCTTTCAAGGAGACTGCAGAATTAAAGAGAAGACATCCACTTCTAATACAGTGATGTTAGTGCAATAAGAAGGGAAGATGAGGGTGTTATGGGAAGATGAGGAGGGGCGTCTGTCCAGATTCACTGACATACTAAAGGCTCCCTAGAGGTAAGGGGTTCTAAACTGACACCTGATGGAGCAGTTGTCAGCCAGGTGAAAGAGCAGGAAGGACAATATCCCGTGCAAAGTGACTCACCTGGGGAAGGCTTACAGACAAAAAGGTGGGGGGCTGTTGATAATGGAAAGCTGTTTATCATGCTTGGGATGGGGTGGGTGGTAGTAGTGGAGAGAGGCAAGACCAGAGGGGTGGGCAGGAGACTCATCTTGGAGGGCCTGTGAGCTGGGTGAGGCGGTTTGAAGTTTACATTGGGGAAAATGAGGCAGCACTGATGTATTTCAGCTGAAGGATGGAGAGTAAGACTGAAGGAAAACAGGACTGGAGGTAGAGAGACTAGATGGGAGGCTGCTTAAATGATGTATGTGAAGCACGAGTGGCTTGAACAAAGTGAGAGTGAAATTAAAGAGAAGGAAGCAGCTTCAAGAGTTTTCCTGGGGTAGAATTAGTAAAGCATGGTGATTGATTATAAGAGGGACATCAGAAAAAAAGGAGGGCTCCCGTGTGTCTAGACTGAGAAGCTGCATGGATGGTGGCACCATTTGTGCAGAAAGGGAAGTCAAAGGGAGAAGCAGTTTTGGTGGAAAAATGGCAGATTTATTTATAATCACACTGACCTTTCTGGGTTGTTCTAAGTCTTAGAAACATTATATGTGAGGTACCCAGAAAAGTACCTGGCATGTCGTGGGTGCTTGATAAATGGTGCCTCTTACTCTTGTTTCGTTTTTTAAAAAATCTATTTCAGGCCCTGTTTTGTTAAATCATGATGTTCTTTTGCTATTTAGTGTGAGCTCTTCAGAGCCACAAGAATTGAAGTTTTGTTCACCGTGCCGCACGTTTTCATGTGTGTTTCTTTCTCTCCTTCTCTTCTGCATGCTGCCTGGGGACTGGCTTCCTTGTGGTCAGCACCAATGGGCAGCGCCCAGGTGACCCCGGGGACTCCACTCTGCCTCCTCACCACAGGTGATCACCAGAGCCCTGGGCGGGTGGGAGGGGAGAGTTGCCCACGCTCAGTGAGTCCTCCAAGCCAGGTGCACCAGAGAGGAACCAGCATTCCCTCCAGTCCACCCACCCATCTCTCCACCCATTCACCCATCAACCCACACATTCATTCATCTGCCCATCCATCCATCCTTCTATCCATGTACTCATCTATCCACTCACCTATTCATTCATTCTACTAATGCCTACTAGGTACCTACTGGGTGCCAGGCACTGTTCTGGGCACTGAGATGTACAATGATGAGCAAAAGAAGATATGTTCCAGTGCCTTTCCAGGAGAAGAAACAGCCATTGGTCAACAAACTACACTAAATTTGCCACTTTGAATGGTGTTACAAAGGAAAGGTACAGGGTATTCAAAATAAACAAACCCATGTGCAGCCAAGGGAGTGCTTCGCAGGGGAAGTGACAGCTGAGCTGTGATCTAAAGTTGGGAAAGAGTTGATGTAACAATTCTGTGCTTAGGAAGTGAGAAGCTCTCGTGATGATCTCAGGTCTACCATTTGTCCTGACGATTTACCCATACCATGATCAGCCCCACTTTTCCTATCCGTTAAATAGGAATAATCCCACCTACCCCTTATGGGGCACCATTTGCATTGTAGACTGTATACATGCAGTGGCCTCTGAGACTAAACATGATAATAAATGCCAGAGGAGCTGCTATGGGTATGCCCAGTCTAGAGTCTGTATTTGTTTGTAATAAATGCCAGCCCCTTTCCTCAAGTACACCATATGTAGAGCTCATTTCACATAAATGTGTGTCATTCTTCAAAGGACACAGAGCCCACCTGTGCTGATGCCCATTGTGGTACTCAAAAGACAATCTGCTAACCTAGAGACCTCTTTATTGCAGGGCCCCTTTTTAGTCAATGGGATGTTTCTTGGAGATGTCGAACCTTTAACTGTCACCTCTTTCAAAGTCCTTGCCCAGACAATGGCCTCTGGTCTACTAATCCCCGACTGGTCAGTTTATCATGGTGGAAAAGGAGGTGCAGCAGGAAGTGATGACATCAGTCTGTCATCCAGTACCTTCACAGTTCACTCCTGTCCACCCCCTTTCCCAAACTCAGAGACATCACTGCTAGTGAATGTCTTAGGTTGAGTTCCCTGGACACTCAGCCTGAGATGGGGATTCTTGTGCAAATTATTCATTGCAGAATGTTCTCAGAAGAAAGAAAGGGAGGAAGATGAGATAGGGCAGAGAACAAAGCTAAAGGAGGGTGTGGAGACCTGCATCTGCCTCAGCCCCTGGGGTAAAGGGGAGGTCTGGAGTAGGAAATGTGCTAAAGAGTTGATCCCACCTTGAGACAAGGGGGCCAATATTTGTACCATAGTATTAGTCAGCTACTGGCTGTGGGCTGCCATGGGAATGCGTGACCTCCTGGAAAAGTGGTTCCCTTTTGCCTAATGGTACTTCTCTAGGAAGGGAGGTATTTGTGAGCCATATGCTGCCAGCACCCACAGCAGCTGGAGAGTGGGCGCACCAGCCCAGTAAAGGAGACTGGGGCTGAGCCTAAACAGCCTCCACTATGAGCCAGTTTTGTCTCTGCCTTTGTACTGCCATGGACACCCATACTCCAGTGTGTCACTGCCAACACCACAGGAATTTCATCTCAGCCAGTCCCTGTTAGATTACCTTAAGCAAGTTGCATAGCCTTATTTCACCAGCAAAACTATCATATGTACTTCATACCATCATATTAAAAATTCAATTAGAAATGCTTTGGGAGGCTGAGGTGGGTGGATCACCTGAAGTCAGGAGTTCGAGACCAGCCTGATCAACATGGTGAATCCCTTTCTCTACTAAATGCAAAAAATCAGCTGGGTGTGGTTCTGCATGCCTGTAGTCCTAGCTACTTGAGAGGCTGAGGCAGGAGAATTGCTTGAACCCAGGAGGTGGAGGTTGCAGTAAGCTGAGATTGAGCCATTGCACTCCAGCCTAGGCAACAAGAGCTAAACTCTGTCAAAAAAAAAAAAAAGACAGAAATGCTAGGAGTGTTGTTTGCATTCATAGCACATAGTAGGTCTTTACCAAATATCAGTCCCCAACCCGACCTTATCTGAGACCCTTCCCAAAGGGAGGTGGGAGTTGCAGATGGACACATGGGAGCGTGCAGATGGACAGTGGGAGAAAAGTGACTCTTGCCACTGTTCACGCCCCCAATTTACAAAGAAACAGTGCTTCTCCAGAGTGTGTGCAAGCTGCTCTGTTTCTGCTGGGCCATTGTTCTCTGGGCTCTATTCAAGTCGAGCAGTCAGATAATATTTTCTTTAAACAGAGCCAATCCCATATCAGGTGCTTTTGTTCTTACCTCTTGTCTTCCAAGGCATCTGAACGTTCCTCCTCTGACAGGTTTATTTCCTTGTGATCCATTTATTTCCACACATTTCTCAGCCTCATTTGATGGGTGAGGTGCCTGTGAGTGCTATCCCTTTCAAAGGGTGTTTTTGTTAATGTTCGTCCCCTGGTAGCAATAATGGCTGATGTAAATAATAACTGCCTGGGTCTGAATGATGGCGATATTAGGCTTTAAGCACAGGCAGCCTCTTTTCATATCAACACCAACTCGGAGAGCTGTGGGACCACATTATGTAGCAGGGACAGGCTGGCATTCGGAGAGAGTGGAGGCTGAGTTCAGCTCTCAGCAATGCCACCTTCTGGGCTGGTGATCCTGGATAAGTTGTTTCTCTTTTCCAGACTTTATTATCTTTATTTGGAGAAACGGAAATATTAATAACCACAATCATAGTTAATCATGAGAATGAAGTGCAATAACAGCTTTCACTTCTTTGCCCATCTAGCTCCAAGTAGCTCTTCAGGTCTTCTGGACTCCTTGGCCTATTCTTCAAGGAATTCATGCTCTATGGCAAGATTGCTCAACTGCCGCACCATTGGTGTCTGGGCCCATATAGTTCTTTCCTGTGGGGCGTGGCGGGGACGGGGTGCTGTCCTGTACACTGTAGGATGTTTAGCAGCCTCTCCCCACTAGATGTCAGCAGCATGTCAACCCCAATTGTAACAACCAAATACATCTCCAGACATTCCCAAATGTCCCATAGAGACAAAATCATCCTATGTTATAAACCTCCAGAGCCATACTGTTGAATAGAAATAGAATTTGAATGTTGCATGTAATTTTAAATTTCTTAGAGTCACATGGGAAAAGCAAAAAGAAAACAGGTGAAATTAATTTTAATAATATAATGTATCTAACTCAATACAGATGCTCCTTAACTTATGATGGGGTTATGTCTGAATAAACCCATCTTAAGTTGAAAATGAGGCCAGGCGCGGTGGCTCATGCCTGTAATCCCAGCACTTTGGGAGGCCAAGGCAGGTGGATCACGAGGTCAAGAGATCGAGACCATCCTGGTCAACATGGTGAAACCCCGTCTCTACTAAAAATACAAAAAATTAGCTGGACATGGTGGCGCGTGCCTGTAATCCCAGCTACTCGGGAGGCTGAGGCAGGAGAATTGCCTGAACCCAGGAGGCGGAGATTGCGGTGAGCCGAGATCGTGCCATTGCACTCCAGCCTGGGTAACAAGAGCGAAACTCCGTCTCAAAAAAAAAAAAAAAAAAAGAAAATGTTGTAAGTCGAAAATGCATTTAATGCAATTAACCTACGGACCATCATAGCTTAACCTAGCCTACCTTAAATGTGCCATGCTGAAAACACTTACATTAGCCTACAGTTGGGCAACATCATCTAACACAAAGCCTATTTTATATTACAGTGCTGAATATCTCATGTAATTTATGGAAGACTTTCGCTGAAAGTGAAAAGCAGAATGTTTGCATGGGTACTCAAAGTGCACTTTTTACTGAATAGGTATCACTTTCTTAGCAGCATTGTAAAGTCAAAAAATCTGAAGCCCAGCTATCTTAAGTTCATAATCATCTGGTATATCCAAAATAATATTATTTTAATGTGCAACAAAATTAAACAACTGATGAAAGATATTTTATATTCTCTTTTTGTACTAAGTCTTTAACATTTGGTGTGTGTTTTACACATAGAACACTTCGATAAAATACATTTTAAAATTCAGTTCCTCAGTTACACCAGCCACTTTTCAAGTGCTTTAAGTATGTGGCTTGGTGACTACCATTGTGGGCAGTGCAGATCTAGAGATAAAACATCTGGGGTCATCTTTGTCCCTAGTTGATGAATAGAAATGCATGTGTAGAGAAGAGGCTCAGTAAATAATTCAGTTCCTTTTATTTCTTATTGCTCCCTAGGGGACATTTGGCAGCATCTGGAAGAGATGTATTTGGTTGTCACAGCTGGGTGCAAGGGGCTACAGTCACTTAGCGAGTAGAAGTCAGGTAGGCTTCCATTGAGAGAAATAAGGTAAAAACCTCTTCTGGCCAGGATTGAGCATTTTTCTGCAGTGAGTTGAGTGGAAGCCACAGTAGACAAGTGACTAGTTAATTAACATTAAGAGGACTCAGTCTCACTCAGGCCCACCAGTGCAGAAAGCAGGCCTCTTCTCACATCCCTTCTGCAGCTCAGACAGGCCTCAAGGGGGTGGCCTGGACCTCCGAGCCCAAGAGGAGACTGACAGTGTCCAGTCTGGAGGCCAGAGTAGCTGTACTAAAGGTCATCCCCAGGGGCAGATCTGACTCATTTGTGTTGGACATGACCAGTGCCCATTGTTAATTTTCTACAGAGAGAAGGGTTATGGGACAAGCCCTCATCTGGAGTCCAAACTGCATTCCTTAAAACTGAGGGACCTTGAGCGAATCACTCAGCCTTTCCAAACCTCACCTTCTTCATTTATGAAATAGTAAACTTGAGTCTCTGTACGGCCAGGCCCAGTCATGGTGAGGGCCAACAGAAGAAATGGATGCACTCTTTTTTTTTTTATTTTTTTTTGAGACAGAGTTTCACTCTTGTTACCCGGGCTGGAGTGCAATGACGCCATCTCAGCTCACTGCAACCTCTGCCTCCTGGGTTCAAGCAATTCTCCTCAGCCTCCCAAGTAGCTGGGACTACAGGCGCGCACCACCATGCCCAGCTAGTTTTTGTATTTTTAGTGGAGACGGGGTTTCACCATGTTGACCAGGATGGTCTCAATCTCTTGACCTTGTGATCCACCCGCCTCGGCCTCCCAAAGTGCTGGGATTATAGGCGTGAGCCACCGCGCCCAGCCATGGATGCACTCTTAACCCAGCTCCAGGTTTGAGGAATATTGAACACAATTTCCCTTATTATTCCTTTATTTCCTGTGCACCTCATGTTGAAACTCTCTCTTATTATTTCCCTGGAAATTCTTTAAATCAGGCCCTTGCCATAGTCACAGGATTCAGGTCATCATACCCTCCCTTGGAGTGCTTTCCAACTGCCCCTAAAGCAACCTTCCCAGGGACGGCTCTACTTGGACCCAGGTATAAGAAGTTTCAACCTTTGGGAGAAAGCTGTGTGGGCCAAGATACGATGATGAAGCAAAGCAGCAGTCTCCCTAGGGTCATGCCTTGGCCCTGCGAGCTTGGACACCCTGAGGCCTCAGTGACCCTCCAAGGGAGCAGATGTCCAAGTTGACTGATGGTGTGAGAACAGGAAACAGAGGCAGGAGAACTGGGTGAAGCTCCAACCTGAACAGCCACCATGAGGGGAAAGTGCTTGGTGGAGAGAAGAGGAAGACAGGCAGCAGAGGCAGGGGCACAGCCTGCCAGGAGAGAGGGGGCAGCTCTCGGAGACAATAGCATTGGGTATGTCCAATAAGATTATGAAAAGAAAAATATAATAGCAAGTATGTTACATGCTTCCTACATGCTATGGAATGTGCTGAGTTTCATATCATTAACTCATTTAAACTTCCCAACAACTCCCCCAATTAGAGTACTATTAGTATTCACAGTTTACAGATGAGGAAACCGAGGCTCAGATGATTAAAAATCACCGAACTCTGAAATGGTGAAATTAGCATTCAAACCCAGGTCTCTCAAGACAGTCTGTAATCATACTCATCGTGCTCTGTGCCCATAGCCAACATTAGAGAGCATCTATTCTGAGCCAGCACTGGGAAATACTATGGCAGGATGGTTCATCTGAGAGGCTTTGCACCATAAATTTTCCCCATTTTCTTATCTGCAAAATGGAAATACTCATAATGACCAGTTATTGAGAGGAATCATGAGATAAGAAACTTCATTATCTTAGACTTGTGCTGTCATTATTTTGATCCTAAACCCATCTTGAGGAAATTGAAGTCCAGAGAGTGAGTAGCAGGCAAGCTGACCATTGGTGAGATTCAGGCAGACTGAATCTGGGCCAGAATGTGACTGGTGACTGGGCCAGCACTGTGGTTCCTGAGAAACATGAGTGATAGAGGAAAAAGGTGAGAGCCCATCAGGACCTCAGGCCTGGGGTACCTAAAGTGCCAAACAGAATTCACGAATCAGGGCTCATCAAAGATTTAGGATATAAGGTGGACAGCTGGACACAGCAGTCCCAGCTCCTGCAGTGACCCAAGGCTAGAGCAGGACTGAGCACTGAGATGGCTGAAAGGATGTGGCTGTCCCTGAGCTTTTGACCTGGGCATCCTCTAGTTCCCCTTGACCAGTGCTTTGGTTGGTTCTGGAATGCACACAGGCCAGGGCTCTGCCAGCAGACTAGGGACAGAGGCCACAGCTGGAGGCCAGGGGGGCAGATGACATCCAGGAGCCAGGCTGATCATTGCAGGGGACCCTCCTCAGCTCTTCTGGGCAACTGCTTGTATGGCTGTAAGGCTGACACTACAGAATGGGGGAGGAGGCAAGCCTTGGGTCAAATACATTAGGATACTGTACTTATCAACAGTCTTCCAGCAGATGCTCAAAGCTTGACACCAGGCTACTGGTACATCATTCCAGCTGCCGTGTTCTGTTGCCAGTATCCCCACTGAATCAAAAGGCTTAATGCAGAAGAGAGTTGTCACATCCCCTGTAGGGTGTTCTTTAGGAGGTGAATGTTTATGCTTCTTCAAAACAAACATCTAATCAGGGAGCATATATGATTGAGGCTCTCACTGTACCTTTTTCTCTCCGGGGATATTCTCCTTAAGGCAAAGAGAAATCAGTCTCCAGTCTTCCATCCAAACTGCCGTTAAACTCAGATTCAGAAGCCCAGCATCATCCTTGCCTTCTCTTTCTCCTCATCTTCAGTATCCAATTTATCACTAAATCTGATCGATACTGCCTCTGAAATCTCGCCTGAATCTCTGTCTCCTTCTTCCTCACTGCTACAACTCATGTCTGGGACTCATAAGGTTAGTGTCACAGATTCCAAACTGGGGTCCCCATGTCTTTATAGCAGTCCCTTTCCAATATTTACTCCCCACTTAAACCAGAATGATAATCTAAAAATAAGAGTATGATTCAGGCCAGGTATGGTGGCTCAGACCCATATTCCAGCACTTTGGGAGGCCAAGGGAAGTGAATTGCTTGATCCCAGGAATTCGAGATCAGCCTAGGCAACATAGTGAGACCATGTCTCTACAAAAATAATGTTAAAAAAAAAAAAAAATAGCGAGGCATGGCAGTGCATGCCTGTGGCCCCAGAGAATGCCTGTGGCCCTACCTGAGGTGGGAGGATTGCTTGAGCCCAGGAGGTTGAGGCTGCAGTGGGCCGTATTCATGCCACTGCCCTCCAGTGCGGATGACAAAGCAAGACCCACTCTCCAAAAAAAAAAAGGAGTCTAATCCTGATTAAAATGCTCCCAGGGCTCCCCTTGTGCTTTGGGATAACAAGCCTGAATCAAAAGCCATTTACCACCTAGTCCCTATCCCTTCTTTAGCTCTCCAATTTTATTTCCTCCTCAGCATCCTGAACCCCATTCACACTGATCATGTGAGTGGTACCTGCCTTCTCACACCCTCCTCTCTTTGCTGAGATGTTCTCCCTCCATGGTTTGCCTTAGTCACCCTCTAGGATCAAGTTCAGACAGTTTCATCCCTGCAAAACCTTTACTGGCCCCCATTATCTCCAGATTGCACCCAGAGATCATCAACTGGCTGGACCACTTGGCACAAAGGACTGCAACCCCCTCCCCCAGCCCTGAGCAAAGTTTTGTATTGAATGTGGCATACATTCAAAGTATAAGCATGTTTTCCTGGAACTGTTTGGTTTCTATCAGCTCTTTCCCTGTGCCTAGTACACATTGTAATGCTCATTCATTTGGCCCCATGCATGAATGATGTAATAAATGAGCAGATGGCTGACATCGATGGAACATGTGCCAGGCATGTTATACTCACCCCTGGCCCCGCTTCTGCCTCCAGTCTGTGATGGTTCAAGTACCTCACTCTGTTCACCTTCTACCATTTTGTTAGGCTGATTGTGAGTCACTGAACACTAGTTTTCAATCCAGTATTTGAACTCCATGCAGACTCACCTGCCAAGCTTCCTGGAGACTGAGTCTCCAAAGCCCTTGAGTGGAGCTCAAGACCAGTGGGACTGGTCTTGCTGAGCCCAATGTCTGGCCTGGGCTCATATGGTGTTGCCCAGGGAGAGGTCGGGCTGGGGGCAGGAATTGTGGGCAGTCATAGGGAAGACCCTCTCTTAGGACTCTGACTGTGCCAGTGTGGCAAGTGACGTCTGCTACAACCACACCGACCACCTCTTCTACCCTCCTCACCTCCCACTAAGAGCAGAGCTGCTTTTCCGTCCATCCTTTGGGAAGGGGAACAGATCAGCCTCTAATAAAGAACACAGTGATTCAGTGTTTCTGCTTTCAAAAGCCAAGGGGCAAAGGCTAGAAGAAAGAAAACATGTTCATGGTGGATTTGGCTGGAATCTCAACAATCAATGCCGTGCTCACCGCTGCTCATTTTATTACCATTGCGCGGGTTAGTTGCACTAATCTGAATTCCATGCTGCGTGTTTACTGGCTCCTCTGTCTGATCCTGCTCACGCTTCCACTAATCCTTCCTACAGATTGCCTGCTTCCTCCTGTGCCCCTTGTCTCCTTTCCACGCACTCCGATGCTAGCTGCAAGCTGCCTATTGCAGAGGCATAATCTGGACAAAGCTGCCTCAGATGGGCAGATCTTTGCTTCTCCTCCTCTTCTTCTTGCCCCTCTAAGTCAGGTAATACAGTCACCCCATAGGGGATCAATTTGGTAGAGTTGGTTGGAAAGAATTGAATTGCTTCTGAGTATGAGCCTAGGGGAGCCTCGGCCTCTGGTGCACCCTGCTATGCAGTTCAGACAAAGGAAGCTGAGACATATTGTCCTTCCAGAAGGCTTATGTTCTGCTCAGTCCGCAACCAAGCAGGAGCTCCCATTCCTCTTTCCACATGCTGTCTGTCCATTCAGCTGTGAACCCTATTAGAGTTTGCATTTCACTTAGTGAAATGTTAAGCTCCCGCTCATGCTTGTAGCCCATCCCCAGGCTGCTTCGGTCATGACTCAGGTTCACCTGGTCTTAGAAGTTGAATTGTGTTCCCAAAAAAGATATGTTGAAGTTATAACCCCAGTACCTGTGAGTAGAACCTATTTGAAAATAATATCTTTGCAAATGTAATTAGTTTAGATAAAGTCAGATGGGTGGACCCTAATCCAATATGCCTGGTGTCCTTACAAGAAGAGAAAAGCATGTAAAGACAGAGATTCATAGGGAGAAAGTCATTGACAACAGGGGCAGAGATTGGAGTGATACATCTATAAGCCAAGGAATACTAAGGATTGCCAACCACTAGCAGAAGCTAGGAAGAAGCAAAGAAGAGTTCTACCATAGTCTCAGAAGGAGCATGGCCATGCTGTCATTTTGATTTGGGACTGCTTGATTCCAAAATTGTGAGAGAATAAATTTCTGTCATTAAGCCACTCAGGTTGTGGTCATTTGTAACAACAGCCCTAGGAGATGAATGCACGTGGCAATGCAGTGATCCTGAGCACTGGCCAGTGGGCAGTGGTTGAGCTTCAAGGGCTGTGCCTTTAAAGTGGACAGACCTCAAGAAAACCTTGGCCAAGATCTGCCATCCAGAGAATCTCTTTGGCTCACCCCATCTCCCCTGTAAGATCCCCTTGTTGACCATATTCTACATTTGGCCCAGACACGTCTCTACTCTGTGGCTCTGACCCTTCCTTTCTTCGTTTGATTTCTGCCTTCTCCCTTTGCATAGTCACAGCATCTGCTGTTGGTCATGCCCTGGTCTTGGCTTTGCTTCACAAGCCAGGCTGTGGTAACCTGTTCTCAGCGTCCTGAGATTACATGACCTGCAGACCGTCCCTGATTGGCTTTTGTGCTGGTCTCTACACTAGCTGCTCCTGAGAAGCCTCTCCTTGTCCCATTGCTGCCCTGAGACTGCTCTAAGCTTCACAGGAAGAATTATGGTCAGTTCAGTGTGACCGCAGCTCCCTCATACTGGCTGCCTGAAGAAGTCTAAAGGGACCATCACTTTGCCACAGGGCGTCCTAAAGAGTATGTGTTATTCTTTTATATCTGCTCTTCAGACTAAACCCTTAATCCCCAGCACAGGCTGTGGGTACTCCGGTCTGAAGCAGCTAAGCAGCTTTGAGCCTCCTGGGATCCAGGCTCAAAGCACAGATTCTACAAGCAAGGAGCCAGTACTGTCAGCGCTGAGATGACTCACCCTCTTCATCCTCCTCAGCAGGGCAGTCTGGACCACGGGAAGTCAAGATGGGGAGGGAAAAGAGAAGGCCACTGAGTGGTCACAGGAATGCCTCTGATGGGTCCCACACCACTGATGACTTGTGGAAATCAAGTTTGTAGTCTAGTTTTGCCTAAGCAGAGTTATGCATGCCCTTTCCTGTACACAACTCTGTGTTGGCACCCATCACTCAGCTCTGATTTTCAGTTTGCGCTTTCCTCTCTCCTTGAGTGTGAGCTCCAAGATAGCAGTGTTGTCTAATTACCTCCCATGCTCAGTACCTTGCTATATGTAGCCACTATCATCAGTATAACCCTAGCACCACTCAGGTTGGGCAATGTCCAGGGCTTTTTCTATGAAGCCAAGGGTTGAACTGGTGCTAATGAGACAAAGATAATGGATAGAGTCCATGTGAAGGTCACTGGGCTTTGTCCAGTTATTTCCATGGCCGTGGACTAAATTTTATTTCTGAATAAAATCTAAGCCACACTTGTGGGCAAGATTGACCCTCACCATGGACATAGACTGCCATAACGTTCCTAAAATCAAGCCATAAGTTGACTCCCAATCTCTGCTTTAGCTGTGATGCCTGCTTCAGCCATATCCTGGTTATTAACCTTGACTGCAACCTGACACCTAACTCAGTCTCCAAAGTATGCCCAATACCTGGTTTCTTAGACAACCTTATACCTAACTTTAGTCATAGCTTAATGTCTTAGTCTTATCACAGACAGAATCCTCTCTCTACCCCAGCTGAGTCCTGGCGACGTTCATAGGGTAGGCCTCTCCTGGGCACAAGAGAAAGTAGTTGAGGTCGTGTCAAGAATGACTGTGTCTGGCATCAGTTGGGCACGACTGCTCTTAAATCAGTCTGTCATGCTCTATTTCCATGGATAAAAAAGACACTTTATTTATAGAATAAAGGAGTTTTCTTCCATCCAGCAGAGGTTCTGTATTGGAGTCTCATTTAGCCATCTTTCCTGGTGTGTGTAACATGACTGAACTAGAATTTGACCTACACAGAGCATTGATAGTGTAAAACAAGGTCTACCTGGAAACATAGATTCAGGAGACCAAGCAAAATCAGCACTTGAGGAACAATTTATTTGAGTGGCCTGAGTGCTTTCAAACAATCAATTAAAGCTATTCCTATCTCACAGGGTGCTAACCTCCATTCAAGGCTGAAAACGAGGGCAACTTCTGTCAGCAGTATTTAGCAGTTTTAGTTGTATAGGCTGTGATGAAGTCAATTCTAACCTCTTAGGACTCACTGGGTAATAGTGAGGAGTCTGGGATATTAGAAATGTGTGTCTTTTTTGCACTTAAGAGTGCTTATTAAATGGTTTTCCACAGCGAGGGTAGAGCTGTCTTTGAAAACCCTGCATCTCTGTGGCGTTTTCCAGCTACTTAACATTGACTCTGAGTTAAATCGTGACTAAAAGCAATTACTGTCATATGATGAATTGAGGCAATTTATTTATTACTTGAGAAACATCCTAGGTGATGTCACTTAGAAAAATGATGGAATAATCCTTCTCAAGTGCTCCATTATCAACCAGATCTAGTGAAGGAGGCACTGCTTTGAGGCATAGGGAGGTAGTCAGCAATTTAAAGAAATTAGTCACAGCGAGATCAAAGAATGAATATTGTAGACAAAGCAGAAAAAATTCACCTAAATTTGAACAAGACTTGTCTCTCTATGGAATTATATGGGATGGTTTGGTTGCTAAATATCAAGAAAGGTTTTATAGAGGAAGCCCAGAAATTAATAATAAAAATAATGCAATGTGTGGAAGGCCTGGAGGTGGTGGCTGATATACAAGGAAAGTAAAAAGAATGAGGGAACTTAAGTGGAAAAGGTCAAGTTTAAATATCATTTGAGCAAAGTCTGTATAATTTGCCTCATGTAACAAGATTCACATGACATGTTCATCAATCCCATAGATATTAGAATAGGATACGTGGGTGCGAGGGCATGAGGGGAGATCATCTTCAAGAAAGGTGCATGAAATAGAACTGCATGATAGAGCGGGTGGCAAACCCAGCAAAGACAGGCATCAATACAAAGAGATTTTAATCTGGCTAGTCAAGGGAAGATGCTAGATCTAAATATGGGTCTGCTCCTTTACTCCAGATATTTGAGAAAAGACAACCACGTTTCTCTGCTGAATAGTGTCTCCCCCTATTTACTGGAGAGATGACAGAGTAGTACAATAGGTTAAAGAGAATAAACTGTGCTAGACAGCCAGGGCCCATGTCCCAGCTCTCCTGCTTGCTGCCATTACTTAGTCTCTCAGAGGCTGTTTCCACAACTCAGAAATAGGTATAATGATAGAACCTGCCTCGTAGGTGTATCAGTTCATTCCCACATTGCTATAAATAGCCAATACGGGGTAATTTATAAAGAAAAGAGGCTTAATTGGCTCATGGTTCTGTAGGCTGTAGAGGAAGCATAGCAGCTTCTGCTTCTGGGGAGGCCTCGGGAAGCTTCCAATCTTGGCAGAAGGCAAAGGGGCAGTAGGCATCTTACATGCCAGGAGCAGGAGCAAGACAGAGTAGATGGGGGGTGGTGGCGATACACACTTTTAAATGACCAGATCTCGTGGAAGTCACTCACTGTCATGAGGACAGTACCAAAGGGGATGGTGCTACACCGTTCATGAGGGATCCAACCCCGTGATCCAAGCACCTCCAACTAGGCCCCACCTCCCACCAGGCCCCACCCCCACCAGGCCCCGCCTCCAACACTAAAGATTACAGTTCGACATGTGGTGTGGGTGCAGACTCAGATCCAAACCATATCAATCCGGCTGTGAAGATTAAAAGAGATACTTTATGTGAAGGGCTTGAAACAGCAGCCTGGATTGTAGTAAAGGCCCTTCTATGTTTCTTCTTTATTGTTCATTGTTAGTACTTCATATGTGGTCAGATATCCTGAGCCTTCTGTTTCCATCTTCTGGAAGAACCCAGTTTTATACCGGGCTGTCCTGAAAGTCAGCCACAATTTATCCATGTTGACCTTGACTTGGCTAAAGTCAATGCAGGACTGGACATTCTCCCTGACGTACAAGTCCAGACACACCTCAAAAGTGGCAAAGAGACTTGTTTATAAGAAGCCCATGCTGGTCTTTGGCCCATTTGATGTCACATCCATCCTTCACTGTTGCCCTATGCTCCTGGGCATGCAGGTGACCCCTGCATGGGACCCCCATGCCAACTGGCTTCTGGATTTGGCTAATGGGAGACATTAATAAGAGATGGTAAAGCTGGAGGAAGGGAGAAGCCTTCTTTCTCCTGGCTCAGGCCCCTTCTTTGGCAGTGACTGTGTCCACTCCATGGTTTCAAGTCTCTGGATGGGTCTACCAGAGTTTCACCTCTGTTGGGTGATCCTAAACTCTGAGCTCTGAGAATTCCACCACCCCTTTTTGTTTCTCCAGTCTGGGCTGTGCAGTGGCTTCCTGATATTGCCACCCTCTGAGTTTCTGCACCCTTGTCTCCTAATCCTGGTGTACTAATTAGTAAATTTGCTCTGTTTTAAAAGTTTGGAGTGGTTTCCCTTTCCCTGGTTGGATGCTGTCTGATGTGAGGCAGTGCTGGTTTCTGGTGATTATTTCTTACTTTTTTAAGTGGTAAGGGCAGGCGTTGGGGGTGGTGGGGGAACCTGATTTAATCATCTAGTCTCTATATTTTTTTTCCTGTATCAACATCACACTAGCGTAAAGTATCTGAAATACACATTTTTTTCATTTTTTAAAAAAAGTCAGCAACAGCATTTGTTTCTCCCCAGGCTTCTCGCACCCCTCCTGTTTGCTACAATTTCAGTCCTCAAAGACTGCCAAAGTAGTTCATGATCACAATTACAAATACTCTCAATGCCTTGGGATGCAATTTGTAAAGTCTAGAGGCTTGAATCTAATGAAGTATCCAGATGCTCTCCTGCCAACTTCTTTTCTGTCTTGGACTTTAATTCCATCTTAAAAATAGTCTGCCATCCTGAGAATTTGTTTCCAGCAAAATCAAGAAGGTTTATGGTGCTTACCTGACTTTAGAAGAGCCAGAAAGTTGCCAAGCCTCCTCATCTCTTCCCTGTTATCTCCTCTTGGCATAACCCCCATAATCAGAGATGCCTGTAATGCTCAAAACCTTCGCTGGCATAGAAGTACCAGCTTAGAGTCAGGGTTTCAAAGCTTTTCCCTACTGGGTGCCAGATACATGCAAAGCCAGAATAAAGACAGAGAAACTCTTCAACAAAGGAAGTAATTAAGTAGACAGGGGTAAACTGCCAGCAAAGTAAGATTTGCCTCTGATAAGCCACACTGGGGATAATATGCCTTTGGATAGCTGAGAAACAACTATGTGTTTTAAAGAGTGCAGCTTTTAGGAATTGTGTCTTTCTTTCTTTACCGTCTGCAGTGATCACCAGCATGGGTTATGCATCCATTGGGATTTACTTGGTTTTATCAATTGGAATTAGATGTTCTCTGTGACTCCTATTTTTGCTCCATATCTTTACAAGGAAAATTCTCTGAAGTAAAGCTCTAGAATTGGGCCTGTCACCAGTGAGAGCACTTCGGAATGAATCCTTAATCCCTTGTTGCCAAATGATGTTATTGCTGCCATTAAGTCATCCAGATGTATGCCTGATACGAGCCTTGCCTATATGAGGAAAGTTAAGCGAAGCACTCTGGGGGCTCTGCCTTTATCCTGAGGATTGGATGAACTTAGGCAGCAGGTTACCAGGAGGCATTGCCCCAGCCTCTATCACCTTCAGTTAGTTCACAGACACAAAAAAATCCTGGTACTACCCTGGAACCAGTGCTAAGGTCACATCATCACTGTGCCCCATATGTGAACAGCTCCTCAGAATTTATCAAGCATTTTTCCTTCCATTATTACATTTGATTGTTAGAAAATCCTTGTGTGAACTTGGTATTTTCTCACTATTTCATTAATGAGAATATCAAATCACATTGTAGTTAACAGGTTTGATCAAGGTCACACAACCCATTAGTGATGGCATTTAGATGCAAGCTTGCAGATTTCCTATTTGAAACCTGATGCTTTTGACCAGTCTTATAAAACTATAGCATCTCAACATCAAAAGGGGCATAAGAAGCCTTATTGTCCCTTCTGCTTTATGGGGAGCACAGAATGTTCCAGCCAGCTCTTGTCTTTGTTGATGACACACTCCCCTTCCTTTGTGAGTGACCTAGGGAGGTTGAGGGTGAGGGGCCGAGAATGGACTGCATGGGAGTCCATGGCTCTAAAGATGATAGGGGAAATTTCTCTCACCAAGAGTATGACTATTACTGGGATTGAGGGGCATCAAGTTGAAGTGAAAGATGATGTCAACAGGCAGAGAAAATGGTCAGCATCCTGTAGACACGATGTCCTCAGGGCTTAGTTATGCATCCAGGAAGTTGAGGAGATGAGAACAGAGACAGATTGAGCAGGTAAAACGAAGGGCTAACTCTAATGCAGGACTTTGGAACTCTAATGATCTCATCATCTCTCTATACCATGATGCGGCATTGAAAGGTCTGGGCTTTAGCGTTGGCTGCTTAGCTCTTCCACATTCACATGTTTCCTGTATTGATTCCTAATCTACCCGCTTCACTTCTACCCAAATGACGCAGCTCTGAGGTTTGAAATTAAAGGGAACAAATCTACTCCATCTTCCCCAATGGCCCTATGTCCATCTAAAGGCAAAAATTAGGTCTTATCTGAATCTTCCCTTCTCTAAGATGAAAAATCCTGATTCTGAGTGATGTACGTTAAAGTCAGTAATCTCTGGATCATCGTGCATCTCAATCAATGTGCACCCGAATCATGTAGAGACCTTGTTACAATGCAGCTGTTGATTTAGTAGGTCTGGGGTAGGGCTCAAGATTCTGCATTTTTTAATAAACTCCCAAGTTTTGCCAATATTCTGGTCAATGGACCACTTTTTGAGTAGCAAGGCTCTTGGCCTATCTTCACTCTGGGGATCCCTGTTGAGAGGTTGGGGTCACAGTTGGACAGGACTCACCAGAGTGTTCTGGGCAGTGCAGAGTAGAGCAGGGCAGCGCTGCCCTTGTTAGGTCTCAGTAATCCTTAGGGAAAATCAGCTGGGAGGGTTGCTGGGTAGCCTGAGAGGAGGCAGCAGAGAGACAAAATATGGCAACTGGACCCTATGTATGGAGCTAATATTGAGGGAGAGAAGTAGAGTGTATTAAACCAAGGGTCATGCCTTGGGCACCAGGTTTGCATGTGTAAGAGCAGACAGGTAGCACTTTAAAAGCCAGATTAAGACTCTAGGCTGGAGCTAGGAGGAGATTGGATCCTTAGCCATCATGGAATTTGGGGGAAAAGTAGACAACAGGATGCAGCAGCAGCTGCTTTGAGAGAACTGGTTCAGCCTTTGGAAGTGTTCAGAGCTCAGAGGACAAAGCTGGCTGGGCATAAGGTCAGACTTGCAGCCTGATGTTGGAAACAGGAGTTTCCTTTCATTGCAAACTGATTTCACAAGATTATTTTTGATGATCACAACATACGGGACTCAAGTAGAGCCCTAAAACTTCTCCAATTGGAGAAATTTATCATCTGGTGCCTCCCTCGTTGCCAATTCTGATTTGCTTGGCCTATTCTCAGATTGGGTCTTCTGGAGGGTAAAGATGAGGAAGATGCATCCAAATCCCTCCTCCTCCTCTCGGTTCTCAAATTCCCAGTCCCTGCTTAATAAACAGAAGCCACCCAGAGTCAGAGACAGCCTTTTAGGGACTAAGGCTGATACTAAGCCTGACTCTCATGAAAAAGGTGGGCTCGGGGTAAAAGTAACATAGGTGTTATCCCACTGAAGGGCTTCTGGTGGGATAGCCCTCTGAAAAGCCCCTTTCGATTTTGGGGCTACAGAGTCAGACAGATAGCCTTCTATGTGGACCTACCGCTGGCATCTGTGGGAATCCCACCACATCGCCAGGAGTCCCGTCAGTAGGCAACCCTGATGTGCTTTCTAATGACTCCCATCACAGGTCACATTCTGCTCCACTGAGCTTTTAAGATGTAGTCCCTGTGGACACACCTGCGTCTGCCACAAAAGCAAGATTCTCCCATTCTCTGTCCATCCCTCAGATATAGAAGCCACACGTGGATGCTCTCTTGCCTTTAGTCCACTTCCTCTCTCCCTGTATCACCTTTGAACCCTGTCAACACACTTCCACTATGAACAGAAGCACAAATCTCCAGAGACTAGGGCAAGTTCCCCTAAAGAGTGCCAAAGGCAAAGCTGGATTTGCCCTGTCCCAGGGCATGTGCATATTCCTGTTTCTGATGTCTGGTTGGACCAGCCAAGCATGGATTTTTCTAAAAACCTCACTGCGTAAAGTCTGTGATATCAGTTTTGCTGTCTGTTGGCTGAACTCATTGAATTTGTCTAAACCTCTGGGCTCTGCCCTTTCAGACAGCCTCCCCAAATCCCCTGAATGTTCTTCTGTGGCCCTCAAGTATGTTCTATTGTAGGTTTATGGTCATTGCTGAAGGTGCTTCTATTTAGGAACATCTTAGAATTATTTTTGGGAAAAGTTTTCTAATGCTCACCCAAGATACTCACTTTCCATTATGTGTGGACTTGATTGTACACTGGAAACAGCCTTTGGCACAGTTGATCATGCCCTCCTTTTTGAAACATTCTCTTCTCTTGGCTCTAGGATGCTACACTCTCCCAGGTTTACTTCCTAGCTGTCTGGTCACTCCTGTTTCCCATGCAGGCTTATCTGTTTCCCTCTACTCACTAAATACTGCAGACCCTCAAGTCTCTATTCTAGGTCTGTTTCTCCTTCCACTCTTTATTCTCTCCCAGGGTGATTTCATCAGCAGGCCCTCATGCTTCAAATACCATCTGTGTGCATATGACTCACACATTTTTGCCTCCAGCTCTGACCTTTAATTTAAAGCTCCAGATCACATTTTTGACTACATACTTTTCTGGAGTATATCTCAAGCTCAAGTTGCCCCAGATATATTTTCCCCCTAAAGCTCTTCTTTTTCCATTGTGTCTGTAGCCCATAAACATTACTATCATCCACACTATCATGCAAGCCAAAGATTTGTGGTCATCCTTGACAGTTCTTTCTCCTTTATTCCCCATATCCAATCCATCAACAGATTTTATCTATAGCTATTTCAAGTAATTATCTCTTTTATCACATCTTTCTATCTTTGCTGTCATCACCTGAGTCTGAGCAACTGTCATCTCCCATCTGAATGCTTGCAGTGGTCTCAAAACTCATTTCACCAATCCACTTCGGTTCCACACAAAAGCTGGAATTATCTGTTGGAAATACAAATCTGACCATATCATTGCTCCTTGAATAACACTTAAATGATGCCCTGTGTTCTTTGGGTTAAAGAACAAAAGCCCTCATTGTGGCCAGTAATATCCTGTGTGAACTGATTCACGATGCCCTCTCCAGCTTCTTTTTTATCCTTCCCTCCTTGCTTTCTTGCCCTGGTTATACTGAATTTCTTTCGTTTTTAGTACAACAGAGTGCTTGCCCCATTGCACAGCCTTAGCCAAGACTATTTCTCCTGCTGCTCCCATATACTGCTTTCGTGATTCCTTTACCTGGTTATAGCCTGTCTTCCTTTGGAGCTCACCCCTATTAGCTGCTTCCTCCAAGAAGCAATTCACTTTTTTTAAATTATGCAATATCTATTTACAAGTGTTATGTGCTTCTCTGTTCAAACCTTAACAGAGTTCAAGTTTGCTGTTACTGATTCTTGATTTATTAATTGTATTCCCCTACCCCAAGTCACCACTAATTGTAGACTCTGAGAGCAGGAACTGTGCCTGTTTTGCTCACCACTGTATCACCAAATGCCTGGCATATGATCACTTACTGAAGGAATGAAGTCTGAGTCTCATTAGACCAAGCTCATAGTATTGTTCCTAGAGTAATAGAATCTTCTCTAGCAGGTATTTGCCTTTGCACTCCTAGTCTCTAGAACAGGACCTGGTAGCAGGCACTAAGTAAAATGAGGCTGTGCCAATGAGTGAATGCTCCGGAGACAACCCTTCCTCCAAATCTAAATAAGAAGACTCTATCAATACTGAGGAAATTGGGATCTGAGATTTTCCCCTTCCTTTATGCTTGCTACATTGTGGATTGGCCACATCTCAGAAATCATGTCTCGCCTGGTAAATGGGGGCTGCATGGGAGCTACTCAGAACCAGCCCCCCGCCCTGCCCCCCGGAACATCAGACCAGCCCTGCTAAAGAGATGGTGGCCCACTCTTTCAGGAATTCTCTAGGCTGGAGATGAGCAAAGTCTGCTCAGACAGCCCTGGAATTTGTTGAGTTGGTTTTGCCATTAGCTTGTGAAAGGAATGAATAAAATTCCTCAGCCATAAGTCCTTCTAGGAACAGAATCTCTGACTCTACAGACGGCATAGTTTAGCACACGGCACATGGGCACTCAATGGCAAGGTAATGAATGATTGAATGGATAAATAAAGCACACAGCTGTGGTTCACTCACCCTCACACTATGTTATAATCATTGTTAAGCAGCAGTGAGGAGGAGGGAGGCCTGTGCTAGACACTAGCATTAGAGAGATGAAGAGGGTGACTTACCATTCTCACTAGAAAGACTGGGCTAATCAAACCCAACATGTCTAAGTTACAACAGCTTGGGAAAAGCGTTCTGAGAGAGGAAACATTTAACGCTCTTAAGCAAAAAGAAAGGGGTGCATCAGTGTGCTGGAGGGCTTAAACATCAGTACATTTGGGGAATCAGGACCATAGTTTTTAGGGAGCAGCGTTCCTTAAACTCAAAACTCAGCTAAGTTCTATGAACACATGACTTTAAAAAAGAAAAAACTCAATTTGCTTCCATGAGAACAAATGTGTGTGGGCAGAGACATCATCCCTTTAGCTAAACACTAAACAACCACAAACATTTAGGGAGCCCCTATTACCAGTCAGAGTCTGTGCTAACATGGGAAAACTAAGATAAACGAGACATAATCTTGCCTCTGAGGAGTTTGCAGACCACTGGAGGAGACAGATGTGAAAACAAATAGCTAATAATATTGGTGCATTGTAGTAAGAGATATTGTGAGGCATGTGCAAAGTGTTATAAAGTGTTAATAGAATTTAGAGAAGAGGGAGAAGCTCTCCCAGGGGCACAGGCTCAGAGAAAGTGTATTGGCTGATGAAGAATGAGCTGATGTGGATGTAGAAGAAAAAAAGGAATGGGTTAGGAAAAGGATGGTTTGGATATTAAGCTTAATCACACTTAAAGGCTTGCACCTTAATGGTTGGCACCAATGGGAATATGAACAGAAGCAGGAGGAAATTAATTTAAGGTGCTGGTAACCCCTGGAAGACTCTAGAATGTCTGAAATAACAAGTTGTCTCTCTCCCTAGTACATAGCATGAAGATACTGATTTGGGGCATTCTTTGCCTGCTTACTTTGGTATGACATAAGCAGAATGGTTCTTTTAGGGAGAACGGATTGAGGAACTAAGCAACTTAAGAGTTGAATTCAGGGTTTCTGACCATTGAGGTCTAAAATTGGAATCAGAAAACCTGTGGAATTCCGGCCCTGACCTTCGTCAGCCATGTGACTTTTAGCAACTTCCCTTGGTTTTTTCATCTTTAAAATGGGAAAACCAGTATCTGTCTTTGGGAATGTTTGTGAGGATTGACAAGGCTAGATCAGTGACATTACCCAGCACAGGGCTGAGGATATAGTAAGCGGCCAGTTACCTGCTTCCTCTACTGAGGATTGTGTCAGTAAGTTAACACCTGGTAGAGCATGTTGCATTAGTACTAAATGCTAAAAATGGAGTTGATCAGATTTAAGCGTTTTTTTGAACCCAAAGTGTATTTAAGTTCCCTTGAATACACAAACTTTTTACCCTACCATTTATTTCCTATAAAGAACAAACAAAACTCTTTTTATCTTTAAAAATCCAGTGATTTAAATTGTGTTGCCCTAACATCAAGCTGTTATTGTCACCATTTACCTGAAAGAATAAAGTAGGGCTAGATATAATTCCACAAGCCCGGGAACTGTTCCATGGTTTGATCCTAGGGACAAAGCAACATGAGAGAAAACATTCTTAACTTGATTCGCCTTAAGGAAAAGGATGCTCCAACACGTTGCCTAAGTGAGAACCTTGGGCAAGTCACTTAATTTCTCTGCATGTCCGTTTCTTCATCTCAAAAGAATCTCTTGATAATCCCAACCTCACAAGAACTGGATCCTCAAAAGGTGTTAAATGGGACAATGTCTAGGATGCCCTTAGCACAGTGCCTGGCACATAGTTAGCACAAACTAAAGGAAGCTCTTATCACTATGATTATTTTCTAGTGACATGTGTGGGCCCTTTCAACACTACTGTCCATCCCTTTCCTCTCCTAGGTGCCTCCACCCAGAATTCTAACACTGTGGAGCCAGAGAAGCAGGTGGACAACACCGTGAAGATGGCTGGCGTGATTGCTGGCCTCCTCATGTTCATCATCATTCTCCTGGGCGTGATGCTTACCATCAAAAGGAGGTGAGTCTCTGCCGCTGCCTGGAAGACTCTGCTGACCCGAGGAGACCCCAGCATGGCTGTGTGGCCAGGTTTTTGCTCTGTTTATCATTATCCAGCAGGGATCTTATGATATAACTATTGAGGTCCTGAAATACTTGGGCCGGCTATGGTTCATTGTGTTGCTGTTGGAAGGGTGCGTGCTGCCTGCTTGGCAGGTGGTCCTGAGGTGGCCAGTTTCTTCAGGGCCTGTGATCCCTGTGGCTGGGCCACCTCTATGTACTGTGGGATTCCATGTATCATGAATTGAGTCTTGTAGGAGTTAACGGCTGTGTTGTAATCAATCATGTCATCAAGACAGCTTAGGAGCCCCAGGAACATAGGTGAGCCCAGAAATACAATTGCAGAAAGTAATGTTTTACCATTCTCACGTCCATTTGCCCTGATTTCCATTGGTCAAATAATAGCATCCCCAGCTGCCCTCTGCTTGAGAGATAAAGCCCACAATGGTGTGAGAGTTCCCAATAGAGTCCTGTTACAGGTTCTGTACTATGCCCTGTGCCACAGAACCTTCCCAGCTGGGTTGCTGCTGCTTGTCACCTCTCAACAACATGTCTCCCTGGAGAAAACCAGCTAACAGTTTTCTCATACTGTGTGTTTTCTCCAGTTGCATTTCTCATGAAAGCATACATGCAGATTCCTCCCTTATTTCTAAGATTTACTACACTAGCGTCTTCTGTTTAAGAGGCATTCACAAGGCTTGAGGATAACACAATGAAATTACAGAGAGGGAAAGAAAATATCAAGGATGAACATCAGCTACCACTGTCCGCAGGATGTACTGGTTATTCCTCTAAACAGGGAGTCTTAAGGGGCTACTCCCTTAGCCACTGCCTGCTACCGTGTTAACACGCCGACTTCCCACCTCCATGTCTTCTCAGTTTCAATGCCAGCACCCCAACTTTGGTCTCTACCTTCCCATTCCTCAGTCTGTCATAGCAAACAACACATTTATCCACATTACAATACTATGTGGTATATTGTGCCCTGCTCCCAGGCAAAAGAGCCTTCTGCATTATTAACCACACCAACACCTCAGCCTGAAGCTCTGGGTGTGCTTATAATGGGAGTAACTATAAAGTGAGTCATTTGTGTTTATTTTAACCTCCTCTGAGTATCTTCCTCATCTCTCATGTCTATCAAAACTGTCTGTCAGACCCAAGAACAAGGGCTGGGAACTTGCTTCCATCTGTAGGATGAAAAATGCTCATCAAATGTGTTTCCCACCAGAATAAAGGGACAGAATATTCCCAACAAGTAATTCCAGCTTCCACCTTAGGAACCACATGAATATGAAATGCAGAGTATTTTTTTTTAAAGCAATATCCCCATTTCCAGCCACCAGTGATTTAGAAATACCAGCGTCCCCACTACACATGCAGTCAACACCCTCTTGGCTATGCAAGCACCAGGGTGTCCCTCTGTCTCTTTCTCATGGTTCTGCTTTGGATCAATCATACCTGCCTCTTGCCAGGACATCATACTGTGAGGACATATTTTCTTGACAATTTTTTATCTTGCCTCAAGCTCCCAGCAGAATAGCTTAAGAGCTAAGGTTCTCATCCAGCTACTGATTTTCTGGTTGGAGAAAATAGGGGTAAGAAAAGGAGGTACTATGTTAATATTGGGGGTGAAGAGCCCTCAGAGGGTTAAGGACAACACTGCATTGTCATATCACCATCATCACTGATAACACACGGTCACATTATATGTCCCAGTGAGTAGTCTGCTGCTATTATGCGGGGTAGAATATGACTTTTGATTTCTCTGGGGGCAGTAAGCACATTGTACATGTAAGATCATTGACATATTTCTTAGAGTGACAGGTGTATTCGAGGCAGAGGTGAGTTTGGGATTGTCTACCCAAATTAATGGAACTGAATACCTCTTTGATAGACTTGAAATTTTCCTATTCTTTGCTACCGATTTGTAAATCAGATAGGCTTTTCCAATTTTGCTCTTTCTAAAGCCTGGCTTAACCCACGTCACCATCATCTGTGAGATTGTGAAGAAATTTCACTTCCTTCTCACAGCTATTTCTGAAATGTGTGACTTTTTGGGAGGGAGGAAAAGGCTTTATGTTTCCAGGGTGGGAGCAACTATAAAGTGAGTCCTTTGTGGTAGTTTTAACCTCCTCTGAGTATTTTCATCATCTTTCATGTCTATCAAAACTGTCCATCAGACCAGGTATCACATGATCACCATTTCTCCCCAAGAGGCAAAACCTGGGCATTGCATGTTGGGGAGTGCTAATCAGTGTTTACATATACAGTATCTTTTGAAGAAAATAAGACATTTTGTTGGCCTAGTTGATTGGAACAATTTACAAATGGAGAGAAAGACAGAAATTACACCTAGGCCTGTACTCTTTCCATTAACCTACAATGTCTTCCTGTGTCTAGAGATGCTCCAAAGGACAGTGAAATTCTTTGCACCTCTTCTGGCCCCAGCTGCTGCCCCAGCTGCCCCAGCTGCATATATATATATTAGTATATACTACACTGACCAACTGAGTCTGTAACCAACTTACTGTTGGCCAGAATACTGTCTACACCTACCTGAAAGGAAGATGTATTCAAGTCAAAGAAACTTCCAAATAACAGGCTCATCACATAGCTCAGGATCCTGGTGTTAACATCTTCTCAGTGTCCTATGATTACCTACAGTGCTTGGACTCAGGAGTTCTCAGAGGCTAACACTTGCTACACCCCCTCCACTAGCTTAAGCTTGCCTGGGTCTTTTCCCTGCCTTCCCTAGGCATGGACATGGTTGCTTTCTGCGTTTTTTTTTTTTTTTTTTCCCTGTTCCTAATAGATTCAACTGACTCAAACTCTCCCTAAAGCTATAGCCACAGATGTTTCCAGCACACATAAGATGTCCCCAGTTTTTCCCTCTGAAGGGTTTGTGATCATTGACCTTAGAGCTTCCTTGCCACTCTCCGAAGACTGTCCTTCTCATCCTGTTAGGGGTTCTTTTGTGACACAGAACTAGAAGACAGGCAGAGAATGGGCTTGAGATACAAGGATGAAGGGAAGGTTTTAATGAAAAAAGCTAAATTAATTTACACTTAGCAACTGAAAACAAAATAGAGAGAGGAGGGAATAGAGAGAAGAATATCAACAAAACCTGAGAGGTGTTTTGTTGTGGTTGCTTGGTTTTGTTTTGTAACTGGGGGAGGGAGATCTTGAGAAATGAAAAGCAGAAAATGAAAAGAGATGGTGGGCAATTTAAATGGGATTCTCTTATAGTTTGAAAGAGAAGAGAATTAAAGTTTAGAATTCTTTTTGCATTACCTTTGGCTGTTTGAACTGGGCTTTATTGAATGTGGAACCATATGGAATCAGGATTGCACGGACATACACAGGATGATATGAGCATTGTAAGACGGGATCCTGGAGCCCCTCACTGACAGAGTTAACTACCAGTGTGCTTTTAGCCACACCAGATACAAAATATCCATCCTTATGCTGTCACTAGATAGTGGCTCCATCTTTTTCTTCTGGATCTGTTGATCATATCTAGAGCTCTGAATGTTCTGTAATGGGTACCCCATGTCATTATATAGTAAAATGTACCTCCTTGTCATGAGTACCATGTTAAGTCCTGACCTAGAGAAAGACCTTTCTTACTGACTCAGCACAGCAGTCCTGATCATCTTCATCCCTGGCGTTCTCCCCCTCTCCTCTGAAGTCAGTAATCAAGAGGTTGCATGACCAATTCTATATTTTCTTAATACCGTGGAGCACTGTGTGCCTTTCATGCAAATTAAAATGAAAAGATCAAGTCTTATTGCCTTAACCAGTATGTCTCAATAGTTGAAGGTGTTTATTAGCCACTCACTTATGAGAAGTTGTAGAATTTAAGGTTTGTGGAGTGTGGAATTATATGTATGTGCACACAAGTTTCATACAGTTCAATTTTATGCCTTCGGACACACTTCCTGGAGTCTGAACATGGCCCCTTAAAGCTTAAAGCATGGCCAGGCATCTGTGCATAGGGAAACATCAAAGGCAGGTTATACGGGACTTTTCACAAGTTCCACACTCCTTAACTTGTCTGGATCCTACACTAACCTGTCCATCACATTTTAATTTTCAAATGAGAACTAGGAAATTTTAGGGAGCTATATTCAAAGTTGGTGCCATCCAAGGTTCTAGCTAGACCCTATCTCCTCCCCTGCTCCTCTGCCCAGCTCTTCCTGGTCCAGCCTGAACTTTTTGCCAAACTTTCCTTGCCTGTCCAAATGGAAACTTTTGTTCCAAGAGTGTATTTGGAGTGTCTTGAGTATAAATATGAGTGTCTATTCTGAGATTTTATATGCATCTCTGGTTATACATCAATTTTCTGTGACTTGTACCTGCCCGCCGGTATCTTCCAGTCTAGTGGATGCACACCTTGTAGCTGTGGACAAAGAATCAGAAAAACCAAACCCAAATTTTTAGTCCTGTTTATTTGCTGTTAATCTTGGAGAAGCAACTTAACAAATCTCAGCCTTTGCTTTCCCTTCTATGAAAAGTAGCCAGTTTTATGGGGCTATTCTAAAGATCAAATGAGCTAATTATTGGAATAGGCTTTGTTCTCTGAACCTGCCTAAGGAATTACAATGCACAATATCTACAGAAACATTCATCTCCACTTGACCATCATCTGTACCAAGCCAGCTCCAAACCCATTACTAATATGCTAATGGCAGGGTTGCAATCAATGCTTACACACTAACATAATTTGTATCATTTTCCATTTAAACTGCAGCCATATTCTGATTTTAATCTTCCTAATAATCATAGTAGGGTAGGTCTGTTGCTTGTTTGAAAAGAAGAAACAAGTGCAAAGAGGTCACGTGAGTTGGCGAAGGTTTTGGGTAGAGTTGATATGGAAACCCAGTCTGTGTGTCTCCAGAGCTCGTGCTGCTAACTTCTACTCTGTCAGTCCAAGGAGACTGACAGGAAATAAGCAAATCCTGGACTAAGAAACATGGGCTCAGATTCTTTTCCTCTCTGGGGCTTGGTTTTCCCAATTTCACTATATTCTTCTTTTGTGCATGCTGATTCCCTGAATGAAATGTCCTGAGATTTCTCTTAACCTACAAAGTTCCTATCACGCTCTGACTCTCAGCCTCTTGTCCTTCCAAGTAGCACTCCCAAGTGTTACCATCTCAGCAAAGCCTTCCCACCAGCCTCCTACCCCAGGAAGATTCAATGATGCTCCTCTGCATGTAGCCACTGTGCCATACACACAGGTCTGCATTTGTGTATTTATCACACTGCCTGGTGGTTGTGGTTTTGCTGACCTGAAGATGGAAATGGACTATAAGGAAGGGATTACTTCTGCTTCGGTCCCCTCTTGGTAGAGCCCCATTATCCATATCATCTACCTCTGGACATCTACCCTGAAAATCCCTCAGGTATTTCATATTCAAAGTCAAAATCATTACCTACTCCCCAACCTGTTTCCCATCTTCATTCACAGGCACTACCTCCTGTCCCATCACCAAACAGATGGGAGTCCAACACCCTGGGTTCTTTACATTCTCTTGATCACATCGTCTCTCTCTCCCTCTCCCTCTCCCTTTTCTTCTCTCTGTCCACTATCTTTTCCCTGGGTCAGCCCTCTATAGCCCCATTGCATGAGTCTCCTCACTGACCTTCCTAACTGTGCCCCACCCCTCCAACCTATCCTCCACACTGTAGCCAGCATCATGTTCAAAAATAAAGCTTGTACTCTCAAACCTGTCATCTGAAACGCTTCAATGGCTTCTTCTCCATAACCATGGTTCATGAGTGGAAGTGAGGGAAGAAGCACCTAAGTCACCTGGGAACTTTGTCAAGTGGTGCTGTCTCCCTGCCCCTTAGGGAAACAAGTTTCTTAGTTTTTCTTAGCTTTTTAGTTTTTTTCTTAGTTTTTCTGACAAGTCTCCTAAAGTCTCACCTCTACTCCATAAGTTTGGCTTATGAACTTTCTTCTTCAATGCCTGTGTTTCTCAGCTCCATGTGACCAGCTATTACCCATGTTTAAGGGCTAATTCAGTAGCCACTTTCTCCTGTAAACCCTTCCTGACCTTTGATCTAGACAGGATCTCTACACATCTGGATCCCCTCTGTGAGGACCCGTGTTGTTTTCTGCCTTTGTATTCATATTGTATTTCCCTACTAGACCATCAGCTGTGTATTCTGATTCATCCTCATCTCCAATGTGCCTTGCAAATACTAAGAATTTCCTAAAAACATGTTGAATGAGAGATCCCAGTGGAATTAAAACAGATCAACTCTCTATCTGTTGTACAAGAGAGCTTCACTCAGAGAAGAGACCTAAGTGTCAACCTTCAGCATCGATGGTGCATGCACCAAGTCCTGTGGTAGGAGGGTGGCAAGGCAAGGCTGGAGGGCAGTATGTGGAAGATAGACCGTGGTCTGAGCCTTCAGAGAGCACATTGTCTACCCAGAAACAAAACAAAGCAAAATGATGAGGCAATCAGAAAAGTGAACTCAGGCCAAGCTAAAAGAGGCAGCGCATAGTAGTAAAGGGCACTACACATCAGAAAACTGAAATGCAAGGAGAGGTTAAGGAAATTGCCTGGAATCACATAGCTAATAAACGGCCGAAGTGAGTTCCAATTTGGACAGTCTGATAATGGAGTCTATACTCTGAAACATCATCTACCCCGGATTAAATATAAAACGGGACCTGCTGAGATACCAAATTGTGTGGCATAATTTTGAGTGATTTGTTGAGGTGGGAAAAAGGCCCAAACGCCCAAACAAAATGTGTCATCTTCTGTTCATCCTGTTCTAAACTGCTCCTTCCTCTACACCTGAAAATGGAATCCTGCTCCTTCTGCTTGCACCCACGTGGGCAGCCACGTAAGCTAGGAACGTGGAAGTCCTCCTCCATATATTCACGTTTAATCACCTATTGATTTCGTGTCTTAACCACCTCGCACACTGACCTTTCTTCCCCATCCCCATGGCCATTGCAAAGGAAGCTCCCAGTATTTCTTGCGTTGGCCAATCAGTGATTGTGTAACCGCAGTCACACTGCCTTTGACTTTCTCCTCACCCTCCTGCTAAAATTATTCATTGACAACAAATATTTGGCCATGTAATTTCTTGGGTTTTCCCTATGACCTAGGTATGGGCCTGAGACCAACTCCTCAAACTCTTTGGGAACTAGCCCTTCCACCATCTTGCCATTCCCACTGTGTTAACCCCCCCACCCAAACCACAAGCTCAGTTCCATCTGCCTAAAATTGCTCTTTCCCTCTCCTCCATCTGACTTCTCTTTTACTGTACCACTCAGGCATCCCAGATTCTGAGACATCTTGCCTGCTTTCCCTCCTCACCCCTAACCCCAGGTATGGACTCACAGCTCCCTGTTTTGCCTCATCATACAAGTTATCGCGACAGAAGATAATATAATAGCTATTAAGATAGGCTCTTTAAATCAGACTCCCTGGATTCAAATCCCTGCCATACCACTTAACGACTATGTAAATGTGAGAAAGTTGCTTAACCTCTCTGAGTCTCACTTTTCTCATCTGTAAACAAGGATAATACTGCCTCATAAGGTTATTGTGAAGATTAAATAAAATAGTTCGTGCAATATACTTAAAACAGTACCTGACACATAATTGATCTCCCACTATCTAAGTGACAGCTATTATTATCATCTGCTTTATAATTTGTTTGTCTGGCTCTCTCATCAGACATATGGGCTAGATTAGTATCTCATTTGTCTTTCTATCTTTACTTGACAGAGATAAGGATATAGGCCCTTGAGAAGTTTCTGAATTAATGATGGAAAGAGAGATAGATGATGGATGGATTGTTAGATGGATGGATGGCTGGTTGGATGGATGGATGGACATATGGGCTATTTAGATAGATGGGTGGATGGATGGTTGGATGGATGGATGGATGGATGGATGGATACATATATGCATGGGTAGGTTTTCGGATGGATGAATGGACAGGTGGCTGAACGGGTGGGTTTATGATCTAGATGGATGGGTAGATGGTCAAATGGGTGGTTAGATAGACAACTTTGTCCTGTTTAAATTGTATGGAACAGAAGAAAACTGTGCCTGAAGTCAATCTTGTCAGCTATCTCAAATAAGGTTCTGCAGTATGTGATTTATTAAGTTTGGGGTTATTGTTGTTTTGTTTTGTTTTGTTTTCTGAGCACAGCTGTCTTCCTGCTCAGGATTTTTTGTTTCAGGCAATCTGTTACTTGCAATATCACTGTATCCTTGTAAATTTAGACCTTCAGTAAATCGTCTTCAAGGCTTAGAAAAAAACACAAACGTAAACTTTTTTGGTCACAGAGGAAAGACCTGTGATACTTGACCTAGAAGATTTTTCAGTTTAATTGGTGAAAGAGATTCAATTCATAGAAGTTTGTCAGTTACCATTATCCTAGAGTTGTCTTGCTGCTGGGTCAGAGATAGCACCAGGAAGGCTTTTGATGACAGCCAGGATAACTCAGAAAAACAACTTGGACAAGGTGATCTGTGAGTTGAAGGTGAAGAAGGAACCATGTTTTCTTGGCTCAGGCAGAAGCGAATCCTGAAGGCTGACAGCAGAAAAACTAGAAGGTCTCAGCTAACAGTGAGAGTAATAATATCTGCTCCTCAAGATTGTGGGGAAGATTGAAAGAGTTAAGGCGTGTGGCATCCCAATGCCTGACTCACCAGATTTCTCAAGATATATCCATTTTCATCCTTCCTTGAAAGCAGTACAGGCTTGAGGTCAAGAACATGAGCTATAAGCTTTAGAGCCATGTTGCTATCAAATCCAGTTACTAGCTGTGTGATCTGAAGTTACTTCTCCTTGTTTGCCTCAGTTTCTCCATCAGTATAGTGGAAATGGCAACAATGCCTGTCTTTTAGGGCAGCTGTGAAGAATACATAAGTTAATGTGTGCTAAAGCTGAGAACAATACCTGAAACATAGTAATTGCTGTATAAGTATTTGTTCTTATTTTTATTTTATTTTTATTTTTTTGTTACAGAGTCTCACTCTGTCGCCAGGCACCAGGCTGGAGTGCAGTGGCACAATCTCGGCTCACTGCAACCTCCACCTCCCAGGTTCAAGCAATTCTCCTGCCTCAGCCTCCTGAGTAGCTGGGACTACAGGCGCACGCCACCACGCCTAGCTAATTTTTGTATTTTTAGTAGAGACGAGGTTTCACCATGTTGGCCAGGATGGTCTTGATCTCTTGACCTTGTGATCTGCCCACCTCAGCCTCCCAAAGTGCTGGGATTACAGGCTTGAGCCACCGCGCCCGGCCTGTTCTTATTTTATTATTCCTAAAGAGGTGAACACTTTGTTCCTGATGACCAGATTGAGAAGCACTAAACTTTATATCTGTGGATGAGGTGCAGACATAAACCACCTTTTATGGAGCCCTAATACATTCCAGATGTTTAGATTAATATAATATCAATTTAGATTAATATAATTTACATAAAATTCTTTATATATTACATATCATATCTAATTTGAGTATAACTTAGACTAATATAATGCTAATGCCTATGGTGATTCTTGGGAATACATAATTATTGCCCCCAACCTTGAACTAGAGAAACTGCGACTCAGGGCTGTTTAGTGACTTGTTCAAAGCCATGTAGTTAGTTAAGTGGTGGTCCTGAGATGCTAAGGCTTATTGTATTTCTACTCTTCAAAGCTGGTTGAGCTGTCAGTCATCTATGCCATCCACCTTGGTGCATGGATCAGGAAAAAGAGGTCTAAAATGAAGAAGAAGAATTTACTTGCCCAACATGTCACAATGAACAACTGAAAGATCTGAGATTAGAATGCTGGCCTCTTGATTATCAGCTCCGTGTTTTTGACAATGCAGAGAATGTAGGTGTCCCTCTAAGTCCTGATCAAATGAAACCTGAGTTTTATGTCCCAGAGGAATCACTTTCCAGGCACTGAACTTACCAGCAGTGGGGTGGAGAAATGATCTCCTTATAGTGCCAGCCTGTATTGCTGGTGAGGGGGATTTGATGACTTTCTGTGGGAGCTTCCAGTTCCCACTCATCGTAGTCCTCAGTTCTTCACCCTCTCATCATCTAGGGCCACTGTTCTTTCAGTCTGAGATATTGAACAGTTTTCTTTGTGGCCAGATCTTGCTTCACTGTGGCTCATTTTCCCCAGCTCAGCCCCCTAAGGAGGTGTGGGGCTTTCCTTCTTCTGTGGCTTCTTATCTCTTAGAGTCACTTTCCTTCTGGGGGCGTAGGGTTGGGCTTTGCCAATTGATGAAAGAAAGACTAGAGATGGCCCCATTTTGCAAGCTTTGGGTATTTTCACCTTGAGATGGGAAAATTTTAGGCTCTGACGACGTGTCCCCCACTCTGCAGTTATAAAGACTGTATTTTCCTGTACCAAGCAAATGAAATAATGGTTGCAAGTAATCAAATCATTCAAAAAAAGGAATCCTTTCTTGTCTACTCAGGTGGATATTTGGAGGCCTGAATGATCTAGCCATTTTTCTCAATCTACAAATGTATCCCTTATTGTCAGTATAGCTAAATCTGATGTGAAATAAAAACATTCCTATTTATTTTCTTACAACATATGAAAAGTTATAAGAAAGGGAATATGATGATTTTATTTGAGTTTTGTGATTGTTTGGAAGCCAGGAGCCAGTAGGGACATTGGAAAGAGATTGAAAGCAGTGATTTTTCAAGCTTTCTTTTGGAGAATGGAATTCTCAGCCATATGATATCTTAAATGATACTTCAGTGTATAAAATAGATAAAAATTGAGGTGCTTTGGTGGATGGTGGGGGCCAGCAGCCTCACCTGCTCAGTACCCTCCTTCTTCATTACACAGGGGCTGCTATAGATCCCCCAGACTTCTGTGACCAAAGTTTGAAAATTACTGATCTAGTTTAATGTGCCTAAGGGACAGATGCAGAAACGAAGGCACAGAGAGTTTATTCAAGGTAGAGTCTGTTTAGATTGAAGGTTGGAACTCCTCCCTCTCAGTACAATGCTCTTCCATGATAAGGCTGGATTTTGCGTGGTCATCTACTGCCATGTAACAAACTACCCCCAAAATTTAATGGCTTAAATAACAACCGTTATTTATTTTTCTCATGAGCCTTCACTTTGGGCAGAGCTTAAAGGGAATGACTTATTTCTGTTCTGTAATGTCAGGGGTCTCAGCTGAGATAACTTAGTTGGCTGAAAGTAGAATGGCTGGGGGCTGGTGGGACATTTCTTTCTCTTTATGTAGTCTCAGAGGCTCTTCTGGGAGCTCTCCAGCATGGTAGCCTCAGGGAAGTTGGGCTTCTTATATGGAAACTGAGGGTTCCAAGAGAGAGTTATGGACAGAGCTGAGAGGCTTCTTTTTTTCCCTGGCTTGGAAAATTCCAGAACATAATTCCTACCACATTCTATTCACACAGGGCCAGCCCTGACTCAGTGTGGGAGGACACTCCATAAAGTCCTGAACACTAGGACATGCAGATCACTGGGGAGCCATCTGGGGTACTGGCTATATGATCTCCTTGCTTTGGGTATGACCTTACTAAATAGATTCTGATGTGAGTTTATCTGAAGTAGAGGAGACAGAAGAAATTAAATCATAATTACAAGGAAGCTAGTTTTAGTTGACCATAAGGAAGAACTTTGAAACAACTACAACAGCCAACATGAGACTTCCTGTGTGAGGTCATGAGTTTCCCTGTTACAGAAGAGATCTTTCTTATTTCTTCTACCACTGGAAATATCTGATTCTCAGTGAAGATGATTAGTAGAGGAACTTGCATCTCCTTGAGCTTAGGGATGCTAAAATAATATGTGCATTTCTAAGAATCAAGATTTCATTAAAAATCTAATTCTTGTTTGTTTGTCTTTTCTTTTTCCCCCATTTTGGACATTTCCTTCATCTGACTGCCCATCAATATATAGAAGAAATGCTTATTCCTACTCCTATTACTTGTAAGTATCGAGCTGGTATTAACTTTGCTTCGTGCCCTGTAAGGGAATCTGTAGCATGCATTTCCCACACCAACCAAGTGTCTGTTAGTTTCTCATTTTCTCTTCTGTCTAAGTTGTCTGTAGCCTTAAAGTTTTTATTTTGCATAAATGTGTTCCATTTGAAAGTGCACTGTCATTGTTCAACTTCGTTATGTTTCTGCCATTTTGGATTTTTTTCTTGTTTTTGGAGATGTGAAGGGCTGTTTCTCCTTTGTGAGTGCAATTTTCTAGTTAGGAATCCCTGAATTCCATCAAGCAGGGGACCAAATCCTCCTGCAGGACTTGCACACATAAGACAAAATCACATTCTTAGCAACTTCTGAATCCATTTGTTTCTACTTGGAGAATGGGTAGCCCTGGGGGCTCAAAGTTTAGAAAGGAATTCATTGGCTGTTTCTGCTGTTTCAGAAAGTCTGCAGGGATTCATGACTTTATCTAGAACCAGCCTCACAGGTGAAAAAAACATCCAGTGTCTTTGCTTTGGGCTGGAAATACATGTTTGGTGTTTAGCATTATTTATCTCATGTTATCAATGCATTTTGTTGGGAGTTATAGATGGGTGCTTGTTTATCTATTTTTTTACACTTGCTAAATACAAGTGATTATTTTTTAAATTAATAAAACAGAGGGCTTGGCACAATGGCTTACTCCTGTAATCCCAGCACTTTGGAGGCCAAGACGGGCAGATCACCTGAAGTTAGGAGTTTGAGAGCAGCCTGGCCAACATGGCAAAACTCCATCTCTACTAAAAATACAAAAATTAGCCAGACATGGTGGTGGGTGCTTGTAGTATCAGCTACTCAGGAGGTTAAGGCAGGAGAATTGCTTGAACCCAGGAGGCGGAGGTTGCAGTCAGCCAAGATTGCACCATTGCACTCCAGCTTGGGCAACAAGAGCAAAACTCCATCTCAAAATAATAATATTAATAATAATAATAATAAAACAGATTCTCAAAACATAGGAGTAAGGGAGAACAACTGTACAATAGATCTTTGGTGATAAAAAGTTAGAAAATCTCTGAACTAGTCCCACATTTGTAATATGCAGTTTTATTTTTGGAAATTGAGGTCCAGAGAGGTCGTAGGGACATTATAAAGAGATTGAAGGATGTGAATTCATTGCACATCCAGCTAGCAAAAGAGTAGGATTAAAACAGGGAATGCCTGGCTTCTGATAATGTGCATTGCCTAGCACTCCATGTCTTCCCTCACCTCTGGCAAACTCAGCTTTATGAGAGAGGTTGTCCCTAACAGCATTACCTGCTGAAGACTTCACAGATAAAGACGGAGCCAGCAAAAGGCTGCCCCATCCCCTCTGCTCAGTGTTGGGTCCATAGGTCTTTAGGGCAGGTACTACCACCCTCATGTTATATGGGAACAAATGGACCCCCATCACCAATACTGGAAGTACCAGATCACTTATTTCATGTGTTTATTCATTCGTCCCACAAACATGCTTTCAACATGCACATTATGTTTTAGATAGTGTGGATGAAGAAATGACTAGAACCCAGAGGTTCACCCTCACAGTATGCAAGCCTATCTGAGAGACTAGCATAAACTCACCTATTGGAAACGTCAGTTGAGAGACACCTCTACATACTGTGGTATAGAAGCACTTCGTTGAATGGCAAATTTTTTTTATATGCAATTTTTTTATTGTACTTTAGGTTCTGGGGTACATGTGCAGATCATGCAGGGTTATTGCATAGGTACTTACATGGCAAGGTGGTTTGCTGCCTCCATCCCCCCGTCACCTATATCTGGCATTTCTTCCCATGTTATCCCTCCCCAACCTCCCCACCCCCTGCTGCCCTCCTTAGACACCCCCAACAGACCCAAGTGTGTGATGCTCTCCTCCCTGTGTCCATGTGTTCTCATTGTTCAACACCTGCCTATGAATGAGAACATGCGGTGTTTGAGTTTCTGTTCTTGCGTCAGTTTGCTGAGAATGATGGTTTCTAGATTCATCCATGTCCCTACAAAGGACAATGAACTCATCGTTTTTTATGGCTGCATAGTTTTTCATGGTGTATATGTGGAGTGGCAAATTTTTTATGTGGCAAGGGATAGTTATTAGTGCATTTAGAGATAGCTTTACCCATTACTGAAAAAATTAAAATTCGGATTAGAGTAAACTGCATCTGCAAAGGCATGGAGGTACGAAACAATATAGTGAGTCATTGCTATGGTGGAAAGAGAATGAGCTTCAGGAGTGATGCAGCTCTGGGCTCATGTCCTGCCTCTGTCATGCACTGGTTATAGTGCCTTGGGCAAATTTTCTAAACTTTTTGAGTCTTTTTTCTCAGCTCAGAATGTGAGGAATTACAGCTGCCATTTGTAAAATACCTACTGTGTGCTGGCCACTCTACATAGACACTCTCTCTGGAATTTTGCCTTTCTGTAGTAAAGCAGCCCTCAACCACTTCAATTCTTCAGTGTTTGCCATTTTAAAGGATATTAAGAGTTGGCATATGTCCACAGGTTAATTTACCTCAAGATGTGTGATGCGCAGTAATTGTTTTGAACAGAGGCATTTTAGCGTAGTTGCTCTTAAGAAAGCACGAAGATGTTTACCAGTCGTTCTGGCTGAGAGAGATCACATAGCTACTTCACTTAGTTTTGGACAAATGCGTTGTGCAGGTGTCTGTGAGGGAGAAAATCATGACCTGGGCTGGCTTCTGTCTGCAGATACTCCATGGGACTCCTGGGCTCTTCCCATATCCTTCCAATGTCCTCCATCTCAGTATATTCAAATCCTACATCATTCTTCAAAGTCCAGATCAAACACTACCTTCTACAAGAAGTCTCCCCTGATTCTCTCCACCTGTGGGAATGGCACCTTTCTCTGAACTGCAGCTGCTTTATATTGTTAGCAGGAGCAAATGTGTCTTAAGGATGTTGCTTGCTCATTAGGTTATTCTCCATGGAGCTCCTAACATATACAGTGAGCCCCAGTAAGTGCCTGTGGTAATGAGCGCAGGAACAAAATGAATTTAAAAGACATACAGCTAAAGTCAAGAGGGAGGTACTCTGCTCTTAAAAAGGAAAAAAGAAGGGGCCGGGTGCAGTGGCTCACGCTTGTAATCCCAGCACTTTGGGAGGCCGAGGTGGGTGGATCACGAGGTCAAGAGATCAAGACCATCCTGGTCAACATGGTGAAACCCCGTCTCTACTAAAAATACAAAAAATTAGCTGGGCATGGTGGCGCGTGCCTGTAATCCCAGCTACTCAGGAGGCTGAGGCAGGAGAATTGCCTGAACCCAGGAGGCGGAGGTTGCGGTGAGCCGAGATCGCACCATTGCACTCCAGCCTGGGTAACAAGAGCGAAACTCCGTCTCAAAAAAAAAAAAAAAAAAAAGAAAAAAGAAGACATCAATTTTTAGGTGACTCTAGACTTTGTACCTTCCTTGCTTCTGTGGCTTTCAGGCAATTTTTGCTTCTGTTTTTGCATCCGTGTGACCTGGACAAGCCACTCAACTTTTTCTGAATCTCAGTTGCCTAGTATGTAAAACAGAGATAAAAAATACGAACCTTACAGAAGTCTCACAAAGATTCAATGGATGTAATGTAAAATGCCTAGCACATAGTAGGGCGTCACCAAAATAAGAGACTGCTCCTTTGTTCAGATGCATATGCCTCTTCAGATCATCAGCTGCTGTGAAGCAGGTATCATTGCCTCAATATATTTAAACAGGCATTTTCAAATGATTCCATCAAGAGATACTCAAAAGTTATTTAATGTAATTCATCAGCCACTTTGAATAAAAATGAAGAAAGAATAGGAATAGAAGAAAACCATTTAAAGATGCTAAATATCAATTGCCAGCAAATATCAAATTACCGACAGCAAACATGTTGATAGGTGAAAATCTAAGACACTACCATGCAGTCCAGATGAAGGTGATTATTAGCAGTGTTGCTGTTCAGCCAAGGTGAGAACCTTGGTGGGAATTCTGATTCCCAAGCCTCACACCCAGATCTGCTCAGTCTCTTTAAAAGCACGGCCTGGGAATCTGCATTTTAACGAGTATCTCAGATTCTTATTTTCCATGCTGACTTTGATAACAACTGTAATGACATGCTGGCATCACTCTGATTTAAATGTCCCTTTCACGACGTTTATCCCTGCAGTGCATTCTTCCTGGAATTCTTCCTATCCCCCTTGTGTGCCCAGAAAATTCTGGTATCTTTACAAAGGGAGTATCATTGTTCTCTACTTCGGAGGCCCCCTCCAATTTCCACAGACCATATCCATAGTGCTGGGCTCATATCTTTTTTGTTGTATTCATCTTTCATTCCTTCACCCATTGACTTACTAATTCACGATCCCTTCCCAGGTTATCCTGCCTTTGGCATCTTTGCATGTCGGTCTCCATGTAGAGAGAACTATGTATTATTCACTCATTCATTTCCCAATGACTAGATCAGTGTCCAGGACAAATCAAGCATCATAAGATTGTGTTGACTGGATGAATGAACCTACATGAGTGGATGTATGTGTGGAGGTGATATCCTTCCAATTTTGTTCTGCCTCCCATTGAGTTATATTATTCGATTCTCTAGAAGTTAGTTGATACCCATTTTCACTTACTTTGGCCTATGGTGATGATAGAACTTTCAGATCACCTATTTCGTAGTCTTACATGGGTTTTAGGTTTAGAATTGTTGCATTTGTACTTGCATAACACAATTATAAATGTGTAAAATTAATGACTGCTATTACAATGGGATATTTTTTAAACATTATTTTTTGGCCGGGCGCGGTGGCTCAAGCCTGTAATCCCAGCACTTTGGGAGGCCAAGGTGGGCAGATCACGAGGTCAAGAGATGGAGACCATCCTGGCCAACATGGTGAAAACCTGTCTCTACTAAAAATATAAAAATTAGCTGGGCGTGGTGGCGTGCACCTGTAGTCCCAGCTACTTGGAAGGCTGTGGCAGGAGAATTGCTTGAACCCGGGAGACAGAGGTTGCAGTGAGCTGAGATTGTGCCACTGCACTCCAGCCTGGCACCTGGCGACAGAGTGAGATTCTGTCTCAAAAAAAAAAAAATTTATTTTTTATTATACTTTAAATTCTGGGGTACATGTGCAGAACATGCAGGTTGATTACACAGGTATACATGTGCCATGGTGGTTTGCTGCACCTCATCAACCCGTCATCTACATTAGGTATTTCTCCTAATGCTGTCCCTCCCCTAGCCCCCCACCCCTTGACAGGCCCCGGTGTGAGATACCCTTCCCTGTGTTCATGTGTTCACAATGAGATATTAATAGGTATAAATGTGCTGGGCTAGACCATGTGTACTGATAGATTTGGATGGGGATTGCAACTGAACGGATGCTTCATTGTTTACTCTATTGAATTGGAATCTAAACACATCAATCATGCGTACCAAACAGAGCAAATCTATATGTCAGAGGCTCTGTCACTTTAATCAGGGAAAATACAAATGAGTGTTTTCCCTCCAACGGTGGCAAAAGATGTTTATACTTCAGTTATAAGTTTATACCTAAGTTTAAGTTTTATTATGTTGGTGCAAATGTAATTGTGCTAATTACTATTAAAAAAAAGGTAAAATGTACCTTTAATGGCAAAAACTGCAATTACTTAAATAATAACTTCTTTATTATTATTATTACACTTTAAGTTCTGGGGCACATGTGCGGAATGTGCAGGTTTGCTACATACATGTGCCATGGTGGTTTGCTTCACTCATCAACCCATCATTTATGTTAGGTTTTTCTCCTAATGCTATCCCTCCCCTAACCCCCTACCCCCCAACAGGCCCCGGTGTGTGATGTTCCTCCCCCTGTGTCCATGTGTTCTCATTGTTCAAATCCTACTTATGAGTGAGAACATAAAACCTCAATTACTTTAGCACCAACCTAATAATACCAACCATGTATTAGTGATGTCTTGAGGCTTAGAAAGGACTGTCTGTGACTCTTAATGCTTCTACTTCATAAATATATTTCAACTTTATAAAGAAGGCTAATGAGAGTGTGGGAATTCTCTGCTGACAGAGAGGAGTACCTTACTGAAGTGTGGTTAGAAAGAAAATTCCTATGGAGGACACTGATATGCTACTCAGATCCCCCTTCAAGAATGAGGGCGCCGGGCATGGTGGCTCACGTCTATAATCCCAGCACTTTGGGAGACCCAGGCGGGCAGATCACCTGTGGTCAGGAGTTCCAGACCAGCCTGGCTAACATGGTGAAAACCCGTTTCTACTAAAAATACAAAAAAAAAAAAAAATAGCCAGGTGTTGTGGCGCATGCCTGTAATCCCAGCTACTCTGGTGGCTGAGGCAGGAGAATCACTTGAACCAGGGAGGCAGAGGTTGCAGTAAGCTGAAATCATGCCATTGCACTCCAGCTTGGGCAACAAGAGCAAAACTCCATCTCAATTTAAAAAAAAGAAAAGAATGAGGGACTTTCTTCTTCATTTGCTTCAATTGATACTGGCAGATGCCCATGAAAGGATGGTCGCCCAAGGAAAAACTTTTTAGAGTTTATGCATTATCCACGGGCAACCAAGTCATGACCCCAATTAGTTGGTATGCAAAGCATTCATAAGCAATGAAGAGTGCATTTCAGGGGAGGGAACTCACTTGTTTGTGACACTAACAGCCCGCTTCAGAACTTGCCCTCTGGAGCCGCCTCACCCAGAGTCATCTACTCATGGGTCAACACGGGGATGTAAAAGCCACTTCAGCTTCAAGGCTTCCTATGAGGTTGGCTTTAGCCACAGCTGCCACTGCATCACCATTCACCCTTTCCTCTGCCCACTCTTTCTCTTTCTTTTTACCTTCCCTTTCCTTCCCTTTGTCTGTCCCCTTCCCTTTTATCTATAGGTGAGGCTTCCCCAATACATCTCCTGCTTGTCAATCTCTCTCAGAGTCTGATTGATTGTCAGAGAACCCAGCTTGGGACACTCCCATTGGCTTTTCTGGAGACAAGTGGGTTCACTCCCCTGAAATACACTCTTCATTGCCTATGAATGCTGCATACCAACTAATTGGAGTTATTACTTTGTTGCCCACTGATAATACGTAAACTCTAAAACATTTTTCCTTGGGCGATCATTCATTCATAGGCATTTGCTGTTCACCTGTGCTTGTGCGGGACCTGAGGGCCCCCAGAGATCTTCATACCTAGCCCCTGCTTGGGGGAACTAAAGATGTATCACAGAGAAGACTGTAGCAATACCCTTTAGCTGATCCAGCCAGGGAGAGAACCAGGGTCAGAAGTGCCCAGCCACAGTGCCCCCTTAGCAATATGTCTCCAAGGCAGGATTGGGTTTATTTCTGAAAGCGCCACATTCAGCAAGCATCCCCGAAATGGGAATGACTCTTACAGCTAGAGCTGTGACAAAGATGGGATCCCGAGATGCACAGCCTGGAAAATGGCTCTGTAAGTGTTTCAAAATAGTGCTTTTAATGGAAGGAAATTAGTTAAGCCCCACAATGTTGATGATGATGATAATGATTGCGTTTTGTTTGTTTTTAGGGCTTTATCTCTTTCAAAGTGCTTTCCCACTTATTACCTAGTTGTCTAGTTAAGCTTGGAGGTATTTCGGAAAACATTATTAGATGGATGGCTGTGGCAAGCAGGAAAAAGCCCTGAGCTTTCTGGCTCCACAGTTTTAGATAACTCACTTAATTCCATCCCAACTTCAGTTTCTCATCTGTAAAATGGGAATCATAACACCTACATTTTACAATAGCTCTGATGTTTAAGTGACATATTATTTCATTCATGAGCATTTACTCAGCAATTCCATTGTGCTAAGGAGAGAAATTTGTTGAATCTTTAGTAAGAAATATTCTCTCAAGGAGCTCACAGCTTAACAGGAACTTGGGCATGTTAACAGAATGTTACAAAATAATGTTACAAGTGCATGAAAAGAGGAGCAGTGAAAACACAGCAAAGGGGAGGAAGTCACTGATTCTACTTTGAGGAGAGATACCATGGGTTAACCGGCCCAATAAAGTTTCTGGTATAAAATAGATGCGAGATGTTTCCTTAAAGAAATGACTCATTCTGCCCGGCTGGTGCCTCACACCTGTAATCCCAGCACTTTGGGAGACCGAGGCAGGTGGGTCACTTGAGGTTAGGAATTCAAGACCAGCCTGGCCAAGATGGTGAGACCCCATCTCTACCAAAAATTAGCTGGGTGAGGTGGTGCACACCTGTAATCCCAGCTACTCGGGGGGCTGAGGCAGGGGAATTGTTTGAACCTGGGAGGCAGAATTTGTAGTAAGCCAGGATCGCACCACTGCACTCGAGCCTGGGTGACAGAGTGAGACTCTATCTCAAAAAAAAAAAAAAAAATTCATCCACTCTTTGGCCTCATAACATTGAAAAACACACACACACGACACACACACACACACACACGTTTTTCATAACTTAATTTGATAGCATGCTAGGAAACAAAATTAAAAAGGCAAAGAAGAAAGGAATGGGATAGGGACAGAAAGAAAAGGGCAGGGAGAAAGTTTGAATCCTATTTATACTACTTGGTAGCTGTGAATCCTAAACCCACTGAGTTTCAGTTTTCTCATCTAGAAAATGCAAATGATCATGTTCAATTCATGGGATTATCTTAAGAAATTAAGTAAGACAGTGTATGTGCCAGGGGAATTATTGTCCTTTATGAAATTATAGAGCTTGGCTACAACAAAGCAGTAGTTTGATATCAGAGGAAGAGAGAGAGAGAGAAATCAATGTAATTGCCAGATGTGAGTTAAATAGAAGAATTTGAAAATAGAATGAAGTAGGGAATTTTAGATAGTGGTCTTTAAACTTCACAGATTTCCCCCTCTGAGCAGTTGAGTAAGATGACCCTCCTCCTGGCATCCCTCCATAGTGATATCAATAAGAAAGAAAAGAGATAACTAATGATTTTGGCCAGAACTACAAAGGAAGACGATGTCATTTTTAGAAATGTTGCCTTTCTGGGAACAGAGCTTAGAGGAGTTGGTGTATTTTAGGGAGGATACTCAGCTAGAGAGGAGACCACACGCCACAGTTTATAAAGAGAGATTGGAGAACTGACTTAACTGGTCTGGGGTAGTGCCTGGTTACTTTTAAGTTCCCCAGGTTTTTCTAATCTGAAGCCATAGTTGAGAACCACCTGGAAAAGCTTGAGAATCCAGGGCTATCAAATAAAGGCATTTGAAAGAGCATCATGAAGCCTTAGCCTGGCCATTTAGCTCAGAACCTTAGTTTAGAATTTGGTCCCATAGTATTATCAGATACACATGGTTTTGATTATGATGCTGGAACCTGAGTTTGGAAAGCAAAATCTATTGAAGACAAGATGCTATTTGGTGGCACCATTTCCTTTTTTAGGTATTGAGGTAGACAATCCTTACACTGTTCATAAATGTACAGAGGTCACTTAATAAAAAGCAAAAATGCCCGAGCACATACATATTTGAATAGCATTTAGTTTCTTGCAATAATCACTACTCATGATGGTTTTGGAGACATTATGAGGAGTAAAGTCCCCTCCATCATGATTACCTCCTGAGATATGTGTGTTGAGAAGCCTCTCTTTATCTGTGAAGCCTCAAGGGACTCAGTGCTTCTGCTGATGAAATCTCTTTCTTAACAGCATAAAAGAACATTGGCTGAGTTGCTTTCTGTAGCAGTTTTTTTACTCTAAGGGCTTTGAACCACAGTGCAGAACATTCTAAAAGGGTGGGAATTGGTGGGTATATTACAACCACCCATATTTTTTAAGTGGAAGAATAGAAAGATTAGTGTGGTCAAAACCCTGCTTTTACTGGAAGACTTGATTTTTGTAAAGACTGTAAATATTGTTTTGTTAATGTTGTAAAAACAAATTGAGCCTTGAGACTAAAGAAGGCTTATTTGGGAAAACAGCTTAGCAACAATGTGCTTTTTCAGAAATGGAGAAAAGCTAAGTCTTTAGACTTTATTTCATTCTTCCTTCCCCATTGCCAATTTTGATTTGGGAATCTACCAGATGAGAACTTTAGGTGAAAAATCTAAGCTCATATCTGGTTGGTATGGGATTTTATATCATTCTTTCTTTTTATCTTTGCTTTAGAGAGCAGAACTACCATGAAAGTGTGGGATCTAAGGTTTTTCCAGATCTATGGCTGATTTGAACTATACGCATTGACTGTATTACTGTGATGTGTTTTCCAGCCATGTAGGCAAGGGGCAATTTGCTCAAAAATTGTACTTCTGTAATCTCATCTTTCATTCCTTAAGGGGATTAAACAGTACTTTTGCCTTAGCTCTGAATGATGATGAAAGCAATACCCAACACCTGGAAACAGCATTGTAGTGAAAAGAGCATGGACTGGATTGGGGTTTGAATCCTGGACTTCACCACTTACTAACTTAAAATTCTCTGAGCCTCTGTTCTCTCATCTGTAAACTGGGGACAATAATACCAAATCTGGAAGGCTGCTGTGGGGATTTACCAGAACAGCCTAAGATAATTGAATGCATATAAAACATCTGGGTTTTTTTATCTGGTGCATAGTAGGTGCTCAGTACATTGTAGTTATTAGCATATTTTATATTTTTTATTTCTCTGTCTACTCCTGTTTTGCAGTTTACTAAGTACTTTCATATAGGTAGTGTGTCAAGAAAAATGCTCTCAAACTGTATTTTTTCTCTACTCTCACACTGTCACAGCCATCAACATGGAAGAGGATTTCCGTGACCAAATGTATGGGATGTTTTCCCCACATATCAAGCAGAGGACACCCGCTGGGTGTCCGACAATTCAGTTCCTACCAGGATATAGGGTCAGATCCCACACATTGGGGGTCAGTCCCCATGACTACTCTCCATTCCCCAAGACACTAGTCACAAGTCTGGGCCTCTGAAATTTCTGACCAACTGGCTTCAAGATGGGGTTCCCACAACCCCTTCTTTGGGTTCAGCTAATTTGCTAGAGCAGCTCATCGAACTCGGGGAAACATGTTTACTGGTCTATTATAAAGCATATTACAAGGAATACTGATGAAAAGACACATAGGGTGAGGTTTGGGGGAACAGCTGTGGAGCTTCCACGTCCTCCCTGGGGTACCACCCTCCAGGAAACTCCACGCATTCAGCTACGTGGAAGCTTTCTCTCCAAATCCAGCCCTCTTGATTTCCTAGGGAAGCTTCCTGAAATCAGCATTCCTCCCCCAAGATATGAGGTGGGACCCTCTCAGAGGAAAGTCTTAAGATCCGTAATCAGAAAGGCAGGGGAAGATGAGAGTTCTGCCTTGGGGCAGGTAAAAGGAAGGGAGGAGAGAGGGTGTGTCTCCTGAGGTCTTCCCCTGGGCCCTAACACACCCAACATAGCAAAAGACTGTCACAAGAGTTATAAACCAGGCACAGTGGACAAAAACCAGGTTATATATTTCATAACACCACAGGTATCACACGAAAAAGTTGAGTCACTCCAATGAGAAAACATTTTAAATTTAAGGAAATGAAGTCTCACCACACTGAGCAGAGGCACAGACCATATGAAGAAAGAAACCTGTGGAACAAAGAGGTGCTAATTACTAGTGTTGTGTTCTCATCATGAATTGGGGGGTGGCTGTGGGAGGGATTCTGAAAGAGGCTGCTTACTTTACATGACGGCAAAACTGATGAGTACTGCAGCCCCTGCCCCAGAGAGAAGCACTTTACACGTCTGAGTGCAGGGGAGAGATGCAGTGAAAGGGTTCGACGTCATTTCTTACCCTTTGCTCTAAATTACAATAGAAAAGACAGAAACCAACTAATGTGGTTTGGCTCTGTGTACCCATTCAAATCTCATCTCAAATTGTAATTCCCACGTGTCCAGGAGGGAGCTGGCGGGAGGAGATTGGATCTTGGAGGCAGTTCCCCCCAGGCTATTCTCATGCTAGTGAGGGAGTTCACCTGAGATCTTATGGTTTTAAAAGTCACAGTTTTGGCCAGCCATGGTGGCTCACATCTGTAAGCCCAGTATTTTGGGAGGCCAAAGTGGGTGGATTCCTTGAGATCAGGAGTTTGAGAAAGCCCGGCCAACATGGTGAAACCCCATCTCTACTAAAAATACAAAAATTAGCTGGGCCTGGTGGCTTGCACCTGTGGTTCCAGCTACTTGGGAGGCTGAGTAATGAGAATCACTTGAACCTGGGAGGTGGGGGTTGCAGTGAGCTGAGAACGCACCACTGCACTACAGCTTGGGCAACAGAGCTAGAGGCTGTCTTAAAAATAAATAAAGTGGCAGTTTTCCCTGCATGCTGTCTCTCTCCTGCCAACACGAAAGATGCGCCTTGCTTCCCCTTTGCCTTCCGTCATGATTGTAAGCTTCCTGAGGCCTCTCCAGCCTGCGGAACTGTGAGTAAATTAAACCTCTTTTGTTTTTAAGTTACACAGTCTCAGGTAGTATCTTTATAGCAGTGTGAGAATGGAATAATGCACCAACCAAATAAAAAACTGTACCAACTGGCTCACGCCTGTAATCCCAACACTTTGGGAAGCCGAGGCGGCGGATCACCTGAGGTCAGGAGTTCAAGACAAGCCTGGCCAACATGGCGAAACCCTGTCTCTACTAAAAATACAAAAATTAGTTGGGCGTGGTGGCATGCTCCTATAATCCCAGCTACTCAGGAGGCTGAGGCAGGAGAATCGCTTGAACCCGAGAAGCAGAGTTTGCAGTGAATCGAGATCATACCACTGCACTCATAGCCTGGGAGACAGAGCGAGACTCCATTTCAAAAAAAAAAAACCTGTATCATTTCCTTAAATATACTCACTGTCCCTAAACAGGAACAAGATCATTCCTTGTTTCACGACTGGTATGAAATTTATCATCTGCATTGTAGAAATAGGATCATAGGGTTGGGGTCGTGTTGTGTTTTAAATTGGCCTCTTGAGTCCTGCTTTTAACTTCATTGAGTAAATTTTTGTCTCTTAACGTTTTTGTTTATAATATCTTATAAAAAGAGTTGTACCTTCGAGAGGATTTTATTCAAATTTAGCTATAGCAGACATGCATGAAATAACTTTATTTTTAAAATACACCTAAATGTTGATGGTATTTCACATAACAATGTTTCAGGTTATATTTTCTGGACATTTGAGGTTTAGAGGCTTTTTCCTCATTCTTTCTTTTTATTAATGTTTTTTGTTTTTATTATTTTATTTTTTGTAGAGAGGGTGTCACTATGTTGCCAGGCTGGTCTTGAACTCCTGGCTCAAGCTTCCCAAAGTGCTGGGATTACAGGCGTGACCCACCACGACCTGCCTCCCTGTTCTTTCTTTGAAATAAATGTACAATGGCATTTTAGCTGGTTGATATCTGCAAGCTTGTTGATATCCTGCTGAGTTTTGACTGCATTTGCATTGAATCTATAATCAATTTGGTGAGAAGTACCCTCTTAACAATACTGAGTCTTCCAGCCTAGGAACATGTATGTCTCTTTGTTTGACTGGAACTTTGATTTCTTTTGTCACCATTTCGTAGTCTTTGGCAAGTAGGTCCCATGTGTATTTTGGTGGATTTATATCTGGATGTTTCTTTTTTGGGTGCTACTGTAAGTTGTACTGTTTATGAAAATTCATATTCTAATTGTTCGTTATAAATGCATAGAAGTGAAACTGATTTTTGCATGTTAAAAAAATGTATATATATATATAAGTTTTTTAAAAGATAAGGAAATAGATATCTTAGATGTGGAAATAATAGTTTCCTTACTCAAAAAAGGCTACTGCATGAATGATACGTTAAGTGGGCCCGGGCCTGGGCCCAGTGCTTAGCAATGCCCAGTATGTGCTACATGTGAGTTCTCATCTGTCTTACCTTGTCATATTCTATATTGCTCTAAAAGCCAGGCTCCATTCAATTAGTGGTAGTTACAGGACTTAGAACCGTGTGATAGTTAAGACGTCAGACCCTGGCCTCAGGCAGCCCGGGGTTTGAACCGTGGCCCTCCCATATACTAGCTGTGTGATCTTCAGCATGTCCCTGACACCTTCTATCTTCATTTTCCTACACTGCAAAATGGAGAGAATACATGGTAACATTGTAACTTGGCCAGAGCCCAGTGCCTGGCACCCAGCAAGCACTCAGTAAGCATTAGCTATTCTCCTTATTGCCTTTGTTGTTAAGTTGTAAGGAGGACGATGCTAGGGAAGTCTAAAGAAGAACTCGCTGACAGTGCTTACCTAACGCTGGATCAGGTTGACTGTGAAGTGGTGAGCCTCCTATCACAGAAGAATGGACGACTCCCTGTCTAGAAAGGCACAGGGGGAGTCAGGCTTCCCCGAGAGTTGCTCTACGTGTTGAGATTATAACACCCTTCATACCCCACACGGCATTGTAAGTAGAACTAGTTCCAGGGTCTCCCCAGTCCTCTCAGATACTTGACCCACAGACACAAAGAGTTTGAAGTAGTAGACAGAAATAGTATCCCTGAAAAAACAAACACCGACCAGGCGCATCTTTCCATCAGCTGCAGTTTATGATTGCACATTAAATTCAATTGCTTTTCTTTAGGAGGCTGGTGTAGGGACCCGTCATCTCCAACCCAGTGCCATCCATTCTGGCTTTCCCCAGGAGCGCAGACAGACCAGCCGCCTTGCTAGTGTACACTAATTAATTTATCTCATGCTTGTGATTTTATGATGCTTAAGTGCTGGAGCTTTTCTGTTTATTCTTCTCCCTGCAAAGCACCTCACGTTGCCTAAAGACCGTGAATCTCCATTGCAAACGCCGTCTGTCTTGGGCTGGAGAACAGCCCACCGGCTGTCTGTTGTCTTGCTGGCACTGCCTCTTACAGCCAAAGTAACACATCCATTAATTTATCCTTAATGACATTTTGACATTCCAATCAGTTCATCAGATGTTTCTTTTGCAAGACTTCTCCCGCACGGCCGGGCCAGGGTGCCAGGCCACTCTTGATGCATAATGCATGAGACCGGTACACCACTCAGTACCCTGTGACAGACAGATGCATCTGCTACTCAAAGACCTCATGATCCTGATAGCCCTGGCTCCCAGAGTGATTCACGCCAGTGCCTTCAGAGTTGTTTTCTTGTATGCTTCCAGCTTTCTGTGCTTGGGAAAAGCTGGTTAGTGCAAGGAGAGGGGCCTGGGCTCAGAAACATACATGCAACAGTGCTAATTGGAAGGAAAGTAAGGGTATATCAACTCCTTGCTCTAGTCAGAGTTTAGAGTAGCTTTCATTCTAATTCAGGTGGAAGAAGGGCCTATGGCAAACCTAACATCTTAAATCTTATCATTACTCTGCTATTACTTAGAAAGTAGGATCTTGAAGACACTCTGATAACAATAATGGATATCAAAGAAGAAGGAAAAATTATCCTTAATATCCTCAATCTAACACATGAGCCATCCGCACATAGATATACTTCCTCATCATTATAATCAAAATGTAGACACATTTTTATTTTCTAGTATTTTTTAAACTTAATGTAATCCAGTTAGCATTTTTCCATATTGTTACATAGTTTTCATTTTTAATGGCCGTCTGTCAGTTTAATAGCTGCATAATATTCCATCCAGAGGATACACCATAATTTACTGAACCAGTTCCCTGTTGTTAGACATTTACGAGGCTTTAACTGATCGTTTGCTATTAAATGCAGCCAAGTCCGGAGAGGAGGAGAGCATGCTGTCTGCAGGCCGAAGAACTGGACTCAAATCCCACCTGTTCCCTTTACTTGTTTTATGAGTTTGGGATTAACCCTTCTGAGCCTCGAATTCCTCACCGTAAAACAAAAGAAATAATCACTACCTTGTAGTATTGTGAAAATTAGAGCTATTTTAAAGATACTAAGCACAAGATAGTATCTGCTAAATGTTAAACTATTGCATTTACCTAACTATGCCAGTAGTAGGAGCAATTCTGCCCATCCCCCAAAAAAATATTTTGCAATGTCTAGAGATGTTTTTATTGACACCCCTGGGAGTAGGAGGAACTATTGGCATCTAGAAGGTGGAAATCAAGGAGAATGCTACTAAGTTTCCTGCAGTGCACTAGGTAATTCCCCAACATACACATAGCAAATAATTATCTGGCCCAAAATTCCAACAGTATTGATGCTGAGAAACCCTGGCATAGAGTAAGCTGTGTTTCCAGCGTGACCTACACAATGCATGTATATTTTGCTTATTATTATTTCCTTAGGATAAAATTTTAGGAAAATGGGAAACATGGATTAAAGGATAGATGGTCTTATGCTCATCTATAGTTTTGGGGTGGAGTGGGGGTGGATATAACGTTTTATGTGGTTTCTTTTGAGACAAAGTCTCACTCTGTCCCCCAGGCCGGAGTGCAAGGGCGTGATCTCAGCTCATTGCAACCTCCGTCTCCCGGGTTCAAGTGATTCTCATGCCTCAGCCTCCCAAGTAGCTAGGATTACAGGTGCCCGCCACCATGCCTGGCTAATTTTTGTATTTTACTAGAGACAGAGTTTTGCCATGTTGGCCAGGCTGGTCTCAAACTCCTGACCTCAGGTGCTCCACCCTCCTCAGCCTCTTATAGTGCTGGGATTACAGGCATGAGCCACTGCACCTGGCCTGGATGTAATGTTTGAGGTGACTGATGAAGAAAAGATGGAAGATAAATAGTGTGTGTTCCCTTCTCTTCATATTACTACCATCAGTAGTTCTCCGAATCTAGAACCCAGAATCTCCTAGGAACTTGGAAATGCAAAGTTTTTACACTTAATTCCAGACTTACCAAATCAGAAACTCTGATGGTGGAGACCAACAATGCCTAATTAACAAGGTGATTCTGATGCACACTCAAGTCTGAGAATCATTGCCATGCACTACCAGCAGGAGAAAGCCAACTTGTAGAATAGTAAGTAGGACCCTGCTTCAGTACAGAAATTTGGTGCAGAAATTGATGAAAAGGGCCAAGTTTTAGACATAAGGAAGCTCAAATATCAGACAGTGAAACAATAAAAGAATGGAAAGTGTCACTCAATTTATTTATTCCATAAACATGTTTAAAGCTTCTACAACACAGTGGCAAGTGCTGAACTATGTGCTAAAGGAAATACAAATATGATATACAAATATGTATATTATGTACATGGATTATAATGAAGAGTGATGAGAGAAGATAGGCAAATGACTGGGATACAAAACAGAAGGAAGGCGTGCCCTATCAGGCAGAGATCAGAAAAGCCTTCTGGAAGAAGTAATGATTTGAGTGGGATTTGTAGGATTTGTGATCATCTCTTAATACATTAATTCAACAGTCTTTACAGGATACCTGCTTGTTCCAAAATCTATGTAAGGCTAGTGGGAGTTGGTAGTGAACAAGGCCAACACGATTGCTGTCCTTGTGGTTATAGTCTAGCAGGGCAATAGCCCCATGGGTTGGCCATTCAGTAAGGAGATGTTTCTGGTTGGCAATTGAAGGTCTACAATGGGGTCAGGGTGAGAGGAGGCCATTGTGAGCTGGTGAGAGAGAGACCACTCTGGAGTCCTGATTTGAAATCTGAGAAGAGGTGTGGGCACGTGAGTGTGGAATGCAGGAGAAAGTTCGCTCAGCTGTGAAGAAATAGACATAGAACCTCAGCAACCAGGAGACACTGCTTGGAGGAGATTGCTTGGGATAAAGCTGGAAGGATTCATGGTCATCCATCTGTCCATATACAGGCCTTGTTGGGATACAGCAGACAGACCGAGGAGGGGCATCCAAAGGGTGAGGCCTTCAGGGGACAGAGTTCAGCTCAGCCTCAGCTCAATAAGGAATGCCCCTGTATAGGGAACTGCACTCCTGGTAAGGAGCTGCCCATAGAGGTGGAGTTTGGGTTGCTAGAATTTGGCAATCAGGGGCTGGATATCCACTGGCTGGGGGTGCTGCAAGGGGTCTCCTATCTAGGGTGAGAAAATGACTGGGGGGACGCTGAGGGCCTTTCCAGCCTGGAGAATCCAAACGTCTACAACTTTTAATGATGTGAAACTGAAGGTCAAACCATGAATAGGGGAAGAGCATCTGCCCCACTGTCTGGTTTTATTTTTGGTCGTATGAGCAGGATATGGGTGGAGCAAGATGGAACTACTGAGAGGAAAAAGTAGTCACCTTGGTTCCCTGGATCACCAGATCCCTTGGATCTGCAAGCAGATCAAATATAAAAGTAGAAATTAAAGCAAGGAAAAAGTCATGCAGGTTGCTGGGGTAAGGAAAGGGGATAAAAAAGAACTAGCATTTGTTGAATATCTTTATATGCCAAAGACCATGCTAGGGAACTGTCATCATGTATCATTTCTAATCATCAGAGCAACTTGGCAAATGAGGGTATGTCCGATTCTATGCTCTAGATGAGAAAATTGAGTTTCACAGTCATAGAAATGGAGACTTGATCATGATTACACAGCTGTTTGGAGCCAAGTTAGTCCAGGGCCAAAGCCCATGGTATTTCTGCAACACCAAGAACAGAGGGGCCATCTGCCCAGCCCAGGGTTTCACGGCTCAGAAAACATTCATTCAGGGCAGCTCCCATTGTCTGAACCATGAATTCTGGTCACACTCTACTTCGAAGCACTTTTTTCCTTCTTATCATCTATGATGTAACAAATGCTTATGTAGAGTTTATTTGGCAGGTAACAGATTCTAGTTAAGTACTTTCATATTTGTAAGTTAGTATCTATCTCAAAGCACTGTTAAGAGAATTCATTATAATTATCCCTATTTGACAGATGAGGAAACTGAGTTATAGAGAGGTTTAGTAATTGCCCAAGACTATACAACTAATAAATCATGGAGCCAGGATTTCAACCTGGGCAGTCCGGCTCCAAAGTCAGTGCTGTTCCTACTAGGCTCTGCATTAGGGCCCAAGGGCCAGTGTGGCCATGTGCCCAGAGGGAGGAGGGCCTCACCTGTGTTTCAGGCCTTCTGCTGCTCTGATTTCTCTGCCAGATCCAGAGAATGGTCCAACAGGGTCTGACTATGGCCTAAGTGGAAACAGTGTGATTGGTAGGAGAGCTTATCCAGGCCAGAGAGGTAGTCACAGGCAGAATAAAGAAGCAGAGATTGACAGGTAGAGGCACAGATGTGGACAGCAAGACAGAAGAGGGAGGGAAGTAAAAGGCCAAGTCCTTTGGCTTTTCAAATTGTGATGACATCTGTTGCTGCTGCTGCTTCTGTAACTTTGCCATTCTGAGGGATTCACAAAGAAGGCCTAGACCAGGGTGATGGGGTAGGAGGGAAAGGACCCACCAGTTATGCCCCAGAATTGGCACCCAACAGAGATAATGAGCAGACAGGATGCTCATTGCCTGCAGGATATGAGTGTTGTGAGTGAGTTTTCTGGCTGCAGCTGTCTATGCACATGTGTGCATTTGAGTGAGTGTGTGTTTGCCTGGGGAGAAAACAGTCAGCTGAGAAAGCTTTAGGACGAGGGGAGATAGATGGTGGCTCTGCCTAAGCATCACATAACAGGGAATCTTAGAGAACATTTAGAAGCCTAACTGCCAGGGTTTGAATCCTAGCTCTGCCTCTGAAAGCCTGGGAGGAGGCTTTCCATGGGTTACTTCAACTCTCTCTGCCTCCATTCTTCCATCTGTAAAATGGTAATAATAACACTCCCAGCCTCATATTGTTATTAGCAGAATTAAAGAACTTAACACCCTGTTTATAAAAGCCTTGAATAGTGGCTGGCATGGAATAAGTACTATATAAATGTTTATTAAATAATAACATTAATTTAGGACTTAACTCTTTTATGGTCCTTTTATTAGTTTCCTCAGGCTACTGTACCAATGTCCCACAAACTAGGTGACTTAAAACAACCAAAATTTATTCTCTCATAATTTTAGAGGCTATAAATCCAAAATCAAGGTGTTGGAGGGGCCAGACTCCCTCTGAGACTCTAAGTAGAATCCTGCCATGCCTCTTCCTGGCAGCTGGGGGTGCCCACCAATACTGGATGTTCCTTGGCTTATGGCTCATCACTCCAGTCTCCATCTTTGTTGTCATGTGGCATTCTTCCAGGGCACTTCTGTCCCAATTTCCCTCTTCTTGTAAGGACATCAGTCATATGGGAATCAGAGCCACCCTAGTGACCTCATTTTAACTTGGTTACATCTACAAAGACCCCATTTCCAAATAAGGTTACACTGACAGGTACTATGGGTTAGGACTTCAATGTATCTTTTGCAGCCAGAGAGTGGGTGAGTGAAACACAGTTCAATCCATAACAATCATTTTAAAAGCATCAGTTCTTGCCATGATTCTTAGATGCCAACTCCCCGCTATAGTGAAATCAATACCCAGAGAGGGGGAAGGGAGTGTTCTTGGCAACTCAGTGAGATATTTAGAGATCTGGACCCAGCACCCAGGTCTCCTACCTCCTTGTGTTCCATTTTTTCAGGAATGAAACTATTAATGCAGATCTGCTGAAGAGTGGGTCCACCTGCTTCGGTGGTTCTCAAACTCTGGTATGCAGGTGAATTGCTTGGAGGGCTTATTGATCATCCAGAGTGTCTGATTCAGTAGGTCGGGGCGGGGTCAGTGAAGTTGCATTGCTAATACATCCCCAGGTGAAACTGATGCTGCTGGTCCAGGAAACCACAACTGGAGAACTGTTCTGCATCAGTGATGCTCAAGCTTGTGGCACATGATAATCACCTGGAGAGCTTCTAAACACCCAGCTGCCCAGGCTGCACCCCAGACCAATTAAATTAGAATCTCACTGGTAATTTTTAAAGAAAAGCCATTATTCAGGGCATCTGTTTTAAAGTATTTATATTTAATAAATAATGATGCTATTTAAACTAACATGGATTTTTTTGTATTTAAAATATGATCATAGCAGAGAGCATTTATTGAATGCTTACTGTGTGCATGCCTTGGGCAAAGTGCTTTACCAGCAGTATACCATTTAATCTTCCCAATCGTCTTACGAGGAAATACTACTCTAATCTGTGTTTTGCAGACAGGAGGAAACTGGCATGCAGAGGGCTGAGTAACTTGCAAGAGCTCTCACAGCTAGTCTGACATGAAGCCAGATTTTGATGCCAGGCTGTCTGGCACCAAAGCCAGTATATTAACTGCTCTGCAGTCCTGCCTCCTGATATGAGGGAAAACAGTGCATTCTCCTTTAAATTCTATGTACATCCAGATCCCTATTTACACTATTGATTCTTATGTAATGTAGCTCAGACTTTGCCTCAGTTACAGTAATTCTGAGTCAGTGGGGGCATACATTAATAACGTTTGCTGCATTTCTAAGACACTGGAATTATGTGTACCACAGACTGAATTTGCCCTTCGGGGCAAATCCCTAGAAGGGTGGAGGAATGTGGAACAGGTGTCCTGAGCTGGAAGGCCAAGGCAGGGCTTGTATCCCACATTGCTGTGCATCTTAACTAAGGGACTACTCTGTCCAGGCCGCAGTGTTGTCTTCTGTGAAATTAGAGGATGCTGTGGTCCCTTACAGTTGCAATGTGTAACTTTAAGCTGAGATATAGTCATGCCAGCAGAGAATACTAGATTCAAAGAGGATAATGCCAGCTTTTAGGAACAGGGCCTCACTTGTGTGTGCATGTGTGCGTGTGTGTGTGTGTGTTTTGGTCCACTTCGTATGGCTAAGATCTCTCTCGACTCCAAGGTATCAGTCTTTGTGGTTTCCCAGAAAAGTTTGGAGATTGCAGTGGAGGATGGCCCAGAGGAGGAGCCCTATGGGGAAGGGGAAGAGTGCCTGATCAGTGACTCCCCAGGAGAGTGGGTATGGCTCCCACATTCAAGGAAAAACCCGAGGTAGAACCCTGAAGACTCCTGCCCCCACCAATTGGCTGGATTGTCCTGTCCCAAGCCCAGAACAGATTCAAGGGTTTTGCAGAGTCTGAATCCTGGTATCCTCCACCACCTCTTTTCTAAGTGGTTTCCCAGTTTCTACTTGAACTTCTCCAATAGTGGGGAGCTTAATACTCGCAAAAGCCCAACAGGGCAGGATTCAGGTCTTGTTTTTCATATCATCATTGCCTTCCTTCTAATAGCCACAGATTCAAAGTAGTTGCTCACTAACTATTTGTCAAACAAATTAATGAGCAAAGAGAAACTTCTAACTTTGGGAAGGAGGCAAAGACTTCTAAGAGTAGGGGACATTTGAGTTGGGCCTTAAAAGTGAAGAGAAGGTTGCCAAACAAGAAAAATTGGGGAGCGGAATTCAGGCATTAGGTACTTCCAAAGGAGACCTAAGCAGTTTTACTTTGTTAGAAATTTCTTTGTTGTATCAAGCCATCCTGGTCCTCATTCTGCCCCTGGGGCCATACAGACGCAGTCATCAAATGCATGAAGAGAAAATTGCTTTGTGTTCCCTCTCCATGAGAAATAGCCCTAGACAGTCCACAAACTCTTCCTCTTGTAGCATGATTTCTGCACTTTTAACAGCTCTTCATTCCTCTCCCATGAGCCATTCTACCTGCCAGTATCCCTTGTAAAGAGTGGCACTCAGAATAAATCACAGGACTCAGGGTCCATCCTGGGCATATCCCCTGCCACCTACCCCTCACTCAGCTAACAAGCAAAGGTCAGAGAGAGCTCAAAGTGATCCGTTAGAGGGAAAATGCAGAGAGCTACGGCCACGTCACCTCGTCCTCACCTGTCAGAAGCGGTAAACTTTAGATTGCTGTATCTTAAAACATTCTTCAGCTTTGGAAATGTTCCTGCAAGGGAATAAACAGGCTTTTGCATACTCTCTTTTTATCAGCTTTTGGTACCCCCTGCTGGCGAAATTGTGTGACCCAGTTGGCAAAAATCTCAGAGCAACTAGAGATAAAAAAAAAATCCCCAATTCAGAAAGTCATGAGTATTTGGGTTTTGAAGGCTCTGAGAATTCCATGAATTACATGATCATCCCACGAATCATGTGACTATAGTATGAGATTTTCTTTTCTTTTTTCTTTTCTTTTTTTTTTTGAGACAGAGTCTTCCTGTGTTGCCAGGCTGGAGTGTAGTGGCTCGATCTTGGCTCACTGCAATCTCTGCCTCCCGGGTTCAAGTGATCCTCCTGCCTCAACCTCCCCAGTAGCTGGGACTATAGGTGCACACCACCACGCCCAGCTAATTTTGATATTTTTAGTAGAGACTGAGTTTCACCATGTTGGCCAGGATGGTCTCAACCTCCTGTTCTCATGATCTGCCCACCTTGGCCTCCCAAAGTGTGGGGATTACAGATGTGAGCCACTGCACCCAGCCTTTTTTTTTTTCTTCTTTATCATGCTATAGCTGCAAATATTTTGTAGGTTCTTGGTGGAAAATCTCTGACTTCCATGAACATCCTGTTAATTATGCAAACATTCCAAGAAGAAAATGCTAAGTTACCAACCAAAATGTTTCTAGTTACAAGTATTCCAGGTCACTAGCTAATTTTATGCAGATGTTTCCTTCTCTTTCTTTGCACGTATCTACTTTTAAAGTGGTTATAATTTGTGTTCAGAGTAAGAGGACCATCTTTTCTAAACTTGCAATTGCAGACTTTTAAGTATATGTGAAACAAATTTATTGAGCCAAGTGTCAGACACTCAGCAAGAAATTGGAGTAGGTGCAAAGGGTCAAAAGCCCTTCTCCCAAGAGGTTCTTGTCGGAGTGGGTGAAAGAGTTGAATCACTGCAATTTGACTCGAAGTACTTGGCTGACATGGCACCAAAACCCTCCCTGATCTGCTGCCAGGATTCAAACCAGGTTCTAGCTCTTACATAGCAACAGGTATTTTTTCTTGGTGTTCGTCATCTTTGTGGTTTTTGTGTTTATCTCTGTATTTATCTGTTTAATGCCTGTCTTTGCCATTAGTCTTCGTGTTCCATGAGGATTAAGGTCAAAAAGACATGATCTTCTAGCATTTAGCAGAGACTGATACGTGTACGCGTTCAATGGATGAGTCAAGCAAGAGGAGAAAATTATAATTCTGTGTAGAAGAGCAGGGAGAAGCCTCCGAGGAGATGTGACGCTCACATTGAGCCTTGGAGGATAAAGAGGAGGTGACCAGTGGAGAAGAGGGGCACATCAAGCAATACAGAGTATTGAGGAATAGTGTGGTGGGAGGGGGTAGTTGATGTTTTCCGAAATGGGAAGATAAGGTTGTGTGCAGAGGATAAGACTGAGTTGAAGTCTGATCCGTAGTTTAAGGGTCTTGTCTGCCCAGTTCACAGTTTTGGGTTTCTCTTTTGTTGAGATAAAAATATAAGAGGGACCAGGTGCAGTGGCTCACGCCTGTAATCCCAACACTCTGGAAGGCCGAGGCGGGTGGATCACAAGGTCAAGAGATGGAGACCATCCTGGCCAATAGGGTGAAACCCCGTCCCTAGTAAAAATAAAATTAAAAAAAATAGCTGGATGTGGTGGTGTGTGCCTGTAATTCCAGCTACTCAGGAAGCTGAGGCAGGAGAATCGCTTGAACCCAGGAGGTGGAGGTTGCAGTGAGCCGAGATCATACCACTGCAGTCCAGCCTGCATGATAGAGTGAGACTCAGTCTCAAAAAAAAAAAAAAAAGATGGTAAATTAAATTACTTGGCTATGGAGATGAATATCAATTTTTCTGTGTTACTGAGAGGGCTTTTTAAAACTGAAATTCAGAATTCTGAAAAAATAGCTATAGATCCCCAAACTGTGGCTTTGTGTTTTATTTTCTTCCACATATATCCCCTCCATTTCCACCTTGTAGCTGTCTTTGCCAATTGCCAAAACATCTGTCCATACATTAAAATTATTATGTAACATTATTATCACCATAAATATACAGCATCAACCATCAGCTAAATGCTAAGGATGTAATATATCTGATTTTTACAATTCAGTTAGCTTTCCAATTTTTAAATATGTGTTTTGGGGAGGCTTAGTTTTTCTTTCTGTAATACAGGTGTTCAGAGCTACCAAACATTTCTATAAAATACCATTTTTCATAAAAGCAGCAAGGCTTTTTTTATTATTATTATTCCTTTGAAAACCAATGATCTGTGCCTAAGACAACCCTTTCCATATTACTTTACCCTGAATGGAATGAGATTGGTTGAGAGTTCTGCCCCCAAGGAAATATCAAAGCCTTCGAAACATACTCATTTATAGTTTTAAAGTTAACTCTCTTATCAGATTTCCTTTTATTTCCTGCTGGGGCAATGTGAGCAGAGCTCAGATAGAGGCAAAGAATCTGCTATATATCTTTTCAAATTTATGATTAAGAAGGTCACATATACATTTTTAAACACACTTCTTTTTGGTAATAAATGAAGAATAAAATTTTGAAATGTCATCAGCAGCAGAATTGCTCATTTTTCTTTCGTTGGCGTTCCCCCGCCCCTGCCTAATTGCCTGACCGATCCAATGCTTTGTTTCTTGTTGTATATCTGCCTGGAATCGTTTCACGGTAGAACAGTGCGCCTGTGGCCAAAGCATTTTAACCAAAAGATGCATTCCTCTTCCTGAGTGCCTTTCTTTCCCCAAACCAACTTAAAAAAGGAAAATTTAGTGAATGAGGAATTCCATTTTAGGCTGCGCATTTCTTCAAATTATGGCCAAAACAGGGAGTATAAAGAAACTTTTCTCGGCCAGTTGCAGTGGCTCATGCCTGTAATCCTAGCACTCTGGGAGGCCAAGGTGAATGGATTGCCTAAGCTGTGGAGTTCAAGATCACCCTGGGCAACATGGTGAAACCCCATCTCTACTAATATACAAAAATTAGCTGGCCACTGTGGCGGGCATCTGTAGTCCCAGCTACTTTGGAGGCTGAGGCATGAGGATTGCTTGAGCCTGGGAAGCAGAGGCTGCGGTGAGCCGAGATTGCACCACTGTACTCCAACCTAGGTGACGGAGTGGGACACTGTCTCAAAAAAAGGCAATTTTTCTCTTCTTGGTCGGATATCCTGGATCTAGTTCCCCTCTCCACCTTTCTCTACTGTGCTCTCTGTTTCTAGAGTGTGTTTTGTGTGAAGTCTGTCATAAAGATCACTTGCCACCTCTGGCTCGTTGGATTCGGCTGGAGAGAGCTGCCACAGGGGATCAGAGGAGGGGCGTGAGGTGCAGTCAGGGCATTTGTAGCTCTGGTTCTCTCCCTGTGAGGTTGTCTATGACTGGCTGGGCCTTTCCAGAGAAAGCTGCTGCTGCTATTCAGGTCGCCTCCTCTCCATAGCTCTCTTCTTTTGGGCTCTGGTTACTGCCTCCTCTATTTATTCCTCTGGTCCCATCGGTAATAAACAGCTCTCCCATTGATGTATTATATTGTGGGTCCCTTGTCGCCTTTTATAAATAAATGCTCCTCAAATTGTCCTTGTTTGAGTCTGCCGTCTATCATTCTTCTGTGAAGTCTACACCTAGATTGTGAGATTCATGTTTTAAAGAGGATGCTATCAAACTGGAATTTGTTCTACATGAACTCCTCTAAAACACTTCTAAGTTTGGGGCTTTGGGGTTTGGGGCTTGTATTTCTTTTCTTTCTTTCTTTTTTTTTTGAGACTGGGTCTCACTCTGTCACCAAGGCTGGAGTTCAGTGGCATGATCTTGGCTCACTGCAGCCTCCTCCTCTGGGCTCAAGTGATCTTCCCATCTTAGCCTGCTGGGTAGCACAGGTACGTACCACCACACGTGGCTAATTTTTGTAATTTTTGTAGAGATGGCATGTCACCATGTTGCCCAGGCTGGTCTCAGTTCCTGGGCTCAAGTGATCTGCCGCCTTGGTCTCCCAAAGTGTTGGAATTACAGCCATGAGCCATCATGCCCAGCCTAAGTTGAAGTTTATCCTTTCCTTTTATACTTCCTGTGGCAGGAAGATTGTTACCTTACCTCTTGAAACTGTCTGTTTCATGATCAGTGGGGCTGAACCTTGGAAAATTATTCCCTGTATTGCACTGGATTTGACTTCTGTGGGACCTCTTCATTGTGTGTTGAGACAGAAATAACCAAAATTGAATTAAAAGCCTACTCTTGTGAAGGATGGAGCAAGAGACCTGGAGAAATTACTCTCAAGATATTTGGTGTTTAACTGATAGCCTTTCATGTGATAGGACTATAACAGCCATATTTAGATGCATATATGTTGGAAAACTCAGAGGGACTGCATTGGCATTTTAGAAATATTTGAATAATTCTTATATGCAAGAGGAGTTAGTCATATTTTTGTATCTCTCATGATCTATCTAAGACCTATCCAGTTAAAGTTTAAAGGACATAGATTTTAAATCCATAGAAAAAGAACTTTTTAACTTTTTAGTTCCTTGGTGAGGTATCAAAGTCTACACCACTTGACAGAATTCAGGGAGAGATGGGATCCCACAGTGGGGCTGTTGGGGAGGGAACTGGAATGTATTTGGATCCACTGGCAATAGTATAAACACAAGAATAGCAGCTTCTAGGTGTCAGGCATCCACTGTGTGCCAGGCACTGTGCTCTGTGTATTTTATGCATTGTTTCATTTAATTCTCACAATCCTGTAAGGTTGGTCCTGTTATCTGCCACAGTATACAGAGGAATAGTTCAGGATTTAGAGTAAGGAATTTGCCCTGGATCTTGCAGCTAGTTGGCAGGCAGCAGAGGAAAGCTATGAATCCGAGTCTGCCTGACACCAAAGCTGATGGTTTGAACGTCCAGTGATTGGTGTCTGAATCACCTGGGGAATTTGATGGCTATGTAGAATTCTAGGTCCTGTCCTACTTCCATGATTTTGAGTGTGTGTGTGTGTGTGTGTGTGTTTTACTCTTTAGGTGATTCAAATTTACACCACAGTTTGAGAAGCACTGCTCTACACTGTTATTATCATAAATGCCCATCTAGTTCTGAGGGTCTTTTATTCCCATGGGAATAAGTATACATCAGTTCAGCTTAAACTTTCCTTCTTTTGAGCTGTGAAACTAACCTCCACACTCATCTACTTCCAACCACCAGCCCCTGCTTCACTCTACCATTATTTGGTGGGTTTTTGATGAGTTCATTTCCTGAGAAAGACAAGACTCCCATTTTTAATCTCATTCAGAGCCGCAGAAGCAGAAAGTCCAGTCTAGGCACTTCCTCCCTCTGAAAGGAGAGTTGGGGAAAGAAGTACAAGTCTTGATTTTCTCTGAAAGGAGCGTAGGGGAAGCATTGTACAAGTCTCATTGATTTCCCATTTTAGGCTCAAACATAGAACATTGTCAGAGATGAGGCAGCAGCGTGAGTCTCATTTCTGAGTAAATGGAAACCATTCATAGTTTGTTCTGCCTTGATTCTTTTTCTGGAGAATGAACCAGATTTGGGGGTTGAGGATGAAGATTTGGGGGTTGAGGATGAGCAATCTATCTTCCCAATGCTTTAATGGAACTGGCACCATCTGACTGTGATTTTTCCCTTGCACATGTCCCAAAGGAAGCTGGCCAAGAAGCAGAAGGAGACCCAGAGTGGAGCCCAGAGGGAGATGGGGCCTGTGGCCTCTGCTGACAAACCTACCACCAAGCTCAGTGCCAGCCGCAATGATGAAGGCTTCTCTTCCAGTTCTCAGGACGTCAATGGATTCAGTAAGTTGAGCCAACAAAGGGGAAGGGGACATCTGTGGTCCAGCTCAGCCCTAGTACTTCTGCTGTGAGCCCCACACAGTGATCCAGTGCTGCCAGGCATAGGGTCTGGATGCTTCCCTGAGATAGACTGGGATGAAGGTTCTCTCTGACAAAGACTTGGGGTAGTCCTTCTTAAGGTGAAAAGGAATATTTTAAAAATCTTCCCCAAATCAGATGGAAATGAGAGCAAGTCATCCTAACTCCTTGTGGACATAAATAGAGACAGGTTAAAAATAATAGCAGTAAAAAAGAAAGAGGAGGAGGATGGTTATGTCCTTAAGGAGAAAAATATGCCACACTGCATTGAGTGGCTTAAGATTTTCATATCTGTGTTTCACATACACCACATAAGGTAGGTGAGTCACAGATTATGACTGTCTCCACTGTGAGTACTTAGGAAACTGAGGCTCCGAGGAGCAACTTATCCAAAATACAATAGCCGATGAGTTACATATCTAGTCTGGAAGCCACATCCCTCAAATGTCTGGCAGTTCCAAGCCACAGTCAATGTTCCAAGTGTCATTGGGCAAGGCCACCTGAGTCCTTGTGCCGAGTTAATAAAGGATCTCCAGCTATGAGTGGTTAAGATACCAGGGTTAACCCTTATCCTAAGGAGAGCTCCAAGACTGCTAACATCTAAGGCTTCCTTGTGGACACACTGGCTTCTGCTCTTACACCATGCTATCAGCCAGTTTGTAGACTAGATTTCCCAACCTCTTCGCCAAATTGGGTAATGCAAATAGTCTAAAAGAATGTGTACGTACACAGATGTCCTCCACATACCATGTAAGCTACAAATGGAAGAAAATGCATTTTATAAAAATTACTTAGGATAGGATCAGTTTGGGATGATGGGGATCTATAAGAGAATAAAGAAAGAAAGAAAAAGCTGGGTGCGGTGGCTCATGCCTATAATCCCAGCACTTTGGGAGGCCAAGGTGGGTGGATCACCCAAGGTCAGGAGTTCGAGGCCAGCCTGGTCAATGTGGTGAAACCCCATCTCTACTAAAAATGCAAAAAATTAGCCAGGCATAGTGGCATGTGCCTGTAGTCCCAGCTACCTGGGAAGCTGAGACATGAGAATCACTTCAACCCAGGAGGCAAAGGTTGCTGTGAACCAAGATCACGCCACTGCACTCCAGCCTGGGCAACACAGAGAGACTCTGTCTCAAAAAAAAAAAAAAAAAAAGGCCAGGCATGGTGGCTCATGCCTATAATTCCAGCACATTGGGAGGCCAAGGCAGGCAGATCACGAGGTGAGGAGATCGAGACCATTCTGGCCAATATGGTGAAACCCCGTTTCTACTAATAATGCAAAAATTAGCTGGGTGTGGTGGCATGCATCTGTAATCCCAGATACTAGAGAGGCTGAGGCAGGAGAATTGCTTGAACATGGGAGGCAGAGTTTGCAGTGTGCCAAGAGCACACCACTGCACTCCAGCCTAGCGACAGAGCAAGACTCTGTCAAAAAACGGAGGAAGGGAGGGAAGGAAAGGTAAAGAAAGAGAAAGGGGAGGGGAGGAATGGAGGGAGGGAGGGGGAGGAATGGAGGGAGGGAGGGGGAGGAATGGAGGGAGGGAAGGAACGAAATGAGGGAGGGAGGGAGGGAGGGAGGGAGGCAAACGAATACTTATTTGCCCCCTTCTATAATGTAGACACTGTCTCTCCTTTCATCCTCACCCTAGTCCTGTAAGATCCTTAGTACTATTGCAAGGTATGCAAGGCTAAGTGTGTTTGGCCAACCATCCCAGAGCCACACAGCTTGTTTTTAATGGATGCAGATCTGAGAGTAACTCAGACCCATGATTCCTAAGCTCCAGTGCAGCACAGAACCCACCTGAGGAGGTTTTCAACACATACAAATCTGGGCCCCACACCTCATCTCTGAATCAAAGTCTCCTGGGGGATGAGAGGTAGGGCCCAGCTGAGGAATATGGATTTTGGAAGTCATTCAGGGAGTTCTTATAGGCACCCAGGTTTAGAATACAGCACTTGGACAGAGGCGATAGCTACGCTCAGATACTGATGTGCTGTCTTTGGAAAGAGAAATTAGTTGAAACCTACAAAAATAGTTGAGAACAGCAAAGTGAATACTCACATGCCCTGTACCTAATTCACCAATTGCTACCGTTTTGCAACATTTGCAGTTTTGCGCTTGTCTGTACTCACCCTCTCTCTTTCTCCCGTATCCATTTTTTTTTTTTTTTTCAAAATTTTCTGAACCATTTAGAAGTAAGTCGCAGGCCTCATGACACTCTGCCTCCAGAGAATTCAGCATGTGTTTCCTAAGAACTAGGGCAGCTCTTCAACATAACCACAATAAAGTATAACCTTAATTCAGTGATCTAACCAGTTCATAGTCAGGTTGCCTCAGTGGCCTCCATATGTTCTCTATTGCTTATTTGTTTATTTTAATCCAGGATTCAGTCGAAGTGCTCACATTGTATTTGGTTTTCAGGTGTCTATGTTCTTTCATCTAGAATAGCCCTCTCAACTTTATTTTTTCTTTCAGGATACGAACTTTTTTTTTTTTTTTTTTTAAATCTAGGGCTGTCATCCTGCAGTGTTCCACAATCCAGATTTGTCTGATTTTTTTCTTATCGTGATTACATTCAGGTTAAAAATTTTGCCAAAAATATAACATAGCTGATATGACATACTTCCCTTTGCATCATATTAATAGACACATAATACCACTCAGTGCATTACTGATCATGGCAAGTTTGAGTTTTTCTTCAGGTTAGATACTGGCTTTTAAAGACAAATCTAATGATGCATACTGATTATAAGCAAATATTTAACATCTGTTTTTCTTAGGGATCAGAGCAAATTTGTGGTTTGCCTAACCATGAAGCCAGTCCTTTTTTGGATTTTCAATCCAGATAAATGACTGAGACTCATACATTTCCTAGAAGCAGGGAAATTGATTTTGATATAAACCAGGACAGGTTAGGAGAGGTTGAACAGAAAATGGGCTTGATTTTTCCTTAAAAGAAAGGAACATTCTAGCTACAATTTTGCATCTGTTAACCAACCTCTGTAGCAAAATTACAGGTAGCTGGAGGAGTAAGTTCTAGTGTTCTATTGTACTGCAGGGGGGCTATAATTAACAACAGTTTATTGTATATTTTCAAATAGCTAGAAGAGTGGATTTTGAATGTTCCTAACACAAAGGAATGATACATTTTGAGGTGATAAATATATTAATTACCCTGACTATTATATATTATATACATGTATCACACTATACTCATTAAATATATATATAATTAATATATGTCAATTAATAATAATAGAAAAAAGAGAAAGCCTCATCATTAGCTCACTGAGTCGCTAGCTATGCTAAGTTGTCACTGGATGCCCTGCTTTTGGCCCTGGGGCAGAGAATTTCATTTGCAAGTTTATCTGATTGAAAATCCTGGCCAAGTAATACCTATTCCTCCTTTTCTGGCCAGTCTGGCCTTTTGTGTACACTTTTTTCCATTTGTAAATGTGCCCCAGGAGGACTCTGAAAACCAAAATGATTATGACCAAAAATTCATGACAATCATTGTGACTCTAAAATTTTAGGTATTAGTTTTCAGTCTTTCTGATCTCAAATGCAAACCTGGTAACATGGATTTCTTGTGTTTGAAAGGAGAAAGTTATCACTGTTCACTATGGGCTAAAACTTAGACCCTTAAGAAGGAAACACCTAAGACAGAAATAAATTAACTTGCCATAAAGGAAGAGGAGAAATAGCCAGTGAAATCTAATTAGATGTTTAAAAGGCCAGGGACAAACTTTCCAAATGATTGAGGTGTGTATGTATGTGTGTGCATGTGTTTCGTATTTACACACACACATAAATACAGAGATGTATAAACCTACACAGTCACATATATACAAATATACATATGACTGTATATACATTCATTATAATAATAATGCTTTCTAAAAGATTAAAAATGATTGACTTATTCTCAGTTATTAGGAAATTTTGCATTTGTCTGAATCATTGAATACTTTATGACTCTTTATGCATCTGATGTCCTCAGGCTACGGCTGCAAAAACACTCTCAGGATCTTTTGACTACCCTAGAATGCATCAGGTACCTTTTAAAATGCCCTGTGGAACCATTGGGATGAGATTTGAGGGGGGAAAATGTAAGTAATGCTTACACTGGAGATGAGAAATTGCTTCTGAAATCACCCTGATGTATATAGAATTGAATCTATTTTTGTGGCATTAGGAAAGTGGCTTCGGAATAGGTGTCTTTGGGAGGCCCTGAGATTTTTGCAAATGTTGAGGCAGCATTGAGAGAGGTTGGGCACAGAATAGTTGTTACATTGCAAAAGATGACAGAAGAACGTGCCTTGAGCAATTATTTCATTATTGACCAGGTGGGCTGGGCCCTTGCCTAATTCAAATTCTACCTCTCCCTGCATACGTTTATTTCCTGGGGTTTTCTATTTCAAGTGACTGCTAAGTTCTGAGGCATCTATTCAATCAAACCTCCTAATATTGTATAGGAACAATGACCTCCAGGGCTCTAGGGCGGTGGGGCTTTGTCAGATATGGGCTGTTGCTTTGGAGTGCCTTGGCATTCTTGAAAAAGGAGTACATGTCACATTTCAAGGACAGACAATGTGCATTGTTTTCCATTTAAAGAAACGTTAGCTTTTATTAAGTAATCTGATTTTGATCTTATTGCCCTGTGTACTTGTTATTTTTCTCTGTGATCTTTTGCTCACTGGGATCATTTTCTGGGTCTTTCTTCTGGTGCTTAAATCTTCTTCTTTATCTCTTTTGTTCACATGTCATCTTCTTGTTCATTTTCAGTCCAAACTAAAAAATGCTTCAAAACAAATCCCTGTTGAATTCCTGTGATATGGGGGTGGGTTGTCGGCTCTTCCTATAATGGCATTTGACAGACTCACTTGCCTCCTGGGTACCGTTAGTTAACTCTGTCCTTATTTTTATGCTTTCCTTCTATTGAATTATTCTGTGTCTGGTGGGTAAAGACAATCCTTCTCTAAGGGTCATCAGACAGACACTGGGCCATCTAGCTCTCTGCTTAATGTGACCTTGGAGGTGAGATTGAATGGCCTTTTTCTCAGTATATGCCTACCCCTGTGCTGTAAGTCATGGGGCACAGTTTGAAGAGAGAGGTAGTTTCAAAGATGAACAAAATGAGATATCGTATCACAAATAATTCATGTTTCTACTTGTAAGCCTTTCATAGTTTACAAAGTCCTTCTGCAAAACCCTCCAGCAGTAGTTCCTTCATCTTGTAGGAATAAGATAGCTAGTAGGTTTTTAATTACTCCCATTCCACAGATAAGGAAACTGAGGTTCAGAGAGCTGTCATGGCCCAATCACACATATATATTGCAGAGTCGTAATGAGAATACATTTCTCCTGATATCAGTTAGAGTCTATCCATCTCATTCTGCAAAGAATTTGGGGAAATATCGAATAAAAGAACCTACAGTTTAAAAAGTAGTGCGAAAAATAAATAATCAGGATCAGGAAAACATGAAGGTCAGGACCAGGATATATTGAAATATCATTATGTTACATTAAATTTTAATCTAAAATATGCAGTCTGATAAATTTTACATTCCACGTTGGCTTTGAGATTTCTAGTAGAAAATGCCCAAAGAAGAAGATAACTTTTATTGGGCACCTGCTATGTGCTAAAACTTGTGCTTTATATAAATTCTACTCTTAAGCTTCTTAGGAATTCTACAATTAGATATTATTCCTATTCTGTGAATGAGAAAATTCAGCTTCAGAGAACTGAAGTAAATAAGCCCAAAGTCACACAATGAAGAAATAGAAAGGATAGAATTAGAAGCAAATAGGGTTATCTGACTCTTCAACCAGTGTTCCTTCTCCTGCTCTCTGAATGGTAGCCCAACATTCACCAGTCTCACTGAGGAAGGTCACTGACAGCTGGGAGAAAGGGAGAGCTTCACTTCCTTACTGATAGGTCAGCCAGCTTTTCTACCATGTGGGCAGAGACTGTGTCCTGAACAGAGGCCTGGGGCCAGGTACTGGCATGGAGCCAAGCAGATTCCCACCAGGTGCCAGATACTATGATAAGCAAGCTAAAATATGCAATCTTAGTCACTCTCTGAGCAGCCCTATACAATCCATATGATTATTATCAAATTCATTTTGCAGTTGAGGAAACTGATGCTCTCAGATATTAAAAGATCTTCTTGAAGTCGTATGACAAAGAGATAATGGCCCCTGGACCCCAGAGCAGATATTCTGCTTTCAAAACCAAGCAACTTTATCTTTCCTCTCACCTTTAGCTGTCTCTACCATGAAGACGAGAGAAGGCGAGAAAGGAAATCAAGGTTGAAATAGCCTTTCTGGCTGGGAGAACAGTGCTTCTTCCTGGTTCCTCTATTCGCTGAAACCCCTGCCTCAGGAAGGCAGCTGCCAAGTGGACATACTCACAGACAGGTTCTGCCAGAATCATCCTACTAGGAGCCTCTTAGGAAAGTGGGACTGCAGACCGGTGGTCCCACCCTTAGGCATTCCAAAGCTAGACCCATCCCTGGGTAGTTATAGAGAGAGATGAGCAAAGAATGGCCGCTGCCCAACAGAGAGCTTTCAGGCTGGCAGCAGAGACGAATATTTCAATAAAGAGCATATTTGTTAAAGGACTTTGTGCAGTGAACGCCTACACAAAGAGCCACAGGGCCCTTTCCCTGACTTTGTACCTTTCAATGTGACCGAAATATACCTACCAGCCAGCACACAGTAACCTTAAGAGATATTTGCTGCCAACGGGGAGGATGGACCATGAAACCTGATGTTCTCCCTGTTCTTCACCACACAGACCTCATAAAAGGGTTTCTTTGTGGGCAGGTCAGAGAATGTTCAGGCTTGATACTCCCTTGGGATGGTTCAGCAGAGATGAGGCAGGCAGAAGGAAGTACCAGGCAAAATTTTAGCCAGATTATTTTAGGAACATGTTATATAACTAAAGCACTTCAAATAGGGAAGATGGATCATGGCTTTTAAAATAAAGGGGGCTGGCTGGGGTGGTGGTAAACTCTTTGGAAAGATTCCTTAACTCTTTCAGGAAGATGGTGAGCTGGCTGGGAAATGCGTTTCTGGGAAAATTGGCTTGACCGTGATCTTCTCTGGGGAAACTCTTGACTTGTTGATGTGTGATGTCAAGGATTGCTATATGTGTTTGGGACTTTCTCTGGGTCAGTGATTTTGCTAGGTGCTGTTCACATCTTATCTGTAATCCTCAAAACAATGCATCCAGTTAGGAATTAGTATCTTGATTTCATAAATGGCATCACTGATGCCCCCAAGCTAAGGGCTGTATTAAGCATTGCTTCCTAGACCCTTCCATGGTTGCTGATCAGTATGCACTGACAACTGCCCAACTCTAGCCCATTCAGATACTCATTGGGTACTTGTTTGAATATATGAATGAAGGAAGGAAGGAATGAATGAACAAACGAACTGGAATTCACACTAAGATCTTCTAGTTCCAAGCCCAGCTCTGGTTCCAACTTTTCTCATAATGTATTCTCTCTTCTGTTAAGCTAAAATATGTCCTCTATAACTTCATTCATTCCTGCTTTTGTACACAACCATTTATTAGTCAGCAACCATGTGCTGGCCTTTGTCTGCCCTCTGGTGTCACTCAGCGTAATGGAATCAGTGCTTCTCTTGCCTGCAGTACCCACACCCTCCCCAGCTATTTGACTGCAGCTACCTGTGTCACCAGGTCCTTCCCTCAGGCTAAGCAGTCACTGCATCAGCCATCAGCCCTCCTCAGAATACATTTCTGTTTTTCAATCTGCTTAAAATCTCCTTTGACCCTTCTGTCTCCATTTGGTCCATGCTCACGGAATGAGTGGTTTCCAAGACAACCATGATCCTCTACATTGGGCTGAGTCACTGGGAGTTCAGAGAGCTGCCATCATCCTCACTCTGATTCTAAACCTGGGTTCAGAATATACCACTCATGTTTTAGTTAACCTCTAAATGTTCATCACATTGACTGCCTAATGTAGAGATCATGGTTCCAGCTAAGGCTGCCTCAGCCCAGATGAAGATGAGTTTTGGGGCCCAAATGAAAGGCTTTACATTTGGTTCATTCTGTTTCTTGTTAGGTTTGACCCTGTTTGCCAAGCCTACTGGGATTTTTTTTAAATTTCTGGTTGTATCAGCCAATCACTTAATCCTCCTAGTCTGGGGCCTCGAAATGTAGTAATTATTACATTGTTAATATTTATGATCCTAGTTACTATCTACAGAGCATTAATTGTATGCCCATTTACATGCTGAGTGTTTTATATGAATTCTTATCTCATTGGTATAGTGGGAAAATTAAATAAGTGTTATTATACCTGATCATTTAAAGGTGAGGAAACAGGCTTTAAAATAGTAAGGAACTTGCCTAAGGCTTTGTAGCTTTAAATGGCAGAGCTGGAACTCAAACCTAGGTCTGCCTGACACCCTGAGGCCCATAGCCCAGATTACTCCTCCGTGCTGCCTTCTGTAGATGCTATTATTCCCCTTTTATAGACAAGGAAACTTAAGTCCACAGATATTGAGTCATCTGCTCAAAGCAGTGGTTCTTAAAGCATGATCTCCAGAACAGCAGCATCAGCATCCCCTGGGAACTTGTTACAAGCAAATTCTGAGGCCCTACCTCAGACCTACTGAACACAAAACTCTAGGGTTTGGGCCAAGCAGTCAGTTTTTAACAAGCCTTCCAGGTGATTCACAGGCATGTTCTAGTTAGAGTCACTGGCTCAAAGTAATGCCCAAGACTGTCAGACTCTAAAACCCTTGTTCTTTATTTGCAAAGTGGTCTTTTATGATAGTTGAGTTATGGGCTTTCTGGGAGAGGAAGGCTCTAGCTTGCTTCCCTGGGTAGATGTGCCAAGAGGTTATTGCCATAAGAGTACTGGACCCGAAGGCTGCTAAAGCCCATTGATAGTTATAGGGGTCCCCAAATCTGGGAGTCCCTTCTCAACATATCTTTGAATTTGTCTCCTTTTGTCTGAACAGTGGACAATCTAAGACTCAGGATGGAAGGAGTGGAAATTTACAAGGAAAAGCAGTGATGAGTCACACAGTGAAATCGAGAGCTCAACAGAGCATTGTGAAAAAAGAACTCAAATATGCAAAAATCCTGTCTGCAGGAACAATTATATTTTCAGGTTGCTCCAAGATTAAATTGAATCTGGGAGAAGAATTGAAAGTTACAAGCTTGCCCCCTCCAGTTTTATTGAATATCTTACAGGAATTATTGAATATTTTGCAATCATCCACTTGGCTCACAGATTAAGGGACACACTTATTAAGTTCCTGGCAACACGAAGTTGAATGGAATTGTTTTTCCTGAGAAGTGCAAAATGGAAATTTAGGTAGCCTTGAGAAAGTTGACCAGTTTTCTGTCACAAACACTAAGGAGTTAAGTTTCAGAGAAGAATATTAAACTCAGAAAAAGAGATAATAATTATACATAAAGTAAGACTAAAACTTACCTTAGATGGTACTGATTCAAACTTCTTATCTTAAAAAATGGAGATTTGAGTCCCAGAGAGTTTTCCCAGGATCACTCAATGAGTCATGAGTAGAACCAGAGCTAGAATTGGGCCCATGGCCTTTAATTAGGGACACGACCATTCTAGTTTTAGTCCCATAGTATCCTTCAAAGGAATGAAGTACAGTCAACAACAGTTTGCGTTCTATGTAATATTTTTTGTAGACTCCTAATCTGATTTCTGCATAAACAGAACCTTCTCAAATTGAATTATATTTTTCATCCCCTGGTTATGGGAGTAGCTGAGGTGTTCCTTTAAATATTCAAGGAATGCTGACTATATGCCAAGCATTTTAGGGATTGTAAAGATAAATAAGACATGGTCTCTGCCTTCAGTAATATTCCTGTCTTCCTAGAGAAGAATTGCAAGTGGCTTAGTTTCAGTCAATGTGATAAGTGATAGAGAAAAAGGCATGTGTAGTGTCCCAGAAACACTGATCGGAGACCCGGCAAGTGATTAATACTGGCTAAGTGATTTGGAAAAGACAACGTAAGATGGATTTTGACTTGAAAAGAGTGCAAGACCAGGTGGAAGGGACAAAAGCTTGGAAGTATGAGGTGTGAGGTCTGGTGCACTCAGAGAAGTGGGTTTCAAATCCAGGATACTCTGTGTCAAGAGTGTATGGCCAGAGATGAAGCTGGAATTGTAGCTGGAGCCTCCTTGGAAAGGGCCTCACATTTGTGTTTCATTTAAATTCACTTTCCAAGAAGGGTAACCTGCCTGGAAATTGGAGAGATCCCAGTGTCAGGTGTCTGTGTGATTTGGGACCCAGCCTCATATGTTCTTTGAGTTGTATAGATCCAGCTTTCCATTGTACATAAGCAGAGTGCATTTTATCAGCTACAGACCTTCACTGTCATTGTCAGCTGGTCCAACCTTTCCTCGGTACCCTTTCAAAGAGACCTCTGTAAAGTTACAAGGCTGAAGTTGCTTTTTGACAATTTATCCTAGGCCACTACATCTTCAGAAGAAAATAGAATTGTTCCCTACACCTCACAAGGTGGTCCTGAATTATAACAGGGCACTTAAAAAGTGCTTGCTAAAGTAATCAGGAATAAAGAAGTGATGTTGAACATGTAAATATATAGTTGCTAGGTAGCAGAATAAACTGAGCTTGGAGACCAGTTTTCTCCCCCTCTTCTCAAAGCTACAGCCTTGATGAGTTGAAAACATAGATAATAATTCTATTAGCTAACATTTTGAGAGTAATTACTGGACAAAGCATTCTCTATGTCTCACTTAATATTCTCAACAATTCGATGAGGCATGTTACGGGAACTGAGGCTCAGAGAACTTAAGTAACTTGCTCAATTACATCGCTACCAAGAAACTAAGCCCAGGGCTTGCACTTAGGTTCTCATGATGGACCTATCAGCAGCACCTCCTTCTGGAAACATTTTCTTTGCTTGACTTTTACTCTCCTTGTTTTCTGCCTTCCTCCTCAGCCGTTTCTTCTCATTCTTCTTTACTGGTTCATACTCTTGTTCCCAACCTCTAATCATTGAAGTATCCCTGGCTTTAACCCTGAAGCTCTTCCTTGCTGCTTATACTCGCTCTAGGTAGGTGGTGATGATGCCAAATGAGATAGTGAGCACAGCAAGGGGCCAGATTTGAAGCAGAAGAGGGGGCATTTACATCTAGACCAATTACATTTGAGGTGCTATTGAGTCATGGAAGAGATGCCAGGTTGACAGTAGGCTCTTTGGGCCTGGAGCTCGGTAGAGGAGCCTGTCGTGGGGATATACATGTTCACTACATTTTGTATACAATGTGATTGAAGACTTTGCCATGTATAGGGAAACTGTGGCCCACAGAGGGGAAACTCATTGCCTAGAATCACTCAGTAAGTTAATGGAAGGACCAGAACTTTGAGCCAAGACTTAACACATAGGAGGGCCTGTAGAAAAGCCATCAATTAAAGCTCAGGACATAACATCAAAACAGTGGACTATAAATGGGACTGTGTGAATGCAGTCTAGGTGCAGAGCATTCTGGAAATGCATCTGGATCCAGGGATGGAACTCAGAACGTGTGAAGGAGTTGATGGATTAGAGGACTCCATCGAATATCTAGTTAGCCTGGATTGTGACATGTTTTCTGTATTCAAAGTAGAATCTTGCAACAAGAACCTGAGGCCTGGTTTATATATTAATGGTTAGGAATGGATCTAGGAAAGTCAATGGAAGAGCCATAGGGTTGACTATCACAAAGATTGAAAAGTTGCATGTGAGGTAGTAGAAGGAAATAGCAAAAGGCCAAGGATGGTCAAAGCCCCTATGATTAGTGCATCACCATTTTTATGATTCTCTGGGTTATGAAGTTATGAAATTCTCTGGGTTGCCTCCTGCGTAATTTTGAAAAGGGGTTCCATGATGTTTAGTTACTCAGCACTGGCTGACTTTTAGTGGAATGCTCTTAGCTAGGTGGGAAGAACTGCCCACCCCACCAGACATCAAATGCATCTCAAATCTACACCTCTCTGCAAAATAGGCAGATGTTAAGTGAGCAGAAGATTCCACTGACCAAAATAATAACTATTAGTGGCACAAGAAATGGCACTTCTACTTTCAAGAAGCCCATGAAACAGGAAACACAGACAACAGTTATGTGGCTTGGTATGTCCAGTAGAGCTGTGTGCAGAAGCTGCCAAGAGAATGGTGTCTACTGAGGGTCAGGGAGCTGTCATGGTCCATTAATCTGTGATTCATCTCTGTTCAGATGATTTACTTTTCACCTTACCAATTATATGAGTTGATATCCTAATTATAAGGAGGCTGAAAATGAAATAAAATTTCAGTTCCCCTTAGCAGCAAGGATACATTCAGCAGATATATAACATAGATTAATCTTGACATGTTCCTCTCTCTCACCTCCTGCATCGAATTCAATACCAAGTTTTGATGAGTCTACATCTTCAACATATGTAGAATCCATGTATTTTCCTCCATATCCACTACCTCCATCCTTGTCCAAGTCATCTTCATCTCTTACCTCAATCAAATCCACAACCCCTAAATAATCTCATATCCACGCTTGTCATTCTCTAGTCTAATTTTTAAATAACAGCCAGGGAGACATTTTCAAGGCAAATCTAAATATGTTGCCCCACTCATCCCTGGGTTAAAACAATTCTTTTGTGTTTGATTGTTCATAAGCTAAAGACCGAAGTCTCCATCCTGACTTCACATACAGGTCTCGTCCTTCTGACCTTTCCCAGGCTCTCTCTTCTCACTTCTCCTTTCTCTGTGAGCTCCAGCAACACCACAATTTTCTCACAGTACTTAAACTTTGTCACACTCCTTCTACCACAGGACCTTTAACCGTGCTATTGCTAGACATAGCAATGGCATGGTCTAAGGTCCTGTGGTAGAAGGAGTGTGGGATGGGAGGCCTATAGGCCAAATCCAGTGTACTGTGTCTGTTTCTGTAAGTAACACTTTATTAGAACACAGCCATGCTTATTCGTTCATGCAATTTCCTATGACTGCTTTTGTAGCACAACAGTAGAGTTGAGTAGTTGCCAGAGACCAGCTAGCCCACAAAGCCTAAAATATTTACTGTCTTGTCTTTTACAGAAATGTTTTCCAATGCCTCATCTAGATCACCGGCTGTACCCACACTCTTCTCCTGATTGATTCCTTTAGACCTCCATTCTTACATTTCTTCCTTTCCTGACCCCTTCTCCCTTTACCAGATTGGATTTCTTTTGTTAGGTGCTACCACAGAATTGTATTCCATCTTTTTTTCTCAGTAATGACTGCAGTTTCCAAATGTGTTTGAGACTTGACCCCTCGGCTAGATGGGAAGCTGAAGAAGGGAGGACCACGTTTTTGTTTGCTGCTGTATCCTCAGCAGAGTGTCTGACCCCTCGATTACATGGCAAGCTCAAGAGGGAAGGACCATTTATTTTCTGCTTATTACTGTATCCTCAGCATGTGGCACAGTGTGTGGCACAGAATAGTTACCTGAAACTCTTGTTGGCAGATGGGTAGATGAATAGATGGATAAATAGACAAGACTTGGGTATATAAATCCTATATGCTCAGACAAAACTAAAAGGAATATTTAGAAAGCTTGATGCAACTGACATCACACACTGCTGTCCTGTTTTCAGCATTCAGAGTTGAATAAAGGTGGATAAAGAAATCAAAGGATGATGCTTTGCCAGTCCGATGCTATCCGGATCTTAGCCTCTCTCTCACTCCTGCCACCACCCACAGCAGCCAACATTGAAGGGAATTTTATAAAGCCCTTTTTATGGTTGCTACAAAACTTGAAGCTGCTACTCAAAATATCCTTAAGAAGTCAACCATTTTGATCTGGGAATCTGATACAATTAGTCCTTCAATAATAGGAATAGGAAGATATTTCAGCTAGTGATCTTCAGACCACATATAAATATAGGCAGACACTCAGATGGGCTGTCATATGGCCCTCTCAATGGAAGAAGAAAGAAAAAGTAAAGAAAAAAGTATATGTAACAATAGATTGGGGTTCCCAGTTGCATGGATGACCCTACAGGTAGCCATAGGAACAACAGTATTCTTAGGAGGTTCTGGGAGATGATGGGCACCTGTTACGTGGGTTTAATCTGTAAAGTCATGGATCGCTGGCTTTTCCACACCATTTGTCCTGGGAGCCATGATGTTTCTCTGGTTACTGAAACTACAAAGTAAAAACTATGAGGTTAGAAAGGAAGCTATGTGGACCATGCTGGTTTTCTATGTGAGAAGAAGCCAAGATGGGTTGATAGGATATCAATGTCTTCTCTAGGTGAGAAGAAGCCAAGATGAGTTGAATACCAGCAGAAATGGGCTGGGTGTGGTGGATCATACCTGTAATCCCAGCACTTTAGGAGGCTGAGGTGGGTGGATCACCTGAGGTCAGAATTTCCAGACCAGTCTGGCTAACATGGTGAAACTCCACCTCTACTAGAAATACAAAAAAAAAAAAAAAAAAAAAAAAAGCTGGGCGTGGTGGTGCATGCCTGTAATCCTGGCTACTCAGGAGACTGAGGCAGGAGAATTGCTTGAACCTGGGAGGTGGAGAGGTTGCAGTGAGCCGAGATTGCCGCATTGCACTCCAGCCTGGGTAAGAGAGCAAAACTCCGGGGAGGGAGGAGAGGGAGGGAGGGAGGAAGGGAGGGAGGGAGGGAAGAAAGGAAGGGAGGAGAGAGGAAAGGGAGGGAGGAGAGAGGGAGGAAGGGAGAGAGGAAGGAAGGGAGGGAGGAAGGAAGGGAGGGAGGAAGGAAGGGAGGGAGGAAGCAAGAAAGAAAGCAAGAGAGGAAGAAAGGAGAGAAAGAAAGAAAAGAAAGAGGAAGGAAGGAAGGGAAGGAAAGAAAGAAAAATGCCAGCAGGAAATAGAAATAGAATCCTTAGGCTGCTTCATGGTGATTAAGGAAAACATCATAGAGAAGTTGAGTCTTAAAGAATGGTCAGAATTAGTCAATGCAGAAAAGAAGAAATAAGTTATTGCTTTTTCTCTTGGTGTAACACAGCATATCACAACCTAACAGTGTAGACAACTATCGTATTTGGTTTACAATTCTTGGGGCCAGGAGTTTGGATAGTTTACAACAGGGATAGTTTGTATCTGCTTGAAAATGTGGAGCCTCAGCTGGGATGACTTGAATGGCTGGAGATGGCTGTGACAGCTGTTGTAGGACATGTCTGGGACCTCAGTTCTTCCTCAGGTGGCATCTGTCAGGGATGGAAGACTCAAATGGCTCCCTTATTTGCATATTCAACCTCTGTGCTAAAATGACTGCAACATCTAGGGTGGGCTAGCATTGCTCACTCCCTATACATCCCTATACATCTACCTTAGTCTTCCTTGTAGCATGAGAGACTCATGGTAATTGCACTTATTGCATGGTAGCTGTCTTCCCCCAAAGCAAGTGTTTTGAGAAAGCCAGGAATAATGCCAGTCCTCCTAAAAACTGGGCTCAGAACCGGCCAGCTTCGCTTCTGCTATATATCATTATTAAAAGTAGTCACATCTTAGCCTAAATTTAAGGGAGTAGAGGAGCAGATTAAACCCTTCTATAGGAAAAATGGCATATGCATATAGGAAGAGAAGGAATCAGTCATGGTCATCCTGGAGACAGTACATTATTCTAAAATAAGAAAATACATATACAGGGGTATAGAGGTGGGAAAGTCTACTTGGCTAATATAGTCAATGGCAAATAGGAATATTTTCAAAATCTCTATTTTCCACTTGGATTAGAGTGATACTTCTGCCATTACAAGCACTTAGTTTGCTAGTCTCTGCACATTTTACAAATCTATAGTTTTTACTCTCTTGTACAATTCTTTGTGAGTATAAATGTATTCCTTAACATCCAGAGTCCCAAAGACATCAGGAATATTAACTTCATCCTGCAGCCTGAAAGAGTGTGTGAAGGGCAGGGGATGGTGTTAGTGTCTCTATCCGTGGTTCTGGTCTTCCTTGCTGGTAGGTTCCCAGAAAGACCCTTACTTACGTTGTACTTATGATTATAAATGGGTTGAAATCGGCTTGCCAGTATTTTATTGAAGATTTTTGAATCCATGTTCATCATGGATATTGGCCTGTAGTTTTCTTTTCTTGTTGAGTCTCTGCCGGGTTTTCATCTCTGCCAGGATGATATTGGTCTCATAAAATGATTTGGGAACGATTCTCTCTTTTTGGATTATTTGGAATAGTTTCAGAAGGAATGGTACCAGCTCCTCTTTGTATGTCTGGTAGAATTCGGCTGTGAACCCATCTGGACCTGGGCTTTTTTTGGGTGGTAGGCTCTTAATTGCTGCCTCGACTTCAAACCTTGTTATTGGTCTATTCAGGATTTCGACTTCTTCCTGGTTTAGGCTTGGGAGGAGGCAAGTTTCCAGGAATTTATCCATTTCTTCCAGGTTTTCTAGTTTATATGCATAGAGTTGTTTGTAATAATCTCTGGTGGTGGTCTGAATTTCTGTGGAATCTGTGGTGATATCCCCTTTCTCGTTTTTTATTGCATCTATTTGGTTATTCTCTCTTTTCTTTTTTATTAATCTGGCTAGTAGTCTGTCTATTTTGTTGATCTTTTCAAAAAACCAGCTCCTGGATTGATTGATTTTTTGAAGGGTTTTTTGTGTTTCTATCTCCTTCAGTTCTGCTCTGATCTTAGTTATTTCTTGTCTTCTGCTAGGTTTTGAGTTTTTTTGATCTTGCTCCTCTAGCTCTTTCAATTTTGACGATAGGGTGTCAATTTTAGATCTTTCCTTTCTTCTCATGTGGGCACTTATTGCTATATATTTTCCTCTAGAGACTGCTTTAAATGTGTCCCAGAGATTCTGGTATGTGGTGTCTTCGTTCTTGTTGGCCCATCAATGATAGACTGGACAGGGAAAATGTGGCACATATACACCATGGAATATTATGCAGCCATGAAGAACAATGAGTTTGCGTCCTTTGCAGGGCCATGGATGAACCTGGAAGCCATCATTCTCAGCAAACTGACACAGGAACACAAAATCAAACACCGCATGTTCTCACTCGTAGGCGGGTGTTGAACAATGGAAACACATGGACACAGAGAGGGGAGCACTACACACTGGGGTCTGTTGGGGGGAAATAGGGGAGGGACAGCAGGGGGTGGGGAGGTGGGGAGAGATAGCGTGGGGAGAAATGCCACATATAGGTGAAGGGGAGTAAGGCAGCAAATCACACTGCCACATGTGCACCTATGCAACAGTCTTGCATGTTCTTCACATGTACCCCAAAACCTAAAATGCAATAAAAAAAATGAATAAAAAAAAATAAATGGGTTGACCTCTCTGTAGTACTTGAAATATTAGAACCGTAGGATTGGCCAGGCGCGGTAGCTCACGCCTGTAATCCCAGCACTTTGGGAGGCTGAGGCGGGTGGATCACGAGGTCAAGAGATCGAGGCCATCCTGGTCAACACGGTGAAACCCCGTCTCTACTAAAAATACAAAAAATTAGCTGGGCATGGTGGCACATGCCTGTAATCCCAGCTACTCAGGAGGCTGAGGCAGGAGAATTGCCTGAACCCAGGAGGCGGAGGTTGCGGTGAGCCCAGATCGCGCCATTGCACTCCAGCCTGGGTAACAAGAGTGAAACTCCGTCTCAAAAAAAAAAAAAAAAAAAAAAGAACCATAGGATCAAGTGGTAAAGGATAAACCAGAAGAGGTAGTCAGGAACCGGGGTCTCAAATACTAGACAGTTTGAAATGTATTGTTTCTGCAAGGAGCTAACATAGATTTTAAGAAGTAGAGGGGAAGGATTGAGTCCAGTTTTAGAAAGATCATCTTGTTGATAGCGAGGGAAATGTTTTGGAGAGTGGGAGTGGATAAAGCTTTAAGTAAGTATTGTTTCTGCGTATTTCAGACTTCAAGGAAAGTAACAGCACAAAATACTTGTGCACATGGAAATTTGATTCCACGTATGCATACATACACACACACACACACACACACACACACACACACCTGCTTGTAGAATTAACAGTCACTACAACCTAACAGGTATGGCCAACTCTTTGTAATGAAGCAATGTTAGAGAGCGGGTATTCTATGGCATTCCAGTCTTGAAACCATTTTTTTAAATTTATTTATTTTACTTTAGGTGCATACTATATCTGGCATTTCTCCCCATGTTATCACTCCCCACCCCCAACTGTCTCTCCCCTACCCACCCCCCAACTGCCCCTAGTGTGTGATGCTCCTCTCCCTGAGTCCACATGTTCTCGTTGTTCAACACTCACCTATGAGTGAGAACATACGGTGTTTGGCTTTCTGTTCTTGTGTCAGTTTGCTGAGAATGTTGGTCTTGAAACCATTTTTAAGCTGAGAGTATTGTCTAGATCTCCCTGCTTGCTCCTTATTTTATTGATTGGTCTATATTTTTAGAGTTCAATACCTGGAAATTTTTAGACATGTTTGACTTCGAAATGAGTGTCCTTATTAAGTTAATATCTCATTGGACCAGTTGAGTTTTTCCAAGGTGAAACCTTCTTTCATCTTCAGGATCTTTAATCTAGGTTAGATAAAATTCCCACTGGTGTACAGATGTAACAAACACTCAGAAAGTAAGAGTCATTCCAAACCAATAGAGTCACTTCTGTCTCTGCTGCAGTGGAGACCCAAGCGGTCATCTAGTGAATCTTCAGCCAGCTGTGTTCTAGCAAATACACACACTGCAAATCTGGTCCCCAGTGCCCTGTCTGTAACCCTTCTCACTCTATCCCATCATTCTCCTTTCAAATGGATCCATCAGCAGAAGTATACCAATAACTCAATATCTTTGTTATGCTTTACTTATAAAATAGCCATCTGCCTAACCTGTTCTGCAATTTTAAAATGCAAACTCACAGTGCCACTGCTGAACCAAAAATCCATCACTGACTTCCCATTGCCCTCAGGATGGAGTAAAAATGAAGCTCATAGCCTGTAAGGCTCAGTATGAACTGACTTCTGTCAACACCTTTAGCCTCATCTCTGGCTACTCTCTGTGTTGCTCAGTACAGTCCAGTCATACTGACCTCCTTCCTATCCTTTGAAAACACTAAGCATTTCCCAAAATTATGGCTTTCACAGTTGTGTTTGTTCTTTCCAGAACAGTCTTCCCCTCTGTATTTCACTGTTTAGCTGCTTTCTATCCTTCAGGTCTACGATTAAATGTTATCTTTTTAGGGATTCCTTAAATTTTCTATCTGAACAATGGCCACTTGTTTTTCTCTAATTTTACTATGTTCTAGTCCCTCTTAGCATGTCTCAGAAATATCTTGTATGCAAATGTTTATTCATTTAAGAACTTTCTGGTTAATGGTCTGCCATCTTCACCAGACTTTTAAACTGTGATTGCACAGACCACTTCTGTCCAGGCTACCACTGTATCCCTGGGAGACTAGTATGGTGCTTGAGATATGAATACAATTGAGTGGTATTTGTTGAATGAATCATTATGCTAATTTTAAGTCAGGGTAGATCACAATGGTTCATTTTCACTATTCAGTATTCAGTCAACCGATGTTGCGCATTGCTAGAACGATGAGAACCTGCAGACGTAGCGATGACTAGGATTACTCTTAGATTTTAATCCCATAGAGGAAGATTGAGGGAGGAGGACAAGGGATGGGACCATTACAATAGTCCGGGAGAGATATATGGTGCACTTTGCAACTCTGTTTTTTAGAAAGTCCTAATCCTGGTGTCTTTGTTCTTGTCACCAGTTCTAAAGGCCCCATCACAAATACTGCCTTCCTTGAACTCTCTACCACTCAACGTAGCCCTGGAAAACAGAGGGAAAACTCTTCAGACCCACTTTGTGGCCCCTGCTGCCCCTGCCCTTGTGATCTCCCCTCTTTCCTCCAGAGGGCTCTAAGCTTCTAGCCTTTCACATTTCTCTAATCACAGCTTTCCCTTCTCCAGTTTTATGCCCTTGAGAGCCTTCCCGATATCTGGCATAATCTGAAAAGTCAATTTACTCTTACCTATGAAGGGATGTATCGTATTGTATTTAAAAGGGAAAGTAGAGGAAACCAGTATTTATTGAGACCTAACTATGTGCCAAGGACTATGCTAGATGCTGTGCCTATATCATTTAATCCTTACAACTGTGAGGTGATGATGATTATTTTTGGTACTAGGCTTCTTTCATACATGTAGAAATTGAGGTTCAGGGAGATTAAGTAACTTGCTCAAGGTCACATAGCTATTAGTTGTAGAGCTGGAATTTAAACTTAATCTTTCTCTTGCATATGATCCTGCTGCTATAATATACTCCCTCCCCAATAATGAGAAATATGCAGACACCTCTGAAGCCACTAAGAGGATGGCATACTGGGACAGTGGTGTCTTAAAATCAGAGGATATAGGCTGTTGTTTACTCCGTTGATTTCTAAGATTGCCCTACTCTCTTCAAAGGTTAGAATATAACAAGCTTCAGAACGTGCTGTCATTCATTTATTCAGCAAGATTTGCTGTGCACCTACTATGTGCCTGACATTATAGGTTCTTAATCTACATCAGTGAATAATACAGAAATTAAAAATTCCCTTTCTTTCTAGACCTTACATTTCAGTGCTGGTAGAAATTGGAAAGAGAGGCAGGAAATAAGCAATGGACAGCAAAAGATAAGTACCTTATACGATAGGATATAATAACAAGTGAGGGTACTCTGAAAGAATAGAACATACTGAATGGGATTAGGAGTCATAAGTGGAGGAGGACTGCAGTTTTGTAGAAGATGAAATCTGACTAAAGACTTTTAAAAGGTAAGAGATGTGAGCTATGTCAGGAAAGAGTGTCTGTACTAGAGGCTCCCAAGGCAAGCATGTGCCTGATATGTAGAAGCTAGAACCCTGTTCCAGCTGCAAAGGTCAGTCAAAACCAGTGGAACCCATGAGAAATACGGACTTCTCTGAATTCAGATCCTTTCAGCAGGCACTGTTGTAAATCGAATGGGTTGAAGCCGTGATGCTTCCACAGGATAGTGAAGACTTTTGTGCATATGAGGGCTGAGTCTTACCACTATCCTAGTGTTCTGGAGTAAAGAGAAAACTCTGTAATCTTTGACTTTTTTATGATAAAACGTGTCTATCTGCAGGAATCTCTCCTGGAGCCACTGCTTTCAGGATCTGTCCTTGGTGCTGACCCGAATCTTTTTTGGCTCGGGACGGTCTGGCATTGAATTCTGCATCTACTTGTCCGTTGCTGGGTTCTGCTATTACTATAACTGGCTATACTGGGCTATTCCAAGCCCTCATTTAGACTAGTCACTCATACTATCACCATGGTGATTGCTCCAGTCCCCCAGATTCTGGTACACCTACCCCATTCAGACTTAGTCACTTGGCCCTGTTTGGCAAAGATCCCAGTGTAATACTTTAAGGATCTTAGCTGGCACAGTCACTTCTGTCATTGTTTTCTGAAAGCATCGTTGCTTTTTCAACTGACCCTAAATGTGGTGAGTGTTTAGTCACCATGACAAGCCATTTGTTTAGCATGAAAATTTATTAGGCCATTGTTTAGCAAATTCATCACATTACACTTTTTACTTAGCATTATCACCTAATTAGTGTTTTATTACAGGAATCTACTGTCAATTATGTGGCTAATTCATTTTCTTACGGAATGAATTTTTTTATCTGGCTAAAGCAATTGAATGTGTTTGTTAACTCTTTAATGATTAAAGATTGTTTTCAATGGCAATTCATATGGTAAGGAAAATTAAACCATTTACTTTCCTTGAAAAATCAGATGTTGGAAAACTCCTTGGAAAAGTTTAAAGAGGATAATTAACTAAATGGTTCAGAATAGTTGGCACAGCTAAGCAAAGTCAGCTGGAAGGTTTTGATTGGACCCGTTGGAATGAATTATTATCATATTATTATAATATACTCTCGTATGTGTATATTTAAACGTTCTTTCATCAACATTACCTCTTTGGGTTCTCACAAAAACACTGCAGAGTGATATTATGATTTGTGGTTGGCAACCTCTAAGATGGCCCCAATGATCCCTGCCTCCTATGCTACATTCTTATATAACCCCTTCCTCAGTCCAGCCTAGATCTAGTGACTGGCTTCCAATGAATAGAATATGATAAAGTGATGAGATGTCCCTTTCAAGATGTGTCTTTAAGAAGACTGTGGCTTTTATCTTGGGTGCTCTCTCTCACTCCCACTTGCCCACACATGGGAAGCTAACTACCATGTTGTAAGTTGCCCTATGGAGAGACCCACTTGGCAAGAAATCAAGGGAGATGCCCAGCCAACATCCAGCAAGGAACTGAGTCCTATACTGCAGTAGCCCATAAAAAGTGAATAAGCCAGTATCATGTCAGTGAATATGAAATCGGTGAACTTGGATTCTCTCCCGGCTGAGTCTTCAGATGAGATCATTGCCACAGCTGTCAGCCTGAGTGCAACCTCACAAGAGACCTTGAGCCAGAGATACCCATCTAGGCTGCAACCAGATTTCTACCTGCAGAAACTGAGATCGTATATGTTTGTTATTTTAGGCTGCTGTGGTTGGGGGTAGTTTGTCAGGTAGCAGTGGATAACTAATACACGGCTTAATATGCGAGATGTTATATTAATTTGCCCAAAGCCTTTGACTAATGAGTAATAGATCCAGGATTTAACCCTGGTTCTTCTGATGCATTTTGAAAGACAAGAAGCATAGGAATTAAAGTCCAGACCTCTCATTGCAGCTGCCAGGGATCCTCGAAGCTTTGACATCTCATAAGAGCAACTATTCACAGAATGTTTCCCTATAACATTGACTCCCTCATGACTTGCACACCTTTATTACTATGAGAAGTCACTGGGATTCTGGAGAGGTTGGCAAGCAGGCTTGAGAAACAAATCTTCTTTACCATGTTCTCAATAAGGAATTGGGTCAAACTTCCCATTTTTCTTCTTGCTATCCTGCCCCCCATAAAATGGTTATAACAGTGGTTCCCAAAACATGACTGGCCCCAGACTAAAGCCACTAAATCCTTATGTCTAGAGTCTGAAACAAAGGAATCTTTATTTAGTTGTTTGGACAACTCTTGTATGGTACTAGGATTTGGAATCTATATAAAACAAAGTAGTTTGGCATTTAAGTGATCAGCTTCTATAATTCAGCAGCTGAGGATCAGCCAGGCTGAACCTTGATGGGGACACACTGCTTTATTATTTCTTATGAGAGCATTAGCTATCTCTTCTTCCCAAATTAAGGCCATCGGCTTTAATTAGTTGCATTTTTGGTTGGTTTTGAACAATACTAAGCTGTACTACTTCATTCGTTCAGATCAGAAAGAATAATGTTTGCTTTTTATGAGAAGTTCTAGGACCTTTAATGAACACATCGTATCTTTTAACTGGAAGCTCCCTTAGAGACCACCTAATCCCTCATTACTCAAAGTGTGGTCCATGGACCAGCATCATCAGCATCACCTGAGAACTTGTTACATATGTAGGCTCTCAGGCCACACGTCAGGCCCACTGAATTATAATCTGCCTATAGAAGATCCCTAAATATGCACATTATACCTTGAGAAGCATTGGTCTAATTCAGCTGCCTAGTTTTAAAATTAAGTTCCACAAACGTGAAGATAATTGTGCAAGATAATTTAGTGGTAACACCAGGATGAAAATTCAGGTCTTGTAACTCCCAAACTGTGTTCTTTCCATTGTCTTAATGTCCTGCTCTCTTTGTAGTTCATTATATCCACAAACTCAGCCTAAGTATCCAGGGCATAGTTTGAAATGGAGAAAGGAAGCTTTTATCCACCCACTACAATGGCAAACTCTTTCAAACATCTGTTGCACATTTAAATTTCCTCTTTCAGACAAGTTTAGTTATTTCATTTTCTCTTTCTTACACATCAACAAAAGACAAAGTCACCTGTCAGGTTGAAGATCGTAAAAACCTGTCAAAATTGAGCTTTTCTAGTTTAGCTAAGTATTACTCTGCAACTATTTTGCATACCTTTGTCTTACTACGTTTTTGATGAATGAGAGAGAGAAAGTAAGAGGAGCCTGTATTTTCAGTGTGAGGCATTAAAGTCTTTTCCACCTATCACACATCTTCCCATGAGTGTACAGGTTATGGAGTTTAGTGATATACACATAACAAAATGCTGGGCCAGTTCTTGTTAGTGCACACACAACCCTGGAGCCAATGAGAAACTCCAAATCTTCTCAAGTCCAACCTGGAGCCACAGTGAAGCTGAAAATTTTCAGTCTGAGAGAAGAACTTTGGATCTGGGTGTAGTGAAAATCACCAGAAGCCCATCTGCAGAAGACATGCATTTTGAGTAAGTGGCTTATCAACCTCCCCTCACTCACCAAGGCAAATGGAACTGAGGCTGGAAATAGAGATCATCAGACCCTCAGCAAAGGAATTAGAAGGCATGACAGATGAACCTTGAAGATAAACAAGCACTGTATTTATTAACAAGGTGGCAGGTGGATTTCAGAGAACAAGGTGTACCTACTAAGTGAGTGTTTCCAGAGTAGGCACTAGATTCTGGAGATACACCAGTAACCAACACAGATATGACACCGTATCTTCATGGAGCTTAGAGTCTGGTGAAGGATAAGATATGAATCTCTCTGTTATTCAATAATTATAGTAATTCATGAAGATGATATACATTCAGGAATATATATATATTATAATTCATGAAAATGATATTGTTAGGACCCTCAGATGTGGATGGAGGCAGACAGGGATGTCTTCCTTGGTATCTTCATTCAGAAAAGTTAAAATAGTTTTAATGACCAATTATCCCCTAGATTCTACTATTAACATTTTACTGTATTTTAACACCTATCTTTTCATCTATCCATCCTTCAGTCTATCTTAATTTGTTATGTATGTCAAAGGAAATTTTAGACATCACTACACTTCCCTTTCCTCCAAATATTTAACAGCACTTTGCTGATGCAGGCTCAATAGTCTGTTTTTTTTTCCTCTGAGATAAAATTTACTTGCAAAGAAATACACGGATCTTAAGTTTTCCATTTCATGAGTTCAACGATTGCATACATGGTGCCACCCAGCCCCCTACTAATATACAGACTTGCCAGGAAGATCCCTCATGCCCATTCCCAGCAAGCCCTGCCCCTACTCAACCCAATTGGTAACCATCATTCATTCCTACCACAGAATCGGTTTGTTTCTTCTAGAAGAGGAAGTGACTTGAGCTGAGTCCTGAAGGATGAATAGGTGTCCACTTGGCCTTGGAAGTTTGGGGGAAAGTTATAACCACTTCAGGAGTCTAGCACCCTCTGTGCAGATTCTTGGGTGGGTGAGAACTCAGTGAGGAAACAGTGTGGCTACAGCCTGGTGGGCAAAGGACAGAGAATACAGGATGAGGCAAATGAGATTGGTGAGAGCTAGACCAATCATAGCCTGGAAGCCATATTAAATATTTTAAATCTGGAATATAGCCAAAGGACAGTGGGCATCCAGTAAAAAGTTTGAGCAGGGAGATTACATGCTCAGCTTTGGCCTTTGAAAAATTTCTAATGCCTATATTTTGGAGAACAGAAAGTGGAGAAGGAAGAGGGGATTTAAGGAGTTGTAAGGATATTGTTTCAGCCACCATGGATAGGAAAGAGAGGGGCAGCAGATTTGAGGGTCCTGCCCATGGAGAGAAATGGCTGTCTCTTCTTCTGCTGTGTTAATCTCTGATGCGTTGAGCTTCTAAAAATTAGAAATCAGTGTTTGATTTTCTCTTTCTTTCTCCAGTTTTCATAGATATCAGCCACAAAGGCTTTGCAGAAACTGGTTCAGAGAGATTGAGTAACTTGCCGAAAGTCACACAGGTGGTGGTGTCAGAGTTCTCACTCAGGTCTATACTTGCTCAAAGTCTATACAAGTTAGACCATTTCCCCGTCTTCAGAGAGTTTCAGAGAGTGTGGTGTGAGCCTCTCAGTCTTTCCTGTTGGACTCGCCGGTTTCCTCAATGTATCAGATTCTTCAAACACTCTAGAATTTTCAAGGCAGGAGACTGTCCAAGTTTCTGGCAGTCCCTGTCAATACAGGGCCCCACTTTGAGAATAAGTTCATCTGCCCAAGTTTTTCTTTAAGGGATGGTTTGGGAATAGGGGCAGGTGAATCCACATGGATCTACCAATACCTGGTTTTATTTACATTGGTAGTGACTCTGTGAAATACAGAACTGACATTCAGGGGTCAATTTCCATTGCTTGTGCTTGCTGCCTCAATCAATCCCTTTATCTATGACTCATATCCGTCCTCATTCAATCCCAGTCTTTCCATATAAACTCCTCTCAAATGCCACACCCTTATCATTCTTTCACGCTTGCCACAATATTAAAATGGTGTGATTTACCTTTCTTTATTATTTATGTGTTGAGTAACTCACTGACCAAGACACGTTATTCTAAGTTCTTTTGCATATGCTATTTATCTTAAGCCACAGTCACATGCAGAACTTCTTACTGATAGTATGGAGTAACTTTCCAATAATACAAATCTTTCTAACACTAAGCCACCTTGCAGTTTCATCTTACTTTAATATACCTCATTCTCTTCTGAAAAATAATACACTCTCAGGGCATCCATTCTTTGCCAACCAATATTTGTGCTCTACTTATCAGTTTATAAAATTCTTTAGGCATATATTTCATTGTCTATTTATGGAGTATTTGTCTCCTGGTCAAAGTTCAGCATTTTTCATGGCCATTATTTTCAAACATAAGTGTCTCTGAAAGTATAAATGGATGGTGAATAGCCAAGAATTAAGCAATCAACTTACATGTTACCAAAAAGGGCTTATGTTTCCAGTGAGTTAAAACACTTAAAAAGTCCAAAATTACATCCCTTCTTCTTTGTGGTCCAACAAAATGTCTCCAGGATCCCATACATGCCCCTCAGCTTTATTCTCTCACTTCCTGATTTCATCACTGAATGGTTAAGGCCAGCCACAGAGAATCCCTTTCACTACTAAGTGTCTGTTGCTCTGGCAGACTCAACGACTTTTCATATTTTTTCAGATGTATTGTTTATACAGCCTATGCTGTGGAACACTGGTGTCAGCATTTTTGCTGCCTGTTTCCCCACTGACTTTGATAACATTTTGACAAAAAGAAAAAAAAATGATCTTAAAAGTTTTTTTAAAAAATAGTGGTGAAACCCTTTCTTTGAACAAAATTATACCTAGATGTTTATTTTCTAAAACAGATTAAAAGTCATTTATGTCCAGTTAGAGAAGAGGTAAGGGAAAACTCACATGCTTGCCAGGTTACACACAACCCATACACACATGACATGCACAAAACCCTTCATGGTGGCCCAATTCACTCCAGATACACAGAAGAAACTCTGAATAGAGGTCTTCTTTCCTAACTCTGCCTCAGTCTTAGGGTACTCAGTCCATAGACTAATGCTTTGCTTATTATCCTTCCCCTCTAGACCAGATGGGTGTAACTTTCCACTTGATGTACTAAAAATGAAAATAACAAGGACTAGTCACTGGAACAAGTCAAGATTGACGGCTCTTGTAGATCACAAGAGCAGGGTCATCAAAGGAATGGTACCCTCTAAAATTGAGCAGTGCACAGCATGTACAACCAGCCACATGTTGTGGTCCTGTGGAAGCCTTCGTTAAAGGAGCATCGGGAAAGGTGGGGTCCCAGTTTGTGGATCCCTGGCAGAGTTTGACATTTCACTGAGAGACCATTCTTTTCATTATTGCTACTGTCTCCCAGAATCCAGTAACCAGGCCCCAATGTAGAAACAAGAAAGAGACTCAAAGCGAGTGCTCCATTGCCTGAGAGATCCTTGTGATGGAACCGTTTCTGCATCTTGACTGTGATGGTGGTCACACAGATCTACATGTGATAAAATTGCATAAAATTAAACATACACACAAGTGCATGTAAAAGTCATGAAATCTGAATAAGATCAGTAAAATATACCAATGTCAATTTTCTGATTATGATATTGTACTGTAGTTACACAAGTGTTAACATTAAGGAAAACTGGTTGAAGGGTATGTTAGACCCATTTACGTTACTTCTTACAATTGCATATGAACCTATAACGATCTCAAATATAACTTCTTTTTTTAAAAGCTAGCACCCCGGTGATGGGCTAGCGTTTACCAGCTGACCCGGACCTTGTCCATCAGAGTCTTGAGACGTGTCTCGTGGCTTCTCTGGTCATTAATCGTTCTCCAGTCTCAGCCTGGGCTAAGTGTTCCGTCAGTCTCTAGCAACTGTGAAGTGGCTTATTTGTGTTTTTTCCTTAATCATTTTTTGGTTTGTCTAATTTCTCATTGTTTTCAAAGGAAAGAGCCAGCTTTTGCTGGTTTTTTTTTCAGCTTCTCTGCTCTGTCTTTAACTAGTATTATGTTCCATGAATGTCTGCTCTTATATATGTATTTACTTTCTTTCTGCTTTCAATGACTGTGTTTTTTTTTATCTCAAGAGGTTGAATGTGTACTTTTCAAACCCACCTATCCTTTTTCTATCATATGTGCATTATTGCAATGGTTCATATTCCTTCCTTTTTCTCTTTAATCAATCTAAATGTATTTACTTAATAGTCTCTTTGATTGTTTTATTATTTTCAATCCTTGAGAGGCGTATTTTTCTGTGTATCATGACTGCGGACTCTCTCCTATGGGGATAAGCGCCTTTACAAGGCTCTTGTCATTCTTTATAATTTACTTTTTACCATGAGTGCATCTTTAGTGGAGGTGGTTTTGTTCTGTGGGAATTAATGTGCCTGGGATTATGAAAACACCTCTATGGGATGATTTTCCATTTGCTTGTCAGGGCAGTGTAGTTTTCACTGTCCAACTAGTTATTATTGGAATGCTTTTATTCCATACCATCACACATGATATGTGTGATGCTGCTATAATTACTCAGTATTCCTCCCAAATTCCGGCAGTGGTTTAAGGAAAAGGAGTAATGGATGTTTATAGTGCCTATCCTTCCATCTGGTGTGAGTGCTGTGAAAGAAGGAATTCACACTCTCCCCAGAAAAAGGAGGATTGATCTCTTTATCAGAAACAGTAAATGACTCCCAGAAGTATTTTCCCATGACTGTTTCCATCACAATTGCTTCATAACACTGAATCTGCACCTGGGAAACAAAGATACCATCTTCTGTCTTTACCATGTCCAAGACCCCAGTGATGGAAGTTTAGGAGGAGAAAGAGCTTGGAAATGCCCCAACCCTGCTATTTTGTTGATACAGTCTTTGGTTCTCTGAGCTCAGGAAATAAACTGAGAAAATGGGAAGCATTTCTTTTCTGCTCTTCAGGCCATTGGGCTTGCTTTATCTTTAGCTCCATAGAAAATGGCACCGTGAATGGCATTCCATTACTGTTAGTTTTACAAGTTCAAGCCTACTATGTGTTTGGTCAGACATAAGAAAGACATGAAAAGGTAAATACATCTGTTGTTACATTGAGTGAGAGGATGTCAATCTACTGTTCCTCAGGGGTCACAAATCTCATACACCTATGCTATTGCAAGTCTAGAATTCAGAAACACAGAACAGATTTTTCTTACAACATGACTCCTAAGCACAAGCCAACTGGAAGGGTAATTACTTCCAGCTACCTATGGTTGAATCAATTGGAAGATTATTTTGTACAATTCCAGGGATTTTAAAGAAATGTTTACAAAATGAAATACATATCTTCATGCACATGGGATGTTTGCTGCTGCAATCTTAAACAAGTACTCTTCCCAAACTCTGGCAATAGGTTAGTGGATAGACTTAGATTTCAGAGATAGTGTAAGTTCATTGTCTTGAGTTTTTGTTGGTATTTTGTGAGAGAGAAGAGGGGAGACCGCTAGGCAGGTGCCACCATGAGATTTCTTCCAGTGGAGTCACATTTAACTATTGCAACAGCCTTCTCAGAAGATGACGATGATCAGTCATGATCATTGCCATCACTATCAGCAATTACAAATGAAGATCTTGGGCTCAAAGTATGGTTTCCCTTGAACAACACGGGTTTGAAGTACACAGGTCCACTTAATATATGGATTTTCTTCTGCCTCTGTCACTCCTGAGACAGCAAGACCAACCTCTCTTCCTCCTCCTCCTCCTCCTCAGTCTACTCAGTGTGCAGACAATGAGGATGAAGAACTGGGTGATGATCCACTTCCAGTTAAAAGTCAATATATTTCCTCTTCCTTATGATTTTCTTCATAACATTTTCTTTTCTTTAGCTTACTTTACTCTAGGAATGCCGTATATGATACATATTACATACAAAGTCTGTGTTAAGCTACTGTTTATGTTATCAGTCAGGCTTCTGCTCAACAGTAGGCTATTAGCAGTTAAGTTTTGGGGAGTCATAAGTTATATGTGGATTTTCAACTCCACAGGGGGTTGGTTTCCCTAACCTCCATGTTTTTCAAGGGTCAGATGTAACTTATTTGAAGTCCTATTGCTAGAAAGCTGTGAAGCTCATATTTGAATCCAAAGTTTTATCTTCAGATTCTGTGCTTTAACTCTGACACCTGCTGTTGCCACAGCCCCTACGGTGTTGGTTCCAGTTGCATCACCACTCTGTGCAGGTGACCCAGCCTCCTCCTCACTTCAAACCTTCTCTCCTCTCCCAGAGTCTCCCCTCTCAGTGAGCAGTCTCCAGCTACTTACACAGCACTCTTCATATTCTCCTGCCCTGAAGGGCACATGGAGTTAGGATGAATGGTGATAGAAGAAATACATTAATAGTGGTAAGAAACTGCAGGAATTGGATTAGCTAGTTAAGAAATTTTGTCTTGACTCCATGAAGACTTTTGCTAAGAAAAATGACTGATCAAAGCTGTGTAAAGGGAACTGTGAAAGCAGGAAGAGCCATTGGAAAACTGATAGAATAGTTTTGTCATGAAGACCTGAATGAAGGCAATACCAGCAGGAATGGTGTAAAATAGATGGTTTTGGAGTGTGTCATAAAGAAAAGTAGAGAGGAGACAAGGAAAGGCGAGAGAAGCCCTAAATGACCCCCTAGATGCCATCTCCAGTGTGTGGATTCTCATATGCCCAAGATGACGTTATGCACGAAATCATCAGAACAGGTACTGGTTTTTACTGCTTGCTGGATGCCAGGCACTGTACTGAGCACTTAGCATGCACTATCTCTTTGAATCCTTACAACATGTGTTTTCTCTGTATTACAGATAAAGAAACTGAGATACAGAAAGATTTGTCACTTGGCCAAGGTCCCAGAGCCCCTAACTGGTTGATTAATGATCCAAACCCCATTCTGTCTGATTCTGGGAGCCAAACTCAACATTTCTCAGGGTGCAGATTGAGTTCCTCTCATGGGACGTGGATAGACCCCTTCTTAAATAGTTATGTAAACATTCTAGTGAGCACTAAAGCAAAACTAGCACATCACATCTATGATTTTATGTTGCACTCAGTCAGAATGAGGCAAAGTAAAAAAATAGTTGAAAGTTTATTTGAAGAAAAGTTTTAACGATGTAATTGTGTAGATCTGCATTGTTCAATATAGTAGCCACTGGCCACCTGTGGCTATGTCGATTGAAATAAATCAAAATTAAAGTAAACGTACATTTGCTCAGCACTGGTAGGCACATTTCAAGTGCTCAGTAGCCACAGATGGCCAGTGGCTACCATTGAACAGTGCAGACGTAGAACATCGGTGTCACTGTGTAACGTTCTTTTGGATAGTGCTGAGTTAGAGCTGTTTTACACTGGATCAGTGACTTTCTATTTAGCATTCACTCCAGCTCTAAATTGCCTCCCTTTGGAACTTGATGTTCCATGCACACCTGCATTGTCCCACACAGTAGCTGCCAGTTACCAGTGTCTGTTGCATCCTGGAAATATGGCCAGTCTGAGTAGAATGTGCCATAAGTGTAAAGCACACATTAGATTTCAAAGCTTTTGTGTGAACAAAGAATGTAAAAATGTATCATTAATAATTTTTCTAATTAAATGTTGCAATATTATTTCAGATAGATGGGGTTAAGTAAAATGTTTCATTGAAATGACTTTCTTGTCTTCTTTTTCACCTTATTTAATGTTGCCACGAGACCATCTTAAATTACATACATGGCTTGCAATCCATTTCCACTGGCCAGTGCTGTTCTAGACCTCTGCCCCACTGTGTGACTCTAGAACAATCTTCCTTTCCCTGTCTCTTTCTGTATATCTGCACTGCCCAATAGAGTAGACATAAGCCACCTGTAGATATTTCCATTTAAATTAATTAAAACTAAACAAAATTTAAAATTCAGTTCCTCGGTCTCGTTAGCCACATTCCAGATGCTCAGTAGCCACCTGTGGTCAGTGGCCACCAAACTGCAGAGCATCGATGTGGAATGCTTCCTTGTTGTGGAAAGTCCTATTGGACAGCTCTCATATAGATGGTACACAGCTATGGCAAGAGCCACAGAGGTGGATCATGAATGCCTGAATCCTGGAGAACGCTTCCAGATTGCCAAACCCCATGGCACACCCTTCTTCCGTCTCCCAGGTGCCTATCTCTTCCTCTCTTGGTTAGACTTATTCATGCACACTTTATATTTTCTTCTCCCCTCCTTCAAGTGCTGTGGCTAGCTTATTTCTCCCCGAACATACCTGCCTCCTATATGATCACAGTATCTAACATGATGCACTGTACAGCATAAGTACTCAAGAAATATTTCTTGACCAGTTGGAGTGGTAATTCCTAGCAGGTGATTGGAGATATGTGACTGAAGGGAGAGGGAGATCTATATGGCCCGTAGCAGGGCTGGGGGGTTGGGGCGGGGCAGGGGGGTGGCGATTAATCTAGGATCCCAAGGAAGAGGAGGGAGAGCAGAGAGACAGCAAAGAAGAAATCTGAGAGACAGTGGCCCAGAATCTCATACAAATCACCAAAAGCCTTCTGCCCGCCCCACAAGCCCCTCGCAGGCAGTGACAAGAGTTACTGCAGGGGAATTCACAGGGCTAGGCAACAGCTAGATAAAAAGTGTGACAGAAATCCAAAATACTATTACGTGATAAATAAACACACCAGACCCATAAATGAGAAGTTGAAATGGCATGAGAATGAAGGGGATGGTGAGGAGAAAACACGAAAAAGGCTCTGTCCCTGGGCCAGCTGGTGTGAGTTACATTTTATGAGCAGCATGTGAATTCCAGTGCCCTTGTTGAATTAGCAGTAGAATCGCACATTAGTTTTAAGGCTCCCTCTCGAATAGGAACATCATAACGTTTTTTAATTGGGCCTGATAAAAACGTAGCATTACTTGTAGGTTCCTGAGAGAAGTGAGTTGTGAAATTGGGTTTTCATTAAACCTAATGATGGAAAATTAAGTATAGTGCGTCTGGTGAAATGGGGTGTGATAAAAGACATCACTTCTGCATTATCAGAGGTTAATAAGGGAATAGGTGAGGTAAGATACATTGGAAAGGAGAGTCCAACTCATTGGATTAATAAACCTTGAAAATCCCTGGGTTCTGAGTCTTCATACCATCATTAGCATTGGCGTTGACATTATTGCAAATGTTAGAGCAATACAAGTTGTTAAATTTCAGATGCATTTGTTTTCCATTCCAGTGTTGGTTTTGCTGACACCAAGTTTACAGTCTGTCTAGCAATGTGTTTAGGGAAAATATCCATATTGACAGCTATTTGGTTTTGGAAACATTTGACATCTCTCTCACACACACAAAGCTGAGTTCCCATTCCTAGGAAGCCTGTCTTTCCCAGACAGCTGGTTTCCCATGCAGCCCATGCTCCAGGTTCCTCTGGGAAACTGTAGGTCTCTGAAGACATCTGTCCCCATGTGTGATGGTAGCTTTGACAGGAAATACTCACAGGTCTCCTAGCATTGACTCGGCTCATCCTTTCCTAGAAATCATGGAGTATGGCATGACTCCAAGCTGTAGGTATTCATGATCCACACCTCTGTGGCTCCTGCCATAGCTTTGTACCATCTCTAGATGAGTCAAACACAAGTGCTCCTTTCTTCTCCATTTCCAATCACACCATCACAGGAGTGATATTCGCTGGAAGGATGCCTTCCATGACAGCTACCCGTGACAGCTAGGACACCTACAAGAAACAGTGTGAGTCTTTGAAGAAGGAGATTCCTTCTAAAATCCTTCAGCATCTTCACACTGGCTTCAAGAGTCTTGCACATTCACAGTCTTTCTGGATCTGCCTTGTATCATTGCTTACAGTGTTGCCCCCCTGACATTTCTACCTACAGCTTTTTAAAAAATTGTACTTTAGGTTCTGGGGTACATGTGCAGATCATGCAGGGTTGTTGCATGGGTACATACATGGCAAGGTGGTTTGCTGCCTCCATCCCCCCATCACCTATACCTGGCATTTCTCCCCATGTTATCCCTCCTTACCCTCCCCACCCCCCACTGTGCTTCCCCTGGCCCCTCCAACAGACCCCAGTGTGTAGTGCTCCCCTCCCTGTGTCCACGTTTTCTCATTGTTCAACGCCCACCTATGAGTGAGCAGTATTTCTCTTCTGGGCAGTCAGGAAGGTTTTGCTAACTTGCCTAGGCCCTTCTTTCTTGTGCATAAATCTAAATCTTAGAAATCCTTCTGTAGGCAATCCAGGGGTTATTTGGCTGGTCCCTAAATGATAGTCTCTGCTTTGGGGATGTTTACCTACCACCCGGACTCAGGAAGTTTTAGAGGCCATGCTGTGCATATGATGACCCCACCTACTAATTAGGTATGACCCAATCAGTGTCTCAAGGTCAGACCAGTCGTATTAGTAGCCTCTCCTCCCATGGAGGAGCCAGTAGGTGAGGGCAGGCAGAAGGCTGCAAAGTTAAAAATGTATTCCCTACTCCAACCACAGATATAAGTGAAAGTATCAGGGTGACCAACCATTCCCGTTTGCCCGTGACTGAGAGGTTTCCCAAGAGCTGAACTTTCAGTGCTAAAACCAGAAAATTGTCAGTTGAACTGGGACGAGTTGGTCACCTAGAAAGCAGGAAGGCCAGATGTTCCCTTCCATTCTTCTTTCCTTGCCAGGAACAGGCTTGCTGATGCTGTCACAAGGAAGTAGTGTGTGCCTTCACATACAGAATCCATGTCTGATGGATTATTGCAACATGACAGGCAAATAAGCTGAAGGGAACATGGATTTTGAAAAGACAAGTTGCAGAAAAATCAGGAGCATACGCTAAGCCTCCCAGGGAATGAGCATGGCATAGGCCGAGTGGGTATCTGCACTGGTGCTTCGCAGTGTCTGAAAACATCTGGGGGAGACACATCAGCTGCCACACTGGCAGTTCTCATCACTTGCATGCCACAAACAAGATGGTCCAGGGCATAGACTGTCCATGTCTTTGGGAGGAGATTGGGAAGACCAAGCCTGGATGGTTCTGGGAGAGGTAAACTGGCCCCGAAACACCAACAGTGTATGCCTGGCAGGGAGGTGGTAGGGCAAGACATTGGTTTCAGTGGTCCAAGGGGAACAGAAGAATTCAAACCAATCTGAGCAGGCATCAGTTTCCAGGGTGGCCAACTAACAGAAGGCAGTTAAAGCAACTCATTGGATGAAAAGGTTTTTACCAAGAGAGAATATATAGACCTTACATCAGGGAGAGATTATGTGAAGGAGATGCGGCCTGGGATCCAGGCCTGGGGAAGGTAGCCAGCAGCACTGAAGGAAGAGGTCCAGCCTTCCTTACCTGCAAGGTGGTTCAACGATGCCACTGGATTAATAGTATTAAGTGGTGGGGAAAGTATATAATAGCAAGAAGGTGGTCACTGTGGCAGAGCTCATAACTAGAGAGAGCAGCTGGGAGGGTAAGAGTCCCTGCTAGCTGCTGGCGGTCCAAAACTGGCTCCAGTTCCTCCCAGGGTAAAACTCAAAGGAAACAAAATAGTAAAGAAGCTAGGTCACAGGGATGCAGGCAAATGGATCAGAAGCACACATGTGACTCCAATCTTCGGGTACCTGAGGCTCTCCTCCCCTGCAGACAGGCATCAGACACTATTTCCAGCCTCTCTGCTTCCTAAACAGAAGGGGGCTCCCAATAAATAGGCTGCCTAGCTTCTCAGTGGTTCTACTCAACCAGCCTAAAGGAAGGACTGTGACAGGGATGATGACCAAGCTGGAACTTCTCCTTTGTCAGTGGGTACCCTTGAAATGTATTGTGTTCATTGGTTGGTTTGTGGGTTTGATATTTAGATCTACCAACATAGCCATGCCAGGGAAGCAGTGTTATCTCCAATCTTTCTGCAGTTTCTTGATCACATGAGTCCCAAGTTTGTTCCCTGTGCCGTCCTCAGGCCAAGCTGGGGGAGACAGGAAGAACGAAGGACAAAGCTTCTATAGGTGATGATCTGTTTTGCCTCCTCCTTTTCGAAGCAGATGGCAGTCGCGGGGAGCTTTCCCAGCCCACCCTCACGATCCAGACTCATCCCTACCGCGCCTGCGACCCTGTGGAGATGAGTTACCCCCGGGACCAGTTCCAGCCTGCCATCCGGGTGGCTGACTTGCTGCAGCACATCACGCAGATGAAGAGAGGCCAGGGCTACGGGTTCAAGGAGGAATATGAGGTAAGAGACCAGCCTGTGGGGAAACTTCCTGATTGTTTATTTGGGCACTAAAGCCTTGCTACAAAAAGTATGGCTCCCTGGCCAGCAGCATCGGGATCACCTGGGAGCATGTGGGAAATGCAGCATCTCAGGCCCCACCTCGCCCTACTGAATCAGAACCTACATTTTAACCAGAAACTAGGTGATTTGTATACACTTTAAATCTGAGAAGCACCATGCTAAATAATTCTAAGACATCCTTTTTCACTGTTGTTTCTCTCCCCTTCCCCTTTCATTATCCAGTTAGCTCCAAAGGTTCTACACTTTGGAGTCTCACCTCCATTCAGTATAACAGAAAATGGCTCAGGCTCCCATCCCACATGCTGTAGAAAAGCCAGCAAATCTCTCCTGCTTGCTGTTGGTCACCTCTTGTCTCCTACTCAAGCGTCTGTGATATTCTTGTCCCTGCTCCCACTCCCCGAAGGCAATGCTTTATCTCCAGTGACCAGTTTTCTGCTTCTGCACTTTCTCTTCACTCCTGCATTGGGCATCCCTTTCCCACCTCCCCAAAGTATCTCTAACACAAAGGATTTGCAGGTAGGGCTTGTTACCAAGGTTTAGGGAATAATACAGAAGGATTGCAGCAAAGTACAGGAAGTGCCTCAATGCGATACTGTTCTTCTTATAAATTCCTTAACCATCTACATTGCTGGTAAGCCCTTCTAAGGTTCTGGTCTCCTGACAGGTCTCTATCCAGTTTCTCCCCAGCGTTTTCTCTAGTGTCCTCAAAACTTCCTCCACCCCTCCCCCAGCATACAGACAAAGGGACCCACATTCCTCTTTTATTTTGCAGAACAATTTAGCCTTCTTTATCTCACTCTTTTTGTTTCAAATCCTGCCCATTAGGCCTCACCTTTTACAAGCAAAAAGCAAAATAAAATAGAAAGAAAATGCATTAAGACATTTTTCTGAACCAAAGAGCAGCTCACTCTCCAAGAATAATTCTGCAGCTCTCCTAGTTGCAGGTAGAATCCAGCTGCAGCCAGCTTTGAAAACACGAATTCCTTTCTTCACTTTTCCTTTCCTCTCTTTCCCTTCCCTCCTTCCTTCCTAAAATATCTCTTGAGTGTCTTCTGTGTACCACTCTCTGAATTGTATGCATTTGTGGATTTTTGTTGTTTGTTCTTTTCTCCTTATGTGGAGCGTGTGCCCCAGATATGCTCGATTCACTGTCACTGCGCGCAGTAGAAAACTCACTGGCTCAGAGTCCACACATTTGGAATTCTTAATATTGCAGACTAAGTTTATCCCTCAGACTATATTCTGAGAAAGAGCTTGCAAAGCAATATTTCTGAAGTCGTATGAGGTCATGAAATTGTGCTAAACTGGGGTCCAGACAGCTGGATTCCAATGTAGTAAGCTGTTTGATTTTAGAGTTTTGCTCTCTGAGTTTTAAAATTCTTTATTAGTTGAATGAAGAATTTGGATAAGGTGATTTCTCAGGACCTATCTGGTCCTAAAACTTTATGGGAGTGTAAAACATGGTGACAAGGGGCATGTTTGACATATTTATGAGAAAAAAAAGTTTATATCAATGGATGTGAGTAATTACCAGCTTGGGAGAACAAGCACTTAATTTCAAATATGGTCTAAGTAAAATAGCATTTTTCATATTCTCATCTACAAATCTTGAAAGAATATTTGAATTAGAGTTGAAGAAGATGATCTTGTCCCCTCCCATCCCTGGGTCTCATTTCCTACGGGCTGAAAGGCCCCAGTCTCTGGGGAGCAGGGTGCATGTGAGCGTGCTTTGTGTGTGTGTATGTAAACCTGTTTGTTGAGCAAATGCCAGGAAGGTTACGTTATTTGGAATGGTATATTCCAAATTAGTCATAACAATTTAATTAAAAGTTTCAAATATCATTAAGGGAGATACGTGGCTTACCAAAAAAGAAGGGACAAGCAGCCAAATGCTGAGAAGCACATATGTAAGAACTTGCAGTCTGACATTTGAAGACAGAATTACAAATGTGTTTGACAACTTTCATGCATTTCCTTCCAGATTAATATTTCTTTTAAAGCATTCATGCCTGTGTGATGAGTTGCTTTTTAAAATTTCTTCTTTGTACGCTTTTGCATTTTCCAAACTTTCTAGCATGGAAATGAACAGCTTTTATAATGAGAAAACAATACATGTCATTTCATCATTTGAACTACAACCAGAAATCTAGCTAGGCTAGCCGTGGCCTCAATTAGTTCAAATTATATTAATCAGCAAGCTGTAAAGCTTAGCTTCTAGTTAGCATTATTTTCTGATTAGCTGAGGGTTAATTGGAAAATTTTGTCTGATAAAAGTCATTTCACAATGTGCTAGCCCACAGTGTCCGCCCAGAATACAGCTGGATATTACTTTGATCATCAAGGCTCCTGTGATGTCTAGAATCTTCATCCTGAGCATGAGAGTCACAGATCTGCTGGGAGAATCAGTGTCCTATTGCACATGTAAGACTCCTGAGCGTCCAGGCCTACTCTCATACCAACCTGCTACATGCTGTTTGTTGCCTGTCACTTCCCTGTTCTGTTCAATTTTTTCATACAAATGAGTGGGTTTGACAAGTTGACATCTAAGGGACAACTCAGCCATAGCAAGCTGTGTCAGAAGACAAAATTCAATTCAGTTGAACAATCACTTAAAATTTGCTCAGTAAATATTTGGTATTTACTGGCCAGGCACAGTGGCTCACACCTGTAATCCCAGCACTTTGGGAGGCAGAGGTGGGCAGATCCCCTGAGGTCGGGAGTTCGAGACCAGCCTGACCAACATGGAGAAACCCTGTCTCTACTAAAAAAAAAAAATACCAAAAAAAAAAAAAATTAGCAAAACGTGGTGGCACATGCCTATAATCCCAGCTACTCAGGAGGCTGAGGCAGGAGAATCTCTTAAACCCAAGAGGCAGAGGTTGTGGTGAGCAGAGGTCGCGCCATTGTACTCCAGCTTGGGCAACAAGAGCGAAAGTCTGTCTCAAAAATATATGTATGCATATTTACTATTTACTATTGCCAAGGACGATTCTAGGTATTTGGGATACAACAGTGAAGAAAACAGAGAATTTTGCCCTCCTGAAGCTTGTATTCTAGCAGGGAAATAGGAATAAACATAAACTTAAAAAATAAGCTAATTATATAATGTAGTATGCAAGACGGTAAAAAAATACCATTTGCTGTGTTACAAACCACACCAAATCTTAACAACATAAAATAACCAATATCTTGCACTTACTGATTCTGTGGGTCAGGAATTGGTGCAGTGTACAACAGGGACAACCTGTCTCTTCCACACAGTGTCCAGAGCCTTGGCTAGGAAGTCTTCAAGGCTGGGGCCTGAAATCATCTGAACATGTCTTCACTCTTGTCTAGTGACTGATGCAGGCTTTCAGTTGGGATTGTCCACTGGAAGACCTACACATGGCCTCTTCAAGTGGCCTCGGCTTCTTCACAGCATGGTAGCCTTGGGATAGTTGGACTATTTCCATGGTGGCTCAGCGCTCCAAAGGTGAGCTCCCCAGATAACAAGGTGAAAAGTGCATCACCTTTGTAACTTAAACTCGGGTGTAAAACTGTATTATTCCTCAATGTACTATTGGTTGTAAGCAAGTAAAAACACCCCACATTCTAGGAGAGGAGAATTTGACTCTATCCGTTGATGAAGAGGGGCAATTGCCAAATTCTAGAGGAGCCTGCAGAGCAAGAAATACTGAAAAATAAAATCTTTGGATAATACCGTCTGTCAAAAGTACCATGGAAAAAGCAAGAGTAGAGCAGGGAAGGGAGATTTGTTCCAGGGATCTGAAGTAGAGGAGGTTCCAACAGTAAATAGGATAAAAGGGTAGTCCTTCATCAGAAGATGAAATTTGAATATAGACATGGCGGAAGCTATCTGGAGGAAGAGAGTTCCAGATCTAGAGAGTAATATGCCTGGCGCATACAAGCAGCTGCAAAGAGGCCAGGGTGGCAGAGGTAGAGTGAGCAAGGGGTGGAAGTAATCGGAGATTCGACTGGAGAAATAGAGAGGGACGTGACCGTGCCATGCATTACAAGCTGTTATAAGGACTTCAGCTTTTACACTGACTAAAATAGAAAGCCACTGCAGAGTTTTGAAAAGACAAGTGCTAATGATCTGGCCTTACTTCATTCTAGCTGCTGTGTTGAGAGTGGAACTTAGGAAGGCAAGGGTGAAAGCAAGGAGACCAGTTAAGAGGCCAGTGCAGTAACCCAGGTGAGAGACAAGGATGACTCGGGGCGTGGCAGAGGAAGTGTTGAGAAGTGGTTGGATTCTGAATATTTTTGAAAGATGGAGCCAACAGCATTTCCTAACACATGGTATATGTTACAAAAGGGATTAAGGGTGACTCCCAGGCTGTTGCCTGTGCCACTGGTAGGGTGGAGCTGCCTCTAATGGAAATGGGGATGCTCAAGTAAGGCAGAGCTGGAGCAGTCAGTAGTTTCATGTTAAATTGAGTTTGCAATGACCATTGCAAGACATCTTAGTGTCTCTGTGTGGTAAGGAGGTAGTTGGATCTCTGAAGCTGGAATTTGGGAAAGAAGCCTGGGTTGGAGAGAAACCTTTGGGAGTCGTTGGCCTGTAGCTGATGAAAGCCACAAGACTGGGTGAGGTCACCAAGCAAGTGAGTATAGACAGAGACAAGGACCTAGGACCAGGCCTTTCAGAATTTCAACTTTAAGATGTGGGAGCATTTTCCATGGGACAGTCACTGTACTAGGCTCTGGGAACTGAGAAGGTGAAACAGAACCCTTGCCTTCTAGGGAACTTAGAGCCTGTTCTTAGACACAAACTGATCATTTCAATATCTTGGCAAAATGCCACAATAGAGGTACACCCAGAGCTATGAGAACTCTTGAGCATGGGATGCCTTAACCCAGCCTAGAGGTAAATACCCAGTGGCTTTCTGGAAAATATAAAGCCTAAATCAAAGCTTGAGAAGTAGGAAGAACCAAATTCAAGAAGGGAAGGGCGTTCCAGGCAGAGCAGCTAGCACAAACTATGGCATGGGAATGTGCGTAGCAGGTTGAGTGAGGGGAGCCAGAAACGGTTTGGGAGGAAGCATGGAGCGAGATGGGGCTGACATTGTCAACAGGGGCCAGGATGAGGCAAAAGGCGAGTATTTGTAAAACTAATGAGTTTGGATTTTAATCAAGGAGCCACTGGAGCCATGGAAGAGAGCAGGACATTTTTTAAGTCGATTTGCATTTTAGATTTTGTAGAGATCAGAGCAGGGACAACAGAGGCAGGTAGGCGGCTGGGACAGTAATTCAGGGAGAAGATGGGGCTACTCAAACCAGGAGACTGGGCCCAGAGCCCAGACAAGCCTACGCACTTTCTCTGCATGTAGAGCCATAAAATCAGCTTGTTCTCATTGGCATGAAAACTTGAGTCTCTCAATATATATTTTAAGTTTAATCATTTGAAATAGTGTATGAACAGTCTTGACTTGAGAGTCAAAATGCCTGGAATCAAGTCTTATAACATTCATTAAGTATTCAGGTGACCTTAGGCAGGCCACTGTCCTTCTCTGGGCCTCCATTTCCACATTTATGCAGTGAGAGCAAAGGGATTTGTCAAAGTGATCCAAAGAACCCTTCTGTCACTGATATTCTGGGAGTCTAAATAAGAACCAATCAGCCGAGCCAGCTGGGCTTCCCTCCCACTGATGGTCGCATGGGACCTCACTCTCTGGAGCCACCACTCGTGGTTATATCTCAAGTTCTAAAAAACGAAATTGGCCAAGGGCCTTGGGCTCCTAGGAGCTCAAGGAGGCCCCAGGCAAATTAACTTCACCTGCCAGACAGATCTGCACCTCAGTCAGAGGCTTTCAATTTGGGTTGCACATTAGAATTACCTGGGGGAGTTTTAAAAAACAATGCTCAGGCCACATTTCAGATCATTTACATCAGAATCGCTGAGGGTAGGATGTATACTTCAGTGTTTTCTAAGCCCTCCGGTTGATGACAATATTTAAAGCTGAGAACCACTAAGAACACCCATGGAGTCCCCAGCGTGTTCCCTGCTTGTGCCCACAGACCCATCCCCTGGCATACTCTGCCTGCCAACCCTCAGGTCTACCCCCGCTGATGAAAGGGCATGTGATTCTGAGCCATATGCCCTTCCTATTAAAGTTAACAGCATGTGATTCTGAACCACAGTGTCCTCCTTCCTCCCCAGTCTGCTTCCCCCACAGCTCCAGTTCTCCCATCTTCCCCTGTTACACAACAAAACCCTAAGGATCACAGCAAAATATGAGATGTGGGCTGGACAGCTGAGTTGTCTGTGTGCCGTGTAACCCCTGCCATGGTAGTCAGAAGAGTAGCAGGTTTAGGGAAGATGAGGGTGAATCGAAAGAGGTGACTTAGTGATGGAGAGAAGGAAGAAAGCATGTTCATCCCAGTTCCACCCAGACAGCCTGTCATCGTAATGAATGGAACAAGCCCAGTAGGGCAACCAGAAGGTATCTGGTTATTACAACTCCATTAAGACCATTTAAAGCAACAAGGAACAGCTGTGAGGAATATGATGCAGCCTAATGAAGAGCAAACATTTGTTCATTTTCCAGCTCGGGCCGGGCACGCCATATGTATGGCTTTTGTGGGGAAGGCTTGTGTTGCCATCTTGCTCTTAGTCGTCTGTGGGTGACGGGGTAATGGCAGGCAGTCAGCTTTTGAATGGGGCATAACCAGAGAGATGGAAGTTTCAGGTCACCCCAGGTGCTTCCTTCTCTGCTCAGAGCCACCTGAACAGTGTCAAAGTATATCTCTGCTTCTCCCACAAGGCTTGCTCTCCTCAGTTGGTAACAGTGTGATAGAATATCCCACCGCAGGCAACCCCAGAAAGGTTCTGGTTCAGCTTCTCAATTTGCAGATGTGCGTGGTTCTAGGGAGGGGCCTGAGGAATTACTGGCCCGTGCCCAAACCGTGAATGGGAAATCCATGGTGTTCTTCAACTCTGGGAAATCATAATGACCAAACTAGGAAGACCTGGCTCCACCTGCTCATTTCAATCCATTCCACCCCACTTCCAGATTGAAAAAAGAAGACAATAGGCCATTAGAGGGAGTTGCCAAAAGCCATCAGCAACCCATGTGGTTTCAAACTTGGGAGTTTTCCAGAAGGAAAGAGCTCACGTGGAAGACTGTTAACTCAGTCTTTTCCTTTTAGCCTATTTTATTGTTCCACTTACAATATTGTTTGTAACAGAGCACATGGTGGGTTTTTTGTTTTAATACAAGATCTCCCCCAACCAAGTGAACAATTTTCAGGTAGTCATGTAGAAAAATCTTTTGACCAAGAGTCAAAACCTGGTTCTCAATCTGCTCCTGAGACTCTGGTTGGTCTTGGGCAAGACTCTTCCCTCACTGGGTCTCATTTTCATCTGTGAAATGTTTGGCTACATGCCCTGCATGAAATTCTGAAGGCTGATAGTATATGCTTCTATTTTATAAACATTCATCTGACCAGAAACACCGATCGAGTGTTTATTGTGCACCTGACACTGTCTGGGCACTGGAGATAGAAAGCTATATAAAGAAAATAAAGACGCGACTTTAAAGAAAACTCATGGTCTTGCTGCACCATGTAATGATGTAACAGAGCTCTAGTTCAAATGCTTTGGAGATACATTTGCTTTTTGTCACTTCTTGTTGCCAAAATCTATCAGAAGTTTCACAAAAGATAAGACTCTGAGTTAGAGAAAAGTAGAAGAAGATGGGTAGAGAAGAAGGAGGTGTACGAGATGGAGCTACATGTGCAAATCTTGGAAGCAAAAAACGATTGAAATTCTGCAGCCAGCTTTTGAGGAGAAACAAAGATGCCTGCCTATGAAAGGAAAAATAAAATGAAAGGAGTTGGGGAGATTTAAAAGGAATCTTACACCCCTTGCACAATTTTCTTGAAAAGAGTTACCAAGGTTATGATCATGGCCCGTGGCAGTCTGCCTCTTCACCATAGCTGGCTACAAGTTTAGAGGAGAGTTGCTGGCCTAGAGTCAGCCACCCGGAAGCTGAGGCGTGACCATGGAGACGTGTGTAGGCAGCTGGAAGTCTGTAGCCTGGAGTGAATTATGGGGATCCCCAAGATGATTGTGGGTTCCCAGCTGGGAGGAATAGAGGTACCCTCATGTGAGATTCCCTATTAAGCTATAGACTTCTTGAAGGCAGAGAATTTGTCATCTAAAAGGCCTTGTGTAGCTTTTAATTGGGCCTTTTAAAGAGTGCTTTGTGAGTCTACGTGCAGACATGCACTCAACTTCTCTGCCTTGATCAAAGCTCCTGTCACAGACAAATACCTCCATCTTGCTGCAATCTGATTTTCTACTTAGCTTTACCAGCAGAACTCATAAATTACTGTCTATTTAGTGGCATGGTATGCAATAATATTTGCTCTCCTGATGCCACTCTGAGTAGATGTCATTAGTCATCCTCTGCTGTTCTCTCTGTCCACATTTATAATCCCTAAGGCATGTGCTTTTCAGCACAGAAGGTGGCATTTGTTGAAAGCTTGGCCTCTGCCAAGGCCACTACAAACTCCTGCAACACCTTAGAGTGAAATAGCAAAAGGTGCCTCAAGATACTTGACTGTCACCTTCCAAAAAATGTTCATAATAAATATGAAAACCTGAAATTTCTGCCATATGCATGGCGCTCCCATAGGTGCAATGCTCTTGGATTGTCCACAACCTACACAGCTCTCTGTGATTCCCTTGCCACCCACAAGCTGGCCATCGACACCAGTAAATGTGTTAACTGAACCCATGGACCACAGTAGAGACCAGACCTTAGGCTCCTAACAGATTATGAAACTTTCCCATTCCCTGAATGCTATTTTACCTATACCTAGAGGGACAGACTTGTCCCATTTGCCAAAAATGGTCCCTGTTTTAAAACTGAAAGTCCTACATCCTGGGACCCACTTTGGTCTGAGACAAACCAGAATGGATGTTTCAGAGAGCTCCCATTTTTGCCCTTGTAAGAAAAAAAAAAAAAAAAACACTCATGTTTCTACTGTTGTGGAAGACAGTGTGGCAATTCCTCAAGGATCTAGAACCAGAAATACCGTTTGGCCCAGCAATCTCATTACTGGGTATATACCCAAAGGATTATAAATCATTCTACTGTAAAGACACATGCACACGTTGTTTATTGCAGCACTATTTACAATAGCAAAGACTTGGAACCAACCCAAATGCCCATCAATAATAGATGGGATAAAGAAATGTGGTATATACACCATGGAATACTATGCAGCCATAAAACATAATAAGTTCATGTCTTTTGCAGGGACATGGATGAAGCTGGGAGCCATCATTTTCAGCAAACTAACACAGGAATAGAAAACCAAACACCACATGTTCTCACTCATAAGTGGGAGTTGAACATATGTATACCAATGATGTGGAGCTTAAAACCTAGATGATGGGTTGATAGGTGCAGCAAATCACCATGGCACATGTATACCTATGTAACAAACTTGCACATTCTGCACAGTTATCCCAGAATTTAAAGTTAAAAAAAACTGGATGTTTTTGACCGAAAATGGCAAGAGAATGACTCCTACAAGTGGGCAGAAGGCTCAATATTACATCCACGGGACAGAGGATATGAAAGATGGAAGACTGAGCACCTGCTGTGTACCAGGCATCGTGCCAGGTGCTATGGGTATTGTCTCTGATAATCACTAATCATCACAAAGTTCTGTGGGGTGTGTTATTTTTCACTTTTAAAAATGTGCAGACTCTAAGATTTTGAGAGTTTTATGAGCTTTAACTAATGCATAGAGTCAGGACCAACACGATCAGGACACATGAGAATTTTAACCAAAAAGTTACCTTGTGCTACCCCTGTGTAGTTAAATCTTTCCTCACCCATAACCTGAAGGATGCATTATTGACTGTTTTCAGAAACATTTGTTGACACTTGAAGTGGTGAACTTATTTGCAGTCAAAATACTCAGTCACTCTAGTCTGTCTGCCTTTTGCAAAGCCTTGCCTTTTTCCTGACTCATATACACAGTTAGTGTGCAAGGGGTATTTCTAGACAAGACAAATGAATGAAGGACCCAGGTAAAATGGTGCTTCCTTGCTGAAGACTCTCCAGAGTCTTCCGTGTACCAGGAGAGTTCAGTGCTGGCCAGGGGTGTGGGGGAAATCCTGGCAGGCTGGACTGAATGTGGAGGAGGCAGGCCCTCAGCTGTGCCCTGGAGCATCAGCCAGGAACTGCCTCATCACCCATCCCTGTGCCTGGTTTTGCTGCACCCTAGGGCATAACATACCCAATTACCTCCAGGGATACAGTCAAGCCAAGGGGAGTGAAAGAGGGCATTGCAAATGATAGAATCTGCTGAGGATAGGAGGTGAACGGGGAAATGAAGTAGGCTGGCACGCCCTCAGCCTTGAGTTGGGAGTGAACTGCTCTAGGAAGCTTTGTGTTTTGACATCTTACTATTTTAGGCATAACTCAAAAAGGCTTAGGTGCAAAGAAGAGTGTCTAAAGAAGGATGGCAAGCTTCTGTTGGCTTGCCTCAGTAGAGCCAGGTAGAAGACAAAATCAGCCACACAGGCATCAGGGATCATTCTCAGTTCTAGCAGATAATTAAAGTACTAAGTGGGACATTGAAGTAGATTTCATAGTCCTAGGGACTGAGTCAGCACAGCAGAACGTAAGAGGACCTTATAACCTGGCTCAGCTCTGTGGATGGGAGCGTGGGTTGCAGTCTTAGGGAGAGTCAGTCTGGGACAGGTACTAGATGATAATCTTATTCTAAAATCTATAAAGCCTATCATCAAGGACAAAGCAGGGTTCCAAGGACAAGCACTGTCCGCCATTTATCATGATGCTGGTGCTGGCTCAGCCTCCCCCTCTTAAAAAACTTCCAAAACATTCCCATTGAATTATAATCAAACTCACGTTCTTGTCCTTGGTCCACAAGACCTTGATTGAACACCCTGCCCAACCCCAAGCCAAATCCACATTACTTGTCATCCTCCTCCTCTTATTCTCTCTGCTCTGGAGAGCCTCCCTTCAAGTTCTAGAACACAAAAAGCTCATTCCGTCCCAGGCCCTCCATACCTGCTGTTCCCTCTGCATAGAATATTCTTTCCCCAGCTCTTGCCAAAGCTGGCACCTGCTTATTTTCATTTTTAGCTGAACTGTGTTGGCCAGAGATGAGCAGGGACGTACCTCCTGGAGGTGAACAGGTTGGCTTTATCCCTTGTTGCAATGAGGTGAATCCATACCTGGAAGGGTGCGTTCCTGTGGGACATTTCAGGAAGAGTTATTTTAGAAATGACTCAGAATGTGGGCTGTGTTTGCTGATTTGAGAGAGGGCCTCAGGAGATGAGACTTTGTTTTAGGTTAGACACTATTGGGAGGTGGTATGATTGGATATCTTAATACATCTTACCTATGAGAAGAGAAGACCAGATACAGGCTAGAGCTGTAATTGGGAAAAAAAAAAAAACAGTGGTCACTCATATGAACCAGAATGGGGGGTATTTGGTCATTTTTTTTGCCTTGGACAATGTTCATATTTTTGTCTGTGTCCAGACACAACTTGCTTTTGTCTTGTTCCATCCTGGCCTCAGAGCGGCTTGCCTGTGGTTGGTCTTCCGTGAAATTGTCCACGTTCAGTAGGAGAGCACCAGGGCCCACCTGTGAGTGCCAGGTCAGCTCCCAGAATTCAGGGGCTGCTTTTCTCCCTCTCAAATCTCCCCTTTTCAGAGTTCTGTCCGTACCACCCTGTCTAGTCCCTTGCCCCGGTCCCTGTCTATCCCAGCACCTGGCATCCAGATGGTTGCTGAGCAGGGAAGGAAGTGAGGGAGGGAGGGAGCGGGGACAGACTCACTCAGTGCATATTCTTGGGCAAGTCATTTCCTGTCTCGAGACCTCACTTTGCTGATCTACGAAATGAGTCAATAATTTTCTCAAAAGATCTTTCCAAATCTGACTTTTGAGGACTCTATAAATATCACAGTGCAGCTCTCCAGGGACAAGGACATCCCCAAATACATCTTTTGAACTACAAAAAAAGGACTGCCTTGGAAAAGCAACACTGTCGAAGAGTAGGAAACATTTCCACACTGAGAGGATTGTAAAAATAGGGCTCAGCACTCTCAGGAGAAAAGAATGAGAAAAGGAAAGCAAAGATTGATAATGGACGAATATAATGAGACGGCAATTTTGGTTTGAAAAGGATGTGATTAGCAGCTAATGACTGCCACCATTCCCTGGTCAATCTACTGTAACTAGCCATTAATGGAAAAATAATGCCCTCGGCTTGCTCACTTTGAAGATGGAAATGAGTCTCCCTTTCATACTTTTCCCCCCTCATATTTTTTTTCTCCAGGAGATTATCCTTTATTAGATTTTAGCTCCCTAAAAAGGGAAATGGATGTGTGATCAAAGTCTGCCAGTTACAGGGTCATTACCACTCCCTCCCAGCGGCTCTATTAGGCATCCCTCCTCTGCTTTTATCAACATCGTCACAGCCCCCAGGCCCACTCGGTCTCCTTCAGTCTCCACTAAGGGAGACAGAGGCTCCCAGGACTACGATGGGGCCTGCGTGGTTTCCCACGAAATGCCACTCACTTACCACAACTGTTTTGTTTGGTTTAGGATTGTCAAGGGATAGGTGCATGCTGGGGTGTCTCCTGGAAGGCATTGTGTTTGTTGATGGTGAGAGGACCCCAAACAGAAGGGACTTTCATCAAATCTCTGCAGGATTTCACAGGACAGAGAAAGTACACATATTTACTCTGTGGGGCCCCAGGAGATGGCATGGGCAAAGTACAGGGAGGTTGAGTAAAGAAAAAACTCTGGTGAATCTGTCCAAAAGTGAGGCCAAAAGTTGGAGAAGTGTTGAGCTATCTATCACAGAGGATATCCAAGTGATAGATGCTGTGGATCTGCTTATCAGCTGCTTGGAAGGCCATTGTGGATGGGAACACAACTGGGCCATTTTCAAGGTCACTGACACCTCTAGGATCCCAGGATATTTGCTCCTGAATGCACAGAAGCCACCTCATTCACTAATTATTTCACTCATTCCTTCATCCTAAAGAGGTCTTTTAAGCATATCTGAAGTATGGAGCCAGGATTGGGTTCTGGAGATACAGTCATGACTAAGATCCTACGCTTTCCCTGGAGGAGCCCATGGCCAAATTGAGAAACAGAATTAAATTATTAGATGCAAAGAAGTCCATCTAATAATAGAAGTGGCTGGCTCTAAGTGGGGATGCAGTGGGGTGAAGGAGAGTGAACAGAGAAGACTCCACAAAGAAGATGCTTACACTGGGTTTTGAAGGATATGTAGGAGTTTGCCAGATGAACTCAGGTGAAAGGGAATTTCAGGCAAAGGGAACAGCATATGAAAAGTCTTATAAATTTTAAACACCTTATAACCAACAATAAGGACCAGAAGTGAGGCTGTAGGGGCATTTGGGGTGAAGTCATTAAGGACCTAAAGAATTTGAAATTTGTCCTGAAGGCAATGGCAAGACGAGTAACTGGGTCCTATTCACATTTTGGAATGATCTCTCTGATTACAGTGGAGAATGGATTGGAGGGAACAAAACCAGAACAAAAGGAACCAATGAGGAGAATTGTGGGAAAGGATTTTACAGTCATCATTTGCAAATACTATGGCTGCATAGTAGTATCACCTGGGGAGCTTCAAACACTACCAATGCCTGTGTCCCACCCCAGAGGGTCCGACTTAATTGGTCTTGAGGAGGACCTTGGTTTCCCCAGGCGATTCTAGTGTGCAGTCATAAAGAGACCTTAAGGTACCTGTATCGCAAACCCTGGCACATAGCAAGTACTCAATTTTTTTTTTTCAAAATATTAGTATGAAAGCAGTCATGTTATCCTCCTTTTGGCTTCACCCCACTTTCAGGGGGACATGTTTGGATGAACAATTGGCTTTTATCGCAGAGGGTTTCAGGTACAGAATCCACCCTCAGAAGGTCAGCTTCGGCATCCAGAAATCCAGTGCTACCATTGAGAGCAGGAACCTCCCTTCACAGACAGAGAATAGACCTGCCATACTTCCTGGAAGAGTTGGAGCTACCTGGCTGGTATAGAGGATGAGTTTAGCGCTAGAATCTGAGTTCTAAGAGTTACTTGCAGTAGCTGGAAGCATCTTCCATCTAGAGATGGCCTAAACTGGTGGCAAGATGGATGCAGGGTTTGGTAAAATGAGGAGCAAGAAGAGAAACAGGAAAATGAGGTGAATGAGAAAGAACCAGGGGAGAAAAGTGAGGGACAAGCCCCACGTTTGTAAAATGAGCACTCACCTATCCTTATAACATTTTTGCCATGTCCAGATTTAGGTCAGAGATTGGTGCCCAAAGCCTAGCACCTGTTTTGCTTCTCTTCCGGGTGTTTATCTAAGAGCGTTGGACACACAAAGAGCAAAATTATGACCCATTCATAGCTATTAAGGTACTTTGTTATCCCAATCTAAACCCTAAGAAAGCCTAAGTTGTAGAACGTGGCTCAGCCTGAGAACCCCATGCAAGGAACTCCTTCCTGTGCCCGGCAATGAATCTGAAATGGCTAGGCAGCAGAATGAGCACTAATTCCACCTACTCAATCATTGCATGGATGAGGATCGTAGTCATGCTTCTAGCATAAAGGTCAGCAAGCTATAGCCACAGGCTAAATCCAGCCCAACGCTTATTTTTGTAAATAAAGATGTATTGGAACACAGCCGTGCCCATTTGTTTGCTTTTTATCTGTGACCGTTTTCACTCTACAACAGTAGAGTATGAGTTGTTGCAACAGAGACTACGCAACTCGCAAAGCCCAAACTGCTTTCTAGTTGACCCATTACAGAAAAAGCATTCCAACTCCCACTCTAGGAAAAGACTCACCTAGGTTGATTTAACACTTGAGAGACCAGATGCAAGGTAGAACCGTGCATGAGCACTGACCTGTTCAGAACCTGCCAATAAAACAGGGCTTACTGATGGGTTGACTTTCTGATCAACCTGGTTACATGTTCCTTCTTGCTCAGGATGGACCTAGTAAGGAATAGATGGGCAAAGTCAAGGCTGGTGTATTAAGATGAACGGCGGGTTCTCCTACTGCCCTGCTGAGAGCTGTGTAGAATGAAGGTGTGGCAAATTCAGTCTCAGAGGTAATGCAAGGGCATAAGCAGGTTGTTCAGCCTGTTCTACTAAAGGCAGGCTAGAGAGAGTAATCAAAACGTGGTCTGGTCATCATGCTTCTGCGGCTTTTCTGTAGCCGTTTCCACACCCTTAACTGCCCATCCTCTCTATGAAATAACTGACTGCACCCTCCCCTGTATTTCCTTACCACTTGGCTCATAACTCGTAAATCATCCCACGTGCTTGTTGACTTGTCTGTCTCATCAGTGGTTGTCCTCCTCTTAAAGTGAGTGATGATTTCTGTCTCCTCCCTACCTCTAAGCTCTGGGTGTCTGTGTCCAACTTCCTATTTGACATCAGCTTGGATGTCTAGTAGACATCTCAAACATGGCTGCCATTATTTGTATTTTGAATATGTTTTTTAAAAAAGTATTCAGTATTCAGTGCTAGGCACTCTTCTAAGCACTTTATGTACCCAGAACACACCACTTAATTCTTGCCTACCCAATCCTGTTTCTCTCCCAGGCTTTTCCATCTCCACACATAACATCCCTCTCCACTCAGTTCTGCAAACCAGCGATCTAAGGGTCAGTCTTCATTCCTCTCTGTCCTTCACAGTCTGCGCCTATGGCAGATGTGTTGATGCCCTGTACACATCCTCTCTACACTCACTGTTCCCATGCTTGCCCACCTGATGGCTTCCTCCTGTAAACACCTGTGACGTTCTGCCTGAGGGCTTCTTCAAGACAGAAGAATATGCACACTCTGTCCACAGAGCATGGAAGAAGTGCTGGGGAGTTCCCAGGAGTTGTCCTCAACCGATACTGGATGAGAATTGATGAATAACTTCCCCAACTTCGCACTCCCCCGTGGTGGGACAACTCTGAGGCATGAGATGTGCCCATTGGATTATGCCCCGATTGTGCACAGTGGTAACCTGCTCATTGATGTGCCCTATATTGACTTCATTCCCTGGATTGTACCACTGCCCCATTCTCCTACCCAAACTTCTTGGGATTGCCTGCCAAACAAATTACTTGTGCCTGACTTCTTTTCTCTGAGTCTGCTTCTAAGGCAACCCAAGTCAACAATATTCAACTGAATATCCTGCAAATAATCACTTCTCACACATCCACCGCCACCACCCTGGTCTAGGAGTCCATGGTACATCGTGTGTTGCCTGGAGTACTACCACAACTTCCTAGCAGATCTCCTTGCGTCATCCATGGCCCTCCCAGAGCCTGTGTTCCATACGTGAGCCAGAATGTACTTGGTAATACATGAATCTGATCAGACGATTCCCCTGCCCAAAACCCTCTAATGGTTTTTTATCACACTTAGAACAATGCCCAATTCATTAACCAGTAATAGCAATGCCTTATATAATCTGGCCTCCCCCATCCACTGTGGATACTTCCATCACTACTTCTCCCCTCCTCACATCACTCCGTTCCTTGAATATGGTCGTTTGCTTTCTGCCTGACCATCTTTGCACCTGCTGTTCCCTCTGCCTGAAAAGCACTTTCTACTTTTCTTGGTGTGACTTGCTCTCTCATATTAAGGAATTACACTATCATGAAGGAATGACAGTATCTATCATTAATGAAGTCCCCCTTACCTGCAGTTTTGCTTTTCATGGTTTCAGTTACTCAAGGTCAATCACAGTCAAAAAATAATAAGATATTTAGACAGAAAGACTGCATTTATATAACATATTATAGTATATTGTTGTCATCATTCTATTTTATAATTATTCTTAATCTCTTACCGTGCCTAATTTATAAATTGGACTTTATCATAGGTATGTGGGTGTAAGAAGCAAACATAGTATATATAGGGTTCGGCACTACCCATGGTTTCAGGAGTCCCCACTGGGGGGTCTTGGAACAAGTCCTCCAAGGATAAGGGAGGACTACTGTAACTTAAATGTTACCTTCTTGGAGAAGCCCTCCCGGAGTGTATAATCTGAAATAATTCTCATTCCTCATCACTATCCCTTTATCCTGCTTTATTTTCATCACAGCATTTTCATATCTCAAATTTAATATTTTTTTTCATTTGCTACATTTCCTAGTTTGCTGGAAGCTCAAGGGGAACTTGTCTGTTTGTCTTTATCCCTAGTACCTAAAATACTGCCCAGCCTATGTTAGGGGCTCAGTAAGTATCTGTTGAGTGTATGAATGAATAAATCAGTGAATGGATAAGTGATTTCCTGAACAGGACTAGATTGTAAACTCATGATGCTGAAGACATCAATTACATATGAAACAATGAACAAGAATAGGCCCATGGACAGACCAAAATCTACATTCTCCCCAGGCCCCATCCAAGGACATCTAGCCCTTTCCACTACGAGTTCCATTGCAGTGGGTCTCAATTCCGTCTATTGGTTCATCTCCACCTCAATAAAGCTCCTATCTCAGGCCACTCTAACCACTCTGTCCTTGTTTTTTAGGCCTTACCAGAGGGGCAGACAGCTTCGTGGGACACGGCCAAGGAGGATGAAAACCGCAATAAGAATCGATACGGGAACATCATATCCTGTAGGTGCCCTTCTGGGAGTTCCTAAGCTTCAGGTGTTGAGAAAGGGGAAAAGAGGCTATTACTAGTATTTACCTGGAATTTGTTATCAAATAATCTTTGATGTCTCCAGCTTTGTGTCCACATGTCAAGATGGAAGCTTTATTTCAGTCTTATTGTCATCCCTAGACTGGATGACAAAGCATGGCTGATCTCAGCCGGAGGGAGCAGGCAGGGAGCTGGGTCAGGGCAGAGCAGAACCATAAAGCCTCTTGGGGAAGAACCTCTGAAGGCTGGGTCTCACTGAGCATTGCCTGCTCAATTCCTCAGGTCGGGGAGGAAGCCCAGCCAAAAGGGCTGCCATACAGAAGACCCCACAGCTGGACAAAGAGATGAGCTCTGTGTTCCCAGAAGCTCCTCTAATTCAAAGGAGGACTTTGGCAGCAACCAGGGGTGAGGAGCATGGGCCCCAGCCTGAGAGGGAGGGGCCAGGAGCACCTGGACGAGAGAATGGTGCTCCTCCAAGGAGGAGGAGTCACACTGGCTGATGCTTGGAAGTAAAGGTTGATGCTCAGAAGGAGCCAGTAACCGGCATATACTTGAGTCTTGGGGTATGCCCAACTCAGGCCCCACAGGAGCCCTGGGCTACTCCTACCACATGAGAGACAGGGTTTAGGGCAACACAGTTTCTACCTGACCCCACTATAGGAGGGCAGGGCTCGAAGGTGAAGGCTGCTCTCAGGTCTGCATCAGTGCAGCTCTGGAGGTGCTGAGCCTGCAGGGAGAAAGCACATTCTTATGCAGAGCTAAGGAAGGACATTGCCTTTGGTCAGCAATAAGTTTTGCCTTTCCCATAGGCACCCCCAGTGAGTGACTCATTGATGAAGTCAGTGGTGCAGAACAGTTAGTTACCACCCTCTGGAGTCAAACTGCCCAGGTTTCTATCCCAACTGTAGGGCCCTGGGAAAGTTACTTGACCTCTGTCAACTTTAGTTTCCTCCCCTTTAAAATGGTGACGATAATAGGGTCACTGCAAAAAGGTACATAAAACTCTTGCTACAGTGCCTGGCACCATTACTCTTAGCCACAGGGTTACTTCCTTGAGGTCACTGATTAGCAGCATAAATCTATCATTCCACCTTATTTTATTAATTAGAATTCACTGAGTACTCAGGACATGTCCTGTGGGGACATGGAATAAGGCAGGTTGGTGGGGAGAGGTGAGCGTGATCAGATAGCCATTTTGGAAAGATCGCTAGGGTAGCAGATATGGAAGGTAGGAACATTTGATTGGGAAAGGCTGCTAGCAGAGGGATCAGTCAGCAGACCACTGCAATAGTCTTACCAAGGGATGATGGGGCTCGAACAGAAACAGTGACAATAACTTGTGTGTGACAGGTGCATAGTATTCAGTTCTGGGAGGTGAGGAAGAGAGAGGCTGCCACAGAACTGAATGCCACGCGTAGGTAACACACAAGTATTGTCACTGCCAAATATTGGTAGATGCAGCCTTCAAAGTAGCATAAATACAGAGAAGGCAAAGTTATCTTATACAAAACGCTAAGCATGTATTCTGATTAGAACAGGAGTCTACAGCGGCCTTTGTCTGATTCAGTGTTACTAACCTGCGCCTTTTGACATCTCACCAATGGTGTGGGGAGCATCCCCTGGTCTCAGCTCACAGAGTAACCCACTTCATCCAAAAGGAAAAAAAAAAAAGAATCCTGAATGACAAGTTATTTCTAGCACAATTCAGAGTTTTGTTTTGTTTTGTTTTGTTTTAACTGTCTAGACATTGCCTAAGAAAAAACTTGGAGGAAGAAAGAGTAAGATCCAGGCAGATTGTAAAGGAGGAAAAAGGCAGAAGTTTCAGCTTAGCTGTTTCCTGTGCTGATTTAGGAATGGGCTATGAATGGTAGAACTAATCAGAAAACATTTATAATTTGTCTCTTGGAAGATGGTAATTCAGACAGTAAGATTTCTTGCAAGTGAAGTGTTGAGAAGTGATATTCAAACAATCAGCAAACATATATTAAGACTTGTGACATGGGGCCTCCTCTAAGCAGGCCCTGTGATGGGCATTGGGGGGGTGCAGTTCCTGCTTCTGGGGAGCCCCCACTCCGCCACAGGGAACTGCTTGCCCTGACTGGTCCCGGGCATTCTTTGCTCCTGCGCTGTGTATACTGTGCCTTAAAATACATAGTCACTTATCTATTCTCCGTATCAGACTGTGAGTTCAGATAGGGTCTATAAAATTATATGTGACCTTAGTCAATCAGTCTTATTCTCTGTAAAACAGGTTTTAAAATATCTTTCTCCTAGGGATGTGGCACAGATAAGAAAAAAATGACAGCCTGGCGCAGTGGCTAACGCCTGTAATCTCAGCACTTTGGGAGGCTGAGGCAAGCAGATCCCTTGAGCTTAGGAGTTCAAGACCAGCTTAGGCAACATGGCAGAAACCCATCTCTACAAAAAGTACAAAACGTTAGCTGGGCATAGCGGTGCATGCCTGTAGTCCTAGCTACTCAGAGGGCTGAGGTGGGAGGATCACTTAAGTCCAGGAGGTAGAGGCTGCAGTAAGCCATGATTGCATCACTGCATTTCAGCCTGAGTGAGAGAGCAAGACTGTCTTAGGAAGGAGGGAAGGAAGGGAAGGAAGGGAAGCGGGGAAGAGGGGAAGGGAGGGGGAGGGAGGGGAAGAGGAAGGAAAGGGAAAGAAAGAGGGAGAGAGAGAAAGAGAGAGAAAATTTAAAAAATGACTAGAGCACAGTAAAGGGACCCTGAATCCTTGAGAGACACAGATACCCACCCAGGCTGGGCTTCCTATCCAGCCCAAGCCTAGGGGGGCCTTAGGTCAGAAGGCATGCTCTGTATCTCCCCTGGGCTGCCACGCAGCAGGCTGCCCCAAATCATCGTCAGCTCTCACTTGACACTGCCCTGCCTCCTTTCTGGTTCCTTCACAGCTAATTTGTCCCCAACTTTTTGCCTGTCTGAACCCTGATAGAAGCCACAAAAACTTCTTTGAAACATGAATTGAATGTTACCATTTTCCTACTGAAAACCCTTCAAATGATATTCCTTCACTCTCCCATTTTCCCGATAGAAAGGCCCTCGGCTGTCTTTCCAGTCTCATTTCACACTCTACCTTCTCTATCACAGCCTCCTCCATGAAGCCACACTGGCTTTCCTTCAGGTCCTTGAGCTCCCCATGCCCTTCCATGTGACAGGGCCTTTGCACATTCTGTTCTATTGAAGTGCCCTTCCTTCCTCTCTTTGACCTCCTAAGGTCCATATTTTCTTCAGATCTCAGCTCAGTCATCCCTTGCTTAGGGAATTCTTCTGATCCTTCAGATATGTTCAGAACCCTACTATTCACTCCTAGAGCACAATGTCTGTCTTCTTAGCCTTCGTCATTATTGTGGCTTGACAGGCATTTGGAGGAATTTTGATGCCCGTCTCCATCACTAGAATAGCTGCTCCGTGGCAGCAGGACCGCGACCGCCTTCCACTTCGGTTTCCTCCCACCTGACCTATGGCTGGTGCCCCGTTAATAGGAACTGAATGTGAGAGAGACTCTAAAGGGCATGAGCAGTGGTGTCTTCTCTCTGCTTCCAAACTATTATAGAGAACACCGGACAGGAGGATTGGGGAAAGCCGGGCCCAGTGGCACTTGGAATAATGATGTTCCAGTAAGGAAGAAGATACGGAGCCTGAATGGAGAGTGGTGAGATGGAGCACAGGAGACACAGAAGGACAAGAACAGTCTAACCCCTCTGAGAGCTGCTTCTGAGAAGGCAGGATTCCAGGAAGTCAGGGAAAATAATGAAGGCGATGAGAACGCCAGCACTGGGACTGCAGAAGGTGCCATCAGTGTCCCACCTACTTCCCACGGCCTCACTGCCTCACTGTCAGCAGCACCCAGCTGGCAGGGTGGGTGTGCAGAGCCAGGATGAGGGTGAGACATGCAGGGAGATACCCACGCTCAGCTGTTGACCCTACATGGGCACAACTCTGGGAGCGATCTCCTTAAAGCCTATGCCTGAGGCTCTGAGCTCGTTTCACCCCAGCCCTGCCCTGCCTGCATCTCGTAGACTGAGGACTTCCTCCAAAGCTGGGAAAGGAGGCCCTGCCCAGGCCTAGGCAGCCTGCAAATCCTGAAGGGTTAATACCCTCAGGAGAAGCCCTCCACCACGAAATACCCCAGCTTCTTCACTGTTCCCCTAAAGCATATATTCTCCAGCTTCCCCCAGAGTTCCCACAGGGATGAGGATGCAGCTACCTGCAGTCCTAATGGGCTTGAAAACTCACCCTTAATAAGCTGCCTTCTCCTCCCTGTCATACATCCCCCCTTTCCGACTGGTATTCCTGTCTCCTCCTACATAAACTGCTTGGACTAAAATCTCTGTCTTAGATCTACTTCTGAGAAACCCAAATGGAGGCAGAGAGAATTCAAGCACCTTGACCATACCACGTTGATGGGTTTAAATCAACCAGAATCTTTCTAATTTAAGGGTCAATAATTCTGCAAGAGATCAGGGCCAGAGCAGCTCTGCATTCAGTGCTGAAAGGGGACAGTGCCGAGGTAACCGGTGAATTCAGAAAGCAGCACAAGACACAAAGGGGAATAAGGAAAAACAAAGGAAAATGATAAAAAAAAAAACAACAAAAAAAAAACCCTGGAATTGAAATGGGATATGTAAAAAAGAAACAGCCCCGAGGAATGGAAAGTGTTCCTGCCCTTGTATGTGTCCCTCCCAAAGGCAAAGCCTGCCGCAGCTTGATAAATAGAAATATTCTTGGTGCAAGAAGAAAACTGGCTGTGATTAGCATCTTAAGGAACCCAGAGCACTGCCAGGCTGGAGTGGAGGACAAAGGCCCAGGCCGGGGAGAACAGAAAAGATTAAAGGGGACGAGTAGGAGGGAGGGCACTGCCTACAAATGAAACAACGAGAGACCTTGGCGAAATATCCCCTTTCTTCCGAGTGATTCTATTTAGAATTTAGTAATAGAGACAGTGGGGTTTCTAGGGAGTGGAAATGGAAAGGAAGTGAAAGAGAAGGAAATGAATGGGTAAAATAAGAACAAAGAGTCCTTTGCTTCCAAGTAACTCTAGGGCAGAGACTTGGCAAGGGGAAATTAAAGAATCCCAAAGCCTTCTCCATGTAAAGTTTTAGAGGTGCTTTCTGGACTGGCAGGATGGAGCTGACACTGAGAAGAGGAAAGGATCGCAGGGGTTGCAAATGTTACAAAATGAGGCCCCCTTCTGGGGTCAGTCGGGATCCCAACGGGAAACAGATGGGACCCTCCAATAGGGTAGTCAGAGGAGAATTAAGAGGTTCTTTATAAAGGTGTAATTTAGATGTAGAAAGACTACGAGGGGTCTGGGCATGGTGGCTCACAATTGTAATTCTAGCACTTTGAGAGACTGAGGTGGGTGGATCACGAGGTCAGGAGATCGAGACCATCCTAGCCAACATAGTGAAACCCCCCCATCTCTACTAAAAATACAAAAAGTAGCCAGGCGTGGTGGTGAGTGCCTGTAATCCCAGCTACTTGGGAGGCTGAGGCAGGAGAATGGCTTGAACCCAGGAGGCGGAGGTTGCAGTGAGCCAAGAATGCGCCACTGCACTCCAGCCTGGCGACAGTGAGACTCCATCTCAAGAAAGAAAAAAAAAAAAAGACTGCAAGCGATAGTGAATTACCTCGGGGCTAAATTCCATCCTCAAACCATGATGGATTTGGTAGGGAGAGATTACCAGGACCCTAAGAGAGATGAACTGACCAGAGGTGGGTGTGACCTTTGGTGGCCAGGCAGCCACCTGTGGTGACCCCAACAAGGGGTGCTGAAGGGGTAAGTACCTCCATCACACTCTCCTCCCTCTACCCAATCTTCTGCCTGTGCTTTCCACTGGCTGAGCCCAACCAGATTCCAGGGGATCTGTTGACCTAATCCAGTGGTTTTCAAAGAATAATGCCCAGAGCAGCGGCATCAGCGTTATCTGGGAACTCAATAGAGGTTCTGATTCTTGGGCTCCACCCTAGACCTACTGAATCAGAAATTCTGAGGACAGGGTCTAGCAAGCCGTGTTTTTAAAAGCCCTCTAGGTGATGCTGATGCATGTGCAACTTTGAGAACATCCAATCTTGGCTGTAGCAATCAGCCTCCTGGATTAGAGAGCCAGATAAAGAAGTGGAGAGGGGGGTCTGAAGGCATGCAGGATACCAGCACATTTTCTGAGACTTCTCTTCCCCTAGGCTAGGAAAAGCCACTGGGCTCAGGTGTATTGGGGTCTTAGACATAAGGTCAGGCAGCCCAGGCTTTCCCCCCAGTTCTGTTGTTTACCTTCAGCACAATCATTTCACCTCTCTGACCTTCAGTTTCTCACCTGTCAGATGGCTCTAGGGCAGCTCTCAGGATGGAGAGGCCAAATTAAGCTGAACAGGTATTAAATATGAATCCTATGTGGTCCCTTAAGTCACAGACTTTTAAATCTAGATGAGTTAGTGTAGCCTTTTTGAGTTCACAGGCAAGAAGAGATGGCCCAGAGATGGAGTGCGCCCTGCCCAAGGTAACACAGCAAGTCTGTAGAACAGCCATGACCGGAGCTGTGGTCTCTCGCCTGCCAGGGTGGCACATGTTCCTTACCAAAGATCCTGTCTGCATCAAGTCACATCCATGTTCTTGGGGGAGAATATGTTGCTAAGGCCCAACCTCAGAGCAGATGAGCTCTTCAAAGAGGCCCATCTTTTCCAGAAAGAGGTGGGGCTATGGTGTGCAGAGAGGACTCACTCCTAGAGAGGAACTCAGGTTCAAAACAAAACCCAGAGGCCTTTTCTCACAACAGGTTTCTCTGCTGATTCCTGGGGAGACAGAGCTGGGGTGGGGTGACAGAACGGGTGCTTTGTTCAATGCTCCGGACTCTTAGCCTCCATTCCCCTTCACTCTCTCTGAGGGTGGCCCTTCCCTGGGCCCTACAGACGCCATGTGGTGCAGAACACATTGGTATCCTGCCATATCCGCCAACACTCACTACTTGCATGTGTGCTAGTACTAATTCAAATTGCCAGCACCTTTGCTTCTTTTCCTGAGGACTTTTTCACTGGAGCCTTCTCTGCTTTCTTGCAGGGCAGGCCCAATGAGCCAGAATATTAAATATCTCCAGAACCCGCCCTCAGTCAGTGACTGATGGAGTGGGTATTTACATATCCCAGCTCCCTCTCCGCTTAGGTGGAATGACTTGGAGGTGCACATTCTTCTCTGATGGTCTCCCAGAGCTCCTCAGCAGAATTAAGCCCCAGTTGGCCACATGGCAACTTGCTGGATGACACACCCCTATTAGATTTCTTCTTTCTCTGACTCACTTCCCACTCCCTACCTGGTGTCTCCTGGGATTACCTCCCACATTAACTACTTGCATCCAAATACATATCTCAGGTTCTTCTTCTGAGGAAATCCAAATAAGAAGCCTCCCTCCCTCCCTTCAGAAAGGGCCGTCAGTGGGGCAGTGCCTGGATAGCATCCTTAGGACACAGGTGGTCCTCTCTCAGTGCCTGCCCCTCTCTACTTCAGTCTCCTTCAGTCCCTTGAAGTTTGCATCTACTGGAGCAGCTCCTTCCAGGGACCCACAAAGGGGAGCTTTCCAATTTCAGCCAGCATGGGTCTGGCAGGACAAGGAGGTACACAGAATGTCGGGCTGTCTCTGCATCATGCCCAAGCCACCCTCGCTTGATAATGGTAATTTACTCAAGATTGAATGTGCAGACCTTTAGCTTCAATGAGGCACCCAGGCAGTCTCAGCAGAATTACCTGCCTCCTCCTTATCCACTCTTGCAAGATGATGCCATTAACATTTCCAATACTTGTAGGAAATGGTTTTTCAGATCCACAATTCATTGTAATGAGTTAAATCTCTTTTCTCTGAAAAAAAAAAAAAAATGCACTGTTCTTTACCCTCTATAGTGCCCAGAAGACAGGAAGAAAGAATATCAAGTATCCAAATAATATTCCCTTCCCATCCCCACCTCTTGGAAGTGATTCTCTCTTTAAGTGGATGTGGCTTGAGATGACTGGTTTACTGGGCTGTCTTTGATGATAGACAGAGGGAGAAGGCGTTGTGCTTTGTTCTGAGAGTAAGAGCTGTATGAAGGAGGAAAGTGAACCCTCTCTGGGGGGTGGGCATGAGACCTTAGTGGAATGAGAACCAGTGTTGGAGACTGAGAACTTGGAGGGAAGTGAGAGCTGGAGAGGTGTGGCATAGAGGGGCATGAAGGTAATGGATCTCAGGATTCCAGGAGGAGTAAGGCCCCTACAACTCTATAAAGAAGCCCTCATCCTTATGCCTTCCCCCAAGCTATTAAACTTTTTGGAGCCTTGAATTCCTCATTCATGAAATGGGATGATGATATACACCTTACTAGGTTACTAGGAGGATCAAATGGCATAGCATCCCCGTGGCATTTGATAAGTGCCTGGAACATCTTACACTTTCCACACAGGTGAATTTCCGCACCTCACCACCTGGCACAAGGTGAGTCTCTCATCTTATGGCCCATTTCCAGTAAGATCTTCTGGTCTTTCCCAAGACAGAGTGAAGTGAATAACCGGAGCACCTCTATGCTAAATAACTAAACATTGGTTTGTATACTCAAACCTGGATGTGTATCAGAATCACCTGGAGGGCTTATCAAAATGCACATTGCTGGATCCCACCCCACAGTTTCTGATTCAGTGAATCTGAACTGGCGCCCAAGAATTTGCATTTCTAACAAGTTTTCTGGTGCTGCCGATACTATTGGCCCAGGTCTAGAATAAAAATGAAACTGAATTTATATATTTGTGCTAATTTCTTACAACATACCAGGTGTGTTCATATTTTATATCTTTTAATCCTTGCAGCAAGTCTATACAGATATATACAATTTGGATGTTATAACTGGGTAAGTAAAAGCTCAGGAGAGGTGGTAACCTGCCCCAGGTGATATGGTAAGGGTGTGACAGGACTCACGCCTGCATTCAGACCCCACCCAATCCATAATCTTCCTTCTGCTGATGGCAAGAATTGGCTGCCAATCTTTGGAAGGGTTAAGCTGAGTCTACAGGTGTGGTGAGGGGTCAGCTATGAGGAGAGGAAAAATTTGAGCCCAGGATCCAGGCACAACTGCTAGCTTTGGATGGGGGTGTTCTTTGAACATGCAAAGGCCCTGTGGTCAGAGTGAACATAGCGCATTTGAACAACTGAAAGAAGGCCTCAGTTATCAGAGCAGTATGTGAAGCTAGAGAGAGAGAAGTCGGTCCCACACCATCAGATCATGTAAGACACTGCGGGGTGTGCTAGGCTTTGTCCTCTGTCGGTGGTGTTCTGTAGCTGACTCATACCAGCTTGTGAGAGCAGATTGTTAAATTTTCAGGAATTTTGTGAGCTGGTTGATGCTATGTTGGTAGCCTGAAATTGGTTATGGTGGGAGTATTTACACCACAGAAATCAGCAGACATTACTGATCAGGGCCTTTTTTCCCACAGGGAGCCGTTTGTTAAACGTTTTCTAACATACTGCTGGTCTTTGACCTCAAGTGAGGAACAGCAGATAGATTGCAAACTGAGTGATGATGTTCCCCTAGACTTGTGTTAAAGGGAGCGCTTTGAATCTCTGTGTCTTGGTACTACGTCTCTCTTCTACCTTCTGCCACTAGTTCCTGCCTCCCCACAGCCAGCTTTTGCCCATCTCTCACCTCAACTGAAAGCGGGGGAGCCAGGCTCCTGCACCTTCCTCTCGCCTCATTGAGGAGTTTGCCTCTCCTCCACATGACTCTTCTTAACTCCTCTCCTTGTCTTGAATATCAAACAAGGAGTACCAAATTAGCTGTTTTTCAAGCTTGCAAAATGTAGATAGAGCATAATGAACATTCTGGGCTGCTTGTAAATTACCTCGTATAAACGCCTTCACATCGCCTGCCGCCCCATCTTTCTCCATGTGCATGTGGGTAAACACAATTTTTTATTCTTCTAATTATATAAAGTTAGAAGAAGAAGGGGACACAGAATAATATTAGCATCTCCCAGAAGGAATAAATAAACCATGAGGACACTGCCACTCCTTGCAATGCCTTTCCGGTGGACCTACAGCTGAATTCCACCCTTTAGTGAACATACACAATAGTTCTTTGCCTCTGCAGGTAGATGGATCTGTATTTGGTACAGAGGGCAAATTGAGAGCACCAAGTGTCTAAGTGTCTCTGCTATTAGTTCACTGTCTGCCTCCCATTCAGCCCCCAAACCATCATTTATTAAGCACCTGCTGTGTACCAGGCATTGTCCTAGTATTTTTCTTTAGAGCGGTTTTAGTTTTACAGAAAAACTGAGCAGAAAGTACATTGTTGCCCATGTACTCCCTCCCACCCACGTACTGTTTCCCTTGTTATTAACATCTTGCATTAAGACGTGTGGTACCTTCATTTACAATTAATTAACTAATATTGATTTAGTATTAGCTAAAGTCCATAGTTTACATTTGGGTTTGCTTTTTACGTTGTACAGTTCTATAGGATTTGACAAATGTACAGGGACATATATCCACTATTGCAGTATCGTATAGAATAGTTTTACTGTCTTAAACATCCTCTGTGCTTCACCTATTCATCCTTCCCTCCTCCCAAGCCCCTGGAAACTACTGATCTTTTTACTGTGTCTATAGTTTTATCTTTTCCAGAAGGTCATATAGTCAGAATCATACAGTATGTGGTCTTTTCAGATTGGCTTCTTTCGCTTAGCAATATGCATTTAAGTTTCCTCCATGTCTGTTGTGGCTTGATAACTCATTCCTGCTTATCACTGAACCTTACTCCATTGTATGGATATATAATGAATGTTTTTTGACTTACAGTGGGGTTATATCCCCATAAACCATAAGTTTAAAATATCATGTTAAAAATGCTTTTAATATACCTAACCTGCCAAACATCATAGCTTAGCCTAGCCTACCTTAAACATGCTCAGAACACTTACATTAGCTTATAGTTGGGCAAAATTATCTAACACTAAGTACATTTTGTACTAAAGTATTGAATATGTCAGGGAATTGATTGAATACTTTGCCAAAAGTGAAAAACAGAATGGTTATATGTGTACTCAAATTATGGTTTCTACTAAATGCATATTGCTCTGGAACTATCATAAAGTCAAGAAATCATAAGTCTAATCATCCTAAGTGAGGACCATCTGCACCACAATTTGTTTATCCATTCACCTATTGAAGGACATATCGGTTGCCTCCAAGTTTTTGCAATTTTAAGTAAGGCTGCTACAAATATCCATGTGCAGGTTTTTCTGTGGACACAAGTTTTCACCTCATTTGGGTAAATACCAAAGAGTGCAATTGCTGGATATAGTATGGTAAGAGTGTGTTTGGTTTTGTAAGAAACTGTCTAACTGTCTTCCAAAGTCAACGTACCATTTTGCATTCCCACCAGCGGTGAGTGACAGGTCTTGCTGTGCCACATCCTCCCCAGCCTTTGGTGTTGTCGGTGTTTTGGATTTTGGCCAGCCTAATATGTATGTAGTGGTATCTTCTTGTTTTTAATTCACAATTTCTTAACGACACATGATGTTAAACATCTTTTCATATGCTTATTTTCCATCTGTGTATCCTCCTTGATGAGGTGTCTGTTCAGATCTTTCTCCCATTTTTTAATTGGGTCATTTGTTTTCTTACTGAGTTTTAAGAGTTTCTTGTATATTTTTGATACAAGTCCTTTCTCAGATACGTGTTTGGCAAATATTTCCTCCCAGTCTGTGGCTTTTCCTCTCATTTGTTAATGTCCTAGCACTTGCACACCTACACTTTCTCATTTAATCCTCTCAAGCCTACATGTTAGAGTTACATAGTATTGGCTCCATTTTGCTGAGGAAACCAAAGCTAAGAGAGATCAGTTGACTTGCTAGGTAATGGAGCTAAGATTTGAAGCCAAGTCTGATCACAGCTCCACATTTCACATCATATATTAAAAGTTTGTCTCACCTGGGCACCATGACTCACACCTGTAATCCCAGAACTTTGGTAGGCCAAGGTGGGAGGATCACAAGGTCAAGAGATCGAGACCATCCTGGCCAACATGGTAAAACCCTGTCTACTAAAAATACAAAAATTAGCCGGGAGTGGTGGTGCGCACCTGTAGTCACAGCTACTTGGGAGGCTGAGGCAGGAGAATCACTTGAACCCAGGAGGCGTAGGTTGTGGTGAGCCGAGATCACACCACCGCAGTCCAGCCTGGCAACAGAGCGAGACTCCGTCTCAAAATAAAGAAAAAGTTTGTCTCACTTGACATAAGTTAGCTGTGTGGGCATTAATTTTGGTTACATCATAATAAAGCACCCTTCCACTGTCCCAGAAAAGAAACACTGTATTAGGCTGCTCTGCAGAGCCCAGCATGATTCCTTGAGTCTTGGTGGCTTCATAGGGCATGAAGAGCCCTATGAAATCTAACCCTCCCTGCCCTCCCATCTCCCCTACCATTGCTGTTCCCCTCACACTCTGCTTTCCCAGGACAGGAGAGCCTTGCAGCTCTCCCGCTGTGCTTGCTTTTTTCAGGATATCTGCCTTCACCCCAGCCATTCCCTCTGATGAAAGACTTCCTCATTGTGCACTGGTCAAACCTGACTCATTTTTAATTCCTCATTCACATGACACTACACAAAGCCCTCTAGTCCCCATCTTCTGGATTTGGAAGTTTTGCTTCTGCATACGGTCTGTCTCCACTAAATTGACAAATTCCTTAAACATGAGTATCACATTTAATAGCACTTTCTTAATCCCTTCAACTAGGCTGGCACATAGTAGGTGTGCAGTATACACGTTCTTAATAAATGAAGGAGAGATGTTGTCAAACACCATCATCTGGTGGCTAGAGGTCCCCTTCATCTGTAAGAACGCTTAACTAGAATAAATTAGTTTGTTTGTTTTTGTTTTTAATCATTTTTGCTTTTCGTTTTTTCAATTTCATTTTCTATTTTAAAAATTCCCTTTCAACATTTTAAACCAGAATCTCTGTTTCCAGTGCTGTGGGCCCCAGGGGCAGGCATAACTCAACAAATAAAGGAGATTTCTGAATCAATAAGTCATAATGAGACCATTGAGTGAAAACACAATGTGCATTTTCACTTTTTTAAGGCCTGCAGCTCCTGGAACTGCTGGTAACAGAGGCTTGATGCCCTGGGCTGAGAGTCAGGTGCCAGGCTTTGTCTGAATTCCAGCCTGCTACATGAGCTGTCCTCCAGGAAGTCCTCCTCTCTGGAGCTAGAATCCTGCAGGAACTGGGGACCAGCTGTTTACACAGATTCCATCTGTAGTGCCTGTGAGATACCCAAGGCTGGGGGGCAGCAAGTCATGTGGGCAGAGTAGGGTTTCAGGGTCAGGTCAGATAAACCTAAGAGAGAAATCCTGTATCTCCCACTCACATGATGCATAACTTCAGAAACTTGCCGAATCTTTCTGAACCCCAGTGTCTTCATCTGTGAAATGGGAAGGCTCATAATACCATATGGTTCTGGTATCTTTATAATAACCTATAGGGCTATTTTGAGGCATAAATGATTGAGAGGGATAATGTATCTAAAGTCTCTGGTACCTACCATGGATCCAATAAAGGTTAACTTCAAACTCCTCCCCTATGTCACACTCCACTCTCCCACCTACCCAAAGGGATTGCTTAGACCACCCACCTGCTCCCTCTAGTTGCTTCTGCTGGAACTTTTCCCCCTGATGAGTAAGAAAAGTGGCGTGTAGTATAACTCACTGTCTAGCACATTGCCTGCCTGCCACATGGAAGATACTCGGTGAATGATTCTTAAATTAATGAATAGATATGGGGTGTATCTTATACCAGCCCTAGGCTTATTTGTCCATCATAGGACCCATTCCTTACCTTCTCCCACTCTATTGCAGGTAACTGACCCCTGTAGGTTGCATTTCTCAGGCTCTCTTGTCAGCTCTCAAGGTTCGGCCAATGACATGCACTGGGAGACTGGAGAGAAGGAAGAAGGGAGAAGCCAGGGTATGACAACTACAGTTGCCTTCTTTAGCAGCAAGGGAAGCTCCTCCTTGTCTCCAGCTCCTACCAGAATCCCACTGTGGCCTTAGGTTCCAGCAGGTGGCCCCAGCTCCTGAGCACTGCTAACTCCACTGCCTTCCTCCGTCCCTTCAGCCCAAGGGCAGGTGGTGTCTCCTTGTTGCTGCTGATCTCTGAATTTCTCCACTCTCTTCTGTCTGGCTGCTCAACTCTTCTGTCACCCAGGCAACCACTTCTCTGTAGTTAATTCCCTCTGCTGGGTATATTTGAAGTGATTTCTAACATTGTGCTTACACCCCCTTTGGAAGCAGGAGCCACTGAACCCAGAGTTAAGAGTGCTTCACTCTTCTGTGCTTCACCATTCACTGGCCATGTGGCCAGTCAGGCTTTCTGGGGCCTCAGTTTCCTCATTTGTAACCAGCGGCTAACAACCCATCCTACTTCTCTCCCATAGGGTCACTTGAGAACCCAATGAAGTCATCCAATTATACATTTTCCATGTACTTATAGAGTACCTGCTGTATGTCAGGACCCTTTGAAGGTGCGGGGGATGGAACAGGGAATAAGACATAATGTCCCAGTTCTCAAGGGAGTCTTGGTTAGTTGCAATAAATGTGCCTTGTAAACTGCAGAGTGCTGTATAATTCTAACAGGATAAGCTGACCTGACCTCCTCCTCCTTAACTCCCACAAAACCCTTGGGGATTTCAAGAGCTCTCCGGCCCAGTTCCTAGGGACCCCATTCCTGCCCTAGAGGAAGGTGAATTAGGATGCAGTGACTGCACAACGATATGTGCACAGTGACCTGGATAGCAAAGCAGGGTCCCTCCTCCCAACCAGACCCAACCAATGTTTCACTGTATGTGTCTATTAGCGTGTCAGAGCTCACTTAATTAATTGTAAAGGGTTATCTTGATTCTTCTGCTGTACTAGTTTTCTTTTAATGGTTTTTATTTGGTGTTATTTGAAGTAAGCATGCTATAAAATAAAGCCTGCAAATCTTGTTTATGTCTAGGTTGTGTTTGAAAAGGTATCCTCTCTAACACAAAGTTTAGTTATTGATGGCCTCTTTTATAATGATTTAGTCAGCCTCACTTTAATAATAGTATTAATAACAATATATGGATAAATACAATCTGTTTGCAACAGTACTCCAAGGGGCAAAAGAAAAGCAATTTGTGCATGTGTGGAAGATAGGTAAACTTGCTGTTTTTAACCAATGTGAAAATGGAGTATATTAATCCAGATGCAACACTCTCCTGTCCTGAGCATTTTTATATGGTCTCTCACATTGTCCGACGAAGCAGGTATTTCCATCCCTGTTTTAATGATTAAATCACTACGACTTAAGCAGGTGACTAATCCAGTTAGCTAATGACAAAATCAGAAGGGAAGGTAGAAAAATGAGAAGTGCTTACCTCCCTGAGCCTCCACTTCCTCTTCTATAAATGGGAATAGTAACTGAGGGTAGTGTTGAGGGTTAAATGAGAGAGTAGCGTGATGCCTGATAAGCAGTCATTAATAAACAGTAGCTCTAAAGGAGGACTTAACTGCCTCCTCACCCTAAGGCCTCTTAACCATCCCCTGATTTCTGCTTTCTCTGCAGACGACCATTCCCGGGTGAGGCTGCTGGTGCTGGATGGAGACCCGCACTCTGACTACATCAATGCCAACTACATTGACGTGAGTGTCTTCATGGGGCTGGGAAGCCAGGGTCTGGGGCTGGCTTTTGCAGGCTCAAGATCTGTGGTATACACCAAACTCTCCTCCATAAGGTGGCCCTTCCAGAGCACGTGTAACTAACTAGTGTAACCCAAGGTGACTGTCCATCTAACGCAGCATCCTCTTTCGAGCTGGCTGTAGTAGCCTGCTCTATGGGACCTAAGGATAAGTGATAGTCTTACTCACTCACCCCATTTATTCATTTGTATGGATGTCTGTTGATCCATTCCTTCATTCACATAAACACACGACAATTTATGCAACAAAAATTTTAAAGTGCCTACTGTAAACTGTATACTAGATGCTATGGGAACCATAATGCTAAAAATACCATGATCTCTACCTTCTAAAACCTTAGCAGGGAGATAACGTGCATATCAGTAATTCCAGGGCAAAGCAGAAAGTGGTAAGTGTCATAAGTACAGATAACATACTGCAGAGATTCAGAGGTAGGGAAAAATATCAATTCTCCCATCAGGAATGCAAAATAGGATGTAAACTAAAGCTTCAAGCACGTAAAGGTATGATTAAAAATCAAAGAGAGGGAAGAGGGGCCTCTGGTTAGAGAGAATAGCACAAGCCAAGGTGGAGCAACTGGAAAGGAGAAATGTAGCAGCTCCGCTTGAGAGGAGCAGAGAATATGAAACAGGAATAGTGGAAAATACTGTTGGGGCTACATCAGTGATGATTAAATGCTCAGACTTAGGAAGTGGGACTTTATCCCGTAGACAAGAGGAAATACTAAAATATTAAAAATGTTTTATCAAGGAAGTGACCATCTCAGAACTGAGCTTTGGGATGATTTATCTGCTACCAAGGATAAGATAGATCAGAGGGAAGAAATTCTGAAATTAACACAACTACAACCAATAAGGAGAGAGGCTGCTTCAGTAATCCAGAGATGACTGAGGCAGAGACTGAACTCAGACAGGAGCCAGGAATAGTATGCATGGAAGTGAGAAAGTTTGCAAAGCAAGAACATGGCTGCTGGGGTCAGAAGGACATCCCAATGTGACTGATTCGAGCCATGCATCTCAAGACCTCGCCTCACAGTCCATGGGTCTTGAAGAATGGCAAGGGATTCATATCGGTCCCCATTCTCTGAAATGTATTTATAGATAAGCTGTAAAGTATGGTGGTATAGTTTGTGAATTGCCCCTTAATCTAGACTAAGCCAGATGAGTTATTAATTCAGCAAATACTTAGTGAGCCTTGTATTGGTCATTTGACTGTTTGCCCTCAGATCTATTCCTTGTCCTTCCGTGTTCTGCTTTACATTGCAGGTGTGTGGATGTGTGTGTGTGTGTGTGTGTGTGTGAGAGAGAGAGAGAGAGACAGACAGACAGACAGACAGACAGACAGACAAACTGAAGGATGATGGAAGGACAATGTATTCTCTGTCTCACTCCCTTCCTTGGGCAGCAGCTCCAGCAGTGGCTGTATCCTGCCTGTGGCTCCATCTTTCCTCAAGCAGACCTGCCATAGTCCCATCTCCTGCCAGTCAGCCCCAGCTCCTGGACTCTGGTCATTTGTCTGTCTCCCGTTAACCCACTAGTTCTAAGGGTGGTTGCAGCTTCCTGCTGACCCTGATCTCTGGGTTGCCCCACTGTTCTCTGGCATCTTGGCTCCTCCATCACGTGTGTAACCAACTCCCTGTACTGAATTACCTCTGTCTGAAACACCTAGGGTGGTTTCTATTTCCCTAACTACACCCGAGTTAACAAAGGGCTTACTACATGGCCAAGAACTGGGGCTGGAACTTCAGTGGAGTTGAAGATGGACACTGTCTCTGCCACCATGACCCTTCCAGGAAAGCTCACAGGAGATGGCCAGTTCTGAATAGCTTTTCTCCAGCCCAGAGCAAGGCACTCTGAGCATGCACTCATCATGCCAGCAGCCTGTTCCTCATACATCCAGTATTCAATTCACAAACAAAGAGCAGACCGTCCACCGTATATGGGAAAATACTGACTTTTAAGAGCAGGTCTGTAACCTAAAAGAGACTCAAATCTGGTGAGGAAATCAGATAACAAAACAGACCTTCACAGAGTAGGGGCTGTGGGACCGTAAAGGAAAATCGAAGCTTCAGGTTGGTAGGGAAAGGGAAGTAGCCAGTGAAGGCTCCCTGGAGGAGGTGATGTCTCAGTCTTGCCTTGGAAGATGACCTACAGCCAGCCAGGCAAGACAGGTTTATAGTAACCAAAGAATTACTGATCACCATTCATGTACCAATGTCACCTTAACTAGTATCACAACTTCACAAGGTAAAGTACCATTACTACCCGTTTCCAGATGAGTAAGCTGGGTCTCTTAAGACTATATAACTTGTCCAGAATTATACTGCTAGGAGGTGGGGGAGGAGGGAGCAGAAATCTGAGTCAAGAGCACCTCTCCTACCATACCCTGCTGTCTTTAATAATCACAGTGAGCAATGGCAACACCAACTGGCTCTTAATGAGTCACTCTCAGGTCCTATGATGGGTGACTTAAGTAAGTCAGCTTATCAAAACTTCTTAACAACCCTACAGGGTAGGTGTTAACATTCCCATTGTCTAGATGGGGTGGGCCGAGGTTTAGATAAATTACAAATATGTCCCAGGCCATGCAGCTGGTCAGTGGCAGAACCAGAATGGGAACCAGACCTGAAGGGCTCCCAGTTACAGCACTCTTTCTCCTTCCCCTTCCCACCCACTCCCAGACACCACCTTGTAGCCAACACACAGCAAGGACTGAGTCAGCCTATGTTGATGCAGGCTGAATTGATTCCGTCCATTTCTCCTTGACCTTGTCTGTGGCTGAGTGGATATGACCCTAAGGGCCACAGCCCACACAGGATCTTACCTGCCTGAGTCTCTGTATCTGGCATTCATCATTTGACTAGAATCCCCCAGCAAAAGTCATTTTCCTAGATAGGCACTCAATCTGAAGTTGAATGAGCATCTGACTACAGTCAGGGCCAAGATACACTTTAGTATTTTACAGGCAACAAATGAAACTGCTTTAAATGCAAGTTAATCTGTACAATACCAGTGCTAATTATGCCTCTGATTTCTTTCCTGTTTCATCATTACAAGGCATGTTTCAAGCCTTTAAAAACATGAAACCAGAGGTCTAGGTTAAGAGCACTGTCCAAGGTCATACAAATGAACTTCAGTTCTCTGCCCACTTAGGACACACCACAACCTCCTCCTTCTCTCTGTAAGAATAGGTTCTACAGACAGGGCAAATGGCCTCTGTTCATGCTGTCTTATTATGGGATATTGAACTCTGGGTGAATCTCACTGGTTGGACTCCAGGGCTGATAAAGTCATGAATCTGGTCTTTGTTGAAGGCCTGACTGTTGAATCTAGGTCTTTTGGATTACTAGCTTTGTGATCTTGGGTAAATTACTTACTCATTCTGATATCTATGATATGAGATAATGGTGCCACCCCTACAAGTGTGTGATAACTGATGTAAAGTATCTGTCATGCTCTCAAAAAGAAACATAGGCTTCCTCAAAGTGGGTAACCAAGGATAGCTTAATATGGATGTGAAAAGGGTTAAGAGAAACCAGTAGGTTAGGATGCAGTATCTCTAGACTGGCAATAGTAGGGAGTCCTTAGCAGCCCTAGACCCAGACAAGGGAAGGGAGTAGCTATGAGAGAGAGCTGACCTTCAAGAACTGAAGCCCTTGATTGGGCAACAAGGTCAAGCAAGCCATGGTGACCCGGCAGGGAGGAATCTAGAAGAACATATGCCCCAACCTCCTCCTGGCCTCTGAGCTCCTGCTCTTGTTCCCCATTGACTAAACCCAATTTGAAGCAGAAAGCAATGGGAGTGCATGGTGTGACCCATACAGAGCAGACCATGGAAAGAAAAGGAAATGGAGGGACAAAGGGAAGATAACCAGCCACAAGCAACTCCTGGCACAGTTACCACTACAGAGTGAAGAGTGGAGGAACTCCATTAATTGTGAACCAACTATATACTCCTGCAAAGATAAAATTCCTGGGGTCTCTATAGGGAATCCTAGCAAAACAATACTCCAGACAGCTAACTAGGCCCTCACTCCATCACCCTGGTCTCCGCCCTAGCCAGAATCCTTCCTGGCTCTCTAAAGAGCTAACTGCCCACGCTAGAATCATTTTTCCACAATTGGATCTTGATGATTCATTAAAATAACTCCATTGGGATAATGAGCTGAATGGGGCCAGCCCTGTCTCTGCCTCCGGAGGCCGTGGTCTGTTACTGTCTGAACCATCCTGCTGGCAGGTTTGTTTGCACACCCGAAAATGTATTGGCCACTTAAATCTGTTATAAATTACCAGTCTGGAAATAAATATCGTATCTGGGTCCCCAGTAAGTAACAGATGCATGAGTGCAGAGTGAGATAAATGTGTTTTGGATGCAAACCTCTTTCCCATTGCTCACAGACAGATGGAGGCAGGCCCAGTGCTGGTTTGCAGTCGATCTGCGTGCTGTGTAGGTGGGACTTAAATGAACTCAAAGTTCTTTTAAGGTTAGGAAGTTTTCTATACTCACTCTTGGCAAATCCCCAGAGGAGCCCCAATTGAGCAGTACATTTCCTTTTATCTCCTTTGCTGAGGAGTCTCGTGGTTAGAATGTTTTCTCTTTGGGGACTGTGTGGGTTTTTAGAAGCCAAGGAGGGTCTCTTTACTCAGATGCAGCGTGGGGACAGGCACACAGCATGCATGCATTCAGTCAGTATGAATTTTTCAAGGCCAGTGGCCCAGGCTGACTTCTAGGTGCTAGGAACATGGCCATGAGCAAGCCAGTTACACAGCCCTGGCTTCATGGAGCTCCCATTCAACTGGGGGAGACACACAATAAGCATGTAAATAAATAAAGAATAGTATGCTATCTGGTGATAAGTTCTCTAAAACAAAGTAAGCGAGAAAAGTAGAAAGAAGCTGATGGGGTAGTCAGAGATGAACTCTTCCACAGAAGTGATTGACAACTGAGCAGATGCCTGGATGGAGTGAGAGAGCAAGTCACTCAGTTACCTGGGTGCAGACATAGCAGGCACAGGGAAGGGCGAGTGCTAAGGCCTCTGGATGGACATGTGATCCCTGTCTCTGAAGAAGGGTAAGAGCCAGTGGACAATGAAACAATGGTAGAGGAACTGGGAATATCACTGAGGGGATGAAATGGAAATGACAAGAGGTGTCAAGATGCCCAAACCAGGCTTAGGGAGACAGTCAACCACCACCTCCTCTGAGGTGACCTCCTTGGCTGTTCAGTTCCCATGGGTGCTCCACAGAGTCCCCACATCTTCCCATTAGTAGCCTTTACCCCAGTCTGTTGATGTCTGCAAGTTGCTCAAAAGCAAAGTTCACATTCATCTGGTCCACTTTTGTATTTCCAGTGCCTTGTATATCGTAGTAGGTGCTTAATTAATACCTGTTGATTGACAGTGAATGACTGTGCAAACAAATGAATTCACAAAATAGAGAATCCACGCCATTTAACTCCACAACTAAAATGTGAATCTCTTGCTCAGAATGTTATCCCACTGAATTTCAAGTACATTAGAAGCTTCCAAATCACAGCTTCTTCCAGGGTCTCTTTTTTCTTCCAGCCTAAGCATTAAGGGGATGCTCCAACTTCAGCTCAAAAACATTCATGCATGCATTTCACCAACCAGACAGCTGAAAACTGCACCCAGCTCTGGGTGGCATGTGCCATGGCCCAGGAGGAGAAAAGTCCAAACAAAAAATTGCTGCCACATATGGAATTGTATTCACTGAGCATATACAAAGCTCTACTGGGCCACTCAGCAGGAAGCAGTCAGCTGTGCATCCCAGAGGAGAGCACATTTCAAGAGCAGTTTGGTGAGGCTGAAACACAGGATATGTGGGGTTGTAGAAGTGGACAAAGAGGGACAACTGGAGGTGAGGCTGGAGATAAGGATGGAGACAGATGACTAGTCCCAAGCTAAGGCATCTGGACGTTACCATGCAGGCAGTAGGGTGCTACTGCAGGCTTATAAGCAGGGTAGAGTGCAAAGAGGAAGCTCATGGGGTTAGGAAGCAAAAAGGCTACAGAGGAAAACTGGAGGCAGGGAGGCCAGCTACAGGCTGATGCTGTGGCCTCAGCCAGGGACGATGAGGGCTGTGGGAGTGAGTGATGGGGATGGTAAAAGAGGGTAGACTTGAGAAACTGCATCTTTACAGATCTAGGAGATTATTTTCTATTCCCAAAACTACTGAAGAAAACCCTTGAGTTTAATTCTTTCTTTTAGCCTGTGCAGCCCTGTCCACTTCACTTGGAGGAAAAGATAGGTCTTCCTCCCTCTTGTGTCACAGGGAAGGGTTCATTATTTCATTAACAGAAAGGAGGTCTTATCATCCCCTGAGAGGCCCGCATACACTTTTAGTCTTGATAGGCACTCAGTAAATAAATGTTTGCCAAATAAACAATAAAAAACAATAGCAAAGACATATATGTTAAATCTTAGAATAGTGCCTGGCACATCGTAACTGTTACATATCAACTCATTTAATCTGAATAACACCACTATGATGTAAATACCATTATCCCCATTATTTTTTTTTAATTTTATAGATTTAGGGGGTACAAGTGTAGCTTTGTTACATGGATATATTGCACAGTGGTGATGTATAGGCTTTTGGTGTAACCATCACCTGAATCGTATACATTGCTCCTATTACATTATTTCTCATCCCTCACCTCCCTCCTACCCTCCCACCCTTCTGAGTCACCAGTGTCTACTATTCCACACTCTGCATCCATATATACACATTTAGCTCCCACTGTAAGTTGCGGTATTTGACTTTCTGTTTCTGAGGGTTTTTTTGCTTTAGATAATGGCCTCCAGGTCCAAAGATGTATCTATGTTGCTTCAAAAGTCATGATTTTGTCATTTTTTATGGCTTAGTAGTATTCCATGGTATATGCGTATATATGTACATATACTATATCTACCTATATATGGAATACTGTGTGTGTGTGTGTGTGTGTATAACATTTTCTTTATTCAGTCATCCATTGAGATGGACACATAGGTTGAGTTCATATCTTTGCTATTGTGAATTTTAAAACTCAGGTACAAAGAGGCTAAGTAGCTTGTCCCAGACCACACAGCCTAGAAGGGACAGAGCCAGGATTCAAACCCAGGCATCTGGGTTTCAGAGTCCATGGTACACATAACCACCATGCTATGTTGCCTGTCTAGCTGGTTGGTCAACAGCTTGTTTATTGGGTATTTTCTCTGAGCCTCAACATTGTGCTGAGCTCTGTGGGAAAAAAGAATTTTTAAGCTAAGTAGGGAGTGTCTGTCCTTAAGAAGCCGACAACCTCACTGAGTACATATGATTGCTCAAGCACAGAGTTTAAGTGGGGCTGCTGATTGCTCTGTGGTTAATCCAGCAGTTCTGGTCATGACATTGTCCCTGGATTGGTGCCAACTTCCAACTGCAGAGCAGGCCCAGCAATTGGAAGGTGCCTACAAAATAGTTATTGAGCGTGTGAAATACAAAGGTGGAGAAATGTACAAGGGACTTAGAAACTTGTCTTTGAATCTGAAAGTGGGTCTAGAACTTTAGAGATGGCCCATCTGTGGCACCATAAGCCATACAGATGGCAGTTCTGTTTCCTGAAGGAGGCCTTGAGACAGTTTATCCACCTCAGCAGGACAAAAAGACAGGTCAGCAACATCTAAGACAAAGACATCAAACTTTAGGACGTACTTTCTCTGACATGGTTAACCGTAAAAGTTGAGTGGATTTCAGGACTGTCAACAATCTCTCCATCGATAGTCTCCATAATTGGCATCTGTGTTCTTTAAAAACTTTATTCATCTATTCATTCATTTACTCATGTATTTATTTAACAAATACTAAGTGCATTCAGCGTTCCGCACTACATGCAGATCTGTCTGATTCCAAAATTAAAACTTCTTCTCAATATGACTGTAACTGGAAAGAGGACACTCCATGTATGCCATGCCCAGGCAAAAGAGGAGTCACCTTCAGCCTCTCCTCCAGTGATTAAGGTTATGAGGCAGCGGGGTACTCCCCCACCAGAGTACAGCAGGGCCTGCTGGAGTGCTCTGAAATGTACACAGAAATTAGAAACTGGTCTTTGGATTAGCAGGTAGCTTTATGGGTCTCCCAGGTCACACCTCCATAAAGTCCTCTCTGTACCTGGGACTTCAATTCCAAGCCCAGGAATGTTGGCACGGAGAATCAATGTGGGATACTTCTCAGTTTGCTTTTTCTAATGGTTACTAATGCAAGGAGTCAACAATTGCATTGTCTTCTTGCTTTTTCTTCTCTGGGTGTCCCATAGGGTCTTGTACAGTGTACTTCACATAATCATGGCTCAGGAAAGACTTTTTGGTGGTTGATGCTCCCCACAAACCTGAAAACTCCTTCCCTGCTTCTTTTTGGGTGCATAAGGATAAGTGATGCCCATCCAGTCGTTGCTCCCGGTGCTACTGGTTCCAAGGCAAGCCTGTGTAGGCACCTCACAAGTAACCATAAGAATAACTAGCATCTAGTGACTTACTACGCACTTTATGTGCAATATCTTATTTAACCTTTGCCACTTCTCTGGGAATAACTGATGCTGTTTCCGTTTTGCCTATGAGGAAATAAAGTCTTAGAGAGGATGTTTATTAATATTGTGCTGTTTGCAAGCTTTGACAAGAGACCCTTCACAGTGCTTTTCTCCGTTATCCAGGGATACCATCGACCTCGGCACTACATTGCAACTCAAGGTAAGTGCCCTCCCTCCTCCTAGTGCCTCAGAGAGGCTTCAAGGGTGCCAGGGGAAAGGGCTCTCTTAACTGCAAGGCTTGGCCTCCTGTCCTGTATCTGTTACTCCAACACCCCATTTCACGAAACAGCCCTGGAGGAGAGGAATGAGTTTCCACCAGCAAAGAAGCCACAGAGGTAGAGGTCTTTGAAATTGTTCATTTGTTTATTTGGGAAGGAAAATGGTGACAAATTTCGCTATAGGAGAAAGGCCCATGAGTGACAGAGGAAGGAGCTGTTACTTGGAAATGGTCAGGAGGGAGAGGCCCAAGCAGGTGCCATCAACACCTGCCAGGGTCAGAGCTGATGGTGCCTTATCTCCATGATGGGTGCGTATCTGTAACAGAGATGCAGCTGGTTGCCCTAGAAAGCAACTTGGCAGTGCGTTTTCAGAAGGCTTAAACATGATCATACCTTTCAAACCCTTCTGGAGAAAAAAGTCCTGAAGATAATTATATATAGAGACAATGACGCATATAAGAACATTCTTCACGGTGTTATCTATAATAGGAAAAAAAAAGTGAAAAATCTTAAATGCCCAACAATTGGTACATTGGTTACATAAAGTGTGTTGCCACCATATTATAGAAAACCTTGCAGCTATTAAAACTATTATGCTTGGTAAGAACTTTTAAGGGTATCAGAAAATGCATATAATAGGTCTGATGCTTATTACAGTAAATACACACATATACATATAAATATAGAAAAATGGTATTCAAACTTTTATATCAAACACATATATTACTTTTGTAATTTTAAAAATGATGAAGGCCCAGGACATTGAAAGAGTAATTTCTGAGGAAATTGCTTTGGTCTGTCAGAGCCTATTTTCTGCTCCTTGTCTTTTTTTGTTGTTGTTTTTTTCTTCCTTTCTGTTCAGGCTCTAGAGGAATGCCTCCAGCATTTGTCAAGCTCAAAATCAGGCATCTCCTGTTTTTGTTCTCAGCATCTGACACCCAGCAGCTCTCTCCACCCTGACCCCAATTGCCTTCCTGTCCCTCATGGAAGTTCTGGAGCCCAGTTTTTGAAAACTCCCCTTAAGCCATAATACAGTCCAGATAAGGTGATGGGTGGAGTTAGGAAGGGTCTGAGCAGGAGGAGGACAAAAGGGAAAGGAGAGGTTGCCAACATTTCCAGTAGATGCTGCAGATTGTGAGAGCTTGGCATGAGACTTTCCCTATCCATACCCTGATCTGGCCCCATCAGGCTCAACATATCTCAGGCCCATGTCTCAGATACTTGGTATCTTAACGAGGATCACCCGGCCTCCCTCCTGCTCACTAGTGTGGAGACTTGACCAACCAGAGAGACAGACCTTCTCAGCTGCTTCTTTGCATTTGCACTGTCTAACCTCACTGCCTTCTCCGTTGGCAGGTCCAATGCAGGAGACTGTAAAGGACTTCTGGAGAATGATCTGGCAGGAGAACTCCGCCAGCATCGTCATGGTCACAAACCTGGTGGAAGTGGGCAGGGTAAGCCTCTCCTGCACTTGCCTGGGCAGAGGAAGCTGGAGGTGCACTCTTGAACATCTCTCTGTTCCATGCATTGTGCTAAGTGCCTCCTAGTCAGTATTTCACCCTCACAGTGACCTACAAGGGAGACGTCATCACTCCTCTTCCACATTCAAGCAATGTCCTTTCCCTTCAAATCCCCTTCATCCCCTTTTCCACCCTCACTCTCCGTTGATGATGTCATCTCATATTTTGAGGAAGTTAAAACCATCCATCATGTACTCCCTCATCGTCACACCACAAAGCTACAATCCTACTTGTATCTACAACCATGCTCTTGCTCTTCCCCTCTGCTGTCAGGTTTGACTATAAGAAATGGCTGTTTTCATTGACCCAGATGGTCAAGTATCAACTGAATCTTATGGCTCAGCCTAATACAACAGCAGCCGTGTCTCTGCCCTTCCAAAGGCAAGCCTAGTGCCCAGATCACAGATTCTACTCAATATTTTTTTTTTCATTTTTCCCTTTCTCACTTGCAAAATAAGTCTCTTTCTCATTGCCAAATTGTTCCCCTTAGCATACAAACGTGCCCGGCACCTCCCATCTTAAAAAGAAAGGAAAAGGTAAATAAAAAGTATTTTCTTGTTCCCGCTTTTCTGCCAAACTTCAAAGACTCACAGAGAGGCTCTGTTTCTTCACTCATGTTCTCTTCTACCCACCCCAGCGTAGCTCCTCCCTCCATCCCACCAACAGTGATATCGTCGGTATCACTCGCATCCTCCTTCATGTCGACGAATCCAGTCTCCAATTCTCTCTTCCCATCTTACTCAACCTCAGTGGTATCCAACCCTTCGCTCCCTGCTCTTCTTCCTCTGACCTCTAAATCTTGATGTTCTTCAGGGCTCTCAGATCTTGATCTCCTGCTGTGCTCCATCTCAACCCTCTCTGAGGTCGTCCTTAACTACTCCTGGGGCTTAGAAATGGGACTGCTATTCCCAGCTTGCTTTTGCCTACTTGGTTAACTCTGGCATGAGGGTGGGCTGCTGAGTTTAAAGGCAAGGTGTACAAACACCAGAATTAAAAGGGCTCTCCACACATCATGTGAACTAACTAAAAAGTGGGCAGGTAAGTTTCTGTTTGGGTAAGAAACAGATAATTTGTAAAGATGAATTCTGACCTCTGATAATGGGAAGGAGAAAATCTGAGCTTTTGTAATCCAATAAAGGGGTATGGACATCTCAGGGCCGAATGGGAATTTAGGACCAGGTGAGACTTTATCCGTGAGTCCATCCTTATCTAGTCCGTTACTCAATTTTACAGATGAGGAAACAGACCTGAAGGGGTAGAGTGCCTACCCTGAAGTCACTCAGCCAAAACCCAGATACAAAATCTGACAGGTGACTCTCATTCCAGTGCTTATGGCCACTCCACTCAGACGGTTCCCCAGGGACCCAGGCCCAGGCTGCGGGTGCTGTGGACAAAAAGGCCAGCCCAGGATTCAGGGATTTGGAGGCAATTTCTAGCCTGTTCTACGATATATCCCACATTGGAAACAGATTCCCTTGATGAGTAGACCATAAATCTAAATTGGATTTGGGGAGGAAAGCAATCTCTTAGAGGAACTCCTGTTAGTGCCAAACCCTGTGCCAGAGACTTATTGTACATTACTGCAACTTTCAACAATCATAGGAGCCCACATTCCTAGTTATCATTCAGGTGTCCTGGGTTTGCATACTGGCTCCATCCCTTACCAACAGTTGACCTTGGGCAATTTTCTTAGTCTTCCTACACTTCCTCGTCTGCAAAATGGGGATAATAATATCTACTTCATAAAGTCGTTTTGAAAAGTCATTAAAATAATACATGTAAAGTATTCGCAGAACAATTTGTGAGCTGGGGTAGACGTAGTACACAGTCAGTACATGTTAGCTATCATTACTGATGGGAAGCTGAGGCTCAGAGAGGTTTCAGCACTTTCTGGGGCTCCCCAGATACTGTTTGTTAGGACCAAGCAATGAATCCATTGGCCCCCCCAAGCCCTGTTGCACTATACCAGTATTTCCCTAAGTGGGTTCCATGGGATGCTAGTCTGCAGGATGGTTAGTGAGAAGAGGGTTCCATGGTTAAATACGTTTGGGAAATGCTGCGTCCTCTGTGCCCCTTTTGGAGAGTCGCAAAACACAGAACACATTAGCACTAGCACGCGAAAGAAGCTGAGTAGTCCTGTAGCAAAGCTGCCTATTTAACTGTGTAGTACAGCATTTCCCAAACTCATTTGACCACAAAACCTTTTTTTGTTTGTTTTTTGTTTCTTGTTTTTTTACCTAACACCTATTAGCACCCAGCGGAACACACTGTGGGAAATGCCACTCTAGGCCGTGCGGCGTCCCCCGGAATGGTAATCACGCTTTTGTTCTTTTAAGGGGAAAACCATGATCTCCTTTTCATCCATGAGTGCGACTTAAAGAGTCGACTGGGGAATGGCTTGCTCGCGTCCAGGGTCAGAGAGGAGTTGCACATCTTCCCTTGGAACCCAGCAGCTACCATCCTTTTCCCAACTAAGAGCCTTTCTCCTTCCAGAACCCCAATTGCCACCTCTGAATGATGTCCCCCTCCCAACCACTTCTGTTTCCACCTATTTCCCACCTTTTATTCTTATCTTTGCCCAGCTGATAGTACTCAGCTGCTCCACGCTGACAGAGCAGAAAGGGGACTCAGTCAGTCCCCAGCCTGGCCACATGACCTTGGACAAGTCACCAAACCTCTGAACTTGAGTTTTATTTTCATCTGTAAAGTGGGGATAATAACACCCACCTATCTCACCTTGTTCTGTTTGATCACTTAGTGTGATAATGCCTTGGAAAATTACAAGGAGCTTTGCAAAAGCAGGTACTACAATTATTTTTAATGGTTCCAGTGCCTCTGGGAGTGAGCTTGGCTCTGCGCAGCTTGCTGATCCCTAGCCAGCTGTGAACCCTGTGGACTGAAATGCCACCAAAGTCACCCTTGGGTGTATTTGAATGGGACGACCAGATGGGACGGCTGCTCACGCTCAGCCGCATGCTTATGCATCCTCGTCTCTGTTCTGTCTCTGTCTCTCACTTGGTTGCAGGTGAAATGTGTGCGATACTGGCCAGATGACACGGAGGTCTATGGAGACATTAAAGTCACCCTGATTGAAACAGAGCCCCTGGCAGAATACGTCATACGCACCTTCACAGTCCAGAAGGTAAGCTTCCCAGTGGCTTTGGGCAGCTTGTCCACCATGAGAGCTGCCTTGTTTGTTCATCCAGAGCACATGGTGACTGAGGGTCTGTTCTATGTCCAGCCCCACGGTTGGCACCAGCAATAGATCAGCAATCAAGGCAGACATGGATCCTGCTACCATAGATCCCACATCTAGTAGGTGGGACAAACTGAATTCAATAAGCAAATCAATGAAATAACAACACATTGTGATAAAAACCACACAGGAATATGCAAAGGATGGAGACAGAAGTCCACAGGAGGATGGGGTGGTAGGAGAGAGCCTCTTTTGGGCAGAGAATGAAGGAGGAGGAACCAGTGAAGGGTGGAAAGGAAGGAAGAGCTACCTCAGCCAGAGGGAAAAAACATGCAATCTGGAGGGGAAGAAAGATCTTGACCTGCTCAAGGCCTGTGGTCTCAACCAGGGGCATTCTGATCCCCCAAAGAATATTTGTAAAATGTCTGGCAACATTTTTGGTTGTCACAACTTAGGGGAGAAGGGTTAGGATGTTACTGGCACCTAGTGTGTAGAGGCTAGAGATGCTTATAAATATGCCACAGTGCACAGGACAGTCCCGAACAACAAAGGGTTATCCAGCCCAAGGCATCAGTATTGTCAAGGTTGAGAAATGCTGGTTTAGACATTGAAAGGAGGCCAGGGCTGTACAAGCGTGGTGAGCAAGAATGTGATTGCAAATAATAATAGATACATTTATAATTTACTATATAATTACTGCTATTCTACCATTGCTGTTATATCATAATGATGGCTAACATTTACTGAGCAAGTACTAAACCAGGTACTTTTCTAAATGCTTTGCGTAGAGTAACTCAGTCCTCCCAACAACCCTATAAGGTAAGTGCTATTATTATCCCCATTTTACAGATGAAGAAACTGAGACACCAAGAGTTTAAATCAGTTGTCCATAGTTGCCCAGCTGCAAGGTTGGTAGAACCAGGATTCGTACCTTGGCCCCTGTAACACATTTCTCTTTCCATTACACCCTAGGTTCCATTTCTCTAAAAGCAACCACTTTAATAGACAATGTGGCCACGGGCCTGAGGATGCAAAAGCACTGGGGACTTACGTGCTTTCAGAGTTGAGCCCTTGAGGCTTGGACAAGTCCTTGCAAGGGCCAAAGCAGGTTGCTCTGCAGACCAGAGCCCGCCATGCACACAGTGCTGTTCCAGCATACAGAGTGGCCCAGGACATTCTGTTTGCTCCTGGCAGCTCCCCCTCAAACCTCCAGACTCCTAAATTCTCAGGGTCTTTTTCATCTGAATCTTCAGTCTTGGGTGAAAAAGTCAGGAAGCCTGTGAACTCCCTCCATAAGAGGAGGGGAAACCATCAGGTACTTGGATGTTGCCTTAGGTCAGGTTGTTTAGAAGCAGAGCCTGAGGCAAGGATTCAGGTACACAAGGTATATCAAGGGAGCTCTCCCAGAAGAAATTCCTAAGAGAGAGTGGGAAGCAGGAGAGGGAAGGGAAGATGCCAAGCAAGGGCAGAGGCTCCAGAGAAGTCTAGCTTAGAGCTGACCCACAGGGAACCTTAAGAGACCCCAAGGGCTTCTGAGCATTAACTGGGCTTAGCACCCTCTTCACAGCACTTGAGCAGACACTCGGCAAACATCACCTACAATTTTAGCTCAAAATCAGTTCCTGAGCTGGGAACCTGGAAATAATAAACAGGGAGTGCTGTCTGCCCTTGAAGACAGCACAGTCGCATTGGGGAGAGAGGATCCTTGATAAATAATCATAGCACAGGTGGGAAGAGCTCAAAGGAGGGCTTCCTGGGACTGAATTGATTTGGAAGATGGCATGAAAAAAAGTTCAAGTATTCTTGAAGCTTTCTCCTCTCTCACTTCAGCTCATCCATCACTGCCTTAATCTGGGCTTCTGGTCTCTTCCTCCTAACAGGACTGTTTGCCTCTAGTCCTGCTCTTATGTTAGTTTGGGTTTCCTGGAAGCAGAGCCAGAAGCAGCAGAGGTTTGGGTGTCCTGGCTCATGTGTTGAGGGAGAGTTTGCAGGGGGAAGGCGGGGAGAGAGGCAGAGTGGGGTGGGGAAAGGAGCTGAGTGGGGATGTGGCCTCAGCAGAGACTTGCTTCCACCTGACCCCATGGGAGCCTTGGAACATGAATGGTACTGCACACTTGGTCCAACCTTGAGGCAAAAAGGCCTCGGGTGCCCCCATTAGGGTAAACAATTCTTCTGGTTCTTCCAGAACATTACTGGTTTTTTCACTGTAAGTCCTGTGTACCAGGGAATCCCTCAGTCTTGGGCAGACTGGGCAAGTGGCAAGCCAGTTGATCAGTCTCCCTCTACTATCAGTCACTGAAGGATGCTGCCACATCCCAGGGGAGAGGGTTCCTCTTCAGCTGAGAACAGTTCCCTTCACAAGAGGGTAAGTGTGAGTTGTGTGCAGCCACGAGACTCAGAGCATCTGGCGAGGAGTACACTGGGCCAGTGATGGGGATCTGAGTGGGCACCAATAGTGCTCTCTCTGCAACCCCCAATACACCCACCTCAATCCATCCTTCATGTAGCAGGATGCAGCCTCCTGAAATGCAAGTCTAACGATGCACTTCCTCTTCTGTCGAACCATCTGTGTAATCCCCCTGTAGCTTCCCAATGCCTTTGAGATAAAGTCCAAAGGCACTAATATAGATTCAAGGCCTTCTGGGATCCAGCTCTTGTCCACTCTCCAACACCCCCAGTCCTGTGGTCCCCCATGGCCTGTCTTCCACTTGCCTCTAGCATTGCCCCGTGTTGCTAGTGATTCTCTGCACATGCCATGCTAAGCCCTGTCCCCAGACCTGTGCCGATGCCGTCCCCTGCCTTGGATTCCCTTCCTTTCCTCCCATCAACTGGGTAATACTCACATATCAGTATATTATAATGATTAAGAGTGCACACTTTGGAGGCAGACAGCCAGGGTTCACATCATCCCTTTACAACTCATGAGCTGTACTGTGACCTTGGGCATGTTACTTAATCTTGCCTTAGCCTCAGTTTCCTGATCCATTAAATGGAGATAAAATTATAGGGACTGATATCAGGATTAAATAAGTTAGGACATTGAAGTGTTCAGAAGAGTGACTGGTACAGAGTAAATGCTTAGTTAATGTTAGCTTTTATTTTCACTACTTGTTTCAAGATTCAGGTCAACCATTGCCTCCTCCAGAAAGCCTTCTCTGATTTTTCCTCTCCACAGATCAAGTTAGCAGGGACTCCTTGACACACTTCAATAGAATTATCCACTTGGGCATCTGCCTCCCCCACAAGGCCATGAGCTGTTCCAGGGATAGGAGCTGTGGCTTTTATTCTCATCTGCCTAGTACCTAGCACAAAGCTGGGCACAGGTCACACTTGGTGAATGATTTTTAACTGAAGGAATGAACAATCGAACAGACTTTTCCTATTCAGTGCTCTCTATGAGTATCTGCAGGAGATTCCTAAGTAGAAAAATAGTAGGTAGCAGGAACTGTCTAAGCAAAGGCTTAGAAGTGTGACCTGACCATGGAATGCTCAGAAAACTACCACTGGGCCTGGAGTGTGTCTCTGTGAGGGGTGGGGGCGGGGCGTGAAAGGGGAGGCGAATGGCTCTGCCTCCATCAGTCAGAGAACCTCTGCTTTTGTTTGTTTTGCATCTTACCTAATCATGCTAAGAATCTGATTAATAAAGCAGCCTACTAAGTTTTATAAACTTTGAGAGCCACACAGACTAGCATAGTCAAGGCCAGAACTATGGGACCTCAGACCTCAATCACTGAAAGGCCTCAGAGTCCAGGGGAAACAATTTGGACTCAGTCTTCAAGGCCCACATTTCTTTGAATCCCTTCTACTCCATATACCTCCTCTAAACACTGGTCAAAGAAGGTCCCCTAGGGTGCTCTATGGCCCTCTTGGGCATTCAGAGTGTGTATGAGCACACTGAAGACTCTGAGGCATCCTGCACTAAAGTCATCGATTTCATTTTATGAATCCCGCGTTTCCCAAATGTAACTGATTACAGAGTTGCTCTATGCAGTAACACCTATTAACCCTGCTAGGGCGCTGTCCCTGCCGGAGGTTTCTCAGTGCAGCAGCTGTGGCTTCACGTATTGCTGGGCTGGGTATGTGAGGGCAGCAGCTGGAAGAACAGAGGCCTGTTCTCTCCTCAGAAAGGCTACCATGAGATCCGGGAGCTCCGCCTCTTCCACTTCACCAGCTGGCCTGACCACGGCGTTCCCTGCTACGCCACTGGCCTCCTGGGCTTCGTCCGCCAGGTCAAGTTCCTCAATCCCCCTGAAGCCGGGCCCATCGTGGTCCACTGCAGGTAAGTCCAAGGCCCTCCACCTACCCAAGTGCGCCTCTGCACCTCGGTTTCCTTGGGAGGGACATGTTATCTTTTCAAGTGGCTTTACTCTTAAAGACTCCTCTTCCTGTGTCCCCCATGCCCAGTGCTTTCTGATGAGACTTGGTGGCAAGGTCACCCAACAAGAGTAATAGCGGTAGTAGCCATTGTTACGGCTGGTGCCTGGAAACAGGGGTCACCAGGGAGGTAGGCTGAACACAGGCAGCATCTGCTATGTCTGTCAAGTACACTTTACCCACATTATTTAATTTACTTCTCGTCCAGTCTTAGGAGATGGGAATTATTATCTTTCCCATTTTACAGATACAAAAACTGAAGTGCTGAGAAGGTAAACACAGAGTGGGGATATTTAACGTGCTTTTCTCCAGACACTCGCCCTCAGCTCCTTGACATGGCAGCAGGGTGCCTTGGTGGAAGCATGCTTCTTTTCGTTTCTATTATTTTCAAAATCAATTGCCGGCCTGCAAGGTCCATCATAGAGAGAACTGGACAGCACCAGGTTTCACCTTATTATGGAGAAGGGATATTTTCAGCTCTGACCTAGAAAGTCAGATTCAGAATGAGTGGCACGTCTTTCAGTCCTCCCGAATGGAGATGAAGTATCATGTCAAGGGTGTCGAGAATTGGAGGAGGATGGACTTCTTGACCTGAAGGCCGGCCAGCTGGCATCCCCCTCCTTCCCAATGCCTCTCTCTCTCTTCCAATATGACCTTGGGCCAGCCCCTCTTTTCAGACCCTGGGTGCTTGAGTTATCACATCCCTGCCCTGGCGGTGTTTGTGTCCGTCACGAGATCCAGGAAGACTCTGTAAGTGTGGATGTCTCAGAGCCAGCTCCCTCCTCATACAGCATCCATTTATCTTCCCAGCAATAGTAGCTACACAGCCCCATTTCACAGGCAAGGCAAGTGAGGATGAGGAGGTAACCCTCATCACAGCCCCTGGACTCTCTAAGCGTTTTGCACGTATGCTCCGCTTTATATCTCATAGCAATCCAAGGACAATAGAACATGAAATCCCCCATCTCCATATCCCAAAAAGAACCCAGAGCAAGGGTTCGGGAGAAAGAAAGGCAATGGCAAATGTTTATCAGGCCCTCTGTGCATGATGGTTCTATGTGGTATGCATCTCCATAGCAGGTCATCTTAAGGCATCTGAGCAGAGTGGTACCCATTCCTGGAGATGTTCTGAAAATTATTAGCAAATGGGTTGGCTAAGTATGCTAAGTGCCTAAGAGAGAATTCCTGACATATAGTAGACACTCTAAAATATCATTATTCTCTGCCTCTTAATGTTTTCTCTCCCTCCCCAGATTATTAATCCTTCAGGAAAGGAACAGTGTTTTCATATTCCTTCTCTTAATGCCAGCACCTACTGCATGATAGATTTCAATAAATATTTGTTGAATATAATAGCCATTATTGAGAAATTACTGTGTATCCAGGCACAAAGCAATTTGTATGCATTATGCATTTTAATTGTAATTTCATGCAATTTATACATATTGTGCTATTAATGCTGTAAGGTGGATCTGTTCATTATTATCAACATCATTTTATAGATGAGTATTGAAGCCCAGAGAGGTTAAGTCATTTGCCTGAGGTCACACAGCTAGTAAGTAATACAGCCAGGATATAATCCCAGGGGTCTCTTCAGATATCCTGTGTTGAATTACTGTGTGATGCTGAAATAAACACAGCTCTGTCCTCACAGGGACCCTGTAGGGAGGTATGTTAAATGCATCAGAAATCTGAAGCTAACAGACACTAGGCAACTTGGTCACCACTGATAGTTCCAAAATTCAAAACCAGATTGTCCTGGTTCTTTATACTAAAGCATGTTGAGTATGAACATTGAAGAAGAAAACAGATGAGTGACCCCTTATACTCCCCCCGAGACACACAGGCCAAGCCTCTTGAGCCCCCACAGCTGGATTTTTGGGACTAGGTTCTGAAATAAACATAAGTCAGACTTCACTCTATTCAAACCATGAAATTTTACCATTAATGAAAACTCTGCTTCCAATGGGTTTACTTTGCAGATTGTTGTAGACAGTGGTTGAGACTGGCCTGTGCTCTTGGGACGTATAATCAGCCAATATTGCTTTTTCGTCTCATTCCATCTCTCTTCCTCTTTGCATTTCTTTTGACATCCCCATTGTTAGACAAACACAGTTGTCTCCATGAGAAATGCAAGATGTGAAAATGCTGTGGAAGGGGGCCTCCTCGACAGGCCTCCCAGCCTTCCCTTCCAAAACTGCACATGTGCAAGGCACATGTCCTGTGTGCCCCTGGTCAGCACTGATACAGAAAGGGCTGGCCGTGGCCCACAGAGTCTCGTTGAGTTCCCTTGCTGTTTTATACTTGGTTTTAGATCCTTCTAAAGAAGCCATTAGTGACCACAAATCAAGTATGTATCAGGAAACTTATTCCTTGACAGGGGTCTCCGCGTGGTCAGCTGCTCCAGTTCGATGACCAAGGGTCTCTGGATGATCAGCTGCTCCAGTTTGATGACACTCTTCCTTAAACAGCTGCAGGTGGAGCCAGAGGCCGGGTTTTGAACGTGGCGCTTCGCCAACCACTCTCTGCCTTGGGGACAGCTGAGAGGACTCTAGTTTCTGTCCTGTCATTCACCTGCCCTCTGTTCTCTCTCCTCCTTCTTTGCTTCCATTCATCAACCCATTTGCTGAAGAAGAAAAAAGAGGAGAAAAGAAGGGAAGAAAATAGGAAAGACATGTTTATAATGCATCTCCAACATGCCAGGAGCTGAGCTGGGTGTTTTTTATACTATATAGATGTATTATTTTGTCCAGCCCACCAGGAAACTGCATGTATATGTGTGGTTTGAGCATGCATTACAAACTATAAATATTAAGAAAGGAAATGTGGGAACATGCAATCTAGAGCCAGACCGCCTGGGTAAAAGTTCCAGCTCTACATCTTCCTAGCTGTGTGACCTCAGTTAGGCAGGGTAAGCCCTCTGTGCCTGTTTTCTCACCTGTGAAATGGGATGAGAAACTTCTTAACAACCTCATAGGGAAATCTACAGGTAACATTTATAAAGCACGTAGAACAATGGCATTTTGTAAGCACCGAATAAACGTTTGCTGAATGACTACATCCAAATAAGTCAGTCCTGATAAAATAGCCCTCAGAGACAAGCACTACTCTCTCATTCTACAAAGGAGACCACTGGGGCTTAATCTACATTTAGTTGCTTACTCAAGATCTCCCAGGAATGTTGGGAATCAGAGAGTTCTGTCTGACTATGCAGCATACTGACTTCAACAGGACCCTTGGGGATAGGGCTGAATGCTAGGAGCCTCCCCAGGGCAGGTGCCCCTACCAAGGTACCTAACACAGACCATACCTCTCTTCCAGTGCTGGGGCCGGGCGGACTGGCTGCTTCATTGCCATTGACACCATGCTTGACATGGCTGAGAATGAAGGGGTGGTGGACATCTTCAACTGCGTGCGTGAGCTCCGGGCCCAGAGGGTGAACCTGGTACAGACAGAGGTGAGTCCTAGGGGACAAAGACGGTCACCGGTAGCCCTGGCCAAGGAGAAACATGATAGAACTGAGAGACCCACAGGTGGGGGCCTCCTCTTAAAAGGGACCTGGGTGTGATAGAAGCAGGAGGGAATAAACACGTGGCTTACTATGGCGAGACCACTGTGGAAGCTAGGGTACACCAGCCAGCCCTGGAGGGCTACAGTGCAGGGAGTGCTACCAGTGAAGAATGGTGGTGAGTTCTCCATCTCTGAGGGCATCCAAGCAGGGACAGAATGACAAATTTCAGGGATTATTTGAATGGCATTCTTGCCTTGGGTGAAGTGAGAGAAGGAAAGAGAAGGACTGGCATTTATTCAGTGACTACTATGTGCCAAGAGATGGTACAGTCACTGCAGGGAATGGTTTAATCAACAAAGTCATTGAGTACTTAAGCTGGGTGCTGGGATTTCAAGAGACATAATACACAGCCCCTCCTCAAGGGAGAAGCAGACCTTCAGGCACCTCTCCGTGCAGTTAGAGAGCCCAAGACCTTGGAGTAATGAGAGGAATTAATCTTTATTGTTGTGTACCTACTGTGAGCCAGGCAGCATACATTCTTCCTATACACGATATTTTTTCTGCTCCTCAAAACCAGCTATGGTGTAGCTCCTAGTATTATATCCATTTTATCAGTGAAGAAGAAATTGTGTCCCTAAGACCTCATATACCAGACTGTGGTAGAACTTGGGTCCATGGGACCCCAAAGATTCCTGCTTTTTCACCAGAACCACAAACTCACTAACCAGTTTTTTTCTGTCTTTCCCACTCTGTGCCTTGGCTTATCATTCCTGTAATGAGCCCATCTTCTGTTCTAGTGAAGGCTGTGGGTGCCTGGGCAATCAGAGCTGGGACAGATAAGGAACTGCGCACATCACCAATCCTGCAAAGGGAAGTGACCCGTGGCTTTGGCGCAGCTAGCCCCTCTGACTCTGCAGTGAATACCATCACTGATTGGTTTACACACATAGGGTCTGAGCTAGCTCTTACACATAGGGTCTGAGCTAGCTCTTACACAGGCCAGTCTTCAGGCTTCTAGTGTTAAAGCCAAGAAGACTGCTTTATCTGTTCCCTGGTTCATGCATTGCAGAAGGCAGGCTTGCCGGTTGGAGTCAGACATAGGGGGAGACATATTCAAATGCAGATACATCACAGAGCATCTGGATAAGCACTCTTTATAAACAAACTGACCAAGTTCTGCAGAAAAAGGTCACTCAAACATTTATGTAGGCCCTAGAAGTAACACCAACTTCTGCCTGGTGGATTAACAAATGGCTTTCCAGAAAGAATGGAACATTAAAAGTATAGAAAAGAGGGAGTGGAGTTTCAGGAGGCGAGAACAGCAGGTACAAAGAATTGAGATGGGAGAAGACAGGACACATGTTTTAGGAGCAGATTGTGAGACAAAGATTTGTGGGCAGATAATTTGCTTGGAAGGTGATCCCAAGACACACTGGCTGGTGAGTGGGAAAGTGAGGCAGAGCAGGGAAGGAAATAAACAAAGGCGACTTTAGCAAGCTGTCAAACCCATAGACAACTGGAGCCCAGTTCTGCTGGGGAACTCAGAGTGTGGAACATGCGTGTCCAAGTGATTCCACCTAAATGGAGAGGGAACTTAGATTTCTATCCTCAACTCTCCATCTGTCGTTGCTTCAGGGTTACTTTCGACACAGCCCAAGTATCCTCTCTGCCTTCAGCAGAGAATCCCAGGTGTTTGCAGCGAGCAGCCTTCCTTAGGTAAAGGTGAAAGCTGAGGGGACAATGGAGTGGACACCAAAAGTGCCTGCTACAGCATGTCTAGAAGTTTCTAAATTTTATCAGTGACTATGCTATTCCATCTTAAATAAGAAACAAGAGCTCAGGTGATCTAGGAAACCTGGAAACCTGGCCCTTTGGGTTACAGTAGGAAAAGTAAGAATTCTGCCTAAGTGCCTGAGAGAGAATTCCTGACATATAGTAGATACTCTAAAATATCATTATTCTCTGCCTCTTAATGTTTTCTCTCCCTCCCCAGATTATTAATCCTTCATGAAAGGAACAATCCCAGCATCTATTGCATCATAGATTTTAAACAAATATTTGTTGAATAGCCATTATTTATTGAGAAATTGCTATGTATCCAGGCACAAAGCAATTTGTATGCATTATGCATTTTAATTGTAATTTCATACAATTTATACATGTTGTGTAATTTATACATATTGATAAATCGTGTCTATTCTTCATAGCCACAACACTAAATGTGGACAGCAAAGTCTCAGGCCGCTGTTCTTACCTGGCACCCCATTCCGTCTCCCCTGCCTTTGCAGGAGCAGTATGTGTTTGTACACGATGCCATCCTTGAAGCATGTCTCTGTGGCAACACTGCCATCCCTGTGTGTGAGTTCCGCTCTCTCTACTACAATATCAGCAGGCTGGACCCCCAAACGAACTCCAGCCAAATCAAAGATGAATTTCAGGTATGAGCAAATCCCAGACTCAGTGACTATCTTAGTCAGCTTGGGTTGTTATAACAAATTTCCATAGATTGGGTAGCTTAAATGATAGACATTTATTTATTACATTGCTTGGGGTTGAGAAGTCCAATATCAAGCTTCCAGTGAATCCAGTGTCTGGGGAGGGTCCACTTCCTGACTTGCAGACAGCCTTCTCATTCCATATTCACATGGTAGAAAGTAGAAGCAGCAAGGTCTCATATTTCTTTTTTTATTTTTTCTAGAGAGAGGGTCTCACTATGTTGCCCAGGCTGGTCTTCAACTCCTGGGCTCTAGCAGTTCTCCCACCTCGGTCTCCCAAATTGCTGGGATAACAGGCGTGAGCCACCACACTCGGCCCTACATGTTTCTTCTTCTAAGAGTTCTGATCCCGTTCACGAGGCCTCTATGCTCATGACCTAATCTTCTTCCAAAGTCCCAATCTCCTAATACCATCACATTGGAGGTTAACATTATGGCATGGATCTTGGGAGGGATGAAAACATTTAGTCCATATAGTAACCCAACCAATTTCAGTCGCTCCATGCACATTTGTGGGGTTTTCATCAGGACAACTGATATGTCTATGCACTTTCATTGTCTGCTTCTCTAGGAAGCTGCAGAATCTGTTCCACAACACAAAATGCATAGCGATGAGCAACTGTGCACTCAGGGATTGCTGGTGCTTGTTTTTAACTGTGATTATGTTTTTTAACTGAGATCTTACTCAGTTCTAGTCCAAGTAGTGAATGGAGACAAATTTATACAAAGAGGTGTCAATTTCATACTCCTTTATCCCTGGAGGCACTCAGGTTCTCTCAGTATGTTTTCAGTAGACTCTTACTACTAAAAGTGGGGTCTGCAGCTGACCAACATGGTGAAACCCCATCTCTACTAAAAGTAGAAAACAAATTAGCCAGGCGTTATGGCGCATGCCTGTAATCCCAGCTACTCAGGAGGCTGAGGCAGGAGAATCGCTTGAACCAGGGAGGTGGAGGTTGCAGTGAGCCGAGATCACGCCACTGCACTCCAGCCTGGGTAACTAACAGAGCAAGACTCCGTCTCAAAAAAAAAAAAAAAATTTATGGTCTGGAGACCAGCAGCATTGGCTTCACCTGGGAACTTGTTATAAATGCAGAATCTTGGACCTCACCCAGACATAGTGAATGACAGCCTGCAATTTAACAAGGTCTCAGAGTAATTTGTATGCATGTTTAACTTTGAGAAGCACTGTCCTAGAACATAGCTCAGGCATACCAGATCGATCCACATCTGGAAGCCACATGGTCAGAGCTGTGGGAACATTGATTGGTCTAAGAGGCCTGGACATGAATCACTAAGTAAGGTACAGCCAGAGTTTAGCCCTTTATCCCAAACCCACTGTCAGGATTCCACCTGGGCAACAGGAGCAGAGAACCAGCTATGAGAAAGCAAGGAAGCTCCAGGTCTTGCCTCAAGTCATTGGGCAAACGCTAGACCCATTGGTCCACGGGCAGATATCCCAGGCAGGCCAATACCTTAGTAATCCCTAAAACAGCCATTATTGACTTGAAGTAGAGACAGAGTGCTAAAGGAGGGAAGGATGGAGGGCACAGAACCCTGGTCATAGCACAGAATACCTAGTCCACTGGCTAGAGCAGTTCAGCTCTGGCCTCGACTTGCAGGACTCACTCTGCAGAGCCCAAACACAGCAATTTCCCAGACCTGTTTTGGGTTGCCCCTCAAGGGTCTCTCATCTGTCCTGAGCAGTTCATCCAGGCATCCTTCCATACTCAGACTTCTCTCTGAGTGTTGGGAAATCATTTCCCCCATTCCATGGCAATGCAAGTGATGTTTAGCACTCAGCAGGGATTCCCTACCCCCACCCCTCCATACGCGCTCCTGGATGGCCTGCCCTTTTTTTTTTTAATTGAGAGGGAGTCTCACTCTGTTGCCCAGGCTGGAATACAGTGGTGCAATCATCTCGGCTCACTGTACCCTCCACCTCCTGGGTTCAAGCAATTCTCCTGCCTCAGCCTCCAAAGTAGCTGGGACTACAGGTGAGTGCCACCATGCCCGGCTTTTTTTTTTTTTTTTTTTTTTTTTTTTTAGTGGAAACAGGGTTTCACCATATTAGACAGGCTGGTCTCGAACCCCTGACCTCGTGATCTGCCCACCTCGGCCTCCCTGCCCTACCCTTTAATTCAACACTGGCTGAGCTGAACCACTTAGTTCCTATGGTTGGCAGGTACTATGAGACTGTCTGGGCCTGTGTGTGGGTGTGCTGCTTCTGCAGCCTTGGCATTTTGAAGGTGTCACACAGCTCACACACCCTGTAGCAGTGAGCAGGAGAGGAAAGAACATCACATGGAAGAGGAATGGGTCCTGGGAAATGGACAGTGGGGCTGCACTTGGAGGGTGGAGATAGGCAAGTTAGGCTGAGTTGGTACATCACTGTCTCCCTTGCTCAGGGGCAATCATGTGAGCAGGGCCTATCTATCTACCTTTGTGCCCCACAGACCCTCAACATTGTGACGCCCCGTGTGCGGCCCGAGGATTGCAGCATTGGGCTCCTACCCCGGAACCATGATAAGAATCGAAGCATGGACGTGCTACCTCTGGACCGCTGCCTGCCCTTCCTCATCTCGGTGGACGGAGAATCCAGCAACTACATCAACGCGGCACTGATGGATGTAAGTGTGCCCTGGAAGAAAGCTCCTAGCTGGCATTCAAGGGCAAATATTCTTCCTGAGGTGGAAGTGGCTGGACCTCAGGGCCCCAACCCCACCAGCCAGCCCCACTTTTCCTAATATTCTGGTCCCAAGGACCTTTGCTCTGCCTAAAGGCTCTGGTCCAAATCTAGACACAAGCTGGGCTCTTGGCTCCTTTTCTCATACAAAGAGCCTGGAAAGAATAGACCAAAAGCTTAAGGTGGCGCCTGTGACACCATGGCAAGTGTACAGGCCTGCCTAGCAACCCCTTCTTCCCCACAGAGCCGACTCTCAGCCTGAAGTGTAGTAAAGTAAGTGTTCTCTATGCTGGGCCTTGGCCTGAGCCAGGGAACACAAGAAGGTACAGACACAGGTTCTGCCCCCGATAGCTCCCATGAGGGTTCCCAGGTAACTCCTGTGCAGAGGCAGAAATGAGGATGGCACACAGTAGGGGCACAGTAAAACAAGCATGGGGTGGAAGCGGGCCATGTTGCTGGCTGTCCTGTGAGGGGCACTGTCCCCTGCTTTCTTGACATCACTTCACCTTGCCCTGGTTTGGGAGTAGGGTCACGTTCTTGACCCAGTGAGCCTGGGCTTCTCCCCTGCGTTTTTCGGATGCTTCTGATTATCATCACTTCCCCTCCAAGATGTACGGGTGTTTGCAGCAGGAGGGAACTGTGGACTACCTACTCCCAGCCATGTACTTTTCAGCAGAGGAAACTGAGGCCAGAGAGAGAGATTTGCTCAAGGTCACCCAGGGAGCTAGCGGCACAGCCCAAACCCAGAGCTCTTGGTTCACACTCTAGTATTCATTTATTGAGCCTCCCCGCAATTTGCTGGATCCAGTAAGATGTAAACAAACAAACACCTCGCCTCCTGAGGCTCAGAACCAAGAACACCATTGCCTGATTATAACGGGCTCTTCCGGCTCCCCCTCCCCACCCATCTGAGGTCACATCCTTCTAGCCCCTGTGGCCCTCCTATCTATCTCACTCAGAATAGACTGAAACATGGGATGCTTTTTCCTGGGGGTCAAGGCCAACAATGTCTCTGACCTCTAATCCTCCTGGTTTCTCCCCAAGGACCTGGGTGTTTGTTAGAGGCAGGAAGGTCAATGCCTATCCCAGCTCTCTAGGGGTCTGTCCTGACCTCTGCCCACAGTGTGCCTGTAGCTTCCGTAAAAACCCTAGCTCTAGGTTCAGAATCAAGGAGCCTTGGCTCGGTCATATAGCTGGAGGTGGAAAGAAGGCCTTTGGCATTAGCGAGCCTTCTAAAGTCAATGAGTGCATGTATGTGTATATGTGCATTCTGTGAGTGTGGTAAGAAATGGGGTCTAGGGGTGCACCCACTTCTCCCAACACCCCCTCCCTGCCTTCCTCATCCAGGCAGAGATCAAACAAGCTCCTGGCCTCTACTTAATAGGTTAGATACTGCCTGGAGCCAAATGCCTTCTGCCAAGCTCTGATGCTGATTGTGTTCTCTTTGTCCACAGGGCATTTCTCCTGTGAGCCATCACTGGGGCCTTTGCCTTTCTTCTGTAAAAAAAAAAAAAAAGTCCTTATCTGTATTCCAGCTCAGTCGGTGCATTATCTGGTAACCATAGCAGCTTTGCTCCTAGCAGAAAAATATGAAGTCCTCTGGGTTAATTTTTAATGTTTCCCCTGGTAAAGCATGATGTTATCCATGAAATGGATTGCCGGCTGATCCCTGAAACCCGGCAGGAGCACGGATCTCGAACATATTTTCAGATAAGGCTTTGTCAGGAGTGCTGGCCTAATAGAGCATTTATCACAGAGACAGGGAAAAAGAAAAGAAAACTAACATTCACTGAGTGTTGGGCACCATGTCGGGCCCTGGACTTGCACTGGCTCATTTTGCATGTGAGTACTCTTATCCCCATTTTCTGATGAGGTCCTCACGGTCAGAGTATTGTCATCACTTGCTCAAGGTCAACTAGCTCAGCAATGGGGAGCCGAGGACTGGAGCCCCAAGTGTGTTAACAAACACTCAAAGCCTTGATTTCTTTCTGTGTCTGGAAATGGCTCAAAGACAGTGCTGTCTACAGGTAGGGAGTGTGGCTTTGGAAAATAAATTATTTGCCTCTGCCCACCCAGACCCCTCCTCCGAACATTCTACTGGCTAGAAGAACGGCCCCCCCTAATGCATGCCTGACATCCATGTTTGCAAGGCTTTGTCCTGCTTTTTCCAGGGTCTTTGCCCTCTTCCCTCATCTTCCTTCTCGCTTGTAATTCCACTGAGAACAGCTGTGACTCCCACAGAAACCATCTCTTGAGAAAACATATTGAGGCCTGAGCCACTGATAATGAGGTAGAGAATCTCCCCGGTCTTTTCAAACACAGTACTTCAGGTGGTGTGAAAACAGGGCTCTGGTTGAAGCTGCCAGACGCCCACTGTCCATTTTCTCTGGGCCTCTGTTTGTTTCCCTATCTGCAACATGGGGCCGAATTTATTGTCTTATTTGCCGGAACAATGCTGTCTAGTGTGTGCCAGCCACAATACCAGTACCATGATGTAAAATAAGGTCAAGGGTATTTCTGCCCTGCCAGTAGGCTTACGTTCAGGCTGCTGTTTGCTGGCCTTTTCACACACAAATCTCATTCAATCTCTGTGACAATCATTCCTTTGGAATTATGAGTTCAGTTTTCCAGGTGAAAAATATCAGCTCTGGAGTCATCTAATAACTTGACAGTACTTAGCACCCACCCCTCTGGGAAAAAAAACACTCTGCAAATGAAGTTTGAATGAATGAATGGGCGAATAGACAGACAGATGGATGACTCATAACTTACAAGTGGTAAAGCTGTCCTTGAACCCTCGGTCTACTTGACTTAATACATGTGTACTTTCCACTGCCCCATTAACTCACAAGACACAGTGCCCACCTTGCCAGGCCAGCTCAGCCCCTCATTCTAGCCTGGAGGCAGAAAGGAGCCTGCAGGAGACTCTGCCTCAGGCCCTCCCACACCCTCCTCCATCATCACGAGCACAGGGACTGGGCCAATCCTTTATATCCCAAGAAGTGTCTTGACCAGCAGAGCAACAAATCTGCATCTGAAATCTTTCATTTCATATTGTAATTATGATTATTTGCTGAGCTCCAAGGCATAAATAATTTATTTGGATAATCCCCATCCAAGTGACACTTTCCTAATGAAATGTCTTAGTTTGGAGGAGAATGTGTTCATTATGAGAAGGTCCCCTTTGCTGCCAGGGCATGGAGAGATAAAAGAACAGGCAGGTGCTTTGTATAATCTATTTGGCAGGCTCGGGAGCCTCTGGCCTCAGTCTGGGCCTCATCATAATATCACTGATGGATATGTAATTTACCAAGCCTCTATCTTTTCTTTGTCAGAGTCACAAGCAGCCTGCCGCCTTCGTGGTCACCCAGCACCCTCTACCCAACACCGTGGCAGACTTCTGGAGGCTGGTGTTCGATTACAACTGCTCCTCTGTGGTGATGCTGAATGAGATGGACACTGCCCAGGTAGGAGGAGGCTGAGCTAAGCTCTAGGTAGGTTGGCGGGGGCAATGTTCTAAACCTGGAGAAAGAGCCCTTCATAGCCGCTGCCTGCCACATCTGCCTCAGCTAGCTGTCCTGTAATAAGCACTGTCTGACCATGAGCATCAGGCAAGCCATTCTGCCTACAGAGGGTCCTGTCGCCCCCGCCCAGACCTCCAGCAAAGACTCCCCCTGCTTATGGGTTTTGTCCAACCCCTCCAGGACCAGACTCTGTTGCTCCATCTCACAAGCGTTGATGATTGTCTTGCTCCAAATCACACAGAGCTTGCAGAGTCAGGAGGCTGCCTCTTCCAGCCCTGAATAATACCCAGATGACTGGCCACACTTGCCTCCCTTCCCCCTCTGCAATGCAGCCTGTACCAACAGAGCCTGGGACTTGAACCTTGGACACTTTACCCACTGACCATCCCACCAAGCCCCAGGTCCTCACAGTTGACCCTTGTGTCCTGGCAGGCTTCCTGCCTTAGCCCCTCTGGTCTGACAGCTCCAAGCACCACGTGCCTACAGTATATCCCCATACTCAGGACACAGGACATGTATCTATCTTGGGACAGTTTCTGGATTTCTTCAAAGCAGTGAATGTACCCCTATGGGAGGGCAGCCATTCTGGGGTGGAAGAGGTAAGAATGGTCCTTTAGATTTTTAAAAATCTATCCTTTCACTGCCCTGAATAAAACTCAAAGTAACAACGCATTCCCATGTGAGCTCTGGCCTTGTGCAGGCCTTGGATGGGAATAAAAAAAATGTAAACAGATCTGAGCTATAGTTTCAGCCCTCTAAAAGCTCATGGTCTTGCTACAGAGACAGATGAGCAAATTGTCCCAACCTCGTGTGGCTGTGTTATAATAGAGGTCAGCAGTGAAGTGCTGTGTTGGCCAGGAGCAGGGAGCAATTAATTCTGCCCAGAGGGTGAGAGAAGACTTCAAAAAGAAGGTGACTTTGGCCTTGAAGAAGGCAGGGGAGCTTTAGGTATACAGAGGTTGAACTCACTGGGAAAAGGCATTTCAGGCAGAAGGAACAGCAGAGGCAAAGGTGAGGCTGGAGGTGAATATATGTAGACTGATTTGCAGAACAGCTTATGTTCTAGTGTGGCTGGGGCCTGGGGTATATCAGAAGGAGAAGAATGTAGTGAGGCTGAAAAATGCTGCAGAGCCCAGCTTGCAGAGAGTTCCCAGTGCCAGGCTCCGGAGCTGGGGTCTCAGATGGTAGCATAGCAAGCATCAGACTTTTACTTTGTAAGCAACAGAATCCTTTCTATGAATAAAAGCTTTCATGCAAGCCCAATGTATGAAACAGAGCTGCTCATGATGAAGCAGTAGGCAGGGGTTGGGGTTCCACCCACACTGCTCTCTCATTTTCTCTTGGTACCCTTGGAGGGGTCAGTCCTTTGTGGGACCCGTGGAGTTTGCAGGTGCACAGTTAGAAATACCTCTGAGTAACTGGAGGGTTAGCAGTGGTGTAACAGAGCCAGGGTTCCTGTTAGAAAGTTGGGTCTGGAGAGTGGCATTGTGTCTCATGCCTGTAATCCCAGCACTTTGGGAAGCCAAGACAAGAGGATTACTTGAGGCCAGGAGTTCAAGGCCATCCTGGGCAACACCATGAGACCCTGTCTCTACAAAACAAAATTTTTTTAATTAGCCAGGCATGGTACCACGTTTCTTTAGTCCCAGTTACTCAGCAGGCTGAGGAGCAAGGATTGCTTGAGCACTGCAAGGCTCAAGTGAGCTATAATCCCACCACTGTATTCCAGCCTGGGTGACAGTGCAAGACTCCATGTCTGTTCATATTCTCTCTCTCCCACTGTCCCAGACTGGAGTGCACTGGTGTGATCTTGGCTCACTGCAACCTCTGCCTCTCAAGTTCAAGCTATTCTCATGCCTCAGCCTCCGAAGTAGCTGGGATTACAGGCGCATACCAACATGCCTGGTTAATTCTGTATTTTTGGTAGAGAAGGGGTTTCACCATATTGGCCAGGGTGGTCTCAAACTCTCTTAACTTCAAGTGACCCATCTGCCTCAGTCTCCCAAAGTGCTGGGATTACAGATGTGAGCCACCACAACCACACCTGGCCAACCTCATCATCATCTCTTAAAAAAATTTTTAAAGAAGTAAAGTAAAGTATTGCAAAACAAGAATAAAAAGTAAACCAGGTCTGAGGACCCAGTGCAGGTGAAAAGCTGGAGGAAAGACCTGGAAACCAGGAGACCAGGGAGGAGAATGTTGCAAATATGCAGAAAATAAAGGTAGTTTTCTAAACTGCGGAAGTAGCTAGGAGATGATGAGAGGATTGGAACTAGATGTGAAAACATTTCCAGACTTAACTCCACAAGGTTTAGGGAGCAGATGCAGGTGGGAGGTGAATGAGAAGGAAGATTGAAGATGATAATGGCAGGATGCTGAGTCTGGGCAATTTAAGTATCCAGGGATACAACTGATGAAAATGGGAATGGCAGGAAGGTGGGGAAAGGCAGTGAGAAGAGCAGACGAGCAGGGAATGAAACTGAGTGCAACTTGGGGATGTGCCTGTGAGAGACGTTCCTGAGAGTCCATTGATTCAGGCAATCCCTATTTGTTGAGCAGCTGCTATTTGCTGGAAGCATTCTAGGTGCTTGGAATGCATCAGTGAGCAACACAGACAAAGCAAGGCCTTAAAAAATTCCCATCATCTCTCATGCCACTTCTTCTGTTCTAAGGGGGGAGACAGATAATAAGCAACACACACTCTCTAATGTGCTCAATTATATGTTAGAAGGTGACAGGAGTGTTTGGAAAAAGACAAACAAGAGGGCAGGGTAGTAAAGATCAGAAGGGTGGATCTGGGACATGGGATGTCATTGCAATAGGATTGTCAAGGTGGGCCCTACGGGGAAGAAAACATTTGAACACAAACCTGAAGGGGGTGAGAGAGTGAGCCACGTGACTCTCTCAGGGGAGCATCGCAGGCAGAGGGAACATCTGCACCCAGGCTGCAGGGAACGCACACACCTGGTGCCCTTGAGGAACAGCACAAAGGCCGGGGCAGAGCAGCACAAGTGCAGGGAACACAGCAGAAGGTGAGGTCGGAGGGCCGTGGAAGTCACAGAAGAACTTGGGCTTTCATTCTCAGAGAAACAGAGAGCCATGCACATGCTTGAAGCAGAGGAACATAATTTGCCTTTTTTTTCATAAAAGCATCCCTCTGGCTGCTGTGTTGAGAACAGATTGTAGATGCAAGAATGGGGAAGAGTGGTTTCTGAAATGGAAGCAGAGAGAACAGACAGGAGACCACTATGACAATTCAGGTGGCAGGTGAGGTTGGCCTGAACCCAAGGGTAGCCATGGAGTGGATTCTGAAGGTAAAGCCAACACCACATCCAGACACATTGAATATGGAATAAGAGAAAGACGACTCAAGGGCCAGGCGTGCCTGTAATCTTACTTAGTTAGTGCTTTGGGAAGCCAAGGAAGGAGGATCACTTGAGTCCAGGAGTCGAGGCTGCGAGTTAAAAAGACCAACCTAGAAAACACAGTGACACCCTATCTATCTCTACAAAATAATTTTTTTTTTTGGAGACAGAGTATTGCTGTGCTGCCCAGGTTGGAGTGCAGTGGCGCGATCTCAGCTTACTGCCTTCTTCTAGGTTCAAGAGATTCTCCTACCTCAGCCTCCTGAGTACCTGGGATTACAGGCGTGTGTCACCACAGCCAGCTAATTTTTGTATTATTTTTAGTAGAGATGGGGTTTCACATTGTTGGCTGGCCTCGATCTCCTGACCTCAGGTGATCAGCCCGTCTCAGCCTCCCAAAGTGCTGGGATCACAGGCATGAGCCACCGCGCCCAGCCATATAAAATAATTTTAAATGAACTGGGCATAGTAGTCCATGCCTATAATCCTAGCTACTTGGGAGGATGAGGCAGTAGGTTCGCTTGAGCCCAGGAGATCAAGGCTGCAGATAGCTGTGATCACACCATTGCACTCCAGCCTGGGGCGACAGAGCAAGACCCTGTCTTAAAAAAAAAAAAAAAAAAGAGAGAGAGAAATCAAGAATAATTCCAAGAAGGTTTGGGGCCTGAGCAATAGAAGGTTAGAAACTGAGATAACTATAAAAATAAATGAATTCCCATGAAACAGACAGTTCTGGAACATTCCCTGCAGACTTTCAGAGTCTAAAGGCATCACCACCCTACACTTTTGGCTGAAGAAATAAAACACTGAACTCAGCTCATGAGCCTGGGTGTGAAGTCTGGCCTGCAAAAGCCTGTTTGCTCTTCTCTTTTTCAACATCCGTTTCTGCAAAATGACAGCTCAGGCAACAAAGGATGACTTTCAAAGAACTTCACTTTGGGACATATAAAACCTTTGAAACAAAAGTCAAGGTCATTGGCTATAGCTTCCCCTTTCAGGGGGGATCCTGGGTGAATGAAGACTCTTTCAGGCCCAGATATTGGTACAGAGTTTGAGAACTGATGATTCTCTAAATGCAAAACCGTCAGGCTCACAAGTACCCTGAGGTTGGCTGCCATATGCAGCTGGCAAGCATCCCCTGAAACCAGATGAATAGAGCACTATTGATATAAATATCATCACCACAGCAGCTGGGCGCCTTATGAAAATAAACAATGACACAGCATGAGCATCAGAAAAGCCGCCCTAGGCACCTGGAGGGGCGGTTCTTTGAAGTGGCATCAGCATCTGTCTGCCTGCATGCTTGTGCCAAGGCAGCCCCAAGTTGGCCCAGCCCGGCAACATGGACAGGTCACTCCTGAGAGGCCTGATGCCGCCTCCTGTGGTTTGCCTGGGAATCATACGGGCTGATGTTGGGGACTGGGCAGGGCTAACTGTAAGTTGCAGCAAAATAAGAAGAGGGTGTGAGCTCTCACAGGGCCTTATTTTTTGCACTGCTGACTAAATCTGCCCCTGCTCAGAATCTTTCTTACACTCCTTCATTCAATCAGCCCCAAATATTCTTCCATTCTCTGCAGTGGCTGCTGTTCAAAGGTAATTATGATCAATGAGGGCTCAAAATAAAGGCTTTCAAACTTTTGCATTCAACCTTACAGATTTTTCTCACTCTTTAGAACTCCAGATGTCTCTGGTTAAATTTGTGGGGGTAAAATCCTAGAACCACAGCAGCCAGCAGAGGATTCTGTGGCTTCTCAGACTCAGCAGAAAGAACATTTTCAATCACACCCAACAGCACCGACATCTTTTCCCTATTTGTGGGCTCTATGGATAGGGCAGAGTTCATGGAGAGCAGACACCAGAAAGAAGCCCTCCTTGCAGTCATGCCACACTCAGCAAACTGTTTAGAGAGCTCAGGAGATCCTCCATGCCAGCCACAGAATCATGACCCTACCAAAGATGTCCACATCCTAATCCCTGAGACTATGAACGTCCTATGGCACCTGGTGTGTGGAGCATACAGGAATGTTTCTTTACTTTAAAACAAAGAAGAGCTAACAACTTATATAAAAGCTGAGTTGCTCAGTTCTGAGGCTTCCACTGTGGAAAGCCTGAGAGATCAGGAGATGCAAAGCCTTTTGGAAAGGTGAAGATGCATGAATGCAAGGATGACGGGGGCTGTGATGGATTCTCATGAAGTGAGAGAGGCGAGTTCCTCACTCTTCCAGGAGAAAGGCAGGTTGCTATTTCAGAGATGTCTTTTGCTGTCATTGTGCCTGTAGGGCAAATATCAACTGCCAATATCCCCATTTTTTTTTTTTTTTTTTTGAAATAGAGTCTCGGTCTGTCGCCAGGTGCCAGGCACCAGGCTGGAGTGCAGTGGTGCAATCTCGGCTCACTGCAACCTACGCCTCCTGGGTTCAAGCAGTTCTCCTGCCTCAGCCTCCTGGGTAGCTAGGACTACAGGCACATGCCACCACACCCAACCTTTTTTTTTTTTTTTGTAGTTTTAGTAGAGACGGGGTTTCACTATGTTGGCCAGGATGGTCTCGATCTCTTGACCTTGTGATCCACCCACCTTGGCCTCCCGAAGTGCTTGAGCCACCACACCCGGCCCAATATCCCATTTTTATCTGGGCTTGTGAAAACACAGCCTAACACTCCAGCAAAATATGCACAACACCCAACCTGCATCTCAGCCAGCCTCAGGTCTGACTTCACAAGGGGCTGTGTCTCTGTTTCTATTCCCACCAGAATGGTAGGGGTCAGAGTAAAATAAGAAGCCTGGGGTCCAGAGACCTGAGTTCAAATTGTAGCCGTGGCACTTACTCATGGGGTTGCCTTGAGCCACTTCCTTCACTTTCTCCAAGTCTTGATGTTATCCTTTGTTAGATTACTATAACCTAGATGTTAGCCAAGTCCCTCTGTGTTTGAAGATTTAAATAAAATTTTCTCTGTTCCCTACTCCCCATCCTATAGGAAAACCCAGTGTCCATCCCCAATATTTCTGAGAATTCTGAGGGAGTTGTATTCTCATCTTCACTTCCAAGTTTCAGCTGAGGCTTTAGTCGGAGCAACGTGAGCTTCGTATCCCACCAATGCCCATGACTTAGAGTTGAACATCACACACCCTCCTTCTGAAGCTCCACCTTGCCTCCTCAGCCCTCACTGGCAGAAACACATCTTCCCTGGCCCTGTTGCCCAAACCATTTTCTTCCCGTTTACCTCTTCTCCCATCTCTCCCTTCTCGGCTCTTCCACCCACTCCCCAACAGTTGTTCCTTTCTTAAGCTGCAAAATCTAGCTGTCTCTTTAGTACCTCTTTCTAAAACCTGCTCTGCACCTTGCTTCCCGCCACAAGACTCTTCTGTAAATATGTTTCTAAACTCCAACCACTCCTCCCAGAAACAAACTCTGATGCAGCTGTTATAAGTTTCCACCCACTATGTAGAGATTGCATTATGAAACTTCATGAGAATACTGGGAGGATAAATTGAGGGGAGATGTGTCAATGTGCTTTGATATCTCTCTCTCTCTCTGTCTCTCTCTCGTACTTTGATATTTCTCTCTCTTTCTCTGTCTCCCTCTCTTTCCAACACCCCCCGCCCCCCGCCCATCCCTGTCCCTGTCACCTTTATGCCTTCATTCACAGGCTGCCTTAACAGGACATAGTATTAAAGCCAATTATATATATTTGGATCTTTATAGAATCTGTTTAAAGGAATTTTATAATCACTTATGCTGAATTTTAAAACCAGTTCAGGAAACTTATGTCTCTCTCTTTAAAATACCAATTCACTTCACCTTTAGGTGGCCTGGGATTGATTTCTTCACTCTGGGTCACAGGGACCTTAATAAATAGAGTCCTTCATTTCTAAAGCTATGCTATTACTTGGCCTTTCCATTTCATCAAAGTATTTTTTAATTAAAGAAAGGCATAACTAAGGTGCACTGAAATATGCTCTAAAAATGTTTATTCCAAAAATAGACCCATATGCTAGTCTTCATTCAACTCATCAGAGCATGTTTATTTCAGTGACTAACAAGCTTTCTGATTCCATGAGCATGAAAAAGATGTTTAACGCGTGAGGCTACCTCTGCATTTGTCATATATCACGCGTGAACTTGCACCCCCAAAGGACGCCTTTTCATGTCCCAAACAGCCATGGAGAGCACTGAGTGGAATAACGTATGGCAGCTGTTCCGGAGCTGTCCACACGGGCTTCACGACTTTTGCTTGGTTTAACTTGTTCTGACAAAAGAAAACAGCAAAAGTCCCCTCTGTTTTTCTGGAAGAAGCATGATTATTTCTAATTCATTAACAACAACCGGACTGACCTATCCCTGGTGTGTTCATCGCCACTACCTGTGTGTATCTGCAGCGGTAAAGCCCTCCCTTCAGGCCATGCCAGCTCTCACCCTCAGACCATTGGAAAAGAAACAGTAGCAGAGAGTACTTACCAGGCGATGAGGTAGAAAAAGTCAGTTGGTCTAGACTCCTGGCTGAAGAATTTGAATCTATTCTTCGATCAGCCAACTTCAAATGTTTTCCATCTAAATGAAGAAAATGCCAAGGTTGCATTGAGTGTAAGTGTGGCCTTTAGGTCAGCTAGGTCCTCGTGATCTTAAAGAAGCAAGTAGGCTTCCTGGAATTCATATTTCCAGAGCCTTAAAGAAACCATAAGCTTTCCCTCCCAGGAGTTGTATAAATCCCAGATGCTTACGTGCTTATATGAAAAGTCTGACTCCTCCACTCACATATGTGGTCTCTGTTCCATGTCTGTGTGATCCAGGGAGCCAAACTCAGTTCCTTGCTGGTTTCTGCGGGAAATATATGCACAGTATGCATTGTACATGCTATTATGAATTTACGGAATATTTAGGAGGTTAGGAGCAGGGTTACGTGACACACTGAGTTGTCTTCTGTACCTCATTGGTTCTACTATGATCCCAACCTTTTTCTTTTATCTTCTAGTCATTCAACTCATCAGAGCAACTACAGCTCTCTTGTTTATGACATGCAGTATCCTGTATCTAGGATGCTACCCATCTTCACAGCTACCCCAAGCTGGCTGATCCAGAATTTTCACAAGGGCAGTCCTTTGGGTACTATTCCAAAGAGAAATTTTCATAAGAGCTACTAAGTGGAGGAAAAAAAAAAGAATCTTCTATTTATTCCTCTTGTTTTGAGGAACCCTCCCCCATACTGCCTAATAATCACAGCTTACATTTATCGAGGAATCACTAGATACAGATCCCTATGCTAAGTAGACATTAAAATTCACAGTCACTCCTAACAACCTGGATAAGATAAGAGATATGGCCAAGCCATTCAACTAGGAAGTGATAGGGCTAGGATCTGAATCCAGGGAGCTTCAAGAGGAAACCCCAACACATTTTCCCACCTTTTGCTACACAACATGTGCAGACCAAAATGGCAGCATCCATTGAGGGGCAGCCACAGCCCCTGAACACCAGGACAGTCTTGAGCTAAACCGCAGAGGATGTTTCTTGTTGATTAGAGTCATATCTGAGCCCCAAAGAGTCAGTGGAAAGAGAACACCTGACTTCTCTGCTCTCTTTCTCTTATTTCCTATGGCTACAGTATATGCAATGTCCCAGGCTGCAGAGAGACCCTGATGATCCCTGGCAGATCAAACACACCCCTGACAGATCACACATTTGCCAGCATGTCACCCTGCTGAATGTCACCCATTCTGTTGCTGCTGTGGTCTCACAAATTAGGGAACCCAAGTGAAAGGATGACTCTGATTTAGGATTAGAAAGGCCTGCAACCTTCCCCAGACCTCTGGGCATTATGAGAGAGTGACCCAGAAATCGAATGCAGAGAAGTGTCCTGAGATACAGGAGTCTTGTTTGAGGCATAGAACCTATTAGCTTGAGAAATTGGTCTGGAAATCTTATTAAAAGAGACAAATCATTCCACATTCTCTCCCGACTGAAAATATTGGGGGTAACAGGCTTTCCCTGATACCTCGGATCCATTCACCTCATGTCGGGATCATAGCCAAACTCTGGAAACAGTAAATGCAGGGCAAGTGATAAAGGCAATTATTTTTTTAATGGGCAGCTCTGATTAATTCTGATTTCTCTGACCAGCCATAGACTTATCTGTACCAGTCTCTCATTACTGTGAAGGTTGCAAGGCAGACAAGCGAATGGCAAAGAGAAATGAAGTTCAAATTGTGGATTTGTCATTATTGCACAGCTCAGCAGATGGCTGTCCAGCCACGGAGGCCCCTGTGACCAGCACCCCGACAACACACACACATGCTCAGAGCTCCTTTGTCCCTATTCTTGGCTAACCCCCAGTGGAGACGCCAGTAAAGCAAGGCATCATTGCATTCCGAAGCTTAACCTTGCCTACTTACGCTATTTATGAGGGTTGATAAGAAGACTCCTTCAAATTTATATATGATAGCTATTATCATTATTATTTTTGCTGAGCACTGATGGGTTCAATAATGGTATAAATCATTGGAATTTAGTAAATGCTTATTCCATGCCTGGCATTGTGGTAAGGGCTTTATTTACATGAATTATGTCCTTTATCTGCAGAACAACCCTATAAAGCAGGGATTGCCAAACTTTTCCTGTAAAAACCCAGATAGGAAATATTTCAGGTTTTGCAGGCTACATGGTCTTTGTTACAACTACCCACGTCTGTGGCTGTAGCATGAAAGCAACTGTGGACAATACATACGTGAATAAGAGTAGCTGTGTTTCAGCAAAGCTTGATTTGCAAAAATAGGCAGCTGATTCTGTGGGCAACAGTATGCCAACTGCTGCTCTAAGGTGAATATTGCTAAGCTAGAATTGGGGGATTCCACAGCCAAGAAGGTGGAAGACATGAGTTTCCATCTCCTACATCCTTCCTGCTCCCTGCTCTTGCCTTCTAATTGTAGTTCTGGAGGAAGTGTAGTGAGAATGAAGATATTTTCACATGTGACTTCTCACTGTGAGACAGCTGTTATTTGGCCACAAAGCGGAGAGCAAGCTCCCCTTTGATGAAAACCCTGCATCTGTGGGTGGGGGAGTGGGTCACGTCTGTCAAACTAGCCCCTTATCTGCAAGCTTGGGGTAGCCTGAACCAAAACCCCTGATGAGAGACTCAATCCCAAACTGCTCTCAGAGCCTCCTGGGTCTTTCTGTGTGAACCTTGGCTATATCTTCAGGGCAACCCCCAGATGCAGGGTCAGTCTAACACATGGCCTCTTTGTCCATGTTGTGGTGGTCCCCAGCAAGCCTGCAGCCCCAGCCTTGACTCTCCTCTGTACCCCACCACTGAGTTCTGTAGACCTAGCAGGGTCCATCTCTGTGTCCCTTGGGAACCAGGAATTTGAGGAAGCATGCCTTACTACTCACTGCAGCCACACACCCCACCACCACCTCAACATTCTATCCTAAACTGAAGTTATCTAGTGGCTCAACAGAAACAAAGAAACAAGGTATCCATCTCTCTCTTTTTTTTTCTTTTTAGAGTCTTGCTCTATTGCCCAGGCTGGAGTACAGTGGCATGATCTTGCCTCGCTGCAATCTCCGCCCCTGGGTTCAAGTGATTCTCCTGCCTTAGCTTCCTGAGTAGCTAGGATTACAGGTGTCCGCCACTGCACCTGGCTAATTTTTGTATTTTTAGTAGAGATGGGGTTTCACCATCTTGGTCAGGCTGGTCTGGAACTCCTGACCTCGTGATCCACCCACCTCAGCCTCCCAAGGTGCTGGGATTACAGGCGTGAGCCACCACATCCAGCCTCCATCTCTTCTTCTTGATGACCCCTGTACACATAAAGAATAATTTATTATCTTAGACTAGGTTTTCCCAATCTCTGCACTATGGATATTTGGGGCCCAATAACTCGGTGGTGGAGGGGGAGCTAATCTGTGCATTGCAGGATGTTTAGTAGCATTTTCTCCTCTACTCACTAAGTGCCCATAGCAACCCCCAGGTGTGACAATCAAAATGTCTTCAGACACTGCCAAATTCCCCCTGGGGAACAAAACAGCCTCCGACTGAGAACCACTGTCTTACACTGAAGGTAAATCATTGCCTTTTGCTCTCAGCTATAAATTCTAATTTCCAATTCCAGGTAAATAGGAAAAATCATAGGCAAGATCTGTCAGCACCATGTGACATTATCTTTTGGTGCAAAATTAGCATAATTATCCCCACTTTACGTACGAGAAAACTGAGGCCTGGGCTGCACAGCTGGTAAGCAGCAGAGCCCAGATTTGAGATCCAACCCCTATATATTTTAAACTATTTCGGATCTGATAATGAATGAACACTATGAAGGTTTTCCTGGAATGAGGAAGAGTTTGCTATAATTTGCGTGGTGAAAAGAAAATTAGACTGTACTTGCCCTTTTTTTTAGCATGTTCTATGTAATCTTGACAGCCGGGCTTCAAGGTAGATATTATTCTTTCCATTTTACAGACGAGGAAACTCAGGTTCAGCAAGCCTAAGAAATGGTCTGAAATCAACATAGCAAAGATTTGTCAGCCCAGTGTTTCTGTGCTCAAAGCCTTGATATTTCAACACCAGGAAAAGTGGCTGGCTGCTCCCAAAAGGGGAAACTGAGTCTGATTTCCTACACAATGCTCTACCTTTCTGGCCAGTATGTCCTGCCAGTCTTAAGAAAAGCTTGATGATGCCCAGGCGCGGTAGCTCATACCTGTGATCGTAGCACTTTGGGAGGCCAAGATGGGTGGATCACCCGAGGTCAGGAGTTCAAGACCAGCCTGGCCAACATGGCAAAACCCCATCTGTACTAGAAATACAAAAGTTAGCCGGGTGTGGTGGTGGATGCCTATAATCCCAGCTATTCAGGAGGCTGAGGCAGGAGAATTGCTTGCACCAAGGAGGTGGAAGTTGCACTGAGCTCAGATCGCACCACTGCACTCCAGCCTGCGCAACAAGAGTGAAACTCCGTCTCAAAAAAAAGAAAGGAAAAGTTTGTGATAAATGAGACAGATTCAGTCCCCTTGCCTTTGACCTCCTCTTTCCTTATCCCAGTTCTGTATGCAGTACTGGCCTGAGAAGACCTCTGGGTGCTACGGGCCCATCCAGGTGGAGTTCGTCTCCGCAGACATAGATGAGGACATCATCCACAGAATATTCCGCATCTGTAACATGGCCCGGGTAAGTGCACGGCCGCCATTGCTTGCTGAGCCCCTCCTCCCCAAAACAGATGGAGGCTGCCGAGAGAGGATTCCGCTGAGCCAGCCAAGAGTCTGTGTTGTGCTCTCCTGATAATCTCTTCCTTGAGGAAGTGAGGCCTGTGCTGATTCCGGCTCCAGACTCAGCAATGACTCCAACACATAGAGATGCAATGAGCGGCATCCAACCTGCCATCTGCCTGTTTCCTGACACACTTGCTGCCGTGTAGACAAAACTTCTTAGACATTAGCTCTTCCCCACTGTGTCTCACTGTGCTGCCATGAGTTGATGCAGACTTTGATTGGATCCCATACGCTTTGGGCCAGGCACTGCAAACAGCAAGATGAAAAGTGATTCCTTACTTCCATGAGGAAATTCACTGGCTGAGCAGAGGAGTAGTGGCAGGGAGGGGCAGAATAGCAATCTATGAAATGGTTGCTAACTAATGCAGTTTGGTCACTACTCGGGATCCAGGGTGAAAGGAACTCAGCACCTCCCCCGCCCCCAGCTCCCAATTCACTGTCTACTGGGAAAGTGAGATATGTTCTGGTACATGAGCCTCAGGGAGAAATAATTCTGCCCAATAGAGTAAGGGAAGGCTTTCCTAAAGAAAGGGACATTTAAATTGGGTTTTTAAGGCTGAGTCAGAGTTTTTCAGGTACAGAAGGGGTTCAGGGCAGTCACAGCAAGAGAATCTATATGCACGAAGGAACAGAAGTAGTCATGGGGACTCTCCCCATGAGGACACGGCTAAGAACCCATTTAGTCTGTCTTCTACTATGATGCTGCAGTCCCCAGGGTATCTGTAAGGCTCGTGTCCCCAAGCATCCCCAGCAGAACAGCCCTAACAGCCTCTCTGTTCTCAGCCACAGGACGGTTATCGTATAGTCCAGCACCTCCAGTACATTGGCTGGCCTGCCTACCGGGACACACCCCCTTCCAAGCGCTCTCTGCTCAAAGTGGTCCGGCGGCTGGAGAAGTGGCAGGAGCAGTATGACGGGAGGGAGGGACGCACCGTGGTCCACTGCCTGTGAGTACTAGGGAGGTGTCACCAGGGCAACAGGGTGGTGGGTGATAGAGCATCCTTGCAGATGCTGCTGGCCACATACACCAGTCCTAGGCAAGCCTGGCTAGACCACAGCTCAACATCCCTCAAAGGCTAGTGGAAGTGCATTCAAAGGAATTATGCTCCTTTAATGGAATAGGGCTGCCAGTTTGTTTTCCTGAACTAATATATGACATATCATTGATGCAAACCCTGGTGGTCTTTCCACAAACATGAGAGGAGGTAGCAGACCATGTTCTAATGCTCCCAATAAGAAGGTGATGTAAGAGGCTTGATGTGTCTTGCTAGTTACAAGAAAGCCCAGGACAAAGTGGGTTCCGCTGATCAGAACCTCCTTTATTATTTCCCAAAGAAGAAGGAGAGGAAAGGGACGGTGTTAAGTGAGCTTAATTTAATCCAGACGTTTTAAGTGAATCACCTCTATCCATTTGTGAGGTAGATATTATCATTTTGTAGTGAGAAAACTGAGGCGCAGGCAGGGAAAGGTAATCAGGAATCAGGAATGGCGTGTGGCTCACATTCCCTGGTCTCTAAGCTAAAGCGCCATCGATTAACTCACACTATCTCTCTGAGGATACTAAAGGACTTGTCTGCTATGTCTGCCTCTCTACAATGGGCTTAGAGGGATCACAGGACAAAGAGAGCAGGGAAAGGCACTGCCCTGAGGGGCTGATAGATGGATTTGAAGGGCCCTGGGAACACTATTGCCCAGGGACATCGTGGGCTCCAGACCAGCTGTGTTTATACCCCCATTGCTGGGGTGAACTGGAGATTGTACCTCTTCGAATGGACGCTGTCCTCTAATGAATTCTGATGTCATTATGCTGTGTGGAGGTCAGGATCTTGCGAGGACAGTGGCTGATGAGCTGTGCAACATCAAGAAAATAACTGAATTTGTAAGCCTCAGTTTCCTCATCTGTTCAATGGATATGTTGAATTAGACAATCTTCAGACCCGATAATGCCTTGGCATGAAATACAAAGTAAACACACTTCATCTGCCAACACAGAGATCAAGAATGGCATGGTAGCAAATATGCAAATGTTGTCAGTGTAATTACTTAAAAGAGCAAGTGTCACAGACTCTACCCTAGAGTATAAAGTGGCCACAGAGGATTCTACAAAGTCTTACACCCAAAACAAATCTGCAGCCGTGACAGCTATGTGTGAAATATTTGATTCACAGTCACTCACTTTGCTTCTTAGAAGTTCAACAATTTGAGGAAAAGTCATTGAGAAGGCCTGTCTCTTTAAAAATGTTTTGTTAAAGGACATTTGAACCAAGGTCTTCTCTTTTTCAGAACAAATACTTCTGGAGTTAGTGGAGGCATTGATAACATCTGACTGATCTCAGAATTGAGGTCAGTCTTTTAAAACCCAGCTAATTGTTCTCCCTCTCCAATAGATGGTGCATGCACATTAAGAAAGTTAGAGAGTTTAAAGGGGGTCAAACACACGACACATGCAGATGCACGCACAGAGCTTCAGGGCCAGCACCTGCAGCAAAACTCCCTTTCCAGAGGAAGCAAACTTCAGGCTAGAGTTCAGGAAGATGCCACGTGGTGTCCTAAGTCAGGTTGATGGGTGATATCAGCCAAGCCCACCTGGCTCTGTATACATCCCAGAAACTAGCAGCTGGTTTCCTGCCAGCTAATCCCTGCTGCCTCCAGATGCCTCCCACACACTCAGGTGACCTTACCCTAGCACCCATCTTTCAGGGTCTCACACTACCAGGCCCTGAGACCCTGTGTCTGCTCACCTCTTCCTCTTGGACGCTGTTATTCTTGCTTCAGTAGGGTCTCCTCCTTTCCTAGGAGACCCTACTCTCTCTCTCTCCCATGTTTGTTTCTTAGGCTGCTTTTTTCTTTTTTCCAGTAGTGCCTTTTTTTCCATGTCCTTTCCAGCCCAGGTGGCCAGTACTTTGAACCAAAGGAAGGGACAGAGACATTCTTCTGCCAACAGAAATCTTGGTATCCTTGAGGGCCACAGACACCATAACAGGCCCTGAATGCAGGCACCAGTCAGTGAATGGAAACCAACGCTCTGTACTTGAAACATCTGGTCATTGCATATCCTGTAGATAAAACATCTGGGAGATTGAGTGTCTTAGTTTCCGTCCAGATGTTTCTTAGACACAGACCATTACATGAAATCATTAGTTGCTCTTGGCAGCATGCCCAGGAGTTCCAAATCAGGCATATTCCTACGGGGACGCTCTATAAAGAGTCTGAAGGGTGTTTCCATGAAGATGACTTATGGAGTTTCAGAAAGGAGTAACAGAGACATAGCTCTGCCATCAGCCCTCTATCCCTAGGCTCAAAATCAGTAGCATCTTGCTTAAACCAAGGTGTATAGTAGAGACCTGTCATTTTCAGATAAAGCCTCTCAGTCCCACTCCAGTTCCCACCTCCAAGCTTGGGCTGGCTGGCCCTAGGCTAACAGAGTATTGCTGTCCTTAATGAAGGTTGAGAAGAACTAGCAGGAAAATCACTTGTGAATTTTCACTGTCTTTATGGGATGTTTAAGTGGACCCAGAGCATTCTTTTGGACATGGATGCAAGTGTCAGCAAGGATGAAGGTGTCACATGTACAAAGACACAGTACCACCCTGCCCTTGGGGTTCGGGTGAGTGTGACCTGAGTGTCTGTAACATCCTCATAGAACCAAGAAAACAAGCAGCTAATTGAACTTTCAAAGGTCATCTAGTCCAACCCCTTCATTATATGAATGGGGAACTTGGGACCCAGACAGGGGAAGTGACTTGCCCAAGGTCAAAGCAAGTTAACGGCACAGGTGGGACTCAAACCCTAACTCATGGCTCAGGCTAAAGCCTTCACCATTGCCTTGCCTTGCATCTGCCTAGGCAGCTGATCCGTACACCTACGGATGTAGCTTTAGAATCATCAGGTGCCTGGAAGGGACCTAAGAACATGGCTTACCTCTTCGCTCTGTGTTTAGAAATGGGGGAGGCCGCAGTGGAACCTTCTGTGCCGTCTGCAGTGTGTGTGAGATGATCCAGCAGCAAAACATCATTGACGTGTTCCACATCGTGAAAACACTGCGTAACAACAAATCCAACATGGTGGAGACCCTGGTGAGTATCCCAAGAACTGTTCTCTAACAGCCAGGGGCTGACTAGTTCTCTGGACCTGAAGAAAATGACAGCAAATAGTTAAATCACTCGACAGCTGGCTGCTGATTGTATACCTACAGTCTGTGCCCTTGGCATGTCGTCTGCCCTGTGTCTTCGCCTTCCAGCCTCCCCAGCTTCCCTTTCTTGCAGGAAAATCTAATTATTAATCCTGGTATACCTACTTTGCTTCACTTTCTGCCCATTCTTTAAGAAAGTATTATTAATTCAGGCTTAAAGGAAAGAATTCTGGATTAGTAGAATGTGAAGTATGTTTTCAATTCAGTCCAATTATATTCCAATTATTTTATGCTAATTTTTACAGTAGAGAGCACTGTAGAGGCAAGTGTGGTAAAGAGAGTGTGCAGGCAGAGCCCCAGATGGTAAGACCTAGTACCATGGTGGACCATTGCACCATGCACGAGGAACTTTAATAAAAGTCTTTAAATGTACTCAAAGTGTGGTCTTCCTCAAAGTGAGGCCCTATATAATGTGTGGGCCACAGACCAGCAACTGCATCATTACCTGGGAGCTTGTTAGAAATGCAGAATCTTGAGCCCCATTCCAGATTTACTGAATCAGAATGTGCATTTTAAAAAGATTTCTGGCTGCCTTGTATGCACGTCACAGTTTGAGAAGCACTGTTGTACAAAACAGTAAAAAAGAAAGGGAATGATGCCAGCTGGGCATTCGAGGAAGCTTGGGTAGAAGCAGGCGTCAAGCAGAATTTTGAAGGATGTCCAGAGATGGGTAATTTTGAGTTGATATAATGTGGATGTAGATAAAGTTGTCTCCAAAATCCGTATCTCTAAACTAAATGCATTTTCCCTTTCCTTTTTCATCTCTCTCCTGTCTCCTTTTCTCCCTCTATGCCTCTCCTCCTCTCCGCCTCTCAGGAACAGTATAAATTTGTATACGAGGTGGCACTGGAATATTTAAGCTCCTTTTAGCTCAATGGGATGGGGAACCTGCCGGAGTCCAGAGGCTGCTGCGACCAAGCCCCCTTTTGTGTGAATGGCGGTAACTGGGCTCAGGGGCTCTGAGGTGGCACCCTGCCTGACTCCAAGGAGAAGACTGGTGGCCCTGTGTTCCACAGGGGGCTTTGCACCTTCTGAGGGCTCTCCTGCTGCTGTGGCAGATGCTGCTCCAAAAGGCCCAGGTTTCCTTTTCAACCTAACCAGCCACAGCCCTGGGCCCAAGCAGAAGTGTACCCACAAGCAAGGCCTTGGATGTTTGGCTCCCAGACCTCTTGCTTTTGTTCTTTCTGAGTTTGTGGATCTCATGGCAAGCCAACTGTGCAGGTGCTGGGGAGTGGGAGGCCCAGTAGAACCTTCCCAGCCCTCCTCCTCCTTAGGAGTGGAGGAGATACGTGTTCTGCTCCTCCATGTCATGGAAAAGATTGGGGCTCTTGGGGGTCACAGCTCTGCTGCCCCTGCAACCTCCTTCGGGGCCTCTGGCACCAGACACCTACAGTCTGGACCCGTGTGACCTTACAATGTTCCCTAGGTCACAAGAGAGCCCACCCATCCTCGCACCTAACCTGCATGGGGCTTGGCCTACAACCATTCTGTACCCCTTCCCCAGCCTGGGCCTTGACTGTCCAGCATTCACTGGCCGGCCCGCTGTGTGCACAGCACTCTTTGATAAAGGTGTTCTTTGCTTTTTTGTGTGGTCAGTGGGAAGGGGTGAAACTGCAGGGAACTTCTCTGCTCCTCCTTGTCTTTGTAAAAAGGGACCACCTCCCTGGGGCAGGGCTCTGGCTGAACTGTAGGTTGTAACCCCTGTGTCTCTTTGGTGGTAGCTTTCTTTGGAAGAGACAAACAAGATAAGATTTGGTTATTTTCCAAAGTGTATGTGAAAAGAAACTTTGTTTTGGGGGTGTGTAAAATCTTAGTCTCTTATGTCAAAAAGAAGGGGGCGGGGGAGTTTGAGTGTGTACCTCAAAGACATATCTCTCGGGCCTGTTATTTTTTCCTGGCAATTTTCTTAAAAGCTCCCACCCTGGCACAGCATGCCACTGAGCAAGGGAGAGAGGGGATAGCCTGAAGATGGTCCCTTTGGTTTCTGGGGCAGATAAGAGCACCAGCTTTGTGCAGAATTTGGAACTCCACATTTGAACTTCTTCCTAGAGAAACCCAGCTGCCACGTTGAAAAAGGACATTGTGGAGCCCATGATACATTGATTGAAAATAGGCCAAGACAATCAGACCTGGAGATCTAGGGTCTTGTCCAAAGTGTTAGTGAGTCAGTGAGAGGGAACCACCGTTTGCTAAGTCTCTGATGTATGCCAGGGATCATGCTTGGTAGTTTCCATGGGACATCTCACGCAGTCCTTAGAACCCCTAGGAGAGAGCTGTTGACTTGTTATCATCTTCATTGATCATCTCCTCCAATGAGGAAACCCAGGCACCTTCCTCAGTGATGAAATCCTGGGTTCCAAAGGGCCAGGTAATGGCAGTGAAACTTCTCTGTGCTGTTTTCTTCATCTTCTCCAAGCCAAACAATTATTTTATGGAGGGAAAATAAGGCCAGAAGCTTCAGAGCAGAGAACTCCACAAATGGAAATTTAGTACTTTTTTCCCGATGCCAGTTCTTCTGGGAAGCCCAGAATTTCAGATATATTTTAGTAACTCATTCCCAGCTCCCCAGGAAAGCAAGTCTCATCTAATTTCTCAGTCCATAAAAACAATTCCTTGTTCCCTCAGGCTATGAAGGGACCAGCCAGGGACAATCTCGACCTTGATCTCTAGCCAGTGCTCAGGCCGGATATCTGACAGCCTCAGGTGGGCTGGGACCTAGGAAGCTCCATCTGGAAGGCTGATCTAGCCCCAGACAGGGCACAAGGGACACAGATTTCAAGAAGGCACAGCCTTGACCGTCAAGAGCCCACTGTATGGTGGGGAAATTGAACCATGGTGCAGTGGTGTGGAGCAGGTGAGTGTTCCATGAGTCTAGGAGCAAGAGAGCCTCTTCAGCCTAGGGCTTCCTAGAGAAAGGGACATCTATTCCTGCTGGGTCTTAACAGGTAGAAAAGAGGGAAAAAAAAAAAAAAAGGAAACTCAGGCAAAGGGATCCATATGTGCAGTGGCAGAGAAATGTAAAAAGGCATTGGGAGGAGCAGTATGGGGAGGCCAGCCCAGCAGGGGCACAGCACAACAGGGTGAGCAGCAGGGATGAGCCAGGGTCCAGGAGACAGATGCCTGTCGTGAGTGCAGACTTTGTCCTAATGGCAACAAGGAGTCCATGGAGCTTTAGAGAGATGTACTCAGCTTCGTGTTGGCAAAGACTCCCTCTGGGCCAGTGGGGCTGCCTCTTTTCATCAGACACTGTGAAAACATTCCCTTAAGCGTGCACTTTTTAATATCACATCTATTTGTCTGTCTGCTCATTGTTTTGTTGCTGGAACTAAATATACAGTGCATCATGAGACTCGGCTTCTCTGAGAAACCCAGGGTCTCTGCTTTACCACGGAGCAGGGTCACCAATCCAGATCTCTAGGCCCGTGAGGGTGGAACATGAAAGGAGCCCACAGAAGTTGCTTCCATTGGCATGGGCTCTGGAGCTGTCTAGAAGTCCAGGGACACCAGACTTGATCAAGGAAGGGCTGTCACTTTAGAGGTTCAAAAGGAAATGCCTCAAAGCAAAGGCAAGCAAAGGAACCCCACGATGAACTTGCTCTTTTCCTTTGATGAGCCTCTCCCCAGGTGTATTTCAGGAGACCCCGGGGACTCACCCCCACTGGGCCTCATAGCCTCCCCTGGCTCCAGCCCACTCCCCCAGCTGGCCTTCCCCAGCCTGCGATGAGCCTGTAGCATGGCAAATCCGCCTGCTGTATGCTATTTTCTCAGATCCTGGTACATCCAGACAGGATGAGGGTGGAGGGAGAGCTATTTAACACAAATCCTAAGATTTTTTTCTGCTCAGGAAGGGGTGAAATGGCTGACAGATAAAAATGACAGTGGCTTCTATCATTTTAAATGGTAGGGATTTAAAGTGTGACTTCACAGAGAAAGGAAAAAAAAATCTCAGGCCATGGTGGGCTAACCCAGCAAGGGCCAGTGAGATTCCCCCAGTTTATCCCCTTGTTTTCCCACAACCCAACCATTCTCCAAAGAAAGCAGGTCAGCATACAGGTCTTAGGCCAGTGCACACAGGAAGAAATTGGGGCTCATGGATGGGGATGACTTCCCTAAAATCCCATGTGACTAGGATGTGGCAAGGCTTGGATGAATAGGGGTACTTGTGCCCAGGATCTGAACATTTCCTTTACCCAGAAAATCTCCGGAGCCAATACCACCTTCTCCAGGGGGTCTCCCCACCCCAACCCACTGACAGGGTGAGCTCAGCCTGTTGTGAGCAGAGGAAAATATTATTAATGCTCTGTGAGTCTTTACAACAGGAGCTCTTACTTTATAGACGTGGAGCCTGTTTGGTGAAGATGCAAGGAAGTGATGAGAAGACCAGGAACTTTCTCCACCTGTGTGTGTGGATGGTCTAGATAGTTTAGGACGTATCTCAGCTGCACTCCAACACTGCATCCTTTCTGGTATGGAGAATCCGGGCCAACTAGGGGCCCTTGGGCCTCTAGAAGGCCACAGTAGGCCTCTCTGTGGGAATGGAAGAAGACAGCTGTTAGTGCTGTCTGTGGGTGTGGCCTGAAAAGGAACCAACAGACCTTATGATGGGGACTGTAACATGTGAGCTCACTGAATTCTTCCAACATTCTAAAGAAGGGTTTGTGATGGTCACTATTTGACTGGTGAGGAAACTAAGGCCCCTAGGAGAGAAATCACTTGCACATAGTTCCACAGCTAGTGAATGAATGAACCAGGATTTTAACTGGTTTTTTTTTTCTGACTACAGAGAGAATATTTTTCCACCATTGTATCTCACATTTTTCCTATGAGGTTACTCATAACAGAACAGACTAGAGTGAAACAGATATCTCGGTGGATAAGCTCAAAGCAAACAACAATAAGCTTAAAATTCCTTCACAGTCTTATGTTTTACTTTCACAATTCACGCAAAATTTGCATTCCACTTTCTGATTTAGCCTGGTTGGTTTTAATTTGACTGTATAAATTTAAAAAAAAAAAAAAAAAAAAAAAACATGTGCTCTGTTCCTCATGTGGTTCTGTTCTGTTCAACCTACTATGATGGACCCTGGGTCAGCTGTTCTTGAGCTTGAGCCTAGAATTGGCTCTAGGAGCAGTGACCCTGCTGCTTCCTAGAGCCAATTGTAGGCTCAGGAACTAGACCAACTGAGCTTCTCCTAGGCAGCTCCTTTGGTGTGGGGGTGCTCTGACCTCACTGTTCATGAGTGGACCTCAACTAAAGTATCTTCCAGTTGGGTGCTGGAAGGAACCCATTGACACACACTAGAATGATGAGGATTTGCACATCTGGCATGGAGAAGGATAAGCCCACAAAACCCTAAAGGGAAAGGAGAAGCTAGACACAGCTGTACTCAGCAAGTTCCTGAATGCTAGGCTGCAAAGTGGTGCCTGTTGCTCAAGTGGAGTCACGTGGTTGCTAATGTGGGCAAGTCTGAAGGCACACTTCACGAGCAGCTGGGGTTTGGAAGGCTCCTCACTTTACCCTAGCCACACATACTTACTGGGTTCCTACAGCACATAGCACCTTGGTGTGGGGGCACTGTTAGGAAACAGAGATTACTATGGCACAATTCATTCCTGGGTAAGGCATGGGGTTGCAGTGGACAGAGCTCATTCTTTAGTTTGAATCCCATCCCTGCCATTTCTTGGCCATAGAGTGTTGGGCCAACCAATTAATGGAAAAACATACATGAAAAGAGGAGCCTCATCAACATTAGAAGGGGTAGATTTGGAGCACTTTAGGCAGGAAAATAGGAAGGCAAGGCCAGGAAACTGGAACCCAGTGAATACTCAAAACCAAGGGTGCAGATGACTTGTTTAGCAAAGCGGTCACTTCCATGACATAGCTGGACAAAGCATGGGTAACAGCTTGCCAGAGCCACTTGAAGCAAGGGCAGATCTCAGTGTCTGCGGCAAAAGATGATGACTTTCCCTCTCGCCCATCAGGTTTATTCATCCTCCACTCCCCACTGCCACACTAGCTCTTGCTGTATGTCCTCATCAGGATCTACATTCCCTCAGCACTGGTGGGAACCCCTTGGAGTACATAGAGGTGTCAGTCCAGTAAGACTGCTCTACACAACAGAAGTGATACCCAGGGAGTAGCAGCCAGGCCCTTATCCTGTCATCTCTGCAGGAGTGACTGCCCAACCCAGATCCAGAGACATTCAAGGAAGTGATAATTCCCTGGTACCTCATTGCCAGGGGACAGAATGAAGAAATCCACCCTTCCTTAGGCTGTAGCTGGCCACTCCCGGGCTAAGTAGGTCATCGGCACCAAGCTAAATCAGGAGTAACAATAAGGGAGACATGGGTGAGCCCAAGAGGAAGCATGGACAAGGGGGAAAATGGTCAACCCAACTGGAGGGCAGGATAGAAGAAAAAAACATAAACATGGATGGCCATGTCATCTCAGATTCTTGACTTGCCTTCCCCGTTACTTAACAGTCTGAGCTTCTTCTCAGCCTATGACCAACTTCAAATCACAGCCAAGTAAAACAAGGAAATAGGAAAAGTAGATCCAACTAGAAGAGACAAGCTGAGATTCAGATTTGTTGACTCCTCCCATGCAAGGGCTCCCTGTTGGGGGTTTTCCATGTATACATGTCTAGAAGTGATAAAATGCAAGGCCTCGGCTTCACCTTGCAGGGATCTGTCTTTGAGGTCATGTACCGTCTGAACAGCAGGGAGAGAGGTTAGTGGTGGAGAATGGGAGGGCTGTTCCACCTCCAGTTTCTTCTGACACAGGTTTCAGAATCATGGCTTTGATCCTCAGAAGCATAGCAGAGACATCTAAGCCTTATTTGTGCACATGAGCAGACTCTTCTAGTTTTTTAGTAACAAGGGATGGGCTTCTGCATGGCACTGGCTGTACGGTTGTCTTGTAGAGATCAAGCCAGTCTTTTGCATCCCACCTGCCCACCTCCAGAAGAGATAGGAAAAGGTCATCAAAGGGGCTACATTGACCACTTGAAATCCACCCATGAATGTTAGGTCTCTAAAAGGAGGGATCAGCACTCACAACGGTAGCCTCCAACCCTAGCATCCCGCCTATCTAAGAGCTCAGTGGTGGTCCACTGAGGCAGATACAAGTGCAAGGGCTCAGGATGAAAGATAATCTATTGGGAAGAGTTTTGGGGGCTGGATCATTATGGGGCTTCCTTCTGTATCTGAAAGCTGCTCTGGGTGGTGGAATGTGGATTCTGATCCTTGGTTGATCAGAAATTCAATGTCTGGTGGCCTTGAAGCATTAGAAAATTATCAGTATAAAAACCTGGAGCTCAAGGTAATTAATGTAGTTCATGGTTCCTTGGTGAGCAGGACTCTTGGATGTGGAGGAGAAAGGGTTACAGGAAGTAACCCACCAAAATTACAAAATTGAGTCTCTGTACAGTTACTTCAGTGCCTTTGGGCTTATGAATACAAATCAGTGGGCCTTCTCTGTGATGGTCCAACAAACTCTCAGTGCCCACCCTGTCCCTTCCATCTCCCATGGAAGATGAATAATGTCAGGTGTTCTTTGGATCAAAGGCCCCAGAAGGCTTAGAGGACAGAGTGGTGTCATTCCATGTAAAATCGGGCTTCCGAGAGGTCAGGCAGAATCTGGTGTCCATATCCTCCACAGGTCTACAGATTATTGGATGAAGTCAAGCATCTTTTGCCAGGCCCAGGTCACGCCTCTGAGTATAACTAAGACCCATGAGTAAAACTTAATAGCTGTAAGGAAGAACTTGCTGTTTGCCTGAGAGGATAAGTTGCCCATCTTGGCAGCTGTCTAAATGAAGCCAGGTATCTCTTTAAAGGGAAGAGGAGCATTGCTGAAATGGCTTTCAGGTCACTTCCATTCTAGATGGGTGAGACCTTGTGGAGCTGGGATCATGTTTAAACTCATTCATACCTGTAGACCAAAAATCCAAGTAGACTGTGTTTGGTCTGTACAGGTTGAAGCTCCCTGCTCTCCCGCCCAAGTCTCCTCACAGAGCAGGCCAACGTGCTATTGTGGCCACATATACCGGGCTGATCCAGGCTGGCAAACGGCAAACCACAGGGAAGAGCTGCTTTGTCATAGACCCAATACCCACGTGGATCTCTGATGAGAGCAGCCATAACTCAGATTCACTGACCAATAGGGCTATGAGAGACAGCCAGAACCAGTGAAGGTCCAAGCAGGACACAGAGCAGGGCTTTGCTTAACATACATATTATCTCCAGAGGTTATTTCTACCCCACTCCCTATTCAAGGCCTGTTGGAGCAGATTGCAAAAGCAAAAGCACAGTAACTCAAAGTACACATGATTATAATCATTTCCAGTGCACACATCTCATCACCAGTGGATCCTGAGCTAGCCCATGTCAATCCAGGTTAACTCATATTGATAATCAGACTCAAAAACACTTTCACCCTACAGTCTATCAGCCAATCAAAGACAAAGAGTTGTGGTCTCTACCATTGCCTTGGCTTCTGGACACCCTCATAGCCCTCTATAGGCTATCACAAGGTTCCTGCTCAACTCCAGGGAGGCTGACATCTTCACATCCACTGGGCATATGATATTGCATGAGACCAAAGTCTCCACACTGTTTGCAGCCTCCTCCATGAATCCCAATGGCCTGCACTTGTACAGTTTGGGTGTTTGATAGATAAAGCACGTATGAGAAGAGAAAACAAAATAAATCAACTTTTTAAAAAAGCCAGCACTGTGCTGTCAATGTTTTTTTCTTTTCCTTTTCAATTTTAGCTTAAAAAAGCAGAAGGTAAATAATGTCAGGTCAATGAATATCAGATATATTTTTTGACTGTACATTACAGTGAAGTGTAATCTTTTTACACCTGCAAGTCCATCTTATTTATTCTTGTAAATGTTCCCTGACAATGTTTGTAATATGGCTGTGTTTAAAAATCTATACAATAAAGCTGTGACCCTGAGATTCATGTTTTCCTAAGATATTCGTATTAGTGTCTTCCTGAGGTTGGGTAGGGATGAGGTGGGGACAAGTTGAAGGAGGAGGAGAAAAAATTTATTTTTAGCTGGGCACAGTGGCTCACCCCTGTAAACCCAGCACTTTGGGAGGCTGAGGCGGATCACCTGAGGTCAGGAGGTCAAAACCAGCCTGACCAACATGGAGAAGCCCAATCTCTACTAAAAATACAAAATTACCCAGGTGTGGTGGCACAAGCCTGCAATCCCAGCTACTCAGGAGGCTGAGGCAGGAGAATTGCTTGAACTCAAGAGGTAGAGGTTGTGGTGAGCCAAGATTGCTCCACTGCACTCCAGCCTGGGCAACAAGGGTGAAACTCTATCTCAAAAAAAAAATTATTAACTAGGTTTCTTTATATTTAAGTTAATTTAATCCTTACAACTACATCACAGGAAATACATATTATTCCCTCTTTGCAGATGAAGAAGCTGAGACTCAGAAACAAGGGATTTTCCATGACTGCACATTGAGCTAGTGAAACAGTTGAGTGTAAAGTGGTGTTTCTCAAGTGTGGTTCATAGAGCACTGGCACCAGAATCACTGGGAAGTTTGTTAGACATACACATTCCTAAGTCCAGAGGATCACAGTTTCAGGGTCTGCATTGCTAACAAGCTGCCTAAATGTACCAGCTAGCTATGGCTGCATAATAAACCACCCCAAAACTCAGTAACTTGAAACCAAAATATTTGCTAACAACCAGCTAAGACCCAACTGTTCTAAGCTGTGCTCAGCTAATCTCAGCTAGGCTCATTCATGTGTTGGCTAAGGGCTCTATGCTAGGCAAGGCTTGGCTGGGGCATATAAGCTGTTATGTCTCTGCACCTTACATTTTTTATCCTCCTCCTGGGACCAGTGTGCTAGCCTGTGCATATGTTTCTCATAATAATAGCAGGAACATGAGAGAGAGAGAAATTCCAATCACATACATATTTTGCCAGGCCTTTGCTTGAATAATATCTACAACATCCCCTTGGACAAAGCTAGTCACATGGAATTCTCAGAATCAAGGGGCAGGCATTCTACATCTTGACATAGACCCCTTGTCTCAATTTTCCAGTAAATGATGAGGTTGGCCGGGCACGGTGGCTCACACCTGTAATCTCAGCACTTTGGAAGACCAAAGTGGGAGATCATTTGAGCCCAGGAGTTCAAGACCAGCCTGGGCAATGTAATGAGACCTTATCTCTAAAACAAAACAAAACAAAACAAAAAATTAGGCAGGCATGATGGCACACACCCGTAGTCTCAGTTACTCAGAAGGCTAAGGTGAGTGCATTGCCTGAGCCTGGAAAGCTGAGGCTGCAGCAAGCTGAGATTGTACCACTGCAGTGCAGCCTGGGCAACAGAGTGATACGCTGTCTCAAAAAAGAAAAAATGCTGAGTTTAGATATGAAACCAATGGTGCCTGATGCACCCTTTAACTCTCTGATCACAGAGTGCAATCCATGGGTCACATACATCATTACACCTGGGAAACTTCTCAACATGTAGAGTCTGATTCAACAGGTCCAGGATAGGAGCTTCTAAGAATCCACATGCTCAAGTGCCCCCGATGATTTTAATATATGCTAAAATTAGGCAAGCGCTGTTTTTAATGCTGTTGTTATTAGAGGGGAACAGATAAAAGCCCAAGAGGAACAGATAAGAGCCCAAGCCAGTGCTCAAGCTGGGACATAAGGCTGCCAACCTCTCAGTTGGATGCATATGTCCTCTATTTTCCTCTGGATGAGCAGAAGAAATTACTAGAACCTGAATCTTTGGCATTTACTGGTTCTCAAGTTCTTCGTATAAGCCTGAGCTGGAAACACAAGCCGGAGCCCAAGGTTCACCTAGTTCTCTTGCAGCCTTGGGAACTCTGGCAGGGTTCTTCTGCCTGAGGAACCTAGCTACATGGCTCACCAGGCTTCCCAGGCCACAGAATCTAGAGAACACATGCTTTCCAGCTTGGGTACGATGTGGGGAACCTGGTTTCCAGCCAGCTAGTTATCTTGTCACCTTGTCCTTGGTCATGTTAATCTCACTTAGTCCACCTGCTATATTTATGCTTTGGCCACAAATGTAATAGATGACATTGGAGAAAGAAAAGGAGAAAGAAGGAAAAAAAAATCTTATATAACCCCTAATTTAAAAAAGTACTTTGGGACGTATCATTTTTCCCCAAAATGGAAATCGCTTTATTTATTTATTTCTATTTTTTTTTAATTTATTTATTTAACTTTAGGTGCATACTATATCTGGCATTTCTCCCCATGTGTTATGATAAAAGTAGCACATACTCACTTGAAATGACTCAATATAAAATTATTTAAGGCAAAAGGTGAGAGTTCCCATTTCTCAAAGGTAACTGTTAATATTTTTATGCCATTCTCAACCTTTCTATGCATAAACATACACATTCTTTACATATGTGACATCAACCAATATATATTCTGAAACCTGCCTCTTCTCACTCAACATACAGTTGTCATATTTCCATGGAAATGTGCTTAAATAAATATCCCTTATCTTCCTTGACACCTCCCCATAGTACCCCTGAATTTGAAGCTAAGCTACTTTGGGTGCTTCAAGACTTGTGTTCTCCCGTGATGCTAAGAAAGCCAGTCCTGGCATCTGGATCAATGTTAGCAGGGAGGGACATCCAACCCTATGCACTGCAGTCCTGGAGAGAGACTGGTAATAGTGGCACCACTCTCTTTATGTGTCTGTTGGCTGTCCAGGTAGGCCCTAGCCTGGCCTTCCTGCGTGGCCAGACCTGGAGTGTGGGCCCATGTCAGACCTAGGAGCACCTTGACTGGTAGCTCTGGTTTGACTTAAGATCTTCCTTTAATTCCAAAGGCTCAAGCCTTTCATCAGAACTCCAGGCGACCTAGAAGCCCTCAGATTCCTGAAGACATGGGACGAGGTCAACAACGTGCCACGCGGAAGGCAAGAAGAGGGATCTGATTCCCTCCGACAGGGTTTGGCGGTGGCAAGGAGAAAAGAACAGGAATAGAAACAGAAGAAGATGGTGAGATAAGAGAAAGAAACCACTCTAGCTAATTTCAGAAAAATTTTGACCACTTAATCTTGAGGACGTGCAACTAGACTCAACAAAGGCTTTGCCTGAGAGGCTTTCTCTTGAAATGTAATGGAAGGACTGAGCCTGAAATCATCATTGACATGCAGTAAAGACATGGCACCCACAGGGAAATGATACTCACAAACTGAACAACCGGAGAAAGAATAGCATGGCATTATAACCCCCTGGAAATTAACAAAAACTGCGGAGGGCATCAGTTTTCCCAATCTACAGAATAGGCATTGGAACAAAATTTAACTAGTTATTCAAGGACATTTGGAGTACATGAATAGGGAAATATACAGAGAAATACAGATGCATAGAGAAAATAAAATGAATATATAAATGAATGAAAAACCACATTAGTATATTAACAGTGATTATATCCCATCATAGGGAACACGAGTATTTTTTGTTCTTTGTAATTTTCTATATTTTATAAATGTTACATAACTTTAATACCTAGAAAGGTCAATTATAGAAAGAGAAGAGGTGACAAGAATGTAGGAAAATCCAGGCAGAACAGGTATGATGATGCCAGGAATAGGGTCATACCCCAAGACCTGCCATATACCTGGATCAAGAGGTTTGAAAACGTGGTACTGCCCATCTCCTGTAAAAGGGGAATACAGTCAATCAGTCAATGTCCCAAAGGGAAAAATAATCTCTTGCTCAGAATAAATAAAAAACATTCCTGCTATAGAGCCTAGAAGAAATTTTTTTCATGAGTCCCCTTAATAAATAATGGCTTCAACACATCCTTCACTGACACAATGTATTCCTCTCCCTGAAGACTCATGGCCTCATGCCACAGAACAATTCAGTGAACCCTCTTCACTGAAGGACCAAAATGAAGGGGCCCACTACATGGTTCTCTGCAAGTCAGACCTAAGCCAGGTGTAGGTTTTCAGAATCTTAATTATTATATAAACAAGTTTTCTCTCATCTCTGAGCGTTCATGAGCTGGAGGCTTTTAGCCCAGAACCAGTGAAATACTTATTCTGAGTTGTTGGTTGAATTTGGAGTCTGAGTTTAAGAGCCAGCTGAGCCAGAAAGACAATTAATATCTCCTATTGAGTGATGAGGAGCCTAACAGATACATGTGCTGAGACAGAAAATGAATCTATTTCTCTATTAGGGCCAAGAAGTAAACCCTCATTCCAGGTTATAATGAAGACTGACTCCATCCCATTCCACTTTGCTTTAAACTACTTATAAATACTTAGTCAAAGCTGGAAACCTGTGACCACACCTGGCAGCCAAACCATTGTGAGAATCGGGAGGAATTTCCTCTGATTATAAGACACAAGAAGCTGAAATGAAAATCGTAATCAGTGTCAATGCTGAATCATGTTTTGCTGCCTAAAAGATGCAAAGAAGCCTCAAAGAAGATAAAGCTGCTCATCCCTCCCAGGTACCTGCTCCAGATGGTCTGTACTCACTCAGAAAATTGGTCAATCGTCCACTTCTATCTCCTGGGAGATGAAATGACATTAAGAAAAATTTCTATGGGCAGGAGAACAGCAGAGAGGATCTTGAAGAAATGTATGCTGAGGATTTTAGCTGTCATGCCACCCCCAATCTGTTTGAAGCACCCCAGAGAGAGGAAGGGAGTGGTAAGAGCACCTTGTTGGTTGAATGCATGCAAAACCAGGTAAAACCGATGCCTTTTGTGTAGCACTTCAAATATGCTCAGCCCCACCTCTTATCTCAGCCATGTCCATGGGGACAATTTCGAAGCATGCTTCTTCAGATCTCATATAGGAGAAGTCCGTGGTGCCTTTCCTCATACGGGCTCTGCACCTCGTTTCCTCTGCCACAGTTTCTGGTATTTTATTCTCTGAGATGCCCACAGGAACCCACTTAGCACTTGTGAGTGTGCCACCTGGAAATGTGGGGAAGTTAACCATGAAATCTTTGATAGGAGCCTGGAGGCTGTGAACAAATGTTTCCCCCTTTCTTTCCTCTGAAGGCAGTTCTTAAGTGTATTTCATGTGACTTTTCGAATGTTCTCAGAACAAGCAAACAGACCCTCTAGGAGCAGCCAACTTTTAACACACCTTGTAATACCTCTTTCTCGCTCCTTCCCTGACTTACAACCCCTATCTTCATTGCTTCCTGGAATCCTATATCCAAATAAAATTTTGTTTAAGGCTTTGCTTTCAGGGGAACACTAGCTGGGAAACTGGGCTTCAGCTTTGTACAATACCCTATCATCCAGCTGTTAATCTTAGATGAAATTCTGCCAGCACCCATAGAGGGCTCCCAGATGTCCAGCCGAGCTTTTGATCTAGCAAAGAAAATGGACTTGATATAAAGTGACTCATGGGAGAGATTCTACTCATGTCCTAAGCTCATCCTATGTGTCATGATGTTAATTTCCTGCTCAGATTTGGGAACAGGAGTCCTGCCATCTCCTATTTTTGTTGAAAATAGTTGGTGAGCCTGCCCAATGGACAGTAAGAAGGATGATAAAGGGGTCCTGTGTAAAATACCATTGAGAGCCCTAACATAGGGTGTAAGAGCAAGAGGGTGGTTGGCCAGTGGGCTGGAGGAGTATCTGGATCTGGGATCCATGCATGTAGAGTCAGCAGCCTGCAGTAATGCTTATTCCCAGCCTATCCTTTGCAGAACATGGCTCCTGACGAGCCATGTAGGCAGCTAGCTCCTAATGGAGGAAATTGTGGGTGTGTGTTCCAGCCAACACTAAATGCTGATACAAACGTCTCCCAGGGTTGAAGCTCCTTGTACTAGCTCCCTGTACCAGCTCTGCCTAAGCTCTCTGCCTTTACAGACTGTCAAATTTCTGGCCCACCAAAGAAAAATAACAGCAAATCTCAACTATCCCTTCCCTTTTTTGGCCCCTCCACGATGCTCTTTGGCAGCCCATCCCCAACTCAGAGCAAGCTCACACCTTCACTTGTAAGGGTGAACAAACAAGAAAACATCACCAGACACATGAAAAGATGCAGGAGTTCAAAAGCAGAGGTTCACTTTGAGGAATGAGTGAACGTACCTGCCTAGGAAATCAGGTCTCTGACAAAAAAAGAAAGACATTTTACAATGAATCTCCACAGATGCAGAAAAAAACACTAGAATTTCTAAGTGTAAGAACTACTTTGTTGTTGTATCCAACAAAACAAATTGCTGAGAAGTCTAATCTAGAGAATACAGAAATAATCAAAATTAGGAGACAGAAAGGGGATATAATAGTGAATATAGAAATTATACATCATTCTATAAAAAACAAACAAAAAACCAAAACAGAAATTATATATCATTCTAAAATGATATTATAAACCACCATAGCAAGTAAATTTTAAAATCTTGATCAAGTCGGTAGTTTTGAAAACGTGTATTAACAAAATTGGCTCAAGAAATCGAAAACCCAAGTTGACATATTATCAGAGAAAAAAGTTTTGTTGTTGACTGATCTGTGAAAGATACAAGAGCAGGTAGTTTCATGAGTGAGCTGTATCAAACTTTCAAATAAAAAAATAGTTATGCAGTCTGTACCATTTCAAAAGAATGCAAATAAAAGAAAGCTTCTTAATTCATATTATGAATCTTATGAAGAAATAGTACAGAAACGAAACTTGACAGAGGACATATACAAAAAAAACCCTACAGCCTCTAAACCTGCCACATAAATGCAAAGATTTTTACTAAATTTTAATGATTACATTAAAATCATTAATGACCTCCATAAAAAGTAATATACCAGCTGGGCACGGTGGCTCATGCCTATAATCCCAACACTCTGGGAGGGCAAGGCAGGCAGATCACCTGAGGTCAGTAGTTCAAGATCAGCCTGGCTAACATGTTGAAACCCCATCTCTATTAAAAACACATAAAAAAAAAAAAAAATTAGCTGGCATGATGGCACAAATCTGTAATCCCAGCTATTCTGGAGACTGAGGCAGGAAAATCACTTAAACCCAGGAGGAGAAGGTTGCAGTGAGCCGAGATCTCACCATTGTACCCCAGCCTGGGCAACCAGAGCAAAACTCCATCGCAAAAAAAAAAGAAAAAAAAAAAAGTAATGTATTATGTCCAAGTAGCCTATATGCAAGGAATTAAAACATACTTCAATATGAGGAAGTCTAGAGGTTAAAAAAGACATATAAGTATCTTAATACTTAAAAACATTGACAAAATCTAATATCATTCCTGATGAAATATGATGGCCTCAGTAAGCTAGTAATTGTAGGATACTTTTTTAGCATAAGAAGTTAAAATAATTAGTGGTAGACATTACTAGAGTTCACCAGTATCCAGTTCTCCACCTCCATCTAGGCATAAAAGAAGATTACACTTCCCACCTTCCTTGTAATTAGGAGTCATGTGACAAGTCTTGACCAATAAGCATAAGCAGAACTGATATATATCAGTTTTATGCCAAAGTATTCAATGACTGTTGAGAGACTCTCTAGTATTTTCTTTCCTTGGTTCATCTATGAAAGTGGTCCTACATTGTAGATGGTACAGCCATAGGATGGGGGAGAGTCCCTCAGCCTGGATCACTGAATCATCACATGGAGAATAGTTACTCTTGGGAGTTACTGGACTCTCAGAACTTTGTGTATATGAAAAATAAACCTTTGTGGTTCTTAGCCACTAAGCATCGAGAGTTGTTTATTACTACAAAATGGATGATATCAACAGCAGGTATATTAATAGAGAAAATCTAAGTGTATTTCTATTAAAGTCATGGATGTCTACATCACTGCTATAATTTAGTATTTCTGTCTGATGCCAATGCAGCTAGCACAATTAATCAATAACTCAGAGATCACTGTTACACTTATACCACTGCTTTGTAACCAATTATCCCAAAACAAGTATATTTCATTTTTTATTCATAATTTTGTGAGTCGGAAATTCTGAAAGGGTTCAGTTTGGCAGTTCTTGAGACAAGTCTTTCATGTGGTTTCAGATGTCAAGACTGCAGACATCTTCAAGCCTTGACTGGGCTGGATGTCCAGGACAACTCACATACATGGCTGCTATTAATGCTGGCTGTTGGCTGGGAGATTCAGTGGAGCTGTCAATTTATGTGCCTTTATGTGACCTCTTCAGCATAGAGAGCTCAGAGTAGTCAGACTAATTACATAGCCCATACCTTCACCCACAGTGAGTATCCCAAGAGATCCTGGCGAAGACTAAGTAACCTTTTTCCACCTAACCTTTGAAGTTACATCTTACCACTTCTGTTAGATTATATGGGTTACAAAGGATTCACTGAGGTCAGCGGTGATTCAAGAGAAGAGGACATAGACTTATTATTTTTATAAAAGCGGTATCAAAGAATATGCATACATGTTTTAAGACCACCACAATCGCGTTTATAAATGAAGGCTCAAAATTAATACAATCAATGGCATATTTCTGGTAATTCCAAAACTGTTAAGACCGATAAGAAAATTCAATAAAGGCACAGGTTATAAAATTGGTATGCAAAACAAATAACTAAATGGCTTCTCTACATATACTTGTAGAATAAGCTAATGAATTCATTCATTAGTGTAGTATCAATTATATATTAGAAAACCTAATGGGAAAGAAAAGTTACACTCACAATAGCAGCACAAAATATAGGAAGCCTAGGAATCAACTTAAGAAATGTGCAGGACCCACATAAAGAAAGCTATGGAACTCTATCTCAAGACCTAAAAGATGACAGGAATAAATTAAGAGATGCAGCAGTCAGTCACAATCATTACAGTTAACATGCCAATTCTACCGTAAACTGAAAGAGGAAGTTTAATGCAGTTCAACCAAAATCAATGAGTCCTTTAGTAAGTAACTAGAAAAAATAACTTTAACATGAAAAATGTAAACATACAAGAACTGAACAGTTTTCAAGAGTGCTACAATAATCAAAACCACATAGTACCAATGAAGGAATGCATTCTGATCAATTCTTTGAGATTCCTTGTCACACCAGATGTTGGGAAGACAAGTCTCATATCTGTCAATATACAGTGTGGATAAAGCTGGTTTGGTATTATTTAGTATGCCCTGATCAAAGCAAAATAAAATGAGAGGGAAAACGCCTCCCTTACAATCACCACAGCAAGCTTTTTTCAACTCAGTGCATTTTACTATATCCAGTATATACACTGTCAATGTTTAAGACCTAAAGTTTTCATATTACTCATTTGCTTAATTTTTTAAATTACACAAATGATACATACATACATACATTCTTCTTATAAAATAATTAGAATATTACCAATAAAGTTGGGCTCCATTGGGCCACCATCCCCAATCCCAGCCACTTCCCCAATAGAAATTGAGAAATCTTTGGTCTGTTTTACTGTTCCTCCTGGTCTTGTCATTTCTCCTAGCAACCATGAGGGGCAGAGAAGCTCCAGGGCACTCCTCTATGTATTAAAAACAAGGACAACAAATAGCTTTCCCTGATTAAGAATAGGCAACTAGAAGACGGAAGTAAGCAGAGAAGAACCAACTTTAATATAACTTCCTGTGTTGGTCCCTGAACTGGAATGATGAGTAAAGCTGCCCTCCAATTCCTGCTATATTCCACCAGTCAGTTCCAGCAAGGTCTGCAAAATAAGAAGTTGGGTGAGAAATTTCCCTCGGAGGTGAATCCATCTGTCTCTTTGAGTGTGGCCTTAGAGAGCAATCAGCCATCACTAATGGCTCCCAGCAGGGCCTCAAGGGACACCCAGACAGCTTGGCATCCAGTTCCCCAGAGATAAGTAATGCTGCTCTGGGGTTGTGGAATAAACGCAAGCTAAAAGATCGTCAGAGAGGTACCATATGTCCAAGCAGACTGTGGGTGCCTTCGGAGGGGAAATGTGCTAAGACAGCTCATGTCCTGCTTGACAGAACCAGAAAGACAAAATGCCCTGGCCACAAAAAACAAAGACTATCACATGGTACACACTCTAACAGAAAGGAAGATGTTGGCCAATTTTTCTTTACTTGTACCACTGAAGAAATAACAGATCTGAAACTAGGAATATGACTAAACCCCAGTTCTCTTGAAAAGAAAAAATTGTTAACTACTTTTTAATCCAATACATTTTGCCTTATGCCTTTATAACCCCAAACAGACAGTTACAAAATAAATGTGTTGTTTCTGAGTAGTGTCATGCTGGCTGAACGTGAAGAAGTGAAGACGTGAGCCTTGTTACCTGTAAAAGTCATAGCTCCTGGAGCATGGCACAGGCAGCATAGCTCAGCTCAGCTTGTCTGCGGTCATACATTTCTTTCCAGTTTTTGAGGCAGGACAAGGAGATTTTAGGTTTTCAGGACTGGAGTGAGGTATATTGGAGAATCAACCAAAGAGAGAAAATTCCCAGAAACCATACATAGTATAGGCCCATAGGCTAGGAAAGGACCCATGAGTGAGGGCCTGCCTTCAGGGGAAAAAGCGGGCAGAGGCCTCTATCTGGGGCCTAGCAAGAAATCAGACCATTTCGGGGCATGGCGGCTCATGCCTGTAATCCCTGCACTTTGGGAAGCCGAGGTGGGTAGACCATGAGGTCAGGAGTTCAAAACCAGCGTGGCAAAGATGGTGAAACCCCATCTCTACTAAAAATACAAAAATTAGCTGGGCATGGTGGTGGGCACTTGTAATCCCAGGCACTCAGAGGCTGAGGCAGAGAATTGCTTGAACCTGGGAAATGGAGGTAGCAGTGAGCCGAGATCATGCCACTGCACTCCAGCCTGGGCAACAGAGCAAGACTCCATCTCAAAAAAAAAAAGAAAAGAAAAGAAAAAAAGAAAGCAAATGAAAAGGAAATCAGGCCATTTGTGGAATAAAAGCTTGAGACATTTTATGTGAAAAAAAAAATTCCCAAAGGCCATAGGATGGAGATGAAATGTGCATGATGTCGGGAATACTGTCATTATGGCTTCAACTCTGAAAGCTGATAAAATCCTCTGCAGAGACATCCCTCTACATGTCCTGCCAAAGTGCCCAGAATGGCATCTTTCAACCTTTAGAGAGAGAGACCAAGAGCAGAGAATGGCAGCCCTGATTCTTCCTGATGCCTCAGTGGCTTTTCCAAGAGAACTCTAGGTGTGTACTCTGCAGGGGAAGAAGCCTCCTTTCTTTTCTGACATGTAAAGCTCACATTGTTTTCCATGTCTGACAAATGTGGTTGACCTCCTACCTGCCTCTATTCCAAAGTCACAGTACATCCCTTTTGCAGGGCTTCTGCTTAAAGCTTCCCATAAAGGGAAGGGAGTTAGAGTACTATTCCACAGCCTTCTTAAGGCCTGCCCAAGTGGAATGTGAATAACTCAGGAAGAAAAATCTTGGAGGCTGGATAGTATATCCTACCTGTGGATACCTGTAGGGCATATAAACATTATCTGACCCTTCACCTGCTCTGGGCCAGGGTACCTGATGGGACCTCTGTGAGCCATACCCCTGGGTTAAGGCTTTCTGCTGGCATGGTTTGTTAATAACAAAGGTAAAATTAACATGCATCAGAAACTGATGCTACTCTCAGGACTTTTTTAAATGTAGTTTTTTGTATCAGGCCTGGAGAAAATGTCAGTGGCAACACCTTCCCAACAATGCAAGCATGAAATTACAGGTGGGGAAGTGTATCCCTGGGAGGCTGAACCATGAACACCAGAAGCATCCCAGGGTGAGATTTTTGAAAGAACTACAAGGTTCATCCAGGGAAACCCAAGACAGTGGCTGCAGAGACAGCTGGGTGGCAGGAACAGTGGCCTGGAGATGTCCTGGATGTTGATCAGGTTTCCCACTCCTGCTGTCCCAGCCAAATGACTTTTTATGAGATTGTTACAAAGACAAAGCAAAATTAATGAAAAACATAAAAGAATAAGAAGCAATAAAAATTTTAAATTGAGACTAAAGTGAAAAGTAATAAACAGCAATAAAATGCAAGACTCCAGTAAGATTAAACTATCAATACATTTTTTAAAATGAGGCTTCTTAAAATCATATTTATCTTGTTACTTAACACTTGCATATACTGGCAGAGTTAGTGGTGTTCACCAACTAGTCCATGAGCTCTGCATTGCCCAGGCTCATTTTAATAATATCGGGCCCATGTGACTAATTCTGGTAAACAGACTCTAAGGGGAGATGATACACAACACTCTCACACTTTTAAGAAACCGAAAATCACAGTAAGATCCTTCACAAGATGAAGGGTCTATGAATCACCTAGTTCCACAAGAGGCCCCTGGAAGGTTACCTGACCCCCATCAGACACAGCCTGGATGAAGAATAAACTGTTATAGATGAAGCCACCGAGACGTGAGGGTTTTCTTGTTACTACCACATACCTTGACTAATACAAATGCCTATAATTCACTAATTTAATCCTTCTTACAACACTATGATATGAGCTCCATTATTATCCCAATTCAAAATCTGGGAAAACTGAAGCATGAAGAAGCTAAGGAACTTTATTCAGATCACAGAGTTGTTAAGAACCTGGAATCCAGTCTAGGCAGTCTGTGTTCTTAACCATTAGCACATGCTGGTTCTCACAAGTGAAGCATCTTAAAATAAAATGCAAGGGACTTCAAAGGCATGTACCTTCCTCTACAGAAGATTTGGGGATGCTGAAATGGGGCAGGGTTAGAGAGTGTGTTAGTCCATTTTCACGCTGCTGATAAAGACATACCTGAGACTGGGCAACTTACAAAAGAAAGAGGTTTAATCGGACTTACAGTTCCATGTGGCTGGAGAAGCCTCACAATCACGGCAGAAGGCAAGGAGAAGCAAGTCACATCTTACAAGGATGGCAGCAGGTGAAGGGAGAAAACTTGCACAGGGGAACTCCTCTTTTTAAAATCATCAGATCTCATGAAACTTTTTCACTATCACAAGAACAGCACAGGAAAGACTTGCCCCCATGATTCACTTCCCTCCCACCAGGTCCCTTCTACAACACCTGGGAATTCAAGATGAGATTTGGGTGGGGACACAGCCAAACTGTATCAGAGATTGAGGAGTCAGGCAGCTTTGGAGAGGCAAGCCAAGTATTCATCCCTTCCTGCAATCCCCATAAGACAAAGCCACTAATCCTGTGTGATAAAATAAAGGGGGCTTGGATCTGTGATGGTCAAGTCTAAGCTCCAGCCTTTCAAATTTGGCCTTCTCTTTTTGATATCCAGCTCAATGCTGTAGAAAGACCCTCACACCCAGGAATCAGGAAACCTGAATTCTAGCTCTGGGTCTACTAGTCACAAGTTGTATGACTTGATCAATCATCTAAGGTCTCTTTGAGTCCTTTAAATGAAGTGACTTCATCTGAAATTTGGCAACAGTAACTTCCATCTCATCAGGTTGTAGCAAGTGCCAAGCCAAACAATGACGGTAAAGATGCTCTGGAAAGCTGCAAAGTGCTTTCCGAGTGTCAATTATTATGTTTATTTGACTATCAGAATTAAGGAGACAGGAAGGGCCCTGGGAGATTTCAGCTCCCCTCTGCTCCATTTTATGTTTAAGAAAACTGAAGTCTCAGTGACTTTCCCAAGAATAAAAAGGATTACTCGAGTTATGGATATTACTTTATACAGTAATAATGACAAAAACAAAACATGAGTAAGAACCGGGGACTAGGACCCCAGCCTCGAGCTTCTCAGGCATCGCTTTTCTCATAGTTTGAAAATTGCTCAATTCCTTCCTTTGTGTACCCCAGATTGCACTTGCCCAGACAAGGCAACAGAGAGAAGAGGCAGTAAAGTGGCCAAGAGACTTTGAACCAGGCACACCTAAGCTCAGGTCTGACCCTGTGGCCATCAATGGCTCTCCTTTTTCTTATTTTCTCCTAATTGCTTCTGAAACTATTACGTCCAATCACACACACACATACACACACACACACACACACACACACACCCCTGCCTTTTTTATAGGTCAAAAATGGCAGCTCTCACAATTTCATAGGATTCAACATAATCAAATATAGTACTGCATAGCAGGTACCTGCATTTCTCTCCATTGTTGAGCCACCTTCATGTATCTCATCCACCTTTCCCTTAAGGGAAACATTTCCCAGGAGTTCCCTCAGTCTTCATGCAAAGAGGCCCCTGCTGGCAGCCCTAGACATGCTTAGACACAGCAATGTGGTCAGGCCCAGGCCCTCTGGCTGAGCACTTTCTATGTTCCCTTTATGTTATTTCATCCACACACAACCCTGTGAGTAAGGCAGAGCAGGGGCAGTCTGTGCAGTGAAAAAGACTAGCAAGACAGGAGACCAGGACTCTGCCACTGTCTTGCTGTGTGGCCTAGGGCAACATCATCTCCCTCTCTGACCCCCCGAGTCCTCACCCAGAAATAAGGCCATTGGATGAGATCAGCAGCTCCCATTTCTCACTCTGCAGCAAAATCACTGGAAGGCTTGTGGCAAATTCAGATACCCAGGCCCCCTCCAGAGATGCATTTTTAATAGGTCTAGGGATCTTTTAACCCCTCCCCAGGTGATTCTAGTGCATAGCCGCCTTGAAAACCACTTGGCTGGATGATCCAAAGGCCCCCTGATTCTAAAATGCACTGAAGAGGGTGTGAATCCTTCTGAGATTTCAAGGCTGAGAAAGACAAAGAGACAGGAGCTCCCAGAAATGGGTCTGAGGCCTCATTAGGCCTTGTTAGGGAGCAGGCCTGAAGAGCCCCAATTTCCAGCCCCCTGCTGTTAGAAGGATGCCTGGGCTCTATCAGGGCCCGGCTGGAAAGGCCATTTCGTTTGGAGAAAGATTTCCTCTAGGTGCCTCTCAGAAGCCTCCCTCACTGATCCAGGGAACTAAAGCTTTTCATTTTAATTAGCAAATTCTTGTCGCTGCCTTTGGAACTGAGCCTCTGTTTTCATTTTCTTTACAGACTCTCCTCAGCCGAGATGGTGAAGGAGGGCCTGGAAAGGTGACATGGGAGCTGTTATCTGGGATCATTTGTGAGCTGGTGGGGGGCTTGGAGAACATGAGAGTGGCTGAGATTACAAGGAACCAAATCATACACTTAAGGAAATGGCTTCATGGCTTTGGGACACGGTGACTCAAGTTAGTGCCTCTTTGCAGAATTGCATGCGCTTGTGTGATGAGGAAGACGAGGTGTTATTAGGCTCACCTGGGCTCCAGGGGCCCAGTGAATAGATGTGTCGCATCTTGAACTAAGAGAACCTTTGTAGGAGGAAAAAGCACACTTTTAACAAAATACCTGTAGATGAAGAGAAATGGAAGATGGTATTTGTTTAATGCATAATTTATAAGCCTGTGAACTCTCAGAGCTGGGAGGAGTGCTCTTGTTGGTCATCTCATTAGTACCTGATGCACTGGAGAGAAACAGCCTTCCTGGGGTGTCTTAGGCCACAGGAAGCCCTTGTCTCAGGTAATCAGCAGGAGGGAGAGGCTGTCCGTGTGACTTCATTTCCCAAGTTATATCTTGTTTTGACACAGAATGTAAACAGCACACTTTCTGGAATCATCCTTAACATCTCTTTTATGACTTTCCCTAGTTATTTGATTTTTCCAAAATGGAGAGAAATCTTTACCTTAATGAGGGTTATAAATAAGTAAGGACAGGCTGGGCACGATAGTTCATGCCTATAATCCCAGCACACGGGGAGGCCAAGGTGGGAGAATCACTTGGGCCCAGGAGTTTGAGATCAGCCTGGGCAACATAGTAAGACCCCATACAAAAATTTGCCAGGTGTGAGGCACACATCTGTATTCTTAGCTACTCAGCAGGCTGGAGTAGGAGGATCCCTTGAATCCAGGAGTTCGAGGCTGCAGTGAGCTGTAATTGCACTACTACATTCTAGTCTGGGTGACAGAGTAAGACCCTGTTTCAAAAACAAAACAAAAAAAAATGGCAAGAACAATTAGAAACATTCTTGTAGTGAAAGGATCACAAGGAAAGATTATTTGCAAATGTCTTAGAGTTCATCTAATCAAGGCTCTCAGAGGGAAAACAAGATGGGGAAGCTATAGGCCAGGGTCAAAAGTATGGCTCACAAATCCAGCGGGATGTGTCTCCCTCCTCACGATCCTTTCCCTGCTGTACCCTCCAAACCCTGTGATCCAGCCACATTGACCTATTTATACCTCCCTTCCCCATCACATGTATCATCCTGTCTCGAAACCTCATAGCCACCAGGCGCCTCTGCCAGAATACTTGCTGATTCCAGGTCCTTCCCACTCCCCTCCTTCTTTCTTTAGGTACCAAGGCACCTGGCTAAGTAGGACAGTGTTTCAAGATTCAGCCCACTCTTCTAGTAACTATTGAATACCCATATATGGTAAACAAAACTGTCATGGATGGTCCTGTCTTCAAGGTGTGAAGGAGGCAGCTATACAATAAAATGATCGCACAATTGCACGTATAATCATTCAAGAAATAAGTGCTTGGAAGGAGAGATCTATGGGGCTAGAAAAGTGTATGAGGAGAATTTAGTCTGGTGGAACAGGTCTAGGAAGGCTTTCCAGAGGAAGGGATAATTGAGCTGGGATCCCCAGTAACTGAAAGAAGTCAAGAATAGATGGGGAGGGTCCATTTGGAAGTCCGAAGAGACCTCCTCCAGGAAGTCTTCTGCTATTTCCGTGTTAGGCATTACTTCAGGTGACCATATGTCCTGGTTTGCCTAAGACAGCCCCAGATTATGCTTACTGTTCAGGGCTTAGCATTTGTCCCAAAGATGTACCAATTTGGATGATAAATTGTATGATCACTCTATGAGTGATGCTCTTATCACACTGCGTCATTGCATTCCTACAGCTGTCTGGCTACCGCACAAAGGCATGTGTGTACAAACACGCGCACACACATACCCACACAGGGTATGTACTCCTATCCACACAGGGATACACAGCATTCTTACAGAACCAAATTCCATTCTTATTCATCTCTTGCTGCCCTGCACATAACACGGTGCTGGCATACGCGTAAAGAAGGTGTTTAGTGAATGGTTTTTGAATAAGTAAATAAAGGATGCAGCGATACAGCCCCCAAAGATGCTTTGACTTCCCAAGCCCTCCATCTCACCTATTTTTCATGCCTCCACAATGCTCCAAAGCATATTTGGTGCATATTTTGAGTTTGTCCAAGAGCCGAAAGATCTAAAATATATTTTTTCCACAGCCTGACTTGGCCCTATAAGTTGACAAAAGTGTCATTTCATTAGAGGCTATTTGAATAGAAATTACAGGCTTGTTCTCTGAGTGTGGATGTGAGAGCACTTCATAAGACAATTACTGCTAAATATCTGAAAAGAAACACCCTCATTGGCTTCTAAAAGCCCATTTCAGGTCAAACTAACCTAAATTCTTCTCAATACAATTAGAACTTCAGTAAGAATGAGAAAAACAACAAGATTCCAAGAACACCAGGACCTCAGACGAATGATAAATAGCACTATTGGAGGGCTGAGAGGGGACAGTGGAGGGTAGAACATTCTGGAAGGCAGCATGAAGCATGTGGTACACAAACCCACCCACGCTTTGATCAGGAGTGATCTGCTAGCCTCCCTACAAGAGAACAAAGGAGTCGACCCCCATCAGCTGGTCTCCCCAGAAATTACACTCCCACTTTTCTGCCCTTTCTGGTTCCACTGTTGGTGGAACTTTCCAAAGATTTAAGAAATGACTTTTTATTTGCTTCATGGAAAAAACAAAAGGTGGCCAGAAGACGGTGATGCTGGAGGCTCACCTGTACCACCATGTTAAGCACACCTGCTCATTGGAATACTCAGGAAAAGCAATGTACCTTGTGTTGGGGAGAATTTCCTTAAAACAATTGCCTTTCTATAGTGTATATCTCTAAGTGACCTCAGTAGGGGATTGAGGAAGGAGGGTCATGGGGAGACAGACTTACCTTTTCTCCAGGTGACAGGTGTCAGCCAGTCTATGCCCCTTGCTGCCCAGAGTTCACAAGAAGGATGTTATAGCCACTGCCTTAGAGGGCACCTATTCTGCATATCAGGTGAGTGAGTCCTAACACTGGTAGAGAGCTGAGTAGACCATCTAGGAATGGGCTGGAATTCCAAAGGGAGAGAAGGAATGTGGATGGAATTGGGGCGCTGGAAGGGGTGATGGAACAATGAGCCTTATTCTAACTCCCTTGCTGCCTTAGACCCTACAAGGGGCTCCCTCATACCTCTACGCAAGCATACCTCTACCACAGACACCAGCAGAGAAATGGAGGATTCCAGGGAGCTCAATTCAAAGACAGTTAACCAGAGTCCTCCCTGGGGGCCCCTCCAGCTCTGACATTCTGTGAGTTTAACATGGAAAAACATTTAGCTAAAATCATTGGCATGGTTAGGCAGTGGCTTAGCAATTCCTTTTTATGAAATTACTGTCTCTCTAAAGAGCAAAATATCTACTTAGGACTTGGATTCATTCTTAATATGAGCTGATGTTTGGGCTCTCACTCAAAACAATATAACCAGTTCATCAAAAACAGTCTATCTCCCCCCATCCTCACCCTAGTGAGTGGAGAATACTGTAATGAGAATGTGAGAAAATACTCTGGACTCTTGCTAACCCCTATTCCCTATCCCCACCTTGTTCAAGATGGCAGGGCCTTGTTGCCTGGGAATGGACCTATCAGCACTAAGATTAATGTTGGGCCATAAGAAACATCACCCAAGATGTCCCATATTCAAGGCCTCTCTGTGGCAATTCCAGCCAATATAATTATTCTCAGGAAATGGACCTGGATGGTCTAGTGACCTTCATTATGTTTTGTGACCAGAGACTGACCCCTGACCTCAGACCCAGACTGACTACTAAGCAGCTCAGATTCCTGCCCCAAAATGACCCCCAAATCTGATGAAAGATTGACCCCTCTTCCTCTCCAGCACCTTCGCACATCACCATATGAATCACAGTAAAGTAAGACAATGATGTCTGGTTCAGCTCTATTTCCCAGATGCCAGAGCAGGAGCTGGCTCCTAATAGATGCTAAATAAATGCTAATTGAATATGCAAAGGAAAAAATTAAGTGAACAAATAAGTCAACAAGTTCAAGTTGCAAATGGCTAAGTCTGGTCTTCTACTAAAAAGTCGGTTTTTCAGAGACATGGGCCAAGGAGATGGGTCTGTTTGCAAGGTGTCCATCTCTCATGTCTACTCCAGCAGCTCCAAGCTCTCCTCCATGCATCTTGTTAATATTCCTGTCACTGGGCTTCACTATACAGAGGCCAGCACCTCCTGAGCTAAATAACAGGCAATTTAAAACGAATGAGGTGAGAAATGCTCTCGTTGTCTGAATCCATGGAGGTCCGCAGCTGAGCTTGTCACACCTCTGGCATATTCCAGGGAGGGTCCCCAGAAGTTTCCAAATATGCGGTGGTATTATAGCAAGGTGGGGAAACAGAAGGCATCCTGCTCTGGGAAGAAGACCAGAGGTCTGCTCCGACAGTGTTGTCACTGTCCCATCAGTAAAGGGAGATGACCTGTACACTGCACTTCCGGCTTCATTTTATAATGATCCATGATATTTACAAAAATACAGATTCATGGATCCCACCTCAGAGCCACTGAATCCGAACCACTGGATACGGGATCCAGAAACTGGATATTAACATGTACTCAATAAGCAATTACAGCCAATATAATTATTCTCAGGTCCTAAGCTCTAATTCAGGGTTTAGCAAACTGTGGTCAGAGAGCTACACCCAGCGTGCCACTTATTTTTATAAATAATAATGTATTGGAACACAGCCATATCTATTCATTTACATATTGTCTGCGGCAGAGTTGATGTATCACAACAGAGACCCTATGGCTCGAAAAACCTAAAATATTTACTATCTGGCTTTTACGGAAAGAGTTAGCCAATTTGTGAGTGGCTAGGTGCAAGCCACCAACACTTGCCTCATCTTTTCAGGAGGGAAGAGCACTTTATTCCTGATCACTGTGTAAGAGGAAAGCAAGAGAGCTCCAGCCTGCAGGAGCCCTGGACTCACCCTATTCAGAGATTGCCTTGGAAATATAAATGGCACTGCCAGGTGGGGATGGTGGGCATCTGCAAGCTGAACACCCCAGAACCAAGCTCCTGTTCTCAACCCTACTCTTGGTGAGGTGGATGCCAAGGGCATACACAGCGATGAGTTCTGCTCCTTGTTTTTTAAATGTTCATGCCACTGCCCCTCTGTTAAAGGCTTACCTGATGATCTAAAAAATGATATGGGAGGGAAGAGAGGGAAGTAGGTGGAAGGGCAGCTCTTCAAAGCTCCAAACGCTTCAAAACACAAACGTAAGCACATAGAGTAATTCAACTTGTGACATCGCTGGGACCCACAGGGTGTCTGAGAGGGGAAGAGACCACCCAGACCAGCTGTGGCTGCAGCTATCTGCCTTATCAGCCACACTCTGGGGCCTGGGAAAACAGGTGTCATGTGAGTCTGCCATCTGCCCTGTACTCAGAAGCAGGCAAGGCCCAGCAGAGTGCATTCAGAGCACAGAGATCTTCAGGGCTATGGGTCCCAGAGTGCCTAGCTGAATATACATGAGCCCTGGGGTGCTCCCGTTGCCATGCCTGGTCTCTCTGTGCCAAGTCTGACTTCCACGTATCCTTCCGTGACCACCAGGGTGTGCCACCCCAGATGTCCGGAAGCAAACTGCAGTCAGCACCGGGAGTCTAAGCAGATTTGCGTTACTTAGAAATGATTTGAAACCCACACAAACACATCAATCAGTATAATCTGTTCAGCTGGCAAATAGAGCCAGACCTCGAGGAAATTCCAGATCAAACAGGTTCATCAAGAGCTAAACAATCTGGGAGTTTTGTCTCGAAATTGCTTGTGCCAGGAAGTTTGGAAAATGTGGACGCTCAAAAACGAAGACACAAGGTCACTTAGACTTGAGAACAGCTCTCTGCGATGTTGCACACCTCCCGGGGGTAACTGTGACTTCAGTCTGATGTGAGTATGAAGACAGGTTTTAATTTTATTTGGATTTATGCACCAATGATAGACCTAGATGGTAATTTAGAATATGATCTCAGTATTTAGGGTAACTTCATCTCTTGCCTGTCTCTCTCTTCTGCTCCCCAAAATTAGAAGTAGTTTTACCACTGGTCCCCATGGGGATCTGATAACCACTCTGACTGCTGGTCTCAGCCTATCGGTTACCCCTCAATTCACTCTCACTGGGGGACTTGCCTAGGTTTTGCAGTTGTCATCTCAATAATCCTCTGAAGGAAACTAAGGCAATGGTTAGCTAAAGACTAGATCCCTCAAAGCAAAGTAGGAGCGAATTTTCACAATTCTTTCCCTCCTTGCTTCACTTCCCCATTTTTCTTTAGAGCTTCCTGGAGTCACCATGCAAATAAGCTATTGCACCCAGTTCCTTGTCTCAGAGCCTACTCCTGCAGAAACCCAACTAAGACAGTGGGAAAGCATCCTCCTCTCTACCCTTGTCTCTCATACAGATCTCCAAAGTGAATCCACTGACACCACCTGCTGTTTTTAGGGCTTTGAGGAAGAATCCAGGCGATGATCACTTTTGGTCCTCTGGCCAGAGTGAGTCACAAGCAAGGACCCAAACCGTGGGCCCAAGCCAGTCTGCTGTTCTCCATGGTGTTGCTGAAATAGGATCAGTGCATTTAAGCATCTTGTAAATAATCTCCAAGCCATTTCTGGGTAATACATTTACAGCAGCTACATGAGCTATCTTTCCCCCATTTAGTTCTCACTGGGTGGCATTGATGTGGGCTTTTCTCTGCCTACTTGAGCCAATGTTTCTCAACGGGGAGTGCTATTTTCATAAATTTGTGTTTTTGGATCACCCACAGCTCCTGACCCTGCTTTTGACATGTCAGTAATAGCCAGTGGGTCCCTTTCAGGGGCACAGTGCCTCAATCAGGGGCACAGCAACCTCAGCTCCTACCCTCTAGGCTACCGAGTAAGCCTCTGGCTTCACTCCTCACTCTCCTCCATGACTCAGGACCTCTTTTCCTGTTCTGGTCAGTATCCTAATGGCTGCACCTAAAAGTTTCCTTGTGGAGTTAAAGCTCTGCTTCGACTCACACCTAAAAACAGACATATTCCTTCACAAGGAACATTAGCTGAGCCGCTATGTGTCAGGCACTCTATTAAGTATTAGGGATACAGGAAAAAGTTTGATGAGGCCAATACACGGTTCAATGTGGGAGACAGCCCAACCCACAGCATGCAGGGCTCGGTACTCGTGGAACAGAGTGGCTGAGAGCAGAGACTCAGAGCTAGACTTCCTGAGTTCAAAGCCAGGCTCTGCCCCTTACAAGCTTTGTGACCTTGGGCAAGTTACTTAATATTTCTGGCCCTCAGTTCTTAAATCTGAAAATATGGGTATCTCTGTAAAGACCTTAAAACAGTGCCTGGGCAAAAGTATGCATTTGTAAATGCTACCAAACCTTTGGAAGAGATCAAGCACCTCAGACAAGCAGAAGGAACTCAGGAATTAGCTCTGTTTATAGACAGGAAACTGCATCCTAGGAGACCATGAAAGGGGCGATTACCCTCCCATTCACAGGGCAATTGCTAAGTCCAGCATGAAAAGGAACATCACCGAGATCCCTAAATTGGTATTGAGAAGAAGCCAAATATCCAAGCTGTATATGCAAGCATCCCTGGAGTTCTCCAAAATATTTGTGGAAGAGCCCTGAGAAAAATCAGAACGTATGCTAGGTATGCTGACAGTAATGAATGAGGCCGACTGTCTGCAGGATGGTGGGGGGACAGGAGGGAGCATCAGTCTGAGCTCTGCTCTTTCCCTCACTTGACTTGCAGAGGGATGTTGATCTCAGCCCCTCTTGAAGCCATCTTTTTTCCTTTCTGTATGGTGAGATCAGCCACTTTACCTCTAAGTGTCCCTTGAGCTCTGAAAGCCCAAGTGGCGAGTCTCAGAACTCAACGGGCTGGGAGTGCTTGTGAAAATTGTGGATTTCTGTACCACAACCCCTCAACCTGCTCATTGCATGGTGGTACCTAGCAATCTGCATTTTCAGCAAGCTCCCCAAGAGATTGAGTACACACTTTGAGAGCTGCTGCCCTGGGGAATGGGGGAATTTGGTTATTTTTGTTTCTTGCGGTTGCAGTTAGGCCCTGGGGGCTTTCTTTAAAAGCTGCATTTTACAGGAGTAGTTCCAGGTTCCTTTTATGGAATCTATTCCTGAAACTTGCCTTCAGCCTAGCAGACATTATTAAGGTGTTCACAGAAGGTTTTTATGATTTTAATTAGAAACAGGCAGTGGAGCCCATGTAACACTTTCCTTTTGACTTGGCAGTCCAAAACAATATTCCCCGAAGAGGAGGCCAAGAGATGTGGGAAGGGCCTTCTGGAAGGGTAAAGAACCATGATTTGCTGAGCATCTACTACGTGCCAGCAGCTTCAATGTGCATTGTCACATATATACCCTGCCAATGGATATCACTTTCTCACGTTTGATTCAAAGGAGTTAAGGGTCCAATTCAAAGCCACAGAACTAGTGGCTATTCCAGTTATATTTTACTATGTAACAAACTCGGCTAAAACTTAGTGGCACTGGCTGGGCGTGGTAGCTCACACCTGTAATCCCAGCACTTTGGGAGGCTGAGGCGGATAGATCACCTGAGGTCAGGAGTTTGAGACCAGCTGACCAATATGTCAACCCTGTCTCTATTAAATACAAAACATTAGCCGAGCGTGGTGGCAGGCACCTGTAATCCCAGTTACCTGGGAGACTGTGGCAGGAGAATCACTTGAACCCAGGAGGCAGAGGTTGCAGTGAGCCGAGCACTCCAGCCTGGGCAACAAGAGCCAAAGTTCATCTAAAACAAAAAACAGAAAACAAAAAACTGGCCAGGCATGGTGGCTCACGCCTGTAATCCCAGCACTTTGGGAGGTCAAGGCAGGTAGATCATGAGATCAACAGATCGAGACAATCCTGGCCAACAGTGAAACCCCATCTCTACTAAAAATACAAAAAGTTAGCTGGGCATGATGGCGCGAACCTATAGTTCCAGCTACTCGGGAGGCTGAGGTAGGAGGATCGCTTGAACCTAGGAGGCAGAGGTTGCAGTGAGCCAAGATTGCGCCACTGTACTACAGCCTGGTGACAGAGCGAGACTCTATCTCAAAAAAATAAATAAAATAAAACTTAGTGGCATTTTATTAGGCTCAAAATGTGAACTTGCCTGAGTCAGCAACTAAGACAGGTCAGATGGAAGATGACTTGTCATACGCCTTCATGCCTGAGGTTTTAGCTGGGAAGACTGGACGGCCAGGACGACTTAATGGCTAGGGGCTGGAATCATCTGGAGGCATTCTTACTCACATGTCTGTAGGTTGATACTGGCTGTCAGCAGAGAACACAATGGGGACAGTGACCAAAACACCTATGTGTGGACTCTCTATGGGTCCTGAGCTCCAATGACGTGGCAGCCTTAGCATTCTTATAAGGTGGCTCAGAACACAAAAATGTGAGTGTCTGAAAAGAACCAAGAGGAAGCTTTATCACCTTTTATGAGCAAGCTTTGGAAGCCACATGGTGTCACTTCCATCCTACCCTGTTGGTCAGCTGGTCACTAAGGACAACCTAGATTCAAAGAGAGGAAACACAGAGCCCACCTCTCACTGGGAGGAGCACTCAAGAGGAGCTATATGTTTTAAAACATACACAACAACAGAGCCAGCTTCTAAGCCTACATCTGGGACCCTTTCCCATATTCAGGAAGAATTGACTTTCCCATATGAAAAACATCATACACGAGTTTTATGGTGAACTCTACTGGCCAGGGATTCGTCCTTGGCCTTTTCTGAACCTCCTACAGAGCCTGACCAGCCTCTGAGCTGCTCCTTGCAGAGAGGAGCTGGCAATCAATTAAAACTCTTGAAATTCAACCTATGAAACCCAGTGAGTGACTGAGACAGCCCAACTTCTGCTGTTTTCCTCTCCATTGCCAAGTCAGGAGAATCTTGAAATCTTCATCCCCTCACCCCTCACACTTCAAACCCACTCCATGTTTTCCAGAGCAGAGCCTGGGCTACCAGATGTCCACACTGGGAGACCAAGACTAGGAAGATGATATTGGGTATCAGGAAGAGTATCAAATACAGAGTCAGCAAATAAAATATGGAGTCCCATCTCCTTCAGTATAAAAAGGTAATAGCCTTGGGTTTATGGAGTCACAAGGGCCCAGTGTCACCCAGAAAATGTGACTGATAAAATCTCCCCAAAGAACCCATCAAGCCTAGCTGCTTAGTTACAGCCCCAAGTTTCAGGAGCTTGTACTTGTCCAGAACTAAAGAATGCAGCCATCTTATGGGACTAGACACGTTTACCAAGCTTACAAGAAGCTAATGAATGTATCTGAATGCCAGTATTTAAATTCAACATGAGAAATGCAAAATCAACCATTATCTATCCACAGAGAATCTGCATGAAAGGCCAATTCATCACCATATGGTTCTCATGTGACCATGAGCTCAGTGCAAATGGAGCTGGCTATGGGACCAGAATGTGTGACAAGCTGAATGAAAAGGGTCTGGTGGCTGCCTTCAAAGGAAGAGGGTCTTGTCACTTGCCAAGCTCTGACAGCCCAGACAGCATTCCCCCAGGGGTGGTATATGTCCTCAATCAATTTAGCCTATTTGCTAAACATGGTTTTCTAGTTGCTGGGACTGGGGCTGGGCTGAGCCTAGCTATCTCCTCCCTCACCCCGCACCGTCCCATTAATGACAGTGTGTCTGTAGACATGTCAGTATCACCCAACAGACTGTACCAAAGACCTTGTCCCACTTCTGGTCTAATTGACATTACGCATTTAAGACAACCTCACAAATAGTTGTGTGGTTATCTTAACCCCCAAAAAGTTACTTATCCACAGTAAGCTTGCATTTCTTCATTGGAGAAGCTTGTCAGGGCCAATGCAAGAATTAATCCACGTGGCACAGTGCAGTACCTGGCTCACTGGTAGTAATTCTACGTAATACACTGACAGTATCAGGTGTCCCAAATCATCTCAGGAAGGGCTGGGCGCCAGCCGTCATGGCAGCCCCTGAAAACATAAGGAACCACATCAGAGAGAAATTGAGTCCCTCAGGTACACTTCTGTGGCTGCAGGCAGAGCCAGAAATCCTGTGTGCCCCCCCTCCATACCCCCCACAACAGACATACACACACACACACACACACACACACACACACACACACACACATTCACGTGACAACCTTTTCAATGTGTACATGTAACCAGCAGTGTTCTTCCTCGACCTAACAAAACAAATTGATCAAGAGTCAATACAGGTCCTAATTACAGACTCTGCACTGGAAGATTGATGGCGGGAGATGAAGAGGGAAGAACAGGCCCTTGATGGGCGCCTATAATGAGGTGTCACTGGTCCCCACTGTAAGTCGTTTATAAACATGGTCTCACGTCTGTGGCTGTCAGCATCCCCACCAGAGCTTAATGAGCTGCTCCTTCCTGCCCCGGGGTTAATGTCAGAAGCTGATCATGTTTTCTACTGCAAGAGGCACTGGCTGCCTGATGGTTGGTGAATTTCATCTACAAATGTCCCCATTCACTCAGGAAATGCATTTTCCCAAAACTCCTGCCAGAGATATGCATTGATTTTCCCATCTGAGCTACTCAACCCCGAGGAAGTGCCACTGTTGAATTCTCCACTTGCAACCTCTTAGCTCGGGTGGGCTCAGGAGAAGAGTGTCGGCAACACCTGGAGTCTTCAGTCCTTGAATAAAGCGATTAAGAAAGGAGACTTCAAGGCTCCGGGGCGCAGAGGCTTTCGAGAGCTCTGATCATGGGCTCTTATTAAGACCCTACAGGACCTTGGGTGCTCTCAGCCCCGGGAGCAGGCCAGTCCAGCAACTACACAGACCAGACCAACTCAGGAGCGGAGGACATGACTCCAGGGCACTTGCCCGCTTCCTCACCTCTATGAGGTCAAGGGAAACTTCCCCTCACCACCTCCTGCCCCTTTAGACATAGCCTTGGGAGAGTAGCTGAGGGACAAATATTGGAAGAAAAAAATCCGAGCAACTTAGTGTTTTACTAAAAATAGACTCCACATATAACTAGAGGGATGATTTCAATGACTACCTTAAATTACATTTCTGGATTCAACTAAATTGTGAGGGTCAGCTGATGATTTATAAAGAAATAAAGAAACTGCATTTGCTTTGAGAAAAAAAAAAAAGGGAAAAGGGAGTCCCAGGATCAGCTGTTCAGGTATGAATCCTGGCTTTGCTATTTTCAAGTTATGTGGCCTAAGTCTCAGTTTCCTCATCTGTAAAATGGGAACGATAATAGTACTGTAAAAAAAAAAAAAAAAAGGACTTTCCATTTGTATAGGCACTAAATGCTGAGTTTTACTACACTGGCAACACTAACCAACTGAAGCAGATAAACATCCATGGACTTGGAGTGACCTCAGGACGTGAGATCTTTCCTAGACCTACCAGAAGCCTCTTGCTTCGTTAATATAAAATGAGACATTTTAATGTGTGGATCAACTGATTTATTTTGTCTAATCCAGGATGCATGCTTCAATTCTTAATTAGAATAATCACAATAAAACTTTCTTTCTTAGCATGCAAAATTCCCTGACATTTTCCCTTCAGGGAGCCACTCTGTGTATTCCTTACCCTAGTGTCTTCCCTTGGCTGTTAAATAAGAAAATTCGGTGCTCACTCTTGCAATCCCTGTGACGGTCCTGGTCCTCCTTCAGTAGTACCTCCTTTATTAACAGTACTCTCTCTGGCAGGTAGAACAATGCCCTCCCAAAGACGTCCAAGTCCGAATCCCTGGAACCTGTGAATATGTTAGGTTACATTGCAAAAGAAAAGGTTGCAGATGGAATTAAGATTGCTAATCAGCTGACCTAGAGGTAAATAGATTATCCTGGATAATCCAGGTGGACCTAACATAGTCATAAGCATCTTCAAATGGAGACGAGAGAGACAGAAGAGGACCAGAGAGATGGTAGCATGAGAAGGACTCAGGTGACACCACTGACTTTGAAGGCAGAAGAGGGAATAATCCAAGAAATGCAGGCAGCCTTTAGAAGTGGGAAAAGGGCCAGGAAACGGATTCCCCCTAGAGTTTCCACAAAGGAAGACAGCAATGTCAATGCCTTGAAATTCTAGCCCAGTGAGTTTCATGTCAGACCTCTGACCTCCAGAACTGTAATGTAATCAGTCTGTGTTGCTTTAAGTCACCAAGTTTGTGGTGGTTTATTACAGCAGCATTGGGAGACAAAAGTGAATACCTCTCTCATTGGGTTTCTTCTGAGGATTAAGTGAGTTCTTACAGATAAAGTACCTAGACTCATGCCCGGCAAATCATACAAATTCGCTTAACATTATTATAATTATAAATGCCATCAATTTCTTTCTTATAGGGTTTTCTGCCTCCCTCCTCTTTGTGACCATTCCCATGATTTAACCCTGGCCAATAGTTATGGAGGACAAGAAGAACTGCCCTTTATTGGCCACTTCCTGTGACCAGGCCTTGTGCTGAGCTCTATGCCCAATGCCAGCCATGTGTCCTATAGATTGGTATGTGTCTAGAATCTTCTTCTTTGGGAAACCAGAACAAGGGTGGGCCTGAGTGGTTGTAAAGTCCTCATAACCAAATCATCAGCTATTTGGGGCATCTGAACAAGCACCATCAATTACCAGCACCCAACTCTTCTCCAAACGCCAGCGCGAGGCACTGCGTGGCTGGCATTCTCTCAGCAGTCATCGTCAAGGGAGCTGAGCTGCCCACAGAGTCCAACTGGGGGAGGCCTCTGCTTCATCTGGGCTGCCAAGCTCTTGGCTTACCCCTCCCTCTGGGAAACAAACACGCCATGTTGTCCTTATCTGTCTAGTTTCTCATTTGACTATGATCTCCTTGAGGACCAGGACAATGCCTATTTACCGCTCTGTCCCAGTGCCGAGCTCTGGCATGTTGGTCTCAGTGAGTCTTTGTTGCGTCAAGGAGGAGTGAGATTACAAATCATTTTATTTGTTCCTTTACAAAGCAGGAGCTCTCGACAGCAATGCCGCGATAAACAGGTTGGGCCTCTTCGGTCTCTCACTTGTCTCACACTAGCTCAGCCCTGCCCACTGTAGTCAGATATTGTTTCTCCAGCAACCGTTACTGGAGCTTAAGGCAAATCTCATTCAATTTTTTAATAATAAGCAAATCAATTGTCCAACATCACTGTAAGATGATAAAATTGTCTTGTATATTGGTAAAGATAAAGCTAGGTTATGCTGTGATAACAAATTAATCCTGAAATTTTAGTGGCTTAACAGAGCAGATGTTTATTTATCACTCATGTTCCATGTCCACAGTGGCTCTGCAAGGGGACTCTGCTCCACACAGTCACTCAAGAAGCCAGGATGATAGAGGCTCCACTACCTTGTAGCTGTACCATCTGAAACATGTGACCTCCTCAGTCATCACAAAAAGGAAAGTGGGAACCAGAGAACTCACCCCGATCTCTGTACTTTGGCCCAGAAGTAACATGCCTTATTTCTGCACATAGCCCAGTAGCTGGAAATGATTGCAAGTCTCACATAATTGCAGGGGAACTGGGAAATAGACTCTTCCTATATATCCATCAGGAGAAAGAAGAGAACCAACATTGCCTACTTGAGGGATAGAATTCAAGTCCCTGCCTTAATGTAACTTACAGTCTAGAGCAGTGGTTCCCAAATTTTAGGATGTAGAAGCATTAGCTAAGGGCTTTGTTTAAAAACACAGATTCTTTTTTATGGCTGCATAGTATTCCATGGTGTATATGTGCCACATTTCTTTCATTCAGTCTATCATTGATGGGCATTTGGGTTGGTTCCAAGTCTTTGCTATTTTGAATAGTGCTGCAACAAACATACATATGCATGAGTCTTTATAGTAGAATGATTTATAATCTGATGAGTTCATGTCCTTTGCAGGGACACGGATGAAGCTGGAAATCATCATTCTCAGCAAACACAAGAACAGAAAACCAAACACCACATGTTCTCATTCATAAGTGAGAGTGGAACAATGAGAACACATGGACACAGGGAGGGGAACATCACACACCTGGGTCTGTTGGGGGACGGGCGGTGGGAGGCTAGGGGAGGGAGAGCATAGGAGAAAAACATAATGTAGATGATGAGTTGATGGGTGCAGCGAACCATCTTAGCACATGTATATCTATGTAATAAACCTGCACTTTCTGCACATGTACCCCAGAACTTAAAGTATAATTTTAAAAAATACAGATTCTTCACCCCTACCTCCATGGGCTCTGATTGGAAAAGACTTGGGAAAGCCTTGGCATTTGTATGTTTCACACATTCCCCAGGTGATGAAAGTGTTCTGTGGAGCACACTCTGGAAAACAGTTCTCTAGTGATTGGATTCAGCCAGACAGGCCATTTCCACCCAACAACCTGGCCCCTACCAGTGCCATGCATATTCTGACCCCTGTGTGCTCTCTGAGGGCACACATCAGTCTCTCTAAAAAGCCGTGAGGTTTGATTTGCTTCCTGAAAGCATACACCTGGATGGGCTGGTCTTACAAGGAAAGGCCAGGATGCCAGCTGCAGCCATGTTGGGGTACCCATCCCCATGGAGGTGTCCAATACCATGCTACACACATTTCTGCAAGTCAAGAAGGCTGTGGTCCTGGGCAGAGCAAATTCTGCAACGCAAGCTTTTGCAAGTTGGAAAATAATTCAAAATTGAATAGATCTGAAAACAGTAACTGGCTTTAAGGCTGGTCAGTAAGTACTACAGTGACCCAGAGGAGCAGTAGCCTTATTTTTATGTAACATATGAAGAAACATTTGACTTCTTTAGCAAATGATATGAGGAAGGTACTGTCTGTGCCAAAGAGTGGCTCTGATGAGCACCTTGGGGGCTGAAGTAAGCAGGAGTCCAAAGATCGTGCAAAAGACAGAAATTATTCTGAATTATTTTTAAAAGAGGAGGAGAGAAAAGAACAGCACAGCTTAGAAATGTCTGAGGGACAGGTGCCTGGGAAGAGAATCCTTGCAGGCTAAAGAAGTGTTTATTTGGTGTTTTGCTACATGGTATGCAATAAAACCATCTCTTGGGCCTAATCTCCAGGAAAATCCCTATTGCTCACTAATGCTTGGCAGAGTGAATTTTCTTTGCAGGAGGGCTGAGTCCTTTGTCAAAAGTGTAAAGCAAAGGGCAGTGAGCCATTCTCCATGCTCCATTCTGAGTCAGTCTGCAACTTAGAGGCTCTGGGCCTTTCAAATGATCTCCGAAGAACCGCTGGACCTGGATGAACAGAGGAAAGGGCAATAATAGCTGGACGAAGCCATGGAGCAGTACTAGTGCCTGGCAGGAGTACAAGTGACAGTGATCGCCAGCAGAGGACTATGCCTCTGAGGCTTGATGCTAAATGCAAGAGACACAGCATTGGGAAGCTCCCCAAATACTTAGGGCAGGGCGAATTTACTCTATAGGGCTTGAAAGCTAGGGCTTAAGAAGGAAGGAACTAGAATCAAAGGTAATTTCAATTATGCCACTAATCTAAACAGCTGGTCATAAATGTTGTAGCAATAATAGCAGTAACAATAATAATAAATTTATAATAGTAAATAGGCCGGGCTTGGTGGCTCATGCCTGTAATCCTAGCACTTTGAGAAGCCGAAGTGGGCAGATCACTTGAGGCCAGGAGTTCAAGACCACCCTGGTCAACATGGTGAAAACCCATCTCTACTAAGAATACAAAAATTAGTTGGACATGGTGGTGCACGCCTATAATGCCAGCTACCCGGGAGGCTGAGGTTGGAGAATCACTTGACCCAGAGAAGGCAAAGGTTGCAGTGAGGCGACATCACGCCAGTGCATCCAGCCTTGGCAACAGAACCAGACTCCATCTCAAAAAAATAAAAAATAAAATAATAATAGTAAATAACACTCATATAGGACTACTATATGCAAGTCTTGTTCTAATCACTTTACAAATGTTAATTTATCTATCCCCACAATTTATAAAGTAGGTATATTATTGGCCCCATTATATGAGAACACTGAGCCCAGAAGGAAGGAGTTGCTGAAGGTTACACAGCCTGCAATGGCAGAGCCATGATGGAAACCTAGACAGTGTGCCTCCAAAGTCTATGTTCTGAACTGCCTCCCTTTAATATATGTAAAAGTGCTTTATTAAATAAATGTTAAGGGGCTGGCCAATGTAATGTATCTCTAGGCTCCTGGATGTCTAGATAAGAGATATTAAAACAAAGTAAAAACCAACCCAAAAACTGAGGAGTTTCTAGGAGGTAGAGAAAATTGCAACTTAAAAATATTCCCTGTGACCTCCCCCAGGTGGCAGAAATATTCACCATGCTCAGCATCTCAGCCCTGTTTCACAATCACAATTGCTACTCCAGGCACTTCTCTTTGTCAGATCAAAGAAATCAATCAATCAATCATTAGAGATTGTTATGAACCAGATCAAGCATAATTTATATCCAGGAAGTCACAGAGCTGGAGAGAGAACCCAAATATGGGAGCATCGAGGGCAGGAGTGGATTAGGCTTAAGCAGCACTGGGAATCTACGGACAGCAGTCTTGGTTAAAAAGGGAAAGCTGGCCCAGACCAACAGAGGTCACAAAAAGATGTGAACACAACTAAGGGTTGAGTATTAAAAGCTAGGAGCCCTATGTGAGCACATCCAGAAACACAAGAACCAGCCCCAAAAGGCTGACCAAATCTGTGGAGTCCCATCAGCCAAAAACCCTCTAGTCCCAGACATAAAGCCCTTGTCCAGCATCTGGAACATGGTACTGAAAATCCCTCCTCCAGGTGACTCCAGGCCCAAAGATCAGAGCAGCTTAGGCTTTGCCTGTACCACAGCCAAATGCCCCTTGAAGGCACATGGTGTGTTTCTAAAGCTCTGCCAGGCAAAGGAGACACCCCTGCAGCATGTGAGAAAGGCGTTTCTGATGTCTGTGTCTACATTTAGTCTTTGTTGATGTATTTATGTCAGATCTTGATCATCACACTTTTCCATAATTTAGGCTGTTTTCCTTCCAAACACACTAAATACATGTTATTGCTAAGACACTCAGCTCTCGATTTACACTGTTTTGCACTCATTTCTTAAAATATCTTGGTGGTATCTCATGGTGAACAACAAAGCTATCCCTGATGGAATTCCTGTATGTATGGGAAAGCATATAGGCCCTCCTAGGAGCAACTTTAGAAAGGGTTAATCCTTCACAGTCATCTCACAGACAGACATCTCTCTATCACGATCAATATAAATCAGGAACCCCAGAGAAAACCAATAGGAGACTTCGTTCAACTTTAAACAAGTCCAGATAAGCAGACCCCAAGCTAGCCCACCCTGACTGAAAAAGACTCTAGCAATCTAACCCCTGTGTGGCTCCTCCACTAAAGGATGGAGACTGAACCGGCTCAGACAGTCTGTTCCTCCTGTCTCCATGGCTAGGTTTCAAGGCAGCTCTTGTGGCATCTTCCCCTTTAAGAATGAAGCACTATGCACTAATTATCAGGAAAATGATACTTATAACCACAGGGAAATATCACACCTGTTAGAATGGCTATTAGCAACAAGACAAGAGATTTTTTAAAATGTTGGTGAGGTTGGTGAGATTTAAAAAAATGGCTGGAAAAAAAGACACTTTTGCACACTGTTGGTGAGAATGTAAATTAGCACAATTGTGGAAAACAGTATGGGGGTGGTCCTCAAAAAACTAGAAGTAGAATTACCATATGATCAAGCAATCCCACTACTGGGTATACATCCAAAGGAAATGAAATCAGTACGTCAAAGAGATATCTGCACTTCCATGTTTATTACAGCACTCTTTACAATAGCAAAGATATGAAATTGACCTGTGTCCATCAATTAATAAATGGATATAGAACCTGTGCCCATCAATGAATGAACAGTGTGTATATATACATAATAGAATATTGTTGGAATATATGGAAAATACATTGGAATATATGTGTGTGTATATATATGTGTACATACATTCCAACAATATTGTTGGAATATATGGAATATGCTTTAGAATAGCTGTATATATACATAATGGAATACTGTTGAGTCTTAAAAAAGAAGGATATCTCATCATTTGAAACAACATAGATGAACCTAAAGGACATTATGTTAAGTAAAGTAAGCCAGGCACAGAAAGATGAATACTGCATGACCTCACTTATATTTGGAATTTAAAATAGTTGAGCTCATAGAAATAGGGGGCAAAATGGTAGTTACCAGAGGCTGGGGACAGGGAGTGGGAGGATTGAGGAGATGTTGGTCAAAGGTTATCACATTTTAGTTACATAAGAGGAATAAGTGCAAGAGATCTATCGTACATCACGGTGACTATGGCTAATAATGTATTGTGCATTTGAAAGTTGCTAAGAGAATGGATTTTAAGTGTTCTCACTGCCAAAAAGAGGTATGTGAACGAATACATGTTTATCAGCTTTATTTAGCCATTGTACTATGTATACATATATCGAAACACCACGTGATACACCATAAACATATACAATTTTTACTTGTTAATTAAAATAAATATTTTTAAAATAAATAAATTTTTTAAGTGGGGACAAAAGAAGAAAGCACTTTGCATGTAACTGGATCCACAAGAGTCTCCTCTAGACAGTGCTCTGAAAAGCAAAAGAAACCACTAGACAAATCAGTCCCAGACAAATCAAGTCTCTGCAGCTAGAAACTCCACAACCCTGCTTCTGCAACACACAAACATGGCAAAATTTTGTATCTGGGGTCAAATAACAAGATTAGGGAGGGTTGGGGAGATGTTTGGGCTGGAAGAACTTTTGTACATTCAGGGATCTGTGGGAAGTTCCTTCCTAATGCCCACTGGTGACTTCCTCCTCCCGCCTCTCTATCCATTAGTTCACCATCCAGCAGTCTCTGCTGATGCAGCACAAGGTCTGGCTCCTCTCCTGGAACCTGAGGCCTTCCACGTTTTACCTCAGCCTATTCACCTTACTGCTTCCACTTTCTTGCTACTTTCTGAGCCTGCTAACTGCTGGCTTGCCTCCATGCATGTGTTAGCTAACTATATCCTCACCACACCCTACAGGGTAGATTCTATTCTTACTCTCCTTTTAAGAGTGGGAAAAGATGAGTAGCATGTCTAATGTCACACAACTATAGAACTAGCGACTGCATCCAGATAGTCTAACCATAAGCCCACCATAACCATGAAGCAAACCGTAAGCACTTCGTGTAGCCACACAGATGCCTTTCCATCCCTATTCCACTTCACCCATCCTTCCATGCCCAGCTCAGATGCCATGTTCTCCACAATTTCCTCCCACATCTACCAAGTTGGACTCACTCTTGTATTTCTATATCATGCCTGGTACTGCTCTTCGGAGTCTTGTCCAAAACCAGTCTGGGGTATAAATTGGGCTGATTTCCTTCTCATACATTTGTAGGAGTGACTTATATTACACTCTAGGTTCTCCACACACGAGCTGTGTGACCTTGAAGGAGCCACTTTACCTCTCTGAGCCTAACTCCTTACATATGTCTCTGCCTCAGGGGTTTTAATTTTATTCTTTCAATAATTCTTTATTGTCATTAATTTCATAATAAAATGTGATGCATGTAGCTTATTGCATGATTATGGGGCTCACTGAAGACTTACTGGACACCGTGCAGAGACATAAAGCCATAGTGTCTACCTTCCAAGTTGCTGGAGGGGGCTAAAGCAGATCACATTTATAACTCACCTAACACAGTGCCTGGCACACAAAAGGCATTCCTGAAATGTCAAGTGAAATATTATTCTGTAGGGTGTAAAAAGGTAGGCTTAGTTGTGTGATTTTAGACAAGTGACTAAATCTTAAAGGAGAGTAAGAATAGAACCTACCCTGTAGGGTGTGGTGATGATATAGCTAGCTAACACACAGACTGCTTAGAACAGTATGGCATAAAGCAAGTGCTCCATAAATGTTAGCTGCAATTGCTGGCAGACAGTGTCCCCTCCTCGAAAGAGAAGCTGTGCCTCCCACACCCACCTAGCATCAGGCCTGGTGCACAACAGAGGAACTGAAGCAAACCATAAACACTCTTCTCAACCTTCCTCCAACAAGTGCCTCCAGATAGCAGGGAAGAGTTTGCTGAGTGTGTCTTCAGTATTCTTCAGTTATCTATCTTCCATCACAAAATGGCAAAATCAGAACGTTTGGCCATCTCAACCACCACTGCATCTCACAGATGAGGATGGAAGAACAGAATCCTGAGAAACTCCTCTGAGATCCACAGTGCATGCATTTCCTCTCCCAGCTTGACTTTCCTGGTAGAAACGACTATCAATACTGAAATGTCAGTTTTCCCCTCTTGCCTTTGTCTAGCCCCTTGGGTGCCATTGGGTGTTGCTTGCAAACCAGGGGAGATGCTTCACGTCCATGTCTAAGTGTGGTCAGGCCATAGTTTGCACAGAGCAGGAAAGGGGGTCTTAAATGAGAGGCCTCTCTTTTTGGTGGAGGTGAAAGTGGTATAGGGTCCCCTGTGCCCCTCCCCAGATTACTGGCTCTGGCTCTGAGCTCACTGTTCCCTGCCAACCAGGTGGGGCAGGGCCTAGAAGGAACTTCCATGTGGGCTCTGCACCAATCACAGGATGGGCTGTCAGCAGCAGGTTCACACCTGTGGCTTCCTTTACCCCTTACTGCCACACAGCATCATTGCTTCTGTCTACAGATAAAAATGATGAGGCTACGGTACAGGGAGGAATTGACTTGAACCATTTTGCACAGTTTCCTTGGCGATTCCAAGAGTTCATTTATAAGTACTAACAACTGATCCATGTGTGAGAACTGGGATGCCCGTTTGCTTCTGCTGCATAGCCATGGAGGAGACATTTCTTCTGGCCATGATGAGAACTTGGTCCTCTGATGGAGGGTTATTTCAGCTCTGGCATGCTGTCACAAATGAGTGAACACATGTTTGGTGATCCATAACTACCCCCAAATGAGTTATTCAACCCTGAAGTTTCACTGATTTTTTATTGCCTCTTCCATTTGATGGACTTAAGAAACAACAACTTCTTTCTACTAATATGCAAGATGCTTCCAGATGTATCTGGATGGCCTCTGCTCTCCTTGTCACAAGCTGAGTACTCCCTGGCTCTGCTCATCTGCAATACTTATGCCTGGCTCTGACTGTGGCCTCTTTGACTGGACCAGCCACTTGGACTTTCTACTCTCTCACTTTCTTCCTTTTAATTTTCATTCAGCCTGTGTTTATCCCAGGCTTGATCCTCTAATGCTGGACTTTTAAGTGCTCTTTGGGATTCCTGCCATTCCTGACTTTTAAACCCAATCATTACCTTATTTGCTAAGCACTGCTGGAGGTGCAATAAAGTGGAATGGGCACAACCAGGGAGTTGGTGGATAAATTTTCCAGATGTGGAATCAGACACACCCAGAAAGAATACTGCGCTCTGCTACTCACCAACCTGGACAAGTTAGGTAGTTTCACTGAGCCTCAGTTTCCTTGTCCATAAAATGGGGCTGATAATAGTAACCGCATGGTTGTAAAAACTATGTATAAGAGTATACACATGGCTGGCATGTAGCAATTTCTCAATAAACCCTAGCTATAAGTTTTATTGAAGACCTTGACATGAGCAGATGTGACTGGTGCCCTGATAGTGTGTCCACTTGTCCTACCCCAGAAGTCTTCCATGGACAGTTTCTGTATGCACCAATGGCCACAGAACAAGGCTGGGGAGTTAACAGCCCAGGAACAATCCTCAATCACTGAGAGATAGGAGCTGGTGGATAAATTTTCCGGATTCCTTGCCCCAGTGGGGCAATCTGAGGATTGGTCAACACTACCACTCAGAAGGCTCCAGTGGGACTCAGCCCCAATGACCCACTGCCACCACTCCCCTCCTACTTGTCACACTCCCCTCCTACTTGTCACACTTCCCCCACCTATTCATAGTTCATCCTGTTACATTCTCCCAAAGAAACTACTTACACCCAAACCCTGTCTCAGGGTCTACTTTAAGGGGAACAAAGGCATAGATAAGTGAATGAACTCTCCATTGCAATCCAGTGCAGTCAGTGCTGTGATGAGGAGAACAGTGGCACTCAGGGCATCATTCTAGTTTAAAGGATGCATAAAAACAACCCTTTCTGGGAGCTCCTGCTGGAAATGACTACAGTCTACCCAAGCACTATCAATTTTTACTGAGTGCCTATTTTGTACCAGGCACTCTGCCAGGTGCTAGCAATAATACCCAACTTCTATCCTGGCAGAACTTACTGATCAGGGGAAAGTGGCAATCATAATTACATGCTCAGTGCTGCAGCAAGTCTCTCCCTGGGGACTGATGGGGTCTGTGTCAGAGGCAGGACTGATAAGCTGAAAGCCTGAGTAGTGTATAGACATTAGTAAGCTGAGCTGTCGGGAGGCTCCAGGGTCTCTAGGCTGAGGGTTTCTGTGTGCTCATATATTAGAGTCATTGCCAGAAATGTTAGATATTGACGCTACCTTTCCCATGGTAAGACTGACCAGGAGTTCTGGCTCTTGGGAGCTGCTATGGAGCTATAATATATTTTGGAAACAGCCTAGAATTTGGAGTGTGAATTCCAGCCCTAGCTCAGCTTCTTGCTACCTAGGTCACTTCATCTTTGTAGACCTCAGTTCTGCAATATATAATCTCTCCTGGCTGTCATGCAAATTAGGAAAAATAAATTATATAAACATCCAGGGACTGAGACATGATGATTAAGTGAAAACCATACCTGAGAGGTCAGTGGGAACTAGAAGGGAATGATGAATGAAAATTTGAATGCAGACTTAGCAGACCACCCATGTCCCAGACAGAACGTGGGCTTCTTGAGAGATGTATCTGGGAGACAGAGAGATCTTCCAGGGAATGAGACCATCTTAGCACCTACCTAGAGGTTAAGCACAATGATGTTCTAACCCCACCCGATTATGTGTGTGGTGTGTGTATTAACAGGAAGGATTACCTTAGGTAGTTTAAATGGTTTTATCCTGGATTACTGCATGATGTTTTGTTATGCTGACTTATTCTGTGAGAAGTATAAAGTAGTAGGATGTCACTTCTGAGATTAGGATACAAATGACACACACACTCACACTCTCTCTCTGTCTCTTTCACTCCGACTCTTGTGTGCTTGCTCTGATGAAGCAAGCTGGAGATGTCCACAATGATGAGGAACTGAGGATGGCATCTACTCAACAGCCAGCAGGGAGCTGAGGCCCTCAGTCCAACAGCCTTCAAAGAAATGAATGCTGCCAGCCACCACATGGGCTTGCCAATGGATCATTTCTCCAGTCGATCCTTCAGGTGAGACTGCAGTCTCATTCAACACTTTGATTTCAACCTTGTTGAAGCCGTGAAGCAAAGACCCAGCTAAGTTGTACTCAGATTCCTGACCCACAGAAACTGCAAGGTATTATAGATGTGTTAGCTGAAGCTGCTAAATTTAAGGGTAAGTCAGTAGGCAGCAACGGAAAACTAGTATACCTAATATATTAATTCTGATAACATGTAGACACGGATATCTGTTATGGATTAGTACTGACAGGGCTCTGGGACCATAATTAAGACTTATTCATAATTCATACATAAAATCATTCTACAGTCAGCAAAAAGGCAAGAAAAAAATGAATTTGAATAGGAAATGGCATTCTGTGGCATCGCAAATAATAGTAACCAATATTTCTGGCAAGTACACCCTGTGCCAGGGCCCCACAAGCACATCATCTCATTTAATTCATACCATAACTTGCGATGTTGGCACCATTCCCATCCCTGTTTTACAGTTGAAAAAATTGAGACTCAGAGAGGTTAAGTAATTAATCCAAGCTCACACAGATACTTTTGAGCACCAGCCTATGAGCCCAAGTATCTCTGACTTCAGAAGTTTCCCTCTTAACCATGGCATTATAACTCTCTCGGTAGGCTAAACTGGGGTAGAGAATGAAAGGGAGGATCCACCCACACTCCATTTTCCACATCCATGACATGAAGCATGGCAGTTCCACAAAGACCCCTCCAGATCTATGTCTGAGATTGTGGGTGGAGCACAGTGTCCAGTAAGTCTTCAGTGAGCCCCATAATCATGCAATAAGCTACATGCATCACATTTTATTATAACATTAATGACAATAAAGAATTATTAGAAGAATAAAATCAAAACCTCTGAGGCAGAGAGAACTCTAGCCTGGAAATCAATTGCAGTGAAGGTTGCTGAATTTATAGACATAGAAGATCCAAAATCCCTAAGATGTTTCAGATTCTTAACCTACATATTACAAATTCTTAGCCTTCCTGTACTTTCTTACTCAGATAATCCCTCAAAATCTCTGCAGAGTGATTCTATATGGCAAATCTTAACTTTCTAGTCAAAACACCCTAGCCCATCATATCATTGTTCACTCCTCTGGCTTTATCTCTGCCCTAACCACACAGAGCATATGTTCTAGTCTAGTGGGTCAGGGATCTCTGAGTAACCTAGCTGGATGCTTCTGGCTAAAGGTCTTTCCTGAGATTATAGTCATGAAGTCAGTGAGATCTACCGTCTTCTCAATCTCGATAGGAGCTAAAGGCTCTACTTCCAAGCTCATTCACATCGTTGTTCACAAGCTTCATTTCCTTATGGACTGTGACACTGAAATATTCAGTCCCTCACCATCCTCTGGTGGCATAGGATTGCTTACAACATGGCAGCTTGCTTTTCTCAACACCAGTGAGATGAGAACAAGAGAGGGAGAGAGAGAGAGAGAGACGGCATTGTCTTTTACAACCTAATCTTAGAAGTGGCATCCATCACTAATGACATTCATTGGAAGAGAGTCTACAAGTCCACCCCACACTTAAAAGGAGGGGATTACACAAAGATGTAACTATGAGGAGGCCAGGATCACTAGAAGCAAAGTTAAAGTTTTCCCACTATTCAATCAGTTCTCATGATCAATAAGGAATCTCCTAATTAACAAGAAATGAATGGCCCTCCCCCTTTCCTGCTTGTTGAGGGGCTCTCCAGGAGCCTGAATCAATATGGGGATCTGTGACCTGCTGACCATCATGGAAAATAACAATCTCTCTTGATGATCTGTGTCTCTCCTTGAAATAAGTTTGTTTGCCCAAGAGCTCTCTCCTCTATCTCTTCTCTTCCAGGACATTGAATGGAGCAGCCATCTTCTTGAAGGAAGACCATGTATGTTTTGGGGTGACCATCACTTTCCTGGCCAGAGTGCTCTCCTTCTACCTTGTGGTCCCTCCTATGGATATCCTGTTGCTCCCCATCCCTTTCTCTTTTCTTCTGAGTCTGTGTCTCTTTTTCCTTCTCTCTCTCTTTCAGGTCTACTTCATTGAGTCAAATTCCAGTTTAAAGAAAAAGCATTCTGTCCTTTAGTGTAGTGGTTGATAGCATGAATTATGGAGCCAGATTGCATGGGTGAGAATTCCAGGTCTGCCATTTACTACACGTGTGACATTAGGCAAGTTAACTTATTTGTACCTCACTTTCTTCTTCTATAAAATTGTGATAATAATAGTGTACACATCTCATAGTGTTGTGGAGATTTACAAAGTACTTAGAACTGCCTGATACATAGGGCTATGAAGATGCTTTTTGAGTGAATAAGTGAATGAATGATCTCACCAATGAATGTGGCAGAATAAAATTAATGCCTCTTATCCTTATATAGTGCTGAATTATTTGTAAAGTGCCTTCATATAGAGATCCTCTCTTATTTGTAACATAGTATTTATTATCCAATTTTGCAGATAATTAAAATATAAAGAGGTGAAATGCCCTGTCCAAGGTCACATGGACAATTAGTAACAGAGCTAGGAGTAAACCAGGTCTCCAGATCCTGATTACTCTGCACTATTCAGTAAAGTAGATATTCCTCCAAGCTAATGTCTGGCATCTTTTTCAAGTTACCACATTTCTTATTCTCTCATAAGGGTAAATCAACAATTAAATGAGCAGCATGGGGTCCCTGTTAATGGAGTCAGCTCACAGCAACATCTTTTTCAGTATGTTGATTAGTCACAGAAAATTTGAGATGCCTCAGAGGGCTGGCTATGCAGGTGATTCTATCCCATTATCAACTGGCTGAGGCATGGGGCCCAGAAGTTGCAATAAAGGTTTAGATTGGATCTACACCTGCCCATCTTGAGGAAATACTTTGCTATCATTATAGATTAGCTTCTTGCATTTCCCATATCTTAATGGATCTGCTGAGAAATCTTGCCAAATTGGTTTGTCATCTGTGAAATGAGGAGCCAAAACTTGCTCACACCTTGAGGAAGAGGACCATATCTTATCTAACCCTAAATTCCCAGCATCTAGCTAGTACCTAGAGGTCATGTGCTCTGAAAATCTACTCATGAATGATCTTTGAAGTCCCTCTCATACATAGCATTTAAAAACATTGTCAGCAAAGACAGAGACAGGAAAATAAAACCAATTAAAAACAGACACAACAACTCAATTAGATCTATCTGGATCCATCCATAAAGGGGTGAACAGGCTTAGACATTTCAGTAGGTCCTGGGGGTATCAGTGTGTATTCCTAGTCAACAAATGTCCATGGTGATGATCCCAAATCACCCATAGATAGTTCAGTCTTATTTAAGGAGGCATTGGCTGTTGTTGTTTGATGAACGATGTGATTATAGTTTGGATATCTGTGTCCTTTAAACCTCATGTTGAAATTTCTTCCCCAATGTTGGAGGTGAAGCCTAATGGGAGGTGTTTGGCTCATGAATAGATGAATGCCCTCCCTGGGGGTGAGGAGAGTGACTGATTTCTCACTCTATTATTTCCCAAGATAGGTGGTTGTTAAAAAGAGTCTGGCACCTCATTTCTCTATCTTTCTTCCTCTCTCACCATGGGATGTCCGCACAGGTCGGCTCTCCTTCTACCATGAGTGGAAGTTCCCTGAGGCCCTCACCAGATCCAGATACCCAACTTCAAACTTTTCCAAACATCAGAATTAGAAGCAAAATAAACCTTTTTTCTCTATAAATTACCCAGCCTCAGGCATTTCTTTACAGCAACACTAAACAGACTAAGACACCTGATAATTACAGAACCTTCATACGAAAGAAATGATCTGCTGAAGACAAGATCTAGTAACCAATAAAAGTACCATAAATCCAATTCAACTGACATTTTTAGATACCTACTTTGCATCAGATACTGTGTGAGTTTGGGTTCTCTGAGAAGCAGACACCAGGATGGAATTGGATATGTAGGACATCATAATTCCAATGAATGACAAAGGGAGCAAGGGCAGGTGGGGAGAACTCTCAGACAGATGCAGTGTGACACCTGTGAGAGAGGGACGGAAAGATAAGGAAGAAAGAGCTCAGATCCCAATGCAGTTCTGAGATAGTATCAGCCAGGCCAATGGAGATAACCCAGAAAAAGGTTCTATTGGAAGAGCTCCATGCTGGGCAAGAGTGGTATGGCTCTAGTCCTCCTGACATGTTTGGTCTTGAGCTAGAAGCAAAGCAGAGGAGGCTTGGCCTTAGCCTGAGCACGATGGAGGACCCAAATGCACAGCACCTCGAGCCTGACAGTCAACCTGCATCAGGTCCTTTTGAGGACAGTGACACAGGTGTATGGAAGTCACAGGTGGTCTCCTAAATTCCAGAGGTACAGATCTTCATGAGATACAGTGTTTTTCTTTGCAGAATTTTGTTTCACTTAAGGAAAACAAGATCATGAACAGTGATAAAAATCTGAGAAGGGACATATGTTGCAGAGAAGAATGAATCATCAACCTATTTGGGCAAGGAAAGGAGCCTCAGAGAAGTCTTCAGAGAGGATGAGACAACCGTTCAAAGTGTTGAGACATGATAGCTGGGATGGGGTGGCAGGAAGTAGATGACTCATGGACTGACCTGTAGGAAGAAACAGATTTTAAAAATCAAACTGCCTTCATCTGTGAAGATGTGGCTTGAGAGGAGTCCTAATCAAAGTCTACAAATTCATAAAGGGAGAAGAGAAGGTAGAAATAAAAGTGTGCATCAAATCCCACAACCAAAGAATGAGGATAGGATGTTTTACAGCAGATGAGGAAAAAGGCTCACTTTATACTGAAGGTCGTCACCCTTTACGGCTAATCAAAACAAACCAAAGATGCTGCAGCAATAATACCCCTGTCATCTGACTCTACCAGGAGAGGAATTTCTTCATGCTATACAATTTCCATGTGACAGGATGGGCTTCTTTCACAGATAACTACAAAAAATAAAGCATGTGAAAGAGAAATTTATCTCAAATAAATTGACAAATGCTCTACCTTCTTAAGCATCATAATTTTTTTTCACGTGACTCAGATGAGTTTGCTATGACCATGAATGACTGTGGTCAATTACAGCAATACTCTCAAATCCAATAAGGTGGAGAACTATCCGCACTTACACCAAATAGCTCCAAATATCCCACTTTGAAATAGCCTTGTCACTTTCTCCCTCCACTATCTAGCAATCAGTGGATCCTTCTTGCTGCTTACAATGAATTTGCTCCTAAGAAATTTGGACCTACTATCCCTTCTAATTTATTGCTTCTAATCTCTAGGTGGAAGAACCTGATAACCATTTTCTCATTTAAATTGTACTTAATAGGAGACTAAGAACACTTTGAATGAAGAACTGAGGTGCTTTTCTATGGATAAGCTGAAAGTACATGAATTTAATGACATCTATTTTTGCACATGTTGCCTGGGGGATGGAGAGCATTTGTTTCTTGGTTCCAAGCTACAGTCTAGATAACTGAGGTTGCTGAGTAAGTGACTTCTGGATAAATGAGATCCTAGATGATCTCACCATGATGGACAGTTAAGGGAAACCCAGGCATTTAAAACTTTGCTGTCCCACAAATATCCAGGTACAATACAAATCAAAGACCTTGAGCCAGGAGTGTGTTGAAGCTGGCTATGTCAGCTTACAAGACTCCATTTTTCAATGGTAGGTATGTTACAGATTGATAGCAAGTTAGTGGCTTGAAATCAGCCATGATGCGAGTTTTTCACTACAGAAATCAACAAATGCTACAAATTAGTGGGGAGGGGAGTTCTTCTTCTTTTTTTCAGAGAAACTGTTGTTGAAAATTTACCAAGCACACCAACCGCCTTGCACTGGTACCTGGAACACAGTCACTACTCTGGATGTGTGAATGCGGTGTGTATGTGCGTGTGTCTCTGTGTTTACTTTCTGTCATTTGAATTATACTTAAACTCTTTTCTCTGATCCCAACCTCCCACACTAATTCCTGCCACATTTCAATTCCTTCCCCAATTCCCTACGAATGTTAAAGCAGCCCAGCATTTGATTTCACCTTACTAATGGAAGGGCACCATCTAGTGACAGAAATAGTAAAATAATCTCTGAATCTCCAGAATGTAGTCTTCACTACAACAGGGGTAGACATACTACTCCCATGAGGCCAAATCTGGCCCTCAGCCTGATTTTATAAATAAAGTTTTATTGGAACACAGCCATGCCTATTCACTGACAAATCATCCATGGCTGTTTTCACACTACAATAGCAGAGTTGGGTAGTTGTAACAGAGATGGTATGATCTGCAAAGTCAAAAATATTTACTGTCCAGCCCTTCACCAAGCAAGTTTTCTGACCCCAACCTACAGAACAGTTATATAGGCTGCTTCCCTTTCCCACCTGTGTTCATAGACCTCAAGGCCCTCAGATTTATTGGCTCCATGACATTTGATGCCCTACTGTTATACAGATAGGTCATTTCCAATACCCCTGTTATAAATAGTTCTGTAGTGAAGGGATGTCATGTTCATTGTAGAATTGCTGAGGTGTTCCTAAGGTAAAGAGCTCATTCCATCACCAGAAGAAAAATGCTCATAGAATGTCTGTCATTCACTGCCTGTGTTGTTTGGGGCAAAGTAATGAACACTTCTGAACCTCAGCTCCTTCATCTGGTAGTTGGAACTAACAGTATTATTTGCCTCCCTGGGTTGTTGTGGGAAACAAATGAGATAATTTATTGGCTAGCCTTTCACAAGCTACAAAAACAAGTTCAGTAATCTTGGGTTTTATTACCTGTATCACCAAGGGATGTGGTATATGACTTTCCTCATTAATTACCCAGGGCTCTGTGGAGAACACCAGTTCTTATTTTAAATGTGTTTCAGAAAGGCATCTCCAACATCACAGGTCTGGTCTTACATCTCACAGATGCCCTTAGAATGTGAATGCTTCCTAGTCCCCACCCTAGGCCTGGCCGTGGCTAAGAAACAAAGGATATGTCTGGGGCATGGGGGATAAAGGGGTCAAGTGTCAAATGTGGGACATCCCCAGAATAGGACGTCTTTGGCCCCACAGTATCTTAGGGGCTGAGCCAGAGAAGAGAGACTTCATTGTTTAAAAGAAGCAGAAGTGAGGGCTGCTTAGCCTGACAGGGGAGGAAACTCTGTCAAATGTCTCCAGAAGAGCTGAGTAGCAAAACTGAGGTGGGAACATGGCACTCAGGGATATGGCTCCTCAGGCCTCCAGGAAGCCCCAGGGTCAGCTGCCCCTAGCGCCATCTCTGCGGAGGGTGTCCCCAGAGGGCAGGGTTCTACCCTCCTTTATGTCAATTGTCTTTGGTATCTCCACCTTCCTTTTTCCTTGCTCCTCTCATCCCATGTACACGCACATGCACACGCACACGCATGTGTACACACACACAATTTTATAGACAGGATATTGGATGCTCACTGTGGCAGACATTGTGAGTGCCCTATTGATGATCCTTCAGCATTCCCCATTCTCGTGTCCACAGACTTGACTTCCCACTGAAGACACCTGCAGCTCTGCCTGCTTGGCCCTCTGGGCATGCTGGAAGTATCGGAGTTTGTGCCTCCCACCAGAGCCTGAGGGCAGTTGGTGGATAAACACCCCTGCTCTCTTACTTCTCAGTGAGAATAACTCTGAGGTGTAGCACACACTCTCCCAGAGGTTCTCTAAAGGATTAAGCCCCATTTCCCACAGCAGCAACCTGCTGAATGAGCTACCTGTACTGGCATGCTTTGCTCCCCTGTCTTTTTCCCCCACACATGCACTGGTGCTTCCTGGAATCACTACCCAAATAAACTACTAGTGCCCACTTTCTTGTTCTATGGTCGTCTTCTAGAATATCCAATCTAAGACATCCTGTTATGACGATCTACTTTATGCCAGGCTCCCTGCCAAGAAGCTCATAATACGAAAGAGGAAAACAAACTCTTTATGGTGGCCTATAAGGCCCAGCATGGTCTGGCTCCTGCCTCCCCTTGTGATCTCACCTCCAATCACTCCCCACTCAATCACTCCCCTGTTCTTTAGCCACATGAGTGCCTTTGCAATTCCTCCATAATACCAAGCTTATTTGGCCTCAGGACTTTTTCTCTGCCTGAAAACAGCCTTATCCCATCCTTTCACCCAGGTGACTTCTCAGCCTTCAGATCTTACCATAAATGTCACATCTTCAGAGAAGTCTTTTCTAACCACCTTATCTGAGTAGGACTCTCCCTTCATCCTCATTATTCTATCTAAATATTTTATTCATTTACTGATTTAACAGCATTCATAACAATTAGTAATTGTTTCTTCTTTAATGACTATCTTCCTTTCTAGAATGGGAAGGGGTAATAGCTGCTTTATTTACTTTGGTATTCCTAGTGCCAAGCAGAGTACCTGGCACATAATAGGCATATAATATATATTTATTAGATCAATGGATGGATGAAGCTCAGAACTAATACTTTTCATCTTCCAATATCCTTATTTGTATACTCACCGTGACCTCACAAAACACTCACAAACATGATTACAGTCTCCTTGGGGGTATGACCATATTCTTGTGTCCCCAAAGAACTTTCAATTGATCAATTAATCAAATCCTACTTGTTGAAGCCAGGTGGAGTGGTTCATGCCTGTAATCCCAGCACTTTGGGAAGCCAAGGCAGGAGGATTACTTGAGGCCAGGAGTTCAAGACAAGCCTGGGCAACATAGTGAAACCCCATTTCTACAAAAATACAAAAATTAGCTGGCCATGGTGGTACATGCCTGTGGTCTCAGCTACTCAGGAGGTAGAGATTAGAGTGAGCCGAGATCACACACCACTTCACTCCAGCTTGGACAACAGAGCAAGACTGGGTATCAAAAAATAAATAAATAAAAATCCTATTTGTTGACAGAACAAATGGAAGGAGAAAGATAAATAATCCAGAAGTCCCTAGTCCTATTTCTTCCTCTGCACCATTCTATGGCTGTGGAAGAGGAAGTGTCTTCTGCAACTCAGTTTCATTTCCATACAATAATCACAGGAATCCCAGTTCAGTCTCACAGAGCAAATTTTGTGTGTTAAAGGACCTTATAAACTGCAAAGTACCTTCGAAAATCTTACTGAATTCCCTTGCGAGTTTCTGCGAATTGCCATACCAATCCCTTGCTGTCAAAGTGGCAAGTAACAATATTCTTTTAAGCACTGACAGTTTGCTTACAGTTACTAACAGTTCCCAATGTACTGCATGCTCCCAAGTGCAGTTGAAGAAGGAAGCCAGAAGAGAAGCTGCCTAAACCAAATGAGGCCTGCCACACGTGGGTTCTTTAATTGCTTACAGCTGGATTCACTAAACCCGTCTCATGGTGGGTTGTTTCAGGACACTGGACAGCTCCAGACCCACAGCAGAGCCTAGAATGAGCCCGGGGGAGACATACTTGCCCTGGGTAGGATGTGATCTTGGGGGAGCCCCCCTTGATGAGATCTGTAAGTAGAAGTTCTGTAGAGTGAGGGAAAGGACAACAGAGATGGTACTTGACCTCGCTTTTGCATGCAATGAATCCAGGAAAGTCCAAGGTGTGAGTGAAGTGGAAAGGATGGAAAATTATATAGGCACATGAACTTTAAATTTTGTTCAATTTCGGCTGGGTGCGGTGGCTCACGCCCATAATCCCAGCACTTTGGGAGGCTGAGGTGGGTTGATCACAAGGTCAAGAGTTCGAAACCATCCTGGCCAATACGTGAAACCCCTGTCTCTACTAAAAAATACAAAAATTAGCCGGGTGTGGTCGCATGCACCTGTAGTCTCAGCTGCTCAGGAGGCTGAGGCAGGAGAATTGCTGGAACCTGGGAGGCGGAGATTGCAGTGAGCCGAGATTGTGTCACTGTATTCCAGTTTGGGCAACAGAGCAAGACTCCACCTCAAAAAAAAAAAAAAAAGTTCAATTTCTCACTCACCTGAGAGATTAATTCTAAGACTCAAAAGCATATAGATTTGTGTCAAGAAAGATCTCAATGGTGTCTTGAAGTTGGAATTCATAGAATTTGCATGCAGAATCAGAATCAGGAGAGAAAGCATGGTGTTTGGTGCCCAATAATTCTGGGTTTGAATCTTTCCTCCACATAACTAGCTGTGTGATCAGGCAAATTTTCTACCTCTCTGAACTCATATTCCCCATCTACACAGTGAAGGTAATAATATCTGCATTATTAAATTGAGTCTTAGAATTAATCTCTCAGGTGAGTGAGAAATTGAACTTTTTTTTTTTTTTTTTGAGGTGGAGTCTTGCTCTGTTGCCCAAACTGGAATATACAGTGACACAATCTCAGCTCACTGCAATCTCCGCCTCCCAGGTTCCAGAGTATAGTTCCCTGTCCTTTTTATTGGCCGTGTGACTTGACCAATGATTTATAAATGTAAGTCCCATCAACACAGGATGAACATATCCTGGCTAGTGTACTGAGAACAGGAGGAGAATACAGATATGTAAACCAGAGCCATACCAGCCAACTCAAAGACTTGCAGTGAGAAGCAAAGCTATTCCAATTAAAAATTAAGCTTCAACAAGTCGAGCTCCAGTCAATCCAGAAACATGTGATGCATTAAAAAAAAAAAACAAACATTGTTTTAAGACACTGAGATGTGAGGTTGTTCGTTATACAGCAATAGCTAATGGATTCCATAGCCAATAATACCTACTTCTCAGGTTTGTCACACAAATTACATTAGATCATGTGTGTAAGCTTTGAGCACAGAGTCAGATGAGAAGCCCAGTAATGGAGTCTCTTTCTTCCTCTGACCTGAATGTGAAGACTTTCTGGTGACTGCTGCTGGTTTCTACACTATCCTCATGTTCCCAGCTTCTGCTTCAGAGACACCATCAATTACTTAAAAAAAATAATAGAGAGAGATCCAAGATGGCTGATCACTAGTAGCTTGGGCTCGTAGCTCCCAGTGAAAGCGCAGAGAATGAGAGGATGCCACACTTTCAGATGAATTTTTGTTGCTCACAGACTAAGAGATTCCCAGCGGAGGAGCCCCATGGGTCGCCAGGGCGACTCTTGTGGCCGGCGTGGCGGTTTTGCTGGCGCCTCAGCGCGGCAGTTCTTGGTGCAGAGTCTGGAGATTCACGGGCAGAAAAGCACCATCAATCTTAACACCGCTGTTTTGGCCGGCGCAGTGGATTGCTCAGATTTTGACGCTGGGAATCAACAAGTTGGACGTCTGCTCAGAGACCTACTTAGAAAGTCAGTAATTACAAAGACGACAGAGGGATAAATATATAATGAAGGGAAGAAACCAGCCTAAAAAGGCAGAGAATACTCAAAATCAGAATGCCTCTCCCTCTACAGGGGATCACAGTTCCTCATCTGCAATGGAACAAGGCTTAATGGAGAGCGAGTGTGTTCCATTATCAGAAGCAGGTTTCAAAACATGGGTGATAAGAAACTTCTGGGAATTAAAAGAACTTGTTCTAACCCAATGCAAAGAAACTAAGAACCTTGAAAAAAGGTTTGACAAAATGCTAACAAAAATGAACAATTTAGAGAAGAATATAAGTGAATTGATGGAGCTGAAAAACACAACACGAGAACTTCATGAAGTATGCACAAGTTTAAATAGTCGAATTGATCAAGCAGAAGAAAGGATATCAGATGTCGAGGAACAGCTTAGTGAAATGAAACGAGAAGACAAGATTGGAGAAAAAAGGATAAAAAGGAATGAGCAAAGTCTCCAGGAAATATGGGACTATGTGAAAAGACCTAATTTACATTTGATAGGTGTACCTGAATGTGATGAAGAGAATGAATCCAAGTTGGAAAATACTCTTCAGGATATCATTCAGGAAAACTTTCCCAACCTAGCAAGGCATGATAATATTCAACTCCAGGTAATACAGAGAACACCATAAAGATATTCTTCAAGAAGACCAACCCCAAGGCACATAATCGCCAGATTTTAGGGTTGAAATGAAGGAGAAAATACTAAGGGCAGCCAGAGAGAAAGGTCAGGTTACCCACAAAGGGAAACCTATCAGACTTACAGCAGATCTCTCAGCAGAAACCCTACAAGCTAGAAAAGAGTGGGGACCAATATTTAACATCCTTAAAGAAAATAACTTTCAACCCAGAATTTCATATCCAGCCAAACTAAGCTTTATAAGCGAAGGAAAAATTAAATCTTTTGCGAACAAACAAGTACTTAGAGACTTCACCACCACCAGGCCTGCTTTACAAGAGCTTCTGAAAGAAGCACTATACATATAAAGGAACAACCAGCATCAGTCTTTCCAAAAATATATCAAAAAGCAAAGAGCATCAACACAATGAAAAATTTACACCAACTAATGGGCAAAACAGCTAGCTAGCATCAAATGGCAGTGTTAAACTCACATATATTCAAATTGGGTAAAAAGCCAAAACCCATCGGTACGCTGCATCCAGACTCATCTCACATGCAACGATACACAAAGATTCAAAACAAAGAGAAGGAGGAAGATTTACCAACCAAACAGAGAGTAAAAATAAACAAATAAATAAAAAGCAGGAGATGCAATTCTGACCTCTGATAAAATAGACTTTAAAGCAACAAAGATCAAAAGAGGCAAAGAAGGACATTACATAATGGCAAAAGGATTAATGTAACAAGAAGAACTAACGATTCTATAGATCAACGAAACAGAAAATTAACAAGGACATCCAGGACTTGAACTCAGACCTGGAACAAGTAAACTTAATAAACATTTATAGAACTCTCCACTTCAAATACACAAAACATACATTACCACCTCACACCTATTCCAAAAGTGACTACATAATTGGAAGTAAATCACTCCTCAGTAATCGCATAGCATTTCACAGGTTTAAATGAAATATTGGTTGGCTGCTTGTTTGTTATTTTCTTCCCTTATTCCTTTCTGTCTACATCATTAAGTATAATTATTGGTATAAAAGAGGTTTTCAATACCCATTACTAAACTGCATTCTAGCCTGGGCAAGAAAGCAATATTCCCATTCTCTCTCTCTTTTTCTCTTCCTTTTTCTTCCTCTTCTTCATTCTTTTTTTTTCTTTCTTTCTTTAAAAAAAAAAAAAAGATTAACCCCTTTAAAATAATAAAAGGTTTTGGAAAAAAAAAAAAATAATAAAAAGAATGTTTTTCTTCCCTATTTCGTTTGCTTCCTGCCAATTAAATCAAATTTATGGAATTTATTCTGTTTGGTAATTATCCTAGGGAATTTATTTTGGACTGTTTAAGAAGCTACTTCACCTTTCTCCTCTGCCCTGCCCTCCAAATCTGCTGGCTGTAGGGCAGAATTAAAGCTGCAAAGCCTCAACTGAAAGGGAAAGAAACTATTGCATTATTTATGTCTTCGTATTTATCAAGACAGGTAAGGGATTTCAGGCTATTCAAACTTCTTACTAGAGAGGAGTAAAGTGTCAGAAATTTGGTTTCCAAGGCTGCTATATCCTTCACTATGACTAAGTTCAAAATGAAGTTAATTATATCATTAAGCCCTGAGTGGTTCCTTCAAGACCACAAGGCTCATTTGTTTATTCTTTATTTATTCATTCCTTCCTTTCTCTTCCACGTTAGATAGTGACAACACACAGGAGGTCTGAAGGTAGATTGCCTGGGTTCAGAGATGACCTCTACCAATTGCCAGATGTGTGATCTTTGGTAAGTTACTAAGCCCCTATGAGACTCAGCCTCCTTGTCTATAAAACAAGCATAATAATTGGTGACCTCATATAGTTATGCAGTTGAAATGAGACAGGTCATATAAAGATGTAAACTGTTCAAACCTTAATGAAGCCTTACTCCATATTCTCTGTGGACTTCCAGAAGACTCTGCTCTGCACCAGGGATCCAGTAATGAATAAGACATCATCCATGCATACGGGATGGCAGAGTCTTGTGACAGCCATAGAAAAGTGAGTCAGACTAAGGAGAGAGTACTACAGCTCCAAAAAGAATCCAGCCAACTCATCTTGGGAGGTAAGAAGTCAAGGAGGCCTTCCTGAAGGAAGTGACACATAAACTGAGTTTTGCAGGATGATCTGTTCCATTAGTCTCTTACATTTGTCCTGACCCCTTCCCAAGGATGATTCCACAAGTCCCCAGAACCCCAGGTAGTCATACACATCCAGGGGGAATGAGTCTCCAAACAGCCTAGAAAGACAATGAACTAACATTTATTCAGCCCCTAAGATGAATCACATATTTTCACATAACTTTTCTTATTTGATCCTCATAAGCCTGTAAAGTAGTTTTATTGATTTCATTCTACATATGATGAAATCAAGCGTCAAAGAGGTTGACTTATCAGAATTACACAACCACCATGACTGATTTCCCAGCTACAGATCTGTCTTTGTGTGCTTCCTGAAATATTCTTAAAATAGAACCAGTTATTGGGTTGCTAAAGAAGGAAGACCCAAATCTGTCAATATATTTCCTCTTACTTACATTTCTGCAATGCCATTGATACAATTGTTAAATGAATCAAAATCTAAAACGAGAATCAGAATTAAAACTGTAACATTCCCAAAGGTTATAGGACTTTCTTTTATTGACAGTTTCTGATTCCCTCACCCCCTTCAAAAAGATCCATCAAGAGTCCCATACAGACAGCATCTTAGTTTAGGGTCGACATTGGTTGGGTTGTAATTTTCTTTGTAACTCTAAGAGGATGAAATATACACTCTCCATTTCTTCTGCCTTTAAATTAAAAGCAGAAAACATAACATACACTTGTAAAAAAATATAGCAAGGATATAAATGTATTTAATTTTCAAATTATGACAAATTCAGTTAAAAGAAAGAAAAGTAATGAAACAGGAAGAAAATTATGCATGGCAAAGAAAGGGAAGAGGGTAAGAGAATGGAGAGAAGTAATAGACAAACAGACTGAGCCTGGTTGGTAAAGAAGAGACCCAAAGAGTAGGGAAGAGAGACAAATGCAAAAGAAAAAGTAAGAGAGTTACACAAGGCAGGTGTGTTAGTCATGGTTCTCCAGAGAAACAGAACCAATATCAACACACATGCATATACATAAATACATACATACATACACACACACACACACACACACACACACACACACACATATATATATGAGAGAAAGAAGTATATAGGGAGACTTATTATGAAAATTTACTCATCTGATTTTGGAGGCCAAAAGCTCCAAAATCTGCAGCTTACAAGCTGGAGACCCAGAAAATCTGGTGGTGAAATTCAGTCTAAGCCCAAAGGCCTAAGAACTAGGAGCACTGGCTGTCCAAGGGCAGGAGATGATAGATGTTCCAGCTGAAGCAGAGAGAGCAAATTCTCCCTTTCTTAGTCTTTTTGTTCTATTCAGGCCCTCAACAGATTGGAGGATGCCCGCCCAAATTGATGAGGATGAATCATCTTTACTGAGTCCACTGCTTCAAATGCTAATCTCTTTAGAAACACCCTCACAGACACACCCAGACATGATGCTTTACCAGCAATCTGGGCATCTCTGAGCCCAATCAAGTTACATAAAATTAACCATCACAAGAAGAATGCTATTAAGAAAAAGAGAGAGAGAGAGGAGGGAAAAAATAGGCTTGGGGAGAGAGGCTTGGAAACTTATGAAATAAATTCAAATATGAATTTACACCTGGCCATGCCTTTCGAGATGCTCTCACCTGTTTCCTCCTTTACAACTTGGTTGCCAGGTAGGCATCAGTCTCAGTTTTTCTACCCATGTGTTCATTAAAGGACTTTTACACAGCAGGCTATCCTAGGAAAATTCTTTTCAGGACAAATGTAAACATATTCTGAGAACTGGATGAAATAAAATACAGTGCTAGAGTTTCCCCTGTTTACTAATTTGGGGCGTTGTTAGAAAATTATTGTGCCTCATATTTGAGTACCTCTCCGGAAGACCAAGTCAATGAGCCATTGAGGCCCTTTTAGGCTCAATGATACTGATATTGAAAACAACTTGAACAAAATCATTTCTTAGGTGAAGAAGACACTGAAGTGAAACAGAAGAGAAATCAATTGATTTTTCTGAAATCCAGCAGTTTTAGACCACCAGACACACTGGTGAATAGAGCTGCATTCTCCTCTGAGTTTCTCTTTAGGCATTTTTTTTTCCTGGAGCTCATGCTCTTATAGTCCTCTGTGAAATGTAAGCAGAAAAAACTGCAGGAGACTAGAGAAGATAAATAAATCTGTTCTGACACCTCAAACTGTGGCCTGGGTGGCCTCTAGGGCTCAATTGATCAGACCAGTTCTGGATCTATCAGACTTAAAGGGCCAAGTCAAGAAAACTGGAGAGAAATCTCCTTGTTCTTTTGCATCCCTCTGACTCATTGTCCCCCAGTCCCTGAGGCAGCCAGACAAGGATGGCCTGGCTCTCTGAAAAGATGGTCATGAGTGGCAGAGGCCTGGAATCCTCCTTACTGCCCAGAGACCCTTCCTGACCCTGGGTGAGGAGAAATAAGATGAGTGTGTACACAGGACCACCACCATCTAGGCTGTCATCAAAGCTGAAGCAATCCTTAGGTCCTGCCTCTTAAATGTGCTACTTTAAAAAAAAAATGAACAAGGACTATATTAATGCAATAGCATAAAAATTAAAGTTATGGTCGGGCATGGTGGCTCAAACCTGTAATCCCAGCACTTTGGGAGGCCAAGGTGAGCAGATCACCTAAGGTCAGGAGTTCGAGACCAGCCTGGCCAACATGGTGAAACCTGTTTCTACTATAAAAAAATACAAAAATTAGCCAGGTATGGTGGTGCACGCCTTTAATTCCAGCTACTCGGGAGGCTGAGGCAGGAGAATTGCTTGAACTGGGGAGGTGGAGGTTCCAGTAGGCCAAGATTGTGCCACTGCACTCCAGCCTGGGAGCCAGAGCAAGATCCCATCTCAAAAAAAAGAAAAAATATATATACATACATATATATATATAATTAAAAGTCAAAGCCTCCCTCATTAACCACCACCACTTCTATTTCTTTCTTCTCCTTAGAAGTAACTATTAATAAAGAGTCTGTTGTGTCTCTTTCACAGTTTTTTTAATGCATGTGCCTACATGTTCCTATACATATGTAGACTTTAGGGATAATTTCATTTAGAGAAATGGAATCATACTGCGCATACAGTTCTATCACTTGCTGTTGGTATTCCACAATATATCTCTCCATGTTTTCTCATATTTTCATGCCAGTACATAGAGTTCCCCTTCATTGTCTTTATTTGCTACAATAGTTTGGTGGATAATTACCATTTCCAGTATTTCACTATTATGAGTAGTGTTGCAGTGAACACTCCTAGCACATGTATCTGTGCCCCCAGAGCTTCAGTATTTCTACAGAATAAGCAGATATTTGGGAGGGGAATTGGTAAGGCAATTTTCCATACAGGGAAACTGAGTCTCAGAGAGGGGAAGGTTTTCTCAAGGTCACATAAAACATTAGTAGCAGAACCAGAATGAGAAGTCAACAGCCCCAAGTGCCAGGCCAGGCTGTCCTATGAGAGGATCCTCACTGGGACTATGAAGCTGGACATGCCTAATCTACTCCAACAAAAAACTGTGGGATTTAAGACCCTGTACTGAGTGGGCCCAAACAAAAAGTTCACGGACAAAGAAGACTGTGACAATTCTAACATCACAGCGGGGTGGCCAGAAGGCACCCAGTAGAGGACAGCAGAAGGTGCACTGAGCTTAGGACTGGCATACTTCAACTCCAGTCCCGGCTCCCCTACGCTCCCCCTGTGTAATTTCATATGACTGGGCCTCTGTTTCCTCCACTGTAAAATGGACTTCATTCCTACCTTACAGGCTGATTGTGAGGGCTGAAGAAGGCAATACATCTGACATTCATGGTAGTAATTGGCATTTCTTGAGTTTTTACTATGTGCCAGGGACCATGCTAAGTACTTTTCCTTAATTATATCATTTGATGCTCACAACAATCTTATGAGGTAGGTCTTACTTTTGTCCCCATTTTATAGATGAGGAAACTGGAGCACAGAGAGGAATTCTCTGCCCAAAGTCACCTGGGAAGTCTCCTGGTAGAGGCCCGGGAGCTGAATCCAGGCAGTCTGACTCCAGAGCTCAAACTTCTGGCCATAAGAAAGGCACTCAAAGCCTGTGGACACCCTCACTTGAGCGTGAAGCCCCTAAACAGAGCACAACTCTGCAGATTCAAGTCCCCAGGGTAGGGACCAAGCCAAATAAGCTCCAGCAGAAATGTACTGAACCCTGGCAACTGCTGAGTCTCAGTGCTCTGTCTCTGATGTCTGCTGCCGAGCCCCACCACTGTGGGTCTTTACCATCGTTATTCCAACCATAGTTAACCAGCCCCACAGAGAGCTGCCAGTACCTGGGGCCAGCAGGGCCCTGATGGAAGAACACTGACTGCAATTACCTCCATTCATCAACCCAGCCCACAGAAGGGAACAGAGTCTGGTTTCATATTTAAACAAGCTATTTCTCCGCAAAAACTAGGGTCAGTGGCACATCTTGCCTTGCTAAGACTTTGAACAGGCAATGTAGAACAAGGAGCATACAGGCTTTGGGGCCACAGAAGAAGGGAAGAGGAAAGGAGAGGATAGAGGAGCAAGAGAAGCAGAGAGACACACACACAAAGATGATGAAAGACAGATACAGAGACATAGTGAGCTTGGTAGAAGACAGAGAAAGGCGATGTGCCAGGAAAGTATTTCTCAATCAGAAGGGGATTCTCAAATTCTCAAGTAGGTAGGTAGACAGGAAAACAGGAAGACAGATAGACAGAGATATGCATGTGTGATTTGTATGCTTGTACACATATGCATGTTTGTGTATTTTCATTTTGATGACACTCTAAAAAATATAATCATATTCTAGATTTTTTAGCCTGCCACTCTTGAGCAGAGTACTGCCATCAGTTTAACTGTCCAACCTCTCTACCACCCGTTCAATACAAATAACAGCATTTCCTTTTCCAGGTTAGTGTGAAAGATAATGTTTATAAAGTACAGAGTACAAGTTTACTAAATAGTAACCATTTTTATTATTCTTGTTGCTAAGATAAAGAGTGGTTATCCCTGCAAGCTTGGGAAAGTGTGTTTGGAGAAGGTGACTTCTGATATAGGCTTTAAGAGATGAAGAGAAATTCACCAGGTCAACAGAGATTGGACTTTCCAAGTAGAAAAAAGTAGGTCCTTGAAATGGAAGCAGCCAGTGGCATTCAGGAATGGCTGGATGTTGGGAGGGAGAGGAGGCTGGTGGGAGATGAGGCTTTATATCATTGGCTATGGGAGCTAGAGCCCTTCCCTGGGACCAAAACAAGGAGCTCAGGCTTTGTGTCATTGGCTATGGGAGCTAGAGTCCTTCCCTGGGACCCAGGCTCCCAGGCCCAGAAAGTTCTCCAAGGTCTTATGTTAGGAGGTAGGGGGATTCCCAAGGCAGACCAAAAGAAAGACATTAAGAGATGGCAGTACTTTTTGAAGTTTATATTACTATAGACAGGAGCTAAGTTGTACAATTTTTATTTTGCTCAGAATATATGGAGACATCCACCCTTCCTACTCCCATACCACTCTGTCCCCCACACCCATGCACACCCATGGAACTCTGATGAAATAGTTATCTGTGCTGTGTTTACTGTATTTAGAGAAAAAGAAAGGGATTTGGTTTGAGTATCAGGCACAAACAACGGTGAGGAAGACACTACTTTATTTTACCAAGATTCATGTTTTTCTCTTCTTCCTGAGGCTACTGCTACATTACATTTGCCAGCCTCTTTTGTAATTCCATGTAGCCACATGGAGTGGACACTATCTGTGCTTTGTTCAGGACTCAGTTTCTGTACGCCCATCCTCTGGTTTTGGAATGCTCTGATTCCAAGGGTTTGCACCTGTGACTTTTTTTTTTTTTTTTTTTTTTTTGAGATGATGTCTCATTCTGTCAACCAGGCTGGAATGCAACAGCACAATCTCAGCTCACTGCAACCTCTACCTCCCAGGTTCAAGCAATTCTTTCTCAGCCTCCTGAGCAGCTGGGATTACAGACACGCACCACCATGCCTAGCTAATTTTTTGTATTTTTTTAGTAGAGGCAGGATTTCACCATGTTGGCTAGGCTGGTCTCAAACTCTGGACCTCAAGTAATCCACCCACCTCAGCCTCCCAAAGTTCTGGGATTATAGGCATGAGCCACCACACCTGGCTGCACCTGCGACTTTCTTCTGAGGCCTACCCTTGGCTAACGTAGCCATGTACTTGCAGAGAGCCAGATATGTCTGGGCATCTACACCCCTCTACCCTGAGGCAGCCCTTAACCAGAATATGAAAGCCCATATCCCTTGCCTTGAGGTGGGACCTAATTCATGTCCCAGAGCTCCCCACAGAATCAGGCCACCTCTGGGACTTTGCCTGAAATTACACCATGCTTGCCCTCTTCCACTTCCCAGTTCTGCTACTTTTCTGTTTCTCCTGGGAGCACCTCCCATGCACCAACCCTCATCTCAAGGCCTGCTTCTGAGGAACCCCACATAGGATACCACATGACCGAGTTCCAGCCAGTGGAATGTGAACCACCCTCTGACCTTGCCCATAGAAACCTGCCTGTGCTCCTCCATGCTCTTTTCCTTCCTTGAGGAATTGGCTTGAAATATTCATAATCAATTTTTGCTTCCTAGACTATTCCTGAGAATGTAACACAATGGACAACTGGTCCCTTTGGAACCCTGAGATATATTAGGATTATGCTTCTAACTACTTTTAGCGGTGTCCAGGATTCTGTAGCAGAGTCCTGAACACTTTTCTTTACTCCATTCCCATGATCTAAGGCATAGTTAAAATATCCTAGCCCCAACACATTTCCTGAATCTGTACTGTAAAACTTAACTACTACCTTTCACCATCCTATTCTGTGCTCCATTAACTATTTCCTTGTGCCTCTAGCACTTAGTTTCATTACCTACTAATTAAGTTACCTGATAACATGTTTGATTTTCCAACTTGTTTGTAAAACCTTTGAGGATGGGTATTATCTATGTATCCTCATATCATCTGTCTTATACTCAATAAATGTAAAGATTTCTGTCTTGTTCATCACTCTCTCTCTAGCACCTTCAATAGTATCTGATTTATAGTAGATACTTGGTAAATGTTTGTTAAGTGAATGAAATAATCAACATAATATCAGATTTGTGTTGATAATAATCATAGTTTCCAGGTAAAACAGGTCATAGCATGCATGCCTCATTGCTACTTAAATGTTCCCACTAACATTCATCTTTGCAATCAAATTTGCTCTGTGCTTACAGGTGAGACCCATCTCAGACCCAGCCAACCTGAGCTGAGAAAGACAGAGAGTAGTAAATTAAGCCAACACTGAAACACATCTCATCTACTTCCTGCTTTGCTATGAAAGCCCCAATTACAAGTATCTCATACCCTTTATGTCAAATGCAACTCTAGCACCTGAATTTTGGCTCAGAAAAATACATTCCTTGACTTTTCCCCTTGACCTAAAGGGCAAAACACCGGCCCTGGAGTCATACATACCAGCTCATCTGGTTATCAGCCCATAGCTTTAGCCAAGTTATGTAATGTCTCTAAACTTCAGCTCCCTCATCATTAAAATGGGCATGACAACATCTACCTCACAGAAGGTTTGTAAAGATTAACATTGTCTATGTAAACTCCCAAAGCAATGCAGGTAGTAGCTCAAAGAATGCTCCTTCTCTTCTTGGCTGATCACACATACACAAATAGAGGTGGAAAGAAGAAACCACATTCTGATGTTTTCCGGATGATACAAAGCAGAAAGAGCTATAGGTCCTTCAGGACCTTCAAGATCATCTAAGAAAAAAACAGGGCCATGCACAAACTCACTGGCCAAAATTGTCTCCTCTGAAGCCACTCTTTCATTCAGAGACATCATGTTGACAATGGCAGGAGGCAGGAGACTGATTCCTTTATAGTGTACACCTGACTGTCTTTTAACAAAGGGAGGAAATGACAGTTTGGCCCATTTATCTTCATTGGACAACTTACAATTGTGACTCAGTTTGTAGCAGAAAAGAAATACACTATTTCCACTATCTTTATTTTTTTAAGGGAATAGTGGAAGAAATTTACATAGCTAAAGAGAACCAATGATGAAGTTACATACCATTTGACCCAGCAATCCCATTACTGGGTATATACAAAGTATAAAACATTCTACTATAAAAACACATGCACATGGATGTTTGTTGCGGCACTGTTTACAATAGCAAAGACTTGTTGGAACCAACCCAAATGCCCATCAATGATAGACTGAATATACGTCATGGAATACTATGCAGCCATAAAAAAGGAAGAGTTCATGTCCTTTGCAGGGACATGGATGCATCTGGAAACCATCATTCTCAGCAAACTGACAAAAGAGCAAAAAACCAAACACCATGTGTTCTCTCTCATAAGAGGATGTTGAACAATGAGAACACATGGATACATATAGGAGAACATCATACACTTTGGCCTGTCAGGGGATAGGGAGACTAGGGGAGGGATAGCAGGGGATGATGGGATTGGGGAGGGATAACATTAGGAGAAATACCTAATGTAGATGACGGGGGGATGGAGGCAGCAAACCACCATGGCACGTGTATAACTATGTAACAAACCTGCAGGTTCTGCACATGTACTCCAGAACTTAAAGTATAATTTAAAAAAAAAGAACAGAGAAAGGACCAAACTAATTTTTGATAATTTCCTTCTAGTCAAGAGGTTCCTAATAACACTAAACAACTTCCAGTTTGGAAATGACCACCTCCCTGGGTGTCATCTCATTACATTGTCCAAATGCTATGCCAACAACCGCTTGAGAAACATCTAGAAACTCAGGTGATCTTATGCCTGAGTGAAGAATGTAATTGTTACTCTAAAATATATTTCGTGTGTTAAAATTACATGGCACTGCAAAATAAAGCATTCTCAGAAGGATATTTAAATTTTCATGGGTTTTTTAACTCTCTTTCATAATATTTAATTACTTTGACTATGAGACTAAACCACTTGAAAAGGCAAGTTTACCCACAGCATTTGTACCCTTTCATATAGACCCTCATTCAAAGGCCTAAATTCTCTTTCAGAAACTCCTCATTTATATTAGAAGGGAACTGCATCAACAATGTAGACAGTTTTAACTCAGAATTTCTCCTGCATTAAATTATTTGGATATTTCTCAGGGAAAATAATCCAGGGACCAGAATGACCTGGATAATTCCTTTCACTATTTAAGTCACTCTGCTAAATTTGGCCTAAATTACTGGCCTTGGACAGTTTTTAAAGGAAGCATTTCAGAAAATCAAAACACTCAGGATAATATTCCACATTTTTTCCACTGGATTCACAGGACTACATGATAGAAAATGTCAACGGCTATTTAGAGAACCAAAAAGCCTTAGACCTAGAAAAGACCTCATATTCAACATTTCCAAAAAGCCTACAATTCACAAAAAATAGTTGCAAAAACATTTCGTTTTTTGATCCTAACAATCACTGTGTGAGACACAGATCATAAATCTCCATGTTAATGGATGAGAAAACAGATTCAAAGAAGAAAATGATTTGTTCAAGGTCACACAATAAGTAAGCGGAAAACTGTGGCTGGACCCCAAATCTGCTAATTCTACATCAAAAGCACTTTTCACTATACCATAGCTAAATCTAGACATCTCCAAGGACTGGGTTGAGAACCCATGGTACCAAAGAGACTATCTCTGATGGTGAGTTACCATGCTATCCTAGGTTTTATCCTATCTCAACATGGGATAAGCATTAGAATCAATTCATGACAATACCTGAGCCCCAAATCCAGACAAATTATGTCAAAGTATATAAGGATTAGGCCCAGAAATCTGTATTTTTTAAAGTTTTCTAAATAATTTGGATGTTCAGCCAAAGTTGAGCATCACTGTCCTGGTCTGATTCTTGGACCAATAGATCCTAGGTCTGTCTTCAACCACAGCAGTCAGACAGTTTAGCTAGACATACATGGTTTCAAAATTATGTTTTCTGGGCCTAGTATCGTCTTGCAGCCTAGTGGCACTGTGGATTTGCATTGACCCTACAGTGACCAGCCTCAGATTTTTTCCATGAGAGTAATTGCTAATTCAGTTCTCAGACTGTATTTGCATGGGTGGACTTCTGAACTCCAGTTTTGGTGGATCATGCATAAAGGACTACCCTGGAAGACAGGGATAAGGTTCAAGTCCAAAGGAAAAGCTAGACATGAGAGAGTTAGTTCAAGATCAGAATCCATAAGGAAGGAAAACAAATGGATGACTTGGGTTCTGCAAAATGATGGAAGAAGATAATCTGACAACTGTCAAGCTAACAATTCTTAGGAATCCTGGATAATGAAATACTCTTAATTGAATAAAGCAAGTCACATATTCTGTTTGGATAAAGAAACAAACACACTACTGTGTTTGTGTAGATGCATTTGTATACCTTTTCTCAGAGGGAGAACTGCAAGAAGAAATATTCAGCAGGCTGGTAACACTGGTTATCTTGGTGGGGGGCAGAGGCCTGGAGAATGCAGGGATGTAATTAGCTTTTCCTTTACATAGCCAGCATGTGTTCTGTAATTTTAACAACATAAAACAAATTGAATAAATCAATATATAAATTCACAAGCAGTCAAAAAATAAGAATTAAAAATTTGGTAATTTATAGTTTACATTTTATGGTGATATAAGTATTGGGAGGAAGTCATTTATATGTTCTATAAACCTGAAATGGCGTTTCATTCTATACATTTGTATTTCCTGTTTCTTCTGACACAAAACTTTAAAAGCATGTCTGATGTACCCAGAGCTGTCCTGCTGAGTCCATTAAACAACTCTCTCACCACAAATAAAAGAGGTGACATAAATATTTAAAATAAACAATTGAGCTTAAAGGAAAGAAGGGATACTGTTCAGATGTCAGAACTGAAGAATGAACTACAAACTAGGTGCCAAGAGAAATGGTACCAAGCTGACTAGGAAAGAGAGTGGCTATGGCATAGTTCCTAGAAACTTTACAATCATATTTTAATGGCCATGAGTTGGATGTTCTACCAAAGGAACTAACAAAAGGTACGATCCAAGTGAAAACATTATAGCAAAATATAGAAGGAAAATGCAAGAAACAAGAGAGAAAGAAATTGGTAAACATATGGGCAAAACCAAAACCAAATATCCATCATAGTAATGATAATCATGGAGATGATGAATTTGAGGGCATTGAAAAGTGAAACTAATATTCTAAACAATAATTATTTGCAAGATGAAAGGATTAAAGCATTTCTGAAACTTTGCATTATATGAGAATAAAGAAAAACTTTGATGACTTTTAGTCTTAATAGCAAGAATAAATATTAAAAATTTAAGGGTAACCCCTAAAAAAGGAAAAATTTAGAATATTTAGTAAAAGTAGAAAAAATAATAAAGACAATGTGTTCTAGTAGACTGAGGGAAAGGAGGAAGCAAGAAAGCAAAGCAGCACAGTAAATCAAAGTCCCCAAAACAATAAACACAAATATTTCCGTAAGGACAATAAGTGTTCTAAGGTAAAAATAGAATGGCTCAGCTGGGCACAATGGCTCATGCCTATAATCCCAGCACTTTGGGAGGCTGAGGTGGGTGGATCACAAGGTCAAGAGATCAAGACCATCCTGGTTAGTATGATGAAACCACCTCTCTACTAAAAATACAAAAATTAGCTGGCCATGATGGCATGCACCTGTAGTCCCAGCTACTCAGGAGGCCCAGAGAGGAGAATCCCTTGAACCTGGGAGGCAGAGGTTGCAGTATGCTGAGATCTCACCACTGCACTCCAGTCTGGTGACAGAGCAAGACTCGATCTCAAAAAAAAAAAAAAAAAAAAAAAAAAATAGAACGGCTCAAATTCAAAGACTCAAAATGAATTTTAAAATTAACCCAGTTATATAATATGTATAAGTGATATTCCTAAAACATAAGGTCACAGAAAGGTTGAAAATAAAGGCATAGAAAAAGATACTTCCAACAATTGCAAAAGAAAGGAGAGTCACTGTGGCTCTATGAATATCAGATGAAATACTTCTTAAGATAAAAATCATTAAGAATAAGAACAAAAAAGATAAAAAGAAAAATTCTACCAAAAAAATTAGAAGACAAGATGCAAAGCAGACACCATGAACAAAGTTAAAAGCCTGGGAGAATATATTTGCAATGCATATAACTGATAAGTAGAATCCAGAATCAATAAGAAAAATACAAATAACATGAGGCAAAGAATATGAAATCAAGTCACAGAAACAGAAAATCAACTAGTCAAAAATATATAAAAGAGAAAGCCAACCTTGCTAGTAAACAAAGGAATCAAATTTCATATAATTTGACACTCACTAAACTTGCAAATTTTAAAAGTTTGATAATGACAAATATTTACATTGCTGGTGGGAGTATAAACTGCTGCCACCCTTTTGGAGAACAGTCTAGCAACAGTTGGTACACGTGAAAATACAGTACACCTGTGCTATGGTTTGGCTGTATCTCTACCCAAATCACATTTTGAACTATAGTTCCCATAATCCCCATGTGTTGTGGGAGTGACCTGGTGGAAGGTAACTGAATCATGGGGGTAGTTACCGCCATGCAGTTCTTGTGATAGTGAGTGAGTTCTCATGAGATCTGATTGTTTTATATGAGGGTTTTTGCCCTCTTCGTTCTGCAATTCTTGCTGCTGCTATATGAAGAAGCACGAGTTTGCTTCCCCTTCCACCATAATTGTAAGTTTCCTGAGGTCTCTCCAGCCTTGTAGAACTGTGAGTTAATTAAACCTTTCTTTATAAATTACCTAGTCTTTGTTATGTCTTTATTAGCAGTATGAGAAAAGACTAAACAGTAAATTGGTACCCAGTAGTGAGGTGCTGCTGTAAAATACCCAAAAATGTGGAAGCAACTTTAGAACTGTGTAACAGGCAGCAGTTGAAACAGTTTAAAGGGCTCAGAAGAAAATAGGAAAATGTGGGAAAGTTTGGAACTTCCTAGAGTCTTGGAGGGCTTAGAAGACGGGAAGATGTGGGAAAGTTTGGAATTTCCTAGAGACTTGTTGAATGGCTTTGACCAAAATACTGACAGTGATATGGGCAATAAAGTCCGGGCTGAGGTGGACTCAGATGGAGAGAAGGGACTTCTTGGGAACTGGAGTAAAGGTCACTGTTGCTACGCAAAGAGACTGGCAGTATTTTGCCCCTGCCCTAGAGATCTGTGGAACTTTGAACTTGAGAGAGATGATTTAGGGTATCTGGCAGAAGAAATTTCTAAACAATAAACCATTCAAAAGGAAGCAGAACATAAAACTTTGAAAAATTTGCTGCAGTAGTAAAGGAAAATCCATTTTCTGGGGAGAAATTCAAGCTGGCAGCAGGAATTTGCATAAGTAATGAGCAGCTAAATGCTAACCACCAAGACAATGGGGAAAATGTCTCAAGGGCATGTCAGAGAACATGGCAGCCCCTCTCATCACAGGACCAGAGGCCTAGAAGGAAAAATATGATTTCCTGGGCCTGATCCAGGGCCCCTCTGCTGTGTGCAGCCCCAGGACTTGGTTCCCTGCATTCTAGCCACTCCAGCATGGCTAAAAGGGACAAAGCTACAGCTCAGGCAGTAGCTTTAGAGGATGCAAGCCCGAAGCCTTGGCAGCTTCCATGTGGTGTTGACCCTGTGGGTGCACAGAAACCAAGAATTGAGGTTTAAGAACCTCTGCCTAGATTTCAGAGGATGTATGGAATTGCCTAGATGTCCAGGTAGAAGTCCACTGCAGGGGTGGAGCCCTCATGGAGAACCTCTACTAAGGCAATGCCAAAGAGAAATGTGGGGTTGGAACCCCACACAGAGTCCCCACTGGGGCACTGCCTAGTGAAGATATGAGAAGAGGGCCACCATCCTCCAGACCCCAGAATGGCAGGTCCACCAACAGCTTGTACCATGTGCCTGGAAAAGCCACAGACACTCAATACCAGCCCATGAAACCTGCTTGGAAGGGGACTGTATCCTGAAAAGCCACAGGAGTGGAGCTGCCCAAGACTGTGGGAATGCACCTCTTGCCTCAGCATGACCTAGATGGGAGACATGGAGTCAAAAAAGATCATTTTGGAACTTTAAGGTTTAATGACTGCCCTTTTAGATTTTGGACTTGCATGGGGACTGAAGCCCCTTGTTTTGGCCAATTTCTGTCATTTGGAATGGGTTTATTTACCCAATGCCTGTACCACCATTGTACCTAGGAAGTAACTGACTTGCTTTTGATTTTACAGGCTCATAAGTGAAAGGGATTTGCCTTGTCACAGATGAGACTTTGGACTTGGACTGTTGAGTTAATGCTGGAATGAGTTAAGACTTTGAGAGACTGTTGGGAAGGCATGATCGTGTTTTGAAATGTGAGGATGTGAGATTTGAGAGGGGCTGTGTCCCCACTCAAATCTCATGTTGAACTGTAGTTCCCATAATCTCCATGTATCATGGGAGGGACCCTGTGAAAGACAATTGAATCATGGGAGCAGTTACCTCCATGCTGTTCTTATGATCGTGAGTGAATGCTCAACAAATCAGATAGTTTCATAAGGGCTTTCCCCCCACTTCATTCTGCACTTCTCCTTGCTCTCACCTTGTGAATAAGAACATGTTTGCTTCCTCTTCCGCCATGATTGTAAGTTTCCTAGGGCTTCCCCAACCTTGCAGAACTGTGAGTTAATTAAACCTCTTTCTTTTATAAATTACTCAGTCTCAGGTATGTCTTTATTAGCAGCCTGAGAATGGACTAATACAATCTACCTTGCAACAGAGCAATTCTACTTCCAGATGTACAGACTGAAGCTATTCTCACAGCTGTGACCAAAAAGACACATTCAGTGTTTATTGCTGCAATTTATATAATAGAGAAAAGTAGAACAACCTAAATATTTCTCAGTAGAATAAACTGTGGTTTATTCATACAACATTTAAAGTAAAATAGCACATATGAATCCAAATAGATAAATCTGAAAACTATAATGTTGGGTGAGGAAAAAAAGCAAGTTGCAATTGATATGTAAAGTAGGATAATAAACATGTAAATTTTTGAAACACAAATAACAGTAGTTTATATTGTTAAGGGACTCTTACATAAGAATAGAAGTACAGACTCAGGGGAAGAAACGATACAAGGTAACTGCAGAGTTCTGGTGACCTCTGAGTAGGAACAGGCAGGGAAAGGATGAACAGGGAAACTTTTTTGGCAATGTTCTATTTCATTTTTTAAACAACATTCTGAAGTAAACATTTAAAAGTTCTGAAACAGAATGTGCAAGATTCTTGTACCTAGATGCCTTATTTATGTGTATGTACATACACAAATATATATTATGTTTGCAATATTTCTTAAAAGTTAAAAATGTACATTTGAACCTCAGGGAGGCATTAAGAAAGGGATAGAGAGGGAAGGGTGAAGAAACAGACAAGCTCTTAAAGATCATCAATGAAGGGCTCTCTGGTATCCAGATTTTTGTTGTTGTTTTTGTTCTTTTGGTTTTTGTTTTAAGAGAGGAGAACTTGCTCTGTCACCCAGGCTGGAGTGCAGTGGTGCGATCATAGCTCACTGCAGCTTTGAACTCCCGGGCTCAAGCAATCTTCCCATCTCAACCTCCCAAATTGTTGGGATTACAGGCATTAGCCACTGTCACTGGCCTAGTAGCCAGATTCTGATAGATAGGTTACAGAACAAACAAGGAGAGGGGAGAAGTAGAAGTTAGGAAAGCTATGGTTTCCATCAAAGGAGAACTAGGAGCTGGGAAGGTATGGAAGAGTGTTCAATGGCTTCAGGAGAAAAGCTGAAGCGGGGCTGCCTATGAAGATATGAACCCTGATTATCTATACAACATTCAGTTCTCTGATTTGGGCTGAACATATTTGTTTTTACTATGGCCTTTACTCTCACCGAACATGCTGGCCAGGGTCTAAAAGCAGTCAAGTTCAACACTTCAGAATTGTTAAGTTACAGAACATGCCACTCCTGGGAACATTATTGCTCTACACAATAGAATAAATGCAATAGAATAAGAACAGCCTCAGAGGGGTTAAGTGACTTGCTTGAGGTCATACAGGAGGGACCCCCAGCATCTCTGCTCTGATCCCAAAGCCTGTGCTGTTTATACTACATGTATTCTCTCAGAATTCAAATAAGTTTTTTGCACATTTCCTACTTTCAGCAACAGATCCCAAGCAGCTTAAACATGGCTGTAGATATCTTTTTGTTTTGTAGTTTCCCTCCTGTGGCCAGAATAAAACATGATTTAGAAATAAAACATAAGGCATCATTAATGCCAAGGTAATAAGTCAACATTTCAGGTCATAGAGAAGTGATGATGGAGTTTCCATGCTTGGAGGTCATTGGTTTCAGCTGACTGCAAAACACAACACTCTGGCAGGGATAGATGTCCTCTTGGTCCCTAGTCAGGACCTCCTGCTTCCAAACTGGCAAGAAATCTCACGCACTGAACCATCTCCATGAAAACAGTACATTTTAGAGTTGATGCTGGTTTTATGGGCTTGGAGAGCAGCTCTTGAAGGCTAAGGAAGACAAGCAGAAGGCTCTGCCATCACCTCAGGACATCATCTCCGGTTTGATTCAAAGGTAGAAGTTGTTCTGCTTGCACCATTAGAGGTACACACAGTTTAGCCACTCTCTCCTTCGCCTCTCCGTAATTTTCAGTCTTGTCTAACGAGATGAGTTCCAGTTTCCACTTGAGCTTCAGTGATTTTAATTGCACCATTAGGAAGAAAATTGGGGCTTAAATTAGAAAACTAAAAGTAAAAAATAGACATACAACAGCAGCAACAAAAAAATTCTTCTGCATCTTTCCTCTTGTCAGTCAGCTCTAAAACTCAACTGAGACATAAATAATCCTCCTGTTGATGTGATTTTTTAAAAAAAATTTTGTCTTGGTATTCAGGGTCCAGGCAGAGCAGAAAGTCAAGCGCAGTGGACTAAAGAAAGATATGAGCATGGAATCTAGCCATGTCTTTGACACAGGCAAGAAGCCACTTGAGCCTGGATGTCAGTATCTCCACTCTACAGACTTGATGATTTATTTCTTTCCTTCTCTCTTTCATTCTATTTCTCTTTAACTTGTTTATTTCCAAGGTCCCTTCAAGTTCTGATTTTTACAACTATGGGCACCTACTATGTATTGAGGTTATGCCAGTTGCTTATGAGCTAACAGCCTGAGACATACAATGAAGCAAGGGCTAAATTGGGTGGTGGAAATCATGAGAGTGAAAAAGAGAGGACAATCTCTAGCAGGTGGAGGAGCAGGATGGGCAGGTGAGTAGTGGGTATTCCAGATGACAGAAATGACAGTAATCTTAGCAACAGACTTTCAATTAGTTTCACTGTATTGATTGCCACTCACAAAAACCCAACTAAAACCAGCTCAAGAAAAAGAAAATAATCTTTGCTAGAAAAATAACTGCAAAGGCAAAGACTTGAAGACCTAGAACAGAGCCATAAAGTTGGGGCTTAGCCACCAGGACTCCTGCTGCTGCTTTCTTTGTTATGCTGAATTCAGAAAGACATTCTCCATGTAGCAGGCAATATAGCTGCTGACAATCCTGCCTTACAGTTGTAAAACTCGTGACCCAAGGAAAAGAGAACTTCCTCTCCAACTTGGAAAAATCTGGAGAAAATTCTGATCGTATCTCAGTCTGGGTTACACACTCACCACTGTGGGCATAGGAGTGTGGGGGTTACTGTGATTCCCATTAGAACAGTTTGAGTAAGGCAGCAGCATATGGAGTAAGGCAGCAGCATATGGAGTAAAGTGGGAGCAGTTCTCCAAGCAAGCAAGGGATGACACATCTGGAAACAGGGGGAACAGATTCTGGACAGACAAACAAAAAATATCTAATATTGTGTGTCACATCTGTGAAACCCATTTTACAGATGAGAAAGTTTGAGGCTCAGACAGGCTAGGAAACCAGCCCAAGTAACTCACATGTTAGAAGTTAGCAAAGCCAGACCTTAACTCTGATCCATCTGCTCAAATGTACTACCCCAGATCTGTTGTTATTCTATTTCTGGTGTTAAAAGTAAGGCATGCACATAGTTTTCAGAATATGGACAACAATGTAAAGAATACAAACAATATTTAAATCATCATCATTAAGAAATAGTCACCGTTGAAATTTTGGTAGGTTTCCTCCTAGGCTCTTTTTCTGTATCTATGATACATATTTAGCACGTACCATTTTATTCCTCATGGTCTTGACACAAATCCACAAGGTATACCCAAGGACCATGATTGCAATAAATGCCACTAGTGCCCTGCCCAGACCCCTTTTATAGACTGGACCCCCTATCCTCTAGCTGCTGTGAGTGGTGGCAGCTAATAGCTCACAGCTGCCCCCTCCTGAGATGTTTAGGAGATTTTGTCTCTTTGGGGGACCCCACAGTCAATGATTGACTGCCAGAGAGTTATAGAAGTCCAGCCTCTCTCCCCGTCAAGTAAGGAAAATGTTAGGGTCCTGTGGAATGAGGTGGGAGCTAGGTTTGAGTTGAAAGCCATCTTTGTCTCTTTACCCTTCCCTGACTTGTTTCTATACCTCCTTAGAGGTTTCCTACAACTTTTGACTTGCATGAGTTCTTGTCTCAGGCTTTGCTTTGTAGATAACCCAACTTGGCAATGACCCAGTAAGTTTCAGTTGTCCTGAAGCATGACTCCTAATCAGCTGCTCACTGAAGATGGGGTGGGCCATTTGACTGGTGGCCAAGCCCAGCCAACCACCAGCATTTACATCTCAACATGGTTTTGTATTTTGCTCTTCCTTCCCACCCTTGTAATAACTCTTACGAAGTGTTAAAAAGTTGTGTTTCCTGGTTTAAAAAGCCAATTACTTTATTCATTGCTTTAGTCATGTATTTATAGAATCATTAAGGCTCTGAAGAAAAACATGCATTTTTTTAGTTAAATTTTATTGCATTTTACGGGAGGAAAGTATATGCTGTAGGAGAAGTCTTAATTTAAGAATTCATGAAGGTTTTAACTTAGTATCATATCCTCTTCATTCTAACACACGTAATTTCATGTTTTTGAAAATCTTAGAACCAATGAATATGTTAAATTAATGTTTTTACTCCCATCCCGTTCTCTAAAATCTTATTACACATTTGTTTATTCATCCATATGAAGTCTAGAATTACCTTACTGGATTTCAAGACACCCCCTCATGAATAAAATTTAGAATAAAATTAAGTCAAACCTACAAATTAATTTGAAGATAAATGACATTTTATAACATGAGTGTCCTTAACCAGTAATATAGTGTGTCATCTCCCTCATTTATTCAAGTTTTTATTTATTTCTTCCAATTGATCACTGTCACCATCTCCATGTATATACTGCACAATTCTCATTTAAAAGTTAGTATTTTGTATTTGCATTGCTAATAGGAATCTGAGGTCTGAGTTGTGTTTCCATTATATCTTCTAACTAGCATTGTTAGTATATACAAAAGCTGTTTTTAATATTCCTTAAATATTGATTATCTTGCATATCTACCATATTATCATTATTATTATTTTAGTTGATCATTTGGGGTAAGCTGTACAGATAAATGTATCACTTGCAAATAAAGATAATGTCTTTTTCCATTATTATAAATTTATTTCTGAACCATGTCTTATTACATTGACCAGAACATCTATACATTTTTTAAATAGAGATAAAAGAAATGATTAGGAATGGCCCTGATATTTCACCACTAAGCATGATATTGAGTGCTTACTACAGATATTTTTCAACATATTATAGAAAAATGTGTCTACCCTAAGTAATTGAAGAATTTTCTTCAATGATGGGCTTGAGAATTATCAAATGCAACTTTAGGAGTCTATCAAATCAGATTCAGGATGATGTAATGGAAAGCACTTTCATACTTAGGAGTAAGTGAGACTGTAGTTGAATGTCAGCAGTATTGCTTACTTTGGCCTTTATCAACTTGTCTGACCTCACTCAGCTTTCATTTCTTTAGCTATAAGATGATGATAACTCATAAGGTTCTGTGATCACTAATTAATCTAGTTTTATGAAATGTCTAACACACGTATGATCATATGATAAATGTTCAATTACCATTTTCAAAATAAACTCTCCTCTGCTATGGCATTTCATTCTTCTAATATAGAAATGGATTTCATTTGTCATCATTTTACTTAGAATTGTTGGATCTATCCTTATAGTTGTGTGTCAAATACAAAAACATTGTATTTTCTCTGTGTTTGGATCACCTAGACAATAACTATGCCTTAAAAGTTGGAAGGGATACATTTAAATTATATTTTAATAACATATACATGCAGAAAACTACATGAAGGAATACATTCATAAATCCATCTGGACCCACAGTACTTGATAACTTATTCCAATTTCTGCTCAATGTAAATGGCTATCATGTATTCTATACTAGTGATGGGCCAGCACTGTGCTAAGCATTTCATGTGCATCATTTAATACGATGGTCACAAAAACATCATGTGAGGGAAATTACTCTCCCCCTCTTGTAGATGAGGGAAATGAGGCTGAAAGAGGTGAGCATTCTGCCCAAGGTCACATAGTAACTGATAGAACGAGGTAAGGTTGAATCCAAAATAAATCCTCCTGTACACTAAGAGGATTTGGTGGGTTTCTTCCTAGACTCTTTCCCAATGAAGATATCTCAATAGATCTAATTCTTTGTTAATTTCTGGTAATGCCTATCTGCTCTCCAATCATGTTCTTCCAACAAAATTTCACATATATAGAATTATGTTGTTTTTAATATTTTTTAAGAATGCATCATCTACCCAGTATCTGTTTGACTCCTTTTAGTTCCATCCTAATTTTAAGTATTTATGCCAGCTTTCTCTTTTTCTCATTTACAATTGCCAGAAGTTGATTTATTCTACTGTCATTTTCAAAATCCAGCTCTTGGGTTTACTTATCAATTTTATTTTTTGCTTTCTAATTAATTGCTGATTTTATCTTTACTATTTCTTCTCTTCTAATGTATCTGAGTTATCTCTGAACTTCTTTAATACTTCATTCCTTTTATTCTTGCATTTAAATTGGAAATATTAAAACTTATAGAGGAAAGACTTCAAGATGGCTGATGAGAAGAATTTCATGCTTTCCTCGTTCACTTAGGGGAACCAAAATAGTGTATGCACAGTGATACTTTGAATGCATTATCCAAGAAAGAACACTGGAATTCAAGAGAGAAGTGACAGAAAACACCAAAAGTGAGGAAGGAGAAGAAAGCAAGGCAGCTTGCTTGGCCAGGATTGGCTGCGAGCCAGGAGTAACTTCCCAATGGGGGGAAGAGTGAGAGAGAGACTTCCAGAATGCATAGCCCCACGATGGAATCATGCAATCCTGGTACGATAAGAGCCCCTCAACCCTCCCAGTCTCTGAAACTAACATAGGAAACTGCTGGGAGATGACTGGATGGAATTGCTCCAGGAAGGGAGCTTACATTGAGTCCCACACTCTTTCTGTGACCTAAGAAGCTATAGCAAGGTATAGTAAGGCATTATTTTCTTTTTTAATTGGCATTATACTTTAAGTTCTGGGATCCATGTGCAGAACGTGCAGGTCTGTTACATAGGCATACACATGCCATGGTGGTTTGCTGCACCCATCAACCCGTCATCTACATTAGGTATTTATCCTAATACTATCTCTCCTTTAGCCCCCCAACCCTGACAGGCCCCAGTGGGTGATGTTCCCCTCCCTGTGTCCATGTGTTCTCATTGTTCAACTCCCATTTATGAGTGAGAACAAGCAAGGCATCATTTTCAAATTCAGCCTCTGCACACTGTGCTAGAGCCCAGCAGCACTGGGACTAAGGCACTCAAGACACTGGGGTTGTCACTGCTGGGACTGCAGCATGAGCTGGGAGTACTCCCAGAGCCTGAGCTGAGAAGTGAGCAAGGTGCAGGCTGCAGCTGCCAATGCCAGAAGGCAAGTACTGCTGGGACTTGAAACTGGGACACAAATGAAGTGTGAGTTGTTGCAGGGACTTGATCACGATCTGGGCAGGGAGTCCTGCAGCCAGGGCTGGAGTGCAAGCTAGGCACGTGCTAACACTGCCAAGGATATGGGGTGAGCCCCATCAGAATTAGGATGAAGCAGGGATATGTGTTCTCCACCTGCTGGCCCAGACTGTGGCTACTGAAGCTGGCCCTGTCATCTTCAATGGGATATCCTCAGTGCAACTGTTACTTCCTCGCTGGAGCACTCCTCCTGGGGCCTGAGGATTGCTATGCCCTCGCTCACAATGGCTGATGCCCTCTCTCACCACTCAGAAGTGCAGGCCCATCCAACTTCGCTATTCCATTCTCCCCTTTGACACAGAGCCCACGCCCCAGGGTATTGCCTAATCCACCACCTTGGGCACCTGAGCACTCCTTCCAGGGGCTTGAAATTGAGAATAAATTACCAGCCACTACCACCTTAGTGGGCACTTAACTGTAAGCATAACATGTGGGTCTGAAGACTGGCCAACATAGCCATTTAAAGCCACTTCCAACATCAATGTTCACCACTCGGGCCCCAGAGAACTGTTCCAGTACTGCTATTGCCATCATCCATGCCACACCAGCTTTCCAGGGGCCCAAGAACCCACTCACTGCCCTGATCCACTGCTGCCACTACTGACAGTCAAGTAAGCCACCTGGAGGCCCAAGAATCAGTCCACCAGTAACTGCCAACACAGGTGCCAGTGTATACCATCATGGGACACAAAGACAGGCACACTCAGCTCACTGCTGCCATGACTAGGGCCTAAAGACTGGCCCAACTGGCATCTCAGTCACCATCACAACTTTACCACAACCTTCACTAATAACCACAACCTAACCCACTGAGGAAATCACAGATTCTACTGACACTGTCTGCAGATAAAGAAATCATCTGCAGATAAAGAAATGCAGAGACTACATTACTGTATGCACCCAGAATCAAAGTAATGTGTCCTGCCCACTCAACACCATAGATACATCTTCAGGAAAAAGTTCTTCCCTACAAAAGTAAATTCGAAAACAGAAAAAAAAGTGACTGTTACACCAGATGTGCAGATATCGATTGTAAGGACACAGAAAACATAAAAATGCAGGGAAATATGACACCTCCAAAGGAGCACAATCATTCTCCAGCAATAGATCTTAATCAGAAAGAATTTTAAAATTCCCTATAGAGAAAGCAAAATACAGATTTTAAAGAAGATCAATGTGATACAAGAGAATTCTGAAAAATAATTCAAGGAAATAAGAAAAGCAATTCAGGATAATAACAGGAAATTTACCAAAGAGATAGATACTTTTTAAAATAACTAAATATACATTCTGGAACTGAAGAATGTATTGAAGCAAATACAAAATACATTTGAGTGTGTCAACAACAGACTAGATCAGGCAAAACAGAGAATCTCAGAACTCAAAGACAAGTCTTTTAAGATAACCCAGTCAGACAAATATAAAGAAAAAAAGTGTAAGAACAATGAGCAAAACCTTCATGACATTTGGGACAACACGAAGTTATTACATATTTGATTGTCAGTATTCCCAACGGTGAAAAGAGAAAGAAAGAATTCGAAACCTATTTAATTAAATAATAGACAACTTCCCAAGTCTAGCAAGATATTTAAACATTTAGATACAAGAGGCTCAATCTTTCAGCAATCCCCAGGAAAATTCAACAGAAAAGGTCTTCTCCATGGTGTATTATAGTCAGAATGTCTAAAGTCAAAGAGAAAGAATGAATCCTAAAAACAAGAGAAAAGCATTTCATCACCTTATAAAGGAAACTTCATCAGACTAACAGCAGATTTCTCAGCAGAAACCTCATAGGCCAGAAGATAATAAGATGATACATGCAAAATGCTAAAAGAAAAAAACAGTCAGACAAGAATACTACGTTCGGCAAAATTATCCTCCATAAATGAAGGAGAAATAAAGTTTTTCTCAGACAACCAAATGCTGAGGGAATTCATTAGCACTAGACTGGTCCTACAAGAAATGCTCAAGAGAGTCCTAAAAATGGAAATGAAAGAACATTTACCATCATGAAAATACATGAAGGTATAAAACTCACTGGAAAGCAATTACACAATGGAGAAAGAAAAAACTCAAGTGGTACCACTACAGAAACACATCAAACAAAAGAAAAAGAAAAGAACAAACAATATATAAAACAACCAGAAAGAAATTAGCAATATGGCAGGAACAAAGCCTGACATATCAATAACTCTGAATGTAAACGGATTAAATTCTCCACTTAAAAGGTAGAGAATAGCTGAATATAGTCTTTTAAAAACACAATCAAACTATATGCTTCTTACAAGAAACTCAAATATTAGTAAAGACACACAGACTGGAAGTAAAGAGATAGAAAAAGATATTCAATGCTAATAGAAACAAAAATGAGCAGGAATAGTTGTACTTCTATCACATGAAACAGACTTTAACCCAAAAGCAGTTAAAACAAAAAAAGAGAACAGAAGTACATAAAAAGATCAACCCAGCAAGAAGATATAACAATTCTAACCATATAAGCACTCAATACTAGAACATCCAGATTCATAAAGCAAATATTACTAGGTCCAAAGAGAAAGACAGATGCAATGCAGTAATTGTGGGGAACTTCAGCATTCCACTCTCAGCATTAAACAGATAATCTAGACATCAAATCAACAAAGAACACTGGATTTAAACTAGACTTTAGACCAAATGGACCTAATGTTTACAGATCATTCTATAAAACAACCACAGAATATGTATTTTTCATCAGCACATAGAACATTCTCCAGGATACACCATATGTTAAGCTACAAAGCAAGTCTCTACAAATTCTTTTAAAAAAATCAAAATTATATTAAGCCCCATGAGAACTAGGATCTTCTTAGACCACAGTAGAATTAAACAAGAAATCAATACCAGGAGGAACTCTGGAAACTATATAAATACATTAAAAAATAAACATGTTCCTGAATTACTATTAGGTCAACAAAGAAATTTAGATGAAAATCAAAACAATTCTTGAAACAAATTAAAATGGGAATACAACATACCAAAACCTGTGGGATGTAGCGAAAGCAGTGCTAAGAGGAAAATTTTTATCAATAAATGCCTACATCAAAATGTGGAATGATTATAAATTAACAGTCTAACAATGTACCTAAAGAAACTAAAAAAGGAAAAAACAAACAAAACCCCAAATTAGCAGAAGAAATAGTAAAGACTAGAATGAACTAAATGAAATAGACACTACAAAAATACAAAAGTCAATACAAGAAAAAAGTCAATTCTTTGAAAAGATAAACAGTCAATAAACCACTAGCTAGACTACCCAAGAAAAGGGAAGACTTCAATCAACAAAATCAGAAACGAAAAAGGAGACCTTACAACTGATGCTACAGAAAAACAGAAGACTATTATGAACAACTATATGTGAAAAACTGAAAAACCTAGAGGAAATGGATAAATTCCTGGAAACACAACCAACAAAGATTGAATCAGAAAGAAATAGAAAACTTGAATTGGCCAAAAATGAGTAGTGAGTTTGAATCAGTAATAAAAACTCTCCCAACAGAGAAAAGCCCAGGACCAGATGCATTCACAGCTGAATTCTACAAAACTTACAAAGATAAGCTAATACCAATCCTTCTGAAATTATTCCCAAAAAGCTAAGAGGAGAGAATTCTCCCTAATTCATTCTACAAGGCCAGAATTACCGTCATAGCAAAACCAGATAAGGATACACACATAAAATAGAAAACTACAAGCCAATATCCCTAATGCAAAGAAATGCAAAACAACCTCAACAACACATTAGCCAAGCAAATCCAATAGCATTCAAAAACGTAATTATAACCATCAAAATGGTATTGGTATAAAACTGGACACATAAACTAACGGGACAGGATAGAGAATCCAGAAATAAAGCCACATATTAAGAGCCAACTGATGTGTGTGGAATTTTTCATTGACACTTTATAATATTATACTAATTTTATTTCATTCTTATCAGAGAATTTATCCAGAATCATTTCTAATATTGACTGTCAATTTTCTTTATAAACTAGTATAGGTTAATTATGATAAATGTTCCACGTTTTGTTGCGTAAAAACAATGAAAATTTTCTTGTCATTTTCAGAACACAAAATTTAATCTAAAACTATTAAATCAAAGTCAGTATTACTAGTCAACCATATATGTATTTTTTTTTTTTAATTTTTTTTTTTTTTGAGACAGAGTTTCGCACTTGTTACCCAGGCTGGAGTGCAATGGCGCGATCTCGGCTCACAGCAACCTCTGCCTCCTGGGTTCAGGCAATTCTCCTGCCTCAGCCTCCTGAGTAGCTGGGATTACAGGCACGCGCCACCATGCCCAGCTAATTTTTTGTATTTTTAGTAGAGTCAGGGTTTCACCATGTTGACCAGGATGGTCTCGATCTCTTGACCTCGTGACCCACCAGCCTCGGACTCCCAAAGTTCTGGGATTACAGGCGTGAGCCACCGCACCCGGTCTCAACCATATATTTTTTTAACCAAAGGCTACATGACGGTTTCTTGGTTTTTTTGTTTTGTTTTGTTTTGGGTTTGTCTGGGGTTTTAATGGTTGGTTGGTTTATTGCCTCAACAACTGAAAGATGTAATATATATGCCCATCAATAGTAATTCTGGGTCAGTGGAAATAGGATTACTCACCCTCTCCCTCTGAATATCAGAATATGTGTGTATATGAGTTTTTACAAAATGACTTCTCAGACTCTCATATGATCTTTGGGGCATCTTACACCAACTTAGTTGAGGATCACTGAGATAAATGGAAATTAGCATGATAGCATTCATGTCAACTTTACCTTTCATTGGCAGAAAATGACTTTACCTTAATTATATTTACCTTGTACTATACCTTTTTACTGATGTTAACATTGTCACTCCTAGTCTCAGTTTTATTTTTACCATTTTTTTCTTCCTCTTTTAGGTGAAGCTTTGAGAAATAGCTATAATTGGCTTTGGTGCATTCTGAACCAAATCTAGGACAGATTTTCTTTTAATAATTTAATCCATTTACTGGTATCACTAATGTTTGGCCTTCACATATTTAACTGATATATTTAACTTACATCAGTCAAATCAGCTTTTGACTCAGGTAGCTTTTTGTTGTAAAACGATGTCCTCTAAGCTGTATAGACCATTCCTTAACCTGTTTTTGCCCTCATCCCATCCCTGGTCTTTCCTCTGCTTATCTGGTATCACAGTAGGGCTGACCCATACAAGCTGCATTTTCCAGGTTCCCTCATCCGCTCCCTTCAGGCTAGGTTTGGCCAGTGATAGAGACTGGCAGAAGATTGCAGTGTAGAGAGCAAGAAGAAGAGTATTTCCCCTCCTCCTTGCCTTAACTGCATCCCTTCTGTGACTCTAATTTGGGCTGGACAAGGCCCCCTCTTGTTCCAGTTTCCAATTGGCAATCACTGCCCCTGGGCTCAGTGACACAGCGCCCATCTTTTGTTCCTACAGCCCAGAATGTCCATTCTCTGTCCTCCACATTTTCTCCCCATTGATAATTGCCTGCTTTCCCTGGGCTTTTTCTCTACATTCCAGATCTTCCTAACTGTATCTTCCTTAACACCAATTCCATTTTCTGCAATATTATTTATTATCTTTACTGCCTCTAATCCAAATACAAGTTTTATTAAGCTATTGGATTTTATATGTATTTACAATCTTTATCTCAATCTCTGCTTGCATGTCAGCAGCTCTTTTAATCTTACTCTGTCATTTGTAGTTTCTTGCATCTCAGAGTTCAAATTTACTGAGAACACAAAAAGATGCATCCTCGTAAATGCGTTTATTAACGATTTTATATTTTTTCAAGATATTTTCCCTCTGAATCTAGTATTCTCCTTTTTATGTCTCAGAAAATCTTCAAGGTCCCTTGTTTTGTTTTTCCTATTATTCATGCTTGATAAAGGAGGAAGCTGGTCAGGCATGTTGCCAGCACATAGTTTCGATGGATCTCCTTTGGTCCTTGATATCAGCCACATGATTATAATTAGAATCCACATCTAGATCTTAAGCTGAGGGCTAATATGCACAGATTCCAAATTCCTAGTGGTACAGTCCTTTTTCTCATGTATATTCTAGACCAGAATGGGCTCTCTGACTTCAGAACATGTGGAGGGGAATTTATTCTGGGATAATTGTATGCAGCCGTCTCCGCTTTGGGAAAAGCAATGCATGGACATTTACATTCACCAGCATGTAACTGTCTTACAGGTCTCTCTAGCTCTACTCTAGATTGTTTTCACAGTCTGGTATTGGTACGATCTGAATGTGCACTCCAAAATTCGTATGTTGAAACTTAATCACCCAAATGACAATAGTAACAGTTGGGACCTTTAAGAGGTGATTAAGTCATGAGAGCAAAGCCTTCTGCATGGGATTTGGGTCTTTTAAAAGGGCTTGAGGGAGTGGGTGTTTTCTCTTTCACTCTTCTGCCATGTGAGGACACAGTGTCCATTCCCTCTAGAAGATGCAGCCAGAAGGAGCCCTCCTGGAAGCAGAGAGCAGCCCCCACCAGACACCAGGTGTTAGCGCCTTGGTATTAGACTTGCCGATCCCCAGAACTGTGAAAAAGTCTATTTCCTTTATAAATTACCTAGTCTATGTCATTTTGTTTTAGCAGCACAAACAGAGACACATATGCAAAGATCCATACTCCTGTTTTCTTCAGCCATGATCCCTTCCTTTTTTAATTTCTGGAAACTTAAAATTAGTCCCACAAACAGTAAATAAATGGAAACCATAATAGGGAGTGCTGGAGGTTAAATGGCCTCAGAAACAGCTTCTGTGTAGTAAGTCGGCGGTTTCTCTTCTTTTGTTCAGTGGAGACACTGCCTTTAAGGCTGGAAGCAGACAGGAGTAATAACTGAAAATCTGCTATCATGAGTCTTCTGTTCTTTTGCCCAAGAGTGTCATCCTTGCTTTACTAAGTAAAAATCCCACCCAAGGCCCACAATCCATGTTACTGAAAAGTAACAGTTGTTTCTGTATTTTCATGAGAATTGCCACAGGTGGGGAGAAAAGGGAAACCAAGTGCCACAGTTAGATGCCAACCGAATAGTCCCATCTATGTTCTTTGAACAACTAACTGCTTCCTTCTCCCTCTAGCTTTCCCACTTGATCCATAGGGTCCCTGTCCAAAGGGGATGTCAAAATGTTATCCATCTAAACTTCTCCCTCCTAAGAGGTCAATGTCGACCTGCCACAGGCTGGAGTTCTCAAACCATCCATTTCCCATTCAAAATTTCCAACCTAGCCCTTTATTCACTTAAGGGTGTGGGGGGCTACCCAAACCCCCTCCCTATATTGGTATCCTGCTATCCCTACAATATATCATATTCAACTTCTTCTACTCAAGTAGATTATTGTGGAATTGCCTGCTGATTCAGCATTCTATGATACTGACCCAGACTGAATAAACAAAATAAATACATCAAAATAGTGTTCCTATTTCAACTAATTCATTTATCAGGAATAAACAGAAAATAAATACATCAAAATAATGTTCCTATTTCAACTAATTCATTTGTCAGGAACTAAGAATTCACATACTAATAGGAATAGAGGAACCAGATGTTAATAGACATTTTAAAATTTATTATGACTAAGAAACAACACATTATTATTTACTCCCCTACCCCACAACTTCCTAAAATTTCTGTATGTACTTTAGCATTTGTTTAATTATAGCTTATTTTTTAATTATTCAGGTGTGTGTTTACCTCCCATTTAGGGTCCATGTTCATCCAGGGCAAGAATGACAACTTGTCTCTGTGTCCACAGTATGGTGGGCGCAATTCTCACCTGAGGGACGAGCTAGGAGCTAAACTGAGGGGCTGGGTCCTGTAGAGGCAGGACTAGCAGGTGAATCTCTGAGCTGAAACTGCAAGTGTCCCTGAATAGCACAAGGGGCAAAATAAGAACTGGATGAGGCAGGGCAAGGGGTAGTAAAAGAGTAATTAAATGTAGTTTCCAAAATAAGAATGAAGATCTTAGGTCAGATATTATGAACTAGAACACAAACGAGGATATCTAAAAACTAAGAAGAAGAAAAAGGAACAGAAGCAGAGGACAGGACTACAGTCTCTAATTAGCATGAATGGTGGACACACAAGTTATGCCTAAAAATCAGAGCCAGGGTGGATGTGAAATAGACCCTCAGTGAATGTTCATCAAATTGGCACAACTGAAATGAATTACAAAAAGGAATAACCTTCAATTCCCTCAAACTGCTCCCAGAAATACCCCAAAAATCATGTTATTTTATACCTAATAACTGCAAATTTAAAAAAAAAAAAGGCTTGGGGTGTAGGGTTTGAAATCACATAGATTTGTCACTTCGTGATCCCCTACTCATTTTGTCTGTGATCTTGGGCCACTGAGCTTTCCAAGTTCAGTTTCCTTAGCTGTAAAATGAGGATAACAGTGCTGATGTCACAGGGCTTTTTAGAAGCGTGAATCACGTAGAAAGTATCTAGCACATCAGAATCATTCAATAAATGCTGGTTTCCATCCGCCTTCATCAGCGGCCTCGGGAGTCTAATGAGGCTAAAGCAGGGATGCTTACTTAACAATTTGGAGCAAAGCAGCCCTGGTGAGCAGACGTGCATTCTTGATTTCATTACATGCCAGAAGATGAAAATGAACAGCCCTGCGGATCCTGCCCCATCCCTTGCAGCTGCCTCTTGGCAGAGGGATTTACGTTCTGTGTGATTAAGCCTGAAATGGACAGGAAGCTTTATTGTGCTAGGCTGGCAGGGTATGGAGGAGCAAATTGATAAAGATGCCTGGGTCAGTGGCAAGCTGGGTGGTTCCTAATTTATAGAAACACCTCAAGTTCCATTACTCAGCGCCTTCCTTACTGCTCCTATCTCCCCACCCCTCCTGCTCGATGCTTCTCTTACCCTCCTTGAGAAATGGTGACTTATTTATGAAAGGAAAAAGGATTTACTGATAAAGATAAGGCATCAGCCAAACCCACAGCAAGGAAATTCCCAGAGAAGCAACATCTGGTAAATAGCAAACATTTGCTGAACTCCCTGTGCCAGGTGCTGGGATGTCAGTGATGTGACCAGTGACCAGATCAGGTCCTGCCTCAGCTTCATGAACACTTAACCTCTGTGTCTCCTCTTTAAAAAATAAAAAATAAAAATAAATGGGATAGTGCTAGTTCCTGTCTCACAGATAGCGAATACTCAATAAAAAGTAGCATTTAGGCCGGGTGTGGTAGCTCACACCTGTAATCCCAGCACTTTGGGAGGCTGAGGCAAGTGGATCACTTGAGGTCAGGAGTTCAAGACCAGCCTGATCAACATGGTGAAACCCTTTCTGTACTAAAAATATAAAAATTAGCCTGGTGCGATGGTGTGTGCCTGTAATCCTAGCTATTGGGGAGGCAGAGGCAGGAGAATCGCTTGAATCCAGAAGGCAGAGGTCGCAGTTAGCCAAGGTTGTACTCTGGGGCCTGGGTGACAGAGGGAGACTTTGAATGAATGAATGAATGAACAAATAAATAAATATCAAAAGTAGCACTTATCATTATCTACCCAGGATTCCAGATTCCAAACCTTGGCATCTTCCTCAAGATAACCCTCCCCAGTGACCTCAGATTTGTAGAAAATATCTCACCCCTCTCAGAACAACTGTGCTAGTTCATTTCTCCTCTGGGCTCTTGCTTCAGAGGAGGAGGGAAGGGAAGAGAAAGGAAGAGAAGAGGAGTGGGGTGTAGGGGAGGGGAGAGTGCTAACATTCACTGGGAAACTCCTTTGGATCAGGCAGCATGGCAGTCATTTCAGATCATTCCAGTTAGCAGCCTCCTGGTCAGGGTCCCTGCCTTGGGCCTCACGTTTTCCTTCCATCCTACACATCAGCCAAGATCTATTTCTCACACGCAGTTCTGATCTTATTGGAGCCTGAACTGAAATCTTCAAGAGCTTCTTAAAGGCTGTCAGATAAAGGGCATGGTCCTCAGTTTAGCAGCCAAGGCTCTTCTTAATCTGGTCCCAAGAGAACACCTCACACTCTCATCACCGATGCTTCAGTCAGTCCACCTAGATTGCTTACGTTCTGAGGAATCATCTTTCATGTCCCCATGCTTTTGCTCATGCAAATTTTCAGTGGGATTGCTTTGAGCTTATTCATAAATCTGGGAAGGATTGGCATCTTTATGCTTTTGACTGACTCTTCCAATCCAGGACCATGATATGTCTCTTCATCGATTCCAGCCATTCTTTATGGCTTTCAGTAAAGTTTTGTACTGGATTATTTCTAATTAATTACCAAGAGTTTTATGTTGTTGTTAGTGCTATTATAAATGGGGTCATTTTATATATATTTTCTAATTACATGTTTCTCATCAATAAAAATGCTATTTTTCTTCATGTTCATCTTACATCCTACTGCCTTACTGAACACTCATTAGCATCAACCACTTTTAGCTGGGTCTTTTGAATTTTCCATATAGACAGACATCTCACCTATAAATCACATTATTTTTTAGGTTAAACAAGCATGGTAAATTTATCATGAGGATATGGAAGCACCTCACTAAACCCAGGAGCTCAGGAAAAAGTAGAATTAGAGTCTCAAATGCCATGAGGATTCTCTCCACATCTCCTATAAACCCAAATTTAGGACTTTTATGTTAATTTATTTTTATATGAGTTAAAGTTTACAATTCTTTCCTTGTTTATTTCAACTAGTTTATGCATTAAGCAAAAAATCTTCCTGTTATAAAAATACATATGTATACAAACTTAGCTACAGATTACTTTTTAAAGACATGTTTTTCAAAACCGTCTGAAAATTCAAACAATATAAAATAAATGTGTGGGTTTTTATTCAACACTGAGCTGCACAGATGTTGGTACAAACATATAGCTATAACCCATTTTTTCTTCTTTCATTTTTTAAAATAACATGCAGGAAAATTGGCATCTGGTTCTACGAGTTTCAACACAATCACAGATTTGTATAATCACCACCACAATAAGGATGCAGAACAATTCCAAACAATTCCTCTGTGCTGACCTTTTTTAGTCAATGCCTCTTCCCATCCCCAAATCCTGGCAAGCCCTGATCTGTTCTCCATTACTATAATTTTGCCTTTTCCAAGATGTCATATAAATGGAAACATACAAACCGTGGCATTTTGGATCTTCCTTTCTAACATTTGTATCTTCTTTTAAAGTTTTCTTATCTTATTGCTTTGGTTAAGATGCCACTGGATCCTCTCAGTTTATTTTTGCCTCCCAACTAGACTTTGGTATTCTATTTAGTGAAAATAGTGTCTCCTTCAGCACTTAGACCAATGCTTAGCCAATGTTGGTGCTCACTGTTTGTTTCTGGAATACATAAAGGCATTGATGGGCTTCCTCTGGGGTCACCATGCAAGCTTCCCCAAAACCAGAACCCTTTTCCAAGAAAAGGTATGTTCTAGCACCTAGCTGGCCCATGCATGGCCTGGAAAGAAGTACCCCAAACCATCTTCATTAATTAATTTGTCAAGATACACACAAAAAATGTGCCTATTACATGCTCCGTCTTCCACATGAAACTGTCAGCCTCTAATTAGAATTAATTAGCTAATGTGGGTTTCAAATTTGGAAGACAAGAAGTTTTGCCTGTGTTCTTTTTTTTTTTTTTTTTTTGAGACGGAGTCTCGCTCTTGTTACCCAGGCTGGAGTGCAATGGCGCGATCTCGGCTCACCGCAACCTCCGCCTCCTGGGTTCAGGCAATTCTCCTGCCTCAGCCTCCTGAGTAGCTGGGATTACAGGCACACGCCACCGTGCCCAGCTAATTTTTTTGTATTAATAGAGATGGGGTTTCACAATGTTGACCAGGATGGTCTCGATCTCTCGACCTCGTGATCCACCCGCCTCAGCCTCCCAAAGTGCTGGGATTACAGGCTTGAGCCACCACGCCCGGCCTTGCCTGTGTTCTTAATTGGTGTTAATTATCATGGAAACCTGTTTTATCCCAAAGATTCCTTTAAAGCACTGAGATGCTCTTTCCTGCACAGGTTCCAGGAGGTAACCAGTGTGATGCTGGCTAACAGTCAACAAGACCCTCTTGTGTCAAGATCTTAGGGAAAGAAGGACTCATGGCTCTCTAGGGAGCTCTACTAATGCTTCCTCCTCAAGAGGACTTTTGTGAAGAATTCAGGATATTCTGGCAATTCCAGAACAGGAGTTCCAAGTTCAATAGGCAAATGGAATCAAATTAGGAGAGGCTGGGTCTAGAACCAGATATCCCCATTAATGGGGCAGCAGAAAGAACACACCAAATCACTTGAGGGGTCCATTTGCATTACAATGCAAAAGACATATCCCCTTTCCCAGACTGTGGGATGATCACCTCTTGTACTTGCCAAAAAATGAATGTAACAATTTCTATCTTGGGAGAAATTTGTTGTATTTCACACAGAAGGATATATTATGAGAGCATATGCATCAGGGGTTCCTGTTCATCTGGTGGTCAGTGCTGGCCTCCCATAGTGTGTGAGGTTTTTCCCTTTGTTTCAGAGCCATTGATAAATTTGGATCCATTTACCTACCCAGGTTATGGCCAGAGCAAGGGTCAGAATTTAAGCTGATTCTGGCTGAGCAGCATGCAAACTGAATTTCCACCGTTAAACAGGTCCTACTTTATCACCCCTGTGAAATACCCCTGCCCCTCCCTCCATGGCTATTCAGGGCCAGTAATGTAGGGAGTCAGCCAATAAATGTGATAGGGATAGTACAATAATTGGCTTATGGTAACAGCTTCAGAATCTAGAATTCACTTCTACCCTAACCTCAGCACCAGGGAAAAAATAATAAGGCATTGAAGAGATAAGTAATTTTAAAAAAATTTAAAAGTCATTTATTAGCTAGACTTAGATAAAAGTGAGGCAAGGGAGAAAAAGAAGGTAGATGGGGTGGTCATTTTTTCTTCTCATAGCAAACTTATTTCCTTCCTTGGACTGGATCCTTTCTAATTTGAATTGGTTCAAACTGGAGCTAAATATCTGCAGGTAGGGGTCCTGCAGAAAACTAACCCATACCAATTAATATGCATTGGAATCACCTGGATATGGTATTGAAGTACAGATCCTGGTTGGGTAGGTCTGGGATAAAACTGAAGGTTCTTCATTTCTAAGGAGCTACTAGGTAATGGTGATACCACAGACTAGCAATCCCCAACCTTTTTGGCACCAGGGACCGGTTTTGTGAAAATTTTTCCACAGACAGTCAGGGGGATGATTTTAGGATGATTTAAATGCATTACATTTATTATGCACTTTATTTTTATTATTACACTGTAATATATAATGAATTAATCATACAACTCACCATAAAGTAGAATCAGTGAGACTCCTGACCTTGTTTTCCTGCAACTCGCTGGTCCCATCTGGGGGTGATGGGAGACAGTGACAGATTATCAGGCATTAAATCCTTTTTTTGTTGTTGCTGTTTTGGTTTTGGGGGCGGGGCGGTTTCTGAGATGGAATCATCTCATTCTGTTGCCCAGGCTAGAGTGCAGTGGTGCAATCTCGGTTCACCACAACCTCTGTCTCCTGGGTTCAAGCAATTCTCCTGCCTCAGCCTCCTGAGTAGCTGAGACTATAGATGTGTGCCACCTTGCCTGGCTAATTTTTGTATTTTTAGTAGAGATGGGGTTTTACTATGTTGGCCAGGCTGGTCTCAAACTCATGACCTCATGATCCACCCACCTTGGCCTCCTAAAGTGCTGGGATTACAGGCATGAGCCACCACCATGCCCAGCCAGGCATTAGATTCTTATAAGGAGTACACAACCTAGATTCCCTAGCATTCACAGTTCACAATAGGGTTCACATTTCTATGAGAATCAAACGCCACTGCTGATCTGACAGGAAGTGGCACTCAGGCAGTAATGCTCACTGGCCTGCCACTCACCTGCTGGTGTGGCCTGCTTCCTAACAGGCCACAGAATGGTATTGGTCCATGGCCCAGGGGTTGGGGACCCCTACTGTGGACCACACTTCTTGAGTATTGTATTCATTCCCTATTGCTGCTGTAACAAATTACCACAAGCTTAATGGCTTAAAACAACACAAATTTATTCTCCTACAGTTGTATGAGTCAGTTGAAATGGGTCTTATAGGGCTAAAATAAAGGAGTCAGCCAGGCTCTGCTCTTTCTGGAGGCTCCAGGGGAGAATCCTGCCCTTGCCTTTTCCAGTTTCTAGGTATGCCCACATTCCTTGGCTCATGGCCCCTTCCAGCAATGACAGCACTCCATCCTCTGCTTCTAACACCACATTACCTTCTCTAAATCTGACCCCCTGCCTCCCTCTTATATGAAGACCCTTGTGATTACATTGACTTCCATGTGGATAATCCAGCATAATCTTCACATCTCAAGAATCTTAATTTAACCACATCTTAAAAGTCTTTTTTGCCATGTAAGATAATATATTCAGAGGTTCTGGGAATTAAGTCATGAACATTTTGAGGGGGAGGGGGATTACTATTCTGTCCACCACACATGGGATCAGTTCACCTGAAGAAGATTGTGAAGGGCACAATGGTGATTGGGTAGATAGATGGTGGGTATTTGGAGTAGGATGGGATCATACAATGATGAGGGTCTGCAAATAGGCACTATTTCTAGTTCCTAGCATTTGGGGACATGAGGGGGCAGGCCACAATAGCTACCAGAGAGTCTGAGAGTAGATACTGGGCTCTGGTGTGAAATTAAGACAGGTCTTCAGGGACTGCAAGGGGGCACAGGCAGGAGCCTGGGACTGACAGACTCTAGAAGTGATGGAAGGCTCAACCTGACACATGGCTGTTCCAAGTCTCATTTGACTAAGGACATGAAATCTAAAAAGTTCTTGGCTTCTCCCCCTCACTACCTCAACTCCCAGTGGGACCTGCTTCTCCAGCCCTAATTACGACCAGCGAGGAGGAACTGGTTGGCAAAGTATTAAGTGTCAGAAGCCTTGAGGGAAAGTGACCATATCAGCTCAGAGTTCCTAATGGCTAAGAAAAGGTTGGACACACATCCCGAAAGTGAAAGCAGCTTTCAGAAAGTCCTAATAAAGATTGTCATCAGGCCATGACAGGGAAGATGACTCAGGGCAGCTCTCAAAGCCCCACCTCTGACCCTTTGTGGCCCCAGGAAGAGAGGTGGAGCCTATACACAGAGATCTCCCAAGAGGCTTGAGTTTTTAAGTCAGGTGAAGGTGGAAATTTGGCACATCATCACCCAGGGCTGGCTGGTAGGAGTGTGACGCTGATGGGTCAAATGGATAGGGAAGCTATAGCCCCAAGGAGCTCAGGCTGAAAACTTGTTCAAAATGTGATAAGTTTCTGTGGCTTGGTTTAGAATCAAGGAGATCAAGCAAGGGCAGAGGCCAGTGCCTGGGTCTTGGCTGGACATTCTCCATTCACCCACCCTTGCCCCTCCCTCTCCCTCCCTACTCTGCTATGAATCCCAGGACAATGACCTCTATTGACTCTATCACCAACCTCTCTTGCTCTCTGGTTTCAGCTAGGCTTAAGCCAATGAGAAACACAGCCAGGAGACAGAAGAGAAGTAGAGGAAAGTCAAGACGTTTATTTTCCTAAGTCCTGCTGGACCAGAGTAAGCCATGGATGCACTCCCCTATCCAAGGCCACAGCTCCTATCACTTAGCCCTCTCTTAAAACTATAGGTCTCTTTTGGGTGCTGGTAACTCTACTCAGCAGGGTGGGGAAAGAGCCAGCTGGAAAATCTTTCCTCCTAATCCCGAGCCAGTCCTTGGCTCCTCTATCAGCTACTGTGGACCCTCCCTGGACCTTGGGCTGCCCCCATATTCACCAAGGAGCATTGCTCAGGACTTTAGATATGACTTTTCAAGGCCATGCATATTGGCTTAGCAGACCATAGCAACAAGAGCCAACAACTGTCACATCCTTACTCCAAGCAGGTCACTGCTTGATCACGTGCCTTGGAGGGACCCATCTAATCCATGCTGCAATGCTACAGGGTTGCCCTTCGCTGTGCTAGGAGATGGATGCAGAGGTCAGCTATGGTCTCTTCCCTTCAGGAAACTCAAAGTCTAGAGGGGGAGACAGGCAAGCTCACAGAAATCTCAGTGTATGTATGTAATAAAAACAACAGTAAAACTTTGATGCAGGTTTGCTACTTGTCAGGCCTTCGTTTGGATCACTTGATTTTTCACAACCGCACTATGAAATAGGAAGTGTTATTAATTTTTTTTTAGATAGTCCTGCTCTTGTCGCCCAGGCTGGAGTGCAATGGTGCTATCTTGGCTTACTGCAACCTCTGCCTCCTGGGTTCAAGCGATTATCCTGCCCCAGCCTCCCGAGTAGCTGGGATTATAGGCGTCTGCCACCACGCCTAGCTAATTTTTTGTATTTTTAGTAGAGATGGGGTTTCACCATGTTGGTCAGGCTGGTCTTGAACTCCTGACCTCAGGTGATCCACTTCACCTCAACCTCTCAAGGTGCTGGGATTACAGGTGTGAGCCACCGCACCAGGCCATTACCATTTTTACAAATGAGAAAACTCAAGCTTAGAGAGCTGGTGATTTACAAATTCAAGGGTTTTCAAAGGAGCTGAGTACAGGTCTTTCTGACTCCAGAGCTGGTACTTTTAACCCTCTCATTACATCATGCCACCTGCGTATGAATGTGTGTGTCCATGCTGCACAAAATGGAGCATCTCTCCTGGCTGATGGAGAAAATAGGTAATCTATACAAATATATGTTAGATGGGTAACATACAGAAATATGGCTTTAATAAAAGAGCAATTAGCAAAGTCGAAATTGGCTATATAGCTATTCCCAAAGGATAAGGGTCCACTTGGTAGAGAGGTCCCTAATGGTATACAGGCTGGTGTAGGGGCAGGCAACCTGTGGGGGTGTCAAAGTAGGCACACACCCATGGCATCTCAGGGCAGAACAAGGCAGTGACTGTTGCCTCCCTGGGCTGACAGCTCCTTGGCACACTGAGCAAGTAACTTGGTGGGTGAATCTCTCTCTTGCCCCCTATTCTGATACCCATCCTGGGCAAGAACATTGTAGTTCCTGAGGGGGGTTGCCTGTCCATCACAGGGGACATGGAGTCATTCCCTAGCCTTTCCAGTCAGGCCCCATCTTCATTTTGCAAATTTTGCAGAATATGCTTGGCAAATTCTGTAGCCAGCCCTGATAGTGTGTACCATGGGGCTTGAGCTTTGTTCTTGGATTTATTCTGTCCCAAACTGTTGTTGGTGACTTGTAGAAACATGTAATCTGCCTCGTGATACAGGTGTAAATGTCAGGGGAAAAAGAACAGAAACGAAGAGCCATAGAGAAACGTTGTAAAGAGAGATTTCTGCTCATTCTCAGGAATATCTTTCCACTCATCAGTGGAAAGATATTACCTACTAGAGGTAGGATTTTACCTACTAGAGGTCAAAGGGGACAGAACTTGGGAGCATGTTCTCTTGTCACTGGAGATATTCAAGCACAGACGTTGGCATGGGAGGGTTGTGGCGTGGACTCCCCCAGAGATGGGTAATTGAAGAGCTTGTGAAGTTGTGAGTAGCTGTCATCTCAGCTACTCGGGAGGCTGAGGCAGGAGAATCACTTGAACCTGGGAATCAGAGGTTGCAGTGAGCCAAGATTGTACCACTGCACTCCAGCCTGGGCGACAGTGCAAGACTCTGTCTCAAAAAAACAAACAAATCAACAAACAAAAAATTGGTGATTCATCAGCTATGGGGTATAACAGAGAGGACTCAAAGTCTAGGTGATTCTTAAGTTTAGGTTATTGGGTGAAGGGAGCCAACCAGAATGAATACAGGAGGAAGAGCTGCTTGGCAGAAATATGGCTTTAATAAAAGAGCAATTAGCAAAGTATCAATTGGCTATATGGCTATTCCCAAAGGATTAGGGTCCATCTGGTAGAGAGGTCCCCAATGGTATACAGGCTGGTGGAGGGGCAGGCAACCTGTGGGGGTGTCAAAGTTAGGCACACACCCTTGGCATCTCAGGACAGATATTTTGAGCTCTTCAAGCAAAAGTCTTTCTTTTCTCCTGACTGGGTCTGGACCCTAGGTCTTGGCCTTCATGGCATGCTTGGTCCCCTTCCCTCAGCACCCCCAGCCCCAGTGCCTCTAACCTGCCTTGTTCCCTATCCATTAGTGCTGCCCTCTTCACACCATTTCTCAGGGAATCCAGAGCACAATTTTCCCACATTCTCACCTCCCTTTCCCTCTCCCAAGGCACCCACGCTCTCTGCTCGACACCCCCTCCCTCCACCATTGGTGTAGCTCCTTCTGTGGGTGTCTACGTTCAGGCACTGATACGTCTACAAACTAGGACTCATTTAAAAGGAAACAAGATCTATTCAAAGCTTGAAAAATTCCTCCAGAGTTTGGCAAAGTTTCCCTTCTTTCTGGAAAATAATGCAGTCTGAAGCAGATTCTGTCTTTAAATTTTGTGTGGAAGAGGAAGAAGCTCTGGTCTGAGGTGGTGAGAGGCTCAGAATCCAGTCCTGGTTCCTTGATAAAGGGTGTGCGGCTTTCAAAAAGTCACTTCCCCTCTCTGAGCCTCAGTTTCCTCAATTGTAAAATAAAGGGGCTGGATTAAGAGATCACTCAAGATACTTCTGATTTTATAATTTCATTTTACTTTGCATGTTCTGTTTCCAAATAGGCCTGGAACTAAGTAGCCTGCCAACCACTAGAATAAAGGCTCTGGCGCTCTATCTATAACTCAGCCTTTCACCCCTAAAGCAGCTCTTCTTCCTATATTCATCCTAGTTGGCTCCCTTCACCCAGTAACCTAAACCTAAGGATTACCTAGACTTCTTGAGTCGTCACTCATTGTGATACCCCAAAGCTGATCAATCACCAAGTTTTTGGGTTTTTTTTCTGAGAGAGTCTTGTACTGTCACCCAGGCTGGAGTGCACTGGCACAGTCTTGTCACTGCAATCTCTACCTCCCGGGTTCAAGCAATTCTCCTGCCTCAGCCTCCCAAGTAGCTGAAATTACAGGTGCCCACCATCACACCCAGTTAATTTTATATATTTTTAGTAGACATGGGGTTTTGCTATGTTGGTCAGGCTGCTTTTGATCTCCTGATCTCATCATCCGCCCGCCTCGGCCTCCCAAAGTGTGGGGATTACAGGCGTGAGCCACTGCACCTTGCCCACCAAGTTCTATCTATGCTAATTATTAAAAATCTCTTCTGTGTAAACTTCCTTCTTTAGCCCATTGGCCTTGCCCAGTTCAGTCCTGTCAACTCTCTTAGATTTTTTAAAACAGTCTTCTACCTAATTTCCTGACACTAGTTGTTATACTCCCTCCTATACCAGCTGCTAAAGTTAAAAGCCCCGAAACACAAAACTCTGTTCAACATCCCCACTGCAAGAGTCTTCAGTGGCTGCCCACAGTCTAGAAAACAATACTAAATGTGTACCCTGCCCTTCAAGCTTTTGTGATATAAAACCCTGTCTATGTATCTGTCAGAGACTCAAAAATGATAAGGACTGTGGGAAGTAGAAAAGTTCTTCTTTAAAGTTTCCTTTGTTGTTACAGAATAAATCCAAAGTGAGCTAATAACTCTTCGTTAAGCCCCATCCTATGTAGTACCTGTTAGACATGCCATGCTTATAGGCACGTAGTACATTCTACATCCTTGTACTTTAATCAAGATATCTGTGCTGAACGTGCTCACAGGCATGTCCCAGCACTCCATTGCTTTTACCTGTTTAGAAAAGTTTTAAGTTGTTAGACAAAAGAGTTTTAGTTTAGATTGTGAGGTCTGGCTCCAGCCAACAGAGATCGGACACAGCAGTAAGGATGACCCCAAATATGTAAGGGCTAAATGTGTCTGTTTTCCTTGATTCGTTGTACTCTTATAGCAAGATGGCTAATGAGGGTACCCTTTCTGCAGTCCAGGAAGTAAAAATTGCAATGCTGAAAGATCCTTTGTCTCAGTGCTATTTTTCTTTGCAGCATCGAGCATCTATTTCCAACAGACAATAATGTTACATTTTTTTGTGTGCCGAGTTCTGTGCAAGAACTTTACATGGAATATCTCAAGTCACAGCTCAGTGAAGTCACCCTGGCTGCAGATTTTCCAATCACTTCTTGACTTCAAGGAACTTGAAATATTTTGAATTCTGATGTACCCTCTCAATTCCAGTATCCATATATCCTAAAGCTCAAATTAGACATGTTACTTCACTCACAGAAAAAAAAAATCGAGGTCCCTATCAAGAGAACCATGAAAATGCGGAATAATGTGGGGGCAGGTATCCTAACACAATTAGCTAAGAACAAAGACAAACCCTTATGTAATCATATAACCATTTAGTTTCATGCAGATTGCGGTCAAGATACCACGAATTAGGAGAGGGAATTGAATTCAAAATTTTTTGCAGCCTCTTCTTCCAGTTAATTCTAATTCTCTTTGAAAATTAGGCTTCCATATGGTTAATATTAGGGCTTTGTAACATTAGGAATCTGCAGCCTTAGCTCATTAATACTCATTAACAGGGAAGGCTCATAATAATAACCCTTCGCATCTGTGCGGCCCTTTATGGTTCTAAAGCAACGCCATATGCATTATCTCATTTAATTGCCTTTAATCCTTGGGATTTAGGATTCAGCTAAATATGTTCACTGACTGAGGATAGGGATAACCCCACTCAGGGATCATAAGGAAAGATGAGAAGACCAAGGGGTGCCTGTGATGTAATGAAGAGATGCAAGGGGTAAATTAGTTAAGTGTAAGGCTCTGAATTACAGAATATTTTTAAAAGCAGCCCTGTCAAAGCTGCTTGCAAGGAAATAAAATTATAGAAAAAGACCTAGCTTTAACGAACAGCTAAGAGTTAACTTATAATTAGCACATCAGAGTGTGACCCACTGAAGGCTGGACTTGGCTTCTTTTATAGCAATGTGCTTGAAAACCCAAGTTCTCTGCCCTTTGCCTTCATTTTTTTCATAAGCCAAGGGTGATGCTCCCCCCACCGTGTGCAGTGTGGACACACACATTCACATACATGTGGTGCAACAAGAGGGTTAGAAGGATGAGTTCTGGAGTCAGAAAGACCTGCACTCAGCTCCTTTGAAACCTCTTGCATTTGCAAGTCACATCCACTCTGTAAGCTTGAGTTTCCTCATCTGCAAAAATGGTAATGATACTGCTTTACTTCCTAGTTGGCTATAAAAAATCAAATCAATTAATCCAAATGAAGACTTGACAAGTAGCAAACCCTCACCAAAGTGTTACTGTTGTTTCAATAATATTATTATTATTTTATAGAGACAGGATCTCACTATCTTGCCCAGACTGTTCTTAAACTCCTGGCCTCAAGCAATCCTCCTACCTCAGCTTCTCAAAGTGCTGGGATTACAGGCATGAGCCACTGTGCGCAGCCTATTGTTATTAAATTATATTAAGATTTCTGTGAGCTTACCTGTCTTCCCTTCTAGTGTTTGAATTTCCCATAGGGCAGGGATCACAGCTGACCTCTGCATCCATCTCACAGCACAGCAAAGGACAACCCATAGCATAGCAGCAAGGATCAGGTGGGTCCATCCAAGGCACATAACTGAATAGTGACCAGCACGGACTAAGTACGTCATAATTGTTTGCTCTCGTAGCTATGGTCTGTCAAGCCCATATGCATGCTTGAAAAGTGTCTAAAGTCCTGAGCAATGCTCTTCGGTGAATATTTGGGGAGCCAAAATTCCAGGGGGTTCCATAGTAACTGATGGAAGAGCCAGTGACTAGCCCTGGTGTCAGGATAGAGGGTTCTCCAGCTGGCTCTCCTCTTACGTTGCTGTGGAACTCCAGGCAGCTCACTTTTGCTCTCCAGGCCTACATTTTCCCATCTTTTAAATGAAATTAGAGTAGGAGGCTCCTCAATGACCTCCCAATTTGAGACTATACACCACAAGGCCAGAGCTGTTAATGGGCTTGTATGGGCCTGTCTTCTAGTCCTGGAAGTCTTTGGAAATACACGGTGATAAGTAGCTATTCTTCCAACAACCTTACCTGCAGATGATGTCAGTCTCACAGGTTAGATTCTCAAGATGTGGCCTCCAGACCAGCAGCATCACCATCATCTGAGAACTTGTTATAAATGGAAATCCTCCAGACTTACTTGAATCAGAAACCCTGAGGATGGGGCCCAGCCACCTGTTTTAACCAACCCTCCCGGTAATCCTAATGCACACTTACGTTGGAAAACCACAGCTCAGTAAAGCTTGGTGATGGGAAATAGGCTATATCTGTTAAAATGAGGCAGCTGGAGTACTGGAGATTAGAAGCCTGTGTCAGATCCTGACCCTACTACTCACTATCTACAGAAACTTGAACCAGTGATTTACCACCTGCTCGCCTCGGTTCCCTGATCTTTGAATGAATATAATAATGACCGTCCCCCCAAAAGCTTCCAGTTTCTCAGGGATTACAACACCTCCTAGAGTGGCTTTGTGGAATTAACATGCACAAAGTCTGGGTCTTGCACAGAGTTGCAGCTGTCAAACTCTTGTTTTCTTTCCCCTCCCCTCCGGTCAAACAATTCTCTTCATATTTCACTGAAAATGCTCAATTCTTTTTGACCTTTACAGTTTGCTCCTGCTGTTCACTTTATCTTGGTGCTTCTCAAATGTTACTACGGCACATAAAGTACCTGGATAGCCCATTAAAATGCAGATTCTGATTCCTTAGGTCTGGGGTGGAGTCTGAGATTCTGCATTTCTAACAAGTTCCCAAGTGTTGCCGGTGCTGCTAGTTCATGGATCACATTTTCAGTAATAAGGCTCTAGCCGACATTGCCATCTCCCCACGTCCACCTAATAAGGTCCTACATCTTCCACCAAGACACTGACAATAGGTGAAACTATGAGCTGGAGAACAGAGAGAACCCCTAGGGGAAAGGATACTTCAATAGTCCTTCCATGAGATGGTCTGTGCTCCAACTAGGGAAGGCGGCAGAAAGGATCTGTTGAGGAAGGACACGACTGAAAAATTACAGCAAAGATCTTGAGCTGATTGACCACAGAGCTGTAGACAGCACCAGCTCGAGCAGGTTTATCCATTGAGTCAGAGCATAATGGAGGAGGAGCAGGTGAGTAGGAGAGGAAGCCTGTAATCAATTTGGGTATGCATGGACATTCATGAACACTCTGGGTTCTGGAGTACCCATAGGTCATCTAACTGCAGATGTTCAATAGTCATTTGGATATTTGGGCTTGGCACTCAGCAGAGAGCTCTGTGCTAAAGACTGAAATTTGGAGGTCCCCTCCATGGAGAAGTTGTCATAAATCTGGCTGAGATTGTCCAGAGGGGGCTGGAGGAGGAGCCAGAACTACCTACATGGTGGCAGGGTGCGCATATGCACTCATCTATGCTGTCCTATCTCATCCTCCAGCCTGACCCAACCCAGGGGGTCTGTGGGGATGGAGATCTAGATAGGAGCTTAGATATCTCCTTGATGGAAAAAAATTTGAGGATTTTAGAAGCAGTTAAATCTGGGTTTGAACCTCAGTTCTGCCGTCTACTAGCTGTGTTGACTTCAACGATGTTGACTTACTTCTCAGAGCTTCCATTTTCTTATCCGTAAAATGAGAACCATAACACCTTCCCCACTGGGTAGATGGAGACTCAATATGATACAAGCATGTTTATAAGGTGCTTCCTGGCATCCAGCAGGCACTCAGGAAATGTGAGTTGTCTTCTCCCTCCCCTCCCCATTGCTGCCCGAAAGTCAGTAATTAAACAGTTCTTGGTGGTGACACTCTTAGGCAGTGGCCATTTTCAAACCTATGCTTCATGAGGTACAGGATGTTTGACTTACTTGAAGCAGAGATTTCTTCCACCATCTTTCTGTGTTTCACCAAGGAACAGAGCCCCATGCATCTCTCTTTTGTCCCATCCCTAGGCCTGTGCCTGGCCTTAAAACTATAGCTTCCCACATCCCCAAACATTATATCTCACCATAAAAGTTTGTTGAATGAATACCATCTACATATAAGAAACCCCAGGCTCAGAGATGTCAAGAAAAACCTAAGGTCACTGCTGCCTTAAATCCAGGGTCACATGGTTGAGTGTAAACCCATGAAATTTTCACTTTTCAAATGACACTGAGTGTTTCATTTTTAATTCTACTTCTCTCAAGCCAAAGTTTGTAGTCTGAAAATGGATCCAAATGGCCTCCGCATTTGTCAAGGTCATTCTGTATCTATCCAAGGGCAGAATTCTGCCCAGGAGTCATTGTGTGTAGAGGCTGCCTCTAGTGACCTTGCTGTGGGAGTTTTCCCTGGGGTGTAATGGACCTAAAGGGTCAAGGCTGTTTTTCCTGGCTTTGTGCTCCCTCTTGTTCATGTGAAAACTCCCTCCCAAGGACAAAGCTCTAGTCCAAGTGGTTGACATTGCATTATGCTCTTGAGAATAGAAAGCAATTCATAGCAGCAAGCAAGAAAGAAAAAAACAAACCAAATGATGTTGGGAAATGAGTGGAGCAGCTCCGTCCCCCAGGTTTTCAGTTGGGCTTCCTAGGAGAGGGCAAACAGCAGGTCCTTCTTTCTTCCTTACCCCTCTGGCTGTCCTCACCTATTCTGAAGCTGAGTGGGAGCTCCACCTGCCCATCAGTCATGTCAGTATTATCATCACCAGCCAGCATCTCCCTAAGATCTGCTGGGCTCTCTTGATTTCCAAAATAACTGTGTGTCCCTACTAACAGGTCTGTACTTCCTAAAACCTTTCATTAAACAAGAAGACAAGGTGAACAATTCCGAGATCATGGTTCAAGCTTTACAGCACTCAGCCCAAGCTGAGTTCATAACTAGGAGGCAGAGACAGAGTGTTTGCTTGTTAACAATGCACCAGCTATAATTACCAAGCCGCCACAAGATCAGCACACTCACCCAGCTTCTTTGGTCTCTACCTGATATGCTGCTTTCCACCCTGAAGTTGCACAGAAGAATCAGCAAAGGCCTAGGAAGTCTTCCCCAAATGTCAAGAAGCAAGCAGTGTGCAGATCTTCCAACCAACGTTGTAAGAGTTTGTAATTACATATATGTGTGGTTATTTGATTAAATGTCTGCCCTCTCCTCTAGACTATGAACTCCATGAGGTCAGGGCCAGTGCGTGGTTCACAGTAGGCACTCAGTACTTATAGCATGAGTGAATGAATAAAGGATGTGCATGGAAAGGGTGGAATGTCTCTCTTCCTTGTCTCTATATTCTGCCAATCAGCCACAAGGCATGCTGGAGCCAGTAGAGAGGAAAGGAAGAAGACAAAGGCTTGGGAGCTAAACCAGCCGTAGTGATCTGGACCCTATGAGGACTGGCAGCTGGAATCATGTCTAAAGGAGGTTGGAACAGTCTCCCACTAAGATCCCAAATGAATGGTTCCTGAGTAGGTAGCAGGTACATTTTACAGCGGCAATGGCTGGGACCAGGTGGTGCAATGGTCAGTGAGGCCTGTGTTGATGCTGTCTTGTATTATCAAGACATATGTCCATCACAGCACATACAACCTGCCTTTGCCCGAATAAGTGAACCTGATCTATTTCCCAGGACCAGCAATGAGAACTGCCTAACCTAACTCACATGTGACCTTGAGCAGGAGTGAATCCATGCTTTATGCATTCACAACTCTTGAACCAGGAGCTCTCTATTCCTACATAGCAGCCAATATGGCCATGAAGTGGAATCAAAATCAAAACAGAAGAGTGGGGTGGGAGTTCCAAGAAGAAGGGAGCTTTCAGCACACATGGCTGTGTGCCCTACCCTTGGCCCCTCACCCTCAATCACATCAGTGCTGGACCTCCAACTGCCACACCTGCAGTTCTTTGCCTTGGGGCTTTCTCTTATTTCCAAAGCTCACTTTTACCCATCTAAGTGGCAGACCTAGAAGTGCTAGAAAATCAACACTCAACCCTCCTCCCTGCACCTCGTCAACTAACAACTGATGGTAGTTAGTGTACAAATACTCCAGTGCTCCCACTATTCAGGGGAGGATGACTCTGTGATGTGATAGACACTGGCTCCCAGACACTCCCCAGTGGGCTAAGCTCCAGCCAGCACAGCATGAGCAAAGGTGGGTTTGCTAATGCAAATTTTACTAGCTGCCTCTCCTTCCCAGTTTTGTGCTCCCTCTCCATGCTTCCTAGGATCAACTCTTAAACTACACCCACTTGGATCTTTGCCTCAGTTCTCATTTTGGAGAAACGTAAACTAATACAACATTGTATGTGTAAAGGCCAGGAGAGGAAAAACAGAGGGGAATTGAGAAATGCCAAATGGTGTTTGTTGCTCGTGGAACAGATAACAGGAGATGTGAACAGGGCAACTGAGGCAGAAGGACAAGGACAACCCTAAGGGGACTCCTATACGAGGCAGGGGAGTCTGATTTTGTTTGGAGGGCAGTCGCCATCTGTTACTTGGGAAACAGTGCTGCAGACAGCAATGTGAGAATGGCTCTTGGGGTCAAAAGGGGCCCAGCACTATCTAATCCTGCCCCCTTCCACTATTTGAATCCCTTCCACAGCATCCCCATGTCTCTTTCAATGCTCCCAGTAGAGTGAGAGCTCACTCTCACCAAGCTGTTCATATTGGCCAGGACTACCTAAACTTATAGAAAGTTCTAAAAATAGGCCTCTTACTTCTTAGAAAGATCTCATTGCTCTACCATATGAAAGTCCTGAAATATATAAACTATCTTTTTCCTGACTCTTCTCTTCTCCAAGCTCAGTCTCTCCATTTCCTTCCACCATTCTCCATGTCACAAGGTCACTTGTCCCTGCCCCATCTCAGGCCCTGTCCTCTTGACGCACTCCAGACCCCCAGCTTTGGGAACGACATTGCAGGTGCCATCCAACCAGCCCAGAACACACGAGGCTTCCAGTGTCTGCTCCCAGAGAGTGTCTTTTGCTCAGTAGGCCAACATAACACCACACATAATGACTCTGACACACAGCAAGCTCCAACTAAAACCACATTTAGCCCCTCATTTATTCATTCAACATGTTTTATTGCATACTTCTTGTGTACTAGGCATTGTTCTAGGTGCTGGTTATGGATCCACAGTTTTTTTAAATCCCTTCTTTTATGGAGTTTATATTCTAGAGCAGAAATCAGAAAACTACTTCAAATCTGGCTTGCTCCCTGTTTTTGTAAATAAAGTTGTATTGAAACATTGCCATGCCCACCTGCTTGTTTCTTTACTGTCTGTTTTCAGGCTACAGCAGCAGAGTTGAGTAGTTATGGCTGAGACCACCTGGCCCACAAAGCTGAAGATGTTGTCTCTCTGTCCCTTTATAGGAAAAGCATGCTGACCCTCACTCAAGAGAAGCTACTGGAATGTTAGATACAAAGACCCCGCTCTCTTACAGCCTGTGTTCTAGAAGCTTATGATGGACCAGGCAACATCTGGGACATCGAGATTCTGCAAGTGGCAATCAAAGAATCTTCACTCATGAAATATTCTAAAAAGCCAACTATGTGCCCTGCTCTGTGCATGGCATGCATACAAAGGTGAACTTGACCAACAAAATCCTTATCTCCATGGGCTTCCCAGTCTGGTTGAGGATAAGGTAATAAGCAAAAACACAGCACTGGGTGATAATAAATGCTATGGAAAAAGCAAGCAGGAGCTGGGATGTGCTTGTAGGGACTACCATCCTGTGTCTCCACAATCCTCTCCCTGTGCAGCTGTTTCAGATACACACAGAGACCCTGCTGTTGATGTAGTTCTGCTACATTCCATCTGGCTGGGCTTTTGGTCCTGGGCTACTGAGATGTAAACAGTCAATCCCATTGGCCACTTCAGCAGGATCCCTAGGGGACTGGCCTGACCTCAAGCCCTAAAGAGGCGGTGCCTACAGATGCACAATACACCTTGTGTGTCCTCTCATCTCCTCCTTTCTAAAGGAGAACAGCTAGATGTGTGTGTGTCTAACAATTTAAAGGAATCTTTACTGCTTCGTTTAACTAAAGCACTTTTCCAAGCAAGTTCCCCTGCTCAAGCGTTACTTCTAATTACCATTTTCCTTTTACAGTGTGTTGTGTGGAGCTGCACAGAAGTAAGCTCATGGTGAGCAAGAGCCCCAGGGTGGCAGAGAAAATAAGGCCTTGCTATTAGAGGACTCGGTGAAGCGGCAGTTTCTGCATCTTCCCGGCAGGGGAGAGAAACGGTCCAGAAACTGCACTGTACTGGGCCAGACACAGCTCAGTAGGAGCTGGCTCTGAGATGGCTTTGTAAGGCAAGGAAACACCACTGGCTTTGAGGGATTATGGAAGTTCTATCCAGAAGCTCTACCCAGAACCCCCTAGGACCTGAATTCCTCATGCACGCTTTGTGTTCATTTAACACACATGCAGGGATCGTCATGGTGAGGCTTGGATATGTCAAGCACTTATGTGTGGAATGCAGATATGCCAAGCATTTAGAATGGTGCCTGGAAGATAGTATGTACTCGATAAATCCTGGATTGTTATGATGATGATATCCAGGTACCACCTTCATTTATTCATTCATTCATTCAACTTTCCAGCAAATACTGATGAGAATCAATCATGCCCCAGACTACTGGAGATACAGAGATAAACAAAATAAGGATGGATATGACTTGTCCAGAAATGAGGTGTAGGATCAGGGAAAGGGAGGGCTAAAGGATCACAACACCATCTTGTAAATAGTTTTACAACACTATCTTAGAAGGATGATATTGTCATTCACTGAGACTAGAAAGCAAGGAAAGGTCTGCACTGGAAGGGACTGGGTCATGAATAGGTTTGGAAGCATGATGAGTACAGATGTCTGCGGATATCCCAACAGAAACATTCACTGGGCAACTGGGTATGTGGGCCTGGGGCTCTGGGAAAAGCTTGGAGAAGCCTGGTCACTCCTAAGCTGTGGCTTGGGGCTGCCTGGGCATCTCCTCCTGCAGATCTAGCCTGATGCACAGAGGAGGCCGGAGAGAGGTTACCAGGGTCTTGAGGGTGTTAGCATAGATTAGCTTTCAGAGTGTCATTATTTACTTGAAGACCAAGGGCACCAATTAGCATTGGGCCTCTGCCCAAGAAACAGGTGGATCCAACTGATAGGCCACATTTTATGCATCTATGTATACATATATATCTCTCTGTTGCATATATATATATATATTACATATGTCTATATATGTAATATATAATATATAACTATTATATATAATAAACAATATATGTAATATACACACAGTCTCTATTGCACTGTTTACCCTGTCCCAAATGCTTTACAAAATTAATGCATATCCTTGCAGCAACCCTATGATTAGCTAATATTATTCAGAAAAGATGAGGCACAGAGAAGTTAAGTAACTTGTTTACGGTCTCACAGCTATTAAGTGATACAAGCTGGGATTCAAACTCAAACGGTCTGGCTCCAGGTCTCCACTCTTAACTGTTGTGTTTTTGCTTCTTCCCAGCACTGGTACAGCTCCTCCAGGGGCCTAGAGAAATGTACCCAGCCCCCAGTCACACCTGGAGCTGGCTGGGCTCACAGGAAGGACAGGGGTCTCCTCTACCAAGGTCACAGGCAGTCCCTTCCCTCTCCATGGGCCCCTCTCCTCAGACAGAAACCCAGCCCCTGCTGCTAGCCTCTGCTCCTTCCTTCTTGCTCACACGCTGTGCCAAGGACAGTCCCAGGGCCCCGGGCACAGCGGCGGGGACTGGAGTCTTGGCAACAGGATGTTGGCTCAGACTGCTTCAGTGTGGGCTGCCTCCTCCAGCTTTATTAGTCGTCTTTTAAAATAGACTTTTCTGTTTCAAACACCTCCACTTACCACTTGCTGCTCATCTTTCAGCACATCCACCATGTCTCCCTGTCATATGAATATACTACACGGAGTATCACAGACATGCTGACTGTTTGTGAAAGGGCAGCCTCTTGAGAGAGAGTTTTCTTTTCCTCTTTTAATTATGTCATTTTCCAGCTGGCCCTTTTCTTTTTGAAAGCTGAGCCTCCGATTACTGATTGTTCAACCATTAATTTTAACATCCTGATCACACTTACTGGATTGAGGCAGGCAGCATCTTCAGCTCATCATGCAGGTCAACCTTCTTACTTTGCAAATGAAGCAGCTCTGTCTCAGAGATGGAGCTCGGCTTGTCTGAGATCACACAACCGATGAGTGGCTGAGCTGGGGCTGAAACATGAGCCAGTTAATGTTGCAGTGTGAGGATTTAATAATGGCAGTAATAGTGTTGATAATAATTTATATTTATCACACTGTTACTGTTTGCAAAGCATAAACTTTAGTTCTCAGATCTCAATACCCTCCATGTTCTATTGGGTCACATGCATGGTTGTCCCCTTCTTCTTCAAAAGCCAGATGTCCACTCTACCTACTTCTGGAATTCTAAGCACTACCATCCTGTAAGAATAAAGTGCCCATGATGACATTTGAGGCTCAAGGGGCAATGAGCCCTTTTGGAGAGCCTCATGTCAATCCTGAAGTCATCCTAGGGCTAACTCTGCAGTCAGGCCCCTTCACCTCCCCAGACACCACCTCTTCCTCCTCTTCCTGGTGGCTGTGTTTCCCCATGGGGTGGCAGGAGGGCACTTGGCTTCCTCCATCAAACAATGAGATGTCTTCCCAGTAAAGTGTCAGCCATGATGAGTGTCAACACTGCCAGACACAGAAAGTATTTCATCCAACTCTCCTGCTTTAAAGATCAGGAAGCAGAGGCCCAGAGAAGGGAAGGGACTTGCTCAAGATGACATTGCTTTGACATGAGAAACTACCTCAATCAGTTGTCTATTATCCTCTGTAGTCTAAACACTCAGCACTAAATATGCTGGGTACTCTCTGGCTCTGGCTAAATGCTAACTTGAGCATGGTTTGTTTCCCGTCTTGTTAAATTAAAATGATCCAATGGGGAGTAGCAATAAAAGTGTAGGACAATAGCAACTCACCCACCTCACCCTCTGCATGGTCCAGCTCCATGATTCTCAATCCTATGAATCAGAATGCCCCATGGTGCTTTAAAAATATTCTGATTCATAGGCCCTGCCATAGATTGAATGAATCAAAGCCCCCAGGAATTGGGGCCCTGGCATCTGTATGTCTTCAAAGCTGCACAGGTGATTCTAACAGGCCAGCAACAGGTGGACCTGATGGCCAAGAATCACATCAGCAGGTTTAGTCTTTGTGATTGAAATGGAATGTAATAATTATGTTTTTGAGCTTTAAAAGCTTAATTCTGATACAATTAGAACATGAAGCTGAGAAAATGTGAAAGATTTCTGACCAGAGGAGCTCTTTCTGAGGCACACCCAATACGCAGCAGGCAAGCTGGAAATAACTCCCTTCACCACGACTTGCAAAAAGAACACATCAGACTACATACCCATGAAGTCACAATATGCCACATTCGTGAAAACTATGAATGCCCAGGTATGAAAAGAACTATTTTTATTTGCAAATTAAGAACATAGGTGGTAAATAATAAAATTACTGATCAAAATTAATCTTAATCCTCCCAGGTGGTTTTTGCCTTCATTATCTCTAATACTAACTCCCAAAATCCAAACTGTCCTCAGATCAAGTAGAAAGTCTAAGTCTCAAATTCAAAGTTCTTTTGAAGGACAATAGGTTTATATGGAAGCTAGAAGGGCATGAGGAAAGGCATAAAATAAAACGGGGGTTCCTGTGAGACTCGGGATAACTGTGCTCTGGACTCCATCCCCACCCTCACCTAGACATTCACTCTTGGTGCACAGCTAAGTGGGACAATGTGGCAAGGGTACAAGAGCATCCTCAAAAGTGACAATTCAATAATGAAAAATGGGTCGGGCCCAGTGGCTCACGCTTGTAATACTTTTTGGGATGCCAAGGCAGTCAGATCACCTGAGGTCAGGAGTTCGAGACCAGCCTGGCCAAGATGGCGAAACCACATCTCTAATAAAAATACAAAAATTAGCCAGGTGTGATGGCACATGACTGTAATCCCAGCTACTTGGAGGCTGGGGCAGGAGACTCGCTTGAACCCAGGAAGTGGAGGTTGCAGTGAGCCAAGGTCGTGCCATTGCACTCCAGCCTGGGGGACAGAGTGAGACTCTGTCTCAAAAAACAAACAAAAAATGTACTGCCCGATGAGAGAGGAGGAGGGGTAGAGGCATTCAGCTCTAAAGCTGAAAAAGAATAATTAAAAGTTAAGGAATGTTTTCAGCTATTTTAAGAAATATAAGACAGTAAATGTTCAGATTTCCTCTGAAATGAAAAGGGCACCTGTTCTGCTACAGTGAGAGGAAAATAAAGGTAGAAATCAGCATTGGTGGAGGCTTAAATGCTTTTCTGGCTCTGTATTATATTTGTATCTTTTATATTCATCCTCTGCTTCTGATTCAACCATTGGCCCAGCTACGTTCATGAGTAGTTATAAGGATCCCCATTTTGAGGACGAGGAAAATGATGTGTTTTTACTGTTGTGTGTTTTGTTTGTTTGTTTAGAGATAGGGTCTTGCTCTGTTGCCCAGCTAGAGTACAGTGGCATGGTCATAGCTCACTGAAGCCTAGAACATCTGCACTCAAGCAATCCTCCCATCTCAGCCTCCTGAGTAATTGGGACTATAGGCATGTGCCACCATATCTGGGAGAAATGTTGTCTGAAGTGGTCAAGACCCTCCCAAGATCCAACAAGCAAGGAGAATATGCAGATTTACAGAAAAAAACAAACAAACAAACCCATTCAAAAGTGGGCAAAGGATATGAACAGACACTTTTCAAAAGAAGACATATATGAGGCCAACAAACATATGAAAAAATGCTCATCATCACTGGTCATTAAAGAAATGCAAATCAAAACTACATTGAGATACTATCTCACACCAGTTAGAATGGCAATCATTAAAAAATCTGGATGCTTACAACAGATGCTGGAGAGGATGTGGAGAAATAGGAACACTTTTACACTGTTGGTGGGAGTGTAAATTAGTTCAACCATTGTGAAAGGACGTAGAAATAGAAATACCATTGGATCCAGCAATTCCATTACTGGATGTTTATCCACAGGATTATAAATCGTTCTATTATAAGGACACATGCACACGTATGTTTATTGCAGCACTGTTTACAATAGCAAAGACCTGGAATCAACCCAAATGCCCATTGATGTTAGACTGGATAGAGAAAATGTGGCACATATACACCATGGAATACTATGCAGCCATAAAAAACGATGAGCTCATGTCCTTTGTAGGGACATGGATGAACCTGGAAACCATCATTCTCAGCAAACTGATACAAGAACAGAAAATCAAACACCACATGTTCTCACTCATAGGCGGGTGTTGAACAATGAGAACACATGGACACAGGGACAGGAGCATCACACACTGAGGTCTGTGGCGGGGGGGAATAGGGGAGGGACAGTGGGAGGTAGGGAGTTGGGGAGAAATAACATGGGGAGAAATGCCAGATATAGGTGATGGGGATGGAGGCAGCCAACCACATTGCCACGTATGTACCTATGCAACAATCCCGCATGTTCTTTATATGTACCCCAGAACCTAAAATGCAATTTTATAGATAGATAGATGGAAACCAAGGTTTATGTGCCAGACACTAGGCTATTATGTTGGTACAAATGTAATTTCTTTGAATGGCATGACTTTTAATGGCAATAACTGCAATAACTTTCTCCAATCTAATAAAAGTTTATATCCATTACGCCATTTGATTTTCGTAATAAACTTGTGAAGTGATACTATCGTCCATTTCACAGGTGAGAAAGCTGAGGCATGGGGAAATTAAGTAACTTGCCCAAAGTCATACAGTAAGTGTTAGAAGCAGTCTTTGAATCCAGCACTAATTCAGAAGCCTGTGTTATTTCCACAGTGCAATGCATCTGCAGGAGCTAGGAAGGAGCACCAATACAGAATGGTTGGGGTGGGAGTAGTCAATGGTGCAGGTAAAGGTTGGTCATCTGAAGGTCAGAAATGGCTCAAACTAAAGGTCAGGGAAATTAGTGAGGGTATTGATAAATTATCAACAAGGTGTTTCCTCATACTGGATGATTTTAGGAAACTTTACTGAAAAGTCCATTTACAAGGGTAGAGGCAGAATGTAGGAAAACCACAAAGAATAATGCAGAACTTCAGGAACAGAAACGGAGAACGCTCTTACCCACAGGAGCTTTATCAGTCTGTTCTCACACTGCTAATAAAGAGATACTTGAGACTGGGTAATTTATAAAGGAAAGAGCTTTAAGTGACTCACAATTCCACATGGTTGGGGAGGCCTCACAATCATGGCAGAAGGCAAGGAAGAAGCAAATGCACGTCTTGCATGGTGACAGGCAGGAAAGCTTCCGCAGGGGAACTCCCATTTATAAAACCATCAGATCTCCTGAGACTTATTCACTCCCATGAGAACAGTATGGGGGAAACTGCCCCCATGATTCAATTATCCCCTCCTGGACCTGCCCTTGACACGTGGGGATGATTACAACTCAAAGTGAGATTTGGCTGGGGACACAGACAAACCATATCACTAGCCTAGAAGGAGCAACAGGAGGAGGAAGTTACTGGAAGCTGGAGCGGGAGTGCCATGTGGAGAGGACCAGCTACCAGGAGCCTACATCCTGTGGAGACACAGGAAGGCAGGCAGGGGAATAAGGCTCCCTCCGTCACTCCTCCCCTTCTCTTGGATCTGCTGCTGATGCCAACCAGCTGAACCCATCTGGAACCCAGAAGGAAGGGAGCCCAATGGTGCTCCATATAGTCAGCCTCCCTGGCACAGAGCCTGGTTTTGAAGGGTAGTCAGTGGATCAAGAGGAGCAAACAGAAGAAATTCACCCTCCCACTGTCATGGAGAAGCAAAAATCCATAGATAGCCAGATTCAGACCAATGGGAGCAGTCATGGGAGCTAGATTTCAGATCCCAGTCTGCTGCAGAGAGCTTCCTGGGATGAGATCTTCATGCCAAGATGCTCCTTTCAAGGGCTCAATTCTCACACTCTGTGGTTATGGCTTCAACTGGCTTAAAGACTCAGTTCTCAGACCAAGCACCTGATAACTGCTCCCTGCTCCTCCTACCACCCTTGCTGCCTTCCTACCTTCCAAAAACATACTGGCTATAAGCAGAGGTTTGATTTAGATTCAAATCCTGGCTCCAACTCTCACTAGTAATCTGTTATGGAACAAGTTATTGAATTTCCCCTTCCTCAGTTTCCTCATCAGTAAAATGGGTATAAGGACAGCGCCTCTCTTAATGAGGTGCTATAAAGAATGAATAGCATAGTAACTGGCACACACCAAGAGCGCAAAAATTATTAGCAATTATAATTATTGTGATTCTCCCCACAAACATCTATTGGACTTCAGGCTATGAGCTAGAAGGAGAGTTGTCCGTAATGTTAATAAGCTTCTGATAAACGCCTGCACAGGGATGTACCAGTGACCATTGCCAAATATAAGGAGAACTGCTAATGGGCAAGTATAAGGAGCCTCTGAAGAGGGACCCCAAGGCTCCAGCCATAAATCAGAAGGAAGCCAGAGGCTGAGAAGAGCAAGTGAAAGGCAACAATTACTAAGTTTATGTCAAAAACGTATGTGAACTTGGAGCAGCCAAACAGCAAAGGATGCATCCCCAGCCTCCCTCAGCAGCTGTGACTGAGGAATGTTGATCCATCACAAGCAGCGGCCATGGAATTCAGCCACCACTTCACCTGGAAATTTCTGGGTTTTGTTTTGCACCCTGGAGCCAAGCAACCCTTCCCAGAGCAGTGAGAGACAGCATTCCTGGGCATTTCACAGAGGCATCTTTGCAAATGGTATCAGCAGAGTCCATTGGCATAAAAGTTGCTGCATTTGGGTGAATCACTGCAGGAGCAAATAGGAACGGAATCAGCTAAAACAGTAAAGATAAGTTGGCAAGACTTTTAAGAAGCCAAACTGTAAGAAAAATTGTCACATAGATTAAGGTATCTCTGCAATTGTTTTATCCATGGTCCTGCTATAAGGAAACAGTTTGTCAATATCCTCACCAGGCAAGCAAGGTAGGTGGGGGACACTTCTCATCTAGAGGACCACGTCCTGGAGCTTCACTGGGAACGGAGATGCTGTGCTCTGAGTTAGCCTTCAAGTCAGCAGAACCAAAAGTGGAGTGGGGCCAGGAGGGAGCTGGGTCCAAAGCACACCACCTATATGAGCGGTCCAAGGAGGACACCAAACACGGTGGGGTGTAGGGGTGCAGGTGCAGAGCAGGTTCCAGACCACAGGCGAGACTGAAGCAAACACCCACGGTGCAGGAGGCCAAAGAAAGGGTCTCCTAGTTTCTGCAACCATGGGCATAAGAATACTAGGAGAAGGTGAATGCAATGAGCAGAGAGTGACCAAGCTGATGCGTTCCAGCATGGGCCATTGCAGGAGTTCATGCATTCATTCAGCAAATATGTACCAATCCCCTACACTGTATCAGCTATTTTAGGCAATCGGTCTATAGCCATGAACAGAACCAACTTGATTCCTGCCCTCGTGGAACTTATATTCTAGCAATGGGAGATGGATATAACCAAATAAACTAGTAAGTATATGACTCCAGGTAAAGACAAGTACTATGCAAATAAACAAAGTAGGTTATGGGGAAAGAGACTGATGAGGAGGGAGAGCAAAAATAGGAAGACTCCAGCCTTTCGCCTTCTCCTCCCTGACTTAACGTCTCCTCCAGGGAAGGGAACCCTAACATTGCAGTATGTAGGCTGCACACCAAGACACTGATTGTCTAACCCACTAATGGAGTTGCTGGCTTTAATATGAGTATTTTTCCCCTCTCTTTTCTCTCTTCTATCCAAGCAGCAGGAATAGCAAGTGACTGAAGGCACAACCTCTCAGAGCAACACTCAACTAGCCTTCCCTCCTCTCTCTTCCATGCAAGTGTTTTGAGCAACAAGGTGCTCTGCTAGGCAGGTCTTGCTTGGTCAGAACATGTCGTGTCTGCCAATCTACTGGTCTCTTCTGCCTCTTTCCTGCAGGCAACCCTAGTGCAAAGAGAGGTAAGGCTTAGGTTTGGGCGTAAAACAAGATGGATGGAGACTAAAAAGCAACTGGCAGCCAGGACAGCAGTGATGACCTACTTCAACGTGATTTAACCTGTTTAGGGAAAGGGATATTCTACATGGCCCTGCCCAGTTCACGAGCCACTCCTCGCTTTAGGTTTGGGGACTCAAGCCTGGTCAATGATAACATGGCTGTCTTCATCCATTTTGCATTGCTACAAAGGAATATCTGAGACTGAGTAATTTGTTAAGAAAAAAGGTTTATTCGGCTCATGATTCTGCTGGCTGGAAGACTGGGTATCTTGTGAAAGCCTCAGGCTGCTTCCACTCATGATGGAAGGTGAAGAGGAGCAGGTACGTGCAGAGATCACATGGCAAGAGGGGAAGCAAGAGTGAGAAAGAGGAAGTGTCAGGCTCTTTTTAACCCCCAGTTCCCACAGAAACTAAAAGAGCAAGGACTCACTCACCACCAGCCACCACCCAAAGAGGAAATTAATCTATTCATGAGGGGTGTGCCCCCACGGCTCAGACACCTCCCACGAGGTCCACCTCCAATACTGGGGATAAAATGTCAGCGTGAGAATTGGAGGGACACACATCCCAACTGTGGCAATGGCAGTTCTCTGCCACTCACCAGGTATATCCGTCAGCTATGGTTGCCTGACAAACACCCACGAATCTCAGTAGAGTACAACAATAAGCATTTATTCTGCTCATGTTCCTGTGGGTTGAGGGTTCTGCTGATCTTGGCTGGGCTTAGACGGGAATGAATGAACGGCCCTAGGCTGAAGGTCTGGAGCAGTCTGCTCCACTGTCTCCAGGGTCTCTCGTCTTCCTCAGATCAGGGCATGTCCTTTTCATGATGAAGGCAGAAGGACAAGAGGACCAGCAAAAATGCCCAAGACACCTTATAGCATCAGGCTCAGAACTGGCACACGGTTGCTTCTGCCCACACTCCTATGGGCCAAAACAATTTGCACAACTAAGTTCCAACTCAAAGAGCAGGGACCTGCATCTACCTTTAGTGGAACAACTGCAAAGGCGCCTGGCAAAATAACTGGAAACATGAAGGGGTGAAGAAGTAAGAAGCACCATTCCTCCTGCACACACCTCTCTTGGAAACATCCTAAGGAGTAGTGGCATGGTCCAGGGATAAAGAGATCTTCCCTTGGGCACCCACCTCACATTTGAGGTCATCTTTGACTAGGGTTTGCCAGTAAGGAAGCAGCGACTCCTTATTAACAGTTTTGTAAAGTCACCATTCACTATGCACTTACTGTCTGCTAGTCCTCATTCTGGATGTTTTACATGAACAAATCCGTCTTCATCCTCATAAAAACCATTTGATATGGGTTCAATAACTGTGTTTATTTTGAAGATGAATAAATGCAGGCACCAGAAGGTAAAATAAATTGTTTAAGGTCATAAAGCTAGTAGGCACTGGAGCCAGGATGGGGATCCAGGCAGTCAGGCTCCAGCACATACCCTCCTAACTACACAAAATAAGGCCTTTGCCATAGAGAATGTGGCCTGATCACACACGTTCCTAGTCAGTTCTGTGCCCCTTCCACAAGCTTAGTGGATGCTCATGAATGAAAGAGGCTTTAGACATTGCGAGGGGAAGGAGTAGGCCTAGGGGTGGGACCCAGCTTGACATACAGAAGGTGCTGGTTAGTAGGAGCAGGAGCTCAGATCAGGGTAGCTAAGCTGGGGCCAGGGAGGCAGGGAGAAGACATAGAAAAAGCCTTATCAGGGACTCTGGAGGAAGGAAGGCTAAGAGAAAGGCTGGGTGGACTCCAGTGGCTAGAAAGAGGGCTCCGGACTAAAAGAAGACTTGATTTTGAGACTTTACACAGCTCGTCTTAGCATCATGTGTCTCTCTAAATGGGTAGGACCTGGAGTTCTTCGTCCAATCCATACTAGGAGTGAGGGCACAGGGGCAGAAGAAGACATGGGAGAAAGCAGGTGCCCTGAGGCCTCATCTCAGGCAGCCCAAGGATTTCAGTGATAAATTTAAAGACAGAGAGACAGGGAGTCCCCTGAGGCACATTGCTGGCTCATATTCAACCTGTCACTCACTTCAGTTACTTTCCTTATTTTCTGTTATGATAAACAATGATAACAGCTTACTCAAGCCATTTTCAGACACAAGGATTGCATCTGACACACATGACAACCCCACATGGGAAGCAGCTCATTTCAAATATGTTACTGGGGCTCAGAGAGGTTAAATGGCTTGCCCAGGACTGTCCAATTAACTAGAATTAGAATCAACATCTTCACCTTCTTACCTCTGCACCATACCCACATCTTTCCCTATAAGGAAGGAAAGCAGAATTAATCAGGCTTTAGTCTCTTAAGAGAAGGTAGTACTTTACGTCTGTATCAATCATTCACACTTTAGTATGATGTATTTCCAGGCCAGTCTAGAGTAGAATGCCTGGATGTGGCAGAAAGACGCAACAAGGGCTCCACCTAGGGGTGGAAGGGAAGCAATGCCGTGAACATCAAAACACCGTAATTCCACCCAGTCTCTATTTATCCCTCCTTTGGGACTCAATTGTTGCAACGAAGCTCACAGAGGTCCAGGACAAGGCAAAAGATGTAGGATGAAGTCACTGAACAAGTAATAATTATTAAGACCCATCCAGGTGCAGGGTGCTGTCCTGAGCACCCAGGAGAAGCCAATGAAGTTTCCCTTCTAGGATAAAGAGAAAGGCAATAAATAAGTACACAGCTAAGAATGTGACCGCGATGGATGGTACAAAAATAATGACATGTCATAATAGGATAGAGAGTTTTGAGGGTTACAGGGCAGGGTTACAGTTCTGGGAGTCAGGTAAGGCCTCCTAAGAATATGCCATTTGTGTGAGACTTGAATAAAGAGAAGGTGCTAAGCTTGCCCATATCTAGTTGATTGGAAAAACAAGGTCAAGATTCAATGCAAAAAAATTATAATGGCAACAGCAGTAACAACAGTAGAGTAACAGCACTAATTGCTAACACTTATGTAGCTCCTATTATGTGATGGTATGATTCTAAGTAATTTACATACAGCACATCATTTGATTTTCGCTACAATCCTGTGAGTTAGCCATTATATTATCACAATCCCCATTTTGCAGATGAAGGAACTCAGGCACAGAGATTAAGTGATTTGTCCGAGAGCAAGTAAGAACCAGAAGGAAACAAAGTTGCTGGGTAGTCAGTGATTAGGTCCCAGGGTCCCAACACTAGGTCCTAAAAGGCAAGATGGCCAAAGAGCCAACAGCTGAAATTGGGGGTAACTGGCAGCATTTTCCAGACTGTGAGCAGGACCTGAACTTCCATCCTAGGCTCAATGCCAGGAATCTAAATTGGCTGCAGCAACAGAATCACGATGTCCCTGAATGAGAGCGTTTAGCACCCAGCTAATTTATAATGCTTCAAAGATGCCCCACCTCTGAGGCCAAAGGAGAGTGAAGCAGAGCACTGCCTGGTTTCCTCATGTATTTGAGCCACAACGTGGTTTTTCTATACTGCCAACGCCTGTCTCTTCTGTGCTCCATGAGGATATTAGCAGAAAACAGCTGAGGTTTCAAGGTTGAAGCTTTATACACTGGAAAACAGGTTTTCATTGCTTATATATTTCTTATAGTGTCCTCGGTTCTTCCAGAACTAAAGTTACTCTAGATTTATAGGCCAGGGACTGAGCAGAATTGCCAGAAACACGTGTGAGCCTGTGAGAGATGTATTTGTGCATGAGCTTTTCTGGAGATAATGGTTAAAAGTGAGTTCCTGACTTTCAAGTAGACTCTCCCTTACTAATTATGATCTGAACAGTTCACTGTTCACTTAACCTTTCTATGCTTCAGTTTCACTATCTGGAAAATGAAAATAACAGTGTGACCCAACTACTTTATCAGCTATTGCTACGATGATGCCAGATATCAGACAACTCCAAAATCTCAGTGGTTGACTGCAGCAAGCATTTACCTCCCACTCACAGGCCTGCATGGTGCTGAGGCAGCTCTGCTTCAGGCTGCAGGTTAAATCCCTGTCATTTCCATGTGTCCCTCATTTTAGGATGAAGGGAAGCAATTATTGGGACAGACCAGTTTCATGGCCAGTCCCAGGAGTTCAAGAGGGCTGGCCAAATCACCTGAGTACATTTCCAGCTTTGGGTTGGACCTAGGGCACACTGTATCCACCCACATCCCAAAAGCTGAAATTAATCACACGGCCAAATTCAAAGTCAGAGGGGTGAGTTGGGCCAGATTCAAGAGGAAGAAACAAAGACCCCACCTCTCAAGTGTCAAAGAATTTGCATGGTTTTAAACCATCACAGGAGGAAAGGAAGAAAAATGCACAAATAATACTGTCTATACCACCCATAAAGTCACTGCAGTGATAATATGTGTAAAGTACTTAGCACAGTGTGTGGTACAGAGAAGGCACTTAATAAATGGCAACCACAGATATCACAGAGTCCTTGGATGGAGATTCCAGGTGATCTGCCAATCAGGCTTGTGAACTCAGTCAAGACAGCTGGTCTACCTTGGTGAGGCGAAAGGGGAATGGCATTGGAGCTACTGTTTGCTGCTCATCTACAAGGTGTCAAGGGCTTTTGAGGCAGTCTACATTCAGTATTCATTTAATATCCACAACAAGCTTGTGAGGCCATACTGTTGTTATCCTTATAATTCTGAAAACTCTCACGTCTACCCATCACCCTTAAAAAGGTTGTAAATACGCTGTTGTGAGACAGAGATTAAGCATCTTCCCTCCCCACCCTCAACTCTCCTCCCTGGTTTAATGGTCCATACCGCTAGAAGCCCACTCATCTCTTTGATGGTTTTTTTGATGAGTTTTTTTGAATTTGCTCATCTCTTTGCCACAGCCATAATCCCACTGAGTAAGTCATTCTGGTCCCACTTGCATGTCACTGAGAACTTCTTAAAGACAGGGAGCACGTCTGATCTATCTCTGAACCCTGTACCCAGGGCAGAGCCTGGCCCAGAGGAATGTGGACATTTTCCATTTCTTCTTTCAGGTCCATTCACCATCTTTCTGTAACTGGATGGACCTCATCAACAGCTTCCCTTAACCTTGGCTTCTGATTAGGTTTGACCAGAAGGGAGTCCTGGCAGGGGGTCAGACGTAGGAGAGTACAGTCAGGGTATTTATGCCCCCAGTTCCCTTTTTGCAAGGTTGCTGGGTCTTGCTGTGCGTTCCAACTGAGAAGCCTGGCTCCTCCCCTAACCTGCTCTCCATGATGCTCTCCCACTCAGGATCCCATATCCAGGATCTGCTCCTGCACCCTGCCCTTGGACTTAAGGAGAAAAACATTATTTTAGCTTTGGGTTCTGCACTATTCCTTATGGTTTTCTACACCTTGCCCACGCATTTGCAAATAACCCTTTTATTTTATTTAACCTGTTTATTAATTTATCTTTGGATTAACCTAATTGAAATGTGCCATCTGCATCCTATGGACCCTGACTGGTATAGCGAAGCTCAGGAGACAGGTACCAGACATGTGTCTTTCAGGCTGTATAGCCTATGACTACAGACTCTCCTGGATGCACAGGTAAGGCCAGAAGACCCAGGACACTGCAGAGGACACAGCCAGCTCTGTGAGTGAGCAATTCAATTGCTGAGTCGATCCCTGTCCAGAGCTTTCAAACTTCTGCTTAAGGCTTCACTTAGGGATACAGCCTTCTCTCTCCAGATGCATCAGTGACAGTGAAGATTTCTATTAGAGCCAGGAGGGGCCTCAAGTGCTTGACACATCTCACCAGTGTTAGTAAGTAAGCAGGTACCACAGTTCCCTGAGGCTCGCCAGCCTGCCTCCCATAAGCCTAGACAAGCATAGCGAGCCCTCTCCTGGCCCCTGCAGTCCTTCAGCCCACAGCCAGATGAACGCGTCAGGCTCCCTCACCCAAGGAAACTTCCCAGAGCATGCCCTGGCAGGGGGTGTGATCAGCATCATATCTACTTATGGGCATGGCTAATCTCATTCCCCTGCTCAAATCCCTTTAATGAGTCGCATTTGCCCTACAGTCCAAATGCTGCCTGAGCTGTACTTGAGCTCCCACCCACCCACTACAGACTGAATCGGGGTCTCCTGTTCTGCACTCCCAAAGCATCCTGCACTCTCCTGCCTGGCTCTTGTCACATTTGCAATTATTCAGTCACTTGTATATTCATCTGTATTCTATGTTCCATCCTAGTGGTCTTGTTAAAACCTAAGCAAGATCATGAAGTCAAATCAGGTCCCCCTTTGGCTCACACTCTGCTGGCTTCCCTGGTCACTCAAGTAAAGCTGGTCTTCACAGTGGTCCACAAGGCCCTGAACAATCAGTCCCCCATGACCTCCTGCTCCCTGCTTCTCTTTCACTCTGCTCCAGCCGCCATGACTTCCTTGCAGACCTCCTTGCAGACCTCCCTGGAACATGCCAAACACATCCCTGCCTAAGGGCATTTGCATGTGCTGGTTCCTTTGCCTAGAACATTGCTACCCGTGATTCTCCCCTTACCTTTCAATTCTATTCCAACATCACCTCTGAGGTAGACCTTCTCTGGCTACCCCATTTAAAAAGCCCCTACCTTCTCTACTTCTGGAATTCCTTAGTCCCATTCCCTGCTGTATTTTCTTCTTGGTATCGATTCCCAACCAACCTACTTTAAATATTATTTATCTTATTTATTTTCTGTCTTCTCCCAGCCAACATCAGGCCTTGGGCAGGGATTCCTGTATCTTTATTCACAGCTATATCCCCAGGGCCTAGATTAGGGCTTATCATAAGGAACTGCTTAATAAATATTCATTGAATGGATAAATAAATGTCTCCACCTACTACACTGTCAGCTTCATGAAGGGGCCATGGAGTGGATTTAATCTGGGAAAGAACATATATTTATGCTTCAGTACATGCATAATTCTGTGTCCCCCTGGAAGGCGGGCTGCAGGCAGGAAGTCCAGTGAGGAGGCTATGGTAAATCCCACACAATGAAGGCTGAGACCAGAGTCACAGCAGAGGCAGCGGGCATGGAGAGGAAAAGACAACTGGAGAGCTGCTCAGGAGATGGAATCCACAGGGATCCATGAACAATCAGGGAAGAGAGGCAAGAATGCTGCCTGCCCCCCACCACCCAGGTTTCTGTCTTGAATGATTTGGTAGACAGTGGTGAAATCATTGGCTCAGTCACAAGAAGAGACCAGTCAGGGGCTAAGCCTGGGTAAAAGAATGGGTTGGAAGGACGTATGGAAGCAGAAATTCAACATCAGTCTTTGCAACTGAAGTTTGTTTTAATGCAATACCACGCTCAGAGTGCCTGTGCCTCCTCACTAGCGTCCATACCCCCATTTTTGCCAAACCCAACAGATTTCTTATGAGCAAACAATAAATTATGAGAAAACAGGAGGGATTGTCTTTATCAATCTGTACATTTGTTAAACTGAGAAACTTCAATGGTATTGACACGGATTTTGATTTAAATTATTTTGGATCTGATTGAGGGGGAAACATGAGAATAGCCAGCATTTTCTTTAAAAAAAAAAAAAAGTGTGGGGGTGGCCAGAGAGGCAGGGAAGAGCGGAACGTGTATATACTAGAATGTCAAGGTGTTGTAATTAGAACAGTCCATTGCTGACACAGTGAAAGATTAATCTGAGTTCAGAAATGAACCTAAGTTCAGATGAAAATAGGAAAACAACGGACTTCTCAATAAACAGTGTCACGACAACTGATCAACCACTGTGGGAGACTAATGCTGAGTCCCAGCCTCCACAGCACAGCAAAACCAACTCCAAGGAGATCAGAACGTTTAATATTAAAAAAAAAAAAAACTATAAAAGCACTAGAAGAAACAAGACTAAATCCTTTTTGTCTCTTACGAAAGAAGAAGTCTTCAAAACATAACACCAGAGACAATGCATGGAAAAGTAGAGATACACAGCTACATAAAAATTTAAAACCTCTTTATGACAATGAACACCAGGTAGAAGGCCAAAAACGTAAATTAAAACCTGGCAAAAAGCATTGATAATATATATTATAAAGGGTTAATAGTCTCAATAAAAAAACAATTTTAGTAAATTAGACTTTTAGCAGCATGGTAGACTGATCCATGACAGAGGCCCCTGTCTACCACTGAAAACTCACAGGGTGTAGGAATTAAAATAATTAATATTTAAAATATATAGATTCACTCTAAAGAGAGGAAAATCTCTGGAGTGAAAATAAATGAAAAGAGAACTCAAGGCCAGAATGGAAGGTGTTTAACCCATGCCACCTCCCACCAAGAGGTGGGTGCATGGCCTCAATGGCTAGGGACTGGGATTTTAACACCAACTTTGGGATAGGAGATGTGGTCTTGGATCCCGGTTAGCAAAGTAATGGAACTGAGACCTTGTGTAAAATCAGGAGCCTAAAATGTCTCCTCCATGGAACGGACTAGAGTAACTCTTCCCACTGTTCTGGAAACAGCAAGGAAGCTTGCATCTGCACGGGGACATGGTTGAAAGCAGGAAGGTCCCATGAGAAGCAGAAGCCCAAAGCCTACACCATGCAGTGTAGAGTCCAGGCTTATATATTTGTGTGATGAGAGATTTCAACACTAATAAATTATTATGGGAGGTCATCTCAGGTTGGTGAAGTCTCAAGGGCCCTAGTAAACACAACATTTTTTTGAAAGAAGCTTCCACGACCCAGGCACGTGGCACTCTGTGGGGGTGGGAGGAGAGAGGGGATTCCCAGAGGTAAACTCCATATCTAAAATTAAATCAATAAGAATAAAATGAACAGGCAATCCAAACACACAATGCACATGGCCACCAATAAATGTATGAAAAGATCTTCACCCTTAATAGTAATGAAAGAAATGCAAATAAAAATAGCATTTATTCACTTCTCAGATTGATAAAGATTTATGAGATTTACCATTAGCAAAGACAGACACATGAGCATTATTTTTTCCCAAAAGTAAATGCTTAATAACTTCATAGCAGGATACAGCAAACTAAAGGCATAGCGTGTGGGCACTGGTTTTCTGGTACCAGGTTACCCCTGCTGTGCTGCCTATTTTTCTGGTGCTTTGTTGGGTCATATTGCCACTCCTCTTCTAAAGGACCACGAGGTAAGACATTCCCAGTCAATGAGGTTCCCTTTTATGACTGATGGCATCTAACAGACTGCATTTTCTGTTTGCCTAATAAGTTACTGAGGTAAAACTTATGTAACATAAAACTAGCCATTTTAAAGTGAACAATTTAGTGGCACTTAGTACATTCACAATGTTGTGTAACCACCACCTCTATCTAATACCAAAACATTTCTGTCATTCCAAAATCAAATCCCATCACTCGCCATTTCCACATTCCCTTTCTGTCCCTAGAAATCACCAATTGCTTTGGGTCTCTATGGACTTGTCTATTCTGGATATTTCATATAAATGGAATCATACAATATGCGATCTTGGTGTCTGGTTTCTTTGACCTTAGCATAACGTTTTAGAGGTTCATCCACATTGCAATATGTACCCAATACTTTATTCCTGTTAGGGTTAACATTCCTTTGTATGCGTATGCGACAATTTGTTATTCATTCATCTGTTGATGGACATTTAGGCTGTTTCTACCTCTTGACTATTGCAAACAGTCCTGCTATTAACATTTGCATGCAAGTACTTGTATGATATCTGTTCTTAATTCTTTTGAGTACATATCTGGGACTGAAATCGTGGGGTCACATAGTAACACTATGTTTAACTTTTCAAGGAGCCGGCTCACCAAACTGTTTTCCACAGTGGCTTAGTCATTTTATATTCCCACTCTCAAAGTACGAAGGTTCTAATTTGTCCACATCCTCAACAACATTTATTATTTTCCATCTTTTGTTTAAAACTTATAGCCATCCCAGTGGGTGTAAAGTGATACCTCATTACAATTCTAGATGCTATTGTAAACATAATTGTTTTCCTAATTTCCTTTACAGATGTATATGAACATTCTTAAGTGCTGTAGGCGGAAGACAATTTGATAGAACCTTTCTGAAGTCTAGCTTGGTAATATATCTAAAAATACGTGCATAGCCTTCATGTTCAAAATTAAGAAATGTATTCTAAAAAGATAACCAGACAAAGTGAAACTATCTAGCCACAGAAAGATAAATACTACATGTTCTCACTCCTATCTGGAAACTAAAAATGTTGGTCTCATGGAGGAAAAGAATAGAATGATGGTTACAAGAGGCTGGGAACAGAATAGGGAGATGAAGGGAGGTTGGTTAATGGATATAAACATACAGTTAGATAGAAGGAACACATTCTAGTGTTTGATAGGACAGTCAGCTGACTATACTTAAGAAGAATTTATTGTATATTTCAAAGTAGCTAGAAGGTTTGAAATGTTTCCAATATGAAGAAATTTTAAGTATTTGAGATGGCATCCTAAAAACCATGATTAATCATTTCACATTGTATGTATCAAAATATCGCATGCACCCCATATATGTGTACAATTATTATGTAGCAATAAAAATATATATTACAGATCATAATGTTTCGCCTTTCTTAAATTTTTTTTAAAGCATCCTTGAATGAACACAGAGGACATGATGCTAAGTGAAATAAGCCAGACAGAGAAAGACAAACACTGTGTGATCTTATGTATATGTGGAATCTGAAAAAGTCAAATGCACAGAAGCAAAGAGTAGAACAATATTTGCCAGGAGCTGGGGTATGGGGAAAATAGGGAGGTAATGGTCAAAGGGTACAAATTGTCAGTTATTAGATGAATAAGGACCAGGTACAATGGCTCATACCTATAATCCCAGCATTTTGAGATGACAGGGTGGGAGGATCACTTGCGGCTGGGAGTTCAAGACTAGCCTGAGCAGGATAGTAAGACCCTATCTCTACAAAAAGTAAATTAGCCAGATGCAGTGGCACACCTGTAGTCCCAGCTACTCAGGAGGCTGAGGTGGGAAGACCACTTGCGCTGAGGAGGTCAAGGCTGCAACACTACATTCCCACCTGGGTGAGTGACAGAGCAAGATCCTGTCTCTGGAAAAAAAAAAAAAAAAAAAGATGAATAAGTTCTAGGAAATGAAATGTACAGCATGGTGGCTATAGTTAATACTACTACACTAGACCAGGTGCAGTGGCTCATGCCTGTAATCCCAGCATTTTGGGAGGCCGAGGTGGGTGGATCACTTGAGGTCAGGAGTCTGAGATCAGTCTGGCCAATATGGTGAGACCCAGGCTCTACTAAAAATACAAAAATTAGCCAGGTGTGGTGGCACATGCCTATAATCCCAGCTACACGGGAGGCTGAGGCAGGAGAATCTCTTGAACCTGGGAGGCGGAGGTCCGAGCCAAGATCATGCCACTGTACTCCAGCCTGGGTGACAGAGCAAGACTCCGTCTCAAAAAATAAAAATGAAAACGAAAAATAATAGAGTGTATCTGAAATGTTCTCAACACACACACACACACACGCACACACACACACACACAATGTGAGGTAAAGGTAACCAATTGATTGCGGTAATCATTTGACAACGTATACATGTACCAAATCATCAAGTGGTCTACCTTAAATATATACAATTTTTATGTAAGTTTATAAAACCAGCGTGGGTGAGGTACAATTAGATGTTTTTATCAATACATATGCCTTCAAAGATCTAATAAGATGTTTAGCCAAATGTTAATATTGTTTATTTTGAGTAGTCATATTTGAGAGATTGTTTTAAGAGACACTTTAAAAACATTAAAGGAAAGCCATGTCGTGCTTTTGGGTAGGAGGACTTAATGTGGTGAAGATTTATTTCTTTCTAAATCTATAAATTTCATGCACTTCAAGTCAGAATCACTAAAGAGTTTCTTTAAAAGGCATTTGACAAAATAACTCTAATGTTTATCTAGAAGAATAAACATAATAATAACCAAGATGTGGTTTTACAGAAAAAAAATTAAAAAGAAAGAGGAGTTATTTCCCCACTGCATTTTAAATTGTTGTTCAGCAACAAGGTGCTACTGGCTGTGTTCATTTTGCTAATAACATGGAGCGTGCTCTCAATAAGTATCTGTAGCATAGAATGAACGAACAAATATTCCTAGTTCTCAGAGAAAGGCAACTTTGAACTATAACTGTCAAATTGACAACAATAATAATACTTAATGTAGAGGTGGGTGTGTAAAAATAAAACATAGCTTCTGATGGAAAGTGTAAGTTGGTACAACCTTTATGTCAAGCAAATTAGTTACATGTTTCCACATGAATGTAAATTGCAACACTATTTTCAACAATACATTTAGAAGCAACCTTTGTCTAGCAATAGGAAATCAGTTAAATTAATTATGGTACATCCATACCACGGAATATGTGATGTCACTAAAAATGATAATGTAGCTAGCTAATACATTTCTTGACATGGAAAAGGCTCACAATATGCTTGAAAGTGAATTTTTAAAAAAGCAGAATTCTTATCTGCTATTTAGCAAGTATTTATAAAGGGCCCTCTGATGGCCCAACACTGATGGGAGTTGGAAACTGGTCAGGGTGCCCCAGGGTCCCATGAGGCTTACTGTCCAGCAGGAGAGAGATACTTTTTCAAAGGCCTGAATATTCTGACAGGAAAAAATGCAGGCTGCTGAGGGATGTGACAGAGGGTTTAATTTCAGATGGAGAACTCCTGAGTAAGGATGAATAGGGACTGTCCAGGCACAGTGTGGGAGAGGCAGGGGTGCACACTGAGTGATAAATGGTTGGGTGGTGTTCTCTGAGGAGGTGAAAGAAGTAAGCATGTGCAGGAAGGTCAGAAAAGCAGACCTTCACAGAGAAAGTTAAGGATTTTTATCTTTATTGAAAACACAATAGGGAAAGGTGATGAAGAAATTTTGGAAAGGATGTGATCAGTCCAGAATTTTCAGGACCACTCTGGTTTTGCTTTAGAGAAGAGAATGACTGCTCAGAAATCGGTATGATTCCATATAAAATATATATACTATATTTATGTATAGCATATATACTTATGCATATAATGAATACATCTGCATGTATTATAGTACATATTATAAGTACACTTAAGTATATTATATAAAAATGTATATATTATGCACATATATACTCAGGTATATTATATATACATTCACTTATATATACATCCATATATATTTTACACATATATATCTATATATGATTCATATGTCCACCTGTATTACGTAGACGTATAAGTATTTATATGTATACCAATGTATATAAATATATCTCCATATGTTATATATACCTGTGTAGTATATAGATATATAATCTACTCAATGCATATATTTATATACTTAGATATGTATAATACATACCTATATATTATATATGTATACTATAAATATATACCTGGGTATATATTCATACACTGATGCATAGTATACACAGATATCTAGGTAAAAAATATACATATTATATATACTCATGTGTAATATATGCCTATTTACATTACAAATATACTATTTATAATATATAATTTGTAATCTGTATATATTTTATATATCAATGTATACTATATGTGTAATATATATACTTATATATACCAGTGATATATATTTATATATATATATACACACAGACACATATACACACACCAATGTATATTTTATATATATATGTATATTATGTATATGCCCTTGTGTAATACATATGTGTGCATGTGTGTATATCCACATGTATGGATACCAACATCAAAATGTCAACAGTAGCTAACTTTGGGTTGTGAAACTATAGAAAATTACTTTTCTTTCTTTTTGTTCTTCTTAATGTTCTGCCTTCCCTCCTAACCTTGTCAGTCAACAGATATTATACGTTTATTACAAAGAAGAAAGGAGAAATAAAAGACAGTTGGAGGTTGGAAGCATGCCCATACAGCTCATTTTTCCCTTGGCCAGAACACATCCTCAGCCCTGCAACTATACTCATCTCCTAGAAAGATCCCTGGGTGGGCTCCCATGTGTCCTGAGGCCCCTCCCCTAAAGGACCATTTAGTGATACACCTGTGTTCTTACAGGGAAGGTACCTGCAGCCCAACCTCCAGCTCTACTGGCAGGCTGTCTCCCCTGAAAAACAGCAGCCCAGAGGGTCTCAGGAGTCAATTAAAGCACCATAGGAGCCTCAGCCTGCAATGACAGCTGTGACTCTGAGCCAGGGGAGGGGCTCTTCATGGAGACTGAGGCCAGGTCATGAGACACAAACAGGGAACTCGATAAGCCTCAAATCCAGAGGAGAGAACAGGACTCCCAACCCTCGTGCTCTCTAAAGAGCCAAGTTCTAGGTCTTCGGGTTATGAATGGAGCCAGGAGAGTCCTCAACAGGTCCAGAGTGAGGATGCAGCCCTGTGGTTCACTCACCTCAGCCCCTGTGAGCGCCTGGCAACAAGAAGCCCCAGGAAACAAAAATTCTGTCCAGGTCTGAGAAAAGCAGAATTTTATGCACACATTTATTGCCCTCCTGGCAATTTCCAAATGCACTGTCAGTAGAAAACTGTTTCCAGTACACTAAGGCTAATCAAAAGCCTGTTCAAAACACATTATGCAGGTACCTAACATAACCACATACATTAGTTGCTTATGGTTTTATATTCAGTTCAGCACAGACTCCATGCGAGATTTATTGAGCACAGACTCCATGCGAGACACTATGCCAGATGCTTGGGAGCACACGACAGGTAACACACAGTCCCTGTTTGTCCCCAGCCCTCAGCGGGCATGTTCAAGGTGGGGGCTGGGTGTAAGAAGCAACTCACACTGATGACTCTAGTGGAAGGACCACTGCACTCAGGGCTACATACAACAGAGATACAGCTAGACAGGAAAGTGGGAGGGTGTGACTACTTCTGGCTGGGGAATCAAAAATGGTTTAATGTAGATCTAATTTTTCCTGAGCATCACCTCTATTATCTCATTTAATCTTTATAACAACCATATGGGAAAAATATTATTATTATCCGCATTTTACAGACGAGAAGAACTGAGGCTCAGAGAAGGTAAGTAGATGGCACCAAGGTAGTCAAGTTTGACTACATCACTTGGGTTCCCTGGATAATATGAGCAGTTCTTCCCCAAGGGTACATATCAGCACAAAAAAGGTTTTTTGAAACATACATGCCCATACCTCAACACAGATCTACCAAATGGGAGGTTTTGAGGGTAAGTTTAAGGTGTACATTTTGAAAAAGCTCTCCTGGTGAAGCTGGTATGCATCTTGATTTATACCACACTATGAAAGCTTGAGTGGAATTTCAGAGGATGAGGGTTAGAAAGATAAAAGCCTTCCAGATGGATGGAACTGGGTAAGCAAACAAGCAGAGCTAGGAAAGGGTGGTGCTTCTTTGAGAAATGGTGAGTGGCCTTAAGCATAGGAGTCAGAAGAAGAGAGAGGTAGGATCTGCCAGTGTGGGGAGAAGAGGGTGGCTACCATATCACCAGTCCCATTCCTGGACTGCTCAAACCCATACTCAGAGCTCAGCCATCCCCTACACTGTGTCTAAGCAGCCCTCAGTGAGGAGGAGTGTGATCTGCTTGCACCACAGGTGAAAGAAACCAGCCTCTGTTCAGAGGGAGATGAAGGCCTGACATTATTGAGCACCTACTAATTGCCAAGCACTGCATTTGAGCCCTTTGCATACATTATCACATTGATCCTTCCTAACAACTTCGAAAGTTATGTATCACTAGCTGCATTGTTTAAAAGATTAATGAGACTGAGTAATTTGCTTAAGGTCACATAGTCAATAAGTGACCTTAGCCAAGATTCAGCCTCACATCTGTCTCGCTCCAATGCTTGTGCTCTTTCCTCTGGGATTGAGTGCTTCTGGAAGTTATCAAAAGGGGCTCAGATAAGAGGACGGTGAGGCTGGGCCAGGTGGTGAACAAGGAATCGATGGAAACTGTTGTTGGGTAGAGACTAAAGGTAGCTGTTTTGTCTGGGTTTCCATAAAAGCATGGCCTGAGACAAGGATGCAAGTAATTTGAGAGATGATTTTAGAAGTACTAGGATGGAATAGGGAAGTAAGACAGAGAAAGGCAGGGAGCCAATGAAGAAGGCAGGTTGCCACTGTGGCCAACTGGGGCTCATTCCCACTGGGGGCCTCTGAGCAACTGTGGCACACACTCAGCACTGTGCCACCAAAGAAGAACAAGGAGGATGCGATCTTTAAGCCCTTGTCGTTTGAGGGCTGTTCCCGGAGTACAAACTTCGCAGCACTTCCATGCTGCCCTAAGTTTGAGTGCTGAATACATTCCCTGGACCAAAGAACACCTTAAGCCTGAGAAACAGCTGGAAGCCTTTGGTGTACACAGGAAGTGTCTGCAAGTGGCCTCCAGGACTGGCTGATAGGATACGTGTGGGGCGTCAACGGTATCTTCTGCAATGAATGTGTTCAGTACTTGGTGACTAGAACAAAGCATAGCATCCCTCAAGGACTTAGAAAGTAGGAAAATAAGATCTCCCTGTATGAAATAATTTAAGATTAGCAAGAACTGAATTAAAAAAAACTGAGCAGAGGCAGGTGAATAGAATTAGATGGCTCCTAGATCTAAGGACCAAGGCCATCAACTGATCCGATATATTATTAAGATCTCTAAAGAAGCAGGGACAGAGTGGAAGAGGGTTGGCCCACTGCAGGAGCACTGCAGGAGTACTGCAGGAACCAGGGGTTGGCTGGGCCTGTTTCAGACCTGTCCACAGAAGAGCCCTATGGTCAATGGGTGGTGAGGATGTCCAGTCCCACTGGCCAGACAAGCCCTACTATAAGATGGGCATATCTCAGCCTGGTGCCCTTAAACATCATAGCACTATCTACCCTGGTTTAAGGCCAGACATTTCCAGTAAATTCCCATGTGAATCTAGTTCCAGAGAAAACTCCGATGAGGATGAGTTTTTACAGCAGGATCATAGCTCAGTTTCCTAACCTCAGTTAATGTGAATGAATCTGCCCAAGGGATGGGCCTGCTCCTGATGCGGAAATAAACAAGCACCCAACTCTGCAGTCCAAAGTCCGGGCCCCAAAGTAAACTTTATTTGGAGTGGCCTCACAGAACACAGCCCTCCAGCCTTTCCTAGGCAACACCCTAAATTTAAACAGGCCTGCCAATGTCTTTTTTTTCTATTTAAGTTTCTACAGTAAACAAAGCAAGGAAGCTTCAAGGAGAAGATAGCCAGGAATCCAGGCTTTTGTTCTAATTAACAATCACAAGACTCCGCTAGTTCTTTGCTGAACGTTCTCCTTGAGTGTGTGTCTGTGTGTGCACATGCATGTTTCAATCTGAATGCTCATGCACGTGCATCCCCACATGCACATGTATTTGTGTAAATGGATGTTTGTGTAAATATGTACATGGAAGCAGCAAACATAAGCTCTCTAGTCCCTTACTAGTTCCGTGATCTCAAGCAAGTCATTAATAACCTGTCCAAGCATCACTTCCCTCACTTGTAAAATGAGTGTTAATAGTAGCGTCAACTTCACAGAACAGTTTGGGGGATGAGATGAGATAATACTTATAAAGCAGCTTAGCATAAGCCAAAGTGAGAATTCAGCCAATGCTAGCATTTGACAATTCAGGTTACTATTTTTTTTTTTTTAAGACAGAGTTTCACTTTGTAGCCCAGGCTGGAGTGCAATGGCGCGATCTTGGCTCACTGCAACCTCCGTCTCCCAGGTTCAAGTGATTCTCATGCCTCAGCCTCCCAAGGAGCTGGGAATACAGGCACCCACCACCCCCAGCTAATTTTTGTATTTTTTTTTTTTAGTACAGATGGGGTTTTACCATGTTGGCCAGGCTGGTCTTGACCTCCTGACCTCAAGTGATCTGCCCACCTTGGAATCCTGAAGTGCTGGGATTATAGGCATGAGCCACTGCTCCCAGTCTCAGGTTACTATTTAAGGTGATTCTTTGTAAACACGTGTAAACGGTAGCCCCTTAGGATTCCACAGACATACATATCTGTGACTTTTGCTCCATGAGTCCCACATTATAATGTTCTCACCAATGGGGTGGGTCACAAAGTCAAGGGAACATCTAGAGAATGACCACAGAACCAGTGTGGCGTTCTCTGTGGGAATGACTGCCAGACACCCACAAAACCACCAGAGAGGAGCCAAGAGCCAGAAAAATGGAGAGAGAAATGGCCAAGTCATGGAGAAGTGTGTCCCTGCAATCAGTTCACAGGACACTGTGAATCAGCATGCGACTCCAAGGACCTTTCACATAGCATCCCCAGGTAGACCAGAAGACTCAAGCCAGCTGTGCTCATGGAAATATTCAAGTCTGTGCCTTGGGCAAACATAAACTGAAGCTTTTCACTGGATTGCAGTTTGATCATAACATGCTCCCTACCCCCTTTCAATGATATCTAGGAAAAGAGATTTCTGAAAGACATTTCTCCCTCTTACCACATAGTGGGACTCTGGATTTGGCTGTTTATCTCCAGTCTCAGACCTAAGATGATTATTCTGATAAGCTGGAATGAATCTTGCAGCAGAAGGGGAGCTAGCAATAGCCCTGCTGATTTATCACCCTTTTCAACCCAGTTGGGTTCCAAGAGAATAAATCTTGCTTGCCTCTGGCTAGGTACCCACAATCATGCCATGGACCATGACTTTCATATCCCATTAACTCTGAATTACTCAGTCTGGGACTGAGCTAAGAGGCAATTTAAAATGGCAAAAGGGGGAAAATGTTCTGATTTAGATCTGATAGAGACTGGATTAAATCCTCTCATTTTTCAGGACTTAAATGTGAGCTTCGTGGAGGGGTAGCACCCGCCGGATGGGACTCCCATGAAGAATCTGTGCTGCAGATTAAATGAGAGGAGTGGAGGCAAACATGTGTTTCACAGGGTCTGCGGCTCCCTCATACTTGACCACGAGGCAGGGGCTGACTTCCTCAGGAGAATTATTCTATTCAAAATCACCAATCTCTGAAGCATAAATTATCACAGCCCTTTAGGGTAGCAATTTGGCAGTACCTAACAAGACAAAAAAGGCTCATGCCTTCCAACCCAGATGCCTCACTACAGAAACACTGGACATGTGTTTAAGGGGATGTGTATAAGAGTGTTTACTGTAGCCTCGTTTATAATACTGAGGAATCAGAGACAAAAATAAAAAGGTCCCTCAGTAGGTGCATGTCTTCAGAAAGGATGGCATGCCTATTCTATGAGAGAATAATCACCCATTAAAGAGAATGAGGGGAAAGGTGGTCTGTGAGAAGCGCTGAGTGAAAAACATCAAGGTGCAGAGTAGTGTCATGTGACATGCTTTCATTTTTCAAAAAAAAAACCCCACTATTTGGAGATTACATTGAAACCACTGCTTTTCTCCATCCTCAGTGTCTTAACACATAAGAGAGGCCTCTCTATCAGCAATCACGCAGACTCTGCAGTCTGAGCCACTTTGAACATCCCAAAATAAATTCACATCCAGGCTGACCTTATTTTTAGTCTTTCTGATCAGACCTTCTTGCCAGGACCACTTCTGATGCTCACCTAACATACTTCGACTGCGACAAAGACCATCAGATCAGCAGAAAAGAAGAGAAGGTCTTTCTCTGCAATAACTTACCCGGTACTCATCTTTTGAGTGCATGTAGAGAGTCATGCTCTCTTGGCACTGAATCACCTGCCCCAACAGCAGGGATAAGCCCTCAGGCTCCCCCACACATATGGACCTACTCTAGATGAGTACGTAGGAGGACTGCTGGCAACAGAAATTGCACTTTTTGCTCTTTAAGAGAAGAAAGCCCTTAGCCTGGCATTTAAGGCCCCCAGAAATCTGGTCATGCATTAGTCAGGATAGAATAAGACACACTGTAGTAACATAGAAACCACCAAATCTCAGTGGCTTAACCTAACAAGGATATATTTGTCCCTCACTAAAAGCCTAGTGCTGGTTAAGTAGCTGTACTCCATGCAGTGACTCAGAGACCCAGGCTGCTACCCCTCTGACTCTGCCATCTTGGTATCTGACCTTCATGCTCACCACAACAGGAAAAGAGAGACCTGGAGGAGGCCTGTGTGTTCTTAACTGCCTCAGCCCAGAAGTCGCCTCCACTCAGTCCACTGGTCAGAATTGTCACATGGCCCCAATCTAACCCCAAGGGAAGCTGGGAAATAGAGTTTTATGTCCCCAGGAAACAGAAACTGTGTACTCATAACATTGTCTCCACTCCAACTCCCAATCTACCTTTCCAACTTTAACCCACGCACACTTTCTCACTCACCTGAGAATCTAAGCTTCCTCTACTCTGATTTCTGCACCAAGGAAGAGAGATCAGACTCCAGCCTCCAGACACATGGAATTCTACACATGCCTAGTTTCCTGCCTCTCTGCTTTCGCTAGTGCTATTCATTCATTCAACAAATATTTATTGCATATTGATAATATCCTTGCACTGTGCTAAATCCTGAGGAAACAAATACAGTCTCTATCCTCATGAAGCATACATTCCAGGGGCCCATTTCCACCATCTCTGCCTTCTAAACATCACTGGGCTCTGCTCAGCTGATAGCTTACCTCTCTATTCTCTAAAATTGTTGGCAGGATTTGCTAGGCTAATGCATGGAAGGGTCAAGCCCAGTGCCAGGCACAGGCAAATACTGGGCAACACAGAAATACTCAACAACTGTGAGTTGTTAGTAATACTAGCCGCCTTATTTCAGTGAGAACACTAGGAGGTGGCTCTCTCATTCCAGAGTCAATTCTTCATTCTTCTGTACTTATTCCCTTTTCTGAATTTCCAACCCCTCTTCATCACTTACTTGTAGGAGAGGACCCTGTCTATAAACTCAGCAGAAGGCAACTGACATTTAATAGGAGCTAAAGTTTCTTTTGAGCAGTTCTTGAAATTTATTTCTTTTGGGCTTTTAGAGAAAACTGGTCTCTTCTAGTATTTGGGGGTGTGACGGGAGGAGGTCTGAGGCTCCTTGAGGGAGTCCAGGGACCTTATACCAAAAACTTTGACGTCACTAATCAAGAATGAAGAATGCAATGGATTATAAGACCCTATGGACTCACTCTGCTCAGATGTCACCGCTCCAGAGAGGCGTTCCCAGACCACCCTGTATAAAAACATCATCTACATCACTCTCTACTCTTTTAACCATTTTTAGATTTCCTCAAGCTATTTGTCACAATAAAAAAATGATGCACCTCTTCCGAGATTTCAGAACCCCTTATCCTGGTAAGCAGCCCATCGCCACATCACCAAGGGCACTCACAGGTCCTCAATACAGAAACTAGGTTCCTGGAGGACAGAGAACGGGTGAAGTTATTCTTTGCACTTTGTCTGGCGCTTAAATCTGGAAGCATATATGCCCCCTGAACATGCTCCTTGACTGAATAAATTTTTAAAAACAGGATGGCAGGAAGCTCATTAAGAAGCATGCTTTTGCATCTCAACTTTCTAAATTATGTTAAACTTCAGCTTTTCTGTAGGCGCCTGTTTATAAATAAGATTAGATTCATCCAAAATTGAGTTATTCTTCATGCTTGGTTAGTTATTACTGGGAATTTAAAAGCACTTATTTGGATAATATCCAGGTCATTTGGAATGTGCATCTTCTAAAAGTTGGGCCTGTTAGAGATAAACACCCATGCTGTGCTCCAGGCATAGAAAGTAGCAAAATGGTTCATTTCCTAGAATATCAGATGAAAGGACAACTCCTCCCCCATCCCCTAAATATAGCCTTTCTCTAAACAAAATATTCAATACTTAGCATGAGACTGCATTTGTGTCCCAACACGAGTTTCTGTTAACATACCTCATGCTGCTTTTAAAAATCAGATAGATTGGTTAAATCCTTTTAAGAAAATTAGGCAAGCAAAGATGCCGTTAGTGCGAAATCCATCACATACATAACAGAAGCAGAGTAATTATTTTTAAGGCCATTCTTTTTTATAATGCTTGTCATTTCTGGGTATTAGCTCAAACAGACAAAACTTGGAACCTCTTTAGGAGATGCCCTAAGTATCAAACATAATAAAATTTGTCACAAAATGTGCTGGTGGTTTTTGATCTTCCTTTAATTCATTTGTCAGTTATATATAGGATGACAATATAATTTACTTCCCAAAGACACAGCAGAGTGAAAAGGGCCCCATTAATATGAATAATGATGCCAGGACAACAAACGAGACATATAATTCTCCTAGCTGTGTAAGGTACTAAGCCTTTTTTTAAGCCAGGCTCTGTAGGGTAAATGTGCTGAAATCCTGAAAGTTGACTGTGGAAAAAAATGTTGGAGCTAGATCACGGATCGGTACACTTTCTCTTAAAGGGCCAGATAGCAAATATTAAGCTTTGCAGGCCAAGAGGCCAAATGGGAGATGCTGTATTATGTAAGTATTTACATATTCATTTAAAATGTAACTATTTAAAAATGCAAAAATCATTCTTAGCCACAGGTTAGATTTGGCCCATGGGCCTAAAATGGCCAGCCTCTAACATAGAGCATCGAGGACATTAAATGCTAAGCTCAGAAGCTTGGATTTAATTCTGAGGCCAGTAGCTTCCAGAATGATTTTTATTTTAGGAGTAGAAACTTGTTCTCAAATGAAATCTTATGTGGAAGCCCAATATATATGCAAAACAGATAAAAATGGTTCTGCTGTGTTTGAAATGGGAATGAGAGAAGCAGCCAGCACAACCTCTCTCACCCTCAGCGGCAGACTCAGAGCCCCCGAGGGGTCCTGCCCATCACGATTTTAAAACCACAGCCACAGTCAGTGGGGTGCTATTAAAGACTTCTGAGGAGAGAGGTAAAGAGATCACAGCTGTGTTTCACAACAATCATTCCAAGCGCAGTATGAAGGATGCGTTGGAAGGCGGAATGCCTGGGGGCAGAGGGCCAACAAGGAGGGTCCAGCCTGGGATTGCAAGGATGTTTCCAAAGCAGACATCAGGGGCATAAATGTGGGTCTGAGGGAGATTCAGATATTTACACAGGACCGAATTCATGGGCATTGGTCCTGTGCAGTCTGACATGGCCCATGCACATAGGGACCCACACTTGGTTTAATGCTCTGCTATCACCATATTGAAATTCCCAATTATTTTCCAATCAGGGCACTGCAATTTCACCTTGCACTGGGCCCCACAAATTGTGGCATTGGTCCTGCATGCAGGGATGCCTAAATCCACAGGTGCCTTAGCACACATATCTGTACCTTCCTCCCGCTGTCCTAATGTGTTAGTCCATTTTGCATTGCTATAGAGGAATGCCTGAAGCTGCATAATTTATAAAGAGATTTATTTGGCTCATGGTTCTACAGGCTGTACAAGCATGGCACCAGCATCTGCTCAGCTTCTGTGAAGCCTCAGGAAACTTACAACCATGGTGGAAGACTAGGGGGTAGCAGGCATGTCACCTGGAAAGAGAAAGAGAGATAGAGGGAGTAGGTGCCACACTCTTTTAAACAATCAGCTCTTGTGTGAACTAATATAGCCAGAACTTCCTCTAAGAACTAATATCGCAAGAACTTACCATGAGGGTAGCACCAAACTGACATCTGAGCAGAGACACACAGAGAGTTCCTAAGGTCTTACAATCCGTTTCATCCTTTACTCGATAGCTGTACAAACGTATGTGGTATAAGGGATCCACCTCCATGACTCAAACACTTCTCATAGGCCAACCTCCAACACTGGGGATCTTATTTCAACATAAGATTTGTGGGGACAGACATCCAAACTATATTGTTTTGTCCCTGACCTCCCAAATCGCATATCCTCTTATTGTAAAATAAAATCATCCTTTAGTTCCCTAAAGTATTAATTCCTTCCAGCCCCAACTGAAAAATCCGAAGTCCAAACTTCATCTGAAACTCAAGATACAGCTGTGAGCCTGTAAAATGAAAAACAAGTTATTTACTTCCAAGATACAGTCGTGATACAGGCATTGGATAAACATTTCCATTCTAAAAGGGAGAAATCAGCTGAAAGAAAGGGAAAACAAGCCCCACACAAGTCCAAAACCCAGCAGGACAGACAATGAACCTTAAAGCTCCACAACTATCCTTGGCTCCATGTCCCACATCCAGAGCAAATTAGTTCAAGGGGTGGGATCCCAGGGCCTTGGCAACTCTGCCTCTGTGGCTTTGCAGGGTACAGTCCCCAAGGCTGCTCTCATGGGTTGGAGTTGAGTGCCTGTGACTTTTCCAGGCTGAGGATGTAAGCTGCGAGCAGCTCTATCATTCTTGGGGCTGGAGGATGGCAGCCCTCTTCCTACAATTCCACTAGGCAGTTTCCTGGTGGAGATTCTGTGTGTGGGGCCCAACCCCACATTTCCCCTCCATACTGCCCTAGCAGAGGCTCTCTGTGGGGGTTCCACCCATGTGGCAGGCTTCTGCCCAGGCACTCAGTCTTTTCTGACACATCCTCTGAAATCTAGGTGGAAGCTTCCAGGCCTTTTTCACTCTTGCATTCTGCCAGCATGAAGACTTAGCACCACATGGAAACCACCAAAGCTTTTGGCTTGCACCTTTCAGAGCAGCAGCCTGAGCTATACGAGGGACTCTGTGAACTGAGAGTTGAGCCAGAGCTGCCAAGACGTGAAGAGCAGTGTCATGAGGGAACACAGGGTAGGGTACTCTGGGTCTGACCCCAAAACCATTCTTTCCTTTAGACCTGTGATTGGAGGGGCTGTCTGGAAGATTTCTGAAATGACTTTGAGGCCTTTTTTCCATTGTCTTCACTATTAGCACTTGGCTCCCTTTTAGTCTTGCAAATATCTCTAGCAAGTGGTTGTTGCACAGCTGACTTGTATTTCTCTCCTGAAAATACTCTTTCCTACTCTACCTTGTGGCCAGCTTGCAAATTTTCCAAATTTTTATGCTTTTCTTTCCTTTCAAATATAAGTTCCAATTTTAAGTCATTTCTTTGTTTCCACATCTGATCATAGGTTGTCAGAAGCAGGCATGCTACATTTTCAAGGTTTTGCTGCTTAGAAATTTCTTCCATCAGTCTCCATCATCAGTCTTAAGTTCACCCCTCCATGAATTGCTTGGACCTAGGCATAATGCAGTCAAGTTTTTGTTAAGGCATAACAAGGGCAAACTTTTCTCCAGTTTCCAATATTTCCTCATTTCTATCTGAGACTACCTCAGCTTAGCCTTCACCATCTGCATTTCCAACAGCATGTTGGTCACAGCTACTTAACTGGTCTCTAAGAAGTTCCAAACTTTCCCTCATCTTATTGTCTTCTTCTGAGCTCTCCAAGTTCTAACTTTTGCCCATTACCCAGTTCTGAAACGGTTTTCACATTTTCAGGTATTTTTATATTTGTACCTCACTCCTGGTACCAACTTTCTCTATATAATTAAAAGGGAAGCAGGGCATAAACATTTGAAAAATCTACAGCCTGGCCATGTCATAGAGCAACAGCATTTTCAGGAGAGGAATACAAGTAGGCTGTGGAGCAATCACTTGCTAGAGAGATTTCCCTGACTAATATCTAAGACAATAGAAAAAAAAAAAAAAAAAGCCTTGAAGGCATTTCAGAAATCTCAGAGACAGCTCCTCCCATCACAAGTCCAGAGGCCTAGAAAGAAAGAGTGATTTCAGGAGCGAGGCCTGGGACACTACTGCCCTGTGCCACCTTGGGGGGCTACTACTCCTATCACAGCTGCCCCAGCTCCAGCTGTGGCTCAAAGGGTACCAGGTACAGCTTGGGGTGCCACTTTGGAGAGAGCAAGCCACCATAAGCCTTGGCAGCTTCCATGTGGTGTTAAGTGTGCAAGCTGGCAGAACGAAGAGTGAAGGAGGCTTGGTTCCTTTCACCTAGATTTCAGAGGATGGAATAGAAAGCCTAGGTGCCCAGGTAGAAGTCTACCACAAGGATGGAGTCCTCACAGACAGCCTCTACTAGGGCAGTGTGGAGGGGAAATGCGGGGTTGGAGCACTGTTCTACACATTACATTTTATTAATATATTCATAGAATCCCCACCAGGGAACCACCTAGAGGAGCTGTGGAGAAGGAGCTGCCATCCTCCTGACCCAAGAATAACAGAGCCACCAGCAGCTTACAACTTTGGCCTGGAAAAGCTGCAGGCACTCAACTTCAATCCATGAGAGCAGCCTTGGGGACTGTACCCTGCAAAGCCACAGGGCAGAGCTGCCCAAGGCCCTGGGATCCCATCCCTTGCACCAATGTTCTGGATGTAGGACATGGAGTCAAGGGAGGTAACTGTAGAACTTTAAGGTTTAATGTTTGCCCGGCTGGGTTTTGGACTTGCATAGGACATGCTGCCCTTTCTTTTGACCAATCTCTTCCTCTTAGAATGGGAATGTCTACCCAATACCTGTACCACCATTGAATCTTAAAAGAACTTTTTTTTAATTTTATAGATTAATAGGTGAAAAGAACTTGCCTTGATTACAAGATGAGACTATGAACTTTTGATTTTTCAATTCATGGTGGAACACGTTAAGACTCTGGGGGACAATTAGGAAGAGATGATTGTATTTTATAATGTTAGAAGGACATGAGATTTGGGGACCCAGGGCCAGAATGACATGGTTGGGATATTTGTCCCCTCCAAATTTCACGTTGAAATGTGATCCCAAATGTTGGAGGTGATCCCTAGTTGGAGGTGAGCCTTTGGGTCATGGAGGTGGATTCCTCATGACTAGCTTGGGGCTCTCACGTTTGTAATGAGATCATGCAAGAGCTAACAAATTAAAGAGCCTAGAACCTCCTCCTCTCTCTTTCCACGTGATATGCCTGCTACCTCTTCCTTTCCACCATAAATGTAAGCTTCCTGAGGCTTCACCAGAAGCTGAGCAGATGCTGGCACCATGACTTTACAGCCTGCAGAACCATGAGCCAAATAAACCTCTTTTCTTTACAAATTACCCAGCCTCAGATATTCCTTTATAACAATGCAAAACAAATTAATACTCCTAGCCAGAGGCACATTGCATAATCTCTAAGTCTCAGATTGCCTTTCCTACATGCTGCCTCACCCCTTCACAAGCACTCATAAAACCATCTGTCCTCCCTCTGATTCTTGCATCCTGGAATCACCAGTCATAGCCAATTAGTCCCAGTTCTAAAACTCTCACATGCCAATTCAAATCAAATCTTTACTCATTGCCAGGTGCCCAGCAGGACTACCACAGACCAGGAGCTGCTTTCTGCTGTCCAGCCAGGTAGTCCATGGATACAAAATCCTAAGGGTTTGCTTGGGTTGGGCTTCATCAGGAGTAGACTCTGAGACAAGGATTCAGGTGCCAGTCATGTATTTGTGATGTGATCCCAACAGCCCCAAGAGGGAGTGGGGAATGGGACAAGAAGTAAAAGTAAGCCAGAAAAGAGGGCTGCTTACCTCTTTGGGCCATTGGGACCAAAGCCATTAGAGATCCTCTGAGAGACTGTGGTTACATCTGAGGATTTTTCCCCAACTGGCTGGCAAGTGAGCTCTCAGCCCTCATTGACTGAGTGGTTCCTGGGGTCCCCAGAAATTCTAGCTGCTCCAAACACATGGTGAGCAACCATCTATGACAAAAAAATTGCCCTCAGACAGAAAAAGACACAAAACTGCCACCACATTCTGTAACAGTTTGCAGGTAACTTCTAAAGTGGGCTGAGGGTGGGAAGGTCTAAGCATGGCACCCACAATGTTTGCTCTACCCTCAGGGCCACTGTAAGGAACAACGAATATTTGAGGAAGCAAGTAGATTTTAGCACTCCCAATGTCTTAGAGTATACCTGCTATCATTACTTCATCCAGTTACTTAAAAAATACTGAGCACCTGTTATGTGCCAAGTTCTACTTTCTGTAGAGCACTGTTCTACATGTTGTGGAAAAAGACTACGGAATCATAATTTACAACCAGGCCTTGTCATTGTAATTTGTAATTTGTAAGGAGGTAATTTGTAAAGAAAAGGGCCACACTGCACAAAAGTACTCAGCCACCAGAGGCCAGGGCCACCTCACTCTAGTTTAACACATTAACTCAAAGGCATCCTTGTATCCCTGGGAATTCCCAAGACTTCTTTCAAAATGTTTCTAGGGAATGGGGGTCTGAAACACAAAGAGAAGGCAGAAGGGAAAAAATGTCAGCTCAAAAATACTTATTTGAAAGAAACACAGTAATAGGTGTTTGAATGACATCAGAATATTTTATTCAGCAAAACATTTAGGATCTCTTCATTGACTGAGATTTTTAATTCTTAAAACACATAACATGACCCTTGTATGTCTCTGGTAAGATTATAAAATGGTGCAGCCATTTAAAAAAAAATCTGGGACTTCCTCAAAAGGTTAAATAGAGAGTTACTAGACGACTCAGTAATTCCACTCCTAGGTATATACCCAAGAAAACAGAAAACATATGTCCACACACAAACTTGTATGTAAATGTTCATAGCAGCATTGTTTATAATAGTGAAAAAGTAGAAATAACCCTAGTATCTATAAGCTAGTGAATATATCAATAAAATGCAATATACTCACACAATGGAATATTAATCCACTCAAATGGAACAAAGTACTAGTATGCACTACAACACGGTTAAAGCTGCTAAATCTACTGCGTGATTCCATTTATATAAAACATTGCAACAGGCAAATCTACAGGGACAGAAAGTGGATTAGTGGCTGTCTAACACTATAGGAGGAGGTTGGAGAGAAATAAAAAATGGCTATAGGGTTCAGGGTTTCTTTTGGGGGTGGTGACAACATTCAATTTGTGGTGATGGTTGCACAATCCTGAGAACATCCTAAAGAACGTTAAATTGTATACTTTAAATAGGTGAATTGCATGGTATGTGAATTATACCTCGATAAAGCTGTCATTTAGAAAAGATGTCACAAAGTTTTATTGGAGATTAATCTGCACTCTTCCTGGACACTTAGGATTTATCAGTGAAAAAATAGGCAATATCACTGCCCTCAAGAAGCTGACATCCCCAGGAGGAAAATGGATAATGAAACTTAAGTGGGACATATAATTTATATGTTGTTTTGGAAGATAATCAGCAATGTGGGAAATTAATTAAGCAGAATAAGGAGATAAGAAACTGGGGGTGGCTGACAGAGCCACCATTTTAAATACCGTAGTCAGAGTAGACATCATTGAAAGGGTAACATTTGGCCAAAGGCTTGCAGGAGCTGGCCACGAAGATGTGGGGAAAGAGCATTTCAGGCAGAGGGTACAGTACAAAGACCTGGAGGTAGAAATGTGCTGACACATTGGAGCAAGAGCCACGAGGTCAGTCAATCATCATGAGCAAAGAGAGATTAAGGTCAGAGTGAGGGTGATGAGGTCAGAGAGGTAACTGGAGGTCTTGCAAGCCCCTGTCAGGCCAAGCAAGTGGGGAGACCTGATGATGACTCAGATAAGATGCACAGCTTCAAAGGGATGCAACGTGATATAAGCGGTAGGACAAGTAGAGGCTTTTTGATCCTCAGCTTAGTGGCTCACCCAGCTGGGAACCAAGGCTCTTGTCCATTTCTCCCTGAGTAGAGGAAACACGTAGCCTAAGCCCATTCGGGTAAAGGAGAGGGCTGTATCACGGGGATTTGCCAAGCTCTAGCCCCAGAAAGCAAAACTTAAAAGTCAGGAAGCAGCAGGCTGATGGGAAGCTGCAATTTCAACATCTAATAACCTCGCATGTTTGTAATTTTTAGCTTCCAATTTTTGTATCATCATGGTCAATTACAGGTCACAGATGATTTCCAAAGTGGGCTGCCCAGGGAGGCAGTTGTGCAAATCCATTTTCCATAGTCATTCCACTCCCAGGCTGCTCAGCTCTCGTGATGTGCTTTGGAGCAAACCATGTCAGAGCATTTAGAGGGATAATGAGGAGGAGGAGACCCCCCCCAGTTGCATGAAAAGAAATGGAATCAGCCTGGTGCCCCAGATGGTAGTTCCATCCCTGCTCTGCTAGGTACATGCTGTGTGACCTTGGCTTAGTTGCCTTACCCCTCTGAGCCTTCTCCTTAAACAGAAAAACCAGACCTGACTTAACTCACACGGGATGCTGTGAGACACCTCATCAAACGCACCATGGAAAACATATGCCAGACCTCAGCCATGTGTCTGGTCTTGAGCTCTTTCATTTTTTTTTAACAGTTTTATTGAGGCATAATTTATATACCATAAAATACACTCATTCTAAGTGTATGAATTAATAGCTTTTAGTGAATTTACAGAGTTGTGTAACCCTCACCACAATCCCAATTTTAAGAGTATTTCTATCACCCCAAAAATGATGTCTCTGGGACAATCCTTTGCAGTTAAGAGTCCCATACAGAATAACATCAATTTAATGTTGTTTATGGCAAAAGACAAAAATAGTGATTTACTGGAGTGGATCAGGTGATATTACCATTTGTATAGGTTAAAAATATCCAAATACTGGAGAAGGGCCCAAGATGGCCGAATAGGAACAGTTCTGGAGTGCAGTTCCCAGCAAGAACAACACAGAGGGTGAGTGATCATTGCATTTCCAAACGAGTTTTTACTGCCCACAGACCAGGAGATTCCCAGACTGAAAAGCACCGTGAGTTTCCAACGTGGCTGTTTCAGCCATCACCACAAGTCTCCACACAAAAACTCACACAAATCTGGGTGGCCATTTCAACTGGCACCTGGAACGCCTGGGAGACAGAGCCACCCATTCAACTGAAAAAGAGGGGGCTGAAACAGGTAGCCAGGTGATCTGGCTCGGTGGGTCCCACCCCCACAAAGACCAGCAATCTGAAACACTCTGGAATGAGAGTTTCACAGAAAGTGCAACTGGACCCGGGATAGTCCAGCTCAGTGGGGGAAGGGCATCCACCATTACCGAGGCAGTCTGCCATTACTGAGGCAGTCCACCATTACCGAGGCAGTTCTAACTGTACCTCTAAACAAACTGAAAGGAAGTTTACACAGCAGCTGGGCAGAGCCCACGGCAGCTCAGCAATGTCTCTACTGGCAGACTGTGAGTAGACTACCTCCTTGCTGGACAGGGCATCTCTGAAAAAAGGCAGCAGCATATCAGTAACTTATAAATAAAGCCCCACATTCCTAGGATAGAGCACCTGGGAAAAGACGTGGTTAGGAGTTCCGCTGCAGCAAACTTAAATATACCTGCCCAGCAGCTCCAAACGGTTCAAAGGAGCGCCCAGCACAGCACTTGAGCTCCTATAAGGGAAAAGACTGTCTCCTAAAGCAGCTCCCCAACCCCCATATACCCAAAGAAACACTTCATAAAGGAGAGCTCAGGCTGACATCTGGCAGGTACCCTTCTGAGACAAAGATAAGAGAAGGAGAAACCAGCAGCAACCCTTACTGTTCTGCAGCCCCCATGGGTGATTCCCAGGCAAGCAGGATCTGAAGTGGGCCTCCAGCAGTCCTGCAGCAGAGGGGCCTGACTATTAGAAGGAAAACCAAAAAATAGGAAGAAATAGTTTCAACATCAACAAAAAGGACATCCAGAGACCCCATCCGAAAGTCACCAACTACAAAGACCACAGGTAGATAAATCCATGTAGATGGGAAGAAACCAGCACAAAAAGGATGAAAACACTAAAAACCAGAATGCCTCTTCTTCCCCAAGGGATCACAACTCCTCACCAGCAAGGGAACAAAGGTGGATGGAGAATGAGTCTGATGAATTGACAGAAACAGGCTTCAGAACGTGGGTAATAACAAACTTTTCTGAGCTAAAAGAACATGTTCTAACTCAATGCAAAGAAACTAAGAACCTTGAAAAAAGATTAGATGAAATGCTAATGACAATAAACAGCTTAGATAAGAATATAAACAACTTGATGGCACTGAAAAATACAACACCAGAACTTCACAAAGCATACACAAGTTTCAATAGCCGAATTGACCAAGCAGAAGAAAGGATATCAGAGATTGAAGATCAACTCAATGAAATAAATTGAGAAGGCAAAAGGAGAGAAAAAATGGTGAAAAGAAATGAACAAAGCCTTCAAGAAATATGGGATTATGTGAAAAGACCTAATCTACATTTGATAAGTGCACTTGATTGTGACAGAGAGAATGAATCCAAGCTGGAAAACACTCTTCAGGATATTATCCAAGACAAATTCCCCAACCTGGCAAGGCAGGCCAAGATTCAAGTCCAGAAAATAGAGAGAACACCACAAAGATATTCCTCAAGAAGAGCAACCCCAAAGCACATATTCATCAGATTCACCAGGGTTGAAATGAAGGAAAAAATGCTAAGGGCAGCCAGAGAGAACCTCGGTCAGGTTACCCACAAAGGGAAGCCCATCAGACTCACAGTGGATCTCTTGGCAGAAGTCCTACAAGCCAAAAGTGAGTGGGAGCCAATATTCAATATCCATAAAGAAAAGAACTTTCAACCTAGAATTTCATATCCAGTCAAACTAAGCTACATAAGCAAAGGAGAAATAAAATCCTTTACAAACAAGCAGTTGCTCAGAGATTTCTTCACCACCAAGCCTGTCTTACAAGTGCTCCTGAAAAAAGCACTTAACATGGAAAGGAACAACCAGTACCAGCCACTCCAAAAACATACCAAATGGTAAAGATCATCAACACAATGAAGAAACTCCATCAACTTGCTGGTTGGGCAAAACAACCAGCTGGCATCAAAATGACAGGATCAAATTCACACATAACAATATTAACCTTAAATGTAAAGGGGCTAATTGCCCCAATCAAAAGACACAGACTAGCAAATTGGATAAAAAGTCAAGACCCATTGGTGTGCTGTATTCAGGAAACCCATCTCACATGCAGGGACACACATAGGCTCAAAATAAAGGTTAGAGGAAGATTTACCAAGCAAATGGAGAGCAAAAAAAAAGCAGGAGTTGCAATCCTAGTCTCTGATAAAATGGACTTTAAACCAACAAAGATCAAAAGAGACAAAGAAGGGCATTACATGATGGTAAAAGGATCAATGCAACAAGAAGAGCTAACGATCCTAAATATATACATACCCAATACAGGAGCACCCAGATATATAAAGCAATTTCTTAATGACCTACAAAGAGACTTAGACTCCCTACACAATAATAGTGGGAGACTTTAATACTCCACTGTCAATATTAGACGGATTGACGAGACAGAAAATTAACAAGAGTATCCCGGACTTGAACTCAGATCTGGACCAAGTAAACCTAATAGACATCTACAGAACTCTCCACCCCAAATCCACAGAATATACATTCTTCTGAGCAACACATCGCACCTACTCTAAAATTGACCACATAATTGGAAGTAAATCACTCCTAAGTAAATGCAAAAGAACAGAAATCATAACAGTCTCTCAGACCAAAGTGCTATCAAATTAGATCTCAGGATTAAGAAACTAACTCAATACCACACAACTTCATGGAAACTGAATAACTGGCTCCTGAATGTCAACTGGATAAACAATGAAATGAAGGCAGAAATAAAGATTTTCTTTGAAACCAATGAAAACGAAGACAAAACATACCAGAATCTGAGAGATACATTTAAAATAATGTCTAGAGGGAAATTTATAGCAATAAATGCCCACACGAGAAGTGAGGAAAGATCTAAAATTGACACCCTATCATCGAAATTGAAAGAGCTAGAGGAACAAGATCAAAAAAACTCAAAATCTCAGAAGACAAGAAGACTGAGTTTCTCAAAAATACTCAGAAGACAAGAAATAACTAAGATCAGAGCAGAACTGAAGGAGATAGAGACAAAAGAAACCCTTCAAAAAATCAGTAAGTCCAGGAGCTGGTTTTTGAAATGATCAACAAAATACACAGATTGCTAGCCAGATTAATAAAAAAGAAAAAAGTGAAGAAACAAATAGATGCAATAAAAAACGATAAAGGGGATATCACCACAGATTCCACAGAAATACAAACTACCATCAGAGATTACTACAAACAACAATATGCATATAAACCAGTAAACCTGGAAGAAATGGATAAATTCCTGGACACTTGCACCCTCCCAAGCCTAAACCAGGAAGAAGTTGAAACGCTGAATAAACCAATAACAAGGCCTGAAGTTGAGGCAGCAATTAATAGCCTACCAACCAAAAAAAAAGTCCAGGTCCAGATGGGTTGACAGCCGAATTCTACCAAATGTACAAAAAGGAGCTGGTACATTTCCTGCTAATGAAACCATTCCAAACAATGCAAAAAAAGGGAATCCTTCCCAAATCATTCTATGAGACCAACATCATCCTGATACCAAAACCCAGCAGAGACTCAACAAAAAAAGAAAACTTCAGTTCAATATCCATGACGAACATAGATGCAAAAATATTCAATAAAATACTGGCAAACCAATTGCAACAGCACATCAAAAAGCTTATCCATCATGATAAAGTAGTCTTCATCCCAGGGATGCAAGGCCGGTTCAACATATGCAAGTCTATAAACATAATCCACCACATAAACAGAACCAAAGACAAAAACCACATGATTATCTCAATAGACAGAGAAGGCCTTCAACAAAATTCAACAGCCCTTTATGCTAAAAACTCTCAATAAACTAGGTATTGAAGGAACGTATCTCAAAATAATAAAAGCTATTTATGACAAACCCACAGCCAATATCATACTGAATGGGCAAAACCAGGAAGCATTCCCTTTAAAATCTGGCATAGACAAGGATGCCCTCTCTGACCACTCCTATTCAATGTAGTATTGGAAGTTCTAGCCAGAGCAATCAGGCAAGAAAAAAAAATAAAGGGAATTCAATTAGGAAAGGAGGAAGTCAAATTGTCTCTATCTGCAGACGACATGATTGTATATTTAGAAGACCCCATCGTCTCAGCCCAAAATCTCCTTAAACTGATAAGCAACTTCAGCAAAGTCTCAGGATACAAAATCAATGTGCAGAAATCACAAGCATTCCTATACAGCAATAACAGACTTACAGAGACCCAAATCAACTGCTACAAAGAGAGTAAAATACCTAGGAATACAACTAACAAAGGATGTAAAGGACCTCTTCAAGGAGAACTACAAACCACTGCTCAAAGAAATAAGAGAGGACACAAACAGATGGAAAAACATTCCATGCTCATGGTTAGGAAGAATCAATACTGTGAAAATGGCCATACTACCCAAAGTAATTTATAGATTCAACGCTATCCCCATCAAGCTACCAATGACCCTCTTCACAGAACTGGAAAAATACCACCTTAAACTTCATATGGAAACAAAAGAGAGCCCGCATAGCCAAGTCAATTCTAAGCAACAAGAACAAAGCTGGAGGCATCACATTACCTGACTTCAAACTATACTACAAGGCTACAGTAATCAAAACAGCATGGTGCTGGTACCAAAACAGAGATATAGACCAATAGAACAGAACAGAGGCCTCAGAGGCAACGCCACACATCTACAACCAGGTAATCTTTGACAAACCTGACAAAAACAAGCAGTGTGTAAAGAATTCCGTTTAATAAATGGTGTTGGGAAAACTGGCTAGCCATGTGCAGAAAACAGAAACTGGACCCCTTCCTGACACCTTACACTAAAATTACCTCCAGATGTATTAGAGATTTAAACATAAGACCTAACACCATAAAAACCCTAGAAGAAAACCTAGGCAAAACCATTCAGGACATAGGCATTGGCAAGGACTTCATGACTAAAACACCAAAAGCATTGGCAACAAAAGCTAAAATAAACAAATGGGATCTAATTAAACTCCAGAGCTTCCGTACAGCAAAAGAAGCAATCAGTAGAGTGAACCAGCAACCAACAGAATGGGAAAAAATGTTTGCAGTCTACCCATCTGCTAATATCCAGAATCTACAAAGAACTAAAACAGATTTACAAGAAAAAAACAAACCCATTCAAAAGTAGGTGAAGGACATGAACAGACACTTTTCAAAAGAAGACATCTATGAGGCCAGCAAACATGAAAAATGCTCATCATCACTGGTCATTAGAGAAATGTAAATCAAAACCACATGGAGATACCATCTCATGCCAGTTAGAATGGCAATTATTTAAAAAATCGGGAGACAACAGATGCTGGAGAGGATGTGGAGAAATAGGAACACTTTTATACTGTTGGTGGGAGTGTAAATTAGTTCAACCATTGTGGAAGACAGTGTGGCAATTCCTCAAGGACCTAGAAATAGAAATACCATTGGACCCAGCAATCCCATTACTGGGTGTATACTCAAAGGATTATAAACCGTTCTATTATAAAGACACATGCACATGTATGTTCATAGCAGCAATGTTTACAATAGCAAAGACATGGAACCAACCCAAATGCCCATTGATGATAGACTGGAGAAGGAAATTGTGGCACATATACACCATGGAATACTATGCAGCCATAAAAAAACTAGTTCATGTCCTTTGTAGGGACATAGATGAATCTGGAAACCATCATTCTCAGCAAACCGACACAAGAACAGAAAATCAAACACCACATGTTCTCACTCATAAGCGGGTGTTGAACAATGAGAACACATGGACACAGGGAGGGGAGCATGACACACTGGGGTCTGCTGGGGAGGGTTAGGGAAAGGACAGCAGGGGGTGGGGAGGTTGGGGAGGGATAACATGGGGAGAAATGCCAGATGTGAGTGGAGGCAGCAAACCACATTGCCATGTATGTACCTATGCAACAATCCTGCATGATCTGCACATGTACCCCCAAACCTAAAGTACAAAAAAATTTTTTTTTAAATCCAAATATTAGCAATTTCATAGTTTAACCATTTAAAAAAATATATAAATACAGTACTATAAAATTGTAATTTGCATATCAACTCAAATACTATATATGATTGCCCATGAATTGCTTACATTACGAATTTATACATTATAATTTATATAGAAAACTGTGTATGTTGGACTTTGTGAGTGATTAAAGGGATTTGTAATTTTTTTAAGGAGGAAATTTTGACTATGCTCAGTTTTCACCTTAGGCACTGTCCTTAGAAAGAAACCTCCACAAGGGGCGCCCACTTTGATTCAGTTCAAGCTATGACCTTCAATTTGTAGTTGAAAAAAAAATAAAGCTTAGAAAATGTAGATAAGCTATTCATGAACTGCCAACCACACTGTCTCAAGACATGTGAATACAGCTTTATAAGTAGAAACATCTTTTATCTATAGCATAGAAAGATCATGGTTTGTATTTTCATGCTTACTTTTTTTTTTTTTTTTTTTTGGAGACAAAGTCTCACTGTGTCACCTAGGCTGGAGTGCAGTGGTGCGATCTTGGTTCACTGCAACCTCCACCTCCCAGGTTCAAGCGATTCTTGTGCCTCAGCCCGCACAAGTAACTGAAATTACAGGCGTGTACCACCACGCCCGGCTAATTTTTGTATTTTTTGTAGAGACAGGGTTTCACCATGTTGGCCAGGCTGGTCTCAAACTCCTGGCTTGAAGTGATCTGCCCGCCTCGGCCTCCCAAAGTGCTGAGATTACAGGCATGAGCCACTGCACCCAGCCGCATGCTTACTTTCTTGTCTCTATTCTCCACTAGTGTCTAAGCTATGTGAGGAAAGATGTGAAACCTTGTTTGCACTTCTGTATCTCCAGCACCTAGATACACAGCATTTGCCATATGGTAGATGCTCAGTAAATACTGAATCATTGAAATAAATTTCATGGAGGAGAAAGATTCTGATTCATGTATGTAAACAACCCACTCCTACTTGGCCACATACACACACAGGAACTGGCATCATCACAGACACTAAAAAATTGTTTGAGAGCAATGACTGCATGAACAGATCCAAAAGGCATTTATGTCAATGTATGGCAGATCCATTGTAAGCCAGCTCAAGTCTAGCAGAGACACTTCCCACTCGAGAACACAGAACAGCCTGCCTTCCAGCACCAAAGTCAGGAGTTTCCAATCCCAAACCTGGGAGGGAAATGAATGCTGAGAGAAGAGGCATTGCAAAGAGTACCATGCCACAATGGGTGGGCACCTGGGGTCTTTAAAGAGTCAGAAGCCAGACCTGTGGCCAGAAAACGTCTAGAGGGAAACTGCCCAGAGAAACCAGAAGACAAGGAGCTGGAGCTGGTGCAAATGTTGCTGGCCAGGCTTCCCAAGGTTTGCAGTCAAGAGAGAGCTGTGGTAATGTAGGAAGAGCTGTGGTAATGTAGGAAGACCTGGGGTGCAGGGTAGGAACATTGCTACTACTCAAGTCTAGGCTACTTTATACAATCCCATGAAGAAAAGATGCTACAATCACCATCACCACCAGAGCTCTTCCTCAGCTTCCCCAAAGGGGAGAGGTATCTCCAATCTAACTGATCAAAATCTAAGACACTGATTAAACAGGGTGCTAATGGGCCGGGTCACTGCATTAAAAACATGGTTGGTTCTTTGCTTCCTGCCTCCAAGTAGGAGTGCAGACTTCTGCACTGGTAAATATCAGTCGCGGTCTCTGCTCCTAATAAGGCAGTTCTGTATCTCCCATGGGGTGTCTGCTTTTAGCACATAACTCCCCCAGGAAACTCACTCATGAGGCTGGGAGAAGTGACTGGCATTTCTAGGTTCATCATGCTATTGAATGTTTTAAAAGTCTGGCAGAATCTCCAGCCTGCCTAAAGTGTCCAAAATGGTAAACAGTGATCAACTATGGAGGGTGGGATACAAGAGAGAAATGGGTGCAGGGGTTTTCACGTTTTCACTTTGCATATATACTTTGGGGTTTTTTCATGTTTTACAGTAAGCCTATGGTACATCATAATGTAAAAATAATTTTTCAGGTTAGAAAATGGCATGTGATATTAACCCAAATTTAAAAGTCAATAACCAGCATTCTGCCCCAAACAATTGTATAACACTTATGAAAACCGTACGCCTCCCCCTATTTGCGAAAACCAGGATTAGCTTCCTACATGCTGCAGCTAATTCAGATTTAATGTTAATTCACCTCTCAAGTCCTCAGTTTTCTCATCTATGAAATAGACATAATCATGCCTGCCTTTATGAAAATGCATAGTGAAATAGTCCTAAGACATAAAGGGATAGAATGTATGTCTTCATGGTAAGAATGTTTGGCATTGACCAGGAAATAGGCTGATTTAAAGTGGTTGGTCTGTATACACACACACACACACACACACACCCACAGGAGGCCGAGGTGGGCAGATCACGAGGTTAGGAGTTCAAGACCAGCTTGGCCAATATGGTGAAACCCTGTCTCTACTACAGATACAAAAAATTAGCCAGGCATGGTAGCACATGCCTGTAGTCCCAGATACTCGGGAGGCTGACGCAGAAGAATTATTTGAACCTGTGAGGTGGAGGTGCAGTAAGCCAAGATCATGCCACTGCATTCCCACCTGGGCAACAGAGCGAGACTCCGTCTCAAAAATACACACACACACACACACACACACACTCTCTCTCTCTCTCTCACACACAGCTGTTTGGAAGAGGTTTATTTATTGAATAAAGTACCTTCACAGCCTTCCTACACTTACAGTTGAGTATAACTCTGGCATATTATGCTTAATGTCAGTTACACAAGCATAACCCTACACACAGAAAGTACTCACTACACATTTGTGGAATAAAGCACTGATTATATAAATAGCCCTGCTAGAGAGATAACATAATCACCATTTTCAGAGATGAGAAAGCTGAGGCTCAAAAAGGCAGTGGAAGAACATCCGTGCTGATGGAAAAACCAATTTCAACCAAACTCTTCCCTGTTTCTACAGATTGAAAGACAGAAGAGAAGGAGGTAGAATAGGAGATGAATTGGTGCTAAGCTCAAAGTCAGGAGGAGAGGCCAGAAAGGAATAAGAGAAGGAAGAAGCTCCCGGAAGCCAGGTGGTAAATTGCTACTTGAATTAAGTTGCAGAAATTTAAAGAATGCCATTTTGGTAGATAAATGTGTGAGCTGCTTATTGTCAAGAAATGAACACTGTGTATCTTTTTGTTTCCTTACCTGCCAAGGCAACCAGAAAGCTTTGAATCAGATTCATTGCTTCAGTAACAATCAGTCCAGGGTTTAGAAGCACCTGCTCTTTCTTTCCCTCCCAGAGGAGCTGTTTTCTGCTTTGTGCTTCTCTGTGCCGCATGGAAACACCCAATCCTCACCCTAAACATGAAGCAGCATGGGAGAATTTTCGCGTAGTGTATTAATTGGCCTGTTCTTTGATTCCTTTTATTTCACTAGCCCTACACAGATCATGGGAGTAATACCAACCATAATTAGGCATCATAAGTATAATGATTTCATTAAAGTTCTTTTAATGGATTTGGACATGTACACTTTATCACCTTGTGATCATTGGAGGTGCTGATTTACAGAAACAGAGCAACTAAAGGTAATTTCCTATTTGGCCAAAGTCAGTCGACCTCCCCAGGGCCTCCAATTACCATATTTCTTCCTGGAATCAGGTCTCCCTTCTACTCAGAAGCTGCTGCAAGTTCCAAGCTATTACGATGGACTTTAAGCTTGCACAGGAGTCATGAAGTTCTAATTTCCTCATTATACAACCTCATCTGTCAGCTGTTTTCTGGTGAGCCAGCCCTGTTCTTTAGTGTAGGTAATAGGCATGAACATATTAGCGAGCAGAGAGGCAAATAAACATCTAAAAATGATCAGGCTGTGAGAATCTTCTATCAGATAGTGTTACAGGTCAGAGGACACCAGAGCAAACCATGGACTGAAACATGGAGAAAAGCCTGAACCCCACTTGCCCTCTTTCACTCAGAATCACAATGACAGCACTAGGTAATTTCTTCTGCTACACAGAGTCTCATAGCGTTCTTTAGACAGTGCTGTCAAACTTGGTGAAGTAAGCTGATAGCATACCATCTATTGAGCACCTAGGAGGTGTGCTACAGTGTGTGAAGGCTTTAAAATATTGACTTCTTTTGAAATCAGGAGAATAGTTTACACCAGGCACATTTACTCATTCATTCAGTCTTATTTAAAGAGATTACAACATGCCTGGCATGCTGTAAGCACCATATAAGTGTTAGTGACCATCTTCTATTCATTCATATAATAGCTCGATGTCTATGTTGAGCCAAGCACCATGTAAACATCAGAAGTGCAATTGTGAATGAGACAGATACAACCACTGCCTTCAAGTTGTTTGCAGTCCTGTTGGGAATAGATGCTATATAAATTAGTCTATATATATATTGATGTTATTGTCATTGCAATGAATGTAGTGAAGCCGTACAAAGATAGAATAAAGGATGTGATCTAGTCTGGTGTAGAAGGAGAGGGCAGTGAGAAAGTGATCTATAGGTTAAGACTCAGAAGACAGCCAGGTGAAGAGGTAAGAGGAAGAATGTTTCAGAAACATAGAATAGCATGGATGGAGGTTTTTATGCAGGAAGGAGCTGTATAATAAACAAGGAAAGGGATGGTTTGTCTCAAGCTTAATGATCAGTGATAAGGAGGTAGCCGACATAAGATCACACAGGGCTTTGTAAGGCATGGTGAGAGTGTGGATTTCATCTGCTCAGCCACAGCCAGCCATTGAAAGACTGATGACTGGTCAGTCAGGGATTGGCTCTGAATGACCAATCATTATGATTTATATGGCTTCTAAGTGAATTGATCAATAAACAATCCATCCCGAAATGTTTATTTAGAAACTACTGTATGAAATTCACTTATGCAATGATGAAGAAAGCATGAGAAATCTCCCATTATTTCCCAGATTATTTAAAAGAACTGTTTGGCCAGAGTACAAGGTTCAGCAGAGACCTGGAGGAGGATGAGGTTGAAAGGAATGCAACTTAAAATGCTAAGACAAGGAATTGGATTTTAGAATTTTTTCTTTCTTTTAGAGAGGAGAAAAGAAGGACAGGGGGCAGGAGAAGTTAACCTTGATTGTCTCTCATCTACCAGGCATTTGTACTGGATATTTTATACATAGATCATTTAATAATCAAAACTCTGAGAAATTAATTAGGCATCTCTGCCTATTTACCCTCGACATCAAATTTTTAGTTCTGAATACAAAAAAGGAGAAGAAATTGTTCAAGCTGAGCTTAAGATGCTGACCACTGCCTTCCCATCATCACCTTTGTCTAAAACATTCCAGCCCTGCCTACATCCCTGCTACACACTGATATCCCCACCCACACAGCTCCCAGCTACAACTGACCACCTTCAGGCCTCTCACCCAGGGAATCTACCCCATAGACCAGGGTGAGGTGATCACGTTCACTCTAATGAGGATCTGAACCAAGTGAACCAGAGTTTGAGTCAAGTAGGAGATGGTAGGAATTTGAAACCAAAGCCAGAGCCACATGAGTCAAAGCTGAAGTTGTGGAGAGCAGAGGGGATCTGAGCAACAGAAAGCTCAGCTGCAGAGATGCAGATGAAGAAAGCAAGGGGCACAGAAAAAATGCAGCAACAAAAGGCCTCATCATAGCCTCATCAGCGACAGAGGGCATAAACTCAGCTTTCCAAATCTTACACCCTCATACTGTGTTCAGTTATCTATTGATCTGGGTAACAAACCATCCCAAAACTGAGCAGTCTGAAAGTCGTATTATTCTTATTTCCCACATTTCTGGGGTTGGTTGGGCTCAGCTAGGTGGTTCTCACTTGAGGTCTGTCCCATGGCTGCCATCAAACAGAGGCTGCTGCTGCAATCAATGGACAGATGGATGGATCACTTGCATCTTGGAGGCCTGAGTTGGGAAGATCACACAGGTGAGGCAGAAACAACTCGGGTTCCTTAGGCATCTTTTACTATCTCTTCATGGTCTTTCTACATGGTGTCTCCTTCAAGGTGGTTTCAGAAACCTGGAAATCTTCCTGGAAGCTGCTGAATGCTCCAACGGCCTGTGTCTGTCAAGAGAGAGCCGGGCAGAAGCTGCATTGCCTTTAATGACCTAGCCTAAGAAGTCATGAAGCATCACTCCTGACGCATTGTATGTTCAGCAGCAAGTTATGGAGGCCAGCAGTAGTTTAGGGGAGGTGAAAAAGACCCACTCTATTGTTGAAGAAATATCAGGAAATTTGCAGAGAGGTTTTTGAACACCACGGCCTATCTACATGTTTTGTCTCTTGCTCTTTGATGCCTGTGAGATGCTCCTTACTTCTCCACATTAAAACACCTCTTTACTAGTGACTAGTGAGGATCGATTTTCATACAACCAAATGGGTCCTGATCAAAACACAAGATATACAAGCATACTTCCTGTTTCGTTTTGTTTTTTTAGATAGTCTTACTCTGTTGCCCAGGCTGGAGTGCAGTGGTACAATCTCGGCTCCCTGCAACCTCTACCTCCCAGATTCAAGATATTGTTTTGCCTCAGTCTCCCGAGTAGCTGGGGATTATAGGTGTGTGCCACCATGCCCAGCTAATTTTTTATTTTTAGGACAGGGTTTCACCATGTTGGCCAGGCTGGTCTCAAACTCCTGATGTAGTAGCTGCAGCAAGTTATCCAGAAGATCTAGCTAAGATCATCAATGAAGGTGACTACACTTAATGACAGATTTCCAGTGTACATGAAGCAGGCTTCTCTTGGAAGAAGATGCCATCTAGGACTTTCATAGCTAAAGAGAGGTCAATGCCTGCTTTCAAAGCTTCAAAGGAATGTGTGACTCTCTTGTTAGGGGCTAATACAGCTGATGACTTTAAGTTGAAGCCAATATTCAAGGACCATTTCGAAAATCCTAGGGCCCTTAAGAACCATGCTAAATCTACTGTTGTTCCGTAAATGGAACAAGAAAGCCTGGATGACAACACATCTGTTTACAAATATTTTAAGCCCACTGTTGAGATCTACTCCTCAGAAATAAAAGAGTCCTTTTAAAATATTACTGCTTATTGACAATGTAGCCTGGTCACCCAAGAACATTGATGGAGATGAACAAGGAGATTAGTGTTGTTTTCATACCTAATAACACAACACCCATTCTGCAGCCCGTGAATCAAGGAGTAATTTCCATTTTCAAGTTTTATTATTTAAGAAATACATTTTATAAAGCTATAGCTGCCATAGTTAGCGATTCCTCTGATGGATCTGAGCAAAGTAAATTGAAAACCTTCTGGAAAGGATTCACCATTCTAGACACCATTAAGAATATTCATGATTCATGGGAAGAAGTCAATAGGTCAACATTAACAAGAGTTTGGAAGAAGTTGATCCCTTGCCTCATGGATGACTGAAAAGTTCAAGACTTCAGTGGAGGAAGTCACTGCAGATGGTGGAAACAGCAAGACAACTAGAATTATAAATGGAGCCCGAAGATATGACTGAGTCGCTGCAATGTCACGATAAAACTTTAACAAATGTGGAGTTGCTTCTATAGATGACCAAAAAAAAAAAAAAAAGTGTGTTTTTTTTTTTTCTTTTGCAGTGGACTCTACTCCTGGGGAAGATGTTGTAAACGTAGAAATCGCAACAAAGAATTTAGTTTATTACATAAACTCAGTTGAAAAAGAAGCAGCAGGGTTTGAGAGGATCAACTTCAATTTTAAAAGAAGTTCTACCATGGGTAAAATGCTATCAAACAGCAATACACACTACAGAGAAATCTTTCAGGGAAAGAAAAGTCAATCAATGCAGCAAACGTCACTGTTGCCTGAGGTTAAGAAACTGCCAGAGCCACTCAACCTTCAGCAACCAGCACCATCATCAGTCAGCAGCCAACATCAAGGCAAGACTCTCCACCCGCAGATTACAAGTTGCTAAAGTCTCAGATGATTATTAGCAATTTTTGGCAAAAGAAAAAGTATTTTAATTAAGTACTTACATTTTTAGACATGATGCTATTACATACTTCACAGAGGACACTGTAAGGCTGGGAGCTCGGACACGCCCATCCCCTCCCCGCCTAGAAACCACGTCACCACTCCACGCCCACTTTTGCACTCAGCACGCAAATCTGCACTCAGTACTTAGCCGACGGTTCAAAACCCCCACCAAAATTTAAAAGAAGCCCAGCCGAAACCTGCCTAATAGCATTTTGCCCCGTCCGGGTCCAACTCCCTCTGGGCGGCCCACTCATTGGAAATCCCGCCTACCTGCCAATGGCAGCTTGCCCTCGCCCACGTCCTGCTTCCCCACAACCAATCAAAACGCCTCCACTCCCTATAAAACGCCACGCCCAGCGGAGTCAAGCGCGACTTCTCCGGCTCCTCCTGTCGGACCGCAGAACCTCGCCCAGGAGTCGATTAAATTTCTTTATTCCAATAACTGGCCTCAGTTGCCTCATTCGAACCTTGCTTGCTTCATTTAAACCTTACAGACGGTATAGTGTAAACATAACTCTTTTAACCCCTGGGAAACCAAAAAAATCTGTGTGACTCTCTTCACTGTGATATTCACTTCATTAAAATAGTTTTTTTATTGCCATATTTGCTTTGTTCCAGTGGTCTGGAGCCAAACCTGCTCGATATCTAAGATATGCCTGTAGTTCCTTATGCTCAGATCGAGTATTCATACTCAGGCTTGCCTAGTTTCAAAAGCCCATGTTTTTCTTATTGCGCACTGTAGTAGTAAGTTTCTGGACCACTGTGAGGCATTACATGGATGTAGCTGTCATCCAGAGCAGACACGGGAGCTCTAGGATGGACCGCTGAAGGGTTTCCCCAGCAGTGGGATCTAGCACTGTGTGAGTGAGTGAGCTATCTGAGGATAACACCTAGGAAGCAAAAAGTAGAGAGGAAAGTACGGAATCATGGGGAAAGATGTCACGGAGCAGCAGAATAAACAGCGGCCAGCGGCAGATTAGGGGTCCAGTTAGAGAGCTGGGAGACCTGAGAGCCACACAACTGAGAGAGAGATTCACGAAAAGAAGGGCTACCACTATTATGGAAAGATTGGTATAGGAGTGAGAACACTTTTGTTTGTAAGTGACAGAAACCTCAACTCAAACTAGCATGAGAGGGAAGAATGGAAGAAAAGGGAGGGAGGGAGGGAGGAAGGGAGGGAAGGAAGAGAGGGAGGGGAAGGAAGGAAAGGAGGGGAGAGAGGAAAGGAAAGGGAGGGATGGACAGAAGAGGAGGGAGAGAAGGGAGGGAGGGGAGGGAGGGGGAATCTGGGGAGAAGGATCCTGAGGTAGCTTATAGATGCAAAGGAGAATTTTAGGAATACAGGCAGATTAGGGGATCTCAGTAACTAAAAACTAACTTCTCACATGTGTTCTCTCTCTCTTTCTCTCTCTCTCTCCCCCCCCACCTCCCTTTCTCTCTCCCTCCCTCCCTCTCTCTCACTGCAGACAGACTCTAAGAAGCAGAGAATTTGGTTACCAGCAATCACATATTCACACCCTTCTAGGTCCATGAAACAAAGACAGGAGTGACCTCCCTGCTAGCTCAAATTAGAAAAGATAATCCTGGAGAAAGACTCTGATTTCTCCAACTGTGGCCATTTCCACCATGAAGTCATCATGACAGCTAGGGATGGGATACTCAGGCTAGACCAGTGCAGTTAAGGGGCAGAGTCTTTTTTAAGAGAAAGTCTTTTTCACACCAGGACAGTCAATCAGAGTTTCCATAGAAGTCATAGGAGAGGGAGGGCTCAGAAGTTTTTGTGTCAAGGAGTGACCTGTTGTAGCTGTCCCCTCTGTCCCCTCACTTTCCACTGCAGCCAGCTGGCCACCCATATCCCATATATCCACCTTCACCCACTGGTGGGGGCAAATGTCTCCAAATCCAAATTCCGCCCCTCTTTTGACTGTCCTGGTCACCCAGTCTCTGACGTGGATTTTCCAGTCATGCAAAGATCTCTCACCAGCCCTCAAATCCTACCTCATAGTCTAACGAGTCCATGAGTCACAGAAATCCCCCAAGCTGCCCATATTCTCTCCCCATTTCCCAAATCGTGCCCCAGACTGAGCTTGGAACTTTGAAACCTGTCCTATGCTTCCGGCTTTGAACATGCCCTTCATGTTTATTTACTGCCTGTTCCTGACCTGCGTCCTGTACATGCTCCCACTCAGCCCTGTCCTCTTTAACCCAGCTCAGGTTGACCTTGATCAGCAGCATCCAGAGCTCACCCGCCACCTGACTGTCAACCACTTTTCACCCTAGTTCACCTCCTCACCCTGCGTCTGGGCCAGCATGACAATGGCCCCATTACAGAGCCAGCAGTGACTGTTTGCCAAGAAGAAATGAGGACTCTCAGGCATGGGAGTTTCTCAAGCACACACAAACAATACTCCACCTAACTTCCCCATCCCCAGAGACCGTCCACATGAACAGTAAAATCCAGCCTCAGAAGAAACAGCCTCAACAAGGCTAGACACCAGAAAGTTTTCCATTTGAGGTCACTTTCCTTACCTCCTTCAAGTCTTTGCTCATCATCTTGTCAGTGGACTGGTGGACCCATCCTGATTACCTGTTTAAATTAGCACCAATCTCACCCCCTCCCACCACCATTCCTGATCCTCTCTTTTCCTGCTCTATGTAAATATCAGCTTATAAAACACTACATAGGGCCAGACACGGTGGCTCACACCTGTAATCCCAGCATTTTGGGAGGCCGAGGCGGGCGAATCACTTGAGGTCAGGAGTTCAAGACCAGCCTGGCCAACATGGTAAAACCCCGTCTCTACTAAAAATACAAAAATTAGCCGGGCATGGTGGTGGGCACCTGTATTCCCAGCTACTCGGGAGGCTGAGGCTGGAGCACCATTGAACCCAGGGAGGCAGAGGTTGCAGTGAGCTGAGATCGTGCCATATTGTGTTTGTTGTTGATCATCTCTCTCCTCTCCTAACTCCTGCTAGAACCTGAGTTCCATAAGAGTAGGGGTAATTAGGATGGCTATTAAAAAGAAGAAAACAACAAATGTTGCCGAGTATGTGAAGAAACTGGAACCCCTCTGTGTTGTTAGTGGAAATGTAAAATGGTACAACCACCGTGGAAAACAACATGGTGGTTCCTCAAAAAAAATTAAATATAGAACTACCATATGATCTAGCAATTTTACTTCTGGATATACACCCAAAAGAAATAAAAGCAGTGTCTCTAAAAGATATTTGTACACCCATGTTCATAGCAACATTATTCACAAGCACTGAAAGATAGAAGCAATTCAAGTGTCTATTGATAAATGAATAAACAAAATGTGGCATATACATTCAATGGAATGTTACTCAGCCTTAAAAAGGAAGGAAATTCTGATACATCCTAAAACATGGATGAACCTTGAAAACATTATGCTCCGTGAAGTAAGCCAGACACGAAAGGACAAATTCTGTATGATTTCACTCATATGAGGCACCTAGAGTAGTCTAATCCATAGAGATAAAAAGTAAAATGGTAGTTTCCAGGGGCTGGGAGGAGGGGAAAAATAGTTAAGTTGTTGTTTAATGGGTACAGAGTTTTAGTTTTGAAAGATGGCAAGAATTTTGGAGATTGGATGCACAGCTATTTGAATATACTTAATACTGTTGAGCTGTGTGCTTAAGAATGGTTAATATGGTAAATTGTATGTTATGTATATTTTACCACTATCAAAAATATTTTTTTAAAGGGGTTATTTATCTGTTCATTCACTGATGAATCACACGTGCCTAGAAGAATACCCCCAAAATAATAGGTATTCAGTAAATATTTGCTAAATAAATGCCAGAAACTTCAAAGGAGTCCTCATAGATACTGATTAGATAGGACCAGACAGAAAGTACAGAGTTTGAAATTTTCTCTCCAGACAAAGAGTGGATCATCTTGAGAGACAGTCAGTGAGTATCTGAAAAGACTTTCGGAGATACCTCAATCCTGGCTCATTTTAGGCAGTGTAGCTTTTTCCTGGTACAGTCGGGCAAAAAAAGCGTTAAAAGTCTGAATAATGAAAAAGTAAAATGCAGTAACAAACTCTTAAATCATGCAGGAAAAAAGAATAAACATACTGAATAAAACATTCAGTGATACTGATTTTCAAAAATACTAGCTTTCCCAGAATTAAGGAGAAAAAGACAATGACAAAAATTACAACAAAGAAAATAATAGAAATGGAGGATGGAAAATGACAAAATGCAACATAAAGATAACCTATTCATTTTCAAGAGATACCAGAACAGAAGCAGTAAGGAAAAGAAAATAATGCTTTCCCAGACTAGAGAAATAATCTGTAAAAAAGTTATAAGGATATCTACATTTCAGATATCTGATTTCAGGTATCAGTGAAGAGATGAATATCAAGACACAGTCTGGAAAAGTTTGTGACTTAAGAATTTTAGACGAGACAACTCGCCGTTTTTAGTGTAGAAGGATAAACGAAACCATTTTCAACAAAGACTGAGAAAATGTGCCACCATGCATTCTTCCAGAATTAAAAAACCACTTGAACACTAACTAGTCAAGACATTTGATATAAACTTAACAACTCAACTTTGGGGAAATCAAGATATTAAAAGACAACAGTGAGTTCTGCAGTCAGCCAAAAAGGCTGTATGTCGAAGTAATGCTTGTAAAGTCTTTTTATAAAATAATGCAAATGTCAAAAATTATTTTTAAGAAAAGATAACCTAATGCAAGACACTAGACTGTGTTAACAAAACCCAAGAGGCTGAGGACAAGAGAAAAAAAAATATGCTCACACTGCATATTAAGGAGAAAAAAATTGAAAATACAATTTCACGTTTGATTATAAAAATTAGAAAATCATCAAAGAACGTTTTTAAAAATCTTAATAAAAACCACTACTCTGATTAAAATATATCTTCCAAAATGGCTTTTTTAAGTAAACATAGTTCTCTAGTTTAAAATGAAGCAAAGAAAAATAATGAGGCATAAAAATTAAAAACATGACACAAAGCTAAGGAAATAATATCAAATAGTTTTAGAAGTAAATGCCAATATGTAAAGTTTCACTATTTAAAAAAAATTCCCAAATTAAGTCAAAGACAAAATCCAACTGTACAGTTTTCAAGGGCACAATTGAAATGTCTTTCTATGTTAAATATAAAAAGGGCAAATGTGTATTAGCCAAATGCAAATTTTAAAAGCATAAGTACAACATTCATATCAGACAGAGTATGTTCAAAGCAAAAACATATTGAACAGGACAAGAAAGATTGTTATATATTGATAAAGTCTAGGTTTCTTAATGAAGATTCAACTGCCATATCTTAGTCTGTGTTCTCTCAGAAGAGCATGAGACAAAGACTTAAATACAAGGACACACAGAACATTAATTACAAAAATTGACCATATCCTGCACAAAAGCAAGAGTCAGCAAATTTCAAAGGATTGAAATCACGCAAAGTAAGGTCTCTGACTACAGCAGAATTAAGCTTGAAATCAGGAACAAATAATAGCAAAAATATTGCCATATGTTTGGAAAATTTTAAAATTGAAATACACTTCAAACAACCCATAGGTCAAAGAACAAATCACTAAGGAAATGAGAAAATATTTTTATGTGATTTACAACGAAAATAAAACATATCCAAATTTGAGAGATAACTAAAGTCATGCATATATTAGACACAAAATACAAGCTGAAAATCAGTAAGCAAAGCATTTAGTCTTAAAACTTTAGAAAAGGAATAGCAAATTGAACCTGAAAAAAATAAATAAAAGGAAGGAAATGAGAACATTAAGAGCAAAAACTAATGAAACTGAAAAGTAGATGCAACAGAGAGCCTCAAGGTAGAGAAAGTTTTCTTACATCATACTCAGAAATTACTAAGCAAATAAGAAAAATAAAGTGGTAAGTTTGACTTGATTACAATTAAGAATTGTACTCATCAAAAAATACCATAAAGATTACAAAAAGGGAAGTCAAGAGAAGTTATAGCAAGACAAGTTCAACCCAAAATATTTAAAGAATATCTATAAATTAATAAGAAAAAGACAGTCAACCCAATAGAAGAATGGGTAGGAGACTTGACTAGTTACTTTCCAAAAGAGAAAATCCTAATTTCCCTCCCAAAAAAATATGTTAAAAGATGATCGATCTTGGCCGGGCACAGGTGGCTCACACCTGTAATCCCAGCAGTTTGGGAGGCTGAGACAGGTGGATCATGAGGGCAGGAGATCAAGACTATCCTGGTCAACATGGATGGTGAAATCCCGTCTCTACTAAAAATACAAAAATTAGCCAGGTGTGGTGGCACGTGCCTGTAGTCCCAGGTACTCGGGAAGCTGAGACAGGAGAATTGCTTGAACCCAGGAGGTGGAGGTTGCAGTGAGCCAAGATCACACCACTGCACTCCAGTCTGGCAACAGACTGAGATTCCGTCTCAAAAATACATACACACACACACACACACACACACACACAAATTAGTCTGGCATTGTGGCACATGCCTGTAATCCCAGTTACTTGGGAGGCTGAGGCAGGAGAATCACTTGAACCTGGGAGTTAGACGGTGCGGTGAGCCAAGGTTACCACTACACTCCCAACCTGAGCAACAGAGTGAGTCTCTGTCTAAAAAAAAAAAAAAACTATCTTATTAGTCATAAAAGATATGCAAATCCAAACCACAAGACGCCACTACACAGCCACCAGCATGGCTAAAAATAAAAAGTCTGACCATGCCAAAGTGTTGACAAGGATGGATGCAGTGGAAGCTCTCCTACAACGTTAGTCAAAGTGTACATGGATACGGCTACTTTGAAACAGTTTGTATTATACCACTGAAGTGTAACACACAAACCCTCTTACCCAGTAATTTCACCCCTAGTAATGCATGCTCACATGCATCAAGAAACATAATAGAGTGCTTGTAACAACATTATTTATAAGCATAAAAAACTGAAAACAAACCATTCAACCCCATTTCACCATTTATTCATTATCAACTCTTTAATCCCAAAGCTGAAGAGACCCATTAACAAAACAACCCATTAGTACTCAAATGAACAAATAAATGGTGGTATATTCATGTAAATGAATAAGAAAATATATTGCAGTATATTCATATAATGAAATAAGCAGCAATTAAAATGACTGAACTACAGCTATACGTTGTAAATAAATCTCACAAAGATAATGTGAAACCAAATAAGCCAGAAAGACAAAAATAAACTATATTATTCCAATTACATAAAGTTCAAAAAGCAGACAAAACTAAACTGTAGTGTTTAGATACATGTATGTAGCTGGTAAAATTAAAAGGAAAAGCAAAATTAAAATTAAAAGGAAAATTAAAAATCTAGATAGTAGTTAGTTTGAGGGGAGAGAGGAACAACAACTGAATAGAGGCATAAAAACTATTTCTTGGAGTGCTAGCAATGACCTGCTTCTGCATCTGGGTAGTAAACACAAAAGTGTCCTCTTTGTGATAAATCATCAAACTGTGAAGACAAAAATTAAAAATAAAAACAAATTTTTAAAAAATTTCCTGTCATATATGGCCAAATCTCTACTCAAGGACAAATTTACATAATTCTATGTTTTACTCTTAAACAAAAAGGAATATAAAATATTTGCTAAACTTAAAACTCAAATCTTAGCTATAAAAAATAAATTCCGGAAAATTAGAGAAACCATACAGTAATTTATTTAGCATATATCTCTTAAATGCCTTCTCTACCTTTGACACATATAGATTAACAACAACAACAACAACAACAAAAAAGTAGTGATTTAGAAAACTGAAAAACACACAACACATACATACCGTTTTGGTTCAGTTTTTCACCATCAACAGAAAGTAACTTGTTGATCAACTGGGTATACAGTTTTATTCTGAATTACAGTAACGCAATTCATATGTGGCAGATTATTAAAATCTCACCCCTCATTGCAGCCATGCCCTTTGCAATGTGACTTTTTAACTCCTGTCATGAAGAGATTGAATCTACTTTGACTTAATTCTGGCCAAGAGAATATGGCAAAGATGACCTTGTGCGGTTCCAAGCCTATGTCTCAAGAAACCTTCCTCACTTCTTCTCACTCTCTCTTGAAACCCTGCCATCATCATGTGAGCAAAGCCAGGCCAGCCTTCTAGAAAACGAGAGACCATGTGAAATAGAGATAAGCCACTGAGTTGAGGGAACTTCTTGATCAACCAGCCCTGAGCTGGCCTGGCAGCTAACCGCCCAGCCAAAACCATAAGAATCTTCCAGCTGAACTCAGTCCCAATCGCCAAACCACAAAATCATGTTGAGTTTTCTAAGGAACTACATTTTGAAGTGGTTGCTTATGCAGTAAAAGCTAACTGATATACATTATGGGGACAAATTAAACAAGCTATTGTCTGAAAATAAGAAGACCCAGCAGTCTTATGTGAGTGCTTGAGTATTATCATAGGAATGCACACTTTCATTTATCCCCACATCATATGGTTCTTTTTTACTGTTGACTCACAAATTGTGCTGTAAGCAAAAGTGTAAGGTTAAGTTCCAAGTTGACTCAAGGAGAATGGGAGGTTCCTGAATGTGTGAATATAAGGATAAGTAAGGAGACATTTCAGTTTGTTTCTGTCAGTATTGATAAATCAATTTTTCATTTTTAGTTTGCAATCACAAAATATATCTGCAGAAATAAAAATAAACCTTTATTATTGACATTTGTGTAGAAAAAAATAATTTATTGTAGATCTGACACTAACTCCTAACCTTTTTTTGTCATACTGAAACAATTTTTTCGTAATATAATCTTTCAAATGCAGTGCTTCTAACAGTGTAATTGTTTTATGCCAGGAAATACTGTAGAAAGAAACTAGGTAACATATATGAGCTTTTTCACATAAAGAAGTTAGTTTCTTTTTACTCGTAAAAAAGCATTAGGTATAATTCTCTGCTAATCAATTTGAAATCCTCAGTAAAGTAAATTTGGGCGATTTCTATATCCCTAAAGAAGAGCTGAGAAGTTGAATGACTCCAGCAAACCATTAATTGTGTAAAAAATATTTTTTAAAAGAGAGAGAACCTATATTCTTAGGATTAGAAGTACCAAAATCCAAATTTAAACTCACCTTGGGAATTTATTAGAAGGATAATGGGGCAACCCATGTAACTATAGGAATGAGAGCCCCTCCCCAGAGCTGCATGTCAAGGGCAGCTGCAGCCACATACTAATGCCATCTGCACTCTCTTCACTGTGTGCAGCTTTCTGTATTAGATTGTATTAGATTCATTCTGTTCTTCACATGGCAAGCATCCAGTTGAGCTGTAATTCCTGACTTCTCATACCACGGGTCCCACAATCAAAAGGGGGGTTCTTTAGTCCCCTTACTTCCAAATCAAAAAATTCTTGAAAAGACTTGATCAGCTAAAGCCAAGGGAGCAGACTCCCATAGAACATACACAGCCATTAGGAGCCCACCAGTGAATACTGGAGTCGTTCCTGAAAAGGGGAAAGCTATTATATAGTTACAATGAATTATTTGCATGAGAAGGGCAAAACCCAAGCCATTTTATAGGCAGATTCTTTTAAATCTGTAATTAGAGAATTATAATAATAAATAAACTTTTTCAGAACCCAGGGAAAAAAATAATGTAAAAGACTACCTCCTCTATTTTTCTAAGTTAGCAGAACTGAATACCAAAAATAGAAAAAATAATTTCAACCTCTGCTCAATTTCACATTAGTTGAGTTGCAAAATAACTAATGAACTGTTATCATATATAATTTAAATTAAAAAGGTGAAAAAACAACAGATATTTCTATTCTGAGTCAGGATGCTCATTGTTATCTTAACATTATCCTAGAAGTGCTGGTAATATAAGGAAAAAGAGAAAGAAAAGGAGGGAGAAAGAAAAGGGAGAGAAGGAAGAGAGAGAAAATGAAAAAAATAATGTTGCTAAATACTCAAAATTATAGTTATTGCAAATGATGCCAGTTTCTACTTAGAAAGCCCAAGTATTGACTCTAAAGTATTAGAACTAACAAAACAGTTCATTAAATTTAGTAGTTACAAAATAAATATTTTAAATGAGTACCTTCCTATATATAAGCCATAATCTGAAAAAAAAAAATGAAAAAAATGGAGGAAATTCTATTCACAGTTACAACAAAAATATAAAAATGTCCAAAAATAAATGTAATTATCAACAAGTAAAACTTTTATGAAGAACACATCAAAACCTTACTGAGGCCATAGCATATGGCCCCTTCCCTCCACAGAAGAGAAAGTGACAAAACGCTCCTGAGGGCAAGACCTAAATACATAACCATATAAATTATCCCAAATCAATTATAAATTTCAAGCAACTGATAAGATTATAAGAATAACTCTGAAGTTTAGAGAATAAACATCTGAGAAAAACCAAAAAAGTTTTTTGTTTTTTAAAAAAGAGGAAATATTGACTAGAAGAATTAGAGACAGGAAACATTGTCAAAAAGTAAAACATTATATACAGTTTCAATTATAAAGCCACTTGGGTACTGTACAAGCTTAGACAGATCAATGAACACAATAAAAAGCCTTAGACATAAATATTTAGTATATGATAATGGCAGCACTTTAAATCAATAGGAAAAGACTATATTCATAAGGATTGCTCAAATTATTTAGCTACTTAAAAAGGAAAAATCCCAAGAATACTATCTTGTACTATTCACATCCCCAGATAAATCCCAGATGTATTAAAGATTTATAAATGCAGGAAATGAAACTACTAAAGTGTCAAATGTGTAGTGTTTCACAGTCGGCCTTTGAATAACACAAGTTTGAACTGCACAGGTCAACTTATACGCAAATTTTTTTCAACCAAACATGGATTGAAAATACAGCATTTGAGGGATGAGAAACCCAGGTATACTGCAGAAGCAAACTAAATACAGCCTCAGAAGGACTCTGTACTTCAAGTCCTTGTGGATGAACTGTAACCTAGCTTAAAAGACAAGACTGAGAACCTAACTTAGGAGTATGCACCTGTAACAATAACTGAATCTTGACCAATTCCAGCAGCCATGCTTCAGCCACTCAGAGTGCTAAGTGTTCAAACTGTGCTCAAATAAGGCAAACGCCAACCTGTAACCAGTCCAGCTGTTTCTGTACCTCACTGCCGATTTCTGTAGGTCAATTCCCTTTTTTTGTCTATAAATCTGTCCACCACATGGCTGCACTGGAGTCTCTGTGAATCTCCTATGATTCAGGGGGCTGCCGATTCACAAACTGCTCACTGCTCAATTAAACTCCTTTAAATTTAATTCGACTGAAGTTTTTCTTCTATCAATACAAAGGGCTGAATTTTGCATATTTTGGTATCCTAGAAGGTACCAATCCACTGCAAATACCAAGGGACAACACACACATATATATACACACATACATATACACATCTATATGTGTATATTTAAAACATCTATACATGTACATATGTGTGTATGCATATACACACAAATGTGTGGTATATACATATATACACACACATACACATACAGAAATGTTTATGTTTTAGTTCTAAGCAAGCAACCAACGTAAGGAAAACCACTGTAAAAACTAGATTGATTTTGCTACATAAAAATATAATATTTCAGCTCATTGTGGTAGCTCATGCCTGTAATCCCAGAACTTTGGGAGGCCAAGGTGGGAGGATCACTTAAGGCCAGGAATTCGTGACCAGCCTGGCCAACATAGTAAAACCCCTTCTCTACTAAAAATTAAAAAAAATAATCCTAGTGTGGTGGCATGCACCTGTAATTCAGGAGGCTGAGGCAGGAGAATCGCTTGAACCCAGGAGGCAGAGGTTGCAGTGAGCTGAGATGACACCACTGCACTCCAGCCTGCGCAGCAAAAGCAAAAACTCCGTCTCAAAAAATACACATTTTATACATATATATAATTTTATTATTATATTATATATATTAAAATGTTATATATGTTATATAGAATATTTCAATATGTCAAGAAACACTACAAAGAAAATTGGAAGGCAAATGACAAGTGAGAAAATAATTAAAATAATTGCAATGTGCTTACCAGAAAAAGGGTTAATATTCTTAAATTTTAAAGACCTCTTACAATTTAGCAAGAAAGGAATGGGCAGTGGTAAATTGAAAAGAGCATATAAACAAAGAAATCATGAAACAGATAACCAAAAATACATAGAAAAATGTTAACCCTTACTCTTAAACAAATCAATGAAAATTAAAATAATGTGTCTCATTCAATGACGCCGTTTCTCACTCAGTAAACTAATCAAAAATGCTTTAAGTCCAGTCTTATGCACAACGTCAAGACATGGGAATTCTCAAAACTCATGAAGGTACAACTTGATAGTACTTTCCAGAAGGCAGCTGAGCAATGCACATCTTTGTACTCTATTTTTTCTACTTTTATGAAATATAAAATTTTTCATTAAAAATTAGTTTTTAAAGTTCATATGCTTTTTAGCTAGTCATTTCACCAGGAAGAATTTAAAGAAAGTAATAAATGATATGCATAAAGGTTTATGAAGACATGATGGATGGCGACGGCGATGGTGAAGGTAATAGGGATTTGAGATGAGATGCTTTTGCTTCAAATCAAAGAATGTCTTTGACTTCTTTTATCTGCATCATCTGTGCCCCCCAAATGGCTAAATAAAAGAAAAATCCTGCCCAATAGGCAGAGAGCTCAAAAGCTTCCAACACTAATATTATCCCAAGATCCATTTGTATAATAAAATCAATATTTTATATAGTCATCATCCTTGAACATCTTAGAAATCTCTCCTAAAATTTAGTATCCTAGAGAAATGACAATTGGTACCTTTTCTACTTCTTTGAGATGATAGTCATGACCTAGTGAAGCCCTCCTTGACCTTCACCCTTCCTCAAAAGCCTGTGTCTTGACCTTTCATGGCTCTGGGGCAGGGGAACAGAGAGAGTGGAAATCATGTGGGATAGGACTTTTTTATTAAGGTCAGTCTAGAGCCAAGTCCCAGGCTCTGTGGTTCTGGTTCAGACCCCTAAACTGCTGAAGTTCACTTTATTTACATTTACTCAGATCTCTTATTAAAAAAAAAAAAGAGAGAGAGGCTTGAGATTAACTAAGAGCCCTGAGTTCATAGGCTGATGCACAATAACAACAAATGTTTATTTAAAATGGCAAATGAGGCCTTTGAAACAGAATGAAGGCTCACATAGCAATCAAATAAAACATGGTCAATTTTGACAGACTGGGGCACCATTGTTCTTGGCTAAGTGAAAATTTAGAAGTGTTAAATATCATTAAAAGGCTCTGTGCTTTTTCTAGAAAAGGGCAGAAATCGATAGAAAGTCTCTGTTGTCTGAGAATCCTTTCTGAGAGAAACCCTGTTTCAAAAGAACCGTCTATGTCTCTTCTGGGCTCTCTTTACCTTGGCTCATGTCTGAGAGCTTGGATGGATAGTTCTGGGGTGGTCTTTAAAAAACCGAGTCCAGCTTCTGTGTAGATGAGCGCAGAGAGCAAAGCTTCTCAGTGTTTATTAGAGTGGGCTCTAAAGCCACCCCTGAACCTTTACACCAGCTGACTTCCTCCAATATGAGCAGCCAGATTGTATGAGATTGATAAAATTAGATGCTTTCTGGCCTTCTACAAAGGCTGAGGAAAAATATAGGTTTTGAGCAGCCCTTGGAGTGGTGCCATACCAGGGCCATCTTGGATTTCTCCCAAGAATGACTGGGAGGAGACAGCAGGGATGGGATCCCCAGCAGAAGAGAGAGAATACCAGATGGCCAGACAGAAGGAAGATAGATTTGGTCAAGGAGAGTTAAGACTCAGCTTTGAACACCTGCCAATCCCAGAGAGTAGTAACACCAGCTCACAACAGTACCCGCCAAGTACAGCCTTTCCTAATCATACATCTCCTCTCTCCTCAATCTCAGCCCTGGGGAAGCCACAAGTAACTACTGGGGAGATGGGGAGGGGAAGAAGGAAAGAAGCCAAGGCGGCTGGAAGAAGAGAAAAGCTTTAACTTCTCCCCTTGCTGCAACTAGGATGCTGTATGTGACCCATTGGCCAGTGCTCCTGCCTGCAATTCTGAACCCTAAGGAAGTGAAGCAAAGATGCATTTACAATTGAGAATGCATTCACCGCAGCAGTAACCAGCAGCCTCATCCTAACCAGAATGCCCCTGTGGTCCTTGCTGCCAAGCTTCCTGCCAGATTCTCAGCCTTCCAAATTCTTTCTGTTACCCAATATCCCACCGATGAATTCCTTTTCCACTTAAGTGAGTCAGGACTGTTTCCTATGGCTTGCAACTGAAGCCACCTCTTTCATATCCAACCATGCTATTTTTAGCTCTTTTTGACTCTTACCTCTCAGGTACAGAGGCAGAGCAACTCAAGACTGTATGGCATGAAGCATAGACACACTCGTACCGGGGTCACATGAAGAGTGCTTAATAAAAGGACCATTTGCAAAGGTAGGGACAGGTTATAGGGAAGCTTTCAGGGACAGCGCAGTACCCCAGATTAGTAACAATGTGGTCATTATCTTTTCTAGGCTCAAAATCATGAGGAGAGAGAACAGATACCAGAACTAGAAGGAGAGAATTTCATAAAAGGAGCCACCTTGAGGGGAACATTTACCTTCCATTGAAAGGCACAGCCAGCCTGAGGCAATGCCTCCAGAGGAATAGACACCCTGAGCACACCCTCCTCCCTCCAAACTTCTGATCTCCTGATGTTGACTGGACCCGCCTGGCTGAAGCTAGAGGGCACAGGAACCTGCTCATGCAATCGATCAGAGTCACCCTCCTGGGAAGACAGCAGAGCAAAGGAGGCAAAGATTTGCTCTGGGTGGTGAAGAGGCACTTGAAAGGCACTTGGCAAAACCACCTAAGACAGAAAGAGCTGCAGGTGATCCCAGTATGCCCTCGGGGTATTAACCTAACCTGGCCTCTAGCATCCCAGTCCTATCCCAGACAACTCCAGGTCAGAACTCCACCAAGATAAAAGAACATACTTACAAGGCATTGCAGTTCTTTGCCTTTGCTTCCTTGATCTGTCCCAGGACTGCTTTGCAAGAGCACCTACTTCTGCATCATCATGTCCATTACTTCCGTATCATCATCCCCATTACTTCCTTCAGTCTTTCCCACCATCACAGTTCCATTCCTTCTTCTATAGCATGAAGACTCCTGCACACACAGCTGAGACATTCTCAACTGAGGACAAATCTAAAAGTTTTGTTTCTGCCAAAAAGCCAGGGGATATAAAACCACAGTGAGACATGGAGGCAGCCAAGAGACATAAACCTCAGATCACAGGGCACTCAGATCCAAGCAACAAAGCAGAGCAACAAGCCCTGTGAGCCAATTGTCATCCTGCAGGTAATTGTCTGTAGGCATTTTTCTGAGAATATTAGAGGAAAACAAGATTCCCTTGAAAACACAGTTCAGAAAAAGTCTGTACTTGACAATATGAAGACCGTAAGCAATTGCAGACGGAGAGACTGAGAATTCTTTGAAACTACAGAAGTATAAAATACTTTGATACAGAGAAACAACCCGTATAACATAGACCATCATGAGATGCAGAAGCAGACTGGGAAAAAACACTGACCTAGGATTCATCTATTCAACTTTCTACAAATATTTATTGAGCCTTGTGGGCACTGGACTAGAATTATAAAAGGCCAAAAGAGCTAGAACAGAATGCTTTCCCTAGCTATATCTAATTAAGTCTTTTATCTTTTCCCCAGGGAAGAAAGGTTGGAAAAACAACAATAGCTACCATTTCCTGGGCATTTACAATGTATCAGATATTGTCCTGAGCATTTCCCATTTATAGGTCTCTGCGGCTCTAACAGATAGGCAAGTACCATTCTCATCCCCATTTTACACATAGGGCAAAGAAGGCAAGTAACTAGCAATGAGTCACACCAAAACAGATGATGCACAGAAATAATAACAGAACTAGGACAACAGGCTTTAGTATTTCACTAGATGTATAATGCTTTACATAATAAGAGGTGTGTATGGGAGGGTATGGGGACATAGCAGAGGGAAGGAGAAATGCATGCTACCCACAGACGCTTTATCAAAGGGTTCAACGAAGCTTTCAGTCTAACTGATTTCCCCTTCCGTGGTTATTTTCTTCATTAACTGGTCCTCTGTGCACTGACTATGTTTTGTCAGAGATTATTGATGCTTGGACATTTAAATCAATTAATGCATCAATTTCAATTGCTCATCTGTCAAGAAAGCCAAGTTTTCTTTCCAAATTAAGGCTAGAAGGACGGCGAGGGCAGGAAGAAGTATGTATTTGGAGAAGTATTTATAGTTATATATAAAGGAGAAGCATTTATACTTTGTCAAGATAAAAAGAGTGATTATCTGAATTCTTTATCTAAACAATCAAGAGAGAGTTCAGTAGGGGCTCTGGATGCAGACTGGCTGGGTCTACCTCCCAGCTCCAGCTCTTCCTAGCTACAACGCTTTGAGAAGAGTCCTTAACCTTTCTGAACCTCACAGAGATAATAATAACATGTGTTAAGAGCTCAGTTAGTTGGTATTTAACCACCATTGCCTATTCTCTGAGACATGCTGACCAAGCCCACGACACTAGAATGTTCAGGGCTAAAAAGCTATTCTCTGACACACCCATTCACTTCAGCTTCTAAAAGCTGAGTTGTTTAACCTTGCGTTGGTTCCAAGCCTGCTAACATATAATCACAGATTTAATTAAATATTATATATAAGAATCAACGCCTCTATGAAAACTGTGTTTGAATACCATGCACAAGGCAAATCACTTTTTAAAAAATTCTACAGAATTCAGAGTTTGGGAAAATAAGCTTGGGAAAAATAATAATAAATAGGTTTGGGAAAAAACAAATTCTAGAAGCATTCCTGCCCTCAGATTTCATCACAGGTTAAATTCTTAACCACTTCAAAGAAAGTTAAGTCAGGGATGAAAAACAATGTGTAAACTTAAGCAGAAAGGACACATTGGTACTCAAGGAAAACACCTGGACCCCCACATCAAAAGACTATGAATGCACGTACAATTATATGCTTAAGTTAAAATTAAATGCTTAAAGTGTATGTAATTTGTATGATTTCTTGCCTTAATTGATTTTTTTTTCAGTTATCTAGCCAAATAACCATTCTAGATAAGAGGATTTTGATACCTACCTCAAAGGGATATGGTGAGAATTAAATAGGAAAAGCCAGCCAGGCATGGTGGCACAAGCCTATAATCCCAGCTACTTGGGTGGCTGATGTGGGAGGATCACTTGAGCCCGGGAGTTCGAGGATGCAGTGAGCTATGATTACTGTCACTGCACTCCAGCCTGAGTGACGGAGTCAAACCTGTCTCTAAAGAAAGAAATTAATTTTTTAAAAGTCCAGGGGCCAATGCTGGCACACAGTAAGCCCTCTTTAAACAAAAGCAGCTCAAAGCCTCACAAAGCACACAATAAATGTTAGCTATTTAGCAGGAGTAATAGCAGTCTGGTTCTGTCACTACTTAGTGCAACATCTACCAGTCATTTTGCCTCTTGTCAACAGTAAATGGAAGCATCTGGACTAGAATGAGGGATACCCAGACTTTAGCATGCATGTAAATCACCTGGGGATCTTTCTAAGCTGCAGACTGATTCATAAGTCTGGGTGTGGCCTGAGATGTTGCCTTGGTAACAAACTCTCCCAGGACACTGATGCTGCTGGTCTATGGTCCACACTTCCAAGGGCCTCAGAATCATCTGGAGGCTTGTTAAAACACATATGACCAACTGGGTGCAGTGGCTCACACCTGTAATCCCACCACTTTGAAAGTGTGAGGCAGATGAATCACTTGTGAAGTCAGGAGTTCAAGACCAGCCTGGCCAACATGGCGAAACTCGGTGTCTGTTTTAAAAAATACAAAAATTAGCCAGGCATGGTGGCATACAACTGGAGTCCCAGCTACTCTGGAGGCTGAGGCAGAAAAATCACTTGAACCTGGGAGATGGAGGTTGCAGTGAGCCTGGGCAACAGAGCAAGATGCTGTCTCAAGAAAAATGAACACACACACACACACACACACACACGTGACCATGTTAAAACACAAAAACTAAGAGCTTCTGAATCTAGGTCTAGGGTAGAACCCAAGAATTTGCATTTCTAACAAGTTCCCAGGTGGTGCTGATGCCACTGGTCTGGAGACCATGCTTTGAGCACCACTGTCCTAGATGATTTCTAAGCACTCTTACAACTTGAAGCAGAGACTCAGAACGGTACTTGATCATTTCAAGCAAAAAAAAAAAAAAACAGTGCTGTTGTTGTGTTACAGATGGAGGAGACCAGGCAAGCTCGCAGTCTTCCTAATCACCAGAGGCCCTATCTGGAATCAGAAAGATGATACAAATCCTAGCTCTCTGCCTCTCTACAAGTCACTTCACCTCTGAACTGTATTTCTCCACAAGTCAATAGGGTTCCTTTTTTGACTTATTTTTTGCTTTTTCCCCTTTCCTTCCCTTCTCATCAAGAGGCCCACAAGAAAATCTTCTTAATGGGGGTGGGAACAAGACTTTGGCTCTAATCCTAGTGTCTTGACAAGCTCAGAGATGCAAACATCACTTAACGTGACAAGCAAACCATAACTGCAGTGAGAAAACACTGTTAGTCAGGTAAAGAGATAATGTGCACAGAACATGCTGAGCAAATAACAGCCCTTTGTGAATCAGCATTAGCATAATTACTGAACATTGGTAATTGCTAAAATTATGTTCACTAGGATCATTTATAATTCTAAGTGAGAGGTTTCTTCCACGTATTCTCTCAGCAGGGAGGTGAAAGTGGCTCACCAGCTGGTGTTAGACTCTCAAAAAAGCGCTAGTTGTCTTCCAAAGACATCCTAAGCATAGCCTTCAAATGGACTGTCATCATCACGTGGGCCCCACACTCTGCCCGGAATTTCCTGCCGCTCTATCGTTGTTCCAGTTGTATATTTCCTCTGGAATCCCATCTATTCTTAGTTCAATGTGTCCAACACTGGCTGGTCAGCAAGACATATGTAGTAAAATATAGAAATTTATGTAGTAAAATGTAGAAAGTAGGGTTTGTATCATGGCATGCAGCAAGGGCAATGAAAGCTGGATCCCCTGTCCAGGTGGAACCGCTTTAAAGTCAGATTCAGCCAGAGAGCTACCACCTGCTACTCAATGCAGGGCAGGATATGAGTCCTCCCGTCCCTGCAAGAGGGCCAAGAGGTTAACTGGTTGTGAATAGCACCTTGCAGAGTGTAACAAAGGAGAAGAAACCTTAAACCCAGCACACTATGTGTATCCATATCGTAGATGGAACTGTACAGGTATGTAAAGCAATTGTGTAAAATGTTACCTTTCGGCATATTAATAGACACTGAGAATTCACTCCCATTAGTCCCTGGCACTAGGATGCAGATGATGGAAGAGAGAATTCACAAGACAACCAGAAGAGGATCCAGAGCTTCACAAAGGAGAGAAGGAACTGGAGAAATCGAGGCAAGATGATGGCCCCTTAGCAACTCATAACTAAAGGTCTCTCAATTGCATTATGAAGCAAACATCACTCCATCCCCTCAGGCGAGAAACCTGCGAATTGTCCTCACTATTCCCTCTTCTTCCCCTGCACTCTATCTCCCACCAGCACTTAAGTCTTCCCCTGCGCTCTACCTCCCACCAGCACTTAAGCTATATAAGCACATTTTGCCTGTTTTGTTTACTGCTTTATCCCCAGAGCCTAGAACAGTTGAATTAAATAAACTGAATGATTAAATCAGTGAGTCCTGACAGCTCTACCTCCAGAAAAGATCTTGCCTCTGTCTGGGTTTCTCCTTTGCCGCTGCTAATGCCCTAGCCACCATCATTTCTCACCTGGCCAACTGCATGAGCTCCTACCTTGTGTTCCTCTTCAACTCTTGCCCACTCTGAGCTAGACTCCTTGCAAAATCCAGGTATTATAACATCCAGATCAGATGACACACCTGACTGTCATAATCCAGATGCTTCCCCAAGTGTAAAAAGTCATTTCGGAACTCCTCTTTGCTAAATCAAGGCCTCTCCTAAGCTTATATCTCCGTTTGCTGAGAGTTGGGCCTAGTATATGCCAGGCAGTATTTTTTGGACTTTGCAAAGCCTGCCTCCTCTGAAAGCCCAGTTCAATCCCACCTTTTCTGGTATGTCGTTTATGACAATCTCTGCCCAAAGTCTCTCTCTTGGTGCTGAACCTTTCTGTGTCCTACACATTTGGCATTTAGCCTTTGCCACTCCATATCACAGAATGACCTTTTCACTGGTTTAAAATTGCTAAGGAATGCACTGTGCTTTTCTAGTCTCAAAGCGATTTTCTAACTAGAAACATACAAGCTTGCTTGTCAATCACTGTGATTTTCACCCCCATTTAACAGGTGAAACTGAGTTCCAGGGAAACTGCTCAAAATCACAGAGAATTAAGTGGTAGAATTGATATTCAAACCCAGGACTTCAGACTTCTGTCTCTATGTATCAGGTGCCCCATTTGCCTTGTGTATGCCTTGCCCCTCCCAACTAGCCTTACTTATAACCCTCGATGCCTAGCAAAGTGGCATATGAATAATAAACAGTGATTACTTTTATAACATTTATAACATTCTCCATATTGTGTAAGTGGCTTACACAGGTTGTCATTTAGTTCTCACAGCCCTATGAAGTATATCTTATTATTATCCTAAGGTGCAAGATGAGACATCTGAGGCTCAGAGAAGTGAAGTAACCTTCCCAAGGTCACACAGCCATTAAATAATGGGGCCAGGATTTAAACACAAGCAGTCTGGCTCCTAAACCTACACACTTGGCCACTGTACTATGTCACCTCCCTCTCTAATAGGCCCTCGGAGACTATTTGTAGGTTGACTGGTGGCACCATAGACTTTCAGAGCCAGGAGAAGGGCCTTGGTGAGATCAAACATCTACACCATCCATAAAATATCTGGCTTGGAGTGACAGTTAGCAGTTGATAAGGTTTGACATTTTCAAATCAATTTCTATCGATTTTTTTCTCCTGAAAGAAAGGACTTGAGTTTGATGGATAAAGCAAGCTCTCGGTGTGCTTGGGAACAGCAGGGGAAATGGGCCATGAGCTAGCCCTGCAGAGGACAGTGGGGAAGGGAATAGCAGCTGCGCCCTGTCTGTCAGAAAAACCCCTGCTTGGCAGAGCCCTGCTCCGAGGTATCAGAACAGTCAGGTAAATAACACAGGCTCCATTTTGCTGTCACGTGATGTTTTCTCCTGGCAGAGTGGCGAGGACGCAGAAGCAGTGGAATGTGCTTGGGCATTGTCATGAAGTTATGAATATTTATGTGGTCAACACATAAAATCCCATTTTAACAAACACCATTTTGATGGATTTAACAAGTTAATCTAAGCAATTTCCACATCCTGGTGGATGCCTGCAAGAAATGAATGGATGGCGTTTCTGTAAATTGTACTGAGTGAGGAAACATCTGAAACAGATGTGTGCATAAATCCATGTTCCTTTGGTAAATGCACTGTTTTGTTTCAGCACTGGGACTGTGCCATGTGCCTAGCACCATGCTGTTGCTTCTCACAGCCAGCCTCGGAGGCCCTATCCCCACCATTCACATAGGTTTGGGTGAAACCCAGAATCCGAGATGGGGATGGGCACCTTGATGGGGCAGAGCTCAGAGGTGTGTGTGAGAACAGGTAACTTAGGGTTGAGCCCTTTGCCTGGCTGGGGCATAAATCTTGATGTCCCAAGGCAGGTGAACTTGAGAAGGACCAAGCCTCCTGCATTGTACTACTGCAAACCTCTCTCACCTTCTCCACCTTGCTAACCACTGGGGACAGTTGCTCCCATTACCTTCTTCCCCTGTTGGGGCTCTTGACACAGGTGTCTTATTACAGCTCTCAAAGTATTTTCACCTGCTTCTCCACAAGCTCTCCTCCCAATACGTATAGTAATTGCACTTTTGTCTCCACTTTGTGGCAGGAGAAAATGAAGTTCAGAGAGTTTAAGGGGTTTCATCATAAACACATGGTCAGGAAGTTCCAGACTGGTCACAGACATAGATATTGATCTTTTGCATTTTAAACTATGGATTACTGTGCCTAAGTCTGCTCTTTATCCTAAGTCCTTTGTTCTGGGACCTGTTCTTGAGAGGATTTTCTTCCCCAACCCTGAGATCACTTGAGGTAGACTGGATTGCTGTCTCCAGTTCTTCACTCCCTCCCTTACTAGAATGGCATGTCCAGGACTTTTGCAATATGACTTTGCAGCTCCTACCACAACCTCAGCAGCATATATTTCCTTAGCCCGTTGATGTTGGGCTTGGCCATCTGATTTGTTTTGGCCAATGGGGTTGTGGAGGTAACACAAACTGAGGCTGCAAATAAGCTTTTAGGGTTGGGTTTGGCCTCTAACACTCCTGGGATCCATTATAAGAAGAGCTCACTCCAGGGAGTTACTAATCCAAGGAGGAGGAGGAACGGTAAGACACAGACCTGAACCCAAGCCATGACCTGGAGCTAAGATTAGCTTGATCAACACAGCCACAAGCCAGAAAATCAATGCTTGTCATAAGCCACCGAGAGGCTGAGGTTGCCGCATAGCAAAAGCTGACTGATACGCTACCAACAGTGACAGAAACGCCTTCCGAAGACGAGCTCAAAAGTCCTCCTCAAAACAGATTCTCATCTTTCCTCCAGCAAGACAACAGTTTTCAGCAAACATACACTCTGCACCAAACTGCTGTAACATTAATTTTGCCTGTTCGGGTAGGATATTTTGCAATTATGTACTTTAATTCAACAAATTTCAACTTAACACAGTGAACCTGTTAAACATGAGATAGGACAGACCGCCATGGAGAGAAGAAATCTGACTCCGTCCTCACAAGTGCAGTCTAATGGCAGAGACAGACACAAACATGAGTAATACTAACGAAAGGTTTTGAGAAGTAAGCGCTGTAGCAGGTGACAGAATGTTATCTGACAAGGGGACTTACAAAGTCAGCATGGCAAATATGACATTTGCAGTGGGAGTTAAAGGTCAGATGGGATTTCCAAAGCCTAAAGTGGGAGAAAGGAGGGAAATGCCATCTGGGAAAAGAGATAAGAGTACAGTCACACAAAGGCCAGAGAGCTATGTTTAGGAGGAACTTTTTGCAAAATTGTCCAATAGCAAGGGTATCCAAAATGGGTTGCTAATAGATGGAGCGATGTCACAGAGAGTCTTCGATGCTAGACTGTGGTGTTTGCACAGGATTAGACGGGAAGTAGGGAGTCATGGAAGGTGAGAGAGTGAGGGAGGACTATGGGGGATTTGTGCCTTAGGAGAGCATTATGGCAGAGTGCCAGATGAAAGGATCGAGGGGGTTGAGCCTGGAGTCTGAAGGTACCAGGTAAGAGTCTGCATTCCCCTGCTTGGGGGTTTGGGTAACAGGGTCTGGACCATCAGACACTGTGGGCAGGGCCACATCAGGGGTCTCTAGTTCACTCCGATTTTCTCCCATCCCTTTTCTCCCTCTCAGTTCCTCTACTTCCCTGAGCTGTTCCTGTTTCTCTTTTTCTCAGGAGCCTGCAGGGTTGTTCCTGCCACACATCCTATCACTCCAGCAAAGCCTTAGCAAAAGCCATCCATCCATCTGCTGACTCCGCAGAAACGGTGAGCACCAGATCCAGGGACAGAGGAGACGGGAAGCGGGGGGACACTTTCCTGATTACAATATTTTATCCTCAAGCATTTGCCACCATCCATCAAATTTGCTAACATGGCAAAAAAAAAAAAAAAAAATCAGGAACTGAATTGTGCGGGGAGGAAAGGAGGCTCTTATCTCTGAAATAACCTGATACAGTTCTCCCGGCAGTCTGGGATTTGCAGCTGACTGAATGTCCAGATGACAGTGAGTGAGGAGGCAGATTCGGTGGCCTGGGGAAACCAACACATCTGGTAGGGGGCTCCAGATTCACCGTATTTTAATCATCACTCTAAGAAATGACCTCTGTTTTAATGGGGAGAAATAGAACAAATTGAACACAGGTTCGTAACTCCAGTGTGATCCTCCCCCTCCTCCCTCCAAACACCTGGACAGCCTCTGCACTTTGTGCCCCACCCCAGCCCTAGGAATCTCCTCTTGTCCATCCCTCCTTTCCTGTCCCCCTCCCTCTTCCCCCGCCCCGCCCCCAGCTGCTCAGTCCTCATATTGTCTTCTGTGAGCAGGAAGCTCATCTGACTGGCAGTTCTCTTCAGCACCTCATGCAGGGCCTGGCACTGCCTCATGTTAATAAATGTCCATGGACCATGGCTGCAGAGGCGTGCACTGCCCAGCTTCCTACCAGAGCTGCCTTTTAAGTCAGCAAACCCAGCACACACAGCTCCTAGAAGGAAGATGCCAGCACCCCCTTGCCCGTGGCCTTGCTCTGGGCCATTTCATCTCAACTGGCCTCCTGCTCCCCTGCCTGACCACAGCTTTGTCTCCGTCTCTCAGATTGCGAGGCTCTGTGCACCTCCTCCACCAGAGACCTTGGCTCCCACATACCCTTCAGGTCATGTCCTGCTCAAACAGCTCTGAGTCGCACCTATCCCCACCCTGGCCAGGACCTCAGGACCACACACACACAGAGCACACATGTATATGGACCATGTATACCCCACACATTCATAGCACACACGTGTATACATGCCATGTATACATATGCCACACGTGTGTAGCTTGCATACACACACTGCATAGCACATACCCACACTGATATACACCACACACATATGCACCATGTGCACACACACACACACACAGGCCACACATATACATGGGATAGACACACCGTGTACATACCCCACACATACACCCACATGTGTGTACACATGTGTACATGCCCGTGCACACCAACCCACGCATATATACATACCACGTATACCATACACACACATATATACATAACATGAACACTCCACACATACATACCCCATGTATGCACCCCACACACAGGTTTCCACACCATATGCACCACAGATGCAAACACACACACACAACATTTGCTGGGACTTTAATTCCTCAAGAGTGGCCTGTCTGATTCAGCCCAATCAGAGGTTTCCTTGGAAGGCCTCTAGAAACCTCATTCTACCTTTTTTTTTTTTTAGCCAAACCTAGGACTTTTCTTAAATAAATGTGAAGATTTTCAACTCTCAGACAAAGAGGAGGACCATACTGGGCCCACCCCGGGAAGCCAAGCATTTGAGCCAGCCCACTGTAATGCCTTAAAGATGGTGGTGGAAGGCAGCCTGAGATGGAAGGTTCGCAGGGGCTGGGACTGGGGTCACCAACCGTGAGAAGTCATTGTCCTCTTATTACAAGGGCTGGGGCTGACCTGGCCAGGGGCCCACCGAGAAGCCAGTAGAGATGGCAGTTTCCACAGCATTCGGGGCAGAAATGGACCCGAGATGTCAGTGACAGAGGCAGACCAAGCCCACAAAACTGGGCCAGGCAAGGTCTAGATGCCAAGTAACACAGAGCTAAAGCCCAGGATCTGGGGCCAGAGGCAGGATCCAGGTCCTTGTCCCAGAGAAGAGACCAGAGCCCAAGCAATTCTAGAGCAAAGATACGGAAGACAGAATGGCCTGAAAGTGGGGTGCACTTTCCTAGCCCAGCAAGGACATAGGATGAAGAAAGGAAAATTGGCTTAAAAGATTAGGGTAGATCAGACCTCCCTGTGGAAAGTGGAGGCAGAAAAGTATAGTGGTCATTCAACAAAAATTTATTGTGCTGCTACTACATGCCAGGAGCTAATACAATGGTAATAGGCAACTTCCTGCCATCAGGGAGTTTACCAATTTATTACAGTCAAATACTGAGATAAGGACTGTCAAAGAGTGTGAGTCTACCGAGTGGCCTCTCTGTCAAGAGCCACTGTTAATCTCTAAACCTTAAGTCGTCTGACTTTAACTTTCAGCAACACCACGTCACACCCCCAAATTCTCTCTAATACACACCACCTCTCAGGTTCACTATTTTTCCCAGCAGCATGCCAATCTTGTTCCTAATTTAGCCCTTAGAATAAGCCAGGTTGTCAGTTTGCTATTCCCTAATCCCTTCTCACTCTGGAATTGAAACTAATGATTGCAATATTGCTGAGTGCCTTGTTTCTGATCTGTTGTGCTCAGAATGTGGGTAATCAGTATCTCAGAGGGCTTATGGGAGCTCACAGAGCCAACACCAGGTAAACGACACCTCCTGCCTCCACCCTGATCCGATCTGTTTCAATAAGCACCTTTAAGATCCTTACGTTAGGAATTGAGAACCAGTTTCTGCCCTCTGGAACTTGTGGTTCAGTAGGAACGGCAGATTCCAATGGGTTATTCAAATGGTACTGAAGGCCACCTAACGTGGGTGTTATGCCAAACCCCTGTTGACTCCAGTGGGGATGGCACCACATTCAAGAGGCCGAAGAAGAGACCCACAGCCAGTGAACGAGATGTAGGGTTTAATTGGGGGCTTACATATAGGGGCGAAAGTCCAGTGGTGGGAGGCTGGACAAGAGAACTGCACAGCCCAGTGGCAGTGGGCTGGACAGAAAAACTGCAGCCACAGCAAAAGGCATGCAGTTTACATAACATTTTCACTTAGCACCCTTTCCCTAACAATTTACACCTGTCAACCTTTAGTCAACCCAAAACTGAGGCCTCAGTCTCCTATACTGCCAGTGTTCAACAGGACAGGATGGGGGCTCAGATGCTCCTCAGAGACAAGGAACAAATCTCCAGGTTGGCCACTCCCAGATTCTCTAACTTGGAACACACATTCAGGTGTCTCTGCCATACAGGATCATTCTCAGGGTATGCGTAAGTTATTGCTATCAGGTGCATTTCCTCTCCATGGGGGGAAAAGCCAGGGGCATCTTCCTGGAGTTGAGGATGGCTGAACTGAATCTTGGAGAAAGAATGGGAGAAAGTCAACACCTAACGATGGGGAGGAGGAGGAGCTATGCAAGGAAGAGGGAGCCCCGGAAGCAGCAACAGCGCAGTGAGCCGGGTTATCCGCACATCAGGCTGCTGGAGTCCAGATAGCAGGCCAAGTGTGGCAGCAGAGGAGGCTGTAAGGGACCCTGGGGCCAGCCCCAGGAGAACCTTGTCAGCCAGCCTAAAGAGCTTGATTCTGGAGCTGATGGAAAGTCACTGAGGGATGCTTTGCAGAGGAGGCCGGTATATGGCTGTTGCAATAGTTCCAGGGAGAGCAGAGGGAAGGGATGACTTAACCAGGTCACCCAAGATACAGCTATTGGGGCCCTCCTAGGACACATTGAATCAAGATATCTGATGACAGCCCCACAAATGTGCCTTTTTAATAACCTGTCCCTGCTACTAGAGTTTAAGAGCCACCAAGCAAGATTTTAAAATCCCTAAAGATGCTAGCCAATGTGCCACTTGGCTTATAAAGCAGGACTTTATCTATGACCATACCCAACTTAGGTTTATTCTTAAGTAAACCCTTAAAAGAGAACCACTGACGATTGAGATCTAAGGTATCACAGCAAAGCACCCTTTGTAGCAAAGCTTTCTGTTTCCTGTTAAACCCCACGACATTGATTGGCACAATTTCTTGGCCTGCAACTCATTCATATGTGCATGTTTTGTCAGCCCAATGAGAGTGTTAGCAGAAAGGGGTACAGGAAAGACCATGAGTACTAGGGTAACTGTCCCGCATTCCAATACAACAATGGTATTCCCCAACCTTGGGGTTTGGTAATGTCAAAGTTCCTGGACTGGAGTTTGGGATAACCAGCTCATCTTGGTTTGCTGAGAACTTTGAGGATTTAGCACTGAAAGTCCCATGTCCTAGAAAAAACCCTTTCATCCTGGGCAAGCCCAGATGGTTGATCACCCTACTTCAGTTTCCTCATGTGTAAAGAAGAGTGTTGGCTGGGCACCAGAGCTCATGCCTGTAATACCAACATTTTGGGAGGCCAAGGTAGGCAGGTTGCTTGAGCCCAGGAGTTCAAGACCGACCTGGGCAGAATGGTGAAACTCCATCCCTACAAAAAAAAATACCAAAAAAAAAAAAAAAAATAGCTAGGTGTGGTGGCACACACCTGTAGTCCCAGCCACTTGGCAGGCTGAGGTGGGAGGATCACTGGAGCCCAAGAGGTCAAGGCTGCAGTGAGCTGTGATCGTGCCACTTGCTCCAGCCTGAGCGGCAGAGTGAGACTCCGTCTCAGAAATAAAATACGAATGTTACTATCTGCCTACAGGGATGCTGTGAGGATTCAAGGGGGTTTAATCAAAACAACAGTTCCCTGTTTTGCTTTTCTTCTGTCCCTTGGGATTACTCCCCCAGGTTATAGACAAAAGCCCCACGTCCCCTTTGATTGGAGGGAGCAATTCAGCTTACCAAGCAATTTTATGGATGTGATTTGTTTCTCACAACAACCCTGTAGAGGAAACAGGGAAGATATTTGTGCCCACTTGATAGATGGGGAAATGGGAAATAAGATGAGTTACATGGCCCAGTGGGAAACATCTTTTCTCTTATCCCTTTAAGTTTCTGCCTAGGACCTTAAGAAGGAAATTTCTACCCACACTTTCAGCCTCTTGGAGATGGCTAATGGGGTCATTCAGGAGGTGGCAATTACTGAGCTCCACCTCACTCATGGGTGATATGCCAAATGCCCTTGCCCTCCCTTATGCCAAGTTGTTCATTTTCTCCACAGAGTTATAGGTTTGTTTAGTAAAAAAAGAGAAAAAAACTCTGATTTAAGCAAAAGTGACTAGGAACAGAAAGCCTAGTTAAGCCTAGCAGCCAGAACAAGCTCCTCCAGCTCTGCTTCTCCCAGAGGGCACTGAATTGGGATCTGGTGCACTTGTTCAATCACCGTTCAGGCTGGAGCTTTGTTTCTGATCTGGCCGTTGATCCTTCGCCAGAGGACACAGTGGGGTGTGGGGAGGAGGGGCTGCATGCATGTAGGCCTAACGACTGGACTCTTACATGGCTAACCCTAATGACTGACTCAGTTACCCAATGACTAAGCTGCCAAGCAAGACCTGAACCTGTGGCAACTGCTCCTGTGTCCAACGTGCATTTCCCTACATTGTGCAGCTGCACCCTGGAAACCACACCTCATAGGAGATCAATCAATGATTGTTAACACTCTCACCCCAGACAGGCAGCTTTGAAAAAGCTGTTTCAGGCAACACCATCAGCCTTTTGCTGTCGTTCATTAAGGGTTTAGCAGCTCGGTATTGATTTTCTTGCAGCTGCCTCTGAACTTTAATTCCTGCAGCAGAAAACAAGGCTTTGTCTGCGACATTTCCTGTCCAAGTGGCGGGTAACAACCATTCCTGGGATGCTGATTTCCCCAGCTATGCTACAAACCACAGGTTGCTTGCGACATGTCCTTTGTCTATTCCAAAGAGTAATTTCTGTAGCTGCAGGAGGTCCCTTCAAATGTGAGCTGTGGCTCCAACTCCTTCCTAAATCAGCAGTGACTTTAAACCCCAGCTTTTGGAAATCTCATGGCCACCCCTTTCCTCACATTGACTTGTAGCTAAGGAAGTGCTGTCTTGTATTTATGTCGTATTTGTTACATTCAGAATTCTCTTAAATGTTAATTCCTGGGAACTAGAAAGGACCTCAACAATCTTCTCTTGCAAGCATCGCCCTGATATTTCATCCCCTCTACAACATCCCCACCAAGTGGCCATTCTGGTTTTGCTTGAACACCTCTAAGGACAAGAAACTCACCCCCTCCATAGGAAAGTAACTTTGTTTCAGGAAAGCTCTGAAAGGTAGAACATTTTTCCTTGTGTGGAATCAAAATCTGCCTCCCAGAAACATCAGCCTTTCAAATAGACCCAGCATATCCCAGCACCTAGAAAGGATAGGGATGTCTTCATCCACCACTGAATATCACCACATTACCTGGCAAATAGGTGCTCAGTACTCGTTAAAATTAATGAATTAAGTCAATTGTTACTGAGTATTTAACAAAGGCCATACATTGTGCTAGAATTACATGGCATCCTCAGATAGAAACAAATACTATTAATACAGAAACTGGCAGGACCATAGCTGACCTGTTTGTCCTCACTCTGTTTCAGACTCTGGAGTCTACATAAGGTATGGCCCCCTATTTCCAGGGATGCATGAAGGGCTAGTTAACTCCGGGTCTATAAAGACAAGAGGGGGATTTGTTGATTTCCAAACCCATGATGAGCTAAGAGCAAAGCAGAGCTCATGTTGCTGAGAGATCATATCACATAATGCTGAACACAGACACCAGTGCCACTGCACAGCTGAGCAACTCTGAGTGAGTGACTCAGTCTCTCTGGGTTCCAACGTCCTCACGGTTAGGTCCCCCAAAGATGGCAGCACTGTTGTCAAGACATTTTGAACTCTGTAACCCACACATACACCTCCAGATGGCTTCCTAGAGCCTTAAAGTCTGAAACAAGAAAACCACAAAGAAGGAAACAGATTTCTGTTCCAGCCGACCGATCAACCCACTGAGTAAACACCAACCAACCCTGAGTTACAACCTTCCACTCATTGCCCTGGCCTATAAAGCCTCCTCTACCCCACCACCTCCACGCTGACTCCCTTTTTGGACTCAGCCCGCTAGCACCGGGGTGAATAAACAACCTTGTTGCTCACACAAAGCCTGTTTGGGTTACCTCTTCAATCAGATGCGCACCTAACACTCACAGGTAAAGTGTGGTGACTAATTCCGCCTAGCATTGTTGCGAGGACTGAGTTAGGACAAGTAAAGTACTTGAAATAAATATCAGCTGTTGTTATTCTTCACACTATGTGCTTCTCCAAAGACACCTGTGAAGAATTGGCCATGGCTTTCTCTGCCAAATCCCTGCTTCTCATCCCTGAAGCCCTGGATCCTATCCACAACACCTGTGTGGGGGAAGAACCCACCTTTGAGGCGGTCCCTATGTGCTTTGCAAACTTCTCATCCCAAACCATTTGAGTTCCCACTTTGGGACAGGCACTGTTCTGCATGCACCCGTGAATGTTTTCTCATACTGATCTCATGGGGTAAACCTTGCTATCCCCATTTTACAGAGCAAAAAGCTGAAGCTCAGAGAAGGTAAGTAACTTCCCAAGGATACACAGCGAATCAGTAATAGAGACAGACCCCAATCTTAGAGTTGCCTGCCCCAGAGCCTGTGTTCTCTCCACTATTCTGTGCTTTCTAAAAATAGAGCAAATTTAGTTTCAAAGGGAGAGTAGAATCTGGCAAGACATGTCCAACAAGAGCAGAAAATTTCTCACAGACATTACGGAGGCCTCGGGAGAGCCCTGCTCCTGGCTCGCCCCCTCCGTCTCTGCAGGTGGAAGGCATGGGAGGAAATGATGTCGATGCCAATGGCACATGAGGCTGCAGTGGACCGGGTGGTGCTGCAGGGCCCACGGTGACAACGGGTGCCCAATTCTGGTTCCAAGGCACAGCCACAGAATGACATTCTGAGAATGGAGGTTGGGGTCCCCTCAACTACCACTGAGAAGCCACATTCAGAGCTCTGCCTTCTGCTTTGGGCCACTATTCCAAGCCCCTGCTCCACTAGCCAGGGTTCTTAGGCTCCTCGTGAAAGCTCAGACTCTCATCTCTCTTGCCTGTCCTCTTCTTCACAACAGAACACACCTCTGGGGCTCATTACTGACCTGGACTGTAACCACTCTGCAAATGGACCCACCCCTGCTCTAATGGACCAGTCTAGAACTAGACTCCTTGCTCACCAGACAACATCATCACCCATTCCTGCATCAGTCACAAAGCCAGAAGTGGAACATGGATAGAAGAAAGACGACGGAAGGTAGGAAGACCAGCCAAGAGGTTTTTGCAACTGTCCAGGTGAAAGATGACAATGAACTACGAAAGAGGTAGTAAGGCTGGAAAGAAAGGAAGAGCCAAGATATTACAGCAGTAAAAAGGGAATGCAATGACCAACAGCATGCTGATCACAGTCACGTTTGGGATATGTGGCTGACGGCTTCAAGATGCCCCCAGTGATCCTCAGTACCTAGTGTTCATGCATCTGGTATTAACGTAATCTTTCCATTGGAATGTGGGTTGGACTTAGTGCATTGTTTCTAACAAAATATAGCAAAAGTGATATGATGTCATTTCAGAGATTAGGTTACAAAAGGCTCCTTCCATCTTCCTGGCCTTCTCTCACACACTCTGATGGAAGTCTGGGGCCTCCCCTTTGTCCTTACTGTCTTCAGACAAGCTCTCCTGGTTTCCTCTGGCTCCTTCTCCAATTTCACTCATAGATGTTTCCCCAATAAGTCTCTTGCACATCAAATCCCATCTCAGCATCTGCTTCTTTGAAGACCTGGACTAACAGGAGTAATAAATCAGTAAAGCCATAATGTAAAATAAGTTCTAGATCTACACTACCCTATGGAGAGGCCCATGTGGCAAAGCACTGAGAGGTGCCTCCAGCCAATGCCCAACAAGAAATGAATCCTACCAACAAACACACAAGCACACTTGGGAGTGGATTTTGCTCCTGGCAAGTCTTCAGATGACCACAGTGCCAGCTGATGCTTTGATTGAAGTATCTAATCAAATCCTTCTGAGAGACCCAGACCAGAGGACCCAGCTCAGCTGCTCACAGATCCTGTCCCACAGAAACTGAGCTTGTAAAGTTCATTGTTTTAAGCTTCAAAGTTTGAAGGGAATTCATTACACAGCCTTAGATAAACAAATAGAGAAACGAGCAAGGTATGCTTTTTCCTTTAAGGAAAGAAACCACAACAAGCTTTGGCCATGTTCAGCCAGAAATACTGAAGAGAATAATGGCTCCCAGCTTCATCTATGTCGTTGCAAAGGACATGATCTCATACCTAGGTGATGGGTTGATAGGTGCAGCAAACCACCATGGCACACGTTTACCTATATAACAAGCATGCACATCCTGCACATGTACCCTGGAACGAAAAAGAAATACCCAAGAGAGATGCAACTGGGTAAGTCCAGAAAGTAGTTGGATTTATGACCATGAAGCTCAGAAGAAAAACAATGGCAGGAGACGACGATCTGAGAGTCATCAAGCTCCTCCCTCAGAGCCATTTGCAATAAGTTTATTTCTTTACCCACATGACAGTCTTTGAAGTGTTTTTAACGCACTCTCATGTCTCCCATGAGTTGGGCTTAAGTGTGTCCACTCTCTTGCCCTTTTTCTCAGATAATTTGGTTCCGAGTGCCGAGTCTGCCTCTGGGCTTGTCAGGTTTAAACTTTACTTCACCTGCTCTGCTTGTTATTGAATAACTGGGCAAGTTACTTAATTGTTGTTTTCCTCATTTGCAAAACAGTTGTTTTGAGGTAAAAATAAAATAATTCATGGCAAACATTTAGCAATGTGACTAGCACATAAATGGTCAATAAATGTTAATAATTATAGCATCTAGAACAGCACTACCTGTATTATGCAAGCAACATATGTAATTTTTAACTTTCGAGTGTCCACATTTTATCATTTTTAATCATTTTGGAGTACGGGTGGTTTTTTGTTACACGGATCGCCTATTTAGTGGTGATTTCATTTAAATCTTTGGAAACCAATGTGTATTTTATGTTTACAACACATCCATTCAGACATTAAATTTTCATCAAAAATATTTTATCTGTGTTTAGGGTTCATGAAACATCCAGTTTAAAAAGTGGATTCGCATACCCAAATTGTTCCAAACATAGTTAAAAGTTTTCCAATAACTGACTTGAGTATCCTGTTTAGAATTTAATTAGAAACTTAGTTCTTATACTAACCACATTTTAAGTTCTTAGGAGCAGCATGTGGCCAATGGTTACCATACTGGACAGTGTAGATCCAGAGTAGATCAGAGACAAATTATTTAGTGGCATTTGGACAGGTGTCTGAAGGAAGAAGGGAGTAAGCCATACACACTGGGAAAGAGTGTTCCAGGCAGAAGGAAACAGCAAATGTCCCGAGATAGGAGTGTGCCAGTGTACTGGAGGAACAACCAATACACAAGGATGCCAGCGGTACTAAAAAAAAGTGAGCAAAAGGAAAAATAATAGGAGATGAGGCCAGAGGCTCAGACTGTATCAGTTCTTGTGGTCAGAGCAAGGTTGTGGCTTTTATTGTAAGTGAAATGCTAACTAATGGAAGGTTTAGGGGCAGAGGAGTGGCGTGATGTGATGTGAGCTGTAAAATTTAAAAATAAAATCACTCTGACTGCCATGTTGAGAAGAGACTGCAGGGGAACCAAGGCTGAATCAGGGAGAGCAATTTAGAGGCTACTTCAGTAATCCAGTAAAAGGCGCTGGTAGCTTAGACTGGGATGATAGTGAGAAAAGTAGTGAAAAGTGGTTAGCTTTAGATTCAGGATGTATTCTGAAGGAGAGAGAAAAGGATTTGTTGGTGATTTGAATACAGAGCATAAAAGAAAGACAATCAAGGTGACTCCAACCAATGTTTTTAGCCAAAGCAATTGCAAAAACAAACATGTCACTTACTAAAATAGGGAAGACCAGCTGGGCAAGGTGGCTCATGCCTATAATCCCAGCACTTTGGGAGGCCAAGGCGGGTGGATCACGAGGTCAAGAGTTTGAGCCCAGCCTGACCAACATGGGGAAACCCCACCTCTACTAAAAATACAAAAATTAGCCTGGCATGGTGGTGCATGCCTGTAATCACAGCTACTCAGGAGGCTGAGGCAGGAGAATCACTTGAACATGGGAGACACAGGTTGCCGCGAGCTAAGATCGCACCATTGCCCTCCAGCCTGGGCGACAGAGCAAGACTCTGTCTCAAAAAAATAAATAAATAAATAAATAAAAGGGAATACCATAGGAAGAACAGGTAAGGGGAGAAAATCATGAGTTGGTTAGACAAGTAATGTTTAAGATGCCTGTTAGACATCCATATGGAAATGACGAATGGTCTATTGAACATATGGATCTGGAGGTCAGAGAAAAGCTGTAAGTTGGATTTATAAAATTGGGAGTCATCAGCCTATGGAGGTATTTAAAGCCATGAGACTGAGTGGGATCACCTATGTAGCAAATGCAGATAGGGAATATGCCAGCAGGCCTGAGTCCTAGGACATTCCAACCTTTAGAAGTCAAGGAAATGAGGAGGAACTAGCAAAAGGAGCTGAGAAGGAGCTATCAGGAGTATGGTGTCTTGGAAGTGAAAAAAAACAGTTCAAGGAGGAATAAGGAAACAATTGTGTCAAATGTTGCTATTAAGTCAAGTAAGGTAATAACTGAATACTAGCCATTGGACTTGGAAACATGAAGGCTATTGGTGACCTTAACAAGAGCTGTATTGGCACAGTGATAAGAATGAAAGTCCAGTTGGATTATCATTAACAGATAATTTTTTAAAAAGGAAGTGGAGGTAAGTATGGATCTCCCTCAATCTTAGACATCTAATGTGGGCACAGAGTGATCCACCCATGTGATTCAGGTGGATAAAAAGGTACACTCTCCCTTCACCGTGGTAACAAAGCTCAGGACAGAAAGGTATCTTCTCATCAGCAGACATACGGGGCTTTTCAGAGTCAGCAAAAAAACAAAGAGGACAGTAATATGGCACAATACCAGGCACAGCTCCATGCCTGGAGTAGCAGAGAAGACCATGACAGGGACAGGGAATCTATGTGGCCATTGTTATAAACGGTTATAGTAACTCATGAGGAACCAGGAAGGTGGGGTTTGGGCTGAGGCTGAGCCAGAGACATGTCAACTATTACCATGGCAACCTCTCCCACTCCCTCTATATAGATGTGACCCATGAAACAGGTTTACACATGGGAAAATGTAGATAATTTAAAGAGAAAACAATCAGAATCATGATATATGCAGCATGTATTAGCCCATTTTCATGCTGCTAATAACATACCCAAGAATGGGTAATTTATAAAGGAAAGAAGTTTAATTGGCTCACAGTTCGGCATGACTGGGGAGGCCTCAGGAAACTTACAATCATGGCAGAAGGAGAAGCAAACACATCCTTCTTCACATGATGGCAGGAAGGAGAAGTGCCGAGCAAAACGAGGGAAAACGCCTTATAAAACCGTAAGATTTTGTGAGAACTCACTCACTATCATGAGAACAGCAGCATGGGGGTAACCACCCCCACAATTCAATTTTCTCCCAAGGGGTCCCTCCCACAGCATATGGGGATTATGGAAACTATAACTCAAGATGAGATTTGGGTGGGGACACAGCCAAACCAAATGACTGTTATATGAAAAAATAAAATTCCAGGAATAAAGACACTAATGACACTTAGCAACATGTAAAACAATGTCAGTGTTGAAGGACCAGAAATGTGGATGGGTTCTTATTTTCTCTATTGTGTAACTTGTAGTGGAACTCTTAGGTGGTTTTTAGAATACAAAAAAATTTTAAGGGGATAACAATCCAAGCCAGTCTCCCAGAGTTGTTATGAAGATTATAATAATGACTAATATTTGAATAGCTCACAAAGTGCTTTTCACACATTTAATCTCATTTAATCTTCACAACCAACATGCCTTCTCCTGGCACTTTGTAAAATCCTTTTTATTCTTGCATTTAGCAAAAGGTGCTGCAGTAATGTATTTATGTATCTTTTTTTACATCACAGACTGAAGTACCCAAAATATAAAAGCCATGTCTTCTCTTCCTTCTGACAAGCAACACAAGCCCTGGCACATGATAGAAGCTCAATAAATGTTCACAGATATATAGATAATGGTTAAATGGATGAATGAGAGGATGAATGGTTGAGAAGATGGATGGGTGGGCAGATGGATGGATGAGTGAATAGAGGAATGGAGAGATGGATGGATGGATGGATAAAGAATCAAAGGGTACATCTTTGGACATGAACACTTTGCTATCCCAAGGCCACATAGTTACACTTAATGCCTATTGACTGAGCCAACCACCACTCCCTTCACCCCAATTTAAAATATTTTGAAAATCCCATGGTTCATTAATACTCCGCACATCTCACATTTCTGATATTAGTGAGCCCTTCTTAGCTTTATACCCCCATACTTATATTCCCACACTGCTCTGTGCTTCTCTCTCTGCTACCCTAATTCCATATTGTTCTTGTCTCACCTAAACCTTTCCATTCAATACCCAGAACCCTCTTAACCTTGAAAAATGTGTCTATATCCTCAAACTCTTTCCTCTTCTGCACTGAAGTGAACCTAGCTCTCACCTGGGACCCTCTGGAAAGCTTCCCATTTTTTCCCATCTCTAGGAAATCTTTCTAGGACATCTCCATGTCAAGTTATGTTCTGTTCTGTGCTGTTGCAGTATCATGGATTGCATACACAGGTGTATTATCTATTTCAGCAGTTTCCACCGTGTTATCCAGAATCAGTACACACAAACCCAGATTGTCTATGTAGATGCTTCAGTCTCATTCACATGTTTGAAAAAATTTTACTATTAGATTTTTACAAGAAACATGACACATTCTGCATATGCATCAGGACAATTTCAATTGCAAGTGACAGAAAACCAGCTCAAACTGGCTTATGTTAAATAAAGGGAATGTATTGGCTCATGCAACTTGGAAAGTCCAGCAGAGGTTCTGGCACCAGATCACTAGGTCTTTGTCTTCTTTCTCAGACAGGCTCTTTAGTCATGGTGGGAAAGATGAGCACTTGCAATCTCAACCTTATTTATGCCCAGAGTCTAAAAGCATCCATCTATCAATCATATAGAAAAGCTCTGATTGTCTCTGAGTTTTAGCATATTTATGAAGTTAAGGGGGATGTAGCAAAGCATGAAGATTGAGAACCCTAAAAAGAGCATATGAAGTTGAGGGAGGAAGGGAACATATGAACCCCTCAAGATAAAACAACACACACACTATGTTTAAGCCAGGTCACGCCATCTCAAAACAGGTTGACAGTGACCTGGTTACTCACACATCCAATAATTGATCTTTTGGCTTCTGTATCTACATCATTTTTCAACTTGCTAAGAATTAGCAGTATCTAAATGGAACATGGTAAGAAAAGATAGGGGAAGGTTGTCTTCTGATCAGAAATTAACATAAAATTATTGACCATGGTCTCTTCTAGGGAGAAAAGTGGGAGTGAGAAGGGGTAGTGATATAAATATATTTGATTTTTTTCCTTTGTATATTTTTTATGTATTGCTTTGTGGTTTCACATTGAGTATGCAGGAACTGAAAAGTTCCCCATAAAGGAAAGAGAACGAAGATTCAGGAGTTTGGTTCAGAGGGATTGTGGAGAAATAGGAAGAAGAAATGATATTTTCTGGAAGATGTGTTCATAGCTGCAAAGCCTGGTTCCATTTACTTGTTATTGGGAAAGCTAACCGAGGCATAAGGCAAAGAAGGGTGACTGTGATCCCTTCCCAAAGCTGAAGAGCTGGCATTATACCCAAGGGAAAATTGTTATTTTTATGAGTGCTGTGTTTGTCTACTGTTTAAATCCACACTCTAGTGTTCTAGGAATTAATTTGAACTTAAAAATTACATTCATTTCCTTTGAACAGTATGCTGATAAACTGAAAGTTAAATTCAGTCTAAAGTCTGTTCTATCTTTAAATAACAATCACATAAAATTTTCAGGAAAACTGGCCTGCATTGAAATAGGAAAAGACCAAGTTGGGAATTAATTTTTCCTCCAAAATTGATAATTATTGATTTCCTGTGGATGTAAGTTCCAGTTGAATTATCAACCTTGTCTGGACAGAATGATAATGATTTTTTTAAAATAGCCTATAAGTCAAATTGGGTGAATGATGATATACAATGTTGGTATATTTTGAAATGGGGAAGAAATGAATGATATATTTGAGTGTCATTAAGCCTGTCATTGATGAGAAATTAGGTCACTAAATCCGACAGTGTGCTCATGATTTGGGAGCCAAATTGCCATGGAATATAAAATTAAGAAAGATAGACACAGCATACCTAATCCATGTGCAGGATCTGATCAGTTTTACTCAGAACACGGTAGCATTTGTTGGGAATTACTATGTTTAAAGACCATCAATACTCTATATTTTAGGATCATGCTTAGTTTGAAAAGAGTATGGATAAATTGAGAGAACATAGCTTTATTGAGACCACCTGATGTTATGAATTTTACACTAATCTGAATGGATTTAGTTTCCTAAAGCAGTGTGTTTATTCTTGTCTTGATCCCCGGGGTTTGTGGTGAATAGAGAGACAGATAAACAAGTGTTTAAGATTCCTGACTAGACCAAACCTTTGTGCATTATTCAGCATGCAGCTGCTTGGAGGGAAAATTACATACAGCATCTCTCCACCCAAAGAAAAGGAACACGTAATCTTCTAACAGAGATACTAAAAGGCCCTCCCCTTTTTTATTTTGTTAACAACAAGTCTGTCCAAAGAGATTTTTTTTTACACCAAATCCATCCAAGGGTCCAAGGAGAGTAGGAAGTGTCCCAGAATAAAGGTATGGAATAGTCACATTCAATTGGTGGCTATAAACCAGGTGTTTCAAAGAAGAACTATGATTCCACAGGGCAAGAGGGCCATTTATCTCAGGTCCTCCATTTCCAAAGGTATCCAAAACCACTTTTCTATTATCTTCAATTGTCTTGCTATACATTCATTCACAGAGCCAACTGACAAGTATTCATCATACAGCTTTAATCTTTTGTCTCATTACCAAGCCCTATCACCTAATATACCATGAACTAATCCTACAATGAAGAGCATAATTATATTGTAGTTTATTCTTTGGGTCCCAAAGTGTTAATTCATTTAATGTAATCCTCTTTTAAGGTCTCTGAATTTGTAGAACTGTTTCAGTAAGTAGTTTTTCTTTTCTTTGTGTTTTTGAGCCTCGAAATATTGAAAAAAGAAAAAGGCAGGGAAAGAGAAAACAAAGAGTTCTGTTCTCCTTTCATCTCTGAAAAGCCATGGTCACCAACTAAAATGAATACAAACATAGTTAATGTAATTGAAAGAAGTGGGATGGGTGAGAATAGGAAATGGTGAAAACTGTAGCAGACTTAAGAGCTCAAAAGAGATTATGCCCAGATGCCCCACTGAGAAAGAACAGTGAATATTTAGCGCCAGCTGCTTATGGCGCCATGTGGAAATTCAGGCCCAGAGTTACTAGATCTTCTGAAATTTTCAAGAGAAACCATGAATCCACATATTCAATGAAATTTCTCAATTTTTAAAGGCTGGATGAATTTTTCATTACATTTTTTATACCAAGAAAAACATACCTCCCATCCAGAGTTAGCCTGTGGAACATCAGTCTAGATCTATGATACAATTAAAGGTAATGGTTCAATTGTAAGGCACTTAAAGGCATGACAATTCAATGGTCCTCCGAAGGATAAGACAATCAGGATTTGGCCTATGAGTCTTTGTGTGAACATGAGCCAAAACCCAGACTAGGTGAGATGAGCCAAAATCATTTCTTCAGTGCAGATGTGCAGCTATTGTTACAGAGATGCCTGTGCTATATGTTGACTGGAGCTCATGCTATTTTAAATGTGTGAATGTTTTTGTTATGGATCCCTCATGTAACTCACAGGACATTGCCTTTTGAAGCTCATAAAATTTGTAAAATCTAATGTTATCAGAAGAAAATGAGTAATGAGCAGATTCAGACTTACTTAACTCTAGAAACTGCTCTTAACAAATTGACACAAGCACCGGAGCTGAATTCAGGAATCATAAAAATGTATAGCTGGGGCCTCAAAGAAATAATAACAGGTAAAACTGTAAGATTTCACAGAGTCAAGTATATCTACTTATTTATTCAACAAATATTAGTGACTAAAGTACACACACTGTGTTAACAGCTCTACACACACACGTTATTTAATCTTATGACAACCTCATGTCTTAGTTTGGATTCCTGCAAAAACAGAATCCAAGACAAAAATTTGGGGGTAAATTATTTATTTGGGAGGTGATTTCAGGACACACTGGTAGGGGAGTGGAGAAGTGGGATAGAGAAGGGAAAGAAGGCAGTAAAAGGAGTGGTGTCACAAGCAGGAACCACCATGGACAATTAGAACTCAATACCACTGGGGAGCTCTGAGATACTATATAGACCTTTAACTTCAGAATTATCCCATTTGAAGAGTGAAGGAGCTGCGATATTTATACAATAGCTCCCATTAGTCATTGGCTGAAGGCTACTCCCAGGAAATATTAGTTCCTTGGCATTTCTGGCTGTCATGCTGTGGCAGCCAAAGAGAGACCCGAGGAGGGGAAATGCACGTGCTGGCAATGAAAAGTTAGGCAAACATGCACAGAAATGGTAAGAGCCAGACATATGGGTGGGGCGCAAAGAGTGTCTACTATAGACCTGAAGGTAGATCCTATCCCACTTCACAATGGCGTTCACTCTTTAGTGTGAAGAGTTCACTCTTCAGGTAGAAAGTGCTGGCAGGTAATCCCCCCTTGGAAGCATGCCAGTCAGGAGAAGGACAGCCAAGTCTTCTTCAAGACACAGGGCATGGAGGGACAAGTTGTCAGCTGCACTGACAGCCACAGAAGATATTGATTGATAGTCTATATATTGGTCCCCAGGTTTAGGCATCAACAACACATCAGCAGGCATCAGCAGGCAGGGCTTCGATGTAGTGATATCAATGCTCTTTGGGCATCATCAGAGATGAGATCACAATGAGCTGACACAAGAGAGGAGGAAAAAGACAGGTCCTACATGATCACCAAAGGGGCCGCTGTGAAGGACTGATGAGACACACCTTGGAGACTTCTCATACTACCTCCCGAAAAAGCGAGGGTGTATATATCTCCCTGGACTAAGTGTAGACTCTGTGTGATGGTTTACAGTGGCCCAGATTTTTTCCACAATCCATCAAAAATGCACTGGGCTTTCAGAAATACTTTTCTTCCTCCATTGAAGATTATGCCAATAATTTATATTGACATAGACCAATTACCAAACTATTAAATGTCAGTTAACTTCTTTGGAAAGTGAATACAAAATGAACTTACTAATACGGCCATGTTATAACCCCATTGTGTATAAAAATTTGGTTTAAACGCTTAATGAATGTATAAAAGTATAATTACCAAGTCATTGCTCTTGTAGAGGTGATTAATAATTATACCATTGACTTTTCCACTGTGTTCTTGAGTTACTGAACTGGAATATTTCTGATGGGCTCTCCTTATGCAGCTTTTTCTCTTTTTTGCTATTAATAGTATTTGTAAGTATTTCTAAACTACTTCCTCTATTAGACTCTAAAATGCTTGGACATTTGGGCACTGCCATTATTCACTCCTTATTTCAAGCACCTAACAAAGAGCCCGATACATAGTAGGTGCTTGTGAATGACTGTAGAAACTTTATAGTTGAATAAAACTTTGTCTTTATTTTGGGATATAACATAGAACTGAAGGATCATAGAAGAGACATCTGGGTTTAAATCTCAGGTCTACCACTTATTAACTGAGCGACCACAATTAAGTCACTTATACTCTCTGAATATCAATTTTCTTAATTGTAAAATGATGGTTGTCTTACCTTGGGTTCCTCAAAGGAGATCCTGAGATAAGGACTCAGATGCTGGTGATTTTCTGTGGCCAGTGAGGAATCAGTGAAGTGGGGAAAGCCAGTCAAGCATGTGTTAATAAGTATATTCCTGCTGTGAGCCACTAGAGCCCAATCCTACAGGAGGCGCTACAAGAAATAATGTGCAATGTGCCCCCAGAACCTTCATGCAGGACAGGGAGGCTGGGGCAGAATATCTGCCCACTGCATTCTCTCACTGGTTTATGGCTACCCCTGAGGTCTTTACTACTTTCAGATTCTCTCTATGTACTTTACAACAAGTTCCCATCATGCCAGATAAAACCCTCAGGCAGAGAAGAGAGATGGAAGTGCCTGCGGTGAAGAGCTCTTATAGGAATGGGCATCACAGCTGCAAGTGAACTCAGATGGGCCAAGGGGAGATGGGGCAGGGCATCACCAGCAACTGCTACCACATTAACACCTGTACCATGGAACTGCCTCACAAGTGGGGAGTTTTAAATGAGAAAATGTATGTAGAGCACCAGCCATAATGCCTGACCCAAAGAAAATTGCCTATAAATTTTGTCAGTTGTGGTGTTGTTCTTTTTAAATATGGTGGTGAAAATTGAAACTCATAAACAGAACCACTTGAATTTACAAGTCAATTCTGCATTGATGCTGCCTGTTTTGAATCAATGTCTCTTGCAGGCTTATGAATTATAGTGGTGAAAAAAATATGATTGCCCCTCCTTAAAGCTCAGAGTTTGTGGACAGCCAGATATGAAAGCAAATGATTTTCTGTTCTGCCTCACTTCATCTCTTTGGGTGGGCTTGATCGTTCTTGATTGTATCAAGATAAAAGGACACAATGTGCACATTTTTTATTGCTAACTAAACAAAAATACAAACTATGCCATCACCTCTACAAAATCTCGTACCACTTATGTGACGTGTATGCCACAATTACTGCCTTGTGCTATAAATATGTTTATTCTACTATGATTCTTTTCCCTTCTAACCACTATTACCCATTAATAATGTTTTTCATTGTGTTTCTCCTGAAATAGATGCTGACAGGATTCAAGGGCAAGGAGTTTGTTTAGGAGGTGATTTCTGGAAACTCCAATAGGAAAGTGGGAAAAGGAGACAGGAAAAAGAAGACAGCCAATGATAATGTGGAGTACATTATCAACCAGTGATCACTGCAGACAACCAGATCTTAATCATATGGGGAACTCAGAGTCAGCCATACATCTTACAGTTATCCCACCTGAGAGATAAGAGATTTAGGATGCTAAACACACCCACCAACTCCCATAATGCACTTTTTGAGGGCTTGCCCCAGAGGATGTTTATTCTTTGGTACTTCCTGCCTGCTGTGCTTTGCTAGCAGAGTGGGCTCTGGCTGCCAGAGAAAGCCTCAGGCAATTGTAAGTCAGGCAACGAACATGACCATACTAAGATCCCAATGGATATGTGTAGGGCACTAATAAGGTCTACTCAAACACATAATGACATATAGGATGGTGGCTGCCATGGTAAATCATAGGCAAAGTACTGTGGGGCCATAGAGGAGGCTCAGCTGAGAGCTCTTCAGTAGGCATATGTCAAAGACACAGAGAAGAGATTCACTCAACAACATAAACCCAGGAGGCCAGGAACTATGCCTGTCTTCCTCATCGTGGATCCCCAGTTTCTAACACATTTCCTGGCACACAGCATTCAATGAATACTTTTGGATGGATGGGTGCATGGACGAATGGCATTTGCACAGAGTCCTGAAGGATAAATAGGAGTTCACCAAACACTCCAGGATGAAGAAACAGCATACTAAGAAGTACAGAGTTACGCAGAAATGTGCCTCCATGTTGGGGAGGATCTCAGGGCAACCCATTGCTTTGTTAACAGTTCACAGCTGCTTAGTGTTTCCTTCTATGGAAGCAAATCTGCCTTCCTGTGGCTTGCACACTTGCATCCTATTTTTGCCCTTTAAAGCAACAACAAAATTGTCACTTCTCTTGTATATCACCGTCCTTCAGATATTTGATGACATGTCCCATTTTCCAAAAGTTATACATCCCTAATTTCTTGTCCATGCCCCAGAAGAGATTCATCCAGGTATTTTTGGACCATGTGACACTAGATTTTGGGTCCTCAGATCAAGGGTGTAAAATGTAGGGTTGTGTAGTGACTTTGGTGTCTTCTAAATCTGAGTTCAAATTCTGACACTACCAATTGCATGATTTTGAGTAAATAACTTGTCTTCCTTGAACCACACTCTTTATCTAAATTGAAAGTAATAATGCTTATCTCACTGGAAGTTATAATGGGTATTTAGTAACGTTCATTCTTTTCCATAGAATTTACAGACATTTTCTCCACCATGTTTCTGCTAAGCCACAGCTCTCTGTCCCCTCGGACTTAAGAGCCTTCAGTCCAGAGCAAGAATGAGACTAGATAAATACCCACATCACTCAGGCCACTGCACAGAGGCTTTAGTTCAAAGGAAGTCACTCTGGGCCTCTCTCCCTCCCTTCAGCAGCTCTGAGTTAAGCAGCCACCCATGCTTCTACAAAAGCATGAATAAGTACTGCTCACTTGTTCACCTGCTGAGCAAAGGGACTGATTACCCAAGAAAGGGAAGTGTCACCCACAGAAATCAATACAGATGAGGCTTTGAAAAGGTTGGCTGGCTGCACAGGATTAGATATTGATCTTACTTGTTTTCCCAGTTATTGCTCTGCTGACCACCTGTGGAGGCCATTTCTAATCTCTCCCTAATACCAAACAAGACGAAGAGCTCAGTCCAGAGCAGGCTCAATGCATGACAATTTTAGGACATAAAGGAATTCCCAATAGCTGTGACCAGAACACCATGAACGAAGAGGTAGGAGATCCCCCCCAACACTGCATAACAACTCAGGTTGGGTGGAAGACTGAAAAAGAGCTGGACACACAGACTGAAGCTGGTGTGAAGCCCAAACTGCATACCTGCCCCACAAAACTCTGAGGAGTCCAGGAACAGACAAGGAGAGGGAAGAAGGCATTTACATCAGTGTCTGTTGACCCTCTAGGAAGATCCATGAATGGAAATTTAGGACATAAAAATAAGGTCCAAGATTTTAAAATACCCATATAGGTATAGTAAGAAAACCGTAAGAGAGCACTGTTTTTACTAGCAAACTGCAGAGGGTTTTTTAATGATAATATTGAGTAATAGCAAATGTTCAAGGAAATGGAAACAGTGAATAAACTTTTCTGGAGGGTAATTTGATAATATATTTCAAAAACTGTAAGATTACTTTGAACCAGTAATTTCACTTCTAGGAACTGATCTGAAATGTAATTAAGAAAGTATGTAAAGCTTTGCCAGTAGTTAGAAGGCATGCACCCCTTCTTGGGACACAGAGTCAGGGCAGAAGGAAGACTGGTTGTGAAGCCCAAGAAGGGCCAGGGCACTAGTTTCAGAACCCTGTGTAGTGGAGGGTCCAGACCTGCCTCAGACGAAACCATATCAAGGTCAAGAGATCCTTGGCTAGTCAATAAACATGTGGCCATCACTGTGTTAGAAATGTGAAAACCCTGGGCCAGTCGTGGTGGCTCACACCTGTAACCTCAACACTTTGGGAGGCTGAGGCAGGTGGATCACGAGGTCAGGAAATCAAGACCAGCCTGGCCAATATGGTAAACCCTGTCTCTACTCAAAAGACAAAAATTAGCCAGGCGTGGTGGCGTGCATCTGTAATCCCAGCTACTCGGGAGGCTGAGGCAGGACAATCACTTGAACCCGGGAGGTGGAGGTTGCAGTGAGCTGAGATGGTGCCACTACACTCCAGCGTGGATGATACAGCAAGATTCCATCTCAAAAAAAATTAAAAAGTTAAAAAAAAGTTAGCCAGGCATGGTGGTGTATGCCTGTATTCCCAGCTACTCAGGAGGCTGAGGCAGGAGAATCATCTAAACCTAGGAGGTGGAGGTTGCAGTGAGCTGAGATGGTTCCACTGCACTCCAGCCTGGGCAACACATCAAGACTCCATCTCAAAAAAAAAAAAAAAAAGAAAAAGAAAAAGAAAAGAAAAGTGAAGAACCCATCTTTGCCCTAAAGGCATTCACTGTATAAACGGGGACAACAGGCATGGAAAAGCCAAGAAGTATGCAATCTGTTATAGGAGCAATGGTGGAAAAGCAAGGTGGGCAAACACAAAGGAAAAGGTGTGAATTCCACGTGGTGGTTCATTAAGGCTCTATCAGGGTATCACTTGTGAACTGAGTAGGAATTGAGTAGGACTCGTGGGGAGGGGAAAATTCAGCTTACACCTTGTGAAGAGCATTCAAAGATATAAGAAAACATTCTTGAAAACTAATGTGTATAGGGAAGATATGAGAGCTATGTTCAGAAAACAGGAAGACTAAGATTATGGGAGTCCTGATGGGCCACAGTGAGATGCTTGGGTCATAATGACCAAAGGTAATGATGCAGGACGAGCAAGCCCCAAAACTGGGGTTTAGCCCAGGAGAGTTCTTTGCTCCACCCAGGAAAGAATTTAAGGGTGAGCCTGTGGTGTTAGACAGTTATCTTTTATTAAGCAGTATTCTCCTTGTCAAGCAGAGCTAACTCATAGGCAGTACACCCAGAATAGGCAACGTATGGGCCCTCAGCAACTGTATTTATACTCAGATAAGACCACTTTCAGTTGCATACAAATTAAGGAAGTGGTCAATGCAAATTGAGGGGCAGGTTGTTTCTAACTTTCCAGAAAAACAGTGGTAACTTCCGGTTTGTTGTCATGGTGTTTGTAAACTCATAGCAGTGGTGGGAGTATCTTATGCTAATAAACAATGAGGGCAGCTGGGGATCAGCCTCAGGGATCACTCTCATCTTTCCAAGCAAGTGTTTTATAGGAGATGTAATCACTTGAGCCCCTTTATTCTACTACTGACCATTGTTATACACTCTAACACCTTGTATAACATTCTGGTAAGACAATTTTATAGAGAATTTTGGTAATACAACATTAGATTTTCAGCAGTTCTTATTGCTCTTTCCTCTATAGATGGAAATTGGTCATGGGCTACATGAGATCAGTATCGATCCCTGGCTATTAATGCTCCTGTAGAATCAGGCCCTAATACCAATATGGGAAGCAGAATTAATAGAAAGAGTCCTAACAGGTGAGATTACAATTCTCAGTGAGGAACACAACAGAATGTGCTCTAGTGACCTTTTTCTTTGACTTGTATTTCAGTAATGTTAATTTGCCTTTAGATGAGACAGACTTGTGTCTACCAGCTACAGAAGGCAGTAAAAGATAAATGTTCCATTACAAATTAGTAACATGGTTTTCTTGTCACATACTAAAAGAATCTGTATTGGAAAACTGGCCCTGCTATCAAATCGCTGGCAGAAGAAATAGCCTAGTTCAACTCTTCCCAAACCAAACCAGTCTTTTGGTAGCTGCTCCCAACATTATCGACTAGTAGCCATATCCATAATCACTACAGCAAAGGACCACAATTATTTTCCTCCCCTTGTCTGTGTCCTTCTTCAATGTGACTCTGAAGCTCTACCAAAAAATAGTAGTCCATTTTTTCAGTCTTCAAATCTAGGTAGGCTCTGTAACTTGCACTGATCAAAAGAATGTAGGAGAGAAACCTAGATGTCAATGGAATCTACATGGGAAACCCAGGCTTCTACTCCCACCTTCTATTAATAAAGCATCATCCCCTTCCCCCAATGGAGTGTTGGGGGGAAGGGGATGATGAGAAAAACCAGCTAAAACAGAGTTAGATAGGATCCAAAGTCTCATAATATCCATAGTGTCTTGATTTTAATTTTTTTAAATTGTTTATCATACCAAAACCCAGAAATATCTCAAACTGAATGAGAAAAAAAAAGTGAATGATTATAAATATGCTTAAAACAAGTGAAAAAAAATAGAAAATCTAAACAAGAAAAAAGGCCTAAAGAAGAACCAAAAGGAAATTCTAAAACTGAAAAATACAATAACTGAAATTTTAAACTCAATATATGGAGTCAACAGCAGAATAAAAGAGGGGAGGAGAAAAAGTTCAGTGAACCAAAAGACATAATATAAAAAGTACCCAATCTGAACAGAGAGAAAAAATAAACAACAATAACAACAAAACAGAGCCTGAGAGACTTGTGGGACTGACTGTACCAAAAGATCTAACATCCATGTAGTTTGACTTTAGAAAGGAGAGAAAGAGGGCGAGACTGAAAAAGTAATCAAAGAAATAATTGCTGATCTTTTTTTTGAAATGTGGCAATATACATAAACCCACAGATTCAAGAAGCTGAGCAAACCCCCAAACAGGATAAATCCAAAGGAATTCACATTACAGGAAAATTTTGAGAACCAAAGACAGAAATATCTTGAAAGCAATGAGAGAGAAATTGAACTTTATCTATAGGGAATCAATTTGAATGACAGTGGATTGCTCAGTAGAAATAACAGAAGACAAAAGGAAATGGCACCAGGGTTTTCAAGTGCTGAAATTTATATACATCAAAAATGAATAGTATATCAAGATATTCTTCCACGAAGGAAGACTAGACAATTTTTCACCAGCATGCCTAACCAAAAAGAATGGCTAAAGGAATTCCTCTAAATAGAAATGAAATTATCAAAGAGGGAAACATGGGCCATCAGCAAAGAAGGAAGAAAATGAATAATTACAATAAACTTCTTTTTCCGCTTGAGTTTTCTAAATTATGATTGATGGTTTAAAAAATTATAGCAAAACACGAACAGGATTTGTATGGCAAAAACTACAAACTAATGATGGAGGAAATCAGAGAAAACCTAAATAAATGTAGAGATACATCATGTTGAATTGGAATACTCAGCGTAGTAAAGATGTCTATTCTCCTCAAATTTATATACAGATTCAGTGCAATTCCTATCAAAATCCCAGCCACACATTTTGTAGAAATAGACGAGATTATTCTAAAATTTACATGAACATGCAAGGAAACAAGAATAGTCAAACCAATTTGTAAAAGAAGAATAAAGCAAGATAAATCAGTCTACCCCAATTTCAAGACTTATTATATGTGTAGTCATTAAGACACTATGATATATTGACAGAGAGATAAATAACATAGATCAATGGATAGATCAGAGAACCCAAAAATAGACTCATGCAAACATAATCAACTGATTTTTCATAAAGTACAAAAGCAATTACATAGAATAAATATAACTTTTTCAACAATTACTATGGAGCAATTAGATATCCATAGACAAAAACATAAATAAACCTTGGTTGAATTCTTACAACTTATATTAAAATTAACTTAAAATAACTTATAAAAAGAAAACTGGTTTGGAGAGCAAACTTAAATGTAAAGCATAAAGCTATAAACTTTAGAAAAATAGAAGAAAATTTTCAGGATCTGTAGTTAGAGTTCTTAGACTTGATATCAAAAGCAGAATCCATAAAAGAAAAAATTGGTAAGTTGAACCTAATCAAAATTGAAAACATTTTTTCTGTCAACTTTGCTGATGATCAGAAATGGTCATAGATATGACCTTATTTTTGTGCTATTATGTGCTATTGGTCTATGTGCCTGTTTTTGTAGCAGTACCATGCTGCTTTGGTTACCACATCCCTGTAGTGTAGTTTGAAGTCCGGTAACTTGATGCCTCCAGCTTTGTTCCTTTTGCTTAGGATCGCCTTGTCTATTTGGGCTCTTTTGGGTTCCATATGGATTTTAAAACAGTTTCTTCTACTTCTGTGAAGAATGTCATTGGTAGTTTGATAGGAATAACATTGAATCTGTAAAGTGCTTTGGGCAGTATAGTCATTTTAATAGTATTGATTGTTCCTATCTATGAGCATGGATTTTTTTTTTCCATTTGTTTGAGTCTTCTCTGATTTCTTTGAGCAGTGTTTTGTAATTCTCATTGTAGGGATCTTTCATCTCACTGGTCAGCTGTATTCCTAGGCATTTTATTCTTTTTTGGCAATTATAAATGGGATTGCCTTCTTGAGTTGGCTCTCAGCTTTACTGTTGCTGGTGTATAGGAATGCTAGTGATTTTTGTACATTGATTTTGTATCCTGAAACTTTGCTGAAGTTATTTATCAGCTGAAGGAGCATTGGGGCCAAGACTATAGGATTTTCTCTCCCTAGTCAATAAATGGTGCTGGGATAATTGGCTAGTGATATGCAGAAGATTGAAGCTGGACCCCTTCCTTACACCATTATACAAAAATCAACTCAAGATTGAATGTAAAACCCAAAACTATAAAAACCCAGGAAGACATCCTAGGTAATACCATCCTAGACATAGGAATGAGCAAAGATTTCATAACAAAGACATCAAAAGCAATTGCAATAAAAACAAAAATTGACAAGTGGAATCTAATTAAACTTAAGAAACTATCAACAGAATAAACACACAACCTACAGTATGGGGAAAAAATTGCCAACTCTGCACCTGACAAAGGTATAATATCCAAAAAGTGGACAAAGGACATGGACACTTTTCAAAAGAAGGCATACATACAGCCAATAGCATATGAAAAAAAAAAAAAGATCAGTATTACTTACCATTAGAGAAATGCAAATCAAAACTACAAAGAGATACCACCTCACACCAGTGAAAATGGCCATTATTAAAAAGTCAAAAAACAACAGGCATGGGTGAGGTTGCAGAGAAAAGGGAACACTTATACACTATTGGTGGGAATGTAAATTAGTCCAACCATTGTGGAAAGCAATATGGTGATTCCTCAAAGAGCTAAAAGCAGAACTACCATTTGGCCCAACAATCCCATTACTGGGTGTATATCCAGAGAAATTTAAATCATTCTACCATAAAGCCACATGCACGCAAATGGTCATTGCAGCACTATTCACAATAGCAAAGACACGGAGTCAAACAAAATGCCCACCAATGACAGATTGGATCAAGAAAATGTGGCACATATACATGATGGAATACTATGCAGCTATAAAAAGGAATGAGATCATTGTTTTGCAGGACCATAGATGGAGCTGGAGGCTATTATCTTTAGCAAACACAGGAACAGAAAACCAAATACCAGGTTTTCACTTAAAAGTGGAAGCTAAATGATAAGAACTCATGAACACCAGGAAGAGAACAACAGACACTGGGGTCTACTTGATGGTGTGGGGGTGGGAGGAGGGAGAAGAGCAGAAAAGATAACTATTGGGTACTGGGCTTAATACCTGGGTGATGAAATACTCTGTACAGTAAACCCCTGTGACATGAGTTTGCCTATCTAATAAACCTTCACATGTGCCCCCAAACCTAAAATAAAAGTTTTTAAAAAATGAGTTTTTTGCTCCACGAAAGACCATGTGAAGAGGATAGAAAGACAAGCTTCAGAGTAGAAGAAAATACTTGCAAACTACACATCTGACTGAGGACTAGTCTCTAAAACATAGAAAGAGTTCTTTAAAAAAATAAAAATAAGAACATCTAACATTTCCTATAATTGCATGTGAACCTATAATTCTCAAACAAAAAGGTTAATTAAAAGGGTAAAATAAAAGAATATGGCAGAAGTAACTGTGTCACTTCTAAGCTGAGGCCTCAGGAAGCCTTCACAGTCCTTCATTCAGAATCCTACGCAGACACCATGTGAACAAGCCTGGGCTAGCCTGCTGGAGGATGAGAGACTATGTAAAACAAGACAAACCATCTCAACTGAGGCCATTGTAGACCAGCCAGCTCCCAGAAAACCTGGCAGTCAACTGCAGAAACATGACTAAGTCCAGCAAAAACCAAACGCTCAGCTGGGCCCTACATAGCTGTGAAATTGTGAGCTAAGCGAATGGTTATTGATTTTAGGCACTAAAGTTTCAGATGGTTTGTTACATAGTAAAGCTAACTGATACAAGCCAGTGCATTTACATATTTTAAACCAATTTATCTTGAAAGGATCTCTGAAAGGTTATGTTGTTTGAAGTTAGATATTTTGTAATCTTTTATGACTGAACTGGACATTTAATAAGCCCCACGAAAAATCTTACAGGCTAATTAAGTTATTATTGAATACAGTCATCCTATTGTACTACAGAAAAGTAGGTCTCATTCATTTTTCTCTAACTATTTTTTGTAGATTTTTAAATAACTTAAATAATGTAACTGGATTGTTTGTAACTCAAAGGATAAATGCTTGAGGGGATGAATACCTCATTCTCCATGATGTGCTTATTTCCCGCTGCATACCCGTATCAAAACATCTCACATACTTCATAAATATACATACCTACTATGTACCCATGAAAATTTTTTTAAAACTAGAGAAAGGTAATTAGTTTAAAAAAAATCTTCCGAACTAAAAGTATAGGGGTGATACGAGACCCTGATCTGGCTCCTAGATTTGCCCTCCCTCATTAAGGAGGTGGGGTGGCCTTGTAGTCAGGCATGAATCCTTGATAACCTCCCCAGCATTCATTAGTGGCTATCAGTGCTGCCCTCAGCACAGTGGACAGTCAAAAGCACACAGCTCTGCCCTTAACGAGCTTCACAGCATAGCGGCTGCCCAGACACTTCACCTCCAGCTTACTGCTACTCAGACCTTACCAAGAAAGGGCTCAGTATTTGTGGAGGAGTGTCTGAAGGCATCAGACCATCCATTCCTCCAGGTACTCTGTGTTGCCCTTGAATTAAGCCATATCATCCGAGAATAAAGGAAACACATTGTTTTGGCCCTCACAGAATTGTTTTTATTGAACTGAACTTTGGCGTTCAGCCACTTCCTTATCCTAAGGGACTTAAGAAAAAGCACCATGAAACCCAATATTGTCTTTGCCCTGATGACAGGGCTAAGAATCCTATTCACAAGGAGAGCCTATAGGAGAAATCTCTCTTGCTTTTATTAGCAGGAAAAGCATCACTCTCCTAAGCAGCTGGTTTGTGTTTACTACGTGGCCCCTATGAATCATGTCATTGACACAATTTCCCACTTGTCCGGGCAGCTCAGAGCCAAACTGAGCAGTTAAGACTCTTGTAGAATAGTGTGTGGCTCAGAGCTTAGGCATCATCAGACTCCAGGTCTAGCTCTTCTCACCTGCAGCTTCTCTGCCTGCCGTTCACCCCAGAGCTGATGGCCTGCTTCAAGGGGTCTTCTCAGTGGCCCTGGATCATGGCAGAACTTGCTCACTTGGTGAGTTAACCACCAAGCCAATCGGGCATGCAAGCATGGGCTCCTCTCCCTGGAGGAAGAGGAGGGGTATATAGGGAAATCTGTCATGGGTGAGCCCCTCAATGTGTAAGGAGGATGTATATGTCATTTCTCCTCAAACAACTCTGGAGAATGGAAATTATTATCTGTATTGTCCAAAGGTGGAAAATGAAGCTCAATGAGCCACCTAAAATCACACCACTGGTCAGCAGGCAGAACTAGGATGCAAACATGAGTCTAGTCCTGATGCCTATCTTCTTTCCTCTAGACCCAGGGTTGGCAGACCAAGACCTATGGGCCCAATCCACTCTACCACCTGTTCCTGCAAATGAAGTCTTACTGGAGCACAGCCAGTTCACGTGTTCACATGTTGTCTGTGGCTGCTTTTATGCTACAGCAGCAGAGCTCGGGGGTGGCAACAGAGACTATATGACCCACAAGGCCTAAAGTCTTTGCTATCCGTTTCTTCACAGAAAACGTTTGCTGACCCTTGCTGCAAACAAAAAGCTCTAGACAAATGATCCCTCTGTCTTAAAGAAGTATCATCAGAATCAACCAACAGGGTGGGAGAGGGCTTCTCAGCAATGCACAATTCCACTCCCACCTCCAACCTACCACATTAGACCCTTCCAGGTTGGAGGCCTGAATCTGCATTTCTCATGTTCTCCCTCTACCTCCAAGTGCTTCTTACTTTCGCTGAAGTTTATGAACGACAGCCCAACCCTGGCACTCAATGTCCCCCTCAGTAGCCCTTGGCCGGAAGGGCATTGAGAGAGAAATATCCCTGCTCCCTCGCCCCTTGGGTGGGGTAACATGGAGGCATACTCTACACTGGCTCCCAGTGTCCCCAGCAGGTATGAGCCCCACTCACCTTGTACATAGTGATAATTTGCTTGACCATGCTATTAACTGGATTCTGATGACCCCTCTTTAAGACAGAGGAACCACTTATCTAAAGCTTTTTGTTTACAGCAAGGGTCAGCAAACTTTTTCTGTAAAGAAACAGATAGCAAAGATTTTAGGTCTTGTGGGTCATACAGTCTCTGTTGCCACCCCCCAGCTCTGCTGCTGTAGCATAAAAGCAACCACAGACAGCATGTAAACATGCGAACTGGCTGTGCTCCAGTAAGACTTCATTTGCAGAAACAGGCGGTAGAATGGATTGGGCCCATGGGTCTTGGTCCGCCAACCCTGGGTCTAGAGGAAAGAACACAGGCAGCAGGACTAGGCTTCTTTTCCCTACCTACTTCTTCTACTTATCTACTGGTGGCTTCTAGGATCAACTCCTAAATAAACTACTTGCCCTTGAATCTTCTTCTCTGGATCTGCTTCTAGGAATGCCCCCAAACACAAAAACACAAAAGCCAGAGACATTGAGATAATTTTTTTAAATGCCACATGTGTAATAATATCGATGTTGCCACTAGGAATCAGGTTCTACACTCACCCCAGAGAGGCACAGAGTAGGAAAGGGGTGGAGGGAACCAAGCTGTAGAAATTAATGAGATACGGTCCCTAACTCTGACAGAGCTGATACTTTAGTTGGGGGCAGGAGTGCTGGCCCATGATAACACAAGGAAATAAGAGACAAGAAAAGCAGGAGTGGAAGGATGCATTAAGCCAGCCTTGGGCGTCTGGATTTATGGCAGGGGCAGGGACCACCACCAACCATCACGGCATTCAAGTGGAGATTCACCAAGCTTCCCAGTTGGGGGCAACAAAGTTTATAAAGTGTGTTCACAAGCCAATGTTAATTTTTCACCCGCACAGCAGCATCATAAGGTAAGCAGGAATTGCATTATGATTATTCATTCCATTTTTCAGGTTAGAGAACTGGAGTACAGATTTGCCCAAGTCAGGACAGAACAGCTCACAGCCCACAAGTCCTGCTGCTCTCTGCTACCAGTGACTCATTTGAAGGCTAAAGTTATCCAGGATCCCATTCTGCTGAAAGTTTCCTTGGCTAAGCTAAACTGATGATTTCTGCTAGGAGAATACTACCACTATCCTAGTCCCAGCCAGCTCTGGAATCCAGGGGAAGGGGGACTCTCCAAAAGAAAGAGTTCCCAGGGACTGTTCTGAGCCTGGCTGAAAATGGGGGCTTAGTTCCTACCTCAGAAAGTGGGGTTTTCCCAGTTCATCGCCTAACCTCACCTCCTGAAGCCTGGTATCCACCACTTTACCTACCCTTCCCCCAGCCTGGCGTGGCCCCTCTACTCCTAACCTCAGACAGCCAGAGGGATAACAGGATTCTGGTATCCATGGCAACACAGCCAGGTTCACAAAGCAGCAGGTCCTGTCTCTGCAGTCAGATCAGTGTAACTGTCAGTGGCCAAGGCAATTTCAAGTCCGACTACAAGGTTAATTTGTCTGAAGTTTTGTCTGCACAGAAGCCCCCGGCATGGAGGAAAGGTGAGTCATCAGCCCAAACCACACCATTAAGCCAGGACCAGATACAGTGGCCTTTCTTGCCCCCTACACACAAACCTGAGGAGGTCAGCCCAGATAAACAGAATATCATCTGTTAATCAACCTCATGATCACTGAACATTTCATGAGTTACACCCAAGGATGCAAGGAGACTTCCAGCACAGCATGTGCTAATACATTTGACAACAGGGGCTGGCATTCTCATTCTCCAAGTCCTCTCTCTCAGCCTCCTCTTCTCTCCCCCAGGTTACAAGGGAAGCAGACAAGGAGGGGAGACCCAGGATCCAGCTCCAAGGAGGGAGCAGGGAAGGAGGAGGATCTGCTTGGATGACTGATTGTTGGGAAAAACTGGTTCCTGCGGTCAGTTCTCAGTTCAAAGGAAGTTTTGACAGCCTCTTTGGGACTTGTCAGAGCCCAGTCCAGACTGGCAGTAGAGGTCTGTCCAATAGGAGGGCATTGCCCTGCCAGAGCCCTCTCACGTGTCCTGAAGGATCTACCTTCTAATGAACCAGCAATATAGAGGGACAATGAGCCCTCTTAATTGCCCAAGACTTGATTAGGAGACCCTTTGCTCCGGTGCTGACCCTGCAGGCAGGTTGCCCCACTGCTCTGCAGCTGGATCCTATGATGCCTTCACTATGATGCTTAGAAAGTAGAGTGGCCTGGTGCAGACCCCTGCTCGTGCCCAGCTGAGTGCACATTTGCATGGCCCATGGCTGTGGACAGGTCATTACTGCCACCAGAGGTTAGAATATAGTTTTCAGCATAATTTTTAATCCATTGTATTTAAACAACATATTAAAATGCTTACTGTGTAGATGGCACATTCCAACATCCTTATTAGAATAAGTGAACCAAAAGAGGAGGAAGAATAGCAGCCGCTACAATTTAATTAAGTGCCTAGCATGTGCTAACCACTGTGCTGAGCATTTTATGAATATTATGTTATCTAATCCTTGCCACACCCTGTGAAGGAACACTATCTGTTTACAGGTAAGAAAATAAGGGTCAGAAAAGTGAATTAACTCACTTGGAGTCACACAGCCAGTAACTGTGTAACTCCAATTTCAGTTTGTCAATACCTTTCCATGCCTCCTAAAGCTGGAAAATAAAAAGGCAATTCCAAAGGCAACATTCCATGCACACCCTCCCAATACAGGGAAGAGCCTACCCTCTTGAAGGAGACACTGATAGGAAAATGCTGCAAGTTTGCAGTGAAAACTCACAGGGGCCACTCTGAAATCTCAGCCCCACTGAGGTGGTGTTTCCTAGTCAGAAAAAGCATGTGGGTGGGAAAGTTCAGGAAAAGGAGGGAGAGAAGTATACTGCCACTTTAGATGTTGATTTTAAGCTATACTTGGAATTTCACAGGGAAAAAGGAGAATAGGAGAAAGAATTTGGGACCTAAGAGTGGGAGAAAATATCCCTAGACAGAGAAAGAGACACTAGAAGCCCATAGATGAAATCCTTCTAGTTTTAAAACTGAAGCTGCAATATACATTTTTTAATTCCTAAACAGTTAGACTACATTTCCCAGCCTTCATTTCAGTGAAGTGTGACCACGTGACTAAGTTCTAGCCAATGGAATATGAGTGGAGGGGATGCCCACAGCTTTCAGAGTGTTCCATAGAAACTTTCCATCTATCTCTTCCATGCTCTTGTCTCCTCCCAGCAGGATGAGAGAAAATATCACAGTGGTCCTGAAAGCCACATGTTGAAAGCAGCAGAGCTTCTATCAGACTGAATCCTGCCTGAATGACCATAAGAAGTAGGCCACCCCCTAAGACTCTTCATCTGCCCATGACTGTTATGGGAGCAAAACATAAACATGTAGTAGCAGCAGCATCGGAGCCTGGAGTCAGTCAGCGTTGGTGCTCACTTACCCTGCGTGGCCACGGAGAGATTAAGGTCTGGGCTCCTTATGCCTGTATGACTGCAGGTGAGGAGGAGTTTGTCCAGCAAGATCACAAAGAAATGGAGAAGGACGTGGCCCATGAGGCTGAGCAGTGTGTAGGGATCAAGGCAAAGGAGATGACCTGCATAATCAGGACACTGATTATATATAAGGGAATTGAGAAATTAAGCGACTAGATTGAGAATACTGGAAGCCAGGTTTCTCACTGTCAGAGAAGAAAAATACAAATATGGAAAAAGAGAGGCTGGGAGTTAGATTGAAATTGGAAGCATCGGTGTGAGCTCATGGTTTTTAATCTATACAGGCACCCATATAATCAGAATTTCATCATGAAGAAATATCAGACAAAGCCAAATTGAAAAACATTCCACAAAGTATCTGGCCTGTACTCTTCAAAAATGTCAAAGTCATGAAAGGCATGGAAAACTGAGGAACTGCTCCATATTGAAGAGGACTAAAGAGACATCACAACTGAATGCGATGCATAACCCTGGATAAATTCTGGACCACAAAAACAAGGGTGCTTATGAAAGATGTTTATTGAGGGAACTGGCATAATTTGAATGAGTCTGTGGATTGAATAGTATCACCATATCAATGTTAATGTTCTTGATTTTGCATTTGTACTGAGGCTATGCCAAAGAGTAGCTTTGTTTTGGAGAAATACACATTGAATTATTTAGGACTTACTGACCATGATACCTGCAACTTACTTTCAAATTATTCAGAAAAACTGTACAAAGACTGAAACAGAGAGAGATGGCAATAGAGAGTGAATAATAAGGCAAATATGGTAAAATGGTAGTAATTAAAGAATTTGAGTTGAGAGTATATGCGACTCTTTTGTTCAACCCTTGTATCTATAAATTTAAAATTATTTGAAAATAAAGAGTTGAAAAAGACATTCTATTGGTTGAACAATTATATATTTGGCTCTATTTGTTACTTCAGCTTAGACTATCCTAATACAGAATGTAACTATTTTTTTCCAAGTAGGAATTTAAGTATTTCAATTATGTAACAAATATTTATTGAGTACTCTGTGTGTGCCAGACACTGTGCTAGGTACTAGGGATGTGGCACCTAAGACAGGTGTGAAAGCTGATTATACAAATTGGGTCATTTTGTTCATACCCAATTAACCAAAGTTAAGAGGCCAGGGGGATAAAGCACTCAGGATATAACAGCCACCTACTCCAAGAATTGAATTTTCCACAAGCCCAGCTGTTGAAATGACCTGCTGTGACAACCGTAAGACCAGTAGTACCTAGTATCTGCTGAAACAACCTTCCATACCTCTAATACTGGTTTTACCTGCCACCATCAATCACCAAATAAAAGCTTGCCAGCTCCCAAAAGCTTCTCTAGTGCCAATGAGCTCTCTTTCAAAACAATACAGAACATTTCTCTTTCTAATAAAACCCCCAACCTTTCCTTTGTTCCTCAGATATACTAAAGACCACTCAGTCTGTATGAATGCCCCAAATTGCAATTCTGTAACTTCCAAATAGAACATTAAGTGTAGAGATTTTTTGCTTACTTTTGACTTTGATTCTTGGTGTCAGAAGTGAGACTCAAAGCCGATCCACCTCAGGGAGATCACTGGCCTATGGCATGAGGCATCCACACTCAGTGGGCCCTTGAGCCCCTTCCCTGCTCTCCCAGGACACTTCAGACAAACCTGCTTTAAGACAAAAATTTTTCTTCTGGTCTCTTTATTGCTCAAATGTGACCCTTAAATAGCCCCCATGCCTTCCCCTCAATGTGGGACAGAGACAGCCAGGACAAGTGCATTTTGGCACTGAGAAGCAATGAAGCCTAACTTCAAGATGTTTTATAAGCAATGCTTTTATAAAAAGAAGATGTTGATCAAAAGGAGGAAATGTGAAAGTTGATTATATGAACTGGGTCATTCTTGTCACAGCCAACTAAATCAGAGTAGAGAGACCAGGTGGGGAAAGGACTTAGGGCACATAGCACCTGCTCCAAGAAATGGAAATTTTCCACAAGCCCAGCTGCTGAAATGACCTGCTGTAACCCTAAGACCAGTTTCACCAAATATCTACTGAAATGACCTGCTGTGACTCGGAGACTAGTTTTACCTATTGCCTTCACTCACCAGTCAGAGTTTGCCAGCTCTCAAAATTTCTCTAGTGCCAACTCTTGCCTTACTTTCAAGAGAATATATAACATTTATTTTTCTAATAAAACCCCCAACATTTCCTTATTTCCTCAGATATACAAAAGACCTCCTGTCTGTGTGTATGCCCTGAATTCCAACTCTGTGATTCCCAAATAAAATGTTAAATTTACAGTTTCATCTTTGTTTGTGTTTGTTTTTGTTTTTGTTTTTGGAGACAGAGTCTCGCCCTGTTGCTCAGGCTGGAGTGTAATGACCTGATCTCGGCTCACTGAAACCTCCACCTCCCAGGTTGATGCAATTCTCATGCCTCAACCTCCTGAGTAGCTGGGACTACAGGCATGCACCACCATGCCTGGCTAATTTTTTGTATTTTTTTTTTAGTGGAGAGGGCATTGCACCATGTTTTCCAAGCTGGCTTCGAACTCCTGAGCTCAGGCAATCAGCCCACCTTGGCCTCCCATCATCTCTTTTTTCTTTAATATTGGCATGATCCCTACTCTCATGGAGCTTCCAGTAAGATATAGCAGATATTAAACAACAAACTACTTAAGTTTTCATTACAATCAGGATAATTTTCATTAACTGTTAAACACCACTTCTTTGGAGAAACCTTCTTGGACATCCCCAGATGAGATTACATCAGAACTTACCATAATGGGGAGGTTTGCACATTTGAGGAGTTTGGGGTAGTCCTGCACTACAAATATTTTCTTCTGGGAACATGTTAACGAGTTACTGTGGATTTTAAAGGCCAGTCTGTGCCTCAGCACATCTGTGTTTGCTCACTTTATGGATCATATATAGCACCTAGCTGAGAGGGCAGGAAATAAATATTTTCAGAGTGAATGAATAATCTAGGTAAATGAATTAAGATAATGAGAATAGAGAGCATGTGAAAGATGACAGAGAAATGCCAAAACTTGGGAACTGATTTTTATATTGGGACAGAGGTGTGTAACAAGATGTCAAAGAGGACCTCTTGGGTATTTGGAATCTGGGGGTCCAGCAGCCAAATAGGTAGAGTTCTTAAGGAACTGGGATGGTGGAATAGAATTTTTTAATGCTCTGCCCATAATCCTCCAGATCCCTTTACCATTTTGTGCACAAGAGGGGATATACGTGCATCTTTATCAGAGGCCTGCCTGCAGGGTATGCCACTTTGCTCACTGTATTAGTCCATTTTCATGCTGCAGATAGACATACCCAAGACTGCATAGTTTATAACGAAAAAGAGGTTTAATGGACTCACAGTTCCATGTGGCTGAGGAGGCCTCCCAATCATGGCAGAAGGCAAAAGGCATGTCTTACATGGCAGCAGACAAGAGAGAATGAAAACCAAGCAAAAGGGGAAACCCCTAATAAGACCATCAGATATTGTGAGACTTACTACTATGAGAATAGCATGAGGGAAACTCCCCTTATGATTCAATTGTTTCCTACCAGGCCCCTCCCTCCCACAACACATGGGAATTATGGGAGCTACAATTCAAGATGAGATTTGGGTGGGAACATAGCCAAAATATGTCACTCACCTACCTGGCCCATAGAACAGCCCTCAACTAATGATTGATGGATATGGGGGTGTAAGCACCTCAGCTCTCTCACCCTTTGTCTGAAATAAATTTGAGATGTGTATTTTAAAAGGTCTCTCCAAGTTTTCTCCCATGAGGTTAAGTTCCAATTGCCCACTGTCTTAGCTGGATTACAGGTTCATTATTTGCTGCCTTTCTTTCCCTGGATTACCTCCCTCCTTACCTACTCATGTTTCTTGCACCTCCTAGTAAAATGTTAGTCTTTGAATCCTTGAATCTAACACTCAAGGCTGCTCTTGGAAAGCTCCAAATGGATTGTGAACAAAAAAATCCTAGGATAAGAACTATGCTCCAGCAAGACAGCTGCTGCAACCCACACAGGAGAACTGGAGGAAACCACTTCTGCCCTCGTGCCTCTATTACCCAGTGTTTCCCTGTCCCACCTCTGCATGAGATCCCAGCTCTGAGCATTTCAAAGTGTCCCAAATGTGTGGTCTTGCTATTTATTTCACGGGATGCAGAACCTATTTTTGTTTTAATCTCTTTCCAGACAGTTGCTTTGTTTTAATGGACTGCTCTTTCACCTGTGCATAATTCTTCTCTAAATTAAATTCTCTTCTCAGTCCAGCATAATGCACACTGGGCTGTCAGCTCATTACTTTTACATCCTCCCATATTCTGTTTATTCAACGGTTTAATTAACTATGAATTGCAATGTAGGCAACAGGAAAAAGCCCAACCCCAGGTGGCTGTGTAACTCCACTCTGAAGGGAAGAGAGGCAACACAGTACTGTGGAAAAAAGGCTAGAAGGTGAGATAAGAGCATAAAGATTCTAATCCTCTCACTACTACTTTGAGTGATTCACTTATTCACTAAATATTTGTTAAGTTGCTGCTGTGTGCTTGTCATTATTCTAGGTGTGGGGGTGGTGAGAGAGACAGGGGCCCTGCCTTCACAGAGTTTACAGTCTGTCCACGGAAATAGATGAGCAAGTATCTTATCTATTGCTGTACAGAAAATTATGCAATACTTGTTTCAAACAACATACATTTGTTATCTCTGCCATTTTTAATTCTGTATCTCAAGTGGGATCACATGTTGGTCAGGAATTTAGGAGTAGCTTGGCTGGGCAGCTCTGGCTTGGAATCTCCAATGAGATTGCATTTGGAGCCAGCTGGGGATATAGTGATCTGAAGGCTTGATGGGGCTGGTGAATCCACTTCCAAGGTGGCCAGTTCATATGGCTGGCAAGTTGATACTGGCTGTTGGTAGGAGAACCAGTTACTGCTAATGTGGGCTCCTCCATGGGATATTTGAGCATGTCCATGGCATGGCAGCTGGCTTCCTTAAGCAAAGCAGAGCTGCAATGCCCTTTATAACTTAGCATTGGAAATCAAACACCACCATCTCAGCTACACTCCATTAGTCACACATATCGGCATGACTCAACATGGAGACTACAAAATGGCATGACTACTGGAAAGTGAGGAGGCTGTCTACCACAGTGGCAAACAAATAAATAAGGCAATAATTACATATCGTGACCAGCTATGTTAAGAAAATAGAGCTATGCGGCTAGCAACTGAGGGAATTGCAAGTTACCTCTTCAAGGGGGTCAGGGAAGGCCTCCTTCTAGCTGTGCAAACCAACATAAGTTCCCTAGACTTTTTTTAACCCTCATCTTTAAAAGGAGAGCAACTGTCATTCTTTACTCACAGAATAGTTTTGAGGTTACAACTTGAATCAGAAGGGAAGGGTGAGAGAAAAGGTTGGGAGAGACTTATTGAAGGGTAAAAAATTACAGATAGATAGAATAAGTTCTAGTGTTCTATAGCTCTGTAGGATGACTACAGTTAACAATCATACATTACGTACTTCCAAATAGCTTAGAAGGAAGATATTGAATGTTCCAAACATAAAGAAATGATAAATGTTTGAGAGAGACGGAGGATCCAAGATGGCCGGTTAGGAGCAGCTCAGGATTGCAGCTCCCAGTGAAAGCACAGAGGGTGAGTGGACGCCGCATTTCCAGACGAATTTTTATTGCTCACACACCAGGAGATTCCCAGGCGGAGGAGCCCCACGGGTCGCCAGCGCAGCTGTTTTGGCCGGCGCGGCTGTTTTGCCTGCACCCTGGCGTGGTGGTTCCCAGTGCATGGTAAATGGAACTGGGTCCCCTCTTAGCCAGCAAGGGGAGCTCCAGGGAGCTCCAGGAACCTCCAGGAAGGCAGAGTTGCTCATTCCTCTGATTAAAAAAAAGGCAGGGGGACTGAAACAGGGAGCCAGTCCAGGAGATTCCCGGGCAAAAAAGAGCCACAAATCTCAGAGCTGCCGTTTCAGCTGGCGCAGTGGGTCGCCGCATGGGAAATCACACAGATCCCAGAGCTACTTTCCAACAGGCGCCCAGAACACCTGGGAGAGAGTCGACCGTTCAACTAAAAAACAAAAGGCTCTGAGACAGGGAGCCAGGTGATCAGGTCTGGCTGGTCCCACCCCCATAAAAACAAAAACAAAAACAAAAAAACAGCAATTGGAAACGCTCTGGGTTGAGAGTTTCACAGCAAGCACAGCTGAACCTGGGATGGTCCAGCTCTGTGGGGTAGAGGCGTCCGCCATTACCGAGGCACTCCACCACTACAGAGGCAGTCTGTGTTGCCGAGGCAACCCGCCATTACAGAGAGAACCCGTCATTACAGAGGTGGGCCACCATTGCCAAGGCAGTCCTAACTATACCCATATAAACAGGACTGCAGGGAAGTTCACACAGCAGCTGGGCAGAGCCCACAGAAGCTCAGCGAAGCCCCTACAGGCTGCCTCCTTGCTCGGGTAGGGAAGCCCTGAAGAAAAAAAAAAAAAGGCAGAAGCACAGTGGAAACTCAAAAATAAAGCCCAAACTCCCCAGGACAGAACACCTGGGGAGAAAAAGGGGTTTATGAGTTCTGCTGCAGCAGACTTAAACGTACCTGCCCAGCAGCTCTGAATGAACAATAGAGCTCACAGCTCAGCACTTGAGCAACTATAAATGACAGACTGTCTCCTCAAGCAGCTCCCTGATCCCCATGTATCCAAAGAGTCACCTCATAAAGGAGAGCTCAGACTGATATTTGGCAGGTATCCTTCTGGGACAAAGCAGAAGAAGAAACTGGTGACAACCTTTACTGTTCCGCAGCTGCAGCAGGTGATCCCCAGGCAAGCAGGGCCTGGAGTGAACCTCAGCAGTCCTACAGCAGAGGGGCTAGACTGTTAGAAGGAAAACTAAGAAACAGAAATAACTTCATCATCAACAAACAGGACGTCCACTCAGAGACCCAATCAGAAAGTCAGCAACTACAAAGATGACAGGTGGATAAATCCACAAAGATGGGAAGAAACCAGCGCAAAAAGGATGAAAACACCCGAAACCAGAACACCTCTCCTCCTATAAGGGAACACAACTCCTCACCAGCAAGGGAACAAGACTGGATGGAGAATGAGTGTGATGAAATGACAGAATCAGCTTTCAGAAAATGGATAATAAGAAACTTCCGTGAGCTAAAAGAACATGTTCTAACCCAATGAAAAGAAACTAACAACCTTGAAAAAAGATTTGATGAAATGCTAACGAAAATGGACAACTTAGAGAGGAATATGAGTGAATTGATGGAGCTGAAAAACACAACACGAGAACTTCGTGAAGCATGCACAAGTTTCAACAGCCGAATTGACCAAGCAGAAGAAAGGATATCAGAGGTCGAAGATCAACTCAATGAAATAAAACGAGAAGGCAAGATTAGAGAAAAAAGGGTAAAGAGGAATGAACAAAGTCAATAAGAAATATGGGACTATGTGAAAAGATCTAATCTATGTTTGATAGGTGTACCTGAATGTGACGAAGAGAATGAATCCAAGCTGGAAAATACTCTTCAGGATATTATCCAGGAAAACTTCCCCAACCTAGCAAGGCAGGCCAATATTCAAGTCCAGGAAATACAGAGAACACCACAAAGATATTACTCAAGAAGAGCAACCCCAAGGCACATAATCATCAGATTCACCAGGGTTGAAATGAAGGAGAAAATGCTAAGGGCAGCCAGAGAGAAAGGTCGGGTTACCCACAAAGGGAAGCCCATCAGACTCATAGCAGATCTCTCAGCAGAAACCCTACAGGCCAGAAGAGAGTGGGGGCCGATATTCAACATCCTTAAAGAAAAGAACTTTCAACCCAGAATTTCATATCCAGCCAAACTAAGCTTCATAAGTGAAGGAAAAATAAAATCCTTTGAGAACAAGCAAGTACTCAGAGATTTCATCACCACCAGACCAGCTTTACAAGAGCTCCTGAAAGAGGCACTACACATAGAAAAGAACAACCAGTACCAGCCACTCCAAAAACATACCAAACGGTAAAGAGCATCAACACAATGAAGAATCTGCATCAACTAACAGGCAAAACAGCCAGCTAGCATCAAAATGGCAGGATCAAATTCACACATAACAATATTAACCCTAAACGTAAATGGACTAAATGCCCCATCAAAAGACAGAGACTGGCAAATTGAATAAAAAGCCAAAACCCATCACTGTGCTGTATCCAGGAAACCCATCTCACATGCAAGGATACACAAAGGCTCAAAATAAAGGGATGGAGGAAGATTTACCAAGCAAATGGAGAGCAAAAAAAAACAGGAGTGGCAATTCTCATCTCTGATAAAATAGACTTTAAAGCAACAAAGATCAAAAGAGACAAAGAAGAATATTACATAATGGTAAAAGGATCAATGCAACAAGAAGAGCTAATGATCCTAAATATATATGCACCTAATACAGAAGCACCCAGATACATAAGGCAAGTTCTTAATGACTTATAAACAGACTCAGACTCCCACACAATAATAGTGGGAGACTTTAACACCCCATTGTCAATATTAGACAGATCAACGAGACAGAAAATTAACAAGGATATCCAGGACTTGAACTCAGACCTGGAACAAGCAAACCTAATAGACATTTACAGAACTCTCCACCCCAAATCCACAGAATATACATTCTTCTCAGCACCACATCACACCTACTCTAAAATTGACCACATAATTGGAAGTAAATCACTCCTCAGCAAATGCAAAAGAACAGAAATCATAACCAACAGTCTCTCAGACCACAGTGCAATCAAGTTAGAACTCAGAATTCAGAAACCAACCCAGAACCACACAGCTTCATGGAAACTGAACAACTTTCTCTTGAATGTTGACTGGATAAACAATGAAATGAAGGCAGAAATAAAGATGTTCTTCGAAACCAATGAGAACGAAGATACCACATACCAGAATCTCTGGGACACATTTAAAGCAGTCTCTAGAGGAAAATATATAGCAATAAGTGCCCACATGAGAAGCAAGGAGAGATCTAAAATTGACACCCTATCATCAAAATTGAAAGAGCTAGAGGAGCAAGATCAAAAAAACTCAAAACCTAGCAGAAGACAAGAAATAACTAAGATCAGAGCAGAACTGAAGGAGATAGAGACACAAAAAAATCCTTCAAAAAATCAATAAATCCAGGAGCTGGTTGTTTGAAAAGATCAACAAAATAGACAGACCACTAGCCAGATTAATAAAAAAAGAAAAGAGAGAATAACCAAATAGATGCAATAAAAAATGATAAAGGGGATATCACCACAGATTCCACAGAAATTCAAACCACCATCAGAGATTATTACAAACAACTCTATGCACATAAACTAGAAAACCTGGAAGAAATGGATAAATTCCTGGACACTTGCCTCCTCCCAAGCCTAAACCAGGAAGAAGTTGAAACCCTGAATAGACCAATAACAAGGTCTGAAGTCGAGGCAGCAATTAAGAGCCTACCACCCAAAAAAAGCCCAGGTCCAGATGGGTTCAGAGCCAAATTCTACCATACAAAAAGGAGCTGGTACCATTCCTTCTGAAACTATTCCAAATAATCAAAAAAGAGGGAATCCTTCCCAAATCATTTTATGAGACCAACATCATCCTGATACCAAAACCCGGCAGAGACTCAACAAGAAAAGAAAACTACAGGCCAATATCCATGATGAACATAGATGCAAAAATCTTCAATAAAATACTGGCAAGCCGATTGCAACAGCACATCAAAAAGCTTATCCACCATGATCAAGTAGGATTCATCCCGGGGAGGCAAGCCTGGTTCAACATATGCAAATCTATAAACGTAATTCACCACATAAACAGAACCAAAGAAAAAAACCACATGATTATCTCAATTGATGCAGAGAAGGCCTTCGACAAAATTCAACAGCGCTTTAAGCTAAAAATCCTCAATAAACTAGGTATTGATGGAACATATCTCAAAACAATAAAAGCTATTTATTACAAACCAACAGCCAATATCATACTGAATGAGCAAAAACTGGAAGCTTTCCCTTTGAAATCTGGCACTAGACAAGGATGCTCTCTCTCACCACTCCTATTCAATATAGTACTGGAAGTTCTAGCCAGAGCAATCAGGCAAGAAAAAGAAATAAAGGGTATTCAAATAGGAAAGGAGGAAGTCAAATTGTCTCTATTTGCAGATGACATGATTGTATATCTAGAAGACCCCCTCATCTCAGCCCAACATCTCCTGAAACTGATAAGCAACTTCAGCAAAGTCTCAGGATACAAAATCAATGTGCAAAAATCACAAGCATTCCTATACACCAATAACAGACTTAAAGAGAGCCAAATCAAGAACGAACTGCCATTCACAATTGCTACAAAGAGAATAAAATACCTAGGAATACAACTAACAAGGAATGTAAAGGATCTCTTCAAGGAGAACTACAAACCACTGCTCAACGAAATAAGAGAGGACACAAACAGATGGAGAAACATTCCATGTTCATCGTTAGGAAGAATCAATATCGTGAAAATGGCCATACTGCCCAAAGTAATTTACAGATTCAATGCTATCCCCATCAAGCTACCAATGACCTTCTTCACAGAACTGGAAAAAACCACCTTAACCTTCATATGGAATCAAAAGAGAGGCCACATAGCCAAGCCAATTCTAAGCAAAAAGAACAAAGCTGGAGGCATCACACTACCAGACTTCAAACTATACTACAAGGCTACAGTAATAAAAACATCATGGTACTGGTACCAAAACAGAGATATAGACCAATGGAACAGAACAGAGGCCTCGGAGGCAACACAACATATCTACAACCACCCAATCTTTGACAAACCTGACAAAAACAAGCAATGGGGAAAGGATTCCCTGTTTAATAAGTGGTGTTGGGAAAACTGGCTAGACATATGCAGAAAGCAGAAACTGGACCCCTTCCTGACACCTTACACTAAAATTAACTCCAGATGGATTAAAGACTTAAACATAAGACCTAACACCATAAAAACCCTAGAAGAAAATCTAGGCAAAACCATTCAGGACATAGGTGTAGGCAGGGACTTCATGACCAAAACACCAAAAGCATTGGCAACAAAAGCCAAAATAGACAAATGGGACCTAATCAAACTCCACAGTTTCTGCATGGCAAAAGAAACAGTCATTAGAGTGAATCAGCAACCAACAGAATGGGAAAAAATTTTTGCAGCTTACCCATCTGACAAAGGGCTGATATCCAGAATTTACAAAGAACTAAAACATATTTACAAGAAAAAAACAAACAAGCCCATTCAAAAGTGGGTGAAGGATATGAACAGACACTTTACAAAAGAAGACATACATGAGGCCAAGAAACATATGAAAAAATGCTCATCATCACTGGTCATTAGAGAAATGCAAATCAAAACTACATTGAGATACCATCTCACTCCAGTTAGAATGGCGATCATTAAAAAATCTGGAGACAACAGATGCTGGAGAGGATGTGGAGAAATAGGAACACTCTTACACTGTTGGTGGGAGTGTAAATTAGTTCAACCATTGTGGAAGACAGTGTGGTGATTCCTCAAGCACCTAGAAATAGAAATTCCATTTGACCCAGCAATCCCATTACTGGGTATATATCCAAAGGATTATAAATCGTTCTACTATAAAGACATATGCACACAAATGTTCATAGCAGCACAGTTTACAATAGCAAAGACCTGGAACCAATCCAAATGCCCATCAATGATAGACTGGACAGGGAAAATGTGGCACATATGCACCATGGAATATTATGCAGCCATCAAGAACGATGAGTTTGCGTCCTTTGTAGGGACATGGATGAACCTGGAAGCCATCATTCTCAGCAAACTGACACAGGAACACAAAATCAAACACCGCATGTTCTCACTTATAGGTAGGTGTTGAACAATGAGAACACATGGACACAGGGAGGGGAGCACTACACACTGGGGTCTGTTGGGGGGAAATAGGGGAGGGAGAGTGGGGGGTGGGAGGTTGGGGAGGGATAGCATGGGGAGAAATACCACATATAGGTGAAGGGGAGGAAGGGAGCAAATCACACTGCCACGTGTGCACCTATGCAACAATCTTGCATGTTCTTCATATGTACCCCAAAACCTAAAATGCAACTTAAAAAAAAGTTTGAGAGATTATTAGTATGTTAATTACCCCAATCTCATCACTATATGTTGTATGTATCAAAACATCACTATGTATCCCATAAATATGTACAATTATCATGTGTCAGTTTAAAAAACTAAATAAATAATAAACTTTAGAAAAGTTCAGTTGTAATTTTGCTTTCTGTATGCAAGTAGCTACATCTCTTTGCATCTCAGGATAGGTGGCTGGCCTCAGTGCTACCAGCTTCTGAAAGGAAATGCTAAAAACATGTTGGCAAAGATCAGAACTACTAGGACTCAGCTGAGCGACACAGCCAGGGAAAGAGAATCTCAATTTTTCTACTGCTTCCAGCTAAGAAAACACATTTGGCTTGAAAAAACATGGCAAGCTCTGTGTCCTGCATGAAGCACAGATATTGGCAGGTTTGATTTACCCCTTGGGAGAAGGACATATCATTCACAAAATTTTGGCCAAGTTGGTGCTGGACAGCATAAAAAAATTTTTGGAACTCACAATTATGAATGTAAAAGAGAAAGGCACAGCTGGATTTTATCACTTTTCCCTGCTGTGTCCTGAGCAGGAAATGAGAGGCAGGATCCACTCCTGCAGCTCACTCTGCTTTATTTTGCCAGCTGCTGTGTATATCCAAGCTTCCGTCTCATCAGCAAAAGGAAGCAGCTTGACCATCAGCAAAGATAAAAAACTATGATGATACATAATGCTTGAGAGGGTGTAAGAAATGGATAACATTCTACAGGACTGAAGGGAACAAAAATTGGTTTAACCCTTCTCAGCAGTTGGGAGGAGGAAGATGAATTGATAATCATGGCAATAATTTAGGGGAACACTTTTTAAAAACCATACCATTGAAGGACAATCTCCCACTGGAATTTATCCTGATAAATAATTAAAGATGTGCTCCAAGTCACATGGAGTTATATGGAAGCATTTTTAAAATATATTATCACATGTTTAAATAAATCTGCAAGATAATATATACAATATGATCCTACTTTTTAAGAGAAAGATATAGATATAAACTTTTGACCAGAATAGTGGTGATGGTTCATAAACTGCCGTCAGTCAATATGAACTATATTCTTGCTTTAACATGCATCGAAAACTTACAAAGGCTGATCATGTATTAGGATGCAAAGATAATAAATTTCAAAGAATTGATATCATATGGTCACATTATATCATGACAGTAGAATTAAATTAGAAATCAACAAAATGCTTACTTAAATGGAAAACATTATTTGGTGAGTTTAAAAGCACTCTTAAGTGACCCATGGTATACAGAGGAAATTACAAAGAAAATTACAGAATACAGACAGCCCCTAATTTATAATAGTTTGACTTAATGATTTTTAGACTTTACAATGCTGCAAAAGCAATACGCATTCAGTATATTCTGTGTTTAGAACTGAGAAGCAACGAAAATACTGCATACCAATCTTGTAGGATAGAGCTGAAGCAAGACATCAAAGAAAATGCACTGCCTTAAATTATCAAATAAACATGGCTTAGACTGTAGCCCTACATCAATATCTATTCTCCCTCTTCTCTATAATAATAAAACCTCTGCTTTCTAGCTAGGTACGTGGCTGCTCACAGTAAAGACCACATTTTCTAGCCTCTCTTGTAGTTGCCATGGCTAGTGTTGAAGCTCTGGCCAATAAGCTGAAACAGAAGTCATACTTACAGCCCTCTGATCATGTCTTCAAATTGCCTAATTGGCATTTTTCACTGTCCTGCTGATTGGAACACAGACATGATGTCAGCAGATTGACTCTGGTATAATAAATAATGTGTCTAGTCTTTGTCCCTGGTTCCTATCATGGAGCTTAAAAAACCCTGGGAATTTCCTAGGAGATAGGAGTGTCTCTATTATGCTAGTGAAGTGACTTATGATGGGATCCTAGATAGATTCAGGTTTTGGGCTGGTTACCAGAAAAATCCAGTATGTAATTAGAGGGCTGGAACTTTCAGCCACCCATCCTCTGGAGAGGGAAAGAAGGGATGGAGATTGAGTCTAAATACAATCACTTCTTGTGGCCGATTAATCAATCCCACTTACATAATGAAACCCCAGTGAAAACTGTAGCCACCAAAGCTAAGAGGAGGTTCCTGATTGATGCACCCACTGGTGAGTTGGGAGGGTGACACACCCTAACTCCACAGGCACAGGGCATGGAAATGCTGCACTGGGGACCCTTCTAGATTTCTCTATGTGTATACTTTATGATAAAACCGTAATCACAAATTTAGCTCTTTCAGTGAATTCTGTAAATCATTCTAATAAATGATCAAACCTAGGGCAGGGGGACTCCCAGACTGGTAGCCAGTAAGTTAGAAGTGCAGATAGCCTGGGGTCCCCAGTTCTGGCTGGCATCTGAAGTGAGAGCAGTCTAGCACAAGACTGAGACATTAATTTGTGGTATCTGAGGCTAATCTACATGGTAGCATCAGAATTGTATTGCACTATGGCCACCCGGGGTGGAAATGGAGTAGTGACAACCCATCCCAGTTTGCCCAGCACTAGGACATGGGACTTTCAGTGCTAAAACCAGGAAAGTCCCAGGCAAACCAGGACAGACTAAGCACTGTAGTTGGCAATGCTCCTAGAGTCATAAGGCAAAGCAAACACCTTAAGGATGGTGGAACAAAAAGACTGAAGGGCCCGGGATCCTTTAGGCTTTCATAGAGGAGAAACTCCTCCCAGCAGGCCTGAATTGTCTATCTCCAGTATTTCACATGAGAAGTAAACATTTGTCTTATAAATTTTACTATTGCTGTTGAACACATATACATCTAATTTTGGCATCTTAAAGTAGAGTGCTGAACATAAGAAAGACAAACAAGTCTCTCTTTGGAATACTGACTGTGTGATAGGCAGTGTTGACTCAGATACAGCAAGTTAGAAAGTTGATCATTCTTGTTATGCAGTGACAAAATATTTGGCAAAACCGTAATGTTTTATGTTGGAAGACAGAACATATGTTCAAGGTCTATAGTACTAAGAGAATATGTATCCTCTGATCAACATCTCCCTTGGTGCTTGGTGCAAGCAAAAGTAATGGCAAAAACAACAATTACCTTTGCACCAAGCTAAATATGTAATATATAGAGAATGTTGGCTTGTATGATGTTTTCTGTGGCTCTTAGCAAAATCTCAAAGAAGATATATAAACTCAAGAACCTAGAGGATATTGTGCTAAGTGAAATAATCTAGGCACAGAAAGACAAATATCACATAAATCTCACTTATATGTGGAATCTAAAAAAGTCAAACTCACAGAAGCAGAGAGTAGAACAGTGATACCAGGGGCTCAGGGGCAGGGACTGGGGAGATGTTGATCAAAGGATACAAATTTTCAGTTAGAAAGGAGGAATAAGTTGAAGAGATCTATTGTACAACACGCTTATTATAATCAATAACCATGTATTGTATACTTGAAAATTACTAAGAGAGTAGATTTTGAATGTTCTCAACACACACACACACGCACAAATTGTAAGTGTGTGAGATAATGCATATGTTAACCAGCTTGATTTAGCCATTCCGCATGTATACATCTATCAAAACATCATGTTGTATACCATAAACACATGCAATTTGTCAATCTAAAAAACAAATTTTAAAAAACTGTTTTAAAAAAAGCTAGCCAATGTGCTAACAGAGATGAAAGAAAATACAGCACTAAACCACTCTCTGCCTGTGGTTTACAATCTAAGTTGACCAGGAGTCTGGTCATTTGGGGCTTTTCAGAGTGGAAAAGACCAATTGCTTCTATATCCCCAAAATGTAGCTATTAAGAATGATGGCTCTCTAGTGCCAGACTTAGCAGGTGGTAATATTATGGCCCCATGACTTTATCAACACCTTCTTTTAAAAGAGGCTCTTGCCAGAAAATTGTAGCCAGCCTGGAGGAAAGGATTCAATTAATAGAAGTGTCTTTCCCATGCAAGTTTTTGTTTCAGATGCACTAGTTAGCTGCCACTAAGTTGAGAGACAGGGCTATCAGCAAGGCACAAAGCAAATTTAAAAAGTAACACAAGAATCTTCAGGCCAAGAATCTATTTCTAAACAAGAGAGCTAATTGTCAATATTTGACAAATAATAGACTTGACATGGGCCACCAAAAAGTGGACTACAAAAGTTTTTGATTCACAAGGAGAACCCACTCTGCATGGACCATCTCACACGTGACCAGGAAGCATAATGGACAAGAAAGAACAGACAAAAAGATACCACCAGGAAACACAAAGGAGTGATCTAAAGAGTTCCTCCAAAGAGAGAATCAGACGCTACTGGATGGGCAATTGGGTCTGATTACTGTTAGCATTGGCAGTTGTATATTCACTTTCTTCTCTGTTTAAAAGAGATTTGTTATTGCTGCTTTCCTGCTCCTATTTTGTCATTGTATATTGGGTATATGATAGGCATATAACTTTTACATTTTAAGCCACTGTACCATGGGGAGTCACACCTAGACCTGATGGAGAAAACTGTATATTATGCAGGTATAGATTTTTAATTGGATTTAATAACTGGAAGGAATTTCAGAGCATCTTCTTTGGCATAGGAATGGTTGAGAAGATAGGTACACATGGGTGTTCAGATACCAAAGGGGTGGACTGTGGCAGACACTATGCCGCTTATCCAGTATCTAGTATCCTTGCTCGCATGGTAAGAGAGTCCTTAATTTTTAGCTGGACATATGACTTCTCAGAACAAAAACTAAATTGCCAGTCTCTTTTATATGGCTATAGGACTGTTATTACCAATGGGATACAAGCAAAAGTGATGAAGGTAACATCCAGATCCTATCTTCAAGGGAGGCAAGTCCTTCTTATCCCTTTCCTCCTTCAAGTTGGCTGAGCATAAGCATAGAGATACATAATCTTGCAGCTGGTAGACAAGAGCAATAGCCCATAAACAAGAAAAGAGAAGAATCCTGGGTCCTTAAGCCTTCTGGGATACAGTTATCCTACCAGCTCTGAACGCCTGCCCTCTAATTTTCATGTATAAAAAAAAACCTTTCATCTATTTAAGCTATTTCGTTCTCTGCTATAGGCAGCCAACTTTATAATGCTAATATAAGAAATACTGTGAATAAATGAAATATGCATTCATCTTTAAAACTAGGAAGAAAACTCCAACAACTTAAAAAAATAAATAAAAGAGCATCAATTAATGAAATATGAAAAAGCAGAAGTTCTGATAAAATGTTTTTGATCAAACTTGGCAAAAATTTCACATAAAAAAGGCTGTTTCTCTGAATACTAATTATGTACATAAACTTCTAAGATTGATTAAGAAAAAGAAATAAGCACAAACAATATTCTCATTAGATCATAAAATACAGCTCAATTTTGTTTTTATCATAAAAATTATCACAGGTAAGTTTTTGTTGGCATAAGACATAGATAAGGAGGAATTTTTCTACAAAAATACAAATTACCAAAATTGATAAAAGGGGAAAAATAGGAAACCTAAATATGCCAATAACTATTTTTAAATCTGAATCATTTGATGAACTTCTTCTCCGCCAGAAAAAATACACCAGGTTCAGAGAGTTTTACAATTCTATTTTACCACACATTCAAGAAACAGACTGTTTCTGTATGAAATAAATTCTTTCAGGGAAGAAGAATAATTTTATGAAGCTGCATTAACCTTGAATTTTAAACCAGGTATGGATAATTCATTAGTCAGCTTCACTGTAGTGATAACCCAAAATCTCAGTGGCTTACAAATCAAAGATTTATTCCTCATTCATATTCCACATGGGCCACAGCTCAGCTGAGGCTGGGCTCCAAGCTCAGTCCTGTCCCATGTGTTTCCACATTCAAGGGTCCAAGCAGAAGGAACATTCCTTATGCAGAACATGCCTGCTCTTGTGAAAGAGAAAAAGACCAGAGAGTTAGTACAATAACTGTATTGCTTCCTAAACTCTCTGCTTGGAAGAAAACAAGACCCCTTCTCTACAAATAAATAAATACATCTAATTGGCCCGCCATGGTGGTGTGCACCTTTAGTCCCAGCTAGCCTGGGCAACAGAGTGAGACCCTGTCTCCAAAAAATAAAAAAAAAAATCTGAGTTTGACACAAAGCAATCTACACACACATTGGGTCAAATAGATCCCGTTGTCAAACTCAGCAAAGGAGCATAGAAGTATACCCCATCCACCAGAGGCATTATATGTCACATTGAGAACATGTAATTCTTTCACAGGGAAAATATAATTAAATAATGTGAACAATAATATAATCTTCTACAGATAGCATAAGAAAAAATAGATTAATTTTATTTATAAATTTTAATATGAATATCCTACACAAAAAGTCCATTTAACCCAATTTTTCTAAAAATTATAAAATATAGCCAAGTAAAGTATGTGATGCACCACATTGGCATATAAAAATACAAAGACATATCATATCTAAATAGTTGCAGGAAAAGTATTCAATAAAATTTAACAGTCAATCCTCCAATTTTAGCCAATGAGAAATAAGTTTTAACCTAAAAACGTATCTAAAATAATAATAAAAGCTATAGTAAAAATAAGACTTCATGGTTAAACTTCAAAAGAATTTCCATCAAAATTGGAAACAAAACACAAATGCCCTATTATCCTTTCTGTTCTTCTGAAAATCCTAGCCAATTCAATGGCCACACACACACACACACACACACACACACACACACAGTATAAGGATTGGAAAAGCAAAAGGCAAAATTATCATTATCTGCTTAAAATATGATTGCTACCCTGAAATCCCAGAGAATCTAAAAATAATTAGAATACATGTTTTCATTCAATTGTTTAAATTCAAAGTTTAAACAATGCCAGTGGTTATTTTTATACACAAAATATCACCAATTAGGAAATATATACAGGCTTTAAAAACAGTATTCGCATTAGTCAAAAAACATAAAACAACTGAGAATAAATCTAAGAAAACAAAGTACGACATTTTATAGAGAAAATTACAAAGCATCCTTGAAACACTTTTTGGAGACCTGAATAAATGGCAAATTATAATATGGATAGGTAGGAAGATTTATAAGAATGCCAATTCTCTACAAACTAATTTATAAGTTCTACATGATTCTAGTCAAAATCCAAATAGGAGTTTTTATGGAACTTGTGCTAATATTAAAATTTTCATGTAAGAGTAAACACCCAAGAACAACAGACAATTTTTAAAAATAAAAACAAGCAAAAGGGATTTACATAAAAAGACAGGAAACATAATTATTAAGGTACAGTAACTGAGGCAGTACAGTCTTGATACAAGAATAAAACCATTGCTTCTTGAAACAGAATAGAGAACATATGAATATGAATGAAGTATATAAGAGCATTATATATCCATATAGCGATTCAAAGTTTGGGAATAAGAGTAAAATTAAAATTACACCCTTGTTAAGGCATAAATGCCACATAAAATTTTTAAAATAAAGATGGATTAGAGACCTAATGTGAAAAAATTTTAACATATGTAAAATATTTTTAAAAGTTGATCTCACAGAAGTAATGAATAGAACAATGGTTACCAGAGACTGGGATGGGGGTGGGAGGGTTATGGAGAGAGGTTGGTCAATGGGTACAAATGTACAATTAGAAAAGAAGGATAAGTTCTGGTGTCCTATTGCACAGTAGGGTGTCTATAGTCAACAAAAAGGTATTGTATATCTCAAAACAGATACAAGAAGGGGTTTTGAATGTTACTACCACAAAGAAATGATAATATAAATGTCTGAGGTGATAGATATGCTAATTACCCCAATTTGCTAATTACATAATGTATACTGTATAATGTATGTATTGAAACATCACATTTCACTCCATAAATATGTAAAATTATCAATTTAAAATTTTTAAAATATTTTTTAGAAGAAAATGTACACTTTTTTTGAACTCGGTTGGGAAGAATTTCTTAAACAAAAGATAACTAACACAAATCTTAAAATTGTCAACCATAAAGGCCAACAAATTAAAACTTTACACAGCAAAAAACAAAAATAAAAGACACTATAAACAAAGTGAAAAGACCAAAATAGAAAAAGCTGTTTATAATGCACATAGTCAACCAAGAATGAATACCCAGAATATGTAAACAACATCTACAAATCAATAAGGAAATACAGAACCTCAAATACGATCCCTAAATCAAAAGTTACACTGGCATCTGCTCGAAATTGTAAGTGCTAATTTTTGACCAGGCTATTTCTCACTCTGACACCTTTACACTGCAGCACAATGAAGTTCAATTTGCTGGAAGCTGATAAATGCCCATGTCAATCAGAAGTGGACAGAGGTCTGTGATAAGATTTGAAATGGAGTATTTTGGGGTTTCTAGAGGACAGGCTGAGATAGCACAACCAGATATGGGAAATGAGAAAGCAGTGAGAAAGGCATGATTAATATAAATAAACAAACAAGTAAACTCAGACTCCAGAGAAAGGTGTGAGAGTGCGCATATTGACAGAGGGAAATGGTGATAAATAAGTACGTCGGGGTAATCCTGCCCCAACCTAGGGGGAGAAAACTGGCTTAGCAGTAGTGCCATAAGGAGAAATTTCAGCGTTTGAGTCAACAGTGAAGTCAATATGGACCAACAGTGAAATGTTACTATCAAATAGACTAATGCCACCTAGGCCGTATATTTAGGAGTAGCCTGTCCTTAGGAAGGGAGATTAGAGCTATCATCTTCTCCTCGTTAATACTTGGAAATCATGCTCTATATAAAGACACCAAGTAAGATAAATCCAAAAAAAATTCATATCGAGACACATAAACTGTAAAAAGTTAAAGACAAAGAGAAATGGTGCTCCATTCCAGGCCACCTACTTTGTTTGGTAAGGACACCTAGGAAAATTGACTTTCCCATCAACAAAAGGTTAAAAGTCATTCTGTTGAATGAATATATGTTGAAAACCTACTACTCATTCATCAAAGTACTAGGTGCTAGGTTTACAACAATGACCAAGACACGTACAGTCTCCACCCTTACAGGTTAGGCGTGGTAGAAGGGGGCAAGTGGAGAGCAAGTTAAATGATACTTCATTAGAATTTGTGATGGGAATTCATTAGAATTCATTAGAATTTGTGATGCCATTTTATGATGGGAATTATAAAGTGCTATGAGAATACAAGGAAAGGCAATACATCAGTCAACATAGACAAAATTTTATGGAAATTACAAAACATTTCCAAATTCTAATTGCTTTTAACGGTAAATATTTAGTTCTCACTCCACTGATGTCCACTGTGAGTCAGCTGTGACTCTTTCCACCTGTTTTTCATTCTAGGACCCAGAACAGAGGCCCAGCCTCTATGCCAATATGTTTTAATTCTTGCTGTTATTTTTTATTTGTACAAATTTATGGAGTACATGAGAAGCTTCGTTTCATGTGTACAAGGTATAGTGGTCAAGTCAGGGCATTTACGGTGTCCATCACCTGAGTACTATACATTTTTTACAATACATTTTTTAAGAATAGTCACTCTACTCTGCTATAAAACAATTTATTCCTTCTCTCTTTATTGTATGTTTGTACCCTTTAACCGAGTTCTCTTCATCCTCCCCGGTCCTCCAACTCACCTTTTCCAGTATCTGTTATCTATCTTTCCACTCCCTACCTCCATGTAATCAATTTTTTTGTTCCACATATAAGTGAGAACATCCAATACTTATCTTTTTGTGCCTGGCTAAGTTCACTTAAGATAATGACCTCCAGTTTCATCCATGTTGCTACAAATGATGTAATTTCATTCCTTTTTATGGCCAAATAGAATTCCATTGTGTATATATACCACATTTTCTTTAACCATTCATCCACTGATGAACACTTAGATTGATTTCATGTCTTTGCTATTGTGACTAGTGCTGCAATAAATATGTGAGTAGAGGTGTCCCTTTAATATATTATTTTCCTCTGGGTAGATACCCAGAACTGGGATTGCTGAACTGAATAGTAGTTCTATGTTAACTTTTTTGAGAAATCTCCATTGTGCTTTTCATAATGACTGTACTAGTTTTCATTTCCACCAACATTGTGTAAGAATTCCCTTTTCTCTGCATCCTCACCAGTATCTGTTATTTTTTGTCTTTTTAATCATAACCATTCTGACTAGAGTAAGATGATAACTCAGTGTGGTTTTAATTTGCATTTCTCTGATGATTAGTGATGTCAAGCATTTTTTCTTATATTTAGCAATTTGTATGTCTTCTTTTAAGAAAGTCTATTCATGTCCTTTACCTGCCTTTTAATGGGATTATTTGGTTTTCTTCTGTTTCTTGTATATTGTGGATATTAGTTTCCCCCATTGGGTAAATAGTTTATAAATATTTTCTCTCAGTAGACAGCCTGTCTCTTCACTGTGGTATTTCTTCTGCTGTGCAGAAGCTCTTTAGTTTAGTCACATTTATTTTTTGTTTTGTTGTCTGTGCTTTTGGGGTCTCAGTCATAAATTCTTTGCTTAGACCAAGGTCCAAGAGAGCTTTCCCTGGGTTTTCTTCTACTCTTTTTATAGTTTCAGGTCTTACATTTAAGTCTTTAATCCATTTTGAGTTGATTATTGCATATGGTGACAGATGTGGATCCAGTTTCATTCTTCTGTATGTCAGCCTGTATGCTAATCTTGTGTCAGAGGGAAAATCACGGCAGCAGAACCATGCAATGGCTCTTAATCTAATCAAAAGTGACATACATTCCTTCTATCACATTTCACTGGACAAAGCAAGTCACAAGGCCAGCTCTTGTGATAACTGAGTGGAAAGTAAAATCCTCCTGCAAGGATCATTACAGTGAGGAAGAGCCCAGAAGGAAGAGGCAGCAAGTATTTCAAAAAATAAAATCGATACAAAGTAAGAAAAAATAAACAAATGCATGTAATATGGTTTGGCTGTGTCCCTACTCTATTCTCACGTTGAATTGTAATCCCCAGTGTTGGGAACGGGACCTGGTGAGAAGTGATTGGATCATGTGGGTGGATTTCCCCCTTGCTGTTCTTGTGATAGTGAATGAGTTCTCACAAGATCTGGTTGTTTAAAAGTGCATAGCATTTCTCCCTTCACTCTCTCTCTCTCTCCTGCCACCATGTGAAGGCCATATTTGCTTCCCCTATGCCTTCTGCCATGACTGTAAGTTTCTTGAGGCCTCCCAGACATGCCTCTTGTACAGCCTGTGGAACTGTGAGTCAGTTTTTAATTAAGTTTTCAATTAAACTTCTTTTCTTTATAAATTATCCAGTCTCAGGTAGTTCTTTATAGCAGTATGAGAATGAACTAAGACACATGTGTTCAGCAAAAAACAAGTACACTCCTGCCCATGGCAGCAATATGCCTAATAGCCAACAACTATAAACAACTGAAATGCTTATCAAGCATAGAACGATCAAAAAATATGACATATTCATACAATGGATCATAGGGTAGTATAACACAGGAAGGAAAAAATAATCTACTGCCACATGCATCAACATGGATGACTGCAAGGAGCCAGATACAAAATGTGAATACTGCATGATGCCAGGTATATGAGGTTTAAAAGAAGGCAGCAAGAATCTATGGTGATTGTGGCCAGAAGAGCAGTTGCTTTTGAGAAGTATGCACTAAAGGAAATATGAGGGAGTCTTTGGGACAATGAAGATGGTTTATAGAGTTATTATATAATAAAAATGGGCCTAAGGGAGGAGGGAAGGAGGGAGGAAGGAAAAGAGGAAAGGAGTGAGAGATGGGGGGGGAGGGAGGGAGGGGGAGAGGAGGAAGGAAGGAAGGAAGAAAGACGGAGAAGAGAAAGAGAGAGAGAGAGAAAGAAAGGGGAAGGGGAGGGGAGGGGAGGAGAGGGAAGAGGAGGAGAGGAGAGGGGAGGGAAGGGAAAGGAAAGGAAAAGAGGAAGGGAAGGGAAAAGGGGAAGGGAAAAAGGGAAGGAAAGGAAAGGGAAGGGAAGGGAAAAAGAAAAAGGGAAGAGAAGAGAAAGGAAAAATAAAAAGGGAAGGAAAGGGAAGGGAAGGGAAAAAGAAAACGGAAGGGAAGGGGAGGGGAGGGGAGGCAGGGGAGGGGAGGGGAGAAGGAAAAAGGAAAGGAAGAAGTAAGGAAAGGTTAGTTCTACCACAGACTCCTAACCTAAAGAGGTGGGTAGCCACCCAGTGGAGGCTAGCCAGATAAAGTTACTGCAAAACTGAGACCTGGAAAATGAGCAGAAGTTATTCAGGTAGGTAACAGGAACGTATTCTAGGCAGAGGGCCTCATCTACCTAAAGCTTTGGGACCAGAGAAATCATGCCATAATCAAGATGCTAAAATACTTTCTAAACAGTTAGCATGTCAACTGCCAAGGGGAACGCTGGAGCTGTGACTTGAAACAGCCAGACATTGCAAACCTTCGGGGGCATGCTAAAGGTTTTCATTGTTTCTGTGAAGGACACTCAGAATTTGCTGAATGGTTTTAAACAGGAATATGGCACAGTCATATTTTCATTTAGGGAGGATTGCTCTGCTGACAGTAAAACTGAAGTGGAAAGGGCAAAATGGCAGTGAGGAGGCTAGATAGAAGACTGCTGTAGTCATCGAGGCCAGAGAAGAGGAAGATTTAAAACAGAGCCATTGACACTAATTTCCACAAGGTCGTTTGTCCTATTTTCTATGCTAAGTGATTATGGAAGTCAAGAGAAGAAACCGGGCTCAAGAGATATTTAGGAGGAAGAATTGATAGGACTGCAAGATGTCATTTGGTGAATGGCTGAAGAATCCAGGGCTTTTTCATTTGGAGGGGAATATGCAAAGTACCCACTCAAATATGAAGGGCTGTTGTGTGGAAGAAGCAGAGATGCATAGGTAAAACCAGAGTCAATGGGCAAAGTTACAAGGAAGTGCTCCCATCTCTCTATACTCCCCAGTCAGAGAGCATAAAATCACTAGATACGGCAATGAAGCCAGGAAGAGATTAGATGATTACCTTGCAAGAGTTCTGTGGAGAAGAGCCAGACCTCAGGTAAAGGTGGGCCAGCTGACCTCTGAGGTCCCAAGATGCTAAAACTCTAAGAACAATATTTGTCTCCTTTGAGGCTCAATCTGGTAACACTTCAGGTCTGATCTCTGATTTTGTTTGCCACAACTTACACATTGTGATTTGGGCTTGCTGCTTAAAATATGCCCATCACCCCAACCTGTTTTAATTCCTGTATTTCCATGATCTTGTCAGGATATAGTGTAATGACTTTTGTCTGTGTTCCACAACCCCCACAAGACTGAATTCCTCCAGATCTGGAATCATGTCCGTGCTGTTTGTCAACTTGATTGAGCTAACAGATGCCCAGATAGCTGGTAAAACATTATTTCTGGGTTTGTCTGTGCCGGTATTTCCAGAAGAGATTAGCATTTGAGTCAGTAGACTCAGTAAAGGAAGTCTGCCCTCACCAACGTGTTTGGGTATCATCTAATCCATTGAAGGTCCAGATTGAAGACCAAAAAAACAAAGAAGAAAGGCAAATTCACTCTCTTTACTTGAACTGGGTTGTTCATCTTCTCCTGCCCTCGGACATCAGTACCCCTGGTTCTTGGGCTTTTGGACTTGGACTGGGACTTACCCATTAGCCACATCATTCTCAGGCCTAAGCGCTTGGACTACTTCCCTGAGCCTTCAGCTTGCAGATGGCAGATCGTGGGACTTCTCTGCCTTCATAATCATGTGAGCTAATTCATCATAATAAATCTTTTTCTACTGAATCTATACAGCCTATTGGTTCTGTTTCTCTGGAGAACCCTGGCTAATATAATGTCTGACTCATTTCTATTTCCAACAACCTATCACATGGCCAGGTGTTACTGAGTAAACGAGCAGACACCTGGATAACAGATCAGAGCTGGAAGTGTGGATTAGAAATCAGAATTACATAAGCAATTGTTGAATATCACCCAGGGTGAGATTAGAAAGGGTGCCAGACTCATCTTCAGAGATGCCTTGCTGCATCCCAGCCCAACGCTGCCTGACTCTGCTTCCTTCCCACCCCTTCTACAGTGGTTGATCCCAAAGGCATTCTCTGATAAATTTCCAGCATGCTATCGCCATCTTGGAAGCTGCTTTCCATGAAACCTGAACTGCAATCAATAGTGTCAGCCACAGGTAGGTAAATAAACAAATAAATAAATCAGGACAGGCTGACAACCTCAATGGGCAACTGGTACTCAACTCCTTCAGAGACTCTCTGAAGAGTCATTAGAATGTGCCTCAGTATTGTCCCATCAGAGTATAAGGAGGTGGGATATTTGTCCACTAACTCTGATAACCTGTTGCTCAGGGGTTGTATCTTGGGTGCTAACACCTCATACACATCTGAGTTGTGTCTCAACAAGGCTAAGCAGGCTTCCAAAGTTTTGAAGAAAACAATAAAGAGATATCACAGCATGACAATTAAATGTGGGACAACTCAATTACAGGAACTGTCTACCCCGGCGCACCTGAAATCAGGTAGGCTACAGGGATGCAGTATAGATTGTCACAGGAACCTGTTAAATTTATCATGTCTTTTTCTTTTTGATGAAAAGTGTCCATCGAAAAGTAAGTCATTTACTTCTTGAATGTCTCCTAGAACTCGATATACACTTATGACCAAAAATTAAGAACTTACTTTAAAAAGATAAGAAAGAGTAAAGTAGGACTGAGCCCTTGGGAGCAAATGTAAGTTTTTAATATTCAACACCTCAGTGGGAAGTGCAGGTCTCAGGTCCTCTGACTGACAGCTCCTAATGACAGCAATAAACTAAGGTGCCCCCGTGAGCCAAACAGATGTTCTGAGTTGACAAAGGAGGCCCAAACACTGCCCCCAGTTGATGTCACTTCTGTGTTTTATAATTGCTGAACCCTGTTTAAATGTCTGAGCCGTAACATGCATGGGCTTTATCACCAAAGAAATGGATGTACAGAAAACAAAAACACGCAGCCTGATAAAACCAGGAAAAGGGTATCATCAATGCGCAGATGAAGGAGTTCTAACTGCTTCACTAAAATACTTCAAAGCAAATCCAGAATGAACTGGAGTAGGGGAGAGGGAAGGTGGTGTAGAGAGAGCAAGAGAATGAAATTAAGGTTAATTACTACTGTTACTATGGTAGCAACCTAGAACAAGCAAAGTTAGACACATTCAAGGTGACTCCCAAACAGGGCCATGTGCTTTCCTTCACCAAGTAGCTGGGAGCAGACAGTGATTTAACCAAAATAAATGTCATTGTTAACCCACATTACTCCAAAGATAATCTTCCTCTATCAGTTCAGGGCTGTAACAGCACAAGTGTTATGTGAATCAAAAAATATTTTATCCATATTCACACTGGCCATTTTTTCAGGATGGTCAACTAGTTGGTATCTTGGTTGGGGTCCCCAAGAAGCTGACCCTGAGACAAAGATTCAATGGCAAGTTGTTTCTTTGGGAGGATAGGGACGTGGGGGATGGAGAGTAGTTACGGGAAGCACTGGCACCAGCAGGAGAACGGTGACATCAAACAGGAAGGGGAAGGTGACCAAAAAAAAAAAAGAGTTGTCTTATAAAGGAAGTTTCCACTCTAGACAACCAGAACATAAGCCCACTGAGGAACTCTGGTAGCCAGCTTAGAACATGTGCTTTATATCTACTTCTAGAACTGAAGATGTTAAAACCACCCCCTGCCCTGCTCTAGTGTGCCCAGCACTAAACACACAAGAAACATGTCAGTTACCCCAGCTGGAGGAGTAAGGTATTATTAATCAGGGTCCTAGCAGGATACGAATTCACCCCAAATGCTTTAAATGAGGAGACCTTAATCAAGAGCTACTTGCAGCAGTGGGCCTCATAGTTGAGCAGGCATCAGAATCACCGGGAGAGCTTGTTACAAAACAGATGTCTGGGCCCTGCCTCCTAGAGTTTCACGGAGTGGATGGTACCAAGAATTTGCATTTCCCACAAGTACCCAGAGTACGCTGATGGTGCTGGTCTAAGGACCACATTTTGAGAACCACCAGCTTACAGAGTTAAGAATGAAGGGTATTGTGGTCTACCCATACATGGAATATTATTCAGCCATAAAAACAAATGGAGTCTGGGCACAGTGGCTCATGCCTGTAATCCCAGCATTTTGGGAGGCCAAGGTGGGCAGATTCCTTAAGGTCAGGCACTCTGCACTCCTCTGCACTCCAACCTGTGTGACAAAGCAAAAATCCATCTCAAAAAAAAAAAAAAAAAAAAAGTATTAATAATGCTACAACATGGATGAACCCAAAAAACATTATACTAAGTGAAAGAAGCCAGACACAAAAGGTCACGTACTGTAGACTCCTTTTATATGAAATATCCAGAATAGGCAAACCCAGAGAAAGAGAAAGCGGATTAGTGGTTGCCAGGTGACTGACAGAAGGGAGAGATGGGGAGTGATTACTTAATGGATGTTCTTAAGGGATGTTCTTTTGGGGTGATAAAAGTTTTAACACTACAGAGAGAAGGTGGTCACGCAACATTGTGACTGTGCTAAACGCCACTGAACTGTACTCTTTAAAATGTTTAATGCTGTGTCATGTAGATCTCAACTCACTTTTTAAAAAAAGATTTAAGTGGGGAGAAAAGGATGGAAAAATACCCCAAAATTAGCAAGAGCTAGAGTCCTGCTGTCCTTGACCTGAAGAAGCAACAGGAAGATATAAGTATAGCAATAGTGAAGCCCAGTGCGGTGGGAACCACCAAGGAGTAGACGTGGACCAGTGTAACCATAGCCAGAGGCGTGCTCCAGTGCAGGGAGAGGGGGAATCGGGAGCCTGTACTTGAATCTCTGTTCCCACCCTCTCTTCTTTTCTTATTGGCCAAACCCAAGCAGAAGCCAGAAGATAAGCGAGCCCAGGTTAAACAGTCTATAGATGTCAACCTCACCGGACATGGAGCAAGATGAAGGCATGTACAAAATACATCTGAAGGCATGAGAGAGTCCATGGAAAACCCAGGCTGGCTGGCAGGGCTGGTGTCATCTGACTAAATGTTAGCCAGTTTCCTTCAAAAGCTGAATAAATCCCCCCTTTCAAAGTTTAGGGAGGAAGATGCACTTAGAAGAAAACATTTCACGAAACTGGCCAAGACTGAGTCCTTTCTAAGAAGGTAAAGGACAAAATTCTTGGAAGCCAACTTCTTAGGCACTGCAATACAGCAAAGAGAAATTTAATTAAAAGCAACCCTTCTCATGCTGCTGCCCAGCTTCAGGCAGTCCTTTGGTCTCTCGCCACCTCCCTGAGTTGCAGAATATTTTCCATCTACAGAGAAACAAAATGCAACCACTGCTGCCTGGCACCTGGAGGGCTCTTGTTACCTGTCCTCTTGTCCCTCTGTGGGGAGGAAAAGAAATATCCACAAGCAATTCTAAGTTGTACCCATCACCCCTTCATAATCCTCAGATGCACTGATCATTTTTCCACTGCCCTAGCCTTCTGACTTTTTTCTCATTGTGAGATGTCTTTTAAATATGAACCTGTCTATACATGCTTGCAAAGGCAGCACCAGTTTAGCCAAAGATAGCCTCGTTCTGTCTGGCTGGGTGATCCTGACACTGCCCAGCCTCCTGCACAGCAGGAAGGTCCAGGTGGAGGTGATACCGGGCTGCTTTGGCTGCTGCCACTGTTGCTGCTTAAAAGCAACCTTCCCGGATGCCAACTGTAATTAGTTGTTATGTTCTACTGAGAACTCTATCAAAGGGAACTACAGGAGGTGGCTTCCCAGATCACTGCTCCTCATTGGTTCTGAGCTACCAAGAAAACATAGAAAATCACATTAATCAAGAAAAGGGAACTTTGGACTGAAACATTGCAGGACTCACTGCAAATCAGGCCCCAGGGAAAAGGCCTTCCCCCGACCAGCAAACGAAATAGAACTGTGGGCAGCCAGAAACCAGAATCTTGTCTCTTTTGCTAGCTGTTCAATCCCAAGTTTAAGAGATTTGATTTATTAAAGTTTTAAACTTTAACCTCATAGATGAATTTCTCAGCCAACATTGATGAATTTCTCCCATCCATCACCCTGCTGTAATGTGACGTGGTCCTTGTGAAGCACTTACGCCTCCAACTTGGTTCAAAAATAAGTAGAAAGGAATGAAGGGGAAATCCTCAGGACTTTGCTATCTCAGAGCCTAGACACACAACACACATGCAACTAATATCCTCTAAGGTCCATCACTTGCTATGGGGGCTAGAGGGGAGAGGGACATTAACAGTTTTATAGAGACATCCTCTACCTTTCCCTGCTTGTTTTCCTTGGAAAAAAGATCTTATTTATCCTTCAAAACCCAGTGCATAAACCACTTTTTCTTTGTGTTCTTCCCACAACACTCTGATCCGCCCTGTGTCTGCTGTGGCACATTTCACATTCTGTTCCTCCCTGTGTCTACTGTGGCACATTTCACATTCTGATCCTCCCTGTGTCTACTGTGGCACATTTCACATTCTGATCCTCCCTGTGTCTACTGTGGCACATTTCACATTCTGTTCCTCCCTGTGTCTACTGTGGCACATTTCACACTCTGATCGTCCCTGTGTCTACTGTGACACATTTCACACTCCGATCCTCCCTTCACACTCTGATCCTCCCTGTGTCTACTGTGGCGCATTTCACATTCTGATCCTCCCTGTGTCTGCTGTGACACATTTCACACTCTGATCCTCCCTGTGTCTACTGTGGCACATTTCACATTCTGATCCTCCCTGTGTCTACTGTAGCACATTTCACACTCTGATCCTCCCTGTGTCTACTGTGACACATTTCACACTCTGATCCTCCCTTCACATTCTGATCCACCCTGTGTCTACTGTGGTGCATCTCACATTCTGATCCTCCCTGTGTCTACTGTGGTGCATCTCACATTCTGATCCTCCCTGTGTCTACTGTGGCGCATTTCACATTCTGTTCCTCCCTGTGTCTACTGTGGCACATTTCACATTCTGATCCTCCCTGTGTCTACTGTGGCACATTTCACACTCTGATCCTCCCTGTGTCTACTGTGACACATTTCACACTCTGATCCTCCCTTCACACTCTGATCCTCCCTGTGTCTGCTGTGGCACATTTCACACTCTGATCCTCCCTGTGTCTACTGTGGCACATTTCACACTCTGATCCTCCCTGTGTCTACTGTGGCACATTTCACACTCTGATCCTCCCTGTGTCTACTGTGGCACATTTCACATTCTGATCCTCCCTGTGTCTGCTGTGGCACATTTCACACTCTGATCCTCCCTGTGTCTACTGTGGCACATTTCACATTCTGATCCTCCCTGTGTCTGCTGTGGCACATTTCACACTCTGATCCTCCCTGTGTCTACTGTGGCACATTTCACATTCTGATCCTCCCTTCACATTCTGATCCTCCCTGTGTCTACTGTGGTGCATCTCACATTCTGATCCTCCCTGTGTCTGCTGTGGCACATTTCACACTCTGATCCTCCCTGTGTCTACTGTGGCACATTTCACATTCTGTTCCTCCCTGTGTCTACTGTGGCACATTTCACACTCTGATCCTCCCTGTGTCTACTGTGGCACATTTCACATTCTGATCCTCCCTGTGTCTGCTGTGGCACATTTCACACTCTGATCCTCCCTGTGTCTACTGTGGCACATTTCACATTCTGATCCTCCCTGTGTCTGCTGTGGCACATTTCACACTCTGATCCTCCCTGTGTCTACTGTGGCACATTTCACATTCTGATCCTCCCTTCACATTCTGATCCTCCCTGTGTCTACTGTGGTGCATCTCACATTCTGATCCTCCCTGTGTCTGCTGTGGCACATTTCACACTCTGATCCTCCCTGTGTCTACTGTGGCACATTTCACATTCTGTTCCTCCCTGTGTCTACTGTGGCACATTTCACACTCTGATCCTCCCTGTGTCTACTGTGGCACATTTCACATTCTGATCCTCCCTGTGTCTGCTGTGGCACATTTCACACTCTGATCCTCCCTGTGTCTACTGTGGCACATTTCACATTCTGATCCTCCCTGTGTCTGCTGTGGCACATTTCACACTCTGATCCTCCCTGTGTCTACTGTGGCACATTTCACATTCTGATCCTCCCTTCACATTCTGATCCTCCCTGTGTCTACTGTGGTGCATCTCACATTCTGATCCTCCCTGTGTCTGCTGTGGCACATTTCACACTCTGATCCTCCCTGTGTCTACTGTGGCACATTTCACATTCTGATCCTCCCTTCACATTCTGATCCTCCCTGTGTCTACTGTGGTGCATCTCACATTATGATCCTCCCTGTGTCTGCTATGGCACATTTCACACTCTGATCCTCCCTGTGTCTACTGTGGCACATTTCACATTCTGTTCCTCCCTGTGTCTACTGTGGCACATTTCACACTCTGATCCTCCTGTGTCTACTGTGGCACATTTCACATTCTGATCCTCCCTGTGTCTGCTGTGGCACATTTCACACTCTGATCCTCCCTGTGTCTACTGTGGTACATTTCACATTCTGATCCTCCCTGTGTCTGCTGTGGCACATTTCACACTCTGATCCTCCCTGTGTCTACTGTGGCACATTTCACATTCTGATCCTCCCTTCACATTCTGATCCTCCCTGTGTCTACTGTGGTGCATCTCACATTCTGATCCTCCCTGTGTCTGCTGTGGCACATTTCACACTCTGATCCTCCCTGTGTCTACTGTGGCACATTTCACATTCTGTTCCTCCCTGTGTCTACTGTGGCACATTTCACACTCTGATCCTCCCTGTGTCTACTATGGCACATTTCACATTCTGATCCTCCCTTCACATTCTGATCCTCCCTGTGTCTACTGTGGCGCATCTCACATTCTGATCCTCCCTGTGTCTACTGTGGCACATTTCACACTCTGATCCTCCCTGTGTCTACTGTGGCACATTTCACATTCTGATCCTCCCTGTGTCTGCTGTGGCACATTTCACACTCTGATCCTCCCTGTGTCTACTGTGGCACATTTCACATTCTGATCCTCCCTGTGTCTGCTGTGGCACATTTCACATTCTGATCCTCCCTTCACATTCTGATCCTCCCTGTGTCTACTGTAGTGCATCTCACATTCTGTTCCTCCCTGTGTCTGCTGTGGCACATTTCACACTCTGATCCTCCCTGTGTCTACTGTGGCACATTTCACATTCTGATCCTCCCTGTGTCTGCTGTGGCACATTTCACATTCTGATCCTCCCTGTGTCTGCTGTGGCACATTTCACACTCTGATCCTCCCTGTGTCTACTGTGGCACATTTCACATTCTGATCCTCCCTGTGTCTGCTGTGGCACATTTCACACTCTGATCCTCCCTGTGTCTACTGTGGAACATTTCACATTCTGATCCTCCCTTCACATTCTGATCCTCCCTGTGTCTACTGTGGTGCATCTCACATTCTGATCCTCCCTGTGTCTACTGTGGTGCATCTCACATTCTCATCCTCCCTGTGTCTACTGTGGTGCATTTCACATTCTGATCCTCCCTGTGTCTACTGTGGCACATTTCACACTCTGATCCTCCCTGTGTCTACTGTGACACATTTCAGACTCTGATCCTCCCTTCACACTCTGATCCTCCCTGTGTCTACTGTGGCACATTTCACATTCTGATCCTCCCTGTGTCTGCTGTGGCACATTTCACACTCTGATCCTCCCTGTGTCTACTGTGACACATTTCACACTCTGATCCTCCCTTCACATTCTGATCCTCCCTGTGTCTACTGTGGTGCATCTCACATTCTGATCCTCCCTGTGTCTACTGTGGTGCATCTCACATTCTGATCCTCCCTGTGTCTACTGTGGCACATTTCACATTCTGTTCCTCCCTGTGTCTACTGTGGCACATTTCATATTCTGATCCTCCCTGTGTCTACTGTGGCACATTTCACACTCTGATCCTCCCTGTGTCTACTGTGACACATTTCACACTCTGATCCTCCTTTCACACTCTGATCCTCCCTGTGTCTCCTGTGGCACATTTCACACTCTGATCCTCCCTGTGTCTACTGTGGCACATTTCACACTCTGATCCTCCCTGTGTCTACTGTGGCACATTTCACACTCTGATCCTCCCTGTGTCTACTGTGGCACATTTCACATTCTGATCCTCCCTGTGTCTGCTGTGGCACATTTCACACTCTGATCCTCCCTGTGTCTACTGTGGCACATTTCACATTCTGATCCTCCCTGTGTCTGCGGTGGCACATTTCACACTCTGATCCTCCCTGTGTCTACTGTGGCACATTTCACATTCTGATCCTCCCTTCACACTCTGATCCTCCCTGTGTCTACTGTGGTGCATCTCACATTCTGATCCTCCCTGTGTCTACTGTGGCACATTTCACACTCTGATCCTCCCTGTGTCTACTGTGGAACATTTCACATTCTGATCCTCCCTTCACATTCTGATCCTCCCTGTGTCTACTGTGGTGCATCTCACATTCTGATCCTCCCTGTGTCTACTGCGGCACATTTCACATTCTGATTCTCCCTGTGTCTGCTGTGGCACATTTCACACTCTGATCCTCCCTGTGTCTACTGTGGCACATTTCACATTCTGATCCTCCCTTCACACTCTGATCCTCCCTGTGTCTACTGTGGTGCATCTCACATTCTGATCCTCCCTGTGTCTGCTGTGGCACATTTCACACTCTGATCCTCCCTGTGTCTACTGTGGCACATTTCACATTCTGTTCCTCCCTGTGTCTACTGTGGCACATTTCACACTCTGATCCTCCCTGTGTCTACTGTGGCACATTTCACATTCTGATCCTCCCTGTGTCTGCTGTGGCACATTTCACACTCTGATCCTCCCTGTGTCTACTGTGGCACATTTAACATTCTGATCCTCCCTGTGTCTGCTGTGGCACATTTCACACTCTGATCCTCCCTGTGTCTACTGTGGCACATTTCACATTCTGATCCTCCCTTCACATTCTGATCCTCCCTGTGTCTACTGTGGTGCATCTCACATTCTGATCCTCCCTGTGTCTGCTGTGGCACATTTCACACTCTGATCCTCCCTGTGTCTACTGTGGCACATTTCACATTCTGTTCCTCCCTGTGTCTACTGTGGCACATTTCACACTCTGATCCTCCCTGTGTCTACTATGGCACATTTCACATTCTGATCCTCCCTGTGTCTGCTGTGGCACATTTCACACTCTGATCCTCCCTGTGTCTACTGTGGCACATTTCACATTCTGATCCTCCCTGTGTCTGCTGTGGCACATATCACATTCTGATCCTCCCTGTGTCTACTGTGGCACATTTCACATTCTGATCCTCCCTGTGTCTGCTGTGGCACATTTCACACTCTGATCCTCCCTGTGTCTACTGTGGCACATTTCACATTCTGATCCTCCCTTCACATTCTGATCCTCCCTGTGTCTACTGTGGTGCATCTCACATTCTGATCCTCCCTGTGTCTGCTGTGGCACATTTCACACTCTGATCCTCCCTGTGTCTACTGTGGCACATTTCACATTCTGATCCTCCCTTCACATTCTGATCCTCCCTGTGTCTACTGTGGTGCATCTCACATTCTGATCCTCCCTGTGTCTACTGTGGCCCATTTCACACTCTGATCCTCCCTGTGTCTACTGTGACACATTTCACACTCTGATCCTCCCTTCACACTCTGATCCTCCCTGTGTCTGCTGTTGCACATTTCACACTCTGATCCTCCCTGTGTCTACTGTGGCACATTTCACACTCTGATCCTCCCTGTGTCTACTGTGGCACGTTTCACACTCTGATCCTCCCTGTGTCTACTGTGGCACATTTCACACTCTGATCCTCCCTGTGTCTGCTGTGGCACATTTCACACTCTGATCCCCCCCGTGTCTACTGTGGCACATTTCACATTCTGATCCTCCCTGTGTCTGCTGTGGCACATTTCACACTCTGATCCTCCCTGTGTCTACTGTGGCACATTTCACATTCTGATCCTCCCTTCACATTCTGATCCTCCCTGTGTCTACTGTGGTGCATCTCACATTCTGATCCTCCCTGTGTCTGCTGTGGGACATTTCACACTCTGATCCTCCCTGTGTCTACTGTGGCACATTTCACATTCTGTTCCTCCCTGTGTCTACTGTGGCACATTTCACACTCTGATCCTCCCTGTGTCTACTGTGGCACATTTCACATTCTGATCCTCCCTGTGTCTGCTGTGGCACATTTCACACTCTGATCCTCCCTGTGTCTACTGTGGCACATTTCACATTCTGATCCTCCCTGTGTCTGCTGTGGCACATTTCACACTCTGATCCTCCCTGTGTCTACTGTGGCACATTTCACATTCTGATCCTCCCTTCACATTCTGATCCTCCCTGTGTCTACTGTGGTGCATCTCACATTCTGATCCTCCCTGTGTCTGCTGTGGCACATTTCACACTCTAATACTCCCTGTGTCTACTGTGGCACATTTCACATTCTGATCCTCCCTTCACATTCTGATCCTCCCTGTGTCTACTGTGGTGCATCTCACATTATGATCCTCCCTGTGTCTGCTATGGCACATTTCACACTCTGATCCTCCCTGTGTCTACTGTGGCACATTTCACATTCTGTTCCTCCCTGTGTCTATTGTGGCACATTTCACACTGTGATCCTCCTGTGTCTACTGTGGCACATTTCACATTCTGATCCTCCCTGTGTCTGCTGTGGCACATTTCACACTCTGATCCTCCCTGTGTCTACTGTGGTACATTTCACATTCTGATCCTCCCTGTGTCTGCTGTGGCACATTTCACACTCTGATCCTCCCTGTGTCTACTGTGGCACATTTCACATTCTGATCCTCCCTTCACATTCTGATCCTCCCTGTGTCTACTGTGGTGCATCTCACATTCTGATCCTCCCTGTGTCTGCTGTGGCACATTTCACACTCTGATCCTCCCTGTGTCTACTGTGGCACATTTCACATTCTGTTCCTCCCTGTGTCTACTGTGGCACATTTCACACTCTGATCCTCCCTGTGTCTACTATGGCACATTTCACATTCTGATCCTCCCTGTGTCTACTGTGGCGCATCTCACATTCTGATCCTCCCTGTGTCTACTGTGGCACATTTCACACTCTGATCCTCCCTGTGTCTACTGTGGCACATTTCACACTCTGATCCTCCCTGTGTCTACTGTGGCACATTTCACATTCTGATCCTCCCTTCACATTCTGATCCTCCCTGTGTCTACTGTGGTGCATCTCACATTCTGTTCCTCCCTGTGTCTGCTGTGGCACATTTCACACTCTGATCCTCCCTGTGTCTACTGTGGCACATTTCACATTCTGATCCTCCCTGTGTCTGCTGTGGCACATTTCACACTCTGATCCTCCCTGTGTCTACTGTGGCACATTTCACATTCTGATCCTCCCTGTGTCTGCTGTGGCACATTTCACACTCTGATCCTCCCTGTGTCTACTGTGGCACATTTCACATTCTGATCCTCCCTTCACATTCTGATCCTCCCTGTGTCTACTGTGGTGCATCTCACATTCTGATCCTCCCTGTGTCTACTGTGGTGCATCTCACATTCTGATCCTCCCTGTGTCTACTGTGGCGCATCTCACATTCTGATCCTCCCTGTGTCTACTGTGGCACATTTCACACTCTGATCCTCCCTGTGTCTACTGTGACACATTTCAGACTCTGATCCTCCCTTCACACTCTGAACCTCCCTGTGTCTACTGTGGCACATTTCACATTCTGATCCTCCCTGTGTCTGCTGTGGCACATTTCACACTCTGATCCTCCCTGTGTCTACTGTGACACATTTCACACTCTGATCCTCCCTTCACATTCTGATCCTCCCTGTGTCTACTGTGGTGCATCTCACATTCTGATCCTCCCTGTGTCTACTGTGGTGCATCTCACATTCTGATCCTCCCTGTGTCTACTGTGGCACATTTCACATTCTGTTCCTCGCTGTGTCTACTGTGGCACATTTCACATTCTGATCCTCCCTGTGTCTACTGTGGCACACTTCACACTCTGATCCTCCCTGTGTCTACTGTGACACATTTCACACTCTGATCCTCCTTTCACACTCTGATCCTCCCTGTGTCTGCTGTGGCACATTTCACACTCTGATCCTCCCTGTGTCTACTGTGGCACATTTCACACTCTGATACTCCCTGTGTCTACTGTGGCACATTTCACACTGTGATCCTCCCTGTGTCTACTGTGGCACATTTCACATTCTGATCCTCCCTGTGTCTGCTGTGGCACATTTCACACTGTGATCCTCCCTGTGTCTACTGTGGCACATTTCACATTCTGATCCTCCCTGTGTCTGCTGTGGCACATTTCACACTCTGATCCTCCCTGTGTCTAGTGTGGCACATTTCACATTCTGATCCTCCCTTCACATTCTGATCCTCCCTGTGTCTACTGTGGTGCATCTCACATTCTGATCCTCCCTGTGTCTACTGCGGCACATTTCACATTCTGATTCTCCCTGTGTCTGCTGTGGCACATTTCACACTCTGATCCTCCCTGTGTCTACTGTGGCACATTTCACATTCTGATCCTCCCTTCACACTCTGATCCTCCCTGTGTCTACTGTGGTGCATCTCACATTCTGATCCTCCCTGTGTCTGCTGTGGCACATTTCACACTCTGATCCTCCCTGTGTCTACTGTGGCACATTTCACACTCTGATCCTCCCTGTGTCTACTGTGACACATTTCACACTCTGATCCTCCCTTCACATTCTGATCCTCCCTGTGTCTACTGTGGTGCATCTCACATTCTGATCCTCCCTGTGTCTACTGTGGTGCATCTCACATTCTGATCCTCCCTGTGTCTACTGTGGCACATTTCACATTCTGTTCCTCCCTGTGTCTACTGTGGCACATTTCATATTCTGATCCTCCCTGTGTCTACTGTGGCACATTTCACACTCTGATCCTCCCTGTGTCTACTGTGACACATTTCACACTTTGATCCTCCTTTCACACTCTGATCCTCCCTGTGTCTCCTGTGGCACATTTCACACTCTGATCCTCCCTGTGTCTACTGTGGCACATTTCACACTCTGATCCTCCCTGTGTCTACTGTGGCACATTTCACACTCTGATCCTCCCTGTGTCTACTGTGGCACATTTCACATTCTGATCCTCCCTGTGTCTGCTGTGGAACATTTCACACTCTGATCCTCCCTGTGTCTACTGTGGCACATTTCACATTCTGATCCTCCCTGTGTCTGCGGTGGCACATTTCACACTCTGATCCTCCCTGTGTCTACTGTGGCACATTTCACATTCTGATCCTCCCTTCACACTCTGATCCTCCCTGTGTCTACTGTGGTGCATCTCACATTCTGATCCTCCCTGTGTCTACTGTGGCACATTTCACACTCTGATCCTCCCTGTGTCTACTGTGGAACATTTCACATTCTGATCCTCCCTTCACATTCTGATCCTCCCTGTGTCTACTGTGGTGCATCTCACATTCTGATCCTCCCTGTGTCTACTGCGGCACATTTCACATTCTGATTCTCCCTGTGTCTGCTGTGGCACATTTCACACTCTGATCCTCCCTGTGTCTACTGTGGCACATTTCACATTCTGATCCTCCCTTCACACTCTGATCCTCCCTGTGTCTACTGTGGTGCATCTCACATTCTGATCCTCCCTGTGTCTGCTGTGGCACATTTCACACTCTGATCCTCCCTGTGTCTACTGTGGCACATTTCACATTCTGTTCCTCCCTGTGTCTACTGTGGCACATTTCACACTCTGATCCTCCCTGTGTCTACTGTGGCACATTTCACATTCTGATCCTCCCTGTGTCTGCTGTGGCACATTTCACACTCTGATCCTCCCTGTGTCTACTGTGGCACATTTAACATTCTGATCCTCCCTGTGTCTGCTGTGGCACATTTCACACTCTGATCCTCCCTGTGTCTACTGTGGCACATTTCACATTCTGATCCTCCCTTCACATTCTGATCCTCCCTGTGTCTACTGTGGTGCATCTCACATTCTGATCCTCCCTGTGTCTGCTGTGGCACATTTCACACTCTGATCCTCCCTGTGTCTACTGTGGCACATTTCACATTCTGTTCCTCCCTGTGTCTACTGTGGCACATTTCACACTCTGATCCTCCCTGTGTCTACTATGGCACATTTCACATTCTGATCCTCCCTGTGTCTGCTGTGGCACATTTCACACTCTGATCCTCCCTGTGTCTACTGTGGCACATTTCACATTCTGATCCTCCCTGTGTCTGCTGTGGCACATATCACATTCTGATCCTCCCTGTGTCTACTGTGGCACATTTCACATTCTGATCCTCCCTGTGTCTGCTGTGGCACATTTCACACTCTGATCCTCCCTGTGTCTACTGTGGCACATTTCACATTCTGATCCTCCCTTCACATTCTGATCCTCCCTGTGTCTACTGTGGTGCATCTCACATTCTGATCCTCCCTGTGTCTGCTGTGGCACATTTCACACTCTGATCCTCCCTGTGTCTACTGTGGCACATTTCACATTCTGATCCTCCCTTCACATTCTGATCCTCCCTGTGTCTACTGTGGTGCATCTCACATTCTGATCCTCCCTGTGTCTACTGTGGCCCATTTCACACTCTGATCCTCCCTGTGTCTACTGTGACACATTTCACACTCTGATCCTCCCTTCACACTCTGATCCTCCCTGTGTCTGCTGTTGCACATTTCACACTCTGATCCTCCCTGTGTCTACTGTGGCACATTTCACACTCTGATCCTCCCTGTGTCTACTGTGGCACGTTTCACACTCTGATCCTCCCTGTGTCTACTGTGGCACATTTCACACTCTGATCCTCCCTGTGTCTGCTGTGGCACATTTCACACTCTGATCCCCCCCGTGTCTACTGTGGCACATTTCACATTCTGATCCTCCCTGTGTCTGCTGTGGCACATTTCACACTCTGATCCTCCCTGTGTCTACTGTGGCACATTTCACATTCTGATCCTCCCTTCACATTCTGATCCTCCCTGTGTCTACTGTGGTGCATCTCACATTCTGATCCTCCCTGTGTCTGCTGTGGCACATTTCACACTCTGATCCTCCCTGTGTCTACTGTGGCACATTTCACATTCTGTTCCTCCCTGTGTCTACTGTGGCACATTTCACACTCTGATCCTCCCTGTGTCTACTGTGGCACATTTCACATTCTGATCCTCCCTGTGTCTGCTGTGGCACATTTCACACTCTGATCCTCCCTGTGTCTACTGTGGCACATTTCACATTCTGATCCTCCCTGTGTCTGCTGTGGCACATTTCACACTCTGATCCTCCCTGTGTCTACTGTGGCACATTTCACATTCTGATCCTCCCTTCACATTCTGATCCTCCCTGTGTCTACTGTGGTGCATCTCACATTCTGATCCTCCCTGTGTCTGCTGTGGCACATTTCACACTCTAATACTCCCTGTGCCTACTGTGGCACATTTCACATTCTGATCCTCCCTTCACATTCTGATCCTCCCTGTGTCTACTGTGGTGCATCTCACATTATGATCCTCCCTGTGTCTGCTATGGCACATTTCACACTCTAATCCTCCCTGTGTCTACTGTGGCACATTTCACATTCTGTTCCTCCCTGTGTCTATTGTGGCACATTTCACACTGTGATCCTCCTGTGTCTACTGTGGCACATTTCACATTCTGATCCTCCCTGTGTCTGCTGTGGCACATTTCACACTCTGATCCTCCCTGTGTCTACTGTGGTACATTTCACATTCTGATCCTCCCTGTGTCTGCTCTGGCACATTTCACACTCTGATCCTCCCTGTGTCTACTGTGGCACATTTCACATTCTGATCCTCCCTTCACATTCTGATCCTCCCTGTGTCTACTGTGGTGCATCTCACATTCTGATCCTCCCTGTGTCTGCTGTGGCACATTTCACACTCTGATCCTCCCTGTGTCTACTGTGGCACATTTCACATTCTGTTCCTCCCTGTGTCTACTGTGGCACATTTCACACTCTGATCCTCCCTGTGTCTACTATGGCACATTTCACATTCTGATCCTCCCTTCACATTCTGATCCTCCCTGTGTCTACTGTGGCGCATCTCACATTCTAATCCTCCCTGTGTCTACTGTGGCACATTTCACACTCTGATCCTCCCTGTGTCTACTGTGGCACATTTCACACTCTGATCCTCCCTGTGTCTACTGTGGCACATTTCACATTCTGATCCTCCCTTCACATTCTGATCCTCCCTGTGTCTACTGTGGTGCATCTCACATTCTGTTCCTCCCTGTGTCTGCTGTGGCACATTTCACACTCTGATCCTCCCTGTGTCTACTGTGGCACATTTCACATTCTGATCCTCCCTGTGTCTGCTGTGGCACATTTCACACTCTGATCCTCCCTGTGTCTACTGTGGCACATTTCACATTCTGATCCTCCCTGTGTCTGCTGTGGCACATTTCACACTCTGATCCTCCCTGTGTCTACTGTGGCACATTTCACATTCTGATCCTCCCTTCACATTCTGATCCTCCCTGTGTCTACTGTGGTGCATCTCACATTCTGATCCTCCCTGTGTCTACTGTGGTGCATCTCACATTCTGATCCTCCCTGTGTCTACTGTGGTGCATCTCACATTCTGATCCTCCCTGTGTCTACTGTGGCGCATTTCACATTCTGATCCTCCCTGTGTCTACTGTGGCACATTTCACACTCTGATCCTCCCTGTGTCTACTGTGACACATTTCAGACTCTGATCCTCCCTTCACACTCTGATCCTCCCTGTGTCTACTGTGGCACATTTCACATTCTGATCCTCCCTGTGTCTGCTGTGGCACATTTCACACTCTGATCCTCCCTGTGTCTACTGTGACACATTTCACACTCTGATCCTCCCTTCACATTCTGATCCTCCCTGTGTCTACTGTGGTGCATCTCACATTCTGATCCTCCCTGTGTCTACTGTGGTGCATCTCACATTCTGATCCTCCCTGTGTCTACTGTGGCACATTTCACATTCTGTTCCTCGCTGTGTCTACTGTGGCACATTTCACATTCTGATCCTCCCTGTGTCTACTGTGGCACACTTCACACTCTGATCCTCCCTGTGTCTACTGTGACACATTTCACACTCTGATCCTCCTTTCACACTCTGATCCTCCCTGTGTCTGCTGTGGCACATTTCACACTCTGATCCTCCCTGTGTCTACTGTGGCACATTTCACACTCTGATACTCCCTGTGTCTACTGTGGCACATTTCACACTGTGATCCTCCCTGTGTCTACTGTGGCACATTTCACATTCTGATCCTCCCTGTGTCTGCTGTGGCACATTTCACACTGTGATCCTCCCTGTGTCTACTGTGGCACATTTCACATTCTGATCCTCCCTGTGTCTGCTGTGGCACATTTCACACTCTGATCCTCCCTGTGTCTAGTGTGGCACATTTCACATTCTGATCCTCCCTTCACATTCTGATCCTCCCTGTGTCTACTGTGGTGCATCTCACATTCTGATCCTCCCTGTGTCTACTGCGGCACATTTCACATTCTGATTCTCCCTGTGTCTGCTGTGGCACATTTCACACTCTGATCCTCCCTGTGTCTACTGTGGCACATTTCACATTCTGATCCTCCCTTCAAACTCTGATCCTCCCTGTGTCTACTGTGGTGCATCTCACATTCTGATCCTCCCTGTGTCTGCTGTGGCACATTTCACACTCTGATCCTCCCTGTGTCTACTGTGGCACATTTCACACTCTGTTCCTCCCTGTGTCTACTGTGGCACATTTCACACTCTAATCCTCCCTGTGTCTACTGTGGCACATTTCACATTCTGATCCTCCCTGTGTCTGCTGTGGCACATTTCACACTCTGATCCTCCCTGTGTCTACTGTGGCACATTTAACATTCTGATCCTCCCTGTGTCTGCTGTGGCACATTTCACACTCTGATCCTCCCTGTGTCTACTGTGGCACATTTCACATTCTGATCCTCCCTTCACATTCTGATCCTCCCTGTGTCTACTGTGGTGCATCTCACATTCTGATCCTCCCTGTGTCTGCTGAGGCACATTTCACACTCTGATCCTCCCTGTGTCTACTGTGGCACATTTCACATTCTGTTCCTCCCTGTGTCTACTGTGGCACATTTCACACTCTGATCCTCCCTGTGTCTACTGTGGCACATTTCACATTCTGATCCTCCCTGTGTCTGCTGTGGCACATTTCACACTCTGATCCTCCCTGTGTCTACTGTGGCACATTTCACATTCTGATCCTCCCTGTGTCTGCTGTGGCACATTTCACATTCTGATCCTCCCTGTGTCTACTGTGGCACATTTCACATTCTGATCCTCCCTGTGTCTGCTGTGGCACATTTCACACTCTGATCCTCCCTGTGTCTACTGTGGCACATTTCACATTCTGATCCTCCCTTCACATTCTGATCCTCCCTGTGTCTACTGTGGTGCATGTCACATTCTGATCCTCCCTGTGTCTGTTGTGGCACATTTCACACTCTGATCCTCCCTGTGTCTACTGTGGCACATTTCACATTCTGATCCTCCCTTCACATTCTGATCCTCCCTGTGTCTACTGTGGTGCATCTCACATTCTGATCCTCCCTGTGTCTACTGTGGCACATTTCACACTCTGATCCTCCCTGTGTCTACGGTGGCACATTTCACATTCTATTCCTCCCTGTGTCTACTGTGGCACATTTCACATTCTGATCCTCCCTGTGTCTACTGTGGCACATTTCACACTCTGATCCTCCCTGTGTCTACTGTGACACATTTCACACTCTGATCCTCCTTTCACACTCTGATCCTCCCTGTGTCTGCTGTGCCACATTTCACACTCTGATCCTCCCTGTGTCTACTGTGGCACATTTCACACTCTGATCCTCCCTGTGTCTACTGTGGCACATTTCACACTCTGATCCTCCCTGTGTCTACTGTGGCACATTTCACATTCTGATCCTCCCTGTGTCTGCTGTGGCACATTTCACACTCTGATCCTCCCTGTGTCTACTGTGGCACATTTCACATTCTGATCCTCCCTGTGTCTGCTGTGGCACATTTCACACTCTGATCCTCCCTGTGTCTACTGTGGCACATTTCACATTCTGATCCTCCCTTCACACTCTGATCCTCCCTGTGTCTACTGTGGTGCATCTCACATTCTGATCCTCCCTGTGTCTGCTGTGGCACATTTCACACTCTGATCCTCCCTGTGTCTACTGTGGCACATTTCACGTTCTGATCCTCCCTTCACATTCTGATCCTCCCTGTGTCTACTGTGGTGCATCTCACATTCTGATCCTCCCTGTGTCTGCTGTGGCACATTTCACACTCTGATCCTCCCTGTGTCTACTGTGGCACATTTCACATTCTGTTCCTCCCTGTGTCTACTGTGGCACATTTCACACTCTGATCCTCCCTGTGTCTACTGTGGCACATTTCACATTCTGATCCTCCCTGTGTCTGCTGTGGCACATTTCACACTCTGATCCTCCCTGTGTCTACTGTGGCACATTTCACATTCTGATCCTCCCTGTGTCTGCTGTGGCACATTTCACACTCTGATCCTCCCTGTGTCTACTGTGGCACATTTCACATTCTGATCCTCCCTTCACATTCTGATCCTCCCTGTGTCTACTGTGGTGCATCTCACATTCTGATCCTCCCTGTGTCTGCTGTGGCACATTTCACACTCTGATCCTCCCTGTGTCTACTGTGGCACATTTCACATTCTGATCCTCCCTTCACATTCTGATCCTCCCTGTGTCTACTGTGGTGCATCTCACATTATGATCCTCCCTGTGTCTGCTATGGCACATTTCACATTCTGATCCTCCCTGTGTCTACTGTGGCACATTTCACAATCTGTTCCTCCCTGTGTCTACTGTGGCACATTTCACACTGTGATCCTCCTGTGTCTACTGTGGCACATTTCACATTCTGATCCTCCCTGTGTCTGCTGTGGCACATTTCACACTCTGATCCTCCCTGTGTCTACTGTGGTACATTTCACATTCTGATCCTCCCTGTGTCTGCTCTGGCACATTTCACACTCTGATCCTCCCTGTGTCTACTGTGGCACATTTCACATTCTGATCCTCCCTTCACATTCTGATCCTCCCTGTGTCTACTGTGGTGCATCTCACATTCTGATCCTCCCTGTGTCTGCTGTGGCACATTTCACACTCTGATCCTCCCTGTGTCTACTGTGGCACATTTCACATTCTGTTCCTCCCTGTGTCTACTGTGGCACATTTCACACTCTGATCCTCCCTGTGTCTACTATGGCACATTTCACATTCTGATCCTCCCTTCACATTCTGATCCTCCCTGTGTCTACTGTGGCGCATCTCACATTCTGATCCTCCCTGTGTCTACTGTGGCACATTTCACACTCTGATCCTCCCTGTGTCTACTGTGGCACATTTCACACTCTGATCCTCCCTGTGTCTACTGTGGCACATTTCACATTCTGATCCTCCCTTCACATTCTGATCCTCCCTGTGTCTACTGTAGTGCATCTCACATTCTGTTCCTCCCTGTGTCTGCTGTGGCACATTTCACACTCTGATCCTCCCTGTGTCTACTGTGGCACATTTCACATTCTGATCCTCCCTGTGTCTGCTGTGGCACATTTCACACTCTAATCCTCCCTGTGTCTACTGTGGCACATTTCACATTCTGATCCTCCCTGTGTCTGCTGTGGCACATTTCACACTCTGATCCTCCCTGTGTCTACTGTGGAACATTTCACATTCTGATCCTCCCTTCACATTCTGATCCTCCCTGTGTCTACTGTGGTGCATCTCACATTCTGATCCTCCCTGTGTCTACTGTGGTGCATCTCACATTCTGATCCTCCCTGTGTCTACTGTGGTGCATTTCACATTCTGATCCTCCCTGTGTCTACTGTGGCACATTTCACACTCTGATCCTCCCTGTGTCTACTGTGACACATTTCAGACTCTGATCCTCCCTTCACACTCTGATCCTCCCTGTGTCTACTGTGGCACATTTCACATTCTGATCCTCCCTGTGTCTGCTGTGGCACATTTCACACTCTGATCCTCCCTGTGTCTACTGTGACACATTTCACACTCTGATCCTCCCTTCACATTCTGATCCTCCCTGTGTCTACTGTGGTGCATCCCACATTCTGATCCTCCCTGTGTCTACTGTGGTGCATCTAACATTCTGATCCTCCCTGTGTCTACTGTGGCACATTTCACATTCTGTTCCTCCCTGTGTCTACTGTGGCACATTTCACATTCTGATCCTCCCTGTGTCTACTGTGGCACATTTCACACTCTGATCCTCCCTGTGTCTACTGTGACACATTTCACACTCTGATCCTCCTTTCACACTCTGATCCTCCCTGTGTCTGCTGTGGCACATTTCACACTCTGATCCTCCCTGTGTCTACTGTGGCACATTTCACACTCTGATCCTCCCTGTGTCTACTGTGGCACATTTCACACTCTGATCCTCCCTGTGTCTACTGTGGCACATTTCACATTCTGATCCTCCCTGTGTCTGCTGTGGCACATTTCACACTCTGATCCTCCCTGTGTCTACTGTGGCACATTTCACATTCTGATCCTCCCTGTGTCTGCGGTGGCACATTTCACACTCTGATCCTCCCTGTGTCTACTGTGGCACATTTCACATTCTGATCCTCCCTTCACACTCTGATCCTCCCTGTGTCTACTGTGGCACATTTCACATTCTGATCCTCCCTTCACACTCTGATCCTCCCTGTGTCTACTGTGGTGCATCTCACATTCTGATCCTCCCTGTGTCTGCTGTGGCACATTTCACACTCTGATCCTCCCTGTGTCTACTGTGGCACATTTCACATTCTGTTCCTCCCTGTGTCTACTGTGGCACATTTCACACTCTGATCCTCCCTGTGTCTACTGTGGCACATTTCACATTCTGATCCTCCCTGTGTCTGCTGTGGCACATTTCACACTCTGATCCTCCCTGTGTCTACTGTGGCACATTTCACATTCTGATCCTCCCTGTGTCTGCTATGGCACATTTCACACTCTGATCCTCCCTGTGTCTACTGTGGCACATTTCACATTCTGATCCTCCCTTCACATTCTGATCCTCCATGTGTCTACTGTGGTGCATCTCACATTCTGATCCTCCCTGTGTCTGCTGTGGCACATTTCACACTCTGATCCTCCCTGTGTCTACTGTGGCACATTTCACATTCTGTTCCTCCCTGTGTCTACTGTGGCACATTTCACACTCTGATCCTCCCTGTGTCTACTGTGGCACATTTCACATTCTGATCCTCCCTGTGTCTGCTGTGGCACATTTCACACTCTGATCCTCCCTGTGTCTACTGTAGCACATTTCACATTCTGATCCTCCCTGTGTCTGCTGTGGCACATTTCACATTCTGATCCTCCCTGTGTCTACTGTGGCACATTTCACATTCTGATCCTCCCTGTGTCTGCTCTGGCACATTTCACACTCTGATCCTCCCTGTGTCTACTGTGGCACATTTCACATTCTGATCCTCCCTTCACATTCTGATCCTCCCTGTGTCTACTGTGGTGCATCTCACATTCTGATCCTCCCTGTGTCTACTGTGGCACATTTCACACTCTGATCCTCCCTGTGTCTACTGTGGCACATTTCACATTCTGATCCTCCCTTCACATTCTGATCCTCCCTGTGTCTACTGTGGCACATTTCACACTCTGATCCTCGCTGTGTCTACTGTGACACATTTCACACTCTGATCCTCCCTTCACACTCTGATCCTCCCTGTGTCTGCTGTTGCACATTTCACACTCTGATCCTCCCTGTGTCTACTGTGGCACATTTCACACTCTGATCCTCCCTGTGTCTACTGTGGCACGTTTCACACTCTGATCCTCCCTGTGTCTACTGTGGCACATTTCACACTCTGATCCTCCCTGTGTCTGCTGTGGCACATTTCACACTCTGATCCTCCCCGTGTCTACTGTGGCACATTTCACATTCTGATCCACCCTGTGTCTGCTGTGGCACATTTCACACTCTGATCCTCCCTGTGTCTACTGTGGAACATTTCACATTCTGATCCTCCCTTCACATTCTGATCCTCCCTGTGTCTACTGTGGTGCATCTCACATTCTGATCCTCCCTGTGTCTGCTGTGGCACATTTCACACTCTGATCCTCCCTGTGTCTACTGTGGCACATTTCACATTCTGTTCCTCCCTGTGTCTACTGTGGCACATTTCACACTCTGATCCTCCCTGTGTCTACTGTGGCACATTTCACCTTCTGATCCTCCCTGTGTCTGCTGTGGCACATTTCACACTCTGATCCTCCCTGTGTCTACTGTGGCACATTTCACATTCTGATCCTCCCTGTGTCTGCTGTGGCACATTTCACACTCTGATCCTCCCTGTGTCTACTGTGGCACATTTCACATTCTGATCCTCCCTTCACATTCTGATCCTCCCTGTGTCTACTGTCGTGCATCTCACATTCTGATCCTCCCTGTGTCTGCTGTGGCACATTTCACACTCTGATCCTCCCTGTGTCTACTGTGGCACATTTCACATTCTGTTCCTCCCTGTGTCTACTGTGGCACATTTCACACTCTGATCCTCCCTGTGTCTACTGTGGCACATTTCACATTCTGATCCTCCCTGTGTCTGCTGTGGCACATTTCACACTCTGATCCTCCCTGTGTCTACTGTGGCACATTTCACATTCTGATCCTCCCTGTGTCTGCTGTGGCACATTTCACACTCTGATCCTCCCTGTGTCTACTGTGGCACATTTCACATTCTGATCCTCCCTTCACATTCTGATCCTCCCTGTGTCTACTGTGGTGCATCTCACATTCTGATCCTCCCTGTGTCTGCTGTGGCACATTTCACACTCTGATCCTCCCTGTGTCTACTGTGGCACATTTCACATTCTGATCCTCCCTTCACATTCTGATCCTCCCTGTGTCTACTGGGGTGCATCTCACATTATGATCCTCCCTGTGTCTGCTATGGCACATTTCACACTCTGATCCTCCCTGTGTCTACTGTGGCACATTTCACATTCTGTTCCTCCCTGTGTCTACTGTGGCACATTTCACACTGTGATCCTCCTGTGTCTACTGTGGCACATTTCACATTCTGATCCTCCCTGTGTCTGCTGTGGCACATTTCACACTCTGATCCTCCCTGTGTCTACTGTGGTACATTTCACATTCTGATCCTCCCTGTGTCTGCTGTGGCACATTTCACACTCTGATCCTCCCTGTGTCTACTGTGGCACATTTCACATTCTGATCCTCCCTGTGTCTACTGTGGTGCATCTCACATTCTGATCCTCCCTGTGTCTGCTGTGGCACATTTCACACTCTGATCCTCCCTGTGTCTACTGTGGCATATTTCACATTCTGTTCCTCCCTGTGTCTACTGTGGCACATTTCACACTCTGATCCTCCCTGTGTCTACTATGGCACATTTCACATTCTGATCCTCCCTTCACATTCTGATCCTCCCTGTGTCTACTGTGGCGCATCTCACATTCTGATCCTCCCTGTGTCTACTGTGGCACATTTCACACTCTGATCCTCCCTGTGTCTACTGTGGCACATTTCACACTCTGATCCTCCCTGTGTCTACTGTGGCACATTTCACATTCTGATCCTCCCTTCACATTCTGATCCTCCCTGTGTCTACTGTAGTGCATCTCACATTCTGTTCCTCCCTGTGTCTGCTGTGGCACATTTCACACTCTGATCCTCCCTGTGTCTACTGTGGCACATTTCACATTCTGATCCTCCCTGTGTCTGCTGTGGCACATTTCACACTCTGATCCTCCCTGTGTCTACTGTGGCACATTTCACATTCTGATCCTCCCTGTGTCTGCTGTGGCACATTTCACACTCTGATCCTCCCTGTGTCTACTGTGGAACATTTCACATTCTGATCCTCCCTTCACATTCTGATCCTCCCTGTGTCTACTGTGGTGCATCTCACATTCTGATCCTCCCTGTGTCTACTGTGGTGCATCTCACATTCTGATCCTCCCTGTGTCTACTGTGGTGCATTTCACATTCTGATCCTCCCTGTGTCTACTGTGGCACATTTCACACTCTGATCCTCCCTGTGTCTACTGTGACACATTTCAGACTCTGATCCTCCCTTCACACTCTGATCCTCCCTGTGTCTACTGTGGCACATTTCACATTCTGATCCTCCCTGTGTCTGCTGTGGCACATTTCACACTCTGATCCTCCCTGTGCCTACTGTGACACATTTCACACTCTGATCCTCCCTTCACATTCTGATCCTCCCTGTGTCTACTGTGGTGCATCTCACATTCTGATCCTCCCTGTGTCTACTGTGGTGCATCTCACATTCTGATCCTCCCTGTGTCTACTGTGGCACATTTCACATTCTGTTCCTCCCTGTGTCTACTGTGGCACATTTCACATTCTGATCCTCCCTGTGTCTACTGTGGCACATTTCACACTCTGATCCTCCCTGTGTCTACTGTGACACATTTCACACTCTGATCCTCCTTTCACACTCTGATCCTCCCTGTGTCTGCTGTGGCACATTTCACACTCTGATCCTCCCTGTGTCTACTGTGGCACATTTTACACTCTGATCCTCCCTGTGTCTACTGTGGCACATTTCACACTCTGATCCTCCCTGTGTCTACTGTGGCACATTTCACATTCTGATCCTCCCTGTGTCTGCTGTGGCACATTTCACACTCTGATCCTCCCTGTGTCTACTGTGGCACATTTCACATTCTGATCCTCCCTGTGTCTGCGGTGGCACATTTCACACTCTGATCCTCCCTGTGTCTACTGTGGCACATTTCACATTCTGATCCTCCCTTCACACTCTGATCCTCCCTGTGTCTACTGTGGTGCATCTCACATCCTGATCCTCCCTGTGTCTGCTGTGGCACATTTCACACTCTGATCCTCCCTGTGTCTACTGTGGAACATTTCACATTCTGATCCTCCCTTCACATTCTGATCCTCCCTGTGTCTACTGTGGTGCATCTCACATTCTGATCCTCCCTGTGTCTACTGCGGCACATTTCACATTCTGATTCTCCCTGTGTCTGCTGTGGCACATTTCACACTCTGATCCTCCCTGTGTCTACTGTGGCACATTTCACATTCTGATCCTCCCTTCACACTCTGATCCTCCCTGTGTCTACTGTGGTGCATCTCACATTCTGATCCTCCCTGTGTCTGCTGTGGCACATTTCACACTCTGATCCTCCCTGTGTCTACTGTGGCACATTTCACATTCTGTTCCTCCCTGTGTCTACTGTGGCACATTTCACACTCTGATCCTCCCTGTGTCTACTGTGGCACATTTCACATTCTGATCCTCCCTGTGTCTGCTGTGGCACATTTCACACTCTGATCCTGCCTGTGTCTACTGTGGCACATTTAACATTCTGATCCTCCCTGTGTCTGCTGTGGCACATTTCACACTCTGATCCTCCCTGTGTCTACTGTGGCACATTTCACATTCTGATCCTCCCTTCACATTCTGATCCTCCCTGTGTCTACTGTGGTGCATCTCACATTCTGATCCTCCCTGTGTCTGCTGTGGCACATTTCACACTCTGATCCTCCCTGTGTCTACTGTGGCACATTTCACATTCTGTTCCTCCCTGTGTCTACTGTGGCACATTTCACACTCTGATCCTCCCTGTGTCTACTGTGGCACATTTCACATTCTGATCCTCCCTGTGTCTGCTGTGGCACATTTCACACTCTGATCCTCCTTGTGTCTACTGTGGCACATTTCACATTCTGATCCTCCCTGTGTCTGCTGTGGCACATTTCACATTCTGATCCTCCCTGTGTCTACTGTGGCACATTTCACATTCTGATCCTCCCTGTGTCTGCTGTGGCACATTTCACACTCTGATCCTCCCTGTGTCTACTGTGGCACATTTCACATTCTGATCCTCCCTTCACATTCTGATTCTCCCTGTGTCTGCTGTGGCACATTTCACACTCTGATCCTCCCTGTGTCTACTGTGGCACATTTCACATTCTGATCCTCCCTTCACACTCTGATCCTCCCTGTGTCTACTGTGGTGCATCTCACATTCTGATCCTCCCTGTGTCTGCTGTGGCACATTTCACACTCTGATCCTCCCTGTGTCTACTGTGGCACATTTCACATTCTGTTCCTCCCTGTGTCTACTGTGGCACATTTCACACTCTGATCCTCCCTGTGTCTACTGTGGCACATTTCACATTCTGATCCTCCCTGTGTCTGCTGTGGCACATTTCACACTCTGATCCTGCCTGTGTCTACTGTGGCACATTTAACATTCTGATCCTCCCTGTGTCTGCTGTGGCACATTTCACACTCTGATCCTCCCTGTGTCTACTGTGGCACATTTCACATTCTGATCCTCCCTTCACATTCTGATCCTCCCTGTGTCTACTGTGGTGCATCTCACATTCTGATCCTCCCTGTGTCTGCTGTGGCACATTTCACACTCTGATCCTCCCTGTGTCTACTGTGGCACATTTCACATTCTGTTCCTCCCTGTGTCTACTGTGGCACATTTCACACTCTGATCCTCCCTGTGTCTACTGTGGCACATTTCACATTCTGATCCTCCCTGTGTCTGCTGTGGCACATTTCACACTCTGATCCTCCTTGTGTCTACTGTGGCACATTTCACATTCTGATCCTCCCTGTGTCTGCTGTGGCACATTTCACATTCTGATCCTCCCTGTGTCTACTGTGGCACATTTCACATTCTGATCCTCCCTGTGTCTGCTGTGGCACATTTCACACTCTGATCCTCCCTGTGTCTACTGTGGCACATTTCACATTCTGATCCTCCCTTCACATTCTGATCCTCCCTGTGTCTACTGTGGTGCATCTCACATTCTGATCCTCCCTGTGTCTGCTGTGGCACATTTCACACTCTGATCCTCCCTGTGTCTACTGTGGCACATTTCACATTCTGATCCTCCCTTCACATTCTGATCCTCCCTGTGTCTACTGTGGTGCATCTCACATTCTGATCCTCCCTGTGTCTACTGTGGCACATTTCACACTCTGATCCTCCCTGTGTCTACTGTGACACATTTCACACTCTGATCCTCCCTTCACACTCTGATCCTCCCTGTGTCTGCTGTTGCACATTTCACACTCTGATCCTCCCTGTGTCTACTGTGGCACATTTCACACTCTGATCCTCCCTGTGTCTACTGTGGCACGTTTCACACTCTGATCCTCCCTGTGTCTACTGTGGCACATTTCACACTCTGATCCTCCCTGTGTCTGCTGTGGCACATTTCACACTCTGATCCTCCCCGTGTCTACTGTGGCACATTTCACATTCTGATCCTCCCTGTGTCTGCTGTGGCACATTTCACACTCTGATCCTCCCTGTGTCTGCTGTGGAACATTTCACATTCTGATCCTCCCTTCACATTCTGATCCTCCCTGTGTCTACTGTGGTGCATCTCACATTCTGATCCTCCCTGTGTCTGCTGTGGCACATTTCACACTCTGATCCTCCCTGTGTCTACTGTGGCACATTTCACATTCTGTTCCTCCCTGTGTCTACTGTGGCACATTTCACACTCTGATCCTCCCTGTGTCTACTGTGGCACATTTCACATTCTGATCCTCCCTGTGTCTGCTGTGGCACATTTCACACTCTGATCCTCCCTGTGTCTACTGTGGCACATATCACATTCTGATCCTCCCTGTGTCTGCTGTGGCACATTTCACACTCTGATCCTCCCTGTGTCTACTGTGGCACATTTCACATTCTGATCCTCCCTTCACATTCTGATCCTCCCTGTGTCTACTGTCGTGCATCTCACATTCTGATCCTCCCTGTGTCTGCTGTGGCACATTTCACACTCTGATCCTCCCTGTGTCTACTGTGGCACATTTCACATTCTGTTCCTCCCTGTGTCTACTGTGGCACATTTCACACTCTGATCCTCCCTGTGTCTACTGTGGCACATTTCACATTCTGATCCTCCCTGTGTCTGCTGTGGCACATTTCACACTCTGATCCTCCCTGTGTCTACTGTGGCACATTTCACATTCTGATCCTCCCTGTGTCTGCTGTGGCACATTTCACACTCTGATCCTCCCTGTGTCTACTGTGGCACATTTCACATTCTGATCCTCCCTTCACATTCTGATCCTCCCTGTGTCTACTGTGGTGCATCTCACATTCTGATCCTCCCTGTGTCTGCTGTGGCACATTTCACACTCTGATCCTCCCTGTGTCTACTGTGGCACATTTCACATTCTGATCCTCCCTTCACATTCTGATCCTCCCTGTGTCTACTGTGGTGCATCTCACATTATGATCCTCCCTGTGTCTGCTATGGCACATTTCACACTCTGATCCTCCCTGTGTCTACTGTGGCACATTTCACATTCTGTTCCTCCCTGTGTCTACTGTGGCACATTTCACACTGTGATCCTCCTGTGTCTACTGTGGCACATTTCACATTCTGATCCTCCCTGTGTCTGCTGTGGCACATTTCACACTCTGATCCTCCCTGTGTCTACTGTGGTACATTTCACATTCTGATCCTCCCTGTGTCTGCTGTGGCACATTTCACACTCTGATCCTCCCTGTGTCTACTGTGGCACATTTCACATTCTGATCCTCCCTTCACATTCTGATCCTCCCTGTGTCTACTGTGCTGCATCTCACATTCTGATCCTCCCTGTGTCTGCTGTGGCACATTTCACACTCTGATCCTCCCTGTGTCTACTGTGGTACATTTCACATTCTGTTCCTCCCTGTGTCTACTGTGGCACATTTCACACTCTGATCCTCCCTGTGTCTACTATGGCACATTTCACATTCTGATCCTCCCTTCACATTCTGATCCTCCCTGTGTCTACTGTGGCGCATCTCACATTCTGATCCTCCCTGTGTCTACTGTGGCACATTTCACACTCTGATCCTCCCTGTGTCTACTGTGGCACATTTCACACTCTGATCCTCCCTGTGTCTACTGTGGCACATTTCACATTCTGATCCTCCCTTCACATTCTGATCCTCCCTGTGTCTACTGTGGTGCATCTCACATTCTGTTCCTCCCTTTGTCTGCTGTGGCACATTTCACACTCTGATCCTCCCTGTGTCTACTGTGGCACATTTCACATTCTGATCCTCCCTGTGTCTGCTGTGGCACATTTCACACTCTGATCCTCCCTGTGTCTACTGTGGCACATTTCACATTCTGATCCTCCCTGTGTCTGCTGTGGCACATTTCACACTCTGATCCTCCCTGTGTCTACTGTGGCACATTTCACATTCTGATCCTCCCTTCACATTCTGATCCTCCCTGTGTCTACTGTGGTGCATCTCACATTCTGATCCTCCCTGTGTCTACTGTGGTGCATCTCACATTCTGATCCTCCCTGTGTCTACTGTGGTGCATTTCACATTCTGATCCTCCCTGTGTCTACTGTGGCACATTTCACACTCTGATCCTCCCTGTGTCTACTGTGACACATTTCAGACTCTGATCCTCCCTTCACACTCTGATCCTCCCTGTGTCTACTGTGGCACATTTCACATTCTGATCCTCCCTGTGTCTGCTGTGGCACATTTCACACTCTGATCCTCCCTGTGTCTACTGTGACACATTTCACACTCTGATCCTCCCTTCACATTCTGATCCTCCCTGTGTCTACTGTGGTGCATCTCACATTCTGATCCTCCCTGTGTCTACTGTGGTGCATCTAACATTCTGATCCTCCCTGTGTCTACTGTGGCACATTTCACATTCTGTTCCTCCCTGTGTCTACTGTGGCACATTTCACATTCTGATCCTCCCTGTGTCTACTGTGGCACATTTCACACTCTGATCCTCCCTGTGTCTACTGTGACACATTTCACACTCTGATCCTCCTTTCACACTCTGATCCTCCCTGTGTCTGCTGTGGCACATTTCACACTCTGATCCTCCCTGTGTCTACTGTGGCACATTTCACACTCTGATCCTCCCTGTGTCTACTGTGGCACATTTCACACTCTGATCCTCCCTGTGTCTACTGTGGCACATTTCACATTCTGATCCTCCCTGTGTCTGCTGTGGCACATTTCACACTCTGATCCTCCCTGTGTCTACTGTGGCACATTTCACATTCTGATCCTCCCTGTGTCTGCGGTGGCACATTTCACACTCTGATCCTCCCTGTGTCTACTGTGGCACATTTCACATTCTGATCCTCCCTTCACACTCTGATCCTCCCTGTGTCTACTGTGGTGCATCTCACATTCTGATCCTCCCTGTGTCTGCTGTGGCACATTTCACACTCTGATCCTCCCTGTGTCTACTGTGGAACATTTCACATTCTGATCCTCCCTTCACATTCTGATCCTCCCTGTGTCTACTGTGGTGCATCTCACATTCTGATCCTCCCTGTGTCTACTGCGGCACATTTCACATTCTGATTCTCCCTGTGTCTGCTGTGGCACATTTCACACTCTGATCCTCCCTGTGTCTACTGTGGCACATTTCACATTCTGATCCTCCCTTCACACTCTGATCCTCCCTGTGTCTACTGTGGTGCATCTCACATTCTGATCCTCCCTGTGTCTGCTGTGGCACATTTCACACTCTGATCCTCCCTGTGTCTACTGTGGCACATTTCACATTCTGTTCCTCCCTGTGTCTACTGTGGCACATTTCACACTCTGATCCTCCCTGTGTCTACTGTGGCACATTTCACATTCTGATCCTCCCTGTGTCTGCTGTGGCACATTTCACACTCTGATCCTCCCTGTGTCTACTGTGGCACATTTCACATTCTGATCCTCCCTGTGTCTGCTGTGGCACATTTCACACTCTGATCCTCCCTGTGTCTACTGTGGCACATTTCACATTCTGATCCTCCCTTCACATTCTGATCCTCCCTGTGTCTACTGTGATGCATCTCACATTCTGATCCTCCCTGTGTCTGCTGTGGCACATTTCACACTCTGATCCTCCCTGTGTCTACTGTGGCACATTTCACATTCTGTTCCTCCCTGTGTCTACTGTGGCACATTTCACACTCTGATCCTCCCTGTGTCTACTGTGGCACATTTCACATTCTGATCCTCCCTGTGTCTGCTGTGGCACATTTCACACTCTGATCCTCCCTGTGTCTACTGTGGCACATTTCACATTCTGATCCTCCCTGTGTCTGCTGTGGCACATTTCACATTCTGATCCTCCCTGTGTCTACTGTGGCACATTTCACATTCTGATCCTCCCTGTGTCTGCTCTGGCACATTTCACACTCTGATCCTCCCTGTGTCTACTGTGGCACATTTCACATTCTGATCCTCCCTTCACATTCTGATCCTCCCTGTGTCTACTGTGGTGCATCTCACATTCTGATCCTCCCTGTGTCTGCTGTGGCACATTTCACACTCTGATCCTCCCTGTGTCTACTGTGGCACATTTCACATTCTGATCCTCCCTTCACATTCTGATCCTCCCTGTGTCTACTGTGGCACATTTCACACTCTGATCCTCCCTGTGTCTACTGTGACACATTTCACACTCTGATCCTCCCTTCACACTCTGATCCTCCCTGTGTCTGCTGTTGCACATTTCACACTCTGATCCTCCCTGTGTCTACTGTGGCACATTTCACACTCTGATCCTCCCTGTGTCTACTGTGGCACGTTTCACACTCTGATCCTCCCTGTGTCTACTGTGGCACATTTCACACTCTGATCCTCCCTGTGTCTGCTGTGGCACATTTCACACTCTGATCCTCCCCGTGTCTACTGTGGCACATTTCACATTCTGATCCACCCTGTGTCTGCTGTGGCACATTTCACACTCTGATCCTCCCTGTGTCTACTGTGGAACATTTCACATTCTGATCCTCCCTTCACATTCTGATCCTCCCTGTGTCTACTGTGGTGCATCTCACATTCTGATCCTCCCTGTGTCTGCTGTGGCACATTTCACACTCTGATCCTCCCTGTGTCTACTGTGGCACATTTCACATTCTGTTCCTCCCTGTGTCTACTGTGGCACATTTCACACTCTGATCCTCCCTGTGTCTACTGTGGCACATTTCACCTTCTGATCCTCCCTGTGTCTGCTGTGGCACATTTCACACTCTGATCCTCCCTGTGTCTACTGTGGCACATTTCACATTCTGATCCTCCCTGTGTCTGCTGTGGCACATTTCACACTCTGATCCTCCCTGTGTCTACTGTGGAACATTTCACATTCTGATCCTCCCTTCACATTCTGATCCTCCCTGTGTCTACTGTCGTGCATCTCACATTCTGATCCTCCCTGTGTCTGCTGTGGCACATTTCACACTCTGATCCTCCCTGTGTCTACTGTGGCACATTTCACATTCTGTTCCTCCCTGTGTCTACTGTGGCACATTTCACACTCTGATCCTCCCTGTGTCTACTGTGGCACATTTCACATTCTGATCCTCCCTGTGTCTGCTGTGGCACATTTCACACTCTGATCCTCCCTGTGTCTACTGTGGCACATTTCACATTCTGATCCTCCCTGTGTCTGCTGTGGCACATTTCACACTCTGATCCTCCCTGTGTCTACTGTGGCACATTTCACATTCTGATCCTCCCTTCACATTCTGATCCTCCCTGTGTCTACTGTGGTGCATCTCACATTCTGATCCTCCCTGTGTCTGCTGTGGCACATTTCACACTCTGATCCTCCCTGTGTCTACTGTGGCACATTTCACATTCTGATCCTCCCTTCACATTCTGATCCTCCCTGTGTCTACTGTGGTGCATCTCACATTATGATCCTCCCTGTGTCTGCTATGGCACATTTCACACTCTGATCCTCCCTGTGTCTACTGTGGCACATTTCACATTCTGTTCCTCCCTGTGTCTACTGTGGCACATTTCACACTGTGATCCTCCTGTGTCTACTGTGGCACATTTCACATTCTGATCCTCCCTGTGTCTGCTGTGGCACATTTCACACTCTGATCCTCCCTGTGTCTACTGTGGTACATTTCACATTCTGATCCTCCCTGTGTCTGCTGTGGCACATTTCACACTCTGATCCTCCCTGTGTCTACTGTGGCACATTTCACATTCTGATCCTCCCTGTGTCTACTGTGGTGCATCTCACATTCTGATCCTCCCTGTGTCTGCTGTGGCACATTTCACACTCTGATCCTCCCTGTGTCTACAGTGGCATATTTCACATTCTGTTCCTCCCTGTGTCTACTGTGGCACATTTCACACTCTGATCCTCCCTGTGTCTACTATGGCACATTTCACATTCTGATCCTCCCTTCACATTCTGATCCTCCCTGTGTCTACTGTGGCGCATCTCACATTCTGATCCTCCCTGTGTCTACTGTGGCACATTTCACACTCTGATCCTCCCTGTGTCTACTGTGGCACATTTCACACTCTGATCCTCCCTGTGTCTACTGTGGCACATTTCACATTCTGATCCTCCCTTCACATTCTGATCCTCCCTGTGTCTACTGTAGTGCATCTCACATTCTGTTCCTCCCTGTGTCTGCTGTGGCACATTTCACACTCTGATCCTCCCTGTGTCTACTGTGGCACATTTCACATTCTGATCCTCCCTGTGTCTGCTGTGGCACATTTCACACTCTGATCCTCCCTGTGTCTACTGTGGCACATTTCACATTCTGATCCTCCCTGTGTCTGCTGTGGCACATTTCACACTCTGATCCTCCCTGTGTCTACTGTGGAACATTTCACGTTCTGATCCTCCCTTCACATTCTGATCCTCCCTGTGTCTACTGTGGTGCATCTCACATTCTGATCCTCCCTGTGTCTACTGTGGTGCATCTCACATTCTGATCCTCCCTGTGTCTACTGTGGTGCATTTCACATTCTGATCCTCCCTGTGTCTACTGTGGCGCATTTCACACTCTGATCCTCCCTGTGTCTACTGTGACACATTTCAGACTCTGATCCTCCCTTCACACTCTGATCCTCCCTGTGTCTACTGTGGCACATTTCACATTCTGATCCTCCCTGTGTCTGCTGTGGCACATTTCACACTCTGATCCTCCCTGTGTCTACTGTGACACATTTCACACTCTGATCCTCCCTTCACACTCTGATCCTCCCTGTGTCTACTGTGGCACATTTCACATTCTGATCCTCCCTGTGTCTACTGTGGCGCATTTCACACTCTGATCCTCCCTGTGTCTACTGTGACACATTTCAGACTCTGATCCTCCCTTCACACTCTGATCCTCCCTGTGTCTACTGTGGCACATTTCACATTCTGATCCTCCCTGTGTCTGCTGTGGCACATTTCACATTCTGATCCTCCCTGTGTCTGCTGTGGCACATTTCACATTCTGATCCTCCCTGTGTCTACTGTGGTGCATCTCACATTCTGATCCTCCCTGTGTCTACTGTGGTGCATCTCACATTCTGATCCTCCCTGTGTCTACTGTGGCACATTTCACATTCTGTTCCTCCCTGTGTCTACTGTGGCACATTTCACATTCTGATCCTCCCTGTGTCTACTGTGGCACATTTCACACTCTGATCCTCCCTGTGTCTACTGTGACACATTTCACACTCTGATCCTCCTTTCACACTCTGATCCTCCCTGTGTCTGCTGTGGCACATTTCACACTCTGATCCTCCCTGTGTCTACTGTGGCACATTTCACACTCTGATCCTCCCTGTGTCTACTGTGGCACATTTCACACTCTGATCCTCCCTGTGTCTACTGTGGCACATTTCACATTCTGATCCTCCCTGTGTCTGCTGTGGCACATTTCACACTCTGATCCTCCCTGTGTCTACTGTGGCACATTTCACATTCTGATCCTCCCTGTGTCTGCGGTGGCACATTTCACACTCTGATCCTCCCTGTGTCTACTGTGGCACATTTCACATTCTGATCCTCCCTTCACACTCTGATCCTCCCTGTGTCTACTGTGGTGCATCTCACATTCTGATCCTCCCTGTGTCTGCTGTGGCACATTTCACACTCTGATCCTCCCTGTGTCTACTGTGGCACATTTCACATTCTGATCCTCCCTTCACATTCTGATCCTCCCTGTGTCTACTGTGGTGCATCTCACATTCTGATCCTCCCTGTGTCTACTGCGGCACATTTCACATTCTGATTCTCCCTGTGTCTGCTGTGGCACATTTCACACTCTGATCCTCCCTGTGTCTACTGTGGCACATTTCACATTCTGATCCTCCCTTCACACTCTGATCCTCCCTGTGTCTACTGTGGTGCATCTCACATTCTGATCCTCCCTGTGTCTGCTGTGGCACATTTCACACTCTGATCCTCCCTGTGTCTACTGTGGCACATTTCACATTCTGTTCCTCCCTGTGTCTACTGTGGCACATTTCACACTCTGATCCTCCCTGTGTCTACTGTGGCACATTTCACATTCTGATCCTCCCTGTGTCTGCTGTGGCACATTTCACACTCTGATCCTGCCTGTGTCTACTGTGGCACATTTAACATTCTGATCCTCCCTGTGTCTGCTGTGGCACATTTCACACTCTGATCCTCCCTGTGTCTACTGTGGCACATTTCACATTCTGATCCTCCCTTCACATTCTGATCCTCCCTGTGTCTACTGTGGTGCATCTCACATTCTGATCCTCCCTGTGTCTGCTGTGGCACATTTCACACTCTGATCCTCCCTGTGTCTACTGTGGCACATTTCACATTCTGTTCCTCCCTGTGTCTACTGTGGCACATTTCACACTCTGATCCTCCCTGTGTCTACTGTGGCACATTTCACATTCTGATCCTCCCTGTGTCTGCTGTGGCACATTTCACACTCTGATCCTCCTTGTGTCTACTGTGGCACATTTCACATTCTGATCCTCCCTGTGTCTGCTGTGGCACATTTCACATTCTGATCCTCCCTGTGTCTGCTGTGGCACATTTCACATTCTGATCCTCCCTGTGTCTGCTGTGGCACATTTCACACTCTGATCCTCCCTGTGTCTACTGTGGCACATTTCACATTCTGATCCTCCCTTCACATTCTGATCCTCCCTGTGTCTACTGTGGTGCATCTCACATTCTGATCCTCCCTGTGTCTGCTGTGGCACATTTCACACTCTGATCCTCCCTGTGTCTACTGTGGCACATTTCACATTCTGATCCTCCCTTCACATTCTGATCCTCCCTATGTCTACTGTGGTGCATCTCACATTCTGATCCTCCCGGTGTCTACTGTGGCACATTTCACACTCTGATCCTCCCTGTGTCTACTGTGACACATTTCACACTCTGATCCTCCCTTCACACTCTGATCCTCCCTGTGTCTGCTGTGGCACATTTCACACTCTGATCCTCCCTGTGTCTACTGTGGCACATTTCACACTCTGATCCTCCCTGTGTCTACTGTGGCACGTTTCACACTCTGATCCTCCCTGTGTCTACTGTGGCACATTTCACACTCTGATCCTCCCTGTGTCTGCTGTGGCACATTTCACACTCTGATCCTCCCCGTGTCTACTGTGGCACATTTCACATTCTGATCCTCCCTGTGTCTGCTGTGGCACATTTCACACTCTGATCCTCCCTGTGTCTACTGTGGAACATTTCACATTCTGATCCTCCCTTCACATTCTGATCCTCCCTGTGTCTACTGTGGTGCATCTCACATTCTGATCCTCCCTGTGTCTGCTGTGGCACATTTCACACTCTGATCCTCCCTGTGTCTACTGTGGCACATTTCACATTCTGTTCCTCCCTGTGTCTACTGTGGCACATTTCACACTCTGATCCTCCCTGTGTCTACTGTGGCACATTTCACATTCTGATCCTCCCTGTGTCTGCTGTGGCACATTTCACACTCTGATCCTCCCTGTGTCTACTGTGGCACATTTCACATTCTGATCCTCCCTGTGTCTGCTGTGGCACATTTCACACTCTGATCCTCCCTGTGTCTACTGTGGCACATTTCACATTCTGATCCTCCCTTCACATTCTGATCCTCCCTGTGTCTACTGTCGTGCATCTCACATTCTGATCCTCCCTGTGTCTGCTGTGGCACATTTCACACTCTGATCCTCCCTGTGTCTACTGTGGCACATTTCACATTCTGTTCCTCCCTGTGTCTACTGTGGCACATTTCACACTCTGATCCTCCCTGTGTCTACTGTGGCACATTTCACATTCTGATCCTCCCTGTGTCTGCTGTGGCACATTTCACACTCTGATCCTCCCTGTGTCTACTGTGGCACATTTCACATTCTGATCCTCCCTGTGTCTGCTGTGGCACATTTCACACTCTGATCCTCCCTGTGTCTACTGTGGCACATTTCACATTCTGATCCTCCCTTCACATTCTGATCCTCCCTGTGTCTACTGTGGTGCATCTCACATTCTGATCCTCCCTGTGTCTGCTGTGGCACATTTCACACTCTGATCCTCCCTGTGTCTACTGTGGCACATTTCACATTCTGATCCTCCCTTCACATTCTGATCCTCCCTGTGTCTACTGTGGTGCATCTCACATTATGATCCTCCCTGTGTCTGCTATGGCACATTTCACACTCTGATCCTCCCTGTGTCTACTGTGGCACATTTCACATTCTGTTCCTCCCTGTGTCTACTGTGGCACATTTCACACTCTGATCCTCCCTGTGTCTACTATGGCACATTTCACATTCTGATCCTCCCTTCACATTCTGATCCTCCCTGTGTCTACTGTGGCGCATCTCACATTCTGATCCTCCCTGTGTCTACTGTGGCACATTTCACACTCTGATCCTCCCTGTGTCTACTGTGGCACATTTCACACTCTGATCCTCCCTGTGTCTACTGTGGCACATTTCACATTCTGATCCTCCCTTCACATTCTGATCCTCCCTGTGTCTACTGTGGTGCATCTCACATTCTGTTCCTCCCTGTGTCTGCTGTGGCACATTTCACACTCTGATCCTCCCTGTGTCTACTGTGGCACATTTCACATTCTGATCCACCCTGTGTCTGCTGTGGCACATTTCACACTCTGATCCTCCCTGTGTCTACTGTGGCACATTTCACATTCTGATCCTCCCTGTGTCTGCTGTGGCACATTTCACACTCTGATCCTCCCTTCACATTCTGATCCTCCCTGTGTCTACTGTGGTGCATCTCACATTCTGATCCTCCCTGTGTCTACTGTGGTGCATCTCACATTCTGATCCTCCCTGTGTCTACTGTGGTGCATCTCACATTCTGATCCTCCCTGTGTCTACTGTGGCGCATTTCACATTCTGATCCTCCCTGTGTCTACTGTGGCACATTTCACACTCTGATCCTCCCTGTGTCTACTGTGACACATTTCAGACTCTGATCCTCCCTTCACACTCTGATCCTCCCTGTGTCTACTGTGGCACATTTCACATTCTGATCCTCCCTGTGTCTGCTGTGGCACATTTCACACTCTGATCCTCCCTGTGTCTACTGTGACACATTTCACACTCTGATCCTCCCTTCACATTCTGATCCTCCCTGTGTCTACTGTGGTGCATCTCACATTCTGATCCTCCCTGTGTCTACTGTGGTGCATCTCACATTCTGATCCTCCCTGTGTCTACTGTGGCACATTTCACATTCTGTTCCTCCCTGTGTCTACTGTGGCACATTTCACATTCTGATCCTCCCTGTGTCTACTGTGGCACATTTCACACTCTGATCCTCCCTGTGTCTACTGTGACACATTTCACACTCTGATCCTCCTTTCACACTCTGATCCTCCCTGTGTCTGCTGTGGCACATTTCACACTCTGATCCTCCCTGTGTCTACTGTGGCACATTTCACACTCTGATCCTCCCTGTGTCTACTGTGGCACATTTCACACTCTGATCCTCCCTGTGTCTACTGTGGCACATTTCACATTCTGATCCTCCCTGTGTCTGCTGTGGCACATTTCACACTCTGATCCTCCCTGTGTCTACTGTGGCACATTTCACATTCTGTTCCTCCCTGTGTCTACTGTGGCACATTTCACACTCTGATCCTCCCTGTGTCTACTGTGGCACATTTCACATTCTGATCCTCCCTGTGTCTGCTGTGGCACATTTCACACTCTGATCCTCCCTGTGTCTACTGTGGCACATTTCACATTCTGATCCTCCCTGTGTCTGCTGTGGCATATTTCACACTCTGATCCTCCCTGTGTCTACTGTGGCACATTTCACATTCTGATCCTCCCTTCACATTCTGATCCTCCCTGTGTCTACTGCGGTGCATCTCACATTCTGATCCTCCCTGTGTCTGCTGTGGCACATTTCACACTCTGATCCTCCCTGTGTCTACTGTGGCACATTTCACATTCTGATCCTCCCTTCACATTCTGATCCTCCCTGTGTCTACTGTGGTGCATCTCACATTATGATCCTCCCTGTGTCTGCTATGGCACATTTCACACTCTGATCCTCCCTGTGTCTACTGTGGCACATTTCACATTCTGTTCCTCCCTGTGTCTACTGTGGCACATTTCACACTGTGATCCTCCTGTGTCTACTGTGGCACATTTCACATTCTGATCCTCCCTGTGTCTGCTGTGGCACATTTCACACTCTGATCCTCCCTGTGTCTACTGTGGTACATTTCACATTCTGATCCTCCCTGTGTCTGCTGTGGCACATTTCACACTCTGATCCTCCCTGTGTCTACTGTGGCACATTTCACATTCTGATCCTCCCTTCACATTCTGATCCTCCCTGTGTCTACTGTGGTGCATCTCACATTCTGATCCTCCCTGTGTCTGCTGTGGAATATTTCACACTCTGATCCTCCCTGTGTCTACTGTGGTACATTTCACATTCTGTTCCTCCCTGTGTCTACTGTGGCACATTTCACACTCTGATCCTCCCTGTGTCTACTATGGCACATTTCACATTCTGATCCTCCCTTCACATTCTGATCCTCCCTGTGTCTACTGTGGCGCATCTCACATTCTGATCCTCCCTGTGTCTACTGTGGCACATTTCACACTCTGATCCTCCCTGTGTCTACTGTGGCACATTTCACACTCTGATCCTCCCTGTGTCTACTGTGGCACATTTCACATTCTGATCCTCCCTTCACATTCTGATCCTCCCTGTGTCTACTGTGGTGCATCTCACATTCTGTTCCTCCCTGTGTCTGCTGTGGCACATTTCACACTCTGATCCTCCCTGTGTCTACTGTGGCACATTTCACATTCTGATCCTCCCTGTGTCTGCTGTGGCACATTTCACACTCTGATCCTCCCTGTGTCTACTGTGGCACATTTCACATTCTGATCCTCCCTGTGTCTGTTGTGGCACATTTCACACTCTGATCCTCCCTGTGTCTATTGTGGCACATTTCACATTCTGATCCTCCCTTCACATTCTGATCCTCCCTGTGTCTACTGTTGTGCATCTCACATTCTGATCCTCCCTGTGTCTACTGTGGTGCATCTCACATTCTGATCCTCCCTGTGTCTACTGTGGTGCATCTCACATTCTGATCCTCCCTGTGTCTACTGTGGCGCATTTCACATTCTGATCCTCCCTGTGTCTACTGTGGCACATTTCACACTCTGATCCTCCCTGTGTCTACTGTGACACATTTCAGACTCTGATCCTCCCTTCACACTCTTATCCTCCCTGTGTCTACTGTGGCACATTTCACATTCTGATCCTCCCTGTGTCTGCTGTGGCACATTTCACACTCTGATCCTCCCTGTGTCTACTGTGACACATTTCACACTCTGATCCTCCCTTCACATTCTGATCCTCCCTGTGTCTACTGTGGTGCATCTCATATTCTGATCCTCCCTGTGTCTACTGTGGTGCATCTCACATTCTGATCCTCCCTGTGTCTACTGTGGCACATTTCACATTCTGTTCCTCCCTGTGTCTACTGTGGCACATTTCACATTCTGATCCTCCCTGTGTCTACTGTGGCACATTTCACACTCTGATCCTCCCTGTGTCTACTGTGACACATTTCACACTCTGATCCTCCTTTCACACTCTGATCCTCCCTGTGTCTGCTGTGGCACATTTCACACTCTGATCCTCCCTGTGTCTACTGTGGCACATTTCACACTCTGATCCTCCCTGTGTCTACTGTGGCACATTTCACACTCTGATCCTCCCTGTGTCTACTGTGGCACATTTCACATTCTGATCCTCCCTGTGTCTGCTGTGGCACATTTCACACTCTGATCCTCCCTGTGTCTACTGTGGCACATTTCACATTCTGATCCTCCCTGTGTCTGCGGTGGCACATTTCACACTCTGATCCTCCCTGTGTCTACTGTGGCACATTTCACATTGTGATCCTCCCTTCACACTCTGATCCTCCCTGTGTCTACTGTGGTGCATCTCACATTCTGATCCTCCCTGTGTCTGCTGTGGCACATTTCACACTCTGATCCTCCCTGTGTCTACTGTGGCACATTTCACATTCTGATCCTCCCTTCACATTCTGATCCTCCCTGTGTCTACTGTGGTGCATCTCACATTCTGATCCTCCCTGTGTCTACTGCGGCACATTTCACATTCTGATTCTCCCTGTGTCTGCTGTGGCACATTTCACACTCTGATCCTCCCTGTGTCTACTGTGGCACATTTCACATTCTGATCCTCCCTTCACACTCTGATCCTCCCTGTGTCTACTGTGGTGCATCTCACATTCTGATCCTCCCTGTGTCTGCTGTGGCACATTTCACACTCTGATCCTCCCTGTGTCTACTGTGGCACATTTCACACTCTGTTCCTCCCTGTGTCTACTGTGGCACATTTCACACTCTGATCCTCCCTGTGTCTACTGTGGCACATTTCACATTCTGATCCTCCCTGTGTCTGCTGTGGCACATTTCACACTCTGATCCTCCCTGTGTCTACTGTGGCACATTTAACATTCTGATCCTCCCTGTGTCTGCTGTGGCACATTTCACATTCTGATCCTCCCTGTGTCTACTGTGGCACATTTCACATTCTGATCCTCCCTTCACATTCTGATCCTCCCTGTGTCTACTGTGGTGCATCTCACATTCTGATCCTCCCTGTGTCTGCTGTGGCACATTTCACACTCTGATCCTCCCTGTGTCTACTGTGGCACATTTCACATTCTGTTCCTCCCTGTGTCTACTGTGGCACATTTCACACTCTGATCCTCCCTGTGTCTACTGTTGCACATTTCACATTCTGATCCTCCCTGTGTCTGTTGTGGCACATTTCACACTCTGATCCTCCCTGTGTCTACTGTGGCACATTTCACATTCTGATCCTCCCTGTGTCTGCTGTGGCACATTTCACATTCTGATCCTCCCTGTGTCTACTGTGGCACATTTCACATTCTGATCCTCCCTGTGTCTGCTGTGGCACATTTCACACTCTGATCCTCCCTGTGTCTACTGTGGCACATTTCACATTCTGATCCTCCCTTCACATTCTGATCCTCCCTGTGTCTACTGTGGTGCATCTCACATTCTGATCCTCCCTGTGTCTGCTGTGGCACATTTCACACTCTGATCCTCCCTGTGTCTACTGTGGCACATTTCACATTCTGATCCTCCCTTCACATTCTGATCCTCCCTGTGTCTACTGTGGTGCATCTCACATTCTGATCCTCCCTGTGTCTACTGTGGCACATTTCACACTCTGATCCTCCCTGTGTCTACGGTGGCACATTTCACATTCTGTTCCTCCCTGTGTCTACTGTGGCACATTTCACATTCTGATCCTCCCTGTGTCTACTGTGGCACATTTCACACTCTGATCCTCCCTGTGTCTACTGTGACACATTTCACACTCTGATCCTCCTTTCACACTCTGATCCTCCCTGTGTCTGCTGTGGCACATTTCACACTCTGATCCTCCCTGTGTCTACTGTGGCACATTTCACACTCTGATCCTCCCTGTGTCTACTGTGGCACATTTCACACTCTGATCCTCCCTGTGTCTACTGTGGCACATTTCACATTCTGATCCTCCCTGTGTCTGCTGTGGCACATTTCACACTCTGATCCTCCCTGTGTCTACTGTGGCACATTTCACATTCTGATCCTCCCTGTGTCTACTGTGGCACATTTCACATTCTGATCCTCCCTTCACACTCTGATCCTCCCTGTGTCTACTGTGGTGCATCTCACATTCTGATCCTCCCTGTGTCTGCTGTGGCACATTTCACACTCTGATCCTCCCTGTGTCTACTGTGGCACATTTCACATTCTGATCCTCCCTTCACATTCTGATCCTCCCTGTGTCTACTGTGGTGCATCTCACATTCTGATCCTCCCTGTGTCTACTGTGGCACATTTCACATTCTGATCCTCCCTGTGTCTGCTGTGGCACATTTCACACTCTGATCCTCCCTGTGTCTACTGTGGCACATTTCACATTCTGATCCTCCCTTCACACTCTGATCCTCCCTGTGTCTACTGTGGTGCATCTCACATTCTGATCCTCCCTGTGTCTGCTGTGGCACATTTCACACTCTGATCCTCCCTGTGTCTACTGTGGCACATTTCACATTCTGTTCCTCCCTGTTTCTACTGTGGCACATTTCACACTCTGATCCTCCCTGTGTCTACTCTGGCACATTTCACATTCTGATCCTCCCTGTGTCTGCTGTGGCACATTTCACACTCTGATCCTCCCTGTGTCTACTGTGGCACATTTAACATTCTGATCCTCCCTGTGTCTGCTGTGGCACATTTCACACTCTGATCCTCCCTGTGTCTACTGTGGCACATTTCACATTCTGATCCTCCCTTCACATTCTGATCCTCCCTGTGTCTACTGTGGTGCATCTCACATTCTGATCCTCCCTGTGTCTACTGTGGCACATTTCACATTCTGTTCCTCCCTGTGTCTACTGTGGCACATTTCACACTCTGATCCTCCCTGTGTCTACTGTGGCACATTTCACATTCTGATCCTCCCTGTGTCTGCTGTGGCACATTTCACACTCTGATCCTCCCTGTGTCTACTGTGGCACATTTCACATTCTGATCCTCCCTGTGTCTGCTGTGGCACATTTCACATTCTGATCCTCCCTGTGTCTACTGTGGCACATTTCACATTCTGATCCTCCCTGTGTCTGCTGTGGCACATTTCACAGTCTGATCCTCCCTGTGTCTACTGTGGCACATTTCACATTCTGATCCTCCCTGTGTCTGCTGTGGCACATTTCACACTCTGATCCTCCCTGTGTCTACTGTGGCACATTTCACATTCTGTTCCTCCCTGTGTCTACTGTGGCACATTTCACACTCTGATCCTCCCTGTGTCTACTGTGGCACATTTCACATTCTGTTGCAGCTCTTATTTCACATGTCCCTTCTAAATTCTGCAGAATATTTGATTATGTCACCCTGTGCTCCCAGATTCTAAGTACTATATACCTGGCACACAGTAGGTGCTAAATAAATGCTTGTAGAATTGAGTCAGGAGGCTTAAGTTCTACTTCTAGCTCTTCGCCCTAAATTGCTTCACCTCTGCACATCTCAGTTTGCTTGGGTATAAGATGGAATTGGTCACTTCCTAGTCTGCCTACTTCCTACAGCTGTATTTGGGTCAAGGAAGATGAGTTTGAGTAAATGCAAGTGTGAACTTTGATGTGAAGGCTGATTTAAGGATAATTGTCAAGCGACGCCCAGACCAATCCGTAGCTTGGTGTCTTACCCCAGCTTGCCTCTCCCTTGACCTCCTGGGCTAGAAATCAGTAACATCCGTCAAGTCAGAATATGTAGCTTCATCTGTCACAAAACACTGTTCACAAAATCAAGTTACTTTCATTTGATTGATGAGGAAAGAAAACTTAATTTTTCTCCTAAAAAGTTTTCAGTGACTCACTCTCTAGAATTTTCTACCTCGATGAAATGCTGGGTGTGAGATTGTCATTTTGCCATAGGGTGTTCCATTGAATTCTTGTGCCAAAAACTGCCAATAGGTGGTCCATGAAAAAAATAAGACATAATAGATGGATTTGGGTCTGAAAATGTTGGAAAATATAAGGCAACACGAAAGTCAACAAGTTTCTTAAATGCAGGACTCCTCAGAGCCTTTATTACTCAAATATGTACTGCAAATCTTCAACAGCAGAACTACAGTATGCTCTCTTAAGAAACTGGCAAATAATTTGGTGTTGGGGATACTGGCTATGTCTATTTGTATCATTAAGAGTTGACACTAAGTATCAAATTGGTGATTTAAGTGAGGAATGAATCTTGAAAAAAAAATTCTAATCATAGGCATCATTTGCTGTTATATGCTAGTCACCAAGATAGACATTTTACAGACATCATCTCATTTAGTCCTTCCCATAACCCCTTCAGGTTAGGGAGCACTCACACTCCCACCCACCCCATCCTTGCCTCCCATCTGCTATGCTGCATCAGCATGGCTTTGCCAATGATTTCTATGGTATGTGAAATATTTTTTCCTGCCTGCTAGTAACAAAACTTTCTTGAAGAATGCCAGTAGTGGTGTCAACACAAACTGAATTTGTTATAAATTCAACAAGAGATAAGAGCTTACACTGGAATCACGGAAGCATCTGTTTCTGACCATAACCAAAGAATCACACTTTTTTTTTTTTTTGGTCATCGTATGTCCATTATAAAACCAAGATGAACATCAATATTTTCTTCGGTTCTCTACTGATATAACTTCATATGGTCACTTTTCTTTCTTTGGTGTGAACACCTGAACTTTCCTTAATCTCACATGAACTTTGAATAAATGCATCTTTAGAAAGTGCTTATGTTCTTCATTTGAGCTGCACGTGTAAGGAAACTAAAAATGGAGAGATGGAGGGTTTGCCATGTGAATACAGGTCCAAGACAGGTCCACTAGCCATTTTTGCCTCAAGTCCCACTGTACTGCAGCCCTGAACTGCTTCTACATAGAAACTCTGCAGGTATGGCTTTCCTATGATACCCCAGAAAACTGAGGCTGTGCAACTGAACCATCCACCCAGGGTCGTACGGTCAGCAAACGGCAGAGCCCAAGCTGCTCTCCTTCCTTTATGAAGTTCTACTTGTGAGGAACAAGGCAGATGAACCATTATCAGTGCTCAAACATCAGGTCAGGCCAGCTAAGCCAGAATAGACTTTGGAGACAAGACCCTAAGAATGCAGTTCAAGCTGCCCCTCTCCCACTCTGTCTATTTCAGTGGGACCTGGTTGAAGGACTGAGCAACAACGGAAGTCACATTAACAGGTGCCATGGCATGAAGCACAATCAACCAGAGAGAAACAGAAGAGTGACTCCTGCCTTTACAGTCCAGGGTCCTCCTGACCAGCAGCAGTCCCTCCCCTGGAGCAACCTCCACTTACTCAAAATTCTGGTGCGCATGGATGGACTTCTTTCTCTAGTCCTCTCTTGCAGCTGTGAGAATTTTTGATCATGTTTATATGCGAATTGGTAGTTACTTTTGAGTCATGACTTAGATAGGATGACTTAGGCAGTCCAAATCATAAAATCAGAAAGGCACTAAGCATTTGGATGGAGGTGCAGGCACTAAAAGAAAATGTCTCTTGGTATGCTTATTATCTTCAACAGAGCAAAATGAATCTACATGTATTCCATTAAAACTATAGAGAAGGATGATACCAAAAATTTCCAGAGAGCTATAATGGGTCGAAGTTAACGATACAGTACCTATTAATGCTATTTTGCCTATTTAAGACACACAAAAAAGTCACTGACATTATCTTTATTTGAGATGTTATAATTATCACCTTAATACTGCAAGTGTAAAATGTACCTATAAGGACAGTCATAAGTTTTCAACTACCCTGGTCTCCCCATTTTATTTTTCCCATAAATTTCTTAATTATACAGTCTTCTACCATGAAGATGTTTAGAACTATTATTTTTGCAGTTGGATAGAAACCAGTTAAATCTTTTTTCACAAGTGACAACTCAGTCATCCACACCATAAACCTTAGGTCATCCTAGAACTTGTCCTGTAATTGTCTCTCTCCCTTATCCCACACAAGATCAGAACGATAATTTTAGCTCTTTCATATCTATTGACTCTTTCCCCAAGATGCAGTTTTCAGCATTAAGGTGTTCATCGCTTGCTCAGATCTTTTCTTCAAGTCCCAGCTGATCTTCTCGTCTCTAGGCAAATTTATAAAAGGCAAATCTGACCACATCGCTCTCCTGCTTAAAACCCCTCAGGACTCTCCTTTGCCTACAAAAGGCCATTTAGGTGCCCTTCTCAATTGGCTTCTGCTTGTTTCTTCTGTTTCATCCTCATTACTCCCTTATACATGCTACATTTCTACCTATGGAAGTGCTTGTAGTCCTACAGAAGTGTCTTACTATCCCTGCCCTGAGTACCTGCTGTTCCTTCTTCCTAAACCCCACTCTTCTCCCATCCCCCTGGTGTGGTCTCCTTTAAGATCTAACTCATTATCTTCTGGGAAGCTCTTCATAGTCTTCTCCCTGCCTCTTTCTGAGACTAGGAAGTCCCTAATACAGGAAGTCCCCAATTCAGACTCAGCAAATACTAGAACCTCAGTCAGCCATGTGGCTTTGGGAGAGTAGCTTAACCGCTCTGAGTCATCTCCCTTTCATTGGCAAATAGATATAATAGCTATCTTACAGGATTGTCACGAGCACCTAAAGGTCCACTATACACTCAACTCAGAGTGGGCCTTTAATACATTTTTTTTTAATTTTTGTTGAAACGAAGTCTCAGTAGAACCCTGAGATAATTAGGATTGGAGGAGGCAAAGGCACTAAAATAGATCCATTTTCTCATTAGGTGATGGAGAGATGGTACTAGATGGCTCCAAGGAAGAAACTCATTTTACCTTTATAATATCCATGATATCACAGGCCCCTGGGTCTTCCTTTAGTATAAACTGCTTATTATTCCCCAATACCCATTTTCTCCTTTTTCTGTAGTAATTAGAACCTCTTGACTCACAGTTGGACACTTGGCCATCTAAAGTCAGTATTACAATTCCTAGCCTCCCTTGTAGCTAAATGACGTCATATGGTTAAGATGGTTAAGTTCTGGCCAACAGGATGTGAGCAGAAGTGTTATGTGGAAATTCCAGTTCCTATCCTTCAACTGAAGAGGCTGGCTCTGCCCTTTCCTTTCTCTCTTCCCACAGCAAACATAGTGATGGGGCGGGGGTGTGGTGATGGGCCATATTGGACCATATGGAGAGAGAAAATATGCTAGAAATGAAAGGAGCAACAAGCACAGATGCAGCCTGGGTCCCTGAGCCCTAGCAAAGAACAGAGCAGCCCCACTCGCCTGGACTTCTATGGGAGAGAGAAATCATCTTCTTACTTATTAAGCCACTATCATTTTGAGTGTTTGTTAGAGCAGCTGAAACTCTAACTCAACTAATACAATTTCAAACACATTTATATTTAGCTTTTGATGCCACAGCCCCACAAATATGGGGAACGAAAATGATCCTTTCTGCCCCATTCACTTCTCCCAATCTACTGCAGGTCAGAACCCAGGTGAGGTAAACCCTGGCTTTTGATCAGCTAAACTAAGAATTGTAAAAATGCCTGCAGAATTATATGCCAAAGACTTCTATTATTACTATATCACTATGTCAAAATTGAAAGGCATGTAAGATTTCTCCAGAGAGGCCATCCATAATGCATTGCAGAACTGTGTGGGTGTTTTATGAAATGTGTTTTATTCAAGCTAGGCTATACAACACTAACATTATTGAAAGAAATTGAGGGTCTGGTCTTCCCTTTTTAATATTTTCATTATTCATGTTATAGTCCTTTAACAAAAAAGTAAAGTCGTATACGTATTCAATTTAATTTAAAATTTTATTTTACCTGCTATTCATCTTGGGTGTCCAATGAAGAAGAAATATTCTCTTATTATTCTTCTATTAGTTTTTGACAGTTCAATTTCTCTGACTGCTACGCCTCAGACAACCTCCACTGAAAAAGCATATAGGTAATTGCTTTGATCAAAATTTCATGCCAAATCTTTTAGATTCCATGTAGATCACAGCCTCTGAACAGAGACTTGTGGTACTGGAGCCCACAGAGCCACGGGTGAGAAAAACTTCTTCATCAAAAACATGGCTGCACATGGGGAATTACCTGGGAGCTATAATATGTATTCATGTCCAAATCCACTCGAAGCTTCTGCTGTGATTCATCAGGGGTTCTGGGCATCAGGGTATCCGTGCAGAGCCTGGGCGGGGAACCACTGATTTAACAGCTTGGTGGAGTTCGATAGAAAAAATGCAGAACTTAGGGAATTCTTTGGATGGACCATTGACTCTCACATATTTGTTTTTTGTTTACAATTTTTGTTTTTGCTCTTAGAGAATTTTGGAGCTATTTGCACACCATACAATTCACCTAAAGTATACAATTCAATGGCTTTTATTATGTTCAGAGTTGTATAATCATCACCAGAATTTTAAGAATACTTCCTTACCCCAAAAAGAAATGTTTTGCTTTCCACTGTGCTCCAAACTCCCCAACACCCTGCAAAACCTAGGCAATCACTAATCCTTTTCCATCTCTATGGATTTGCCTCTTGCGGACATTTCCTATAAATGGAATTGTACAACATGTGATCCTTGGTCACTGGCCTCTTTCACTTAGCATAATACTTTCAGGGTTCTTCTATGTTTTGGTATGTATCAGTATTTTATTCCTTTTGATGGCTGAGTAATATTCTATTGTGTGAATATGCCGGTTTGTTCAGCTATTCATCAGTTGATGGATATTTGGGTTGTTTCCATTTAGGGCTATTATTACAGATTTTGTGGTTTGGTGAGTGAGAGGAAATGGCACCCAGCAGCTTTTTCTCCCCCACTGCTCAGTGAGTGGAAGGAAGGGTTACAGTGTTATAAGATTCCTCCAGTGCCACTTCACCAGCCAAAAATCTCTGCAGTCACCATGACCTCTGCCCAGAGCCTTGCTTGGGCCTGCTGGGCTCACTCTTCCAACTCGGCCTGGCAGGCTACACTGGCTTGTGCTCTGGCCCAGAACCCACCCTTGCTGAAGGATCCACATTCAGCCAGTGCCTAGACTGGGCATGCCACAAGCGAGCCCTGGATTGGACTCTGCCATCTAGTTGAGGGGAACGCAGTGGTGCCTGGAAACTTGGAGATGCCAGCAACTGTGGAGCCCCAAGGGGTGTTATATCTCTCACCTGGGGAGTCCCAAGGTCCAAGCCCCCCAGAAATGCTACAGTTCTCACTTGTTCCCACCACCCACAGCTTGGCAAATGGGGGAATGTCACAGCTCATTCAGTCCTGCCACTGGCGGCTGAGAATGGGGTTGTGTCACAGCTTCTTCAGTCCCTGTGTCTGCAGCTAGGCAAGCAGGGGCTTGTTTCAGCTCTTTTTTCACACCCCTATTCAGTGGGTTCCAGGTTGTCCTGCGACCAAGAGGAATGAAGACCTGAAGTGGGTGGCCATCTGTGTGGCTGAGTCCAGGGTTTTTACTGGGCTAAGAATGGGAAAGTCCGTGCTGACTGGTCCATGGGTGGGCCTGGAAAAAGCACCATTCAATTGGCTAAAAGGCATTGAGGAAGTTCTCCAGTCACGGACTCCACCCAGAATTGGCAGCTTGTTTTTCAGCCTTCAGCCTCTTTGGCTTGAGGGTTGGATTTCACCAAGACCCATCTCTGTCTGTCTAAGAATTTGTCTGTCTCTTGTGATCACTATCATGAATATTATCAATATCATGAATCACTATCATGAATAAACATTTATATACAAGTGTTTATGGGAGTATTCTTTCATTTGGGGGCATGTATCTAGGACTAGAATTGTTAGGTCACATGGTAACGCTATGTTTCACTATTTGAAGAACTGTCAGACTATTTTCTCAAGTGGCTGTACCATTTTACATTCACTCCACCTGTGTATAAGGGTTCTAATTTCTCCACATCTTTACCAACTTCTTACCATCTGTCTTTTTTATAACAGTCATCCTAGTGGATATTGCCTACATAGTTTCTGTGAGATTTTCAACAACTTATTTCACCTCTCTAGCAGGTCTCATTTTCCTCATCTGTAAAATGTGGTAAGAGCAATAGTACAGGGATCTTATGAAGACTAAATGAAACAGAACACAGAAAGTACTTAGTTAAACCCTACATGTTGTGGGCATGGACAAGATTACTGTTGAAATTCCAGTAGCTATAATCAGGCGAGAGGTTACAAAGACCAAGACCAAAGAAAGTGTTCTTTGAGCTAGTTGTTTATCCAAGAAAGGAGAATTTTTTTCAGGGTCCACCCACCCAGAGTAATTATTATCTTCTGTCATAAAATTGCTTAATGTAGTTTCTACCTTGGCCTCTATTTTCAGGCCTGACATAAGTTATTTGAAACCCAGTTGTACCCCATCCCCTTTGGCCTACTACGCCTCCCTGTGTTGTTTGTGATATAGTCCATTGTTCCTCATTTCACTGACTCAGAACACAATACATCCCACATTGGCTGATCACAGAAAACTTAATGGTCAACCCCAGGGTCCTATAAACAAGTTATCCTTCTCCCTCCTTCTCTCCACCTGCTGACTGAGCATGCATGCCCTGCACAGCTCACTTCTTCCCACTGGCCCTGCAAAGCGTGCTGCTCTCTTCTCTCTGACAGCTGTAAGTAATAAAACTGTTTCTGTTATTTCATGTGTTTGGTTGTGCTGTCTCCTGTGTGTCTCACCTAACCCACAACCTGAACCTAACTTCTTTCCATGTCAGGGCTTTCCTAGAGAGTGGCTATCATGGTAGGAACAAAATGAACATGTCAGACAAGAGGTACAAGGGTGTCTGCCAGTAGAAAACAAGTTTCCTGTGAGAGGAACACCTGGTAACAGCCTTAGGCATTAGGCTGTCTACTGGGAAAAAGCAGCATCCCATGAAAGGCATACTGTAAACATCCACAAGTACCTCCCCTTGTAGGAGCCCAGCAGGACGGGGCTAGAATTTATAGCTACTCTCCAGAGAGAAACCTCAAGACCAAGTTAGAGGAAAACTATTTATTTTTTCTTTTAGTCTCATTTTTTTTTCAAGTCTGCAAAAATGATGTGATAAGGTTTACCTTACACAGTGGGAGACGGGATTTAAATGAAAATCCTTGACACTTAAGTAAAGCCTTGACACTTGACACAAAGCAGGTACCCATCAAACAATTACTCTCATTCACTCTCTTTGCATAAGAGTTTTAAAATAGTTGGAGGAGACCAGAACAAAAGACAGCTTCATGGGATTGGGAGAGCTTGATCAATTTATGAATGACAAAGCGGGAATGGAGACTATGTCTTCCACCTTTAAGATAGCTGCGAAGGAGAACTGTCACAGGCTGTCAGGTTTCCTGCCTTAATCACCCCCTCAGAGACAGAACCCTGGGCTTAGTGGAATATGGATCAGTCCCAAGGGGGGAACTCTTTCATCCTTACATTCCCTGGGCTCAATGAGGGAGAGAGACTTGAGGGAAGACAATGGTGACCTTAGGTCTACTGACTCTGTGCTTCACCCCATAGGACTGATAACAGATTCTCATGATGGGGAGGAGGTGTTTAGAATTGTAGAGGAACCTCTTAAGAGAACCCCAAGAGAAAGACACATCTTAGAAGATAGCCCAGTAATCTTTTACACCGGAATTTCTCTTTTTTAAAGGCGGTATTATCTTTCCTTTTTTTTTCATTTTTTAAATTGACAAATAATAATTACACACATTCATGCAGTACAGAGTGATGTTTCCATACAAATAATGTATACTGATCAGATCAGGGTAATTAGCATATCCACCATCTCAAGTATTTATCTTTTTTTCTGTTGGGAATGTTCAATGTCTTTCCAGCTATTTTAAACTATATAATACTAACAATAGTCACCCTATAGCAGTATAGGGCACCAAAATTTATTCTTTTATCTAACTGTAATTTTATACCCTTTAACAAATGTCTCCCTATCTCTCCTCCTACCTTTCACAGCCACTACTATCCTCTTTTCTAACTTTTTATTTCTATGAGATCTTTTTTATTTAGCTTTCACATGTGAGTGAGAGCATGCAATCAGAACCTCTCAAACTTTAATGTGCTTACGAATCACCTGGGAGCTTGTTACAATGCAAATCCTGAACCAGTAAGGGCTGGGGTGGCGCTCAAGACTCTGCTTTCTTAACGAGCTCCCTGGTGGTACCCATGCTGCTGGGTCTCAAAACCACATCTTTGAGGAACAAGATATTAGATCTTACTTGTTTTTTTCATTCAACTTGAGCAAGAAAAGACCCAGCTCTGGAATGCTGGGAAAAGCAAAGATGGGGACAGATTCAAACAGAGGAAGGAAGTTGGCTGGACCCCTTGGCATCTGCTGTGGACCTAACAGTTGTTTCCTTGGTGCTGGGAAAACTGGCTTTTCAAACGCAGAAGAATTACACTAGACTCCTACTGCTTGCCATATACAAAAATCAGATCAAAATGGATTAGAGAGTTAAATCGAAGACATAAAAGTATGAAACTACTAAAAGAAAACACTGGGGAGACTCTCTAGGACATTGGACTGGGCAAAGGTTTCTTGAATAATTTCCCACAAGCACAACAACCAAAGTGAAAATGGACAAATGGGTTTGTATCAAGTTAAAAAGCAAAGGAAACAACCAACAAAGTGAAGAGACAGCCCACAGAGTAGGAGAAAACATTTGCAAACTACCCATCTGACAAGGGATTAATAACCAGAATATATAAGGAGCTCAAATAACTTTATAGGAAAAAAACTAATCAACAAATATAAAAATGGGCAAAAAGTCCAGGCGTGGTGGCTCATGCCTGTAATCCCAGCACTTTGGGATACCAAGGCAGGCAGAGCATCTGAGATCGGGAGTTCAAGACCAGCCTGACCAACATGGAGAAACCTTGTCTCTACTAAAAATACAAAATTAGCCAGGCATGGTGGCACATACCTGTAATCCTAGCTACTCGGGAAGGCTGAAGCAGAAGAATTGTTTGAACCCAGGAGGCAGAGGTTGCGGTGAGCCGAGATCGCACCATTGCACTCCAGTCTGGGCAACAAGAGGGAAACTCCGTCTCAAAAAAAAAAAAAAATGGGCGAAAAATCTGAATAGACATTTCTCAAAAGAAGACATACAAATGGCAAACAGGTATGTGAAAAGGTACTTAACATCACTGATCATCATAGAAATGCAAATCAAAACTACAATGATCAGTTAAAATGGCTTTTATCCAAAAGACAGGCAATAACAAATGGTGGCCAGGAGGTGGAGAAAAGATAACCCTTATACAGTGTTGCTAGAAATGCAAATTAGTACAACTACTGTGATGAACAGTTTGGAGGTTCCTCAAAAAACTAAAAATATAACTACTATATGATCTGGCAATAGCAATCCTTCTATTAAGTATATACCCAAAAGAAAGGAAATCAGTATATCGAAGAGTTACCTGCACTCCCGTGTTTACTGACGTGCTACACACAATAGCCAAGATTTGGAAGCAACCTAAGTGCTCTATCAACAGGTAAATGGATGAAGACAGTGTGATACACATATACAATGAAGTAATATTCAGCCATAAGAAGAATGAGAGCCTGTCATTTGCAACAACATGGATGGAACTGGAGATCATTATGTTAAATAAAATAAGCCAGGCACAGAAAGACAAACTTCACATGTTCTCTCTTACTTGTGAGCACTAAAATCTAAAATAATTGAACTCACGGAGATAGAGAGTAGAATGATTATCAGAGACTAGAAAAGGTAGTGGAGGGTTAGGGGGTGGAGGGGAAGTGGGGAAGGTTAATGAGTTCAAAAATATAGTAGATCTAGCATTTGATAGCAAGGCAGGGTGACTACAGTCAATGATTATTGCACGTTTTAAAATAACTGAAAGTATAATTGGATTGTTTCTAGAAGAAAAAGAATAAATGACTGAGGTAATGTATACCCCATTTGCTCTGATGTGACTATTATACATTAGATGTTTATATCAAAATATCTCATGTACCCCATAAATATATATACCTACCATAAGGCCACAAAAATTTAAAAATAACATTTTTTTAAATATAAAAGCATAATGGCAATAATTATTTCCTTAACCTTAATAGTGGAAGGTATACTCCCTTTTATATCCAAAACCATGTTATATTTGATTGAAAATTTTAAATGCACTAGGATGTATCAGTGTCAATATCTTTGTTATAATATTGTACATATGTATGGCAGGATGTAAACTTTGTATTATTCTTACAACTCTATCTCTTAGTATGATTTCTTATGACTGAATGTGAATCTACAATGATCTCAGAATAAAAAGTTTAATTAAAAACTCCACACCAAAAATTGTTAATGATTCTAATGAGATGGCAACCAAGCCTTTGGTAAGTCAGTTTCCAATTCTGTGCTTTCAACAAAATTGAAAAAATACTTAATCATCTTGTTGATTAGCAGATGATTAAAAGTAGTCCTTGATGATTAAAAAAGTATACTAGGGAGAAAAGTGATTCAGGGGTGTACTTAAGTAAAAATCGACTTTAGCTGTAATGGTAGAGAGAAAGAAGTGGTGTTTGTTTTTTAAATATTTAGATTAAATACATATCACATCAGACATTTGACAGATTCTCACTTGACAATCGGAAACACCAAAGCCTGGTATATAGTCATAACAAATAAACTTGTTTCTAAATTTCATAACATGGTCTCTGAGAGAGAGTGAGGAGAAGATAAAAAAGCAGAAAGCAAGGATTGAAGGAAATGGAGAAGGGGATGATATGAGAAACCTAGAGAGACAAAACAGAAAAATGAATGGGCGAGGCTTAGAAGTCTCTGGAGTGAGTTCTCATTTCCCTTTGAAATTCTGATTTATAAAATTGAAATGATATATGCAGAGGCTGTTAACACTGGAAGGCCTCTCAGACAGTGGTAAATGTTTAACAACCTTCTTAGGGAGGGAGTGGATGAGAATACCCTGATTTACATCATTTGTCAATTTCCATGGTGTAAAACACTCCCACTGATGCCAATTTCAGGCCACTGACATGACATTGCTAAACTTGGAGTTGGGAAGAGAAGCACACAGTCAGCTCCAGTGAGTTGGTATGAACCAGCTCCTGTACACTGTGGCCCTCAAGATCATTTTCTCCTGCCTCATCATTTCACAGATGATACACCAAAGAAAAAAGGATGACTTCTTCATGTTTGCAGAGCCTGCAAGTGAGAAAGCTGAAATTAAAATCAATGACTTCAAGTCCCCAGACTAATACTTTTCCAACACATTCTCCCTACTCATCCTTATTAATAGCCTTGATTTTAAAATTCACATTTCTTATTTCCAGACTCCTTTGCAGCTATGAGGTAGCCTATGGACCTTGTTTGAGGCAATAAGATGAAAACAGATTTTTTTTTAATAAAAAGGAACCGAATTAGCTTGCATACAGCTTTAGCTTTTCCCCATCTACTTGACATCCTGCAAACAGGAGGATAAAAAAATCTCATTACACAGATGATGGACCAGGCAATTAGATGGCATTTGGATTCCTAGAAACTTCTTCAAGCAGCTGCACCAGCCCTGGACTTCTTGTTATGTGAAAGAAATGAACCCCAGCTTGGTTATACCACTGTAGTCAGGTTTCTGCCACATGCAACCAACTGCAAAACCAGCTGCTATACAACGCCTCTGCGGTCAGATGGACAACAAATTAGAACATCTTTAGAGTTTTATGGCTAAAATAAAGATCTGTTTCCCCATAGAATTCTAAAGTTTTCCATATGTGTGAGGAAGTGATTTGATTTTAGTGACGTAATTTGAAAGTTTAGAAGAATCAATTTTTTTGACAGCAGCTGTCTGATTGCCTTATATGCAATCTTTGAGAGATTGGACCCACTATATTTAGTTGGAATCAGTGTATTCCATGATTTTTGCAAAACTGTTTAAAATATCAGATTTCAGTTTGGAGGATCCAACTTAACTGTGTTATATTTTGAGAATCTAAATACTGTTCAAACTGATTCTACTACAAATACAACCAGAAATTAGTACCTATTTTGAGTAAAATTGATCAGCTATTTGGGTACATTTTATACAATATGAATCTTCAGGTGTCAAACATCCCAGAATCTGGGGTCTGAATTTTGAAATATTCGTCATATCCTTGCAAATTCTATCATGTAGACTGAAAGAGAAAAAAAATACTTTCAGGTATCAGTTTCTGAAGGTACCTGGTCTTTTCCTTTCCCTTTTCTTGAGACGGAGTCTCGCTCTGTCACCCAGGCTGGAGTAGAGTGGCACGACCTCAGCTCACTGCAACCTCCACCTCCCAGGTTCGAGCAATTCTCCTGTCTCAGCCTCCCAAGTAGGTGGGACTACAGGCACATGCCACCATGCCCGGCTATTTTTTGTATTTTTAATAGAGAGAGAGTTTCACCATATTGGACTTTTCTTTAAAGAAACAAACTTTATTAAAATAGCAGCCTAAAATAAAAAGCATATTCCATAACAAAGTAGAAAATAGAAATATATGTTTAAAACAGAATTTCAAATTAGGCATTTGGTTCTGCTCCTGGGTCCCTTCTATTGTTCCTTCCATCAGTACTGCCCTGCCCTAATTTGGGGTTCCTAAAAGTGGGGTGCCTTCTTTTCTCTTACTACCAAGCACTGTCCACACTGCCAGGAACTCTGCTTGAAACAACTGCAGAAGCAAAATCTTCAACATGCTTCTTTTAGAAATATAAAATAGTATGTTTCAAATGGCATGATCTTTCTGAAGTGCAATTTGACAACAAACATCAAAAATTTTACCTACCCAAAGCCCTCGGCAATTTCATCTCTAGAAACTTATCATGGATGGGTGCAAAAACCTACCATCATGTTTCACAAGATGGAAAAACTGGAAAACAACCTAAATCCACAACAATAGGTGATTAATTATCATTCTTCCTGTATAAGGGAGGTATTAAAAATGGACTTACAGAAGATTGCTTAGTAACGTTGGAAAATATTCCTAAGTGACAAAACAAAATATCTAATACGAATCCTTGGATAAGTGTGTATAGGGAAGGACATACACACAAAAAATAGCTTTTCATAGGTAATTGTTATTTTTCTCATGTTTATATTTTAAATATATGACTTACAAAAAGTTTAAAAAAAAAACTGCTGCTGCTGCTGCCACTACTGTCGCCTCTTACTACTAAGTAAATTATCCTTAATAGCCTTTCATATCTCATCAGAGAGACTGGTAGGGAGAAAGCTCATCAAATGTGAAAACGGTGAGTTGCTAAGAGGGACAGAAGACACATAGGATGGAAGGAATCATGACCAGAATAGGCCAAATCAAATTTAACAGGGCTAAGGACAAAATCCTGCCTGGGAGACCATGAAAACCTCTGCACAGCCACAGAATGGGCAGGCTTAGCTTCAAAGCTTCGTGGATGAGAGCTAACCTCCTCCCCCAAAGCCAGGCTACATTAAGAGAAATTGCATTAACCGCACATTAAGGAGGACATGAGCAAACTGGAATATGTCCCAAGAACATATTACAGAACCCAAAGCTGAAAGTTGTGTAGTGAGAGGACAGTTCAAAGAATAAGAAATGTTCAACCCCAAGAAGAGATAACACATGATGAATGAAGTACAGGGCTAGAAAGTTATTCTCAAACATTTGAAGAACTGTCATTTATTTTTTATTTTTATTTTTGGGACAGAATCTCACTCTGTCACCCAGGCTGGAGTGCAGTGGCACGATCTTGGGTCACTGCAACCTCCTCTCAGGTTTAAGTGATTCTCCTGCCTCAGCCTCCCAAGTAGCTAGGATTACAGGTGCCCACCACCATGCCCAGTTAATTGTTGTATTTTTAGCAGAGACAGGGTTTCACTATGTTGGCCAGGCTGGTCTTGAACTCCTGACTTCACGTGAGCCACCTGCCTCAGACTCCCAAAACACTGGGAAAACAGACGTGAGTCACCGTGCCTGGCAAGAACTGTCACTTAGAAGTCATCTGGAATCTAGAGTGCAGAACTATGGTGGCAGTTGCAGGCCAATTTTAGTTGAAAATAAGGTGTAACTTTTTAAAAATTAGAAATACCCAACAATAAAACAGGCTGCCTTTTCATGCCATTAGTGCCCCATCACAAAAGACGTTCAAGCGAAGAATGAGCAACTATTAAAGTATTCTGTAATGAAATTTCTGTGTTCTATGGGAAATTCGACTAGAATAACCTGTTTCCTTCTTGCTAAAGAATGCTATGATTCTAGGGGAGGCAGCTCCCTTGGGGACACAGCAGGTCACCACTCACCTGTTCTTGCCAAAAAAAAAAAAAATCTAATTCGAGATTAACTACTTTGGCATCATCTTCTTTTGAAATTAAAAAAAAAAAAAAATTTAAGATTACACCATATTTCTAGCTGTTATCAGTTATGGTCACCTTCATGTGAGTGAGTCTATGTGGTCCTTTCCCAGGAATACGTTTCCTATAATGGTTGATGAGAGAGAGAATGTGGCCCTGAGCTACGGAATCAGCTATTTGGGAGCCACTAATAGCAAAAAAGGACGCTCCAAGGACCAAGCTCACGCTCTTGCATATCAACACAACAACCTGGGTCTCGAAACTCTGTTTTAACTTCCACCCCATGTTCCTACATATGTGCCAATTACTCACTGTTTCTTTAATCCAATGGTGGTTAATGAGCACCAGACCAGGCTCTCTCCAACTACACAGGAGAATGCCCACTCCACAATCACCAGCCAGCTGTGCCACCGAAATTAACTTGCTCAGCCGGCCCTCCAGATAAAGTCATTTAAAGAATGCAATGTACCATAGAAAGCAATTTGTTTCCTTAAGATTTAGTACCCCACGTGGAGACTGATTTTGATTTGAAAGACAGAAGCTACTGCAAGGTGAATAATTTTAAGTTAACATATTCCTCCTCTCAAGGAACCAAATGCATTAAAATTAGGTGCAAAGTGCTTCTAATTTGTCAATCACTCCTTGGATAATTCTGTTCCTGCATTACCAGAGAAATTGCCCAAGAGACCTGGTTTTTGGCTCTTTTCATCTCAACTATTCTTTTAACTTGATCATGGCTGCAATATGCAAATGTGACTCTACTGTTGGGGTGGGATGGGGGGAGATCTGAGATATAGACAGCCCCAACCTACACTCAGTCTGTCAAAAGGTCAGGTCACACTTAGGTGTGACAGCCCTCCTAAGTTCTCCTGACACATGTCAGGTTGTAGGACAGGGCAGTCGGTGAAACAGCCGATGTAGAAGGTGCTCCTCCGCCATCCAGGATCTCATGAACACTTGCGAGCTCCTGCCCCTGGCAAGCACTCACTGAGGCCAGCTCTGTGTCAAACTCCATTCTTGGCCCTTAAGCACACAGATGGCCAAGGACAGATCCTGCCCTCAAGAGACAAGAAAACCCCAACTGCTCCCAGGGAGATAAGTGCTATGTTAGGGGTAACACCGACCCTCCAAGACCACTGAGGAGGGTGCCTCTTCCAGCCTGCGGGAGATGTGCAAGACCTTGGGAGGAAAGAATGGCCTTGAAGTATGGCAGTGACTGGACTGTCTGGTTGGTGTAGGAAGCTTCCAGAAGGAAGACAGGGTATCCAAAGCATGCAGAGTCATGCTCGGCATTTGTTTGTTTGTTTATTTTGTTTTGTTTTCTAAGACGGAGTTTCGCTCATGACCCGGGCTGGAGTGCAATGGCGCAATCTCGGCTCACCGCAACCTCCACCTCTTGGGTTCAAGCAATTCTCCTGCCTCAGCCTCCCAAGTAGCTGGGACTACAGGTGCACGCCACCATGGCTCGGCATTTTTTAAGTGCTATGGGCACACCAGACACCAGGCTGAGCCCTTTACAGGTATTTTCTCCTTCAATTCTCAGAACAAGCCCCTGCAGTGGGCTTTTACAAGGTAGGTACTATCATACTCCCATTTTACTGGTGAGAAAACTGAGGCATTGAAAAGCTAAATAGCATCCACAAGGTAACACAGCTTCTGAACGAGGAGTGAGGATTTAAATACAGTAAATCTGATACAAAGTCTGTAAGCGAATTGCCTTCCAAAAGACATGGAGCATGTGGGCATTGCAGAGCTGGAGAGCAGAGAGGTGGTTCCAAGTGGTGGTCAAAGCACAGGCAGACCTACAGATGGGGTTGTTCTCGGAATCAGCAAGGTATCTGTAAAGCTCCAAGCACAGGACCCAGTACAATAAATACTCAGCAAATTTTATCCATGAGGTGGAGGAGGAGGCCATGGGGGAAAGCAAAGGGAAAAAGTACCAGATACTTCACCAAATCATGTGGAAGATTTCGTGGGGTCTGCAAGGTCTGAACATTGCCCTGAAGACATCAAGGCAATTCTAGATAGAGAAGTAGCATGCCTAAGGTTTGCATATAGAAATGGGACCCATGGAAGGTGGATTTGCAGGGAAGAAGCAGAAGGATCTCAGGAGCTATGGATGTTGTACCCCAGGGAGAAACACTAGAACTGGCTGACATAAAGGCAATGAATAGGGCGGACAGGAGATAGTCTCCGAGGGATATTTAGGAAGAAAAACAGACTAAAAGAAATTATAAATGGTAAGGAAGGGGAAGGCTTCTGCCTTGGGAAATTAGGTAAATGGTAGTGCCACTCCCAGGACAGAAAATGTGAGAAAGGGAAGAATAGATGCCATCAGGACATAAGATGGAACTGGCTATGGGTTGTGCATGTGGGGGTATCCAACAGGTCTTTTGAAACATACAGAATCAAATCCCTGATTGAAGGGAAATCAAATGGAAGTGCCCATCCCTACATGGCTCCAATAACTATTCAGGCTGACCCAGGCTCCTGCCTACAGAATGCACAAAGAAGCCACCAACACAACCTTGCCCCTTCTCCTCCCTGGTCTTGAACTGCTTACCCTCACCTACTGTGCATGCCACAGTTCAACCAGCTCTCAGGTCTGCCAGCTCCTAGTCACTGATCCGCAACCCATCTCCCAGATGCAGGCTTTGCATCCTGTCTCAACTTTAGATTCTCTCTCTGGTCCCCCCTGAGAAGCCCCATAGCCTTCCAACCTTGCACCAGACCCCTACTGCCAGAGCTTCTGGGAGTATCAGCCAGGAATGGAGTGAGATGGAGTGGAGCAGGACATGAGGCCATCATCCTGGTTCCTCACCTGGAGCTCAGCAAGCCCCAGAATGGCCGACCCATGCTCATAGCTCTTTCCAGTGTCACATCTTCCATGAAGCCAGTCTCTGGATGACATTGGCCCAATCTTGAGCATCATTCCCGCTGGACTCAGATTTAAGAATTGCAAGTGGTTTCCAGAGGGAAAATGTGCAGAGGGAGAAAGGGAACCGATCTTTGCCAATTGCTCCACCTGCTGCCTCTACTGGGAACAAGGCAAGCTGGAGCTTCCCAGAGAATGAGTCCTCCCCTCCTCCACTCTGCTCCAATATTGGGCCCACTTCATGTTCTCAGGACACCTCCTGCCTTTCATCCTGTCCGTACCCCAGGATCTACAGTATCTCACACCAGGCCTGGCACATGGGAATGAGGCTGACGTATTGGCTGAAACTAACCAAGGGCCGGGCCTATTATACTAAGTGCTGTCCTGGGCCCTCTACTCACTACTACAGTGTCCAGCCCACCAAGCCAGAGCTGACAGTCGGTGGCTTCTCAGGAGCAGAGCTTAGACAGTGTTCCCTCCTCTCTAAAACAACTTGCCCAAGCTTCTTGCACGGTAGCTATTGTTTTGGCTGAAGGGAGACATTTTGTTGCATTGGGGGAAAGAGAAGAAATGAGCAAAGGTGGACCGGGCATAGGCCAGAGCCCCAGCGGAAAGAAGGAACAAGGATCGAAGATAGAAGAGATGCCTTCACTGAAGATGTTACGAGCATCTGGGCACAGAAAGTACATCTTTAAGATGCAAACAACAAAGTGCAGCACAAAATGGAAAGAGGGCCATTCATTCCTGCACATAATCCAGCACTTCAAGGCCATGCTATGGAAGGGGAAGGCAGAGGGCCTGCTTTGCCCACTCTGATGCAAACACAAGGCTCCAGGCCAGCCCTGATAGCCACACTGAACAATGTAATTTGTGGACAAGTCTCCTAAGTTTCTAGAAAGATTCCACAGGGACTGCCTTCATGCAACGAACAAGATGTGAACACCCATGTATCCCAAGGTCAGTGAACCTGGAGATGTGGTTACAAGTACAGCCAACATCCAATGAATAAAAGAATGAACAAATTCCATCTTATGTTTCACATTCAGAATTTGTTTATTGAAGTAGGCTCCTCAAGAAGTAACGAGTCTTGGAAACACTAAGCAAAGACAGCATGGCTAAGCAAAGCTGATACAGAGGGGTTGAACCATAAATGAGCTGTTTCAACTCTAGAGCATTTCTTTCTATGACTTGTCCAAGGCTACAAGGCAGAAAATGCTACAGCTGAGACTAGAACACAGATCTCCTGCAGTTATGCCCAGTGCCCTGGTACCTTGGCAACAGGGAACAGGTTACTGCCATAAGATAGGCATTCCTTCACCTCCAAAAAAAAAAAGGAGCAGTTACTTATAGCCAGCACCCTGAAGCATGTAAGGCTTACATCTTAACTGGCACAATCAATCTATCTTGGACACATGATTCATCAATATTAACTCAGGGGGAGCCCTCTGGTGCTTTTGTTCCAGAAACGATATAAATTATTGTAGGTTGGTTAAGGAATGGAAAATGGTCAAAGTAAATTGGTTAATAACTACTTCTTATTTCATTTCCACAAGAAAAGCAAGGTAAACCAATTAAGAACAAGGATCCTGACCCCACCAGTCTAGAGATGGCTGCTTTAACCCACAAATGGTCCCAGCTAGTACTTCGTTAGCAATAAAGGGCACACTGATCCATTTTTTTCAGGAGCAAGGCACCTGGCCTTGCCTGCCAAAGACCAAGGCTGCAATCCCGCCCCACTGCCAAGCCTGAGCACGTGTTTGCACCCACATGGAGCTCTTATCCCTGAAATGCTGAATCATTTTTGAATTTGTATACTAATGGACTATTAGCGAGGTCATCTTCTCAGCTATCTGTTCTAGTGGTGGCTTAGCAAGAGGAGACTTGGTCATTCCTAACAGCAAAGTCAGTGTCCCAAGTAAGGCACGAAATGACAAACAGGCACATTTCCAGCAAAGACTCCCGAGTGGATTCCCCAGCAATGATGATGCTTGGGCATGTTCCTTAATAAAACTCTCATCTTCCTTCAACCATCTAGGAAATAGCCCCTTTAAAATTAGGGAGGCTCATTAGAGGAGAAGTGAGAAGGGACATAAGAGTGGCTGTCTCAGTTTTCAGCTATGCTCATGCTGATACCATCACTGAGAGAGCATCTCTGCAAAGTGCCATAAAAAGGTGTTTATCATCATCTACCAGGACATCCATTCAGCAATGGTGTGTGCAGGAACCAGGCTGGGAGAATCCTAGAGGCAAAAATGAGGCAAAGCAGAGATGGTAGGAGCAGCAAGCTGAGCTGGGGGTCCTCCTCAAGGAGGCCGAATGCCCCAGGTGGTCTGTTCAAGCTGTAATGATTGGGCTAAGGGCCCATTTCTGGGGCTGGAATGGGAAGACCTCAAATAGAGGCAATATTCATGTTTTTTTTTAAAAAAAAGCAAACAGGATATCCATGAAGTGCTGACCAAGAATGGAGCAGAAGCCCAGTCAGTAACTAGAGAGATACCCAGATTCAAGAAGAAATTAGAATGCAGAAGAGAAACTGAGGCAGGGGCCAGAGTCATGTGTACTGGAAGTCTGCAGCTCAGTGTCTGGCATAAAGTAAATAATTAATATTATTTGATCAGAATTTGGCTTGTATTGTAAGTTTTTATATTTTAAAGAAATAACATACATAAAAGACACAAATCTTAAGAGTTGGTGAATTTTGGTTCAGTACTATGTCACATGCCTATAATCCCAGCACTTTGTGAGGCCAGGGCAGGCGGATCACTTGAGGTCAGGAGTTTGAGAGCAGCCTGGGCAACATGGTGAAACCCTGTCTCCACTAAAAGTACAAAAATTAACCAGGCATGGTGGTGGGTGCCTGTAATCCCAGCTACTTGGGAGACTGAGGCACAAGAATCACTTGAACCTGGGAAGTAGAGGTTGCAGTGAACTGAGATCACACCACTGCACTCAAGCCTGGGCAACAGAGTGAGACTCTATCTCAAAAAAAAAAAAAAGTTAGTGAATTTTTGACCTATGTGTATACCTACATATCTACCACTGAGATTAACATATATTACCCCAGAAGGGTTCCTGTGTCCCTTCACAATCAAAGGGAACCACTATCTGGTCTTCTGTCCCATATATTAATTTTCCTTTCTTGATTTTGAACTTCATATAAATGCAATCGTACAACATATATGTGTTCTTTGGTGCCTGCCTTTTTTATTCAACATAACATTTGATAGCCATCCATGTTGTTGCATGTCATAGTAAGTCATTTTTCCTTGCTGTATAGTATTTCAGTGTTGAATACACTACAATCTATGTGTCCATTCTGTGTTGCTACACATTTGGGGTGTATTTTCAGTTTGGGGCTGTTGTAAATACTACCATGAGCATGCTCTTCTTTGCACTGGTACACAGTGGACATACACACTCACTTCTCTCAGGTATGTGCCTAATACTGGAATTGTTGGCTCATGGGATAGGCATATGTTTAGCTTCAGTAGATACGGTTTTACTGTTGTACTTTAAATTTTCATAGACATGTTTCTTCAACATGACACTGCCCTTTGCTATGTGTTCTTAGTGGATTGATACTTTTATCATTACACAATGTCTCTCTCAGTCTCTGCTAACTTTCTTTGTTCTGAAGTCTGTCTTATCTGATATTAATATAGCCACTCCTATTTTATTTTGATTAACATATCTTTTTCTATCCTTTCACTGTCAACCGGCCTATATTATTCTATTTAAAATGAGCATCTTGTAGACAGTATACAGTTGGGTCATGTTTTTAACCCATTCTTCCAATCTCTGCCTTTTCATTGTTGTACTTCATAGGGTCTCCCATTCCCCCCACTTTCTTTGTGTTCTGAGTGAAAAACAGAGAGTGCCTTGTTGGCTGTGTGACCCAGCCAGTTGTGTTTTTCCCAGCAAGGCTGAACCAAAGCCAAGGCTTTGAACATTCCCAGGCATTAATAAAGGTATCTAGGTTGTTGCCCAAAACACTGAAAGAAATTGGTCCCAGCCCTGAGCCAAATTAATTAAATCCTCATATAAACTCCACACCCTGAGATCCTCCTGGCATAGGAACACCTAGGTATAGCATATGCCTTCTTTTACTGTCCACCTGAGGATACGCTGTAGTGCTCTGTAGTTCCCCTAATAAATGCCTTTAACTCATCACCCTGGCATTTAGTGCTTCTTTCTTTGGAATCCCAACTGGCCCCATCTTGGGATATTTTGGGGCACTCCCTTGTGGGGACTCCTTTGCCACAACTTTTGGGGTATCCCTAACCATTGGTTCAGCAGAATGAAACATACTTTGACCATTTATATTTACTGTTAATTGTTATGTTGGGGCTTGTCTGACATTTTGGTTTTCGTTTTCTCTGATTTTCACTTCTCTGTTTTTTCTTCCTTTCTGTGAGTGGTTTCAACACTTTTTATAATTCCATTTTGATTCATTGATGGTATTTTTAAGTGTGTCTCCATGTATAATTTCAATGGTCGCTCTAAATATAACATCATATGCATAACTTATAAGTCTACTGATGTCATTGTCTTACCAGTTTGAGTGAGGTATAGAAACCTGACTTCCCTTTATTTTCTTTTATTTTTCTATTTATAATGGTCTTAAATATTTCTTCCTCAGACATTTAGAATCACATCAGATAGTGTTTTAAAATTTGTTTCAGGCTGGGCGTGGTGGCTCACACCTGTAATCAAAGTACTATAGGAGGCTGAGGCAGACAGATTATTTAAAGTCAGGAGTTCAAGACCAGCGTGGCAAACATGGCGAAACCCCATTTCTACGAAAAATACAAAAATTAGCCAGGCATGCTGGTGCATGCCTGTAATCTCAGCTACTCAGGAGGCTGAGGCAGGAGAATCATTTGAACCCGAGAGGCAGAGGTTGCAGTTAGCTCAGATCGTGCCACTATACTCCAGCCTGGGTGACAGAGCGAGACCCTATCTCAAAAAAAAAGGTAAAATAAAGAAAAAATATAAAATGCATTTCAATTCTCAAACATAATTTAGGTAACTCAAGAGAAAAAATGTATATTGTTTTTACCCATATGTTGCTTATTTTTGCATTTTCTTTTCTTCTTGCTAATGCTCCAAGATTCCTTCTTTTATCACCTCTTTGTTTAGTGAAACCCCTTTTAGGCTATGTCACTTATGGCAAATTATCTTCCTTTCCCTTCACCTGAGAATGTCTTGATTTCCCCTTTATTCTTGAAAGATATCTTCATTGCGTGTAGGATTCTGTGCTGACAGTTCTTTTCTTTCAGCACTTGAAAAATATTGTGCCACTTACTTCTTGACTCCATGGTTTCTGATGAGAAATCTGCTACTATTCAAATTATTTCTCCCCACAGGTAAAGTGTTCTCTTTTTGCTGCCTTCAAGATTTTTTCACTTTTTTAGTTTTCAGAAACTTAATTATGATGCTTCTTCATGTGAATTTCTTTGGGTTTATCTTATTGGGGCTTTCTCACCTTTTTGAGTGTAGTTAATGCCTATTGCCAAATTTGGAAGGATTTCAACCATTATTATTTTTTTTATCTGTCCTTTTTCTCTCATTTTGGGACTCCAAAATGAACAGGTCCTTGAGGCTCTGTTCACTTTTTTCAGTCTATTCTGTGTTGTCCAGATTGAACAATTTCTGTTGCTGTGTTTTACAGGTCTTCGATTTTTTCATCTGTTTCACTATGCTATTGAGCCCATTCACTGAGTTTGTATTTTAGTTTACATGTTTTCAGTTCTGAAATTTTATTTATTTCTTTACTTCTTTCATTTCTTTACTGAGACTTTCAGTTTATTTGCTGAGCTTTTTTTGTTCCAATATGTTCATAACTGTTCACTGAAGGATTTGATAGCTGCTTTAAAATCTTTGTCAGGTAATTCTAGCATCTCAGTGTTGGCATCTATTGATCATCTTTCTCCATTAAGTTTGAGACCTTCCTAGTTCTTGGTATGATGGGTAACTTTTGGTTGAAACCTAGACATTCTCATGTTATTTTTGGAAATTCTGGATCTTATTTAAATCTTCTGTTTTAACTGACTTTTCTCACACCACTCCAGCAGGTGCAAAAGTAGGGACACTCCCTCCCAACCTCTCATTATTGCTAGGAGTAGGCAGAAGGTTAGGTCTCTACTCAGCTTCTGTTGACACTCAAGGTAGGGAACTCCTTGATACTGCTTGCTGAGTAGTAACAGGAGTACTGGATCTCCACATGGTCTCCACTGAAACTGCAGTAGGAGTGGCCTTGTTAGTGCTGGGTAATGGTGAAAGTCCCGACTCTCCACTCAACCCTTCAAACACCACCCCAGCAGGGAGAGGGAGAAGAACCTTGCTGCTGCCAGGTGAAGGTGTAAGTTCAGTCTCCATATATGGTCTCCACTGAAACTGTGGAGGGAGGAGTGAGTGGACTCATTATCAGCCAGCAGAGATCAAAGTCCCAGATTACTACTTGGCCTTCTCTGACACCACTCCAGCAGGGATACTGGGGTGCCTCATCACAGCCATGCCAGAGGTGAAGGATAAGCTCCATAGCTGACCCTTGCTAGCATGGGTGGGGGTGGAACATGGTTCTTTTCTGTGGTGTTTTTCTGTAGAACAGTTGTTAAAAGTTTTCTGTCTTGTTAGGTTACTTCTTTTCTCGTGTTTTGGCTAGAGAGGGCAGGTTTTTGTTGGAGTTGTGGGGGGGATTTCTATGCCTGTTAGCATTTCTAGGTTGCCAACTTTTTCAGCTCCAAGACTGGGGTACAGGACACAAAAAGAAAACCCAGAGAACTTACCACCCTATCATTCTCAGATTCTTAGGTCCTTAGCCTGTCCACCTTCTTCTACTTTTCAGTCTTCTAATATTTTATATGCAACGTCCAAGGGCTTTCAACTGGACTTAGCAAGAGAAATAGGGAAAAGCAAATCTACTCAATCCTCCCAAAAGCAGAAGTCCAAATCCGGTTTTTAAGAACAGTTGAGACTTCGCCAGACAATAACAAGTCACAGAACTATCAGCCTTCTCCATTCCCAGCCCCTTTCAGCTGCAAAAACCAAGGATTATCAATCTGGAAGCTCAGCTGCAACCCATCCATATCAAGGTGTTGTTAACATTAGGAGCCCTGTCTATCAGCAGGTAGGGGCTGAAGTTGACCTTGCTCTCCTAAGACTCAAAGCCCATATGCTCAGGGAAGAGCTGCACAACTTAATGTCCACTAAGTACTAGCCCAGCCCATAATGGCCTCTGCCAGGGATGCCTTCTGCATGGAGCTTCACTTTAAGTCATTTCCCTGGGCCTTCATTTCCCGAAGTGCCTGAACTTCCTTTACTAGACCCTCTGCTTGGGGGTAGGCACTAGTCCTGGTATCCTCCCCTTTCCCAGTCACTGGGAATTTCTCTAAACCAAATGGCAGCCCAGCCCAGATTCATAGCTCAGCCACCACACCTGACTCTGTGTAGAGCCTCAATTTCAAGACTCCTGTAATTGCATCCCTCTCACCAAACATCAGGGACACTTAGGTAATATCAGCACGTGTGTCTTGAGCTCACCACACAAGCCTCATCCTTCCCCCTAAAAGCCCATCTCAAACAAACAAGTTGAAGAGCAAAATCCATACTTATATATTTTTAAACCACACACAAAAAATTGTACTTTCAATATTGCCAGCATGTGCTTGTGTGTGTAGTGAATGCTTATAGAAAAGCCCTGATGTTGTTTGGATGTGTGTTCACTCCAAATGTCATGTTGAAATGTGATCCCCAATGCTGGAAGTGAGACCTAGTGGGAGGTATTGTGGGGCGGTGGGGGGCAGGTGCAGATCCCTCGACAATGCCTTGGTGCTGTCCTTGCAGTAACGAGTGTGTTCTCACTTCAATTGTCCACACACAAGAGGTGGTTGTTTAAAAGAGCCTGGCACCTCCTCCCCCTCTCTTGCTCCTCCCTCTTGCCATGTGATATACCAGCTCCCTGTATGCCTTCTGTCATGTGTGTAAGCTTTCAGAAACCACACCAGAAGCAGATGCCAATGCTATGCTTCTCATAAAGACCACAGAACGGTGAGCCAAATAAACCTCTTTTCTTTGTAAATTACCCAGTCTCAAGTATTCCTTTAAAGCAATACAAAATGGACTAACACAGCCTGGAAGGATAAATACCAAATGGAGTTGGGGCAGGGATTGGAATAAAGGTCCTGAAATTAGGATGGAAGGGCAAAGGGGATTTGAACCTAATCTGCACTGTTTTACTTTCACAAGGAGAAAGATTTTTGTATGTATTACTGGTATAATTAAAAACGAATAAATAGTACTAATGTTGGTTTCTTAGTGTGACAAATATACCACGGTAAAATAAGATGTTAACAATTAGGAGAAACTGAGTGACATGTGTATAGAAACTCTATTTCCTCCTTGCAAACTTTCTGTAAATCTAAAATTATTCCAAAATATTTCTTTTAAAAAACAATAAGGATCCAAGATGGCCAATTAGGAGGAACTCGAGATTGCAGCTCCGAGAGAAGGAGCAGAGGGACTGCAGGGAAGTTCACACGGAAGCTGGGTGGAGCCCACAGCAGCTCAGCAAAGCCTCTACAGACTGAGTGTGACTAGGCTGCCACCTTGTGGGCAGGGAAAACGGTAACAAGACAGCGGGAAATCATAAAGCCCTAACACCCTGGGACAGAACACCTGGGGGGAAGAAAAAGGGGTTTATGAGTTCAGCTGCTGCAGACTAAAAATTACCAAAATCAGAAAGACAGCAACTACAAAGGCGATAGGTGGATAAATCCACAAAGATGGGAAGAAACCAGTGCAAAAAGGATGAAAACACCCGAAACCAGAACACCTCTCCTCCTACAAGAGAGCGCAACTCCTCACCAGCAAGGGAACAAGACTGGATGGAGAATGAGTGTGATGAAATGACAGAATCAGCTTTCAGAAAATGGATAATAAGAAACTTCCGTGACCTAAAGGAACATGTTCTAACCCAATGCAAAGAAACCAAGAACCTTGAAAAAAGACTTGACGAAATGCTAACGAGAATGGACAACTTAGAGAGGAATATGAGTGAATTGATGGAGCTGAAAAACACAACACGAGAACTTCATGAAGCATGCACAAGTTTCAACAGTCGAATTCACCAAGCAGAAGAAAGGATATCAGAGGTTGAAGATCAACTCAATGAAATAAAATGAGAAGGCAATATTAGAGAAAACAGGGTAAAAAGGAATGAACAAAGTCAACAAGAACTATGGGACTATGTGAAAAGACCTAATCTACATTTGATAGGTGTACCTGAATGTGACAAAGAGAATGCATCCAAGCTGGAAAATACTCTTCAGGATATTATCCAGGAAAACTTCCCCAACCTAGCAAGGCAGGCCAATATTCAAGTCCAGGAAATACAGAGAACACCACAAAGATATTCCTCTAGAAGAGCAACCCCAAGGCACATAATCATCAGATTCACCAGGGTCGAAATGAAGGAGAAAATACTAAGGGCAGCCAGAGAGAAAGGTCGGGTTACCCATAAAGGGAAGTCCATCAGACTCACAACAGATCTCTCAGCAGAAACCCTACAGGCCAGAAGAGAGTGGGGGCCGATATTCAACATCCTTAAAGAAAAGAACTTTCAACCCAGAATTTCATATCCAGCCAAACTAAGCTTCATAAGTGAAGGAAAAATAAAATCCTTTGAGAACAAGCAAGTACTCAGAGATTTCATCACCACCAGACCAGCTTTACAAGAGCTCCTGAAGGAGGCACTACACATAGAAAAAAACAACCAGTACCAGCCACTCCAAAAACACACGAAATGGTAAAGAGCATCAACACAATGAAGAATCTGCATCAACCAATGGGCAAAACAGCCAGCTAGCATCAAAATGACAGGATCAAATTCACACTTAACAATATTAACCCTAAATGTAAACGGACTAAATGCCCCAATCAAAAGACACAGACTGGCAAATTGGATAAAAAGCCAAAACCCATCAGTGTGCTGTATCCAGGAAACCCATCTCACATGCAAGGATACACAAAGGCTCAAAATAAAGGGATGGAGGAAGATTTACCAAGCAAATGGAGAGCAAAAAAAAACAGGATCTCATCTCTGCAATTCTCATCTCTGATAAAATAGACTTTAAAGCAACAAAGATCAAAAGAGACAAAGAAGGATATTACATAATGGTAAAAGGATCGATGCAACAAGAAGAGCTAACAATTGTAAATATATATGCACCTAATACAGGAGCACCCAGATACATAAGGCAAGTTCTTAAAGACTTACAAAGAGACCTAGACAACCACACAATAATAGTGGGAGACTTCAACACACCATTGTCAATATTAGACAGATCAACGAGACAGAAAATTAACAAGGATATCCAGGACTTGAACTCAGACCTGGAACAAGCAAACCTAATAGACATTTACAGAACTCTCCACCCCAAATCCACAGAATATACATTCTTCTCAGCACCACATCACACCTACTCTAAAATTGACCACATAATTGGAAGTAAATCACTCCTCAGCAAATGCAAAAGAATGGAAACCATAACAAACAGTCTCTCAGACCACAGTGCAATCAAGTTAGAACTCAGAATTCAGAAGCCAACCCAGAACCGCACAGCCTCATGGAAAATGAACAACTTTCTCCTGAATGTTGACTGGATAAACAAAGAAATGAAGGCAGAAATAAAGATGTTCTTCAAAACCAACGAGAATGAAGGCACCACAAACCAGAATCTCTGGGATACATTTAAAGCAGTCTCTAGAGGAAAATATATAGCAATAAGTGCACAAATGAGAAGAAAGGCGAGATCTAAAATTGACACCCTATCGTCAAAATTGAAAGAGCTAGAGGAGGAAGATCAAAAAAACTCAAAACCTAGCAGAAGACAAGAAATAACTAAGATCAAAGCAGAATTGAAAGAGATAGAGACACGAAAAACCCTACAAAAAATCAATAAATCCAGGAGCTGTTTTTTTGAAAAGATCAACAAAATAGACAGACCACTATCCAGACTAATAAAAAAGAAAAGAATAACCAAATAGATGCAATAAAAAATGATAAAGAGGATATCACCACAGATGCCACAGAAATTCAAACCATCATCAGAGATTATTACAAACAACTCTATGCACATAAACTAGAAAACCTGAAAGAAATGGATAAATTTCTGGACAGTTGCCTCCTTCCAAGCCTAAACCAGGAAGAAGTCGAAACGCTAAATAGACCAATAACAAGGTCTGAAGTCGAGGCAGCAATTAAGAGCCTACCACCCAAAAAACGCCCAGGTCCAGATGGGTTCACAGCCGAATTCTACCAGACATACAAAGAGGAACTGGTACCATTCCTACTGAAACTATTCCAAATAATCAAAAAAGAGGGAATCCTTCCCGAATCATTTTATGAGACCAACATCATCCTGATACCAAATCCCGGCAGAGACTCAACAAGAAAAGAAAACTACAGGCCAATATCCATGATGAACATAGATGCAAAAATCTTCAATAAAATACTGGCAAGCTGATTACAACAGCATATCAAAAAGCTTATCCACCACGATCAAGTAGGATTCATCCCAGGGATGCAAGGCTGGTTCAATATACGCAAGTCTATAAAGGTAATTCACCACATAAACAGAACCAAAGACAAAAACCACATGATTATCTCAATTGATGCAGAGAAGGCCTTCGACAAAATTCAACAGCGCTTTATGCTAAAAACTCTCAATAAACTAGGTATCGACGGAACGTATCTCAAAACAATAAAAGCTATTTATGACAAACCGACAGCCAATATCATACTGAATGGGCAAAAACTGGAAGCATTCCCTTTGAAATCGGGCACTAGACAAGGATGCCCTCTCTCACCACTCCTATTCAATATAGTACTGGAAGTTCTAGCCAGAGCAATCAGGCAAGAAAAAGAAATAAAGGGTATTCAATTAGGAAAGGAGGAAGTCAAATTGTCTCTATTTGCAGATGACATGATTGTATATCTAGAAGACCCCCTCATCTCAGCCCAAAAGCTCCTGAAACTGATAAGCAACTTCAGCAAAGTCTCAGGATACAAAATCAATGTGCAAAAATCACAAGCATTCCTATACACCAATAACAGACTTAAAGAGAGCCAAATCAAGAACGAACTGCCATTCACAATTGCTACAAAGAGAATAAAATACCTAGGAATACAACTAACAAGGAATGTAAAGGACCTCTTCAAGGAGAACTACAAACCACTGCTCAACAAAATAAGAGAGGACACAAACAGATGGAGAAACATTCCATGTTCATGGTTAGGAAGAATTAATATTGTGAAAATGGCCATACTGCCCAAAGTAATTTACAGATTCAACGCTATCCCCATCAAGCTACCAATGACCTTCTTCACAGAACTGGAAAAACCTTAAACTTCATATGGAACCAAAAGAGAGCCCACATAGCCAAGTCAATTCTAAGCAAAAAGAATAGAGCGGGAGGCATCACACTACTGGACATCAAACTATGCTACAAAGCTACAGTAATCAAAACAGCATGGTACTGGTACCAAAACAGAGATATAGACCAATGGAACAGAACAGAGGTATCGGAGGTGACACAACATATCTACAACCACCCGATCTTTGACAAACCTGATAAAAACAAGCAATGGGGAAAGGATTCCCTGTTCAATAAGTAGTGTTGGGAAAACTGGCTAGCCATATGCAGAAAGCAGAAACTCGACCCCTTCCTGACACCTTACACTAAAATTGACTCCAGATGGATTAAAGACTTAAACATAAGACCTAACACCATAAAAACACTAGAAGGAAACCTAGGGAAAACCATTCAGGACATAGGCGTAGGCAAGGACTTTATGACCAAAACACCAAAAGCATTGGCAACAAAAGCCAAAATAGACAAATGGGACCCAATCAAACTCCACAGCTTCTGCACAGCAAAAGAAACAGTCAATAGTGAATCGGCAACCAACAGAATGGGAAAAAATTTTTGCAGCCTACCCGTCTGACAAAGGGCTGATATCCAGAATTTACAATGAGCTAAAAAAGATTTACAAGAAAAAAACAAACAAGCCCATTCAAAAATGGGCGAAGGATATGAACAGATACTTTACAAAAGAAGACACACATGAGGCCAACAAGCATATGAAAAAATGCTCATCATCACTGGTCATTAGAGAAATGCAAATCAAAACTACATTGAGATACCATCTCACGCCAGTTAGAATGGTGATCATTAAAAAATCTGGAGACAACAGATGCTGGAGAGGATGTGGAGAAATAGGAACACTTTTACACTGTTGGTGGGAGTGTAAATTAGTTCAACCATTGTGGAAGACAGTGTGGTGATTACTCAAGGACCTAGAAATAGAAATTCCATTTGACCCAGCAATCCCATTACTGGGCATATATCCAAAGGATTATAAATCGTTCTGCTATAAGGACACATGCACACAAATGTTCACTGCAGCACAGTTTACAATAGCAAAGACCTGGAACCAACCCAAATGCCCATCGATGATAGACTGGACAGGAAAAATGTGGCACATATACACCATGGAATATTATGCAGCCATCAAAAACGATGAGTTTGCATCCTTCGTAGGGACATGGATGAACCTGGAAACCATCATTCTCAGCAAACTGACACAAGAACACAAAATCAAACACCACATGTTCTCACTCATAGGCAGGTGTTGAACAATGAGAACACATGGACACAGGGAGGGGAGCACTATACACTGGGGTTGTTGGGGGGGAGTGGGGGGACAGCGGAGGGGTGGGGAGTTGGGGAGGGATAGCATGGGGAGAAATGCCAGATATAGGTGAAGGGGAGGAAGGCAGCAAATCACACTGCCACGTATGCACCTATGCAACAACCTTGCATGTTTTTCACATGTACCCCAAAACCTAAAATGCAAAATAAATAAATAAATAAAAAACAATGAAAATAATTGACCAAAACACAAAGCATAAATTACAAGATATTTATAATACAAATTCCTATGTAGCCACAAAATATCAATCAATAAAATAATATTCTACCATGAAATGATCCCCTAAGACATATAATCAAAAGGAAAAAAATTATCTCAGAAAAATGCATGTGGTATAATCCCAATTATATACAAAATGAAATAGAGTCTGTGAATATGCCTGCTATATAAATAAGTAGAAAAAAGTGTGAGAGTCCATATCCTGAACTAGGCGAACTTCCATTAAGAACCCCAAAGCAAGTATTTTCAGCTTTGTGGTCCTTTGTCACAACTATTCAACTTTGCAGTTGCAGCAGGAAAGCAGCCAGAGGTAATATGTAACTGAAAGGGTGTGGCCGTGTTCCAATAAAACTTTACTTACAGAAACACTCTCTGGGATAGATTTGGCCTATGGGCATAGTTTGCCAACCCATTCTAACCTGTTAGCAGAGTTAGAGGTGAATTGTTTTTTTGCTAAAACAGTTTACAAAAAAAAATTTATATTAATGTATGACTTGTATTAAAAATAATATCAATAAAAAGAATGTCCTAATGCAGTGCTGGCATAAAGCAGCATTTAATAAATTTTGCTCCTTCTTCCACTCTTCATCCACCACCGTCCTGCAGCTGAAATCCCCACATGCCTGCATGGTTAACCTGCTCAGTTGTTACAATTACTTGATCCGTGCAACCCAGGGTGCCATTCAGCTTTGAGATTACGAACCAGCTGCCCCACAGTGGGAACAAGAATGCAGCACGTGCCACAGCTCAACAATAAAATGAGCTCTGACTCCCTTATCTGCTTTACCCTTTCGCAGAGGCTTCACAGGAGGCCCAGCCAGGCTCAGGAGTCTCCCAGAAACGTCTGGGCCCTCTCAAGGAGAATGACAGAGGAGTGTGCTAATTGACAACCAGGCGGAGTGATAGTTATGTTTTGGAATAATTTGCAAATTTCATTCTCCTGGAGCTTATTAGAGGACCCATTAACAGTACAACAGTACATTACTTTCTGAAATTCTGATCTAAGCAGAAAATTAAAATTATTTGCTAAATGACCTAGTAAAATTGAATAAAATGTGCTGAAAAAATGAAAACCATAATAGATCATCCTGCAGAATTTGGGTAAAAATAGTATCTCTTTCCTCTCATTGAGAGACAATGCTTTGCCTTTTGGATGAGCTGGCACATGATTCAGGGCCTCAGTGATCCCACCTACAGAATGACTCACTAGGCCAGGAGGGGAAACTCAATGCCAGCATGGGCAGATAACATGGAGCCCATGTTCCAGGCTGAAAACCCAGCACAACCTCTCACACCTTTAAACCACCTAGTTCAGGCCTCACCCATCCTCAGTTGCTTCAGCCATTTCAACCACTATGTAACTGACCTCCCCGTCCATCCCCTGACTACCCACTCCAGCATGGTCTCCACAATGTCTACCAGAAAGCTCCTTCCAAAATGCACATCTGACTTTGTCATTCTTCTTCTTAGAAAATTCTCAGGAGCACCCTATTGCTCAAAGATCCAAACTCTATAAACAGTGATTCTCAATGTGCAGTCCCTAAACTAGCATTATCATCTTCTGGGCACTTAGAAATGCATGTTTTTTTTTTTTTTTTTTTTTTTTTTTCAGGCAGAGTCTTACTCTGTCACCCAGGCTGGAGTGCAGTGGTGCGATCTTGGCTCACTGCAACCTCCACCTCCCAGATTCAAGTAATTCTCGTGTTTCAGCCTCCCGAGTAGCTGGGACCACAGGCATGCACCACCACACCCAGCTGATGTTTTGTATTTTTAGTAGAGATGGAGTTTCACAACGCTGACCAGGCTTTTCTGAAACCCCTGGCCTCAAGTGATCCGCCTGCCTCAGCCTGCCCAATTGCTGTAATTACAGTCAGGAGACATCACGCCTGGCCAGAAATGCACATTTTCTAACCTGATGAATCAAAAGCTTTTGAGGTGGGGCCCAGCAATCTGGGTGGCCACAGCCTTTTCGGTGGTTCTGATGCATGCTCAAGTTTGAGAATCACTGCTCTCTTGTATGACACATCTGTAGCATGGCACAAAAGAAATGCTACAGTGTGGTCTTCATTTTCCTGATTTCCTAGGTTCACTCCCATCTACCTCAGCTTCCCTCCACACTCAGCTACATAGCTTTGTGACCCATCCAAAACAACTGACAGTTTGCACATGCTGCTCCCTCTGCTGGAAGGGCCTCCTTCCTTGGCTTGGTGAGTACTACATCCTTAAAAAGAGCCAGCATTAAAACATCAATTTATTTTCCCATTTGAAGGGCTTACCTTGCTTGTATCAGTCCCAAAGTTAGCTATTTAGCTGGTCTGAAGAGCATCTTTTCCTGAGAGCCCCCAGGGAGGTAATTTTCTTCCTCATCAGTCCCCACTTATCTTTCTGTGCTTCCCTTAATGTCTTTTTAGACTGGCTGCCTTGCTCAACTGTGAGGAACCAGGGCCAAAATGATGTCTTCTCAGGATTTCATGTTGAACCTGGTGGCAGTTAGTGCTTAGAAAACACTTGTATAAAAAAGGATCTTATCAACTTGAGTTGTATAGGGAAAGTCTCTCAAATGTATTCCAATTTGCAGATACATTTGGTTTCTCATGCTTTCAAAGAGAACCATATTCAAAACAGCAAACTTCCTCTCCCTTCCCCCACCCTACCAAATGACAGCGGTTCGACTCCATGCACTGCATACAAATGATCAAGCGCACATGTGTTTTTAGCATAAGCTATCGGTTCACTTAGCTGGAAAAGATGTGAGTACGGAGGCATTGCCAACCAGCATAGGCAGGGATCACAGCAGCTAACAGAGGCCCAGATGTTCAGCAGTCATCCCTTCTGGGTGTGTGAGGCTCAGGTGATATATTTATCAACATAGGACACATCTGAGCTCATTCCACTTAACAAAAGTCTAACAGGAAGCATCTAAACCCATTTAACTCGTTAATCTCTTTGTGACACTAGTGGTCCTCCTGAAGAACATGCCTGGAATGTGAACCCCAAAACCTTTGAATTAGCACCAACCCTAAACTCCCAACTGTGGGCCCCAAGGAATGACCTGGAAGAGACTGTGGGGGCCTAAAACCATGGTCTTAGAGCTGAAAAAGAGACCTCAAAAGTCATGTAGTCAAACTCCCAGCTGATACTTGAAACATCCCAGACAGCATCCTCAACAAGCTATTGGCAACCTCGGCAGGCACCAAAGCTCACCATCATCCCAAAAGGTAACTCAAGGCTTGGCATTGTGTCCTGATTGTCCTTGAATGTCACATTCTTTGAGCTATGAGAGGAAACTGAAAATATCATTTAGCTTAGTTGTTATGGATGCAGACATCCCTGAGCTACTGTTTTTATTTCAAAAAGACCAAAGAAAATTAGGTATTTGCCATAAATATGTCTAACCAGGCTATTATTTAAGTATACATTGTATTTCTGGGGAAGAAATAATCCCTCAAAATCATGGTGCCCACTAAAAGGAAAGTTGATTGGAGGCCCATTGTCCTGGAAAGACACCAGTGACTTCACTTATCTCTTTTTAGGGATGAGGAGAGGAAAGCCCAGAGAGGGCAAGTGACTTGCCCACATAGTCACAGCTAGATGGAGTAGCAAGAAGCAAGAACTCAGGTCTCCTATCTCCTAGCCTGGTGCTTTTTTAAACAATACACCAGCTATCATTCATGAAATTCGTGAACTCATAGGAGAGGGGTTCTCTAAGTGGTCCCTCGGCCAGCAGCATCAGCAGCCCCTGGAAATGTGTTATAAATGCAGACTTGGAGGCTTATCCAAAATTGCTAAATCAGAAACTCAGGATGCAGCCCCACAATTGGTGTTTCAACAAGTCCTTCAGGTAATTCTCATGCACTGAAGAGCTTAAGAACTACTACCATAGAGAAAGAATAGCTTTTCTCAATCCACACTGAATGGAGCAGTGTTAAATGAACAAATCATAGATTGCAATTTGCAAGCTAGAAGCCAAACTTAGTCCAAACTGCCTCACTGAACAAAAGCCCCCTCTATTGCATCCCTGATCATGATGGTTAATTTTATATATTACCTTGACTGGGCCATGGTACCCAGATATTTGGTCAAATATAAGTCCAGATGTTGTTGTGAATAGATATTTTCAATGAGATTAACATTTAAATCGGTAGACTTTGAGTAAAGCAGATTAACCTCCACACTGTGTGTGTGTCTCATGAGGAGTTCCATAGGATCCCCTGACAAAGAAAAAGAAAACAATCCCGATTCACAGATGGTTCTGCACGATATGCAGGCATCACTGAGAAATGGACAGCAGTAGCACTACAGCCCCACTCGGGGACATCCCTTAAAGACAGCAGTGAAGGGAAATTCTCAGTGGGCAGAACTTCAAGTGGCACACATGGTTGTTTGTTTTACTTGGAAGAAGAAATAGTCAGAAGTATGACTGGGTACTAATTCATGGGCTGTGACCAGTGACTTAGCAACACGGTAACGGACTTGACCATGATTGGAAAACAGGACCAGAAAGTCTGGGGCAGAGGTATGTGGATAGATCTCTCTCTGGATTGGCAAAAAAAATAGGAAAATATTGATGTCCCACTTGAATACTCATTAAAGAGGGGCCTCAGCAGAGGAAGACTGTAATAGTCAAATGGATAGGATAACCCATTTTGTGGCTACGAGCCAACCTCTTTCCCAGGACACCCTGTCATTGTCCAACTGGCTCATGAACCAAGTGGTCATAGTAGAGGGTGGAGGTTATGCACGGGCTTAGCAACATGGACTTCCACTTGGTAAGACTAACCTGGCTATGGCTATCATGAGTGCCCAATCTGCCAGCAACAGAGACCAACACTGACTCCCTAGATGGCATCATTTCCCAGGGTGATCAGCCAGATGCCTGGTGACAGGTTGATTACATTGAACCTCTTCCATCACAGAAGAGACAGAGTTTTGTTCTTATGAGAATAGAAACTTATTTTTGACACAAATTTGCCTTCCCTATATGCAATGCTTCTGCCAAACTACCATCTATGGGCTTACAGAATGTGTTATTCACCATTGTGGCATTCCACACAGCATTGCTTCTGATCAGGGATCTCACTTCATAGCAATTAAGTGTGGTGATGGGCCCACACTCATGAAATTCACTGGTCTAACCATGTTTCCCACCATTCTAATGCAGCTGGCTTGATAGAATAGAACAGCCTTTTGAAGATTCAGTTACAGCCCCAGCTAAGTGGCAATACCTTGCAAGACTAAGGCAGGGTTCCCCAGGAGGCTGTAGATGTTCTGAATCAGTGTCTGATATACGGTGCTTGTCAAATACAAGAAGCACCTCTTCAAAGGGTTTAGTTGGTTCCCTCGTTCTTTGTTCCACACTTTCAAGGCAGATTTCCTTATCCTTTATGCCTCCCTGCCCTGGTTTTATTATACGACTTTCCCACTGGTCCTAATCTACAGAGCCATACCTGCTACTCATTCTGTAAATTACCTCTCCTGCAGAAACGGATCTTCCCACCAAAACTGACCTTCCCTCCTCATTATGCACACCCCTGTGCTTTCAGATTAGTCAATCGAGCTCAGCTTAAATTGTGCAGTCCAACTGAAGCCCATGGAGGCAGGACACAGTAGCAGGAACAAACTGTATTAAAAATAAAATCCTCTTCCCTTCTTTGTTTGGTGTGCTCTTGTGGCAACCAGCCCTGCCAGCAGCATCCTTCTGCAGAAGTAAATTTGCCTTACTGAGAAATCCTTTGCTTAAGTGCTCATTTTCTTTGCAACTCCGAGCTTTTATTCCCAACAGTGTTGTTTCTCCCATAGCCAGAATTCGTGAGTTCAGGAATCAAGGAGTGGGAATAAGAGTGGCACCACTCATGATTTCCCCCAGTGATCCACTATCAAAATTTTTGCTTCTTGTTTCTGCAAACTTATGCAATGCTGGCCTAGATGTCTGGGTTCTAAGGGAAGGAATACTTTCACCAGGAGACTCAACAATTCCATTGAACTAGAAGTTAAAACTGCCAGCCACTCTGGGCTACTTCTGCCTCTGAAGCAACAGCAAAGAATGAAGTTACTGTGCTGCCTGGGTTGATTAATCCCCACTACCTAAGGGAAATTGGACTGCTGTTCTACAATGGAGGTAAGGAAGAGTGTGTCTGGAATACAAGAGATTCCTGAGAGCATCACTTGCAATTATCATGCCTTGTGATTAAAGTCAGTGCAAAACTATAATAACCCCATCCTAGGACTAATCACCTGGACTTTTCAGAAATGCAGGTTAGAGTCACCCCGGCAAGTCAAAAGCCACAACCAGCTGAGGTGCTTGTCAAGGGCAAAGGAAATACAGAATGGGTAGTAGAAGAAGGTAGTTATAAATACCAACTGTGACTAGCTATAGAAATGGGAACCATAATTACCATGAGTTTTTATTCCTTATTTTTTAAGAAAAGTTTGCACGTGTGAATGAAGCAAGTATCTTTCTTTTCTTCCCTTTTTTCTCCCCTTGTCATGTAATGTGTTGACTTTATATCACAGTATTTATGTATTAACTTTACATCATAGTACTTAAGTTACAGGATATCAGGAAGAAAAGTAAATATCACTCAAAGATTTTTTTATATTCTAGAGAAAGGGTTGGCATGTTTTCAGTTGTACACAGGACAGTTGTATCATGTTAGGCAGAAGCATAACCTTCTTATTGACTCTATTCGGAGATTAAAATGACTTATAGAAATGTATATGGGCACGAAGTTGACAAGGGTGGACTTATGAGGGTTAATTTTATATGTTAACCTGATTAGTCCACAGTGTCCACACATTTGGTCAAACACCCATCTGGATGTTACTGTGAAGGTATTTTTCAGATGAGATTTCCATTTAATTCAGTAGACTTCGAGTAAACAGATTACCTTCTGTAATGTAAGTAGGCTTCATCCAATCAGTTGAAGGCCTTGAGAAAAACAGACTTTGGTACCCTGGGGAAGAAGAAATCCAGCCTCCACACTGTCTTCAAACTCAAGCTGCAACATCAACTCTTCCCTGGGTTCCAGAGGAGGCTGGAACCTACCAGCCTACTCTAGGTTTTGGGCTTGCTAGCTCCCACAATCACGTGAGATGATTCCTTAAAATAAATTAAGTTTTAAAATACATACACACAAACATATTATATTGATTCTGTTTCTTTGGAGAATCCTAATACACTGAGAGGTGGCCATTAATCCTTGGCTGGATGCTCCCAGGTTCAAAATACCATCTCTCTAAGATGCTCTTGCCTTTACCGAAAAGTTAGTTAGAAAGTTCCTTTTTAGGCCAAAAAGGATCTGCTCCTTAAACCTTAACCCTCTACCAATCCCAGGCCTGCACTCTCCAGGTGATCACAAAAGCCCTACAAATCTCACCTTCACTGAAGCCTTCAAGAAACTGCTCCATGGCTGCCCCAGTCCAAGGGAAGAGAAGTCACTGGGAAAAAGTTGTCAAGCCTGTACCTAAATGATCTCCCTCTGGGGACAGTTCCTTGAAAGGAAGGTAAGTTTGAGGAGAAGGAAGGAGGGAGGGAGGAAAAGAAGATAGGATGAAAAGAGGAAAGACGTAAGAAAGGAAAATGGAAATGCTTCCAAATACCTGCTGTTATTTTTCATGTAATCCACAAAACACTGTGTCAAGATTATTCCCCACCACTGCAAAGATTAGAAAGCAAAAAATCCACAAGGTAGGATAAATTGGCAGTGGCCATCTTAGTGTTGCTTGCCTTCCTAAGAGATCCTTCCCTCAAGGAAGCCCACCAGCAGCAGCTTCCAGTTAGCAGCCTAGAAGTTTAACCACTTAATCAGTAGGCTCAGGAAGGACCTGGGAATGGTTTTCATTGGTCTAGCTTAGGTCATATGCTCATCCCTGAACCAATCACTACAGCCAGGTGAAATGTTTTGATTGGCTAACCCAAGATCATGTGCCCTTGCCAGGTCCAGAGGATGAGAGCCACCTCATTTAAATGGAAACAGGCAGAAGGATGAGGCCCGCCCACATTACAGTGGAGGAGGTAATGAGTGCTGGAAAAGCAGAAAAAATAAACAATAATGGAATCATGGTATGAACAAAAGGGATTTCAGCAACACAGTGAATGTCTCCATCTGGTTAACCTCTATTTAAAAAGTTATATATATAAATACTCTGTATTAAATTATTAAAGTATAATGGTAATTGTTAATAATGACCCAGAAAGGGAAGGTCTTGGACAATATTAAGTTTCAAATAACACAATTTAGTTGTTAGCACCCACAGCTCTGATCTGAAGTGCCCAGCTAGCTCTGTTCTCTTCACGAAGGGCACATTCCCTATCCCAGAAGGAAGGTCTAGCCTTTCCTATTCTTTCCATGTATATAATCACCCTTTGAAAATCATGTTTTTTATTTCTCAGATATTTCCAAGGTGCTTTATTGGTTAAAGCTCATTGACATGACCTGTTCCTCCATGCTCAACATTGTCTCAGTTATGGCCTTCAGAGCCAGCCTGGTTTTCATGGGAGGTGTCAGTATTGCACCTTTATAACTCCAATGCACAGTCTGTAATACATTTTACAGAAACCCCAACCTCACCCCAGCACCAATTACTCATATCTAGTTACAATATATTTTTAAAGTAATTCACAACTTAGAACATTTAAAGCCACACAATTCTTTGCATTATGAACACATTCTTGCAACTATAAACAATCATACTTAATCTTAGTATACCCTCTGGAGGTAAGTAGAAAACAACTTTGTAATTCTAGATTTATTCTTAGTTTAAAAAAAACAACAACCAGGCTTGGCGTATTTGAGCTCTGAGTTTAGTATTTCCGAACGTCAGAGAAGATTGACAACTAAAACCCTAGCAGAGACTTTTAATTTTTTCTTTCGCTAAAATCAGAAGTTTTGTGAATTCCTACTTAAGATGTAGAAAGAGAAGGCATTGGATACCGTCTGATTACTCTTTCTCAGCTTTCTTGTCTCATATTTTCTTTGGACAAATTCAGAGAAGAAACAAAGGAGAATAGACACACCATATTCATTCATTCATTCATTCATTCAACAGATTTTTTTCTTTGAGTGGCCACTGTGTATCAGGCATTGTGACGGGTCCCGTGTATATGATAGTGACTGAAAAGATTCTATCCTTACAAGGTTTATGGTGTAGTACAAGGATCAGCTAACTACAGCCTATAGGCCACATCTGGCCTACTGCCAATTTTTGTATGGCCCACAAGCTAAGAACTGTTTTTACACTGAAGTTGTTGAAAAAAAATCAAAACAATATTTTGTCACACATGAAAAGTATATAAAATTCAAATTTCAGTGTCCGCAAATATAGTGTTATTAGAACACAGCCATGCCCATCCATTTACATACTGACCTTGGCTGCTTTCATACAGTAGCCGAGGTGAGAGGTTGCAACAGAGACCATATGGATGGCAAAGACCAAAATGTTTAGTGCCCAGCCTTTACAGAAAAGGTTTGCCACCCCTGGTCTAGTATTAATTGGGAGAGGGGCTACGAAGGGAATGGCTACCTCCTCATCGTGGAACAGAATCAGTATCCCAACCAACAGGTGGGGATGCAATCTACTGCACTTACTTTGCAGTAAGAGGTCCCATTGCTGCTTCTCAGCTTTAAGCTGATTTTAACAATAGAAAGCTACACCCTTCTTGCCCATTTGCTAATCAACTATTGACCACCTCCTCCTCCACCACCACCCAGCCAGATCCATTTTGTTGTTCCAGACCTAACTGAAGACTACTTATTCTAGAGATATTTGATTAGGATCTTAGCAACCTGGAGCACTTTAAACAATTCCAGAGAACACCACTCAGCCCAGCCCACCGTGATCTCTTTCAGCTCTGAAAACCTATGACTGGAAATGATGCCACTTAGCACTTAATTGCTAAGCGTTTCCTGCCTTATCTTCTTAAGAGAGTGAGTTCTGGCAACTGCACTTTACCTATTAATATATCTTCCACAAAAGAGTGGATGCACAGTTTCCTGATTCGTTAGTTTTATATATGAGTAAGAGGCATGTCTGAGATAAGGACTCATCCTAGAGATGGAATGATTCCATCCATGCTCTAGTCTCACCACTTAATAACTGCAGTATTCTCTCAGACTTTGTTTTCATAGCTCTGAAATGGGAACAGTGGCTCCTGTCTCACTGGCTTGTGTATGAATTACTAAAAAGCAATGGTTCTCAACCTGGAGGCTTTATCAAAACACAGATTGCTGGGACCCATGCCCAGAGATTCGGATTCAGTTTTTCTAAGGTAAGGCCTTTAAATTTGCATTTGCTGACACTGCTTGATCCAGGGGCTTCACTTTGAGAACCACTGCTTAATATAATGTAGGCAAGAACACACAGAGGGCACATTTTCCCTCGTAAAGAAATGATCTTTGTAACGACGATAGGCGTGATGATGACAGTGATGATGATATGACAGTGGTAATGCTCACAATGTTCCTACAGCCTAAATTTTATACCGTATGCAAGTTTTTCCATCAAAGTAGTTTCAAATTCTTTCAGACATTGGGAAGATGGGATGATTTCTGCATAACCACGTGAAAAAACTGATGCACTTAATTCTGTCACACAAATCAGCAACAACTTTAGTAGCAGAAAATATGGCTGTATTATATGCATGCAGGTTTCTGCATCTCAAAAAAATAATACATAAAACACTCCTTTAAAAAAAATCACATTTTAAAATTTCCCATTAATATTTATTGTTCATTTCTGGCTCAGTTTAAGAAAATTTATGGAAGAAAGTTAAAATTCAGAAAGTTCTGTTCTGAGACCCTGGATGTTATTGACGAGTAGGGAAAAGGCCTCTGTGATGTGATTTTGGTATTCCCTGTGGGGATCCTTTGAGAACCACCACAGCATAGCTGTGACAAGCCAGTGTTGCAGGCTGGCCTCTGCGGGATGTGGCACCTTGGTGAGGCCACCATGGCATTGGTTTCATCTACCACGCTGCAGAATGGGAAACACAAAAGAAACTGGATTCTGGAGGAGCCCAGAATGTTAACGACCACTCATCTAACTCACAGGGGCCAGATGCCATTTTATTAATTTTGACTGGGAAATGGAAGTGCCAAGGAAAGAAATACCTTTATGTTAGTTGGCCAACACTTTTTCTTACCTATTGGAAAGGTTTTTTAATTTAAAAAATTGTAGCAAAATATATTTCCATTGATGGCCAGGCATCGTAGCTCACACCTGGAATCACAGCACTTTGGGAGGCCAAGGTGGGCAGATCACTTAAGGCCAGGAGTTTGAACTAGCCTGGCCAACATGGTAAAACCCTGTCTCTACTAAAAATTTAAGAAAAAAAAATTGGCTGGGCATGGTGGCACATGCCTGTGGTCCCAGCTACTTGGTAGACTGAGGCACGAGAATTGCCTGAACCCAGGAGGCAGAGGTTGCAGTGAGCCGAGATCACGCCATTGCACTCAAGCCTGGGCAACAGAGAGAGATTCTGTCTCAAAAAAACAAACAAATGAAAAAAATATATATATATATATAGAAATTAAAATATATATAACATAAATATATAGTATATACACTATGTATAAAATATATATTTATATAAAATATGTATTATGTATAAAATAAATAATATATATATTTCTATTGATTGAGCCCACGATGTACATGAAGGAAGTCACCTTCATGCATTTTCTCTCCTCTTCACAACAATGCTGCCATATATTTGTTGTGTGTTCCATTTTGGAGTGAACAATAGAAACTACTTGGTAAGGTTGTTTATGGATTAAATGAGATAATGCCTGTAAAGTGCTTAACTCAGCAGAGCACACCGTAAAGTGTTTGATAAATGCGTGTTCTTATTGATTCCAAAGTTTAAGAAAGATTCACTATTGTTTGTATAAGCAACAGCAGATTCCAATTGAGCCATATCATAATATATTGGATTGCCCCTGGTTGCCCTTCCAGGACTAGTCTCCCACCTTCTTTTGTCCCAGGGAAGCTAAGTCCTATGGTTATGTCAAGAGGCTCCCTTGCCCTCTCATGGGCTTGGCCAGTGGGGAACACCTGCAGGAACTGGGAGAGAGGGAGGGACAAGAGTGAGGTCAGGGCACTTCTTTTCCCAGTATCTCTGTGCCAAGAGCTGAGAAGCTAACCATGTTGCTGGGCTGAAGCTCATTACTACTGTGAGGCAGGCATCTCCCCACAGCATGATCTATAGGTTGTAATAACCATTTCTTCCCTCCTGCCTTTTATCTTCCCAACCTTTCCAATTCCCTCTCCCCATTACTAACCCCAAGATACTGCCTATTCCTTGTGATTTCTCTGTACCTTTCACACATCTTTGAAAAGAATTCCTTTCTTAAACTCTCTTTATATTACCCAGTTTGAGTGTGCCATTATTCTTGCTACGACCTAACAGAAGTTCCCCCTACTTTCCCTGTTGACAGGATCCTTAGTGTCTCCACAGTTTTTTCATGTTCATAATGATGAACAGAAATATCTTATAATTATGTTTATTACATAAACCTAAACTATTTAAGAAATACATTCTAACAGTAGCTGATTTCTTAAACGATGCACATACGGTGTTTCTATACACCAACAGTGAACTGTCTAGGGAAAAAAATCAAGAAATCAATCCCATTTGTAATAGCTACAAAAATAATACCTAGGAATTCTTTTTTGAGACAAGGTCTTGCTCTGTCACCCAGACTGGAGTGCAATGGTACCATCACAACTCACTGTAGTCTCAACATCCAGGGTTCAAGTGACCCTCCCATCTCAGCCTCCTAAGTAGCTGACATTACAGGAACACTGCACCATGCCCAGCTAATTTAAAAAAAAAAAATTGTAGAAGCAGAAGTCTCACTATGTTGCCCAGACTAGTCTCAAATGCCTGGGCTCAAGTGATCATTCCACCTCAGCCTCCCACTTAGGAATAAGTTTAACCAAGGAGGTGAAAGAGCTTTACAATGAAAACTGTAAAACATTGATGAAAAACTAAAGAAAACATCTATAAAACATATATAAATACATTCATGTTCATGGATTGAAATATTGTTAAAATGTCCATACTACCCAAAGCAATCTACATGTTCAATGTAATCCCCATCAAAATACTAATGACGTACTTCACTGAAACAGAAAAATCCTAAAATGTACATGGAACAATCCTAAAATGTATATGAAATCACAAAAGACCTGAAATAGCCAAAGCAATCTGGAACAAACAGAACAAAGCTGGAGTCATTATACTACCTGACTTCAAAATATACTACAAAGCTTTGGTAACCAAATAGCATGGTACTGGCACAAAAATAGATGCATAGACTAACAGAACAGAATAGAGAACCCAGAAATAAACCTACCTACTTACAGCCAACTGATTTCTAACCAAGGTGCCAAAAACCACACATTAGAGAAAGAACTATTTAATAAATGGTGCTGGGAAAGCTGGATATTCATATGCAGAAGAATGAGAATAGACCCTATTTCTCACCATATACAAAAATCAACTCAAAATGGATTAAAGACTTAAATGTAGAACCTAAGACTATACACTATTAGAATAGTCTGGGCATTAGTCTGGGCAAAGATTTTTTTGACAAGAACTCAAAAGCACAAGCAACAAAAGCAAAAATAGACAAATGAGATTTCATCAAAATACAAAGTTTCTGCACAGCAAAGAAAACAACCAACAGAGTGAATAGAAAACCTATAGAAAGAGAGAAAATATTTGCAAACTACACATCTGATAAGGGTTAATATCAAGTATATATAAGTAATGCAAAAAGACTCAAAAGCCAAACCACAGAATCCAATTTAAAAACAGGCAAAAGGGTCGGGCGTGGTGGCTCACACCTGTAATCCCAGCACTTTGGGAGGTCGAAGCGGGTGGATCATCTGAGGTCAGGAGTTTGAGACCAGCCTGGCCAATATGGTGAAACCTGCTCTACTAAAAATACAAAAATTAGCTGGGCATGGTGATGCACATCTATAATTCCAGCTACTCGGGAAGCCGAGGCAGGAGAATTGCTTGATCCCGGGAGGTGGAGGTTGCAGTGAGCCCAAGATCGCATCACTCTACTCCAGCCTGGGTGACAGAGCCTAAGACTCCATCTCAAAAAAAAAAAAAAAAAAAAGGGCAAAATATCTGAACAGGCATCTCTCAAAAGAAGACATACAAATGACCAACAGGTATATGAAAAAATGTTCAACACCACTGATCATTAGGGAGATGCAAATTAAAATCACAATGAGATATTACCTTACCCCAGTTAGAATGGCTATCATCAAAAAGACAAAAGATAACACATGCTGGCAAGGATCTGAAGAAAGAACATATACACTGCTGATGAAACAGCAAATTAGTACAGCAACCATGGAAAACAGTGTGGCAGTTCCTCAAAAAATTAGAAAGAGAATTACCATGTGATCCAGCAATCCTATTACTTGGTATATACCTAAAAGAAAGGAAATCAGAATATCGACGAGATAGCTGCACTCCCATGTTTATTGTAGCGCTATTCACAATACCCAAGATATGGAATCAACCCAAGTGTCCATCAACAAGTGGATGGATTTTTTTTAACATGGTATATATACTCAATGGGATACATTTCAGCCATAAAAAAAGAATAAAATCCTGCCACTTGTGCCAACATGGATGAACCTGGAGAACATTAAGTGACGTGAGCCAGAAAGATAAACGCCACATGATATCACTCATATGCAGCATCTAAAAAAACGGATCTCATAGAAGTAAAAAGTAGAATAGTGGTTACCAGAAAGTGGGGAAGGTGGAAGGAAGGGAAGAAGGGAGAGGTTGGTTAACTAGCAGAGAGTCACAGTTAGATAGGAGAAGTAAGTTCTGGTGTGCTACTGCACAGAGGGTGATTACAGTTGACAATATTATATGCTATATTTCAAAATAGCTAGGAAAGAGGATTTTTAAATGTTCTCACCATAAAGAAATGATGAATGTTTGAGATGATGAAAATGCTAAATACCCTGATTTCATCATTATGCAATGTATACATGTATTGAAAATCTTGCTGCACCACATAAATATGTACAATTATGTGTCAATTGAAAAATAATCACATAAATTGATTTTAAAATATTTTTATTTCATTCTCAAATAACTATAATTACTTAATAATGGGATCTGTATACTTGTTGGGCACTATACGACTTCTTAAACCTTGCAAGCAGATTAGACACCGCAATCGTCATTGCCTGTTCTAGAGTGGTTTACATACTTTATTTTAACCACAGTAATGACTAAAAACCTGCCTTTGCAAAGACATGATGTCATCAAAAGGAACATAGCTTAAATAAAGTTGAAACTGTATTAGCATGAGTTGGTAGTTAGCATGATGTCCAGAAGATGTCAAGTTTCCCTCCAAACATTAAAAATTTTCCATGGCACCCCTCTGAGTTTGTGAGGTGCTCTCAGCACACAGTTTGGGAATCATGGACATAGCATCATTCTCGCTCTGTTGCATTCTGATATGCTTTTTTTGAGCAGGAAAGAAAGAGGAGACATTGTGGCCAGCTTGACAGGAATCGTACCTGGGACTGTGTCTTAGCAGGAGGGAAAAAAAGGTTGTGAATAGCCAGTGTAGGGTCATCTGTATCAAAGAGCTACTCCATGCCTGGCTGACCCTATCCATTGAATTTGACTTCTCATGATCCTCTTACATCTGACCTTGGCTTTCAATCCTGGTAGAAGCCCCTCCACCCTCATTTGTGGCCAATCAGGCCTCTTTTCTATCTACAGAGAAGCTGAAATGGTTGCAGCCCTGCCTTCCTCAATACGTCTCTGTCTCTCCGTGAGAAAAGCCAAGCAGCGACTTGGCTCTTGTATTCACTGTTCTGAACTTTATTTTTCTGTTGGTCTCTTATCTCCTCTGTTCAAAGCCAATGTCTATTACCACTTTGCAGCCAACATGGCCAGAGATGAAAGATTCTGTCATTATTTTCCCTGTATAACAAATCACAAAGCTGCTTATGCCATTCCATGATTGCCTCTGCTTCAAGACTCATTGTTTCTAACTATCAGAGGCACATATGAATTTCCTCTTTATGCCTTTTCTCTTCCATTCCCTGCAAACCTTAGCCATTTATTCATTTTTATCAACACAAACATCGGTAACACTTCGGAATAATCGGCTCCTCTATGATAGCTCATTTATTATTCATTGTAATAACCTTCAACTCACTTACATCAATAAAGCAGAGAGAGAACCAGCTCAGCCCTCCCACATGTGGGCCGGGTATGCACTCTCAGGGTTGCTGTAGAAAGCCTCTGTCCACAGCACCGGCAGGATGCCCAGATCCTGCCTTGCCATCATGCACTCCCAGGTGCTTTTGGAAATCACTGAAATCAAACAGGCTATCAGGAGCTCAGGGCAAACTACCAAACACACACACTCCCTATTGTTCCCACTAAAATGACCCTAAAAAGAGGGGGCTTTTGTGTCAGCCTGAGCTTGAATCCCAGCTGTACTATTCACAAGCAGGTGACTTATCCTCTTTGAGTCTTAGTTTATCCATCTCCAGAATGAGGCTATCATTACCTGCCTCCGAGGCCTGTTACACAGCGAGTAAATGAACTTTGTGGACCGTGTAATGCTGGCACATGGTAGGTGCATTAGTGTCATTAGGGACTGTGAGTCCTCCCACATGCTGTAGCTCAGCTTGCAGGCTTTGCAGTAACAGAGAGTGCCAAGAGCTTGCACACACGAACTTTCTAGTTAGACATTGGGCTTATTGGGACAGTTTCTTCACTTCCTGGGTCACTGTCATTGTACAAGTGACTTAAACCTCTCTAAGCCTCTATTAAAAAGGGGCCCATAATAACCCTCCTACGTACAGTTGTTACGAAGGTTAAATAAATGTCTTAATGCATGGAAAACATTCACACACTGCCTGGTGCATGCATTTGCTAAGTACACAGCAAATGCCTAATCAGCTGCTTTTACAATCATTGTTAATATTGCCCAAAATTTCAGACCACACCAGTCTGGGAGTAAAAATGAGTCACAATCTCACCATTCAGTCTCTCAATTTGACTATATACACTATAGTGACTGACTATATAGAGATGGACCATATAGTCAGTCTCTTGCATTGACTATATAAACTACTGAAGGAGATTTAGGTCATCAAAGTTTCCCATGTACTGGGCGATATCCCCAGGAATTACACCCAGGTATCTCAGCTACCTCCTATTTCAGTTCTGTCTCTAGCTGCAGATGGGGTCTGCTACACAGTCTTCTAAGGCTGGCAAAGCTTCACAGAGGGGTGCAATATTGTCTCTAACACAGACTTGTTTTCTTCTAAACACCTTTTAGTGTTTGTCTTAGAAGCCACATTGTGTCTGAGCCATGGGGTATGGAAGTGCTCCCCCAGGGGTAAGTCACCAGCACGGCACTTTCCATACATGGGGGAGACTCCCATACCCTCCACCACTGGACTGCAGGCCAATGCTGAGGCACCTGAGAGACCAGCCACTTGCTCCCAGCATCTCCTGGAGTTCAGGTGAACCTTCCCTTTCAGCACAGCCTGCTCATCCTCTGTTTTCTCCTGCTTGCCTGCCTCTAACTGCATTCTGCTGATTCCCTGTCAATGTGCTTATTCCCCAAAAATATGGGTATCCACGTAAGTAGCACACAAACAGGAAAAGTGAGGCACTGCAGAATGTGGAGGGGAAAGGGAACTTGAGACCAGGACTAGCGTGGATCACAGCAGAAGGAGAAATGTTGGCTCCCTTCTGAGGTCCCCTCCAACCTCTATTTCTAGCCAATCTTGGTGAGTTGGGTAGACGATGCCCCAGAAGCATCACAAGCCACTCTCATGTTGAGTTTGCTCAAACCTAGAAGGTGTTTAGAAGAAAAGAACCTGCAGCTTCCTCAGTTCCATTAGGAGATTTGAAGGAATGAGGTTATGTTAGTTATTTATTAGTGCATAACAAGTCACCCTAACATGTAGGAGCTCAAAACGACAAAAACTATCTCACAGTTTCCAAGGATCAGGACCCCAGACATGGCTAAACTGGGCCCTCTGCTTTAGGTCCTCTGATGAGACTTCAACCAAACTGTCACTCAGGGCTGTGGTCTCACTTGAAGGCTCAACTAGGAAGGATCCACTTCCAAGCTTGCTGACTCAGTTGTTGGCAGGATTCAGTTCCTCACTGGCTGTTGGCTGGAGCCTCTCCATGGAGCACAACTATGGTAACTTCCCTCAGAGCAAGTGAACAACAGAACAAAAGAAAGCCAGTACCCAAGACAAAATCCACATATTTTTAACATGCAAATGTTTTTCTTTTATCCTTTGCATGTGTAATAGATTGTAATAATACCTAATTTGCAGCATTGTGTGTGAGAAATAAACAAGCTAACTTAAGGGAAGAGTTTAGCATATTGAGGGTGATATGAATCATGGTTCGCTCACTTTCCACATCCCTAGACACAAGAGGCCTGGCTTATAAGTCCAGCTCCAGGAAAAATAGCTGAATGCTATTTTCAACCCTAAAAGATTTCTGTTTCCCTTATGGCACAGTCTTTTATGGCCTGATCCCAGAAATGACATTCCATTGCTTTCACTATATTCTATTTGTTAGAAGTGAGTCAGTAGGCCTGCCCACTCTCAAGGAGAGGTGATTACGCCTGGGCATGAATACCAGGAGGCAGCAATCCGTCAAAGCCCCTGTAGGCTACCTCCCACACAGAGGTGTATAAAGATGCAGAAAATTCGAGCTAATATGAGGCTTATCAGGTGGTTCCAGTGAAAGAAAAGCAAAATCACACAGACAGAACATCCACAGGAAGTTTTTTGTAGGGAGTAGGAGTGACCTCTCAGATATTTCAAAGTCCCAATGACATAGTTCTCCACTGCTTGATTCAATACCCACCACTCCTTGATTCAATGGCCTCAGACAAAGCTGAGTTTAACTAGCAGCCCTGCCAGTCACTAGCTGTGTGCTCTTAGACATGTTATTTGGCCTCTCCATGCCTTAATTCCCTCCCCTATAAAATGAGGCTCAAAATGAAGCCCACCTCATCGGATTGATGTTAAGATGAAACGGACAATGCTAATGAGATGGGCACAGTGCCCTGCATGGAGAGACTATTTAATGAATTGTAATTATTAACTAGCTGTCTAAGCAAGAAATTGCTCATTTTGTCTCCCGGTTACCCTCCACTACAAGAGGGCATCTTGAATGAAGGGTCTAGGTATTTTGACCTGTGGAAAAATCTCTCCTCAACCAAAAATGACCCCAGTGCCCCTGGCTCCCAAGTGAGCACCTTAGGAAACTGGCTCTTATGGGTCCCCCACCCGCCAGGAGAAAACTTTTAAAAAAGATGGGTGTATTAGTTTGCTAGGGCTGCCATTAAAAATTACCATATAATTGGTGGCTTAAACAGAAATCTATTTTCTCACAGCTCTGGATGCCAAAAGTTCATGAGCAAGGTGTCAGCAGGGTTGTTTTCTTCTAAAGCCTTTTTTCCTGGCTTGTAGATGGCTGTTGTGGTGGTTAATGTTGTATGTCAACTTGACTGGGCTAAGGAATGCCCAGATAGCTGGGAAAACATTATTTCTGCGAGTCTCTGTGAGGGTGTTTCTGGAAGAGACGAGCTTATCCATCAGTGAACTGAGTAGAAGAGATCCACCCTCACCCATGTGGGTGGGCATCATTCAACCCATTCAGGGCTTGAATAGCAAAGGTGGAGGAAGGGTGAATTCGCCTTTTCTCCTTGAAATGGAACATCCATCTTCTCCTTCCCTAAGACTTTGGAGCTCTTGGTTCTCAGGCCTTCGGGCTTGGACTGAATTTTGCCACTGGCTTTCCCAGGCCTTCAGCTTGCAGACGGCAGACTGTGGGACTTCTCAGGCTCCATAGTCATGTGCACCAATTCCTCATAATAAATCTCTTTCTATATCTGTATATATTAACATATCCTACTGGTTCTGTTTCTCTGGAGAATCCTAATATAGCCGTCTTCTCCCTGTCTTCATATGGTCTTCCTTCTGCATGCGTCTATGTCCTCATCTCCTCTTCTAAGAACATCAGTCATATTGAATTAGCGCTCACTTTAATAACCTCATTTAGCCTTAATTACCTCTTTAAAGATTCTATATCAGAGTATGTAATCACATTCTGAGGTCCTGGGGGGTAGGATTTTAACACATGAGTTTTGGGAAGACACAGTTCAGCCATAACAATGGGCCAAGCACTTAAAGGTGAGGAGTCTCTGGAGGTGACAGCCCACTCTGCACAACCTGCAAAACGTGCATGTGCCTGATTCGGTCACATGAACACTCAACATAACCTGTTCTTCCTGCACAGGGATCTCACCTCCATCCTGCCACCCAGCGAGACCCTTCCTGTCAAAACCCGTCTCATTTCTCACTTAGCTTGCACTCCCATCAGGAACAGCAGGAGAGATGCCTGAAGAGCACCAGGGAAGGATGTGAGGAAAACTGTATTCCCCTCCCTGTGTGACATCTGCCCACCGGCCTCCCTGCAGGGCCCTCTCAGGGAACAGAGAGCTCTCCAGGGAGTAACACAGGTGGGGCACAGGTGGCTTGAATAAAGGAAGAGTCTCTGAGGGTACAGGGCAGGCCCCACGACCATCACCATTCCCTGTAGGGGACAGCACAGCTGTTCCCAGTATGGCAGGGTGGGACAAGCAGGTCTCACAGAACTGGGCCTCTTAGGCTGGTGACAGTGCTCCCATTCTCCCCAGTGGGGGGCTAAGAGTTTGGACATAATTACAGCAGTGATTATAATTGTGATGACCTTTGGACAGAGCTCCGGAAAAGGATTTTATAATAAGGTGTTGATGAGGCTGAACAAAGAGTGAAGAGCTCATAGAGTGCCTTGAAGTGGGCCAGGCAGGAGAGAGAAAGAGAGCTTGCATGTGTGTGTCTGCGTGCACACACTTGTGTGTATCTGGGAGACAGCCCCAGCAGAGCTGCTTCTTGCTCAAGGACATTTCTCTTGCAAAGCAAGGCCTTCAAAGAACAGTGACAGGAGCTCACCTAAGCCATATCCTGGAGCCACATGGCAATCCCCAACAAGAAACAGGATGTACAGCCTGGTTAGATGTGCTGGGACCACCAGCCTTGCATTAGGGCCTCAGGCCAGCCAAACCAAAGGAAAATGACAACACAGATATCGTGCGTACCATGTAGCAAGCACTATTGTGCTTTAACCTACTCCAGCTCGGTTTGATTCTCGTAACAGCCTCTAATGTAGGTATAAGCCCATCTTACATACAGGAAACTGAAGGACAGAGAAGTCATGATTTGACCAAAGATATACAGCTAGTAGAAAGCTGTCCTGGGATTTGAACCCAGGCAGCGTGGCTTGAAGGTCCACAGTCTTAGTCTATATTGCCTCCCCAGACTGAGAAGCAAGACTGAGTTAGGAATCATGATACATGGAAGTCAAGAAACCAGGCGTTGGATCCTATGCTCCAAGGTGCCACCAGAGCCTGTGGCAGAATCTCAAATTGCCAGAGGGAGGCTTACAGTGTGAAGGGAGTGATACCAGATGAGTCAGAGAGAGAGCCCCAGGGAGGGCCCCCAATCCTCCCTTTTACTGCATTCCAGGCTGCTGCCTTCATCAAGTCATATCCACATACCCCACCCTGCACTGCTCTGGCCCTGGCTTAGCCAGACGTGCTGCCACTACTCTCAGCACAGACGCCAAGAGTGCCATTCACATTACAGTTTATATTCTGCTGGCCAACCTTGCTCAGAAATTAGAGGAAAGCTCTTTATGATGCACAGAGGTGGAGGTACCCCCAGGAGAGGACGCCCATGACCTTTCCATCAAAATCCATTTTGCATATTATACCACTGGGTGAAAGGCAGAGAAATCGTGGGACTTGATTTACACTCTCAAATTTTGTATCAAAATGAGCCCATTCATTCCTCTATTCATTCAGCACATTTATCGAGCACCAACCATGGGCCAAAACGCAACGGAAACCTAAAGAGCATAATTCTTGTTCTGATGCAGCTTGCCATCTATCAGGTAAGACCAGCATCAGACAATCACAGGAATAAATGCAGTAGAACTGCAGTGAAGGGCAAAGATGGAGAATTACACAGTAAAAAGAGAGCCTGGAGAAGGGAGCCTTGACATAGGGAAGTCAGGAAAGGCCTCTGTAAAGCAGCAACTCTAGGTGAAGGCCTAAGGAATGAAGGGGCCTAGGGGAGAGAGAGCTTACCAGGCAGAGGTTAAGCATGCTCAAAGCCTCTGTGGCCAGAGGAGTGTATTTGTTAGCTACTACCGTATAACAAAGCATCCCAAATGCAGTAGTTGAAAAGCATTAAGTATTGGTATTGCACACAGGTCAGTGGGGCTTGCTCAGTCTTCTTCAGCTGTGGGTCATGTAGGTGGCTCTGTTGAACTTGGCTGGGCTCTCTGACAAGGAGGAGGTCAGCTGGCTGTAAACTAGTCTAGAATAACCTGAATAACCTCAGCTGGAACAACCGGGCTCTGCTCCTTATGATCTTTCCATCTCCAGCAGGCTAGCCCAGGATTCAGCAGGCCAGGCAAGTAGCATGAGTCTCACAAGAACAGGTTAGATCTCATCTTTCTTTCAAATGTTGATGTTCTTTTCAATGTAGATTTATTGCACTGATTTTTTATTTATTTCAATTTTACTTCAAGTTTTGGGATACATGTGCTGAATGTGCAGGTTTGTTACATAGGTATATGTGTGCCATGGTGGTCTGCTGCACCTGTCAACCCGTCATCTAGGTTTTAAGCCCCAAGTGCATTAGGTATTTGTCCTAATGCTCTTTATCCCCTTGCCCCCAACCCTGACAGGCCCTAGCATGTGACGTTCCCCTCCCTGTGTCCATGTGTTCTCATTGTTCAACTTCCACTTATGAGTGAGAACATTCAATGTGGTGCATAAACACCATGGAATACTATGCAGCCATAAAAAATAATGAGTTAATGTCCTTTGCAGGGACATGGACGAAGCTTCAAACAATCATCCTCAACAAACACAGGATTTTATTTCTTTTAATATTCAAATATTGTCTTGAGTTTTTGAATGTCCCCTTAAATTTCACTTTTGAGGCAAACTCACTCATTCCACCCTAGTCTCAGCCCTGAACCAGGGGCAGTGCCCAGTTCCTACAAAGAGGAAGGCAATTATCTCTACCCAAATAGACCTAGGAACTTTCTAGGGGGAGCAAAGCCTGAGGGCACTCCCAAGAAGTCAATAGGAAATGAACAGAACAAGGCAGGGCTCAGCATATCAGGCAAAGGGAACAGCATGTGCAAAGACTCAGAGATATGAAACAGCTGACTCCTAAGCTGTGGGGTAAAAAGGAACTGAGGGGTTGATTTTGGAAAGGGAGGTAGAGGCCAACTACCCAGGGCCTCAAGTGCCAGACTGGGCAGCTCAGACTCTGCCCTGTGGGTGACTGGGAATTTGGAGGCTTTGAAGCAGGGAACAGAGATCACCATCAAATTCAATGTATTTAACAAACAGTGATTCCATAATTACTGTGTTCCAAGTTGTGATTTAATCATTATGTGCCAGGTTGTCTATGGCAACAAGCCTACGAGGTAGGCCTATCTGGCAGATGAGGAAACTGAGGCACAGAGAGTATGAGTGACTTGCCCAAGTTCCCATAAGTAAGAAGAGCCAGATCTAGGATTTAAACCAGACAGCCTATCTCTGGAGTTCCCATTCCTAACCACTACACTTGGCTACTTCCCTACCCACTCAAATTTTAGAGCAGATGCTTGGCCAAAGTACTGATGAGCCAGAAGTCAGAAATCTGGGGGGTTGGAAGTGTGCACAGGGAACGCAGCAGGAGACTGGTTGAAGAGGCTTTTCTGAGTTGTGGAGGGAGATGTAGGGGGCATGAACTGGGCAGGGACATCAGTGCAAGAACTGTAGGTATGGAATGCATCAACCCCACAGGCAAGGGAGAAGCCAAGGGGGTAGCTCAGAGACGGAGGGAGGCTGGGAGCCAGCCTTAGGAGAATGGGGCTTGATGCAGTCAGGGGAGGATGGTTAGTACTGGAAGAAAGATGGCAGCAAAGGGGGTTGCAGAGCACAAAGCAAAAGGATATTTTGCAAAGGACGGGAGATGCCACGGAAATGAGGATATCATTGATGCTGCCTTCCCGTGACCACGGAAAGCATGGTACATGGGACAAAGAGCACCCGCAATGGAAGCAGGCAGTAAGAACTGCAGCACCCTGGGAAGAGCGACAACTGTGAAGAGCAGGAGGATGGAACATACTGCAGAGCCTAGAAGGTTTGCATGCAGTGGAAAGGCAGGAGGAAGAGCCAGTGGTGGGGCATGATGCTTCATAGGAGGGGGAAGGGGAAATGCAAATGCCCATGATCCTCACACTCAACCAGACTGCCCATGTGCTGACTCCATGCCAGGCAGGGCTATGGGTACAGAGGACAACAAGTAGAAGGTCCATTGAAGCGTTTCTAGACAACACTGCCCATTGCATAGATGGGGACTTCCGCTCACCTCTGTATGCCAAAGGATGCTTATTGCAAAGGCTTCTATCTGGCTGCAGGAGAGTCGATGCTTTCAGAAATAGCCCGCAACCAAGGATGGCCTGGAAGTGGGTGAATGAATTCCCAGGTTCCTCACCGCTCGGGTGGGATAATTCTGAGGTGTATATCCCCCAAGTTCCTTGGCAGAATTGTGCTCTGGCTGCTCTGAGCAACCTGCTTGGTAGCACACACTTTATTGCCTTCCGTCCTTTTTCTGTCTTACTCTTTTTTTCTTACTAGGGCTTCCTCTTATCACCTCCCAAATAAACTACTTGCATTTTATGCCTTGTCCCTGGGTCTGCTTCTGGAGGATCTAACTAAGGCAGGGAAACTGAGATCCAGAGAGGGAAATAAATTTGCCCTTGGTCACAGAGTTTCTCGGTGCAGAGCAGTGCTCAAGCCAAGTATCCCAACTCCAAATTCAGCAAAGGGCAGAAATTCAAAGTAGAAAATATATAACCACAAAGATCTGATCTCACTCAGCTGCAGAGATTTTATTATTATTATCCAATCTCTGCCTTTCCTGTAAGAGGCTTAGGTCTCTATCCGCCTTGTCATTCACTGCAGTACCTCCCAGTGTGAGGAGTAAACTTCCTTGCCCCATTGAAAGAAGGCTTGGCCACGTGACCAGCTTTGATCAATGAAACATGAACAGAGGTGATATATGCCAATTCTGAGCAGAAGCCTTAACAGCCATGCCAGTTCCGCCAGTTTTCTTGCTTTTGTTTTCTTCTGCCACGAGTAGTATGTCCCAGACAGAGGCTACTCTTTCAGCCTGTTTCCTGTAATAAAGACAGGTAAATAAGGCAGGGCATAGTGGCTTACGACTGTAATCCCTGCACTTTGGGAGGCCAAGGTGGGTGAATCACAAGGTCAGGAGTTCGAGACCAGCCTGGCCAACATGGTGAAACCCCATCTCTACTAAAAATACAAAAATCAGCTGAGTGTAAGTGGCAGGTGCCTGTAGTCCCAGCTACTTGGGAGGCTGAGGCAGGAGAATCCCTTGAACCTGGGAGATGGAGGTTGCAGTGAGGTGAGAATGTGCCACTGCCCTCCAGCCAGGCAAAAGAGTGAGAGTCCGTTTCAAAAAAAAAAAACAAGGTAAAGTAGAGCAGCGGATCCATAAGTGGCATAAAATAGGAGCAAAACACTCTTGTGATTTTTACTGAGACTGGTGGACTATTTGTTATCACCACATATTGGCTATATTACCTAAAATAAGTAGCTAAACCTCTGTGAGCCTTCATTTCATCCCCTATAAAAATAAGACTAATAATAATAGTATCCACTTAATGGAATTTTGGGGGGAGTTACACAAGATTTAGCATGGGGGTGTGGTGGCTCACGCCTGTAATCCCAGCATTTCAGGAGGCCAAGGTGGGCAGATTACCTGAGGTCAGGAGTTCAAGTCCAGCCTGGTCAATATGGCAAAACCCCATCTCTACTAAAAATACAAAAATTAGTCAGGTGTGGTGGCGGGCACCTGTAGTCCCAGCTACCCAGGAGGTGGCTGTTGCAGAAAGACAAGATCGCACCACCGCACTCTAGTCTGGGCAGCAGATCAAGACTCTATCTCAAAAAAAAAAAAAAAAAAAAAGAGCACACTGCCTGGCACAGAGTAAACACCCAATAAATATTAGTTGTTAAGGTTATTATGTTCTTCTCTGCCCCTCTAAGAGATTTCTTCAGAAAGCAAGTTCCACAGAGAAAATATTTAGCTCCTACAGGGCTCACCCCTGGCTTGTTTGTTAAAGGTACTTACATTCTCTTCCTCATGATCCTGCTCAGAAGTGTTTTGCCCCCATCACAATGTCACAAGAAGCACCAAGCAGGCCTGAGTCCCAGCAGGCCTGCGTGCGGGAAACCCATAGCAGTTAATGAATCCCCATGGAGAGGTCCGGATTATCCCTGGTTTAATACCCTGAGATGGCAGGGAGTCATTTATCCATGAGCTATGGCCTCTCCCTGTTGCCTGTGCATTACGAGTTATTTATGAGGCAATTTGCACAGTTTCACACAGGCTGGCCATTATGCTGCTGTCTGCTAACCACTAGGAGGGTTGCTGAACCCAGAGACAAAATGGTCCTCCCCCTGCCTCAGCATTGCCAGTGACAATGAGCCAGCGATTCCTCCTAGTGCAGCATGTTTGCTCATTGGGGAAGAGAAAAGGGACGAAAATCCAATAAAGTGAAATCCTGCCACATTTGCAGCTAGCAAGTCTGAATGCACCTGCGGGTTTGTCGTGAAAGGCCAAACTCCAGAAAGTAAAAAAAAAAAAGCTGCTGGGAAAACCACCGCTTGCAGAGAGGGGTTATTTTAACATGTACTCTGAAAGGAGAGCAGGCAGGCTGTCATGGCAGGGAGATTACCTTGGACTACTATGATGAGAAAATGTCAAAATCCGGTGACATGCTTTGCACATGGCTTGACACACAGAAAATTCTCAGTAAAAGTTACCTGCTGTTATCATGATTATGATCCCGCCTCCCAGCTGGTTCCCACCATCTTGGATGTCATGCTCTAATTCCCTGGTCAGTTTGCCACTACTACCCGTGCAGCCCAGGGTACAGAAGCTTTTGATTTCAGCTACATGGGCTTCATCAACTGTACAGAAGATCTTCCTACAAATAAGCTAATATCTGAAAGACAACTCAAAATCCACATTCATATTTGTCCAAATACACAATGCTCTCTACTGGTCACAATCTACATCACATAACTCTTAGACAAAACCTTGGGTTGTTATTTCTTGTCTGCTTTTCCCCCATAACATCTTCCAGGTCTGAATGTTTTCCCATTCAATTTCAGTAGAATAAACAGACTAGTTATGAATAACAGCTAAAGTTTACGGAGCGCTTGCCTTGTGTCAGGTACCCTGTAAGCATCTTACATGCCTTCTCTTTTTTGTTGTTGTTTTTTTAAATGGAGTCTCGCTCTGTCACCAGACTGGGGTGCAGTGGTGCAATCTCGGCTCACTGCAACCTCTACCTCCCAGGTTCAAGAGATTCTTCTGCTCCAGCCTCCTGAGAAGCTGGGACTACAGGTGCGTGCCATCACACCCAGCTAATACCTTATCTCTTTTCACCTTCACAGCCACCTGGTAAAGTCTGGACTATCATATTTCTATTCAACAGGTAAGACTAAAGGGGTTAAGTAACCGGCCCAAGGTCACATAGAAAATAGGAAGGAACATCTGAGGTTTGAATCCAGGTAGTCTGATTTCAGGGAAGGAGTTTGTAACAGTTCTTGAAGGGGCCCCACCCATGTCTCCTTGAGCCTCACCATTTCAGGGCACGCCAACCAACTTCCATCTGTGTGGGCTGCCAGCAAAGCCAACTAAAAATGCCACACCTCAACCCATGGCTGATGAAAGTGGGTTTCTACTCCAGCTCCCTCACTCCTTGAGGGGGATAACTCTGCAGTTCTGTTCTGGCTCAGAGTTCTCCAGTAGAATTAATCTTCTTTTGCCCAAGGTGGTCATCTGCCTGAGAACACATCCTGCATAGACATCCTTGTATTAGTTCATTCTCACCTGCTATGAAGAAGTTCTTGAGACTAGGTAATTTAAAAAGGAAAGAGATTTAATTGGCTCATAGTTCAGTATGGCTGGAGGCAGAGGGCCTCAGGACACTTACAGTCATGGTGAAAGGTGAAAGGGAAGCAAGGCACCTTCTCCACAAGCCGGCAGGAAGGAGAATGAAAGCGGAAGGAACTACCAAACACTTATAAAACCATCAGATCTCATAAGAACTTACTATCACCGGAACAGCATGGGAGAAAGTGCCCCACTGACTCAATTACCGCCGCCTGGTCTCTCCCTGACACATGAGGATTATGGGGATTATAATTCACGATGAGATTTGAGTGGGGACACAAGCCTAACCAGAATCACATCCCTTCCCTGTCTCACCTCCCAGCATTTCCCACTGTGTTTTCTGGAATCCAGCCCCAAAAAGGAAACTTTCTTCCCTGTCTCTGTTTCCAAGTCTGCATCAAGGGAAACACAAACTAAGAAGATGATTTTCCCTCAAATCGATTCAATTTATTTTCTTTTTCCTGGAACCAAAACTTTTTATTCATTGAAGCTATTAAACTCCTGAGCAGTTTTCAGGATTCTATTCATTCCATGTGCAACTGTCCACAAAGGTCAGGGGCAGCTGGTAGGAGAGGTGGCTTTGTCTGACCTGTGTAGGCAGAGTGACAGTTCTATTTCTTCCTGCAGGACAAAAACAACTAGGGCCACAACTAGAAAAGGTTTCGAGCACACTGTCTGTTTCGCTTGTGGCTCAAATGCATTCAAATGGACCCAAACTACAAATGATTCCCATAATTATGACTCCCAAGTGTTCACTTTTCTGAGGCAGATAATCTTTGTTTTACTGACAACAACAAGATGATGGGTTTGCTGACAATCCTAGTTGCTAGATAATGCAAGGGAAATTGAAGAGGATAGAATAGAATCTGATTAAATTGAAGGAGGAGAAGCTGAGAGAAAGCAATACTCACTACCTTCAGTGAAAACCAGCCCCGAACACCACAAGTTTTCCCAGGAAAAGAAAAACCCTCCCCCTCAGCAGGAACACAGTGCCCTTCCTCTCGCATGCCTGTGCTGAATCCAACCATCACAGGCAGCCAAGCCCCAGGGAGGTTGCTTCACTTTTCTGAGCCTCCCTTTCCTTATCCGAGAAACGGGAGTAATAGCACCTACCTAATTCATCCAATGACTTCTTATTGAATGTCTCCTATGTACTCAGCACAGGAATTAAAGGAGATAATGTATGTAAACAACCTGGCACATAATAAGCATTCAGTAACCATTTTTTAACTTTTATTTCAGGATCGGGGTACACATGCAGGTTTGTAATACAGGTAAAATGTGTACCACGAGGGTTTGATATACAGATTATTTTGACTCAAATCTTTAAGTAAAATCATTTATCACTGTTCTTTTATTTGATCCTCAAAACAAAACTATTGTTGTGGCTGCTTTTCTCTCCCTTTTATGGATGAATGAACCAAGACTAAGAGAAATCAAGTCTATCGATGATTGACCAGTGTTACACAGTCAGAATTTGTACCCAGAGCTTTTGATTTTTAAGACCAAGTATCTTCCCACCCTTCTGTGTTTGGGGCTCCCTGGACTATAAAAGGAGCACTCCCTGAGAGAATAGAGCACGGAGCAGGGGTCAGCAAACATTTTCCGCAAAGGTCCAGACAGCCAATACTTTAGGTTTTGTGGCCATGCGGTGTCTGTTCCAACTACTCGACTCTGCCAGGGTGGCCCAAATGTAGCCATAATGTAATGTAAACAGGTAAGCATGATTATGTTCTAATAAAACTTTATTTACAAAAACAGGCAGTGGGCAAGATTTCACCTGTAGTTTGCCAATCTCTGGTACGGACGGGAAAAAAAAAAAAAGCCTGAGCTTTGGAGCCAGCCAATCCGAGATTCAAATTCCAGCTCAGACAAGACTAAATGTTGTTCTGAGGCCATCTAAGTTTTCTAAGACTTGGTTTCCTCTCTGGTCAAATAGGAATGGTAATATTTACTTTGCAGGGTCTGTCAGGGGTTCAGGGTAGGGGCTGGTGCCCAAGCCCTACCATTCGCTCTTTATCCCCTCCTGGATTGCTGCCAAGGAACTGTCACCCAGTGGTCCAAAGACAGATAAGAAACAGAGCCCCAGCTTCAGGCGCACATGAAGCATTCAAATACAAACTTCTCTAGATAAAGGGCAACTAGAGGTCACAAAGGAGTCCCCAGGTTTGAGTGAGGCCTCCTACCTCCTGCCCCAAAACCTAAATCTTGGGTTTTGCATGCTCACCTATGGAAAGAAATCTATGCGACCAGGTCTTCCAAGCAAACCCTGAGTCCACAGACCCTACCAGCTATATAGCAAGAACAGCCAGTCTCCACTTCCCAGGAGCAGGCAGAGCAGGGACACTGCTCACTGACATGCAGAGGCCTTGCTTACTAGCAAGAGGTGGCCCAGTGAACATTAAGCTGTAACCAATTGTGTTAGCAACCAGTGAGGGGGCTGCAGGGGAGTCTGGAAGCCCCTTCTGGGCTAAGGGGGCAGTGTGGGGCAGAAAGGAAGCAGCCTTGCCCCAGGAGGTTGTTGTGAGGACCACCAGGGTACCTGGTACCCTTGAGGTGAGTCCTCTGGAAGTAGAACCTGGGTCAGGGATCCAGATACATGTGATATATCAAGGGAACATTCTCAGAAGAAATCTGTAAGGGAGGGAAGGAAGTAGAAGAGGGAAGGAAGAGTCTAGTAAGGATGGGGTTTGGGGTAAAACCTAGGCTTGGCCTGATCCATTGGGAACTCTGAAGCATAAATCACACCGTGGTGTTGACCTGCCTTCAGACAAGGAGCTGACATTTTGTACACCCGTATCAGTCACTGACACACCAGGGAGGTGGACGGGCCAACCTCCCAGTATTGCCAGATGATGTACCTTTAATCATTCAGGGTCAATTCTTAGGTAAGTTCTTAGGTAGAAACCATTAGCTCTAGCACTCCCATTAGATATAGCAATCTCAGTAGCTGAGGGATGATGGGCACACCCCCCAGGAAAGGAGCTCTGGGCAGGGTACCGACAGCAGTAACCCCAAAAGGCATGACTGGGTTTCTCATTAGCACCACTGTTCCCAATAACAGAGCCTCCCAAGCGTAGTGAGCATTCCTGAGGCTTTAGACCTATACTCCTGAGGGTCTGCTTAATGCACTGGAGTCTTTCCCAAATCAGTCACCATTTAAAGGGGTAAAACATCCTTCAGAATCTCAAAACAGATAAAGCTGACTGTAAGACTCCTCTGCTAATCCCCCTAAAGTCCCCTCTCCTATTGCAGAAGGACTCCTCTACCTCTGCCCAATTTCCCTGTTCAGAGAACTGATGGTCTCTTCCAGGCCCCACCCTCTGAAAAATCTGCTCTCCAAGATGGTTTTGTTCATTTGTCTCCACTCAAAGCTCTGATTTTCTCTCAGTATACTCCATTCACCCTGCTTCCCTTTCTTCAGCCTCCTCCTATCACAAAAACCACTCTCTTTCTTCCCATCCATAACTAAAGTCTCATTTTATTCCAACCCAAAGGGGAGACACCAGGGACCTTTTACAGACAGGGGTGCTCACAGAACGGGTGCTCTCTTCTCTTCCTCCCCATCTTCCTGCAACAAGGTTCTCCAGGGAATGACAATGAAATGGCCTTTGCCATAAACAGAAGAGATTTCTCAGGTATGGTCTTATCTTCACCCATGCATCACTGGCTGTCAGTCTGATAAGAATTTGAAGAAGGAAGAGCAGAGTCTGAGTATTCACATATGGAAACTCATCTCATCCCACCCTTACCCCAAACTCTCATGTCCCCCATCAAGAAGATCTAATGGACACTGTTTCATCAACCTGAGGACGTGTTGTCAGATTCACCAGGAGCTGGAGAGGATACATTTTGCAACCAGGGGAAGAAAATAAAGAAAGAAACAAGAAAACAAAGAAAGCTTGCCTTGCATCTGAGAAATATGAGTATTTATGCACATGCTAATGAAATCGGCTCAGTCATCGTATGCAGAGTGAAAGCGGTTGGTGTTCTAGACATTGACACTAAACAAAAGCTGCTTTCAAAACACATTGCAGGCTGGGTGTAGACTGGCTCACCCCTGTAATCCCAGTACTTTGGGAGGCTAAGGCAAGTGGATCACTTGAAGTCCAGAGTTCAAGACCAGCCTGGCCAACATGGTGAAACCCTGTCTCTACCAAAAATACAAAAATCAACCAGGCATGGTGGTGCATGTCTGTAATCCAGCTACTTGGGAGGCTGAGGCACAAGAATCGCTTGAATCCAGGAGGCAGAAGTTGCAGTGAGCTAAGATCACACCACTGCACTCCAGCCTGGGCGGCAGAGCGAGACTCTGTCTCAAAAAAATAAAAATAAAAACCACAATGCATTATGCAGGCTCCTGATAAAACCAAATAATCATTTCTGGTTGTTTTATATTCAAATTAACTCTACAAATATTCAGCCAGCACCTGCTGTGTGCCCAGCATTGGGCAACAGTCTAGAATACAAAGATGGGTAAGAAGGAGGTCACAGACTGCTAAGAGAAATCAGTGCATAAAAAGCAAACAGACTACGACACAGCTCATGCTGTCATCAGGGCAGAAAGACAACAGGTAGAAGGGAGTTGCTGCCGTGGCCTGAGGAGTTCATCTCCTCAGGGGCTGCTGACGGGGGAGCTGGGTCTATAAAGAGAAGGAGTTCACAGGAGGAGAACATTTCTTCAATAGCATGAAGGCAGGAAAGAGCATGGTTTAGAAGGGCAAGTATTTGATGGAGATGAAATATCACCAGTGTGGGAAGAGGGGAAGATTATTTTCATCATCCTTGTATTTGTAAATGCCTGATATGAGCAGGGCTTTCATCTGTCTCGCACTTCGTTGTATCTCCAGCACTTAGAGCAGGGCCGACAGAACGTCCTCAATAAATATTTATTTTTAAAAGTGAACAGATGAATAAATCAATGAATAGGGCATTTGCAACCTGGGTTTGTGGAGCACTTCAAACCAGTACACACCTTTTATATTATGGCTTTATTAGTTAGAATAACACTAACTATTATACAAATAAACCCAGTATTTGAAATATCTTCACATAGTAGAAATTTACCTCTCACTCACTTAAAAGTCCAATGCAAGTATCCATGGCTGGCAGCTGGTTTTCCTCCCCATGTCGATTTAAGGACCCGAGGTCCTTCTTGTAGCTGTACCCTCCCCCGGGGACCTCAGTGTCCTTTGTTTCCAGCCAGCAGAGGCAGAAAGAAAACATAGGAAGCCCCACCAGTTTCTTAAAAGCCTCAGCTCAGAGGCATCACTGCCATTCACATCCCATTGGGGAGAACTGGTCAAGAGGCCTCATTTAAATAGAAGTGCAGGTGGAATGTAGAATTTCTGACTACACGGGCACCTCTCAGTGACAACCCCAACACCATACCACAGAAAGCAGAGTTTGTGGTGGACATAGTGCTGTCTCAGTCACAATAGCCCTGGCCTCAGACAGGTTAAACCATTTAGCCAACAACATATCACTCACTAGTGGTGTAATCATCCCTTCGGTTTAAGAAGTGACCAATCCCAGCACTTTGGGAGGCCGAGGCGGGTGGATCACGAGGTCAAGAGATCGAGACCATCCTGGTCAACATGGTGAAACCCCGTCTCTATTAAAAATACAAAAAATTAGCTGGGCATGGTGGCGCGTGCCTGTAATCCCAGCTACTCAGGAGGCTGAGGCAGGAGAATTGCCTGAACCCAGGAGGTGGAGGTTGTGGTGAGCCGAGATCGCGCCATTGCACTCCAGCCTGGGTAACAAGAGCGAAACTCCGTCTCAAAAAAGAAAAAAAAAAAAAAAAAAAAAAAAAGAAGTGACCAAGTTCCTTCCTTCCCCTGCCCTCCCTTATGCTAATTTTCCAAGCACTAAAGTTAGAAGGTGACATTTCCTGACCTTGTTCAAAATGCTGAAGAACTTTCCTATCAGAATCCTACAGCTTTATAAAGAGATTTGTTTATTCTGTTCTTAGAGAAAACACAAGAAAAACCAAGTTTGTTTTGTTTTGTTGAGACAGAGTTTTGCTCTGCCACCCAGGCTGGAGTACAGTGGCGTGATTTCGGCTCACTGCAACCTCTGCCTCCCAGGTTCAAGCAATTCTTCTGCCTCAGCCTCCCAAGTAGCCAGGATTACAGGCATGGGCTACCATACTTGACTAATTTTTGTATTTTTAGTAGAGACGGGGTTTCACCACGTTGGCAAAGCTGGTCTCAAACTCCTGACCTTAAGTGATCCACCCACCTTGACCTCCCAAAGTGCTGAGATTACAGGCTTGAGCCACTGCACCCAGCCAAGCCAAGTTTTTTAACTGAAGGACCAAGAGAAAAATGTGCTAGAATTTTCCCAGGAATAGAGGGCACCAATCAGAGCAGAAGACATAAAGCCAGAAGAGAAAAGGTTTGGGGTTTGGGAAAAGCAATACAACCCAGGAGCACCTGACAAGTTTGTTTCCATCCACAGCAACCCCTCCACCACCACCACCACCATAACAACAACAGCTAACATTGATTTAGCACCTACTGTAAACTAGGCATGTAGCCAAGTGCTTTAGAATCATTCTCTCATTTAATCTTCAGAAAATCCAGTATGGAATAGCTACTGCCATTCTTATGTTTGATATAAAGAAATTCAGGCTCAGAGATGCTAAGCAACTAGCCAGGTGACCCAGCCAGTCAATGCAATGGTGGGATTTGAGAAGTCTGGAGCCAGAGCCCAATCTTTTCACCTTCTGCTGTCTTTATAATTAGAATTGGTCATCGCCACACCAGTGAATTCACAGGTTCTACAGGACCTCAGCTGTCAAACTCCCAAAAGTAGGGCCCGTGGGCCAGGTTGGAAGGTAGACAATCTAAAAGGTGTGGTCAGCAAAGGCTGTCACCTTTAGTGATGACCTAAAATCTTGTTTCCAGAAGGCCTATACCTGGGAAGGTAGAACGATGTTGATTTAGAAGCTGGCATGCCCTCTTATCTTACCAGGAGATAAGGGCATCTTAAAGCCTCACAGTCAGTGCCTTCTGGATCACAGCAGGGTTTGGCCCACTTGCCCTGATGTGCCTGTTTCGCCTCCAACACATGAACATTTTTTTCCCTTGGCCTTCTTGCAACAAACTGTGCTATACTTCTAAGCCAAACAGTGTGACATACATTCAAATTACAGTCTTCACTTATGATGATTCAGGCCTCTTAAGTAACCAATCATTGTGACATTGAATGAGCTTAATTATCAGGGCACTTCAGTGCATAAATAATCATGAACACCCTGTTAGCCAGGCTGAAAGCTCTAACTGAATCCAGCAGTCTGGTCTCATCTGGTTTAAAAAAAAAAAAAAAAAAAAAGTCTCTGGAATTTGGTACTGATGCTTTATCCGGCATTGCCAGGGTGACGGGAAGGGTCTGCCCAGCGGAGCTGCAAACCCCTCAGGCTGACTCTTTTTATGAGGACCCAAGTCTCTTCTCTTCAACAGGCAACTTGACTAAAGAGCAGAAAATATGGATAATTTTTAAAATAACTTATTCAATGTAAGCATTTCTTTTCAAAGTGCTTTTGAACATACCATCTCATTTAATCCACTCCATGATTGTAGAGGTTTCAGCCTCCTACACAGTGCTTGGAGCTTAATCAATAATAATTGAATGAATGGCAATCTAGAGATGAGAAATCTAGAGTTCAGAAGTTACATGGCTACCGAGTCTCACGTTCTTCCAGCTCTACCATCTGACCAGGGTGCCAGGGCAGACCTGAGGACCACCCAGGAACTACAGCAGCAATGTATGGTCAAAAGTCCAGGCACTCAGGTCCTTATACCTCCGAAAGCATCCTCTCAATTTTCTCTTTGACAACAACCTCCTCCTCTAGGTTCCAAAGGTAAGAGTCTCTCTAGCTATCTGCCCCTTCTGTACCATCTAACCTAGCATTTCTTGATCTTTTTTGTCCAAGTACTACTTTGGTAACCTGTTGAAGCCTATGAATTGCTTCTTAGAATACTGTTTTTAAATGCTCAAAATAAAAAAACAAGGGGTGACAAAGGAAACCAAAGGTATTAAAATACACTCATCAAAATGTTTTTAAAATGTGCTATAAGAATATATGGGCTTCCTTATTAATGCATTAAACAAGATATACCAGAGGGCCTAATAACATCCATAATTTCAAAGTAGTGATGAGTATGAATGATGTTCGATATATCTGCAATAACTCTAATGTTAAATTAAAACATCTGTGATTTTTTTTTTTACTGGTAACAAAGTCACAGACACTGTTATACTACTGTAATTTGGTGCCTACATTCAGTAACTGAAAGAAATGGTAAATTTCAATTAGATTTTAGAGACAAATAGAAATATAATATTTACCCTACTGAGTTCACAAACTCCCAAAATTCTATCAAAGACCTTTCAGTGGACCCCAAGTTAAGAACCCCTGCTCTGATCCTGAATTCACCAGTACCCATCCCCTCTGGTCTCAGGGAAGGATGGAAGAAAGAGCTGTCTACATCAGCATCATTAACCAGGCTGCCCCATAGCTATCTTCAAACAGGGTCCTTGAGCCTCAGCATTGCAGAAACCCACCTCCACTTGTTCTCCTCTAGGCTGTCTCCTAGGGCCTTGGCTTCCTGCCTCATGTTAGTCTTCCTTTTGTCATTTCCCTTTTTACCAGCTTTTCTCTTTAGTTGTACACAAGTCACACCCTACTATTTTTAGCCTTCGACTCACATCATCCCCCATTACAACATCTTCACTTGGAGACTCACAGTGCCTATCACACTTTCGACAATCACAAAAATTAACTCAAGCTGGATTAAAGACTTAAACTAAAACCTAAAACCATAAAAATCCTAGAAGACAACCTAGGCAATACCATTCAGGACAGAGGCATGGGCAAGGACTTCATGATTAAAACACCAAAAGCAATGGCAACAAAAGCCAACATGAACTAATAGGATCTAATTAAGCTAAAGAGCTTCTGCACAGCAAAAGAAACTATCATCAGAGTGAACAGGCACCCTACAGAATTGGAGAAAATTTTTGCTGTCTATCCATCTGACAAAGGTCTAATACCCAGAATCTACAAGGAACTTAAACAAATTTACAAGAAAAAAACAACCCCATCAAAAAGTGGGTAAAGGATATGAACAGACACTTCTCAAAAGACGACATTTATCCAGCCAACAAACACATGAAAAAAACTTCATCATCACTGGTCATTAGAGAAATGCAAATTAAAACCACAATGAGATACCACCTCATGCCAGTTAGAATGGTGATCATTAAAAAGTCAGGAAAAAACAGATGCTGGAGAGAATGTAGAGAAAGAGGAACACTTTTACACTGTTGGGAGTATAAATTAGTTCAACCATTGTGGAAGACAGTGTGGCAATTCCTCAAGAATCTAGAACCAGAAATACCATTGGACCCAGCAATCCCATTACTGGGTATATACCCAAAGGATTATAAATCATTCTACTATAAAGACACGTGCACACATATGTTTATTGCAGCACTTTACAATAGCAAAGACTTGGAACCTACCCAAATGCCCATGATAGAATGGATAAAGAAAATATGGCACATATACACCATGGAACACTATGCAACCATAAAAAAGAATGAGTTCATGTCCTTTGCAGGGACATGGATGAAACTGGAAACCATCATTCTCAGCAAACTGACACAGGAACAGAAAACCAAACACCATGTGTTCTCACTCATAAGTGGGAGTTGAACAATGAGAACACATGGACACAGGGAGGGGAACATCACATACTGGGCCTGTCAGGGTGTTGGGGGCACAGGGAGGGAGAACATTAGGACAAATACCTAATGCATGTGGGGCTTAAAACCTAGATAATGGGTTGATGGGTGCAGCAAACCACCAAGGCACATGTATGCCTATGTAACAAACCTGTAAGTTCTGCACATGTATCCTAGAACTTAAAGTATAGTAATAAAAAAAAAAAGTATGTGTTCAGGTCTCAACTTAGGGAAACTTCAAAATGAAAGGAAGCCAGTAGGAAGTGTGCTGGAGAATTAATTATTAAATAATTGATAGGCCAAGTGTATGCAAAAGAGGAAATAAAGAAGTCTCCAGCCCCTGAAGACACTGGGAAGCAGAAAAGTACACACAGCTTATACACGTCTACTAGTCAATGTCGGTACATAAACGTAACCACGCACCAAGAAGAAAAAGCCTAGGATGAAAACAAGCAAGAAAAACTTCTCGAATGTTCTCCCTACTCTCACTGTTGCCAAGGGGGCTGAGCCCACCTACAGTGGGGTGTGGAAAAAAGTGTTAACACAACCAAGTAATCCTAACTGGAGTGGACAGAAGGAATAATCAAAGATAATAGAATTTAATTAATTTGAAAATAGAACTCAACTAGTTATTTTTCAAAAGCTCCAAGAGTTTTTATTTCCAAAAATATTAAAAACTAAATAGATAAACCAATATAGGCTCAGGCTGAGCAAAGTCTACCCTGGCATATATGAAAAAGTATTAGTGGCATTCAGGGCAAGGTGTGATGAGAGAGAATTCTGGAAAAGCAGACAGGTATCAGACCAAGGAGAGTCTTGTGTATCCCACTAAAGAATGTAGACCCTATCCACGGGACAACTGGGACTGCTTTACTGCTTTGCACCTTTTTTTTTTTTTTTGAGACGGAGTTTCGCTCTTCTTACCCAGGCTGGAGTGCAATGGTGCGATCTCGGCTCACCGCAACCTCCGCCTCCTGGGTTCAAGCAATTCTCTGCCTCAGCCTCCCGAGTAGCTGGGACTACAGGCGTGCGCCACCATGCCCAGCTAATTTTTGTATTTTTAGTAGAGACAGGGTTTCACCTTGTTGACCAGGATGGTGTTGATCTCTTGACCTCGTGATCCACCCGCCTTGGCCTCTCAAAGTGCTGGGATTATAGGCGTGAGCCACCGCGCCTGGCCTTTTTTTTTTTTTTTTTTTTTTTTTTTTTAGGAAACAGGGTCTCACTCTGTTGTCCAGTCTGAAGTGCAGTGGCACAATAGTAGTTCACTATAATCTCAAACTTTTGGGCTCAAGCAATCTTCCTGTCTCAGCCTCCTGAGTAGCCAGGACTACAGGTACGTCCACTACACCCAGTTACATTTTTCTATTTTTTGTAGAGACAGAGTGTGACTATGTTGCCCAGGCTGGTCTCAAACACCTGGCCTCCAGCAATCCTCCCACCTTAGCCTCCCAAAGTGCTGGTATTACAGGCATGAGCCTAGGCTAATTTTCACCTTTTAAGCAGAGGAGTAGCATGATTACTTTTTACTCTTGGAGCAATTGCAGTGAAAAGTAGGATGGAGGAGGGAACTTTGAGGCAGAGAGAATAGATAAGAGACTATAGCAATTCTCTAAATGGGGACTAGGGAGGAGCAGCATGGACATTGGCAATGAATAAAGAATATGGTTCTTAGAGAAACTAAGAAACAGGGAAGTATAAGATGACGCTCAGTTTCATTGTTAATGTTTTCTTATGTATAAAATGAGAATAATTTTCAAAATAGTTATAGTAAAGATTATAAAAGTGGGTTTGTTTAAAGTTATACCCTATCTTTGTTTAAGCAAAGGTTTACCGCAGCTTCGATTATAGTAATGGATGTTGTCTTAATCCGTTTGTGCTGCTGTAACAGAACACCTGAGGCTAGGTAATTTATAAAGAAGAGAAATGGCTTTCTCACAGTCCTGGAGGTTTGGAAGTCCAAGATCAAGACACCAGCATCTGGTGTCTGGTGAGGGCCTTCTTGCTGTGTCCTCATATAGCAGAAGGTAGAAGGACAAAAAGGAGATAAATGCTGTGTCCACACATGGCAAAAAAAAGCACAAGAGAACAAACTCACTCCTACAAGCTCTTTTCATAGCAGCATTAATTCATTCATGAGGCAGAAGCCTCATGACCTAAACACCCCTCCATGAGGCTCCAGCTCCCAACACTGTTGCACTGAAGATTAAGTTTCCAACACATTAATTTGGGGGACACATTCACACCATAGCAGATATAAACACACTATAAAATGCACCATGAATGTGCACTATTGCCATTTATTACTAGCATCGGCACATCCATAAGTGCCCATGAGTTTAGAGACTGAGTTTGCCACGCTGTGCAGGGCAGGGCAGAGGGGCAGCTTGGTGGGCTCTGTCCGGCAGATGATTCCAAGGCCAAGGTTTATCAAACAAATCTTGGAGTTGTGAGCTCGGTGGGTCTGAAATCAGGGCACTCTGTGAATCAGACCCTGTACCAGACACACTGTATGTGTTTTATTTCACTTTATTTTCAGAACAAGGATTTTTTAAAAAAGATTTTATGAGAAAATGCAAGGCTTTTTTCACTTATGAGGTTAATTAGCCTCATCCATGGAAGTCAGAGGGACCCACACTGACTTCTCTATGCTTTCCCAATGATGCATAACTCTCTGTCTGCAAGGGCAGAGCTGCAGTTCAACAGCAATATGTCCACAGCAGCTCCGTCCAGCTGCAGCCCATGCAGGGGTTTGACAGCTGCCTGGTTGCGGGTGGGCACGACTAGCAGGTGGCGCTTCTGTGGGAAGAGCAAGCCCTATCTCTTCTCTGTGTGGTTATTCATTCTCTCTTTCCTTTTGTCCCAGGCAGTCCCAGGTCCCTCCCTTCCCCTCGCAGGACATCAGTGGTGGCTGTCATGCTCTTCTTGGTGGCCATCCCTACTCTCAGTTATGCTGACCCCTTCTGCCCTTCCCAGTGGCTTCAGTCAGCTGCCACGTTGTAGCTCAGTCTTGTAGCTGTGGTGGACCTCTCCCCATGAGGCTACAGCTCTCTCATTAGGCTCACAAGACAAGGATACTGAATTTTCAATTCTTTGCAGACAAGTTAGGTAGACGGACTTTAACGCTGTCACCATCCATTGTCCCCTGAGCATCATCTTTAAAGGAAAAAAGATGCTGCTGAACCAATAAAACATTTGACAAATTTTCCCAGGGTCACCTTTAACTAGTCACCTACTCTCACCTTTGATAGCCAGCTACCTCTCTGGCTCCCAATTTGGCTTAATCCTAAACATGGGGTTTCTGGCTGCCCCAGGAGTGGTTCAGTTGAATAAGTCTTGTTAGGACCCCCACAGCTTGCACCTGGTGGGCTGAAGTTCAGGACCCCTCATACTGACCTGGCCCAACCTTGACTTTGCTTCTACCAAGTCCTATTATGTTCACCCAAACCCCCTCTCCACCCAGCACTCACACACACACCCCTCCCAGGAGTCTGGCTGTCCTGGGTGACAAGTCACCAGTAACAGGGATGTTTAAGGACAGATCTTTGGGCAGCAAGTTCTACTGAGACAGTAGGAAGAATAAAAGAAGTCAGACTCTGTGGGTTAAAATGCTAGGGCATTGAATGTAAATGCTTGAACTCTGGATGAAGTCAGGGCCATGGAAATACAGAAGTGGAGCAAACAGAGCCCAGTCAGAGCAGGGAAGGAGCAGGGGAGGGGCTGATAACAGGTCACAAATCTCACTGATGCTTTTAACTTCTGATCATGGGCTAGCAGGTGAAGGGTTCATAGGCGAGTCCTGCCAGCTTCAAAGGTAGAGGGAGGGTTTGCTGCCAACAGTTAAGCAGTACCAGGAACAGGGTACAAGCCCCTGAGCGCTGCCTAGAGAAGAATTCCCAGGGTAGTCATGACCCTCATCAAGGCTGGTGCTGCCACTCTTCCCCAGGCTGACCCCCTTGGCAAGTCCCAGAGTAGGAATCAGCATCAAGAACCTAGAAAAGCAAGACTCAGAAGCCCCGGAGGCTTCCAGAGTGTCAGAGCAGTGTTCACCAAGGCACATGCTCAGAGCTCACCAGATGTAAGGAAATGGCAGCTCAGGAGGCAAGGAGGCCGGCCCCCAGTCAGGGTCACTCCCTCCACCCCCACTGACCCTATCACTGTGGTCATCTGCAGGCAGCCTGGGAGACCCAGGGGACCAGGGCTGTTAGCGACTTACAGACCAACCTTGAGGTTGGCTCTATTAGAGTCAGGCTAGGAGTTCAACCCCAGTCCTAAATGACTGTGTGTTCATAGAGATTTGCTGAGAGAACTCTTCTAGATGGCTAGCTAGAAGCAGCTAATACACACCACACCGCTCTCACAGAGAGGGGACAGAGTGGCGGTGAACACTAGCTCTTCATGTGGGTTGTCCAAGAGGCGACGCTGGGATTCATCAAGGAGGCAACAGCACCTACAGAGAGCGCAGAGGAGTGACGGAGGGCAGCCACCCACCTGAGATCAACATGGAACCAAGGAAAGCTCCCTACTACGGGAAAGGGTGAGTGAGGAGAACCCCCCCAGGGACCCACACTTCCACCACGGAACTCTGCAATCCTGTACACAGGAGATTCCCCCATGACCTCCCCAGGGCTCCAGATGAACACAGAACCACCTGGAGTCTGGGCAGAGCCGCTGCTCAGGCCCATGTGAAGCTCCAGGGGCGTTGGATCCCTGAGCACCCCAACATCAGCTTCCTTGGCCCCTCCAATCAGGAAGCACAGGCTTTTTCACATGCCCTAGGATAGGGGCCACATCCATGGTGCTGCGGAGCAGAAGGACTGCAGGCCCTGCCTTTCCAGCTCCTCACCAGGAAAGGACCACTGGCCTGGCCGCGAGGACAGCCACTCTAACTCCTGCCTGAGCACTCTGGCCAGTCATGGCTCTGCATTTCCCTGGGAAGCAGCTCCAGAGGTAACCCTACAGGCCTGCTGCACTGCCCCCAGGCTGGGGAGGAAGCAAAGAGTCAGAGAGCTATTATGGGCCTCCAGCTTGCTGCAGCTGCCCTGAGGAGAGGCCAGACTGTTTTCTGGGAGATCCCATGCCTGTGCTGCTCCTCACCAGGCAGGGTCTCCCAATTTGGGCCCACAGCACAGCCACCCACCCCTGCTTAATCATTCCTATCTGCCACAGCTCTGTTTCTCTAGGGTGGAGCTCCCAGAGGCAACTGACTGGCCCTCAGCCATGGACCTGGCACTGGGATCCCCGCCCCTACTGCTCCCAGGCTTCAGAGAGAACAAAAAGCATGAGTGCCTTCACCGGAGCCTTCGGCATACCAGCAGCTGCCCTATAGAGGCAGCCAGACTGTTTTCCTCACCCACTGTGAGGGAAGCCATAAAACATCTGTATTAGGTTGAGTGACAAAGTTCTGCCCCAAAAACCACTCCCACAGAAAATCACAAATCAGTCAGTCCCCAAGGCTCTCCACCACGTTGTGGTCTAGAGATAGGCTATGATGCGCATCCGATTTAGGAGTCATGAGCTCTGGAACAGAAGTGAGGCAGAACAGCAGTCCACATTCCTGCCTATCAAGGATGAGGAGCTGGTGCAGCTGCCCACCCCACCCTATGAAGAGATCTCAGCTCATTTCACTAGGAGCTCCTCCCAGCTACACTTATCAGGGAAGGTGCCTACATTCAACACAGGAATATTCATGGGCAAGCCAGGGGCTCCAACTCTGCCCCGCTATGTCACCCCACCCCTATGGAACAGGAAGCACATGGCAGGGAGAACTCTGCAGTCCAGCCCATCAACTAAAACAACAGAGAGCATCTCACCATAAACAAAGATCAGGTACGTACTCATCTGTTTGCACGAGCTGGCTCTCACCCATAAGCGCCATCTACTGGTCAATACACTGAACTGCACAGCCCAGTATAAAACCTACTGATGGAAGTGCGTAGGGTCATAGAAGCAAAGCCAGAAAACCCTACCAAACATACCCTACAGTCACACCCTCTAGCAAAGTGGGAGAAAGAGAAAGAAAAAAAAAACAATAATAATACAAGGAAAGAAGGGGGGAAGCCTATCATCATGAAAATAGTTACAAAAATCAGAAGTGCCAACATCTCCAAATGAGAAGTAACCAGCATAAGAATTCTGGCACCATGAAAAATCTGCATGTTGTAATACCACCAGAGGATCACACTAGCTCTCTAGCAATAGTCCACAATCAAAATGGAAACTCAGAAGTGTCAGATAAAGAATTCAAAGCATGGATTACAAAAGAACTCAGTGATTTTCAAGATGAGTTTTAAAATCAATGTAAAGAAACCAGTAAAATAATCCAGGAAATGAATGACAAGGTAAACACCTTAAAAGAAATTAATCAGAGCTTCTGGAGTTGAAAATTCAGTTAAGGAATATCAAAACACAAATGACAACTTTGTCAACAGACTGGATCAAACAAAAGAAAGAATTTCAGAGCTTGAAGACTGGTCCTTTGAGCTAACCCGGTCAGACAAAAATAAACTCAAAATAATTTTTTTAAACGAACAAAGTCTTCAAGATGTATCAAGTTGTATAAAATGACCAAATCTACAAATTATTGGTGTTCCTGAGAGAGAAGGAGAAAAATGTAACAACCCAGAAAATATATTTGAAGGAATAATTCATGAAAATTTCCCTAATCTTGTTAGAGATGTAGGCATTCAGGTACAAGAAATCCAGAGAACATTTGCAAGATACTATACAAAATGAGCATCACCAAGGCATTAGTCACCAGACTGTTGAATCTTAACAAAAAAATCTTAAAGGCAGCTACAGAAAAACTCAGTTCACGTACAAAGGGAACTCCACCAGGCTAACAGTGTACTTCTCAGCAGAAATCCTGTAAGCCAGAACATATTATGAGCCTATTTTCAGCATTCTTAAAGAAAAGAAACTCCAACCAAGAATTTCATATTCCACCAGACTAAACTTCATAACTAAAGGAAAAATAAAATCTTTCGCAGACAAGCGAGTGCTAAGGAAATTCATTACTACTAGACCAGCCTTACAAGAGTTTTTTAAGGGAGTTCTAAACATGGAAAAGAAAGAAATACCCTTAAGTACAGAGCCCACAGACTCTATAAAGCAGCTACTAAATAGAAACTACAAAACAACCCATTAACAATTTTACAATAGGATCAAATCCTCAGTATGAATACTAACCTTGATTGCAAATAGTCTAAATACCCGACATAAAAGCCACAGAGTGGCAAGGTGGGTTAAAAAAAAAAAAATGAGACCCATCCATCTGCTGTCTTCAAAAGATTCATCTCACATGTAATGATATCCACAGACTCAAAGGAAATAGATAGATAAATCAGATATCAGATAAAACAGACTTTAAGCCAACAGTAAAAAAGGACAAAGAAGAGCATTACATATTGATAAAGAATTCAATTCAACAGAAAGACTTAACTATCCTAAATATATATGCACTCAACAAACAGATTAATAAAACAAGTGCTTTTAGACCTATGAAAAGACTTAGTCACATATTAATAGTGGGAGACTTCAAAATCCCACCGACAGCATTAGACAGATCATTGAGGCAGAAAACTAATAAGAAAATTCTGAACTTAAATTTGACCAATTGGACCTAATAGACATCTACAGAACACTTCATCCATCAGCCACAGAATATACATTCTTCTCATTTTCACATGGGACATACTCTAAGATCAACCATATACTTGGCCATAAAACAAGCCTGAATAAATTCAAAAATATCAAAATCATAACAAGCCTACTCTCAGACAACAGTGGAATAAAAATAGGAATTGATACTAAGATCTTTCAAACTCACACAACTACATGAAAAGCAAGCAACTTTCTCCTGAATAAGCTTTGGGGAAACAACAATATTATGGCATAAATCAAAAAATTATTTGAAATAAATAAAATAGAGATATACCAAAATCTCTTGGACACAGCAAAAGCAGTGCTAAGAGGAAAAGTTATAATGCTAAACACCTACATTAAGACATTATAAAGTTTTCAAATCAACTAACATTACTAGAGGAATTAGAAAAACAAGAACAAATTAACCCCAAAGCTAGCAGCAGAAAAGACTTAACTAAAATTAGAGCAGAACTGAACAAAATAGAGATCCAGAAGTCCATACAAAAAAAAAAACAAAAAAACAACAAAAAAAATTTTTTTAAGTTGGTTCTTTGAAAAAATGGACAAGATCAAAAGACCACTAGCTAGACTAACAGAGAGAAACAGAAAGATGATCCAAATGCACACAGTAAGAAATGACAAGACTGGCATTACGATCTCACAGAAATACAAAAGGTTCTCAAGACTACTATGAAACCTATATGCACACAAACTAGAAAATCTAAAGGAAATAGACCATTTCCTTGACGCATAAAACTTCCCAAAATTGACTCACAAAGAAATTGAAACATTGAATAGACGAATGCTAAATTCCAAAATTGAATCAGTATTTTTAAACCTACCCACTGCCAAATTCTACCAAATGTACAAAGAAGAGTTGGTACCGATTCTACCAAAACTCTTCCAAGAAACTGAGCAAGAGGGACTTTTCCCTAAGTCATTCTACTAAGCTAATATTACCCTGATGCCAAAATCTGGTAAAGACACAACAACAAAAAGAAAACTACAGGCCAATATCCCTGATGAACGTAGATGCCAAATCCTCAGCAAAATACAAGCAAATCGAATCCAACGGTACATCAAAAAGTTAATTCACCATTATCAAGTAGGCTTTATTCCTGTGATGCAAGGTTGGTTCAACTCACACAAATCTGTAAAAGTCATTCAGCACATAAATGGAACCTAAAACAAAAACCATATGATTGTCTCAATAGATACAGGGAAATCTTTCAATAAAATTCAACATCTTTTCATGATAAAAGCCCTCTAGGCATCAAAGGAGTATATTTCAAAATATTAAGAGCCATCTGTGACAAACCCATAACCAACATCATTCTGAATGGGCAAAAGCTGGAATCATTCTCCTTAAGAACTAGAATACAAGGATGCCCACTTTCACCACTCCTATTCAACACTGTACTAGAAGTTCTAGCCAGAGCAATCAGGCAAGAGAAAGGCCTCCAAATAGAAAAAGAGGAAGTCAAATTATCTCATTTTGGCCAGGCGCAGTGGCTCACACCTGTAATCCCAGCACTTTGGCAGGCCGAGGTGGGTGAGTCACGAGGTCAGGAGTCCAAGACTAGCCTGGCCAACGTGGTGAAACCCCATTTCTACTAAAAATACAAAAATTAGCCAGGCTTGGTGTCACACACCTATAATCCCAGCTACTCAGGAGGCTGAGGCAGGAGAATTGCTTGAACCTGAGAGGCAGAGGTTGCAGTGAGCTGAGATTGCAGCACTGTTCTCCAACCGGAGTAACAGAGTGAGACTCTAAAAGAAAAGAAAAGAAAAGAAAAGAGGGAGGGAGGGAAAGAAAAGAAAGGAAGGAAAGAAAGGAAGGGAGGGAGGGAGGGAGGGAGAAGAAAAAACTCTTTTCACTGACAAATCTATACCTAAAAAACCCTAAAAATTCTGCCAAAAGGCTCCTAAAACTGATAAACAGCTTCAGCAAAGTTTCATGATACAAAATCAAAAATCAGTAGCATTTCTATACACCAGTAATGCTCAAGCTGAGAGCCAAATCAAGAATGCAATACCATTTACAATAGCCACCATACACACACACACACCCCCCTAGGAAAACATCTAAGCAAGGAACTGAAAGAGTGCCAAAAGAACTGCAAAACACTACTAAAAGAAATCATAGATAGGCCAGGTGCAGTGGTTCATGGCTCTAATCCTAGCACTTTGGGAGACCAAGGCCGGTGGATTACTTGAGCCCAGGAATTCAAGACCAGCCTGGACAACCATGACAAGATCCCATCTCTACAAAAAATTACACAAATTAGATGGGCATGATGGTGTGCACCTGTAGTTCCAGCTACTCTGGAGGCTGAGATGGGAGGATCGCTTGAGCCTGGAAGGCAGAGGTTACAGGGAGCCAAGATTATGCCACTGCACTCCAGCCTGGGCGAGAGAGTAAGACCCTGTTTCAAAAGAAAGAAAGATAAAGGGAGAAAGTGGGAAAGGAAGAAGAAGGAAAGGGAAAGAAAGAAGGAAAGAAAGCAGGCAGGCAGAAAGACAAAGAGATAAAGGCAGAAAGAGAGAGAAAGAAAAAGGAAGAAAGAAAAAGAAAGGAAGAAAAAAGAGACAGGAAGGCAGGCAGGCAGGCAAACATGGCACAAACGGAAAAACATTCCATGTTCATGGATTGGAAGAATCACCATTATTAAAATACTGCCAAAAGCAATCTACAGACTCAACACTATTTCTATCAAACTACCAACATAATTTTTCACAGAATTAGAAAAACAAAAACTACTCTTTAAAAAGCCCAAACAGCCAAAGCAATCCTACACAAAAAGAACGAAGTCAGAGGCATCGCATTACATGACTTCAAACTGTATTATAAGGCTACAGTAACCAAAACAGCATGGTACTGGTACAAAAACAGACACACAGACCCAAGGAACAGAACGGATAACCCAGAAACAAAGCCACACACCTGCAACCATCTGATCTTTGATTAAGTCAACAAAAATAAGCAATGGAAAAAGGACTCTATGTTCAATAAATACTGCTCGAATAACTGGCTAGTCATATGCAGAAGAATGAAACTGGACTCCTACTTTTCACCATGTACAAAAATTAACTCAAGATGGATCAAAGATTTAAATATAAGACCTCAAGCTATAAAAAAATCCTAGAAGAAAACCTGAGAAATACCTTTTTGGACATTGCTCATGGCAAAGAATTTATGGCTAAGACCTCAAAAGCGATCTCAACAAAACAAAAACTGACAAGTGGGCCCTGTTAAACTAAAGATGATCTGCACAGCAAAAGAAACTACCAAAAAGTAAACAGACAACCTACAGAATGGGGGAAAATAGTCACAAACTATGCATCTGATATTGAGACTCTATAAGAAACTTAAATCAACAAGCAAACAACCACCCCATCAAAAACTAGGCAAAGAACATGAACAGACACTTTTGAAAATAAGACATACAAATGGTCAACAAACATATGAAAAAAATGCTCCATATCACTAATCATCAGAGAGATGCAAATCAAAACCACCGTAAGATACCATCTCTTATCAGTCATAATGGCGATTATTAAACAGTCAATTAATGGGCTGGGGTCGGTGGCTCATGCCTGTAATCCCAGCACTTTGGGAGGCTGAGGCAGGCAGATCACAAGGTCAAGAATTCAAGACCAGACTGGCTAACATGGTGAAACCCCATCTCTACTAAAAAATACAAAAATTAGCTGGGCATGGTGGCTCGTGCCTGTAATCCCAGGTACTCAGGAGGCTGAGGTAGGAGAATTGCTTGAACTGGGACCCAGGAAGCGGAGGCTGCAGTGAGCAGAGATCGCACCACTGCACTCCAGCCTGGGCTATAGAGCAAGACTCCATCTCAAAAAAAAAAAAAAAAAGTCAAAAAATAGCAGATGCTGGCAAGGCTATGGAGAAAATTGAATGCGTATACACAGTTGTTGGGAATGTAAGTTAGTTCTGCCACTGTGGAAAGCAGTTCAGAGATTTCCCAAAGAATTCAGAACTGCCATTCAACCCAGCAATCCCATTACCAGGTGTATATACCCAAAGGAAAATAAATAATTCTTCCAAAAAGACACATGCCCTTTCATATTCATCTCGACACTATTAACAACAGCAAAGACATGGAATCAACCTAGGTGCCCATACATGGTGGATTGGATAAAGAAAACGTGGTACATATACACCATGGAATACTATACAGCCATAAAAAAGAACAAAATCATGTCCTTTCAGCAACATGGATGCAGCCGGACACCATTATCCTAAGCAAACTAACACAGGAACAGAAAACCAAATACCACATGTTCTTACTTATAAGTGGAAGCTAAACATTGGGTACACATGGACACAAAGACTGGAACAATAGATGCTATGGATTCCAAAAGGGGGCAGGGAGGGAGGGGATAAGGGCTGAAAAGCCTCCTGTCAGGTAATATGCTACCTGGATGATGGGATCAACTGTACTCCAAACCTCAGCATCATGCAATATACCCATGTAACACCTGCACGTGTATCATTTGAATCTAAAATAAAATTTGTAATAAAGAGATTTGCTGAATAAATAAATAAGGTAAAGGGACCAACAAAGTAAACAGAAACCCTACAGAAAGGGAGAAACCGCGAGGTGTAAAATACAATAAGAAAAGGGGGATATTTTAGTACCTACTGTGTGACCACCATTCTATCCACACAGCAGCCATGAGTAGGAAATGGCATCTTTCTAAAACCCAAATCTATCTGGTCATTCCTCCCCCTAAAATCCCTCGGTGACTCCTACTGCAGTCAGATTAAAATCTAAAAGCCTTGAGGAAGCTTTCAGGGCCTTCCGGGACCTGGCCTATGGCTGCCTCCTCAGTCTCACCTCTTGCCAGGCCCAGCCACACGCCCCACTGCCCCATGCTCTGCACTCCAGATTGCAGCTTCAGACTTACTTCCACATATTATTCTGCCATTGCTTTTTTCACTCACTATATCATCAACATCTGGCTATGCCCACATGTTTAGGTTTATACCTGATACTTTATATGCATGAGCTCACTTAATCCTCTCAAGAAATCTGTGAGACAGGGATAATTACACCTATTTTACAATAAAAGAAATGGAGGCTGAGAGGTTAAGTGATTTGTTCAAGGTCATTGCTTATGCTAAGACATGCTCCCCCCACCCTCACTGGGCATCCTGCTGGTCACCCCTAAGGTGACCAGAAAGCACAGGATGGGCAGGGATTGTATTAATAATTAGTCTCTCAGTCTAGTAGCCGGGACCTCAGAAACACTGGGTGGGAGGAGGCAAGGAGGCCAGGCCTGTCAGGAGTGTGGTGGGGAAGATGACCTGTGGTGACCAACTCATCCCAATTTGCCCAGGACTTTCCAGGCGTCAGCACTGAAAGTCTCACATCCTGGGAAACTCATCGGTCCTTTTCTTAAAACTGAAAGTTCTGCATCCCATGACTCTCTCTCTCCTCTCAGTCCCAAAAGAATAGGGTTAGTCACCCAAAATCAGATCAGTTTCTTTGTCCTGCAGATGAGGTGTCCAGGACAGGCAGGGTTCCTAGGGATTCTCTGAGTCAGCATTAAAGCTACAGTTCAGATCACCAAACTGTACAAGAGCCAGGCATAGACCCAATAGGAAAATGGGGCAGAGGGAAAAGGAGCCCCCTAATCATGAAGGAAGGTTGGCCAGAATCAGGTTGGATCAGGATAAAGCCAAGGTTGGGGTTGGGGGTGGGGGTTAGGAACTCAAGTCTAAATATTCGGCTGCCTTATTTGCAGTAGCTATCCTAGTTTCTAGCGTAGTATCTGGCACACAGCAAGTCCTGGATGCACGAGGAATGAATGAACAAATGCATGCCTAGCCCACTACAATTAAACCTGAGACTTCAAGCAGCTAGAACAGAACCCAGCTCAATGCTACAACTGCTAAGGGACAACCTGGATCCTTGGGAGAGGATTCAAAGGGCCAGGAGGGAAAACGCCATTGGAGACAAGAGTTATGTCAGAGAGAACAACCAATCAATCCAGCCTTGCTCACTGCCTGCTGGTGGTTCTTGGGGAAGAAGCTGCCGCTTCCAGCCATTTTTCCTTCTCTCAATTGGTGCCTTTGGAAAATACACGAAGAATGCAAGGCTTTCACTGAGGCCTTCTTCAAAAGGCTTCATTGTGAGGAAGTCTCTGTCATTAGCCAAAATTCGAGCAGAGTTTCTATCGGGCAATCACTTCTAACTTGTAAAGAGCTTTTTACCGTAATTATTCCAGCGGCTACAGGCGGAAGCAATATGGCCAGGCCTGGGAAGCAGCAGCAGCGCCATCTTGTGGCTCTTTGGAGACCACCACCGGGCAGTGTCTGCCCTTCACTGGGGTGTGTAAACAAACCCACAGTTTCTGAGAATTCACAACTTTGGATATCTTAACAAGGATATTTGCTCTGCTATTTAACAATCTGATCCATTGCTCAACCTTTATAAAGATTTAAAAAACAAACAAACAAACACAAAATCAATCCCCAAATTCAGAGTGAATTCAATGGCATGTAACCTTTGTGTTTTCAGAAAAGTTTCCCAGAGAAAATGTACATTTGCTGAGCTAATGAGCATGCAATACACAGGTGCAGATTAAGGAACAACTACCCTTTTCACAGGGCTTCCCTTATGAAGGCGTGCCTTTCTTGCTTATCAAAGGAAACACTGATTTTTGAACTAAATGATTTGTTCATTTATTTAACCAATATTTATTGAGAGCCTGTTATGTGCAAGGCCCTGTACGAGGCGTGGGTGTACAATGAGGAAAACAGATATGGTCGCTGTCTGCTAGGTGCATATAGTCTAGTGGGGGAGGTAACATCAGTCAAATAATCACTGAGCTACTAGTGCCCTGGGAAAAGTGCTAGGAAGGCGGACACAGGGGTGCTGAGCCAGTGTGCTGGGGCAGTGAGTCTGATGAAAAACAAAGAGTCTAATAGAGCTTCTTTTATGATAGGTATGCCACAAACTGAAAGTCCCAATTCTCTTCTAGGAAACTCAGACCATGAGCTTTCAAGCACTGAATTGACAAGCCTGCTGGGAGTTGATTGCTGGGAACAATTTGAACTGACCCCTAGTGTTAAGGGTGTTTCATCTGATTCCCTTTCAGTCCCCTACGCACACAACACACACACATATATGCACATATGCACGCACACACACACATATTCACACACGTACACATGCAAAATTGATTTCTCATCTCTTTGTGCTGAAGAGGAATTAAATTATGTGCAGATGAGAACCGCAGTCATATGGAGTCACGCGTAGTTGGGGAAGAGCTGAAAGCTTCTTTCAAAGAAAGCCTTATCTCTGAGGTTCAGACAAGCTGGGTCTGTAGAACAGCAACTGAGGTTCCTCCTGGACAGTAAGGCTCTGGCTGGAGTCTCCCAAGGAAGGAAAGATGAGGTTACAGCTCAACACAGTTGGGAGATTTCATAGGTGTAGAAATTCAGACTTGAAAGGGACCTTAAAGTTCACCCCCTCCTGATGTTTGAAAGAGGATGGTAGAATGCAAGTGAGTCTCAGAATCAGACATAGAGCCTAAGCCTGGCTACAGCATGATTTGACAATTCAACTTCTCTGAGCCATTTCATCATCTGTGAAATGAAATTAAGGATCTCTATGCTGCAAGCAGGCTCACGTTCTATTAGGGTCCCAAGACTGGGCTCCTTCCTGAAAGCCCTGTTCTCTCTGCCCTGCATAACAAGAGATCCTTTCATCAAAGATTATTCATTCTTTCTGAAAAATAACTCAACATTCAAGATTTTTAGTTTATATTAATTTTTAAAACATATAAAATATGTTTTGGGTGGGAGAGTTAGAGGGATCTGATTTGACTCAAGTAGTATAGGCTGTGATTATAAGAATTTGGCATGGGAAATTGAACATTTTTTAATATGCTATTTTCCATACTGACATAAATATAAATAAATACAAGGAACAATGGAAATAGAAAATCACCATCGGGCAAACACCACCATATAATTGTTGCAAGCAAGGTACTTATTCAATACAAATGGGGAAACAGGAACGTAATGGTGAAGAAACCTGGCAGACAGCACCTTTACCAAGAGGATCAACGTTAGCATCACAGGTAATAAGATATATCAGCATCAGTGATACGATGCCCTGAAAAGAGCAAAAGGTCCCTCCTGTGATATTCTTGCCAAAATGCGTAATCTCAATCTAATCATGAAAAAACACCTGACAAATCCCAATTGAGGGTCATGCTACAAAATAACTGACCGGTGCTCTTCAAAAGTGTCAGGTAATGAAAGACACAAATGAAAATCTGAGAAACTCTCACAGATGAGAGAAGACTAGGAAGACATGGCTAATGCAATGGCGAGTGCTGATCCTGGACCGGAAAAAAAAGGACATGACTGAAAAAACTGGCGACATTCAAAAATAGTATCTGTAGATTCATTCATAATATTGTATCCATGTTAATTTTATCAAGTTATTTAGATGGAAATAATTTAAACTACAGAGAAGAGTGTAAAGTAGATATGCCTCTCCCAAAGTCCTACCTCCTATATGGTTTGCTGTTTTATATTTATAGTGACAATAAATATAAACACATATATGTTTAGGTCTTATATGCATATACATAAATGGAATCATACTATGTCCATATATACCTCTACAACACGCCATATTCACTCAGTGATATCTTTCCATATGTATGTGCCTTATTCTTTTCCATGGCTGTCAGATATTTCACTATAATGACATATATTTATGTAACCAGTCCCAGATTTATCTCCAATTGTTCCTTATAATAAATGATACTTCTGATTTCAAAAAAAAAACCTAGGTATATATGTTGCATATATGTGTGAATGTAATTTCTATAGGATCAAGTCTTAAAGGGAGAGTGCTTGAGTAAAAATAAAGAAAAATTTAAATTTTGAACAGTGAATGAAAGTGTCCATTTCCCCATGTCCTAAAAAACAGCAAGTATTATCAGCATTTTTTAATTTTTTTCAGTAGTGTGGGCAAAGCGGGAGTTCTTGTTTCTCTCGTGTATCTGAATGTCTCTCCAAGGCCTCTGCCCCTACTACGGAAGTACAGTGAGAACCTTAAGAGAATTTCAGTCTCTCTATTTGATGGCCAAGTTGCTTAAGCTCTCTGGTGGCAGCCAGTCTCCAGGATAGCCTCTAAAGATCCCTGTCTACCAGTCTGCACACCCTTCTAGAGTCCCCTCCCACCTTGCATCATGGTTGGTCTGAGTGACCAATAGAATATAACAGAAGTGATGACATGTGGTTTCTGAAGTTAGTTCATACAAAGGCATGTGTTCACCTTCTCCCTTGGACCACTAGCCCTGGTACAAGCCAACTGCCATGCTAAACTGACATTTAGGCCTCCACAGGAGGCCTCAGTTCTGCATCATGCAGAATTGATGAGGCCTCCTGTCAACAGCCATGTGAGTGTATCATCTTGAAAGCAGAGTATCCAGCCCCAATCAAGCCTTCAGCCCAAACCAACATCTTGAGTGCAACCTCGAGAGACCTAAAATTGGCACCACCCGGCTAAGCCACTCCCAGATTCCTGACACTCAGAGACTGAATGGGATAATAGACGCTTCTTATTTTAAGCTAAGTTTTTGGGTAATTTGTTATACAGCGATAGATAACAAATACACTCTGAGCCATGCTTTCCTCTGTAAGATAGAAATAATAATAATAATTAGAATGTCCACTTCACAGAGAGACAGTAAATGAAGCTCCTGCCACCTGCATGGCCCATGGGCATTAGTCTTTCCCCCTCTCTCCTTGAGAGAGCCTTGTGACACACCGGCAGTCCTGTCTAAACATAGAGGAGTGTTTTCCGTTGTGATGCCTTTGATCTTTTCATTTAAAATACATGTCAAATCAGCTTCTAATTCGTTTAGAGACACATTATTCTGGGAACAAAGCAGGGAGTGAGCTTTGTTGCAACGTGTTCCCTGCACTTTTGTGTGATGAAATTATCTAGATAAGACCATTGCTCTAGTCTTCCAAGAGCTGCCAAGCCCGTCTCTGGGAGATCAGGGGTGGCTGCTTGGGACCCTCACCAGGGACAAGCCGCTGTGGAGGGCCAAGGACAGAGAATCTGGACAGTACAGGAAGCCACAACTTTGTTTCCAAGCAGTGTGGACACACATATCCAAAAAATCAATTACTCCTCCCTTCTCCACTAACAGATGTTCCCTGTGGATGGACTAAGCAGAGGGCAACCAGGAGCCATGAAATCCCCAAAGATAATGGAACCCCAGCATCCAGTCCAGTGAAACTTGAGGCCAGTCCCTGACCTGGGAACATAGGACCAACTGACTACTCCTCTTCCATTCAGCAGCTCACACACTGCCAGGCCAGGCCAGTTTGGGGCTTTCTTGCTGGAGCATCCACAGAAGCCCAGGCATAGCTCCTGCTTGGGGCCCACTGGTCAGATTCTACCCAGACTGTAACCAGCACTGTGCTGCATGCTTCCATCTAGTGGTCACAGTCCGCAATTGCAGGATTCCCACAGGACAGCCACCTTCAATGGGATAGGCAAGTCTCTCCCTCCATCTGTGTTAGCAACTATGCTCCCCTCCCAAATGAGTGGCCAGGCTCTTTAGCCCTCCATGCCCAAAAGCTTGAGCAAATTTCCAGAGAAGGAGTCTTAGTTCAGGATGATATAACAAAGTACCACAGTCCAAGCGCAGTGGTTCATGCCCGTAATCCCAGCACTCTGGGAGGCCAAGGTGGGCAGATCACCTGAGGTCAGGGTTCAAGACCAGCCTGGACAACATGGCAAAACCCCATCCCTGCTAAAAATACAAAAATTAGTCAGGTGTGGTGGCATGCGCCTGTAGTCCCAGATAGGCGGGAAGCTGAGGCAGGAGAATCACTTGAACCTGGGAGGTGGAGGCTGAATTGAGCTGAGATAATACTACTGCACTCCAGCCTGGGCAACAGAGTGAGACTCCATCTCAAAAAAAGAAAAAAAAAAGTACGAAGTAACATAGACTTGGCAATTTATAAACAAGACAGATTTATTTCCCAGAGTTCTAGAAGCCAGAAGGAGTTTGAATTCTGACTCTATCACACTTATCTCAGCAACCGTGGGCCTTAGTTTTCCCCTCTGTTACATGGGTATGTAAACTCCACTCCACCAGTTGTAGGAAGGAGTAAATGAAGCTGGGGATGTGGATACTGTGGACATTCCACAAATGTGGCCTACCTTCCTCTGATCAGTGTTTTTTGGCAATGCAAAATAGTCATCACCAGCAGGGAAAGGATTTCCTTCTTTTGAAGAAAAATAAATCAATAATTACTTATCTATGTCACCCTTTCAGAGGTCCACTTAATTCAATCTGCCTTTAGCAAGCACTTACATGGCTGTAGGGCCCGTGGAAGTAGCAGAGGTGAGGAAGGTGTGACTCCTGCCACTGAGGAGCTCACAGCCCATCAGTGGAGACAGAAGAAACTTCCACAATCCAAACAGGTGGGGGTAACGATAGGTTACAATGTATAGCATTTACTTTATTCCAGGATGTAATCCTGAAAACTGTCCTTTGAGGTAGGTACTGATAAAAGGAAAACTTCAGCCAAATTAAATGTAAAGGAGTTTCATTGAGCAATGAATGATTCACAAATCAGGCAGCCCCCAGAAGCAGAGCAGATTCACAGAGACTGCAGCGCAGTGTGGAAGAAGATTTACAGACCAAAAACAGGGAAATGATGTACAGAAATCAGCAGTGAGGCACAGAACAGCTGGGTTGGTTACAGGTTGGCGCTGGCCTTATTTGAACACCGTTTGAACACTTAGTGGTCTATGAGTGCTTGAAGCATGGCCGCTGGGATCGGCCAAGACTCGGTTACTGTTACAGGTGCATACTCCTAAAATAGGTTCTCAATCTTGTCTATTAAGCTAGGTTACCGTTCACCCCCGAGGATTCAAATACAGACATACAGAGTCCTTCTTGGGCCATATTTAGTTTGCTTCAACGATACTATTATTATTCACCTCACTTTACATTTGGGAAAGCTAAATAAAATAGATTAAGAAATGTGCCAAAAGTCAGCCAGTTAAGAAACAGCAAGACAGGAGTTTGAACCCAGGTAGGGAAGAACTGCAATCCATGCACTCGACCGCTACTCTGTATTGTCACTACAGCCCTGCTCAGCTGTCTTTCCTTAAGCACATAATGGCCTTCCATACCTCCGAGCATCCATTCACACCATCCCTCTGCCTGAAAGTTTCCTACCCCTGCCATGTGTCAAAATGTTTCACTTTATTTTTAAGACTCTACCCAAATATTTCCTTCTATGTGAAGCCTTCCCAAATCTCCCATCTGAGCTCCGTGACGCCTGGCACACGCCTCTCTTGGGGCACTGATGACACAGTCTTATAATTATAAGGTAAGGTCTTTGGACCCCTAAGAAGACTGGCCACACCTGAAGACAGGAGCCATCTCTTACTCAACCCTGGGCCCAGTCAGTAAATGTCTGTTACATGAACATATGAGTTATTTCTGACTCAGGTTACCTGCACTAGCCTGACCACCTCTTCAGTAGTCAATGGGACCCTGGCTTTCTACTCTCTTTCACACACCAAGGGGAATCCTGCAGTGATTGGGTCCCAAAGCTTCGAACACAGCCTCATCCACCTTTAAATGGTATTCAAATCGAGTCAGTCACTGATTGGGGTTTGCTCTCACTTCATTTTTAATAGCAAGGTTCTAATAACCTGATTGGGCTCTCCAAACACAGATGGGGCTTGTGACTGGTGGGCTGCACTTTGCAGTGATGGGTTGGAAACTGATCCTCATACTGGGGGGTCCCAGATCAGGGCCACATTATGATGTTCCTGGGCTTCAGGTGCTTTTTCCTCTCTGGACTCCTTCCTTGAGAAAATATTATTTTAAATTATATCTTATGGCTGAGTTGGTATAAAGATGAAATAACCCAGGCCAGTTTTATTATTACATATTCATTCATTATTATTGTACTCATTTTTTCTGAGTTTAAAAGAAAATCAAAACACTTTGGGAAGCCCTGCGTGTACTTTGGGCTGTAGACACTGTGTTCAGTGCCTCACACGTCTGTCTACCCCAGGTGCCAGGCATTTGACCAGCCGATTTTTCAAGAAAAGAACATTCTATTTTGTTGCTTGGTTTTTCTGAATTGGGGGAAGAAAGTGTGTATATATGCATATATATTCATGTGTGTCACACATACACATACACACACACACACACACACACAGCCCATTTTCAGCCTTCCATCTCCATCTTACACGGCTGTATCTGGTATATTCAGAACTCATGCACTTAAGCAGTGAGTTCTTCAGATGCCATCTGCCATGCCCTTTACTTCTTCCAGAACTTTCTTGAAATATCTTACCCACTAATGATCTCTTCCCATTCTCTGCATCATGACCTTCTTCCTTTTTCATTTCTGTAGTGAGCTCTCAGGAAGGAGAGGAGATAAATACATATCATGAATCCCCAATCTTCACATGGTGAAGACATGAGGAAATGTAAAGGCTCCTTCACATGTTATCACATCACATGTTTTCATCTGTACATAACAGCTGCATTACAACTCAAGTTGGCCTAACTGATAAGAAAATATACAGCTCATGTAAAAGGATGGTAAGGTGGGCTTCAGGATCAGCTTGATCTAGGGTTCAAATTCCATTTCTCCATATCCCCTGGGCTGCACCCACCTCTGTATGTTGGCTTTATCCTGGGGCTGCTGCTTTTGCAGGGCAAATGTTGTACCAGTTCCTAGCTGTACACGCACACCATGACATCCCGATTGTGATTCCCAGTTATCTGACGATGCCAAAGCCTTTGATAAGCATCTAAAATGACAGCCACTTCTAGCAGAGAAAGCAAGGCTCAGAAGGGACAGGGGCTGGCCTCTAAATCTAATCAGAGAGATACATATGTTTTCTGGGTCCATAAAGAATGTCATTTAAAGATCTGCCATCCTAGCACCTGGGCCATTTGGGAAGACACTGGATCCCAAAGGACCTATTCCACTCAAGCAGATACAAGTAAGATTTGGTGAGACAAGCCAACTGTCAGGCACCCAGCTGATGGCAGAAAATGGCAGACACCTGGAGAATGAAGCAAGGCCCCAGGCATTTAATCAATCACATAACTTAGCAAGCTCAGATAGGGCCTTGGAATAGACAGAATCATGGCTTGCTTGAAGATGTGCACATCCTAATCCCCAGAACCTGTGAATGTGTTACCTCACACAGCATGAGAGCGGTTCCTCTGTATTTCGCATATTATAGATGATGAAACTGAAATACAGACAGTAAAGATGAGACTTGCCCCAGGTCACAGCTAGAAAGGTCATCATTGCTGAAAGCCAGCCCTGGAAATGGCCCATCCTTATCTGAAAAAGAAGTGGAGTGGAAGAGAAAGACATTCCCAATTGAGATGGAAAGAAACAGCTTCATCAAGGGAACTGGAGCCTGTGTTGGCTTTGGAGTCAGAGTTCTGGGACTCTGGCTCTTACTCAGCAGTGTCCAGCATGCGACCATCAGGGATGGTCTTCCCCTTCTTTCACTGAAACTCAGGAAAACAAAGTAGAAGGCCTATGTGCCTGGAAATAATAAATGCTACAATCAGGACCTAAGTAAAAATCAGTTAGCTCCTCTAGTTAAAAAAAGTCCTGACCCCTGGATCCTGTATGCTGGGGAGGAGGAAGCCCCTGGTAGAAGTGGTATATGTAGCCAGCATGGAGGCTAGAAGTCATACCCTGAGAAAAGCTGGGTGAGGTCAAGCCAAGCATCAAAGTAAGTAACTGAGGTTTGGGATGGGAACTTGGTGTGGAGCCAAAATGAGAGTGTAGGGGACAGAGGGCACCTAAAACAAGATCAGAGGATCAGTCAGAGGACTATAGTCTGCAGGGACCCTGTAAGAGACATGGATTGAGAGCAGCTGCTCTCTACACAGCCCCAACACAGGCTGGCTTAGAGGAGCTGCCCTTTCTACTCTGCATAGAGCATGCCAACTCTCAGCAAACCCTGCCAGTTGCTCCCTGGGCTCAGGAAGTGAAGCAACCCTAGTCATTCTGGAAGACAAGAAAAATTCCCCTCTGGCTCCAAGACCTTCCATTCATCCTTGATCCAATATTTTTTAGGTTAGCCACGTGAAGGCCTTTGTTGGTCACTGGAGCACAGGGACAGTTGCAAAGAGCTCAGATGCCACACCCCAAAGAAGAAAGAAATGTGGGGGCCCACTGGGGATGTGCTGAGGCCCACCTGGGGATTTCCCGTCCTATGAACACACCAGCAGATACAGATCCGTCACGTGGAATGCAACAGCAGGCACTGTGCTCACCCTGCTGGGGTTTCTGGAACTGTACAATATCCTTGATTGAAAGGCTCTTTTAAAAGCTTGATTTTTTAACACTAAAGAACTAAATCAACAATGTCCCCATTTTGACTTCTTTGTGATTATGTCCTTTGTGTCCTGTTTACTATTTGGTGACAAACTGTCTTAGTCTATTTTGTGTTGCTATAGCAGAATATCACAGACTGGGTAATTCAATAAAAAAATAAATTTACTTCTCACAGTTCTGGAGGCTGGAAACTTCAATATCAAGTTGCTGGCATTTTGCAAGGGCCCTTGTGCTATATCATCTTATGGGAAGCAGAAGGGCAAGAGGGGTCAAGAGTGAGAGAGCAAGAGGGGAAGAGGGCCAAAATCATCCTCTATCAGGAACCCGTGTCCACTATAATGGTATTAATACATTCATGAGGGCAGAACCTTTATGATCTAATCACCTCTCATTAGGCGCTCCCTCCCAGTGCTGCTGCATTGAGGATTTGGTTTCCAAAACATGACCTTTGGCGATCACAATCAAACCCTAGCATTCTGCCCCTGGCCTCCAAAATTCACGTCCTTCTCACATGCAAAATATATTCATTCTATTCCAATAGTCCCCAAAGTCTTAATTCATTCCAGCATCACCTCAAAAGTCCAAAGTCAATATGAGCCAACATGGCCAACTAGACACAGCCAGGAAGAACATCTCCCACCAAGAGACCAGGCCATTGGGAACACTGGCACACTCCAAGCAAGTCTGCAGAGGGGAAGCATTCAGAGTGGACAGAGGGAGGACGCAGACCATCAGCTAAATAGGGAGGAAGCTGGGAAACCCGCATGGGGTTGCCAAGCATCAGGACTCATTCCTGGCCCCCAGTAGCTCCTGGGAAAAGAATGAGTTGAACAGGTGAGGAGTGGCACGCTGTTGCCATATACCTCAGGAATCCTAGCTTCAGGAGATCCCACAACCCCCACAGACACTTGAGCTGGCAGGAGGCTTGTTTGGAAAGGTAGCAGGGGCAGGATTCCAGCCAGTGCAGACCCCAGAGGGTCTGGTGCCAGAACGGCTGTGTGGAGCAGTGCCAGAACAGCTGTGTGGAGCACAGCCAGGGACACCCATCTGCACAAAACTCACATGCGTCTCTAGGTAGCTTTGGCCTTTGCTGTCCAACCTGGACAAAGCAGGGCAGTCTTGCCTGTGGGACAGGGCCAGTCCAATCTGAGAGCCTCCCTGTCTGCTGGCTTCTCCTGGGGCCCTAGCCTAGCCACGCCTGCTTGCAGCACAGCCTCAGAAGCCCAACAATGGTGCTTCAGGATCATACAAAACAGCAGAGCCTAGACTGCAGCTCTCTAGCTTGTCAGTTTACAAACCCAACCTCCTCCATTGCTGTTGGTTAATGTCTACCACCCAGAGGCCCCACCCAGTATCAGGACCACTAGGTGCCAAGGCCCCTTCCTCTGGCAGGTAGCTCTCCTGTTGTCAAGCACGGGTTGTGACGTTTCTTCCTGTCTACCTGGTTAGGCCCCTCGGATGGTGCTGTGCCTCCTATATGGCCCTGGGGATGGGAGGGAGAGGCCCAGCTCTTCTGCCTGCTGAGGGTCAGAGAAATCGCCTGAGAAACAAGCTATTGTTTGCTTCATAGGAACGACTACAAAGGGTCCCCAGTTTGGGACCTGGAGTGAGTTGGCTGTAACAGCATTTAAAGTCCTAGGAAAAATAAGTGGTGTCCTAGGATGGACTGTTCAGCTGTACAGGTGGACACAGGAATCCTGGCTTCCAGATTCTTCTTTGCTGCTCTCCAGCTGGGAGACTTTGGGTGAGCTCCTTTTCTTTCCTGAGCCAGAGTTTCTTTGTCAATAAAATTAGACCAATGCTATCTCCCATAGGGGTTGAAGTTATTAAATTAGAAGTTGTATAGAGAAGTTTCTGGACTCTCTCCTGCATGCTGCCCACAGAAGAGGCCAATAATATAAGGCTGTATGCTGGGGCCACCAGCTGGCGTAGGCGGAGCAGAAGAGGGACCCAGTGGTCAGCAGCGTTCTGGGAAAGGTTTTCCGTGTGAAGATTTGCTTTTGTTTCCTGAATCATAGCTCAATCGTGTGGCCACAGATACCCAGACCTAAGGTATCATAACAACTGCCCTGCCTGCTCAGGAGGTTACGGTTTGCAAAGCAACACACACACACACACACACACACACACACACACACACCTGGTTGCATCTCACAACTCTTGGAGGCTCAAAAGGGCATCAGCTGTCAAAGAAGGTGAGGAGACCAGTGGCTGAGCTGGGAGTCAGGGGCCTGGGTTTCAGTCCTGACTGGGCCGTCACTCACCTATTCTGGGGCTCAGAATAATAAAGTCCCCTCGCATTGTTCTGACCAAACTCCATCTGGGCACAGACAGGTTTCTGTTCCCTCGGTTTTCAGTTGAACTATTCAACAATGTCAACCTGTGAGGTTCAGCCTCAAGGCTGCTTTGAATGGCAGGTCCCACCCTGCCCCCATCACACCCAAAACAACCGCAGGTGCTGTGGCTTCCATTGTGGAAGCAGTTGCAGAGATGATGCTGTTTTCTCAGAGCTAAATACAAATTCTGTGCACAGAGAAAGGCGGCCAGCGTTCTCGACCCCACTGGGCAACCTTGGGCAAATCCTTCACTCCTCATTTATTCAGTCATTCACTCAAGAGAAAAACATCTATTGAGATTGTGCTGTCCAGCCACTGAAGACGTGCAGTAAACAACAGACCCAATCCTTTCCTATGTGGCATGGCAGCCGCGTCGCACTCCAGTTCCCTCATCCACAGTCTGAGAGTCAGATTGCCCGCCTTGCAGCACTGTGGTGAGAACTAGGAGACAGAATGTGAAAATGTGCCTTATATACCTAAAAAATGTCCACAAGTGTTCATGACAGGCTTATTCACAATAGCCGAAAATCGGAAACAGCAAATGTCCATCAACAGGTGAGTAAGAAACAAACCGTGGTACATCCATACAATGGAATGCTGCTCAGCCAGAGAAAGAAACAAACTATTGATACCCACGGCGTGGGTGAATCTCAAAATAATTACGCTGAGTGGGAAAAAAAAGTCAGACAAAAAAAGAATATATGCTGTGTGATTCCATTTTTATAAAATTCCAGGAAAAATGCAAACTAATCTCCTGTGACAGAAAATAAATCAGTGGCTGCTCAGAAATGGGGGTGGAGTGGGGAGGGAAGGATGGATTACAAAGAGTCCCCAGAAAACTTTTGGAAGTGATAAACTGTTATGGGCTGAGCCACGTCCCACCCCCAGCCCTGCAAAAATGCTTATGTTAAGTCCCAAACCCCAGTACTTCAGAATGTGACTGCATTTGGAGACAGGATTTTTCAAGAGGTGATTGAGTTAAATGAGGTCATTGGGGTGGGCCCCAATCCAGTATCACTGGTGTCCTTATAAGAGGAGACACAGAGAGACCATGTGGGGACACAGGGAGAAGATAGTCCAGGAGAGAGGCCTCAGAAGAAACCAAACCTGCTGACACCTTCATCTTAGACTTCCCAGCCTCTACAACTATAAGAAAACGTGGTTGGACACGGTGGCTCACGCCTGTAACAAACACTTTGGGAGGCATGAGCCACCTCGCCTGGCAAAAAAGCTATTCTTAAAACCCACTACTAAGTTGTTGTTTTAGTTTAATAAATCAAGTACTCACCCAGGACCCCGCCAAGTGTTGACTCTGGTTGTGATGCTACAGGGAGGACTCAGTGCTGGACATCTCTACAGGAGAGGCCCAGAGAGGGCAAAGTATCTGGATTTGCCCAGCGTCATGCAGAGAGAGGGTCATCAGCAAAGCCAGACCCATACAGAGGCCTCCCACCTCCTGACCAGGCCCGTGCCTCTCGACCTTGCCTACACCTTTCAATCACCTGGGAAGATTTTTAAACTCCCCGCACCTGGGTTGCCACGTCAGTTAAATCAGAATATGGGAGAGTGAGACCAGGCCTGGCTAGTTTTTAATGCTCCTCAGGTGATTCCAATGTGTATCCAAGGTTAAGCAGCCTCTGCTTCCCCGAGGAAGCCCACCTTAGAGAAACAAGCTTCTTACAGCACCTATCTGAGCTCAGCCAGGCACACTGATGTACCCACCTACACTGATTGGGAAACCTAATTGCCTTAAGGTTCTGTGCAGAGCTAGCCTGGACTTAAATCATTCCACTCACATCAAAATATTTACTCCAAACAGTCATTACCACCTGGAAGGGGCTTGCAGTTAGCTAGGGAAGAGGGGTGAGGGGAGGCAGCAGAGTTCAGCACACCCTGTAAGCTAAGTGGGCTATCTGCAGAGGCTGCTGTTCTTGGCATCCAATGTTCAACTATCCCCTAAGAGATTCCTTGAGTTCAATGTTTACACTTTAATGCTTCAAGGCCTGAATCATCCGATTCTTCCTGGTGCAGGTGCTAGGGCTTGGGAACATATGATAGATGATTTGCGTAAAGTGAGTGATTTGCATAGACTGGAAAATTTGCATGCAGTAAATAGCTAAGGCAAGGATAAAATTAAGGTCCAGAAATGGCCTGAAATAATGCGAATTTGTCACCCCGGTGTAATATGAATGCTTCTCTGAAAAGTGAGCCTCTGCCTTCAAAAAGAGAGAAAGCTGCCCACTTCCTGGCAATCAAGGCGCATGTCCTGAGAGTCTTGTGGGACTAAGAATGACAGGACACAAGGACGAGTGGGACCACGCGCCAGGTACCTGACCCTTCCACACCACTAGTTCCTCCTGGCTCAGCACTATCAGCGTATTTCATTCAAGCCCAAATATTGCTCCCACGAGGGGCTTCTCCACTGGACCCTGAGCTCCTTGTGGGCAGGAGATGTACAGTTCAGCTCCATTCCCCAGCATGCAGCACAGGGCACAGCATTGTACCAGTTGGGAATGTTTTCAGCTACAAGTAACAGAAAACCCAACTAAAATTGCTTAAACCATAAGAATGTGTATTGTTTACTTAACAAGAAGTTCAGATACAGGTTGGGGGAGGGGTGACTCAACAATGTCGTCAAGAATCATCAAAGCATTCCTGGGCTCTTTCAACTATCCTCATGGCTGCTCTCACGATATCAAGATGGCCGCCTCAGCCCCAAGCCATGACATCTTTGCAAGTGAATTCACAAAACAGGAAGCCAGGGGACTTGGAACTAAATGGCTGCTCTATCTTATCAGAAAGTAAAGTTTCCCAGAAGCCCCAGCAGACATCCCTTCCCTCTATTCACCAAAGCTGAGTCAGATGTCCAATTCTAGATCAATCACTATCAAAAGGTAAGGGGATTGAAGCTGGGCACATTTCTGCCTGAACAAAATCAAGATTTCTCTTAGCAGAGAAGGATCAAAGAAAGGCTGTTGGGTAGAAAACCAGTGATATCTGTCAGTAAAATAAATGTCTATTAATGAAGATGTGAAGCAGTGACTCGGGAATTAGGTGATGTCTCCTCTTTCCCCCAGCCCTGAATCCAGATACTGGGTTCTTATCACAATGAAATGTGAGCAGATGTAACCTGCATCACTTCCAGCCCATGTAGGTAAGAGCTGGTATACCTTCTATGCCCCTCTTTCTTTCTTTCCCTGCTGCAGAGATGTCAAAAATCACGTGCTGAGATGTGAGTATCTCAGAGAGCCTGGATGGCTGAATCACTTGAGGAAGAAGAGCACCCACAGGCTCCATCAAACATTTCAGGAGCAAGAAATAAATAAACATTCGTCTTGTTCAAACACCAGCTTTGAGGATTGATTTGTTACAGTAGCATAACCTACCCTATCCTGATTCATACAGCTAGGATGCCGGTTCCCATCTGGTTCTGAGCAAAAAAATTAGAACTCTTTCTAATATCAAGAAGTCTAGAGACCCTAGAAGACTGAGGTTCTCAATATGCTTTAATCCAATCTCAACCGTAATTCATTAGGCAAGTTGTCTTAGCCTGCAGTATTGCCATTTCCCCATCTAAGTGAAAATAATAATAGTCCCTGCTTCATTGGATGATTATGACTAAAGAGAGAGGACCTAGGAGTTTTACTTACAGGAATTTATTCTACTTATGAACTTATACCTGTATGCAAAGGAATATAGGGAGGATTTTTATTTCTGGGTTTTTCTACAAAAGCAAAAGACTGGAAACAACCTAAGTATCCCTCAGAAGGAAGGTGGTTTAATAAATTATGACACACCTATTAAAATACCATGTCACTTTAAAAAAATTAAGTAGATCTATTTGGGCTAAAATTAAAAAATTGCCAAGATATGTTGTTATCTGTAAAAAAAAAAAAAAAACAAGAAACAGTGCAAGATGTATAAAATGTAGCCATTTGTTTTTATTTAAACAGCATCCTCATATATATGATTGTTCATGGATTTTTTAAATTCTAGAAGAATATGCAAGAAACAATGTTTCTGAGGAGAGAAACAGAGACTAGGGTAGGAAGGGAGTTTATATTTTATAGCATATCTTCTTGTACATTTATTTTATTTTATTTTTATATTATTTTTAAAATGGAGTTTCAGTCTTTTGCCCAAGCTGGAGTGAAGTGGCACCATCTCAGCTCACTGCAACCTTTGCCCCCTGGGTTCAAGCAATTCTGCCTCAGCCTTCCAAGTAGCTGGGAAGGCGCCTGCAACCACGCCTGGCTAATTTCTGTATTTTTTTTTTTTTTTTAGTAGAGATGGGGTTTCACCATGTTGGCCAGGCTAGTATCAAATTCCTGACTCCAGGTGATCCACCCACCTCGGCCCCCTAAAGTGCTAGGATTACAGGTGTGAGCCACCGCACCTGGCCTATTATTTTTAATAAAATAATAATGTAAATAAAGTGTTTAGCACTCAGTGACATTATTACATTTTAGTATTTATTAAATTTAAATATTTTCAAATGTAATTTTAATTCCAAACTTATTAAATATTATTATTGATGATGTTACTTTAACAAAAGAATATTTATGTTTGCCCAAGATGACATTTCCAGGGCTCCTGCCTCTGGCTTCTTTAGAAGGCCGGTCTCTAACCTCCTTGCTTTCTCTCTTTTTCTCCAAGGACAGTGAGAAACAGGAAAAATCTGAAGACTAAGCTCCTATTTTTGATCTTCTCTGGAAGTAACAATTCCACCTGGATATATCCATGAGTCAACACAGCTCAGGCTGCCTCTCAGAAAAGATGTGAGGCTCAGCTACAGGTGCTGGGAATGTGGTAAGATCTCTGCAGCAGATGGAATTCTGCTGCTGTGCCTAAGAAGATGGCTGTCAGAGAAATATTTGTCCTTGAACCACAGTTGCAACTCCAGAGTTTGTAGTGGAAGGCGACTGCCATTGCTGCTACTGTATGTTCGGTCTCCTGGGACTGGCGCAAGCAAGGAAGCCTGAAAAGAACACTTATTCCCCAAGGGGGCCACCTTGCCAGCCTGGCGTAGCAGAGCAGGGAAGATGTCAGTGTGGCAGGCTGAATAACAGTCCCCAAATATGTCCACGTCCTAATCCCTGGAACATGTGACTGTTCCCTGATAGGGCAACAGGGACTTTGCAGAGGAGATTAAGTGAAGGATTGCAAGATGGGGAGGTCATCCTGGACATCTGGGTTGGCTCAGTGTAATCACAATGGTCCTTGTAAGGACAGAGAAGGAGTCAGAGTCAGAGAAGGCCACGTGACAACAGAAGCAAAGAGAGATTTGAAGATGCTATGTTTTGAAGATGGAAGAAGCAGCCAAGAGCCAAGGAATGGAACTCTAGATGCTGAAAATGTCAAGAAAATGCGTACTCCCCTAGAGCCTCCTGAAGAAACAGAACCCTGATGCTATGGTCCGAATGTCTGTGTCTACTCAAATTTATATGTTGAAATCCTAACCCCAAGATGATGGTTTTAGGGAACAGGGTCCCTATAAAAGAGGCCTAAAGCAGTTTGTTTGTCCCTTCCACCATGTGAGGGCACAGCCAGAAGGTACCATCTTTGAAGCAGGGAGCAAGCCCTCACCAGACACCAAATCTGCTAGCACGTTGATCTTGGACTTGCCAGCCTCCAGAAGTATGAGTAATAAATGTATGTTGTTTATAAATTGCCCAGACTAAGACAGCTGCGCAAACAGATGAAGACACCTGCCAACACCTTGGCTTTCACCTAGTAAAATACATTTCAGACTTCTGACCTTCAGAACTGTAAGATAATACATTTGTGTGGTTTAAAGCTGCTAAAGTTATGGAAATTTGTTACAACAGCAATAGGAAACGAATACAGCCAGAGTCCACTTCTCACTGCCTCTCCACTCATCTCTATCCACCTTCTGCTCTCAGCTGCCTTCACAACTAAATGTGATCCTCATGGTTCCAAGATGGCTGCTGCATCTCCACACCTTACATCCTCTCAACTTCAAGTCCTGGAAGATTCATTTTTACTAACTTAGGCCATCTGCCCACCCTCTGGCTCTACTAGGATATGAGGGGAAGGATTTGACTGAAGAAATGGTAAGACCCTTCGACTTTGCAGTGGGAGAGCAAATCAAGTCTGCATACCAGACGGTAAAGTTGTGGTAAAGAGCAAGAACTAGGCTAGACTGCTTGTCACTGTTGTGTGACCCTGGGTGAATTGCTTGACCTTCCTACGCCCCTTTTGCTAGGGATAATAATAGTACTCAGCTAATAGGGCTATTATAAGGATTAAGTGAGTTAATAAATGTGAAGCTTTTAGAACAGTCCTGGAACATAAAAGAGTTGTAAAGGGATTTTATTATGATCCTCCCGAAAGAAATCAGGTGTTTTGAAGAAGAGGGATTAGATGCTGACTGGTCAAAATACTGATGAACATCCACCTTGGAAATGGGATTCTGGACAGAACAATGTATTTGTCTATGTCTAAAGCTCTAATGTGGGCTGTCCAAGGCCCAAAACTTCTTACTGGGGGTGCAACAAAGTTTAGAGCTCCTTGTCCAGCTTGGCCATAAGTAACACAGGTGGAGGGCTTAGGAGGGAGGAGGAGATGTCAAGGAAGATTGAAGCTGGAGAGAGTGAGCCCTGAGGTTCAATCAGAAACAGAACCTTCAGCGCACGTTCATATGGTCAATATGGACTGGATGCTGGGGACAGAGACAGGATTAGACAGCAGCCCTGACGAGTAGAGGAGGATGAGAGAGGCTCCAAATTATAAAATGACAATGCGGCTAATCAATGTGAGCATTAGTGTATTTACAGAGGGCTGTGGCTGCACAGAGGAGTGGCTGGCTCACTGCCCAGATAATCCTGGAAGGGCTTTGGAGAAGGGGTGCAATGTAAGCTGAGTCTTAAAGAATGTCTGGGTAATCTCTGGAGACAGAGGATGGGGAAGGCATTGTTCGTCCCTGTGATGGTTAATTTTATGTCTCAATTTAACTGGGCCATGGAGTGCCCAGATATTTGGTCAAACATTATTCCAGGTGTGTCTGTGAGTGTGTTTTAGGATGAGATTAACACTTAAACCAGTGAGCTGAGTAAAGCAGATAGGCTCTCCTCAGTGTGAGTGGGCCTTGTCCAATTAGTTGAAGGCCTGAATAGAAAAATAGGCTGATCCTCTCCCAAGTAAGAGGGAATTATTCCTACTTGGCAGTCTTCAAACTGGACTTTGGGCTTTTCCTGCCTTTAGACTAGAACTGAAATGTCAATTCTTTTTAGTTCTCAAGCCTGCTAGCCTTCAGACCACAACTGCACCATCGGCTGTCCTGGGCCTCCAGCTTGCCAACTCACCCTACAGATCTTGGGACACGTCCGCCTCCATAATCGTGTAGCCCGATTACTTATAATACATTTCTTCGGTTCTGTTTCCATTGGTTCTGTTTCTCTGGAGAACCCTGACTAATCCAGTGCTCCATGAATGTGGAATGAATGAGTAAAAGAATAAATGAACAGCCACTTACAAATCCTCTCAATGGCAAAGTCTATGATGAAGAGTCTAACTCAAAAAAGCAACATAGAGCCCAAGAGGGGCTTCCTGGAGTCACTTCCAGGGGTTTGCATGTACCTGCAGGTTTCTGGGCAACCTGCAAAGGAAGGAGGTAGCCCTCCAAATGAAAAAGGATTGGCTCTCCTGGTCATAGCCTGGGCTTGAGCTTCTTTTCATTTTAACTTCTCCCTTCCCTTTTCCTCTGCTCCATCAGAAATGGCATCCCCGGGCTGACCAGCACTTCCCAACATGACTGAATGACCAGCAGGACTAGAGTGTGGTCCTCCCTGGTGCATCCTTGTGCAAGATAATAATTATTCACTAGGCCTAGAGTCAGCCAGACCTGGGTCAGGGAACCAGCTCAGCCAGGATGTCAGCAAAACATATAAAGCTGTCATATAAAGGTTTTCCCTTTCATATTTCTGCTTTAACATTGCTCACAAGGTTTCAAAAGCACAAGTATGACCCACTTTCTTAAGCTACAACCTCCCATAATATTGTTTGTCACAAAGCATTCCTATGACTGGGCGCGGTGGCTCATGCCTGTAATCCCAGCACTTTGGGAGGTCGAGGAGGGCAGATAACAAGGTCAGGAGATCAAGACCATCCTGGTCAAGATGGTGAAACCCCATCTCTACTAAAAATACAAAACTTAGTCAGGTGTGGTGGCACATACCTGTTGTCCCAGCTACTCAGGAGGCTGAGGCAAGAAAATCATTTGAACCCAGGAGGCAGAGGTTGCAATGAGCCGAGATTGTGCCACTGCACTCCAGCCTGGTGACAGACTGAGACTCCATCTCAAAAAAAAAAAAAAAAGCATTCCTTAACAACTACTTTTTTAAAAATGCTATATATAAGGTACTGAGCTAAGCATTTCCCATTACAGTATCTCATTTGATCCTCAAGAAAACTCTAGACGTGGGATCTGCAGTGTAGTTCTCCGGGTGGCCTTAGACCAACCCAGTTCTCCCCGTTTCCTTATCTGTAGTTCTCAAGAATAACTGCAGGACATGCTGGAAATAAAACATCCTGAGATTAGAGGCGAACTGGCTAGAACAGTCCAGGCTCTGTTCCAATCCCTCCCTAGAAACTAGATGTCCTTCAATGCTTAGCCCAGGGAGTCTTGTTACTCTGAGGTATAAAACTCAGTGTGGGCTGCTTTCTGAAGTCCCTCAGCTGCTACGAAAGCGGAGCACGTGCAGTTGAGACTCCATCCACCCATGTAGCTTTCCTGAACCTTGGAGGACTGGCTTAGCGATGAATCCTAGGTTTCTGTTGTCTCTTGCTGCCTGCCTGCCTGTCTGTAAGTAATAAACTTGTTGTGAGCCTTCGTGTTCTGTCTCACCAGACTCAGACCAGTTGGTAACCACTGCACAGGAAACCTTCTTCACAGGGTCTATTATTACAGAAGGGGAAACCAAGGGTCGAAGACATCATTTGTTAAAGACCAGAGAGCTAATGAGCAACGAAACCTGCACTAACTACTGCATATATCCTACGGCAGCCCTGCTGTAGAGAAGAAAACAATAATCTGAATCAGAAGACAATATTTTAATCCAAAAGCTACGTGGCTACAGGTTGAAAGCAGAAGTCAGAGCTATCCACAGGTGTAGGAGCCAGTGGGCCATCATCCCTCAGCAGTGGGAAGGTGGCATGGGCAACCAGGCCAAGGTTTGCTGGTAGCCAAGCTCTGGGCTTCAGCAGCCACATCTCATTTCCTGAGATCAGAGCAGAAGCTCTGCTCCTCTGCCTCTCAAGGCATCCGTTCTGACCCTGGCATCTAGCTACCAAAGTGATTTTACAGCAACTTGGGGATTTTGTGTAAAACCAAATTTAGGCATCAAGAGAGTTAAAGAACACTCCACCCTCTTGCTATTACCTGGAAGGAATTTGTTTTACCTCTTTTCTATGAGATTACAGATCCATTCCAAAGCTCCTCTAAAATCTAGTGGGCAAATGGCAGGCATGTGTGGCATTGGTGAGTCTGGGCTCTGCCCTAAAGAGCCTAACATTTTAAGAGAAAATGTTAAGAAAGGACTTCAGTACTTGGAATCTGAAGACTTGGATCTGAGTCTTCAGTGTATCACATTTTCTCTCTGGGTCTCAGCTTCCATTACTCAAAAACAGTAGCAATATCTCCAGCAGCGTCTACTTGAACTGCTTGGCTGTCCATGCTCCAGGAAAACTGCAGAGGTCCGTCCAAGGTCAAGAGTATCCATCCTTAACAACGCAGAACCTCTTTCACAAGCCAAACAGAACCTAATTGTTGGAAGACAGCCAACTCTCACTTCAAAAAATAGCAATGTGTTCTATTGAAAATGCACTGTTTTAATAGTTTAATTTCTATGCATTTTAGCTTTGGAGATTAATTTCATGTTTGGAAAATTAATTTATTTAATGTAAATTGGCTTTGACTGTGAAAGAACTGAGATGAAGGTCTGGGGTGTGGCCTCCAATCATAATGACCATATTTGCATGTCAATGGCCTCTCACTTCATTTGCAGCCTTGGCCAACTTCCGACCTTAGATGGCTCAAGACAGAATGGAAATATGGGAGAAATGCTAGTCTTTCTTCCTTTTTGAAAGTTTAACTATAGAAACTGCTTTGAAATAAAAATTTCCCCCATGGACTTTTGAAGTCAGACTGAGCAGACAAAGTAGATATTTTATCAAACTTACCAAGATTGTAAGAGAGTATGAATAAATTCCTTAATGTTTGCATGGGTGCACACGCCCTTTGGAATTCTCATTGGGCCTCCTGGAGACCATTCATGCATCCCCAAATATTTATTGAGAGTTTACTTAGTATCAGGCACTGTGGCTACGTGGTAAGGCTACCCAGAGGAAGACAGATGTGATCATTGTCCTTTGGAGCTTGGAAGTAGGAGAGGCAGGTATTAATGAAATGTTGAACAACTGTAGAAATATAATCTGTAATAAGGGCTCAGAGTAAAAGTAGAGTATTCTAAGAATGTATAAGAGGGGGCTTCCATGAAGGAAGGGACTAATGAGCAAAGACACGAAAGAAGAACACACATGAAGAAACTTTGTGTGTGTGTGTGTGTGTGTGTGTGTGTGTGTGTGTGTGTGTCTTGGGAAGCAGGAAGGGAGAGGAATTGTTTGGGGTTTAAGAAACAGGGAGACAGTGTGGCAGCAGTGCAGAGAGCAAGAGGAATACTGATATACTCAAATGCTATAGACAGTGGCCAGGTGCCTTAGAAAAGATTTTGGTCTTTTTTGAAAGAGCAGTTAAGAATTTATTAAAGGATCCTAAGTAAGGGGATAGGTGATCGGATTAATACTCTTAAAAGATATTTTGGCTGCTATCCTGTGTGGAAGCCAAGAGATCAGTTAGGAGGCTGTAGTAGAATTGTGGCTTGGACTAAGCTGGTGGTAGAGTAGATGGAGGGAATGAATGGATTTGATAATTATTTAGGTGGTCAAAACAACAGGACTTGGTGATGGACTGGCCACAGGAGGAGGGGGAAAAGAAGCTGGCATCAAGAATGATGTCCAGGTTTCTAGCTCACATAACTGAGTGGGTGATGGTGTCACCCATGGAGATGCAGGCTCATGCTGGAGTAGGGGACTGATGTAGAGACTCAAGAGTTCCATGTTGAGCGTGTTAGCATGAGGGACCTTTGAGATGTCAGGCCTGCGTTTAGGAAAGCAGGCTGGGCTAGAGATGGACATGTGAGAACCCTCTTAGCCTTCGATTGAGCTGGGATTAGATGGTGTCAGAAAAGTGAGAAACCCTTTCCTGTACCCTATTAAGGTTGACACAGTGCTTTAAGAGCCTAACACAGAAAGGTAAAGTAAGTAAGTAAGTTTCCATAAAACCCAGAGACAATATTGTAAAATTCCTCTTTGAATCATGTCTGGAGTCACAGCTGAAAAAAATAAAAATAAAAAGAGAAAGAAAAGGAGAATACAAAATGAACCTCAGGCAACTCCAACATTCCAGCTCTGTAAAATTGTCTCCACCACAAGTTGTAGCCCTTGGCCTGTGCAGTTCTTCCATGTGCCATGTGTGATATAATTGCACCTCAATGCTGATGTACTTTTTCTCTTTTCCAGCATGAACCTTTCTTTTTGCCCTCTGATTGGATAATTTCATGTTTTGTTTTTAAGCTAATTCTTTCCTCTGTTCTATCAAGTCTGCTGCTGAAGCTACCTAATGAGCTTTTCAGTTCAGTTATTATATTCTCTATTTCTAGAATTTCTATCTGATTTTTTTTAATTATTCCTATTTCTTTGTCAAATTTCTCCATTTTGTTCCTGGATTGTATTCCAAGTTTGCTTTTTTCTTTGAGACAGAGTCTCACTCTGTTGCCCAGGCTGGAGTGCACTGGTGCAATCTCAGCTCACTGCAACCTCTGCCTCCTGGGTTTAAGCAATTCTCTTGCCTTGGCCTCCCAAGTAGCTGAGATTACAGGTGCATGCCACCATGCCTGGCTAATTTTTGTATGTTTAGTAGACACAGGGTTTAGTCATGTTGGCCAGGCTGGTCTCAAACTCCTGACCTCAAATGATCTGCCCACCTCGGCCTCCCAAAGTACTGGGATTACAGGCGTGAGCCACTGCACCAGGCCTGTTTTCCAAGTTTCATTTAATTTTCTATTTGTATTTTCTTGTGATTCCCTTAACTTGTTTAAGAAGATTCTGAATTCTCTCTCTCATTTCATGGATCTTCAATTCTTCTGAGCCTATTGTTTGAACTTTGTTGATTTCTTTTGGTGTTGTCATATTTCCCTGAGTTTTCACAATCCTTGCATCTTTACATTGATGCTTGCATATCTGAGGAAACAGGCACCTCTTTCAGTTTTTTGGAGGTGTTCATTGCTTGTGTTCAACCTTTACTACTTAGTATTAGAATTTAAACACTGGCCTGTTGTTTCTTCCCTTTCTGGGGAGGACTTACAGTGAGCACCAGAACTAAAACACTGCACCGGGGCTAAATTGTTGCTTTGTTATTGTTTCTTGGTCTAGGGAAAACTTACAGTAAGCACAGGAGGCTAAATGTTGCCCCAGAACTATATGCCCACCCTGCCATAGTTTCCCAGTCTGGGGAAGACTTAAGCAGGTACTGGAGCTTAATCCTGGCCTTTTAGTTGTTTCTGGGCCAAGGAAATGCTTTCAGCAAGTACCTGGGCATTATGGAAAATCTGGCCAGGCATTTGGGACTTTCCATGGACTGTGCCCCCTGCAGCCCTATGACTCTGGCCAGTTTCTTCAACATGGCATCCCCACCAATCACAGTACAGAGTAGCCACCCAGATCCAAGTGCCAGTGCTGAGATCAGCATCTTGCTCTTTGTCTCTAACTCACCCTAGGTGATTCAGCCCTCCTGGCACTCCCAATGGTTCCCATGGCACAGGAATAGAGTGGGCTTCCCTTGAAGATTCCCAGACCATGGGGAAATCAAACATCCACCGCCAATTCCCTCCTCTAACTACTAAAACCATGGATCAGGGGAAATTTTCTGTTCATAGCACTCTGCCTGGCTAGGGAAGAGACAGCACAGTCTGAAATGATGACTTCCCTTAGTGGTCACAGATCCTCTCAACTCTGTGAGTCCAGGGTTTTCTCTGCTTCTCCTCCAAGTGTTGGTGCGTTGGTGAACTCAGGGTGGTATTCTGGTTTTGAATAGTTTCTAGTTGTATTTTTCTGAGGGAGTGATGCCAAGGGACCTTATACTCTGCCATCTTGGTAACATCATACCAGTCCAAACTTTTCATCAACACATCATCTATGTAGTTTGTATTCTTGCTAAGGATATATGATCTGAATCTAAAAACAATCAGATAAATTGAGATTATGGAGCAATATACAAGTCAAGTAGTGTGGCCTCTTCAAAAGTGTTAATTTCATTAAAGACAAAATTAAATTAAAATAAAAAACAAGGAGACAGGCCGGCACAGTGGTTCATGCCTGTAATCCCAGCACTTTGGGAGGCCGAGGCAGGTGGATTACCTGAAAAGTCAGGAGTTCAAGACCAGCCTAGCCAACATGGTGAAACCCCATCTCTACTAAAAATACAAAAATTAGCTAGGCATGGTGGTGGGCACCTGTAATCCCAGCTACTGTGGAGGCTGAGGCAGAAGAGTCACTTAAACCCAGGAGGCAGAGGTTGCAGGGGGCCAAGATCATGTCCCTGCACTCCAGCCTGGGCGACAGAGCAAGACTCCTTGTCAATAAATAAATAAATAAAATAAGGAGACATTTCTGGAATCTTGATTTAAGGAAACCAAGGAGACAGAACAACCAAAAGAATACATGATCCTTGATTGGATCCTCCTAACTTGAAAGAAAAAAATTATAAGGGTTATTTTAAGGACAATAGGGGAAACTGAAACATGGTATTCATGGGGACATCATGCTATTGGGATTATGTAGGAGAATGTCCTGGTTCTCAGGAGGTATGTACTGAAGAGTTTAGGGATGACATATTTGCAACTTTAAACTGGTTCAGAAAAAAGGAAGTATTGCTGAAAAACGCGCTCTTTGAATGAAGAGACCTTCCAAACAGGTTTGGGTGAGCAACATGGCTGTTTACTCACCTGGGTGCAGGTGGGCTAAGGCCGAAAAGGGCATTAGCAAAGGGCAGTGGGATAGAAGTTAGTTTTATAGGTTTGGGTAGTTTTTTGGGGGGCGGGGGTGTTGCAGAGTAAGATCAGTTACAGTGGTGGGGATCAGAGGCAAGAAGTATACATGACCACAAGTTCAGTTAAAATGGCAGCGTTGGGTGAGAGGTATTTACATTATCATAAGAACAGTTAAGATGGCAGGGAGGGTTGGGTGAGGGGCTTGTCTGGGGAAGCTCTGCTGGGAGAACAGGGACAAATGGTGAAAGCAGGCAGAGGGTGGGAGACATCAGTTGAGGCAAGCAGGACTTCAGACTTTCAGGCTCTAGGCTTGCATATGGAGACCTGACAAGTATATACAGAAATAGAAATGACACAAATATGGGAATGTGTTAACAAACTGGAGACTCTAAGTGAAAAGTATATGGGTATTCATTGTACTACTCTTGTAAATTTTCTTTAATTTTTTCAAGATGAAAAGTTAATGAAATTGCAATGACTTCTAAGACCAACTCTCCAGCGTTAAGCCAATCTTCCTTCCCAAGCTATGTGTATAATCCTCCACAAGACTGCCTTCACTTCAGACACCAGCTGCAAGTTTGGGAGTCCCCGGGCCACTCTTACATCTGACCAACTGGCTACAAACTCAGGAGTCCTCCTTACCCTCTCAAGTTTGATATTCACTAGAATGATTCACAGAACTCAGGAAAGTGCTGTCCTTACAATTAGTTTTATTATAGCACAGCATATGAATCAGAACCAGCTCAAGGAGAATATATAGGCCAAGGTTTGAGAGGGTTCCAGATGCAAAACTGCCATTGTCTTCTCCCAGTGGAGTCAGGACTTATTCCTCTCCCCGCACATTAATACGTGACACTACACAAGGTATTGCTAGTCAGGGAAGCTCACCTAAATTACAGTGTCCAGGGCTTTTACTGAGGTCTTACTTTGTAGGCATGATTGATTAAATCATTGGCTATGCCCGTCTCCTTCTCCTAGGAGGTTGGACTGATATCACATGGCTAAAAGCCCCATCCCTCTAATCACACCGTGGTTCTTCCTAGTGTGGCCTGCTCCCAGTCTGAGTCATCTCATTAGCTTAAACTATCAAGGTCTACTGTGAATAACAAAGACATTCCTCTCATTTAGAAAATTCCAATTATTTACAGGTTATCTACCTGTTAAGAACCCAGGACAAAGTCCAGCCAACTTTTTCATTTTTTTATTTTTATTTATTTATTATTTTTCTGAGACGGAGTCTCGCTCTGTCGCCCAGGCTGGAGTACGGTGGCACGATCTCAGCTCACTGCATCCTCCGCCTCCCAGGTTCAAGTGATTCTCCTACCTCAGCCTCCCCAGTAGCTGGGATTACAGGCACCAGTCACCAGGCCAGCTAATTTTTTTGTATTTTCAGTAGAGATGGGGTTTCACCAAGTTGACCAGGCTAGTCTCGAAATCCTGACCTCTGGTGATCCGCCCACCTTGGCCTCCCAAAGTGCTGGGCACATGAGCCCCTGTGCCCACCCAAACTTTTTTATTACACAGAAAGAGTTTTAAAAATATTTTAAAATATAAATATTTAAAACATCCATCTAGAGCCACAGAGGGTAGGCCTAGAGCATTTGAATAATAAAAAAAAACTACTAGGGATATTGTTTCAGCTCCTGGTGGCCTTGAAACAGCAGCACAATCTGTTTACATCCTGAGTTTAAAGAAACCACTCAGGTGTCTCAACAGTTCCCATTTCAAAGGCATTAGGATAAGTCATTTCACTTTTCTACACAGGGTCAGCCACAAACAGTAAATATACAGTTGTGTGGGAGTGACAAATGAAAGGAAATGATTTACATTTGTTGCCCAATACTTCCCAATTCAATTTACTATGCCAAATTCTTATGATAATCACAGCCTATACGACTTCAATCAAATCAGATCCCTCTAACTCTCCAACCCAAACAGGGAGGAAGTCAGGATTCATAGGCAGTGTGAAAAATCATTGTATAATTGCAAATTAGAACCATAATCAGCCCTCTGGCCCCTGAGTCTTCTTCATCACTAGGCTGTGAACCAAGATGACTTCTTGTGACTATACCTCCAGAAGAACGCCAAAGCACTGACAGAGAGCAAAGCCTTGTTCATAGACCCACTGGAAAGAACAGAGGGAAGAAACGTTTGTGAAAAATTAAAAGAGGAGGCTCGTTATTCAGCAAATGGAAGCTCTGAGAGATCAATGTTCTCTTTATAGTTTGTTTTTAAATATGAAAGTGATGGCTGGGTGCAGTGGCTCATGCCTGTAATACCAGCACTTTGGGAGGCCGAGGCAGGAGGATCACCTGAAGTCAGAAGTTCGAGACCAGACTGACCAACATGATGAAACCCCATCTCTACTAAAAATACAAAAAATTAGCTGGGCATGGTGGCAGGCGCCTGTAATCCCAGCTACTCAGGAGGCTGAGGCAGGAGAATCACTTGAACCTGGGAGACAGAGGTTGCAGTGAGCCAAGATGGCGCCATTGCACTCCAACCTGAACAACAAAAGGGAAACTCCATCTCAAAAAATAAAAAGAAAGAAAGTGATGCATGCATGTAGTATTTTTTTTTTTTTTGGTTTTTGGTTTTTGTGGGTTTTGTGGTTGTTGTTGTTCAAACAGTAAAAGGAGTGACATTCAAAATATTTAATGACTGTTGCAAGTAGGGCACAGACCAATCAGGATGAGGGATTCCAAGCCACTGTGCTGTACTGGGGAGTACCTACTGCACAGCCGATTGGATATACAACAAAGAAAGAGGTCTCTCACCCCAGACTCCCAGCTGCACTCCCCAGAGGTAACCACTGTTTCTTTCTTAGGACTTATTCCAGAAATGTTTCATGCCTCTACCAGCATGTCTCTGTGCCTATATATCCCTTTTTGTCTAGAGCATTGCTTTTGAAAACACCATACTGTTCTGTAGCATATTCAAAACAGGTAGGTAACTTGAGGCCAGAAATTTGAGACCAGCCTGGGCAACATAGCGAGACCCTGTCTCTACCAATAAATAAATAAATAAATAAATAAAAATAAAAAACAAAACTAAAAAAATTTCAGGTATGCTGGTATGTGCCTGTAGGCCCAGCTACTCAGGAAGCTGAGATGGGAGGATCATTTGAGCCCAGGAGTTTGAGGCTGCAGTGAGCTATGATCCGTCACTCCAGGCTTGAGGACAGAGTGAGACCCTGTCTCAAAACAAACAAACAAACAACGTATCTTAGACATCTAGACATCATTTCCTCTACATCTGTAGCTCATTTTGTTACACTTTGGCAATGCTACTCAAAAGTTGGTCTGTTTGCCAGTGCAGAAACCGTTTGCTACTGGTTTGAGAAAAGATAAGGGAGGAGCTTGGACCAGAATCAACTATGTCTTTAAGCACACTGTTTATTTCTGGTGATATATACTGTTGACCATTGAACAACAGAGGGGTTAGAAGCATTGACCCCTATGCAATCAAAATCCACCCTTAACTTTTGACTCCCCCAAAATCGCAACTATTAATATCCTACTCTTGACTGGAAACCTACCGGTCAACATAAACAGTGGATTGACACATGTTTTGTTTATTATATGTATTATATACTGTATTATTACAGTAAAGTAAGCTAGAGAAAAGAAAATATTAATAAAACAATAAGGAAAATATATTTGCTATTCACTAGGTGAAAGTGGATTGTCATAAAGGTCTACATCCTCACCATCTTCACACTGAGTAGGCTAAGGAGGAGGAAGAGGAGGAAAAGGAAGCTTTGGTCTTGCTGCCTCTGAGGTGGAAGAGACGGAGAAGGTGGAAGGGGAGGTAGGACAGGCAGGCATAGCCAGTATAACTTTTATTGAAAAACATCCACATATAAATGGACCTGTGCTGTTCAAACCCATGTTATTCAAGGGTCAACTGTAAATATTTTGTTGTGTGTCAGAAAGACTCTCTTGATAAAGTCATTGATTTATATTCTGGCTCAAGTTCCTTATCTCCTAGTAGACCAGTAACAAACAACAGACTGTGTATTTTGAGCAGTACAGCCCCAGAGCACGTATTTTCATAGTTATTTAACCAGTGCCCTCTTGATGAGCAATCGGGTTCACACAAGTGAACGTTCTCACATGCATATGTCTTTATGCACTTGGGAGAGGATTTCTGTAGGAGAGTCCTAGGAGTGGTATCAAGGTTGTGCAATTGATGAAAAAGCTGGTCATGATGGTGCCAGAGAGTTGGAAGTAACTTCAGAGTCACTTCTAAATCAAAAATAATGGGGTATTCAACGTGAAATTGAGTCATCCAATTTTCACATTTTGTTGATGAGAAAGCCAGAAACCACAAAGGTAAAAGCAGGGCCCAAAGTGTAATAAGTCAGTGCAGGAATGGGCCCTACTCCTCTGAAAGGCACTCGGTGTCAGCACAATGACCTGGACACAAGGCCTTAGGGTCTGAGCTACGGGGATGGATGGAATGACTCTGTCTCCTCCAACAGTATAACTGGAAACAAGGGTATCTCAGAGTCACCTTGGGGCCTAATCTACAGGAAATTCCAGGTTCTGTTTTAATGGGTGTTGCTAAGCCGCCTAGGAAAACCTGTGAAGGAGGCTTTGGAGCACACTGCTTGGGCCGGCCTTAAGCTGCTCCATGGAGGAAAGAAGGAAACGGTCGCATTAGACCAGGATATCCTAAGAAGGCAGATAATTTATTAACACCCAGAACTTTGAAGAGTTTACTGATAGTGGGCTCTGGTCAGAAAAAAAAAATGAACAGTAAAAAGGAACTAGGAATAAATGAAGGATAAAAATAATAGAGAACAGAGCTGTATAAGATATGGATAAGGTAGAGTTTCCACAAAAGCTAAAGAAAGTGATCACAGATTTACAGGAGAGAGACAGCAATGGAGTCCAGGAAGACAAGAGAGAAAAGTTCCAAGAAGGGATAAGCAGACAGCAGCAGCAAAAGCTGCAGATGACTCAAATGAGATGCCAACTTTGAAAGAGCCAGTGGATTTGGCAACCTGGAAGCCACTGGTGGCCTCGTGGAGTCACTTCAGTAAAGCAGTGACAGCAGAATTCAGATTGCAGTGAACCAAGAAAGGAATGGGAAGCAAGAAAACTGAGCCATTGAGTATAGACAGTAATTCTTGGACAGACTGGTTGGGAAAGAAGAGAGAGAAAAAGGAGAGTAGAAGGTGGCTGCTGGGGAACATAAGAGCGTATCCTTTAAAACCTTTACTTAACCTCTGTGTGCACAGGCAGGTCACTCACTCTCAGGGCCAGAGGCAGCTGGAGAGAGAAAGGGGAGTCCCAGCTTCCTGTACCAGCCTTCGCTGAATCGTGGTTTCCTGAAGATTTGTATAAATTATCCACAGTAATAGAACTCTGTGCCCATACTGTTTTCAAGATGTGTGCGTGGGGTATAATAACAACAATAGCCACCATTTATTGAGAACGTATTTACGCAAAGCTAAGAGCTTTACATAAATTATCTCACTTAATCCTTACAATAACTCTATGAAGTAAGCCTTATATTTTTTTCTTCAATTCAAAAATGATAAAACCTGAGACACAGAGGGCTTAATTAGCCTGCTACAGGTCATCCAGCAAATAAATGCAGCAATGGGATTCAAACCCTGGTTCATCATACTCCAATGCCTGTGTTCCTATTAAGCCAGAGTCCCTCAAGCTGAACTCTATGAATCACAGGCAACAGGCTCATGTGGGGAGCTTTTCAAAAATCCAAATGCCCAGGTTCCACAAAAGATGTACTGACTTTTTAAAAATAAAAACTGGAGCCCACAATCTGAAATCCCCACAAATGATACTATCAAGCTCTGCAAATGTTTCCAATGCTCATGGAAGTCTTCTAAGGTAAAGCATCTACCTCCTCACTGTTTGAACTGCCTGTCCTTGGTCTTCATCCACATTAAATCCTAATGTGGCTTCCGGAGGATAAAGATAGCATGGACTGCTTGTTTGAGTAGCTTCCCAGACCTTAACCTGGACCTACTGAATGAGCATTTCCACGGGGAAGGCCAGCAGTCTGTTTTGTATATTTAGCAAGTTCCCCAGGCAATTATTATCTTCAGAGAAGACTGAGAAATTATATTCAGTTATTCACAGCTAAAAGTATCCTAAGTGCTACCCTGGGCTCTAATTTAAGTTCTAACACTTAATCATTCTAAGCTTCACTTTCCTATAAAATGGGCATAAATGTGCCTGCCTGGCGGAGCTGCTGTAAAGAATAGACACTGTACCAATTAGGATTAGAATTACCGGCTTATAACAAAAACAAATCAACAATGGCTTAAACATAGGGGTTTATTTTTGTCTCAGTTTAAAGTCTAGAGGTAAGCGATCCAGAGCAGGTATGAGATCTGGGAGGAAAGACTCTTGCTGTCTAGGGAGGAAGAATTGACTCAAGAGGAAGACTCTTGCTGTCTGTCTGCCCTTTCTTCAGTAACACATTGCCTCTTTACACAAAATGGCAACTGAGGCTGCAGCCATTTTGTCGACAGGCTTGGGTAAAGCGAAGAGAAGAAGGAATTCACCTCCAGGCAGGCCAGATCCCCTTAAGGAGTATATCTGGAAGGCCCTCCTGATACTTCCGGTTTATACTGCATTAACCAGAACTTAGATACAGGCCCACCCCTAGTTGCAAAGAAGGCTAGGATCTTTTTGTTCAATATCAGATCTTTGCTACCCCAAATAAATCAGGCTTCTGTTTTGTTGTTTTTTTTTTTTAAGGAGAATAAATATTGGTGTTTTTGCCAAGTACAATGGCTCACACCTGTAATCCCAGCACTTTGAGAGGCTGAGGTGGGTGGATCACCTAAGGTCAGGACTTTAAGACCAGCCTGGCCAACATGGTAAAACCCCATCTCTACTAAATATAAAAAATTAGCAGGGCATGGTGGTGCGTGCCTGTAGTCCTAGCTACTTGGGAGGCTAAGGTACGAGAATCACTTGAACCCAGGAGGCAGAGGTTGCAGTGAGCCATGATCATACCACTGTACTCCAGCCTTGAAAACAGAGCAAGACTCTCTTAAAAAAAACATTTTGGTGTCTCAGTCACAAGAATGTGCCTCTGCTAAGTTCTCACTGCAGGGAGCTGAGGGCACCAGCTGCTGTACTTTGCAATCTATTGGCCACACCTACCCTGGAGATGCACCCTGCCAACGACTGAGTGCTCAGTACAGAGTCAGACCCAGTCCTGACAGACAAGGCACGCCTTCGTTACCTGACTTTGGCTCAAGGACTCCCTGAGGGGTTTGCAGAACCTTTGTTAGAACGCACCTTCCTTAGACTGCAGGGCAATATGGAATGCCAACAACCCAGCCTTTTGTCCCTCTCTCCTTTTCTTGGGGGCTGGTGGCTCTCCTGGCCTTCTCTAGCTCCCTCCCTCCTTCCTTTCACACAAGCATTTCCCCTTGTAAAACAACTGCATGTTTCATCGCATCTTGGTGTCCCTTTCTCGAAGTAGCTGACTGACAAAAATGACAGGCAATTCACAGTTCCCAGCACAAATTCAGTAATGCACGTAACACTTGCAGAACTCAGTGATGGGCATGGAGTAGACAATAAATAACAGCCGTGTGGCGGGAGGAGGAGGAAGTAGTGCAGGGTCAACCACGGAGAAAGGAATGTTTTACCGAAAGGTGGGACACGGAATCTGAAGCAAATCACTCTGTTTGATTCTCCTTCACCCCCAAAGTATCTCCATTACTGTAACATTTGGTTAACAACAGCACCAAAGTCCACGTTAAGAGAGGAGCTGTCACATGCCTGTAATCCCAGCACTTCAGGAGGCCAAAGCAGGAGGATCGCTTGAGGCCAGGAGTTTCAGACCAGTCTGGGCAACATGATGAGACCCCGTTTCTGCAAAAAATACAAAAATTAGCCAGGTGTGGTGGCATGAACCTGTAGTCCCAGCTACTTGGGAGGCTGATCTGGGAGGATCACTTGAGCCTGGGAAGTGAAGGTTGCAGTGAGCCAAGATTGTGCCACTGTACTCCTGCCTGGGTGACAGAGAGAGACTCTGTCTCAAAAAAAAAAAAATGTCATCACAGTACAACTGAACTGGTATTAGTTAACAGCAATCATTTCAGGTCATTTTTTAACAAAAACAAACAGGAAAAAAGCAGCAGCACAGGCCCCAAGACAAAATTGCACAAAATAAACCCAATGTCCTGAGCATCTCTGGTTCTCATACTAGAAAAACTACCAGATTATTTGTGATGGTGATGTAAGAACATTATTTCCATAACTGTTTAGTGTGGAAGCAAAAGCACCATCTCTACAAAAATAATGAAGAATTTCAGCTGGGCTTGGTGGCTCACACCCATAATCCCAGCACTCTGGGAGGCTGAGATGGGCAGATCACCTGAGGTCAGGAGTTCAAGACCAGCCTGGCCAACATGGTGAAACCTTGTCTCTACTAAAATACAAAAATTAGCTAGGCATGATGGCAGGTGCCTGTAATCCCAGCTACTCAGGAGGCTGAGGCAGGAGAATCGCTTTTACCCGGGAGGTGGAGGTTGCAGTAAGCCAAGATCACACCATTGCACTCCACCCTGAGTGACAGAGCAAGACTCTGTCTCAAAAAAAAAAAAAAAAAAAGTAATAAATGATAAAGAATTTCAAGGAGAAAATACAGGATGAAAGAAGGTGCAGTTGGGGCACAAGGTGGATGTGAATCTGTATATGACACAAAAGTTCCCTGGGACTTAAGCGACATCATGTACGTGACGCATAGTAGGAGCTTAATAAATGATGATTGCCCACATACATGAATGTTTCACCCAAGGTTGTAGCTCACCACTCACAGATTCATTAAAGAAAGATTTGTAGAAAGCCTACCACGTGCCAGTTTCTGTGCTAGGCACTGACGATGTCACAGTGAATGAGAAAGTTGAAGTCCTTGCCCCACAGTCCTTCTGCAGAGAAATCTCCTTTGTAGACATTTTATATGGATCCCTCTGCCTTTGTCTTTCTACTTCACAGACTGAATGTGAGCCCACATCTATCAGACTTAAAGCCCATATGGGCTGGTCTAATGGTAGTGTGTTATTCAGAATCTATTAACATTCGTGTCCCTGAAATTGGTATGCAACTCCCCACTGCTAAATATGACTTGTCTTTTAAAAAATTATATTAAACTAAAAGTTTTTTAAATGCCCATTTGAATTGCTTCTGAAATAGTTTCTTGATCTCTGAAACCAAGCAGACTCGCCTGCGTAAAATTATCCTTGATGCAACCTTGGATTTCTATTCGCCTCTATATTAGTCATCTATTATTGCACAACAAATTACCCCAAAACTTAACAGCTTAAAATAACAAGCATTTATCATCTCACGGAGCCAAGGAGTGACTTAACGGGATGGCCTGGCTCATGGTCTCATGAGGGTTCTTTCCATCAAGGTGCTAGCCAGGGATTCAGTCTCTGAAGGCTGGACTGTATTTTTTGTAGAGACAAAGTCTCATTTTATTATCCAGGTTGGTCTCGAACTCCTCAGCTCAAGCAATCCTCCTGCCTCGGCCTCCCAAAGTGCTGGGATTACAGGCATGAGCCACTGTGCCTGGCCCTGTTTCTCCTGCATTCTGCTAGTGACACAGACCATTGCTGATCCTACATGGGAGGGGACCAGATAGGGTTTGAAAACCAGGAGGCAGGATCTTTGGTGGCCCTCCTATAAACTGGTTACCAGAGTTTCCAAGAAGAACTCCCTCTCCCCAAACTCCACCTAACCTCTGGAACAGGGAGGTGTGCAAATGTCACTGTTTCAAAATACAGAGGCACACAGCAAACAGTGAATGTACTCTGTCCTGGTAACTCATGTTTTAAGCCCAGTAGAACTGCTTTTCCTCAATTATACTTGAGTATCATGCCACAGGCCTGCATAGAAGGACATTATCAAAAACAGCTCCAATTAAGTCATTGCTGTATTGCATCACTGTTCAGTCAGCTGACCCATGGGAGAAAAATCTCTCTTTAGTCTCAGGGTCAGGAAAAGTTGAGCTTCTCCCGAACAATTGTATTTCTAGAATTTTGTTACAACTTACGTTTCCCTCTTTACTTTGGCTGTTCGGAAGCTCAGAGCCAAACATGTAAGCCATTGTGGGTATTGATCTTTTTGAGCTAATGTCATCATGGAGTTATTTCTTCCACTTGTTTTCTATTTTCTCCAACTCCCTCAACTTTTTGTCTTGTCCTTTTGTATATTTTGTACTTTTGTAATTTCTCTCAAAGCTTCTGTGGATTGAGATGGAGTTTAAATACACAATAAATTAGTTTTTGACCGAAAGACTAATGACGTGCATGTGCCATCTAGTGGTGAGAGAGACAACAGCCAGAATAGAAACCTCCCTGATTTTTCAGATGTATTTTTGATGGAGAGTGGGGAGTAGTGGGCAAGGGAAGAGGAGGGAGATCAGGACCCCTCTTTGTGCTTTGTCAGGAAATTGAGACTACTGAGGATTAAAGGAACTCTAGGCAGGGCCAAGGAGCAGGTGATTCAATGGCTAGAACTGAAGATGATTTATTGGAATTTGAAGAAACAATCAAAAAAACAGTGAAGAGTGAGGAAAGGCACTGGCAGCAAAAAGGTTAAAGAAAAAAAAAGTATTAGGAAAAGTAAACAATGAAAATAGACCTGATTCAAGCAAATCACTTAAAAGGTGCTTAATGTAGGTTGATTGCAGATGTGATCAGCCATTTATTAAACATTCACATTAACTGTAGAAAGAAGCTTAGAGTCCAGTGTTTTTACGTGAGAGAAAACTGGGGCACAGAGGCACTGAGCATCTTGTTCAAGGTCACACAGCCTGTGAGTCCCAGGTCCAGGGTAACTCCTAGACCAGTCCTCGTTCCCCAGCACCACGCTACTCTTAACTGTATGTAGCAGACGCTCATTTGGGCTTTCATTTTGCACACAGGGTTTCAAAATAAAAATGAGGTCATCACATAAAAATGCGGGATCCAGCATATTTTCAATAAATTATTACTCACTGGTTTTTTAGCTACCCCCTTGGCCTACCCCCAAAATGTCAGGGTGGTGGTTTGAAGCACTGGCTTCATTCATCTTCACCATGTGGCAAGTCATCAGTTCACAATGATAGAGAAGGATTCCAGAAGCCAATCACAGTAGGTGAGGGAGCCCCAGTCTGGGGAAGAGAAAGTAAATTCACTCATCTACCGTGTTAACCTAGCATCTGCTCTGGGCCAGGTTCCGGGTAGGATGCTGGGGTGGCAATATCAACAATGCACTGGCCATGTCTGGAGCTATACATGTCCTATCACTCTGTACTCTGACATGTGCATTCTTGGACACAGCTTCAGCTAAAACTGAGGCATAGCTTGGATCTGAAGGGCCCTTGAAGACCTAGCCCAGGGATCTATAGTCTCAAGTTGAATGTCTTAGAAACAGCCTGAAGATGGGGAAGAGTGAGGGGGCTGGAGATACTGTCTAAAAAGGAACTTGAGATGTTACCATACTGAACAGTACAAATATTGAACATTTTAATCATCTGAGAGAGTTCTATTGAATAGCATTAGCCAAGAGTACCCTTTCCTGGATTTTCTGTTCCTCTGAGTCCTACCAGTTCTCCCAAGCCCTTCAAAGACTGACATAAGCAGAGACTGATATGAGCCACTGATTCCTGGAAGAGGCAGAGCTCTGGTACAATGGCTGTTCCAAGTTGATATCCTCAGAGGTACAAATGACACACCAGAGAAAGAGGGCATCTGAAGTTGTTTCTTAAACTTTCCAGGCTTCTGTGCTGGTAAAGGGTGCCAGATAGGGCAAAAAGAACAGAAGGAATATTGAGGGGCTCAATGTTTGTGATCAGAAAGACCCAATTTCCTATCAAGATTCTCCATTACTAGGTGGATAATCTTTAGGCAGAGCCCTTGGGCACCAGTTTTCTTGCCAGCAAAAAGCTGAGAACTATGATAGTCATGAAGATTAAATAAGCCAGTGAGACAGTGTCTGGCTCATGGTTAAGTGTAGATTTCTTACTCATCTCTTCCTGCCCTTTTAGATGCTAATTTCCCCTCTGCCAAGGATAAGAGCCACATGTCACCTTCTCATCATAGTGGAGGCTAGTCATGCCTAGCTGTTCTACTCATTCTCTTAATGAATATTTGTTATGAAAACAGCAACTGGCCAGGTGCAGTGGCTTATGCCTGTAATCCCAGCACTTTGGGAAGCCAAGGCGGGTGGATTACGAGGTCAGGAGTTCGAGACCACCCTGGCCAAAATGATGAAACCCTGTCTCTACTAAAAATATAAAAATTAGCCAGGTGTGGCGGCAGGCGTCTGTAATCCCAGCTACTCAGGAGGCTGGGATCGCTTGAACCTGGGAGGCAGAGCTTGCAGTGAGCTGAGATTGCCCCACTGCACTGTAGCCGGAGCGACAGAACAAGACTCCGTCTCAAAAAAAAAAGAAAGAACGAAAACAGCAACTGCCTGGCCTCATGTTCTGCATCATACAAAGATGGAAAACACATCCCCAAGAGCTCACTGTCCCATGAGAAAGATTGGCAGGCAAACCAATAGTTATAAAGTAGGGAGACAAGAAGTGAATTGAGAGTGCACAGGGAGAGAGAACAGAGGTGGTGATATTTCAGCTAAGACAGAAAGTGTGAATAGAAGTTTGGCTGATCAGCAAGCATTTGGGAGAGGGCATGCCGAGCAGAGACAACAGCACATGCAAAAATGGAAGACTGGAAAGCGGGGTAAATTCAATTATGAAGGTCTCTGAGCACTGTGCTAAGGAGTTTGAGCTCAAACTTGTAGGGGACACAAAGCCTCTAAAAGGAAGTCATCATATTTGAGTACTGAATATATTTCTACATTGCCAGTGTGGATATGGTTTAGAAGAGGCAAGACTCACGCCTGTAATCCCAACACTTTGGGAGGCCAAGGCGGGCGGATCACCTGAGGTCAGGAGTTTGAGGTCAGCCTGACCAACATGGAGAAACCCTGTCTCTACCAAAAATACAGAATTAGCCAGGCATGGTGGTACATGCCTGTAATCCCAGCTACTCAGGAGGCTAAGGCAGGAGAATCGCTTGAACCTGGGAGGCAGAGATTGGGTGAGCTGAGATCATGCCATTGCACTGCAGCCTGGGCAGTAAGAGCAAAACTACATTTCAAAAAAAAAAAAAGAAGAGGAGGTAAGACTGGTAAAAGGAAAGTGAGTCTCAATTTGTTCCACTTTCCCCCATTTCACTGTGCTCCAGTCACAAGGGACTTCTCTGAGTTCCTTGAATTACAAAATACCAAGCTCTTCCCCACCTCAAGGCCTTTGCACTTACTGTTCCCTCTGCCTGGACCACTCTTCTCTTGGCTGTTACAGAGCTTCCTTCTTCTCAGCCTTTGTGTCAAGCATTTCAGACCAAGCATTTCTTTCTTTCCCTAATCAATCTAATTTGTCAGTTTTCCTCCATTATTCTCTCTTGTAGCATCCTGGGGTGGGGGTGTTCTATTTATCACAATTTGATATTTTATTCTTATTTGTATTATGTGATCAATAGCTGTCTTCCCCATTAGGCTGTAAACTACCATGAACATGAAGTCACGTCTGCCCCCATTCAACACTATGTCCCCAGCACCCAACACAATGCCTGGCGCTGTGCTAACACTCAACACAGGACTTATGAGACTGTGACAATAGCCGAGATGATCATGGTTTAACCTAAGGAAGTAGTAGCAAACCTGGAGAGAAGAGGCTAATGCTACAGGAAGTAAACAGGATAGGTCTTGAGGCAGAATATAGCCTGGAGGCATAGAACTTAAGAACCTGCTAACTAAATCAAACGAAACACTTCAGCTATGATAAGAAATATCTTCTTTATGAGGCCAGAAGCGGCAGCTCACGCCTGTAATCCCAGCACTTTGGGAGGCTGAGATGATCACAAGGTCAGGGGTTCAAGATCAGCCCGGCCAACATGGTGAAACCTCATCTCTACTAAAAATACAAAAATCAGCTGGGCATGGTGGCACACATCTGTAATCCCAGCTACTCAGAAAACTGAGGCAGGAGAATCACTTGAACCTGGGAGGCAGAGGTTGTGGTAGATCGTGCCACTGAACTCCTGGCAACAGAACGAGACAAGAAAGACAAAGAAGGAAGAAAGGTCCTCTTTATTTACATAGGCTATACAACTAGTAAATGCCTTTGTTACTTTACTTTAGCCTCTTCATTTACAGAAGGCGCACATCAAGCAACCAATGGAAACCTCTGGAGGGTATCTAAACCCCAGAAAATTCTGTAACCGGTTCTTGAGACCCTATGCTCGGTCTGCTCCCACCCTGTGAAATGTACTTCTGTTTTCAATAAATCTCTGCTTATGTTGCTTCATTCTTTCCTTGCTTTGTTCGTGCCATTTTGTCCAATTATTTGTTCAAGACGCCAAGAACCTGAACACCCTCCATTGGTAACAATTTGAGACAAGAATCCGAATCAGTTCCGCCTGTACAGAGTTCTAACTGCACTTCTAGCTGCCTAGGCAGGTCAACCACCTTTCATCCACCACGCCCTCCGTATTCCCCTCGTAAAATGAGAACGACCCCCTTGCAGCTTGGCTGAGCGAATGCCTTCAAACGCAGAAACAACAACGCTAGGGCTGTGGCCGAGGACTGTGAAGGCTTAAATGAGCACACCTACAAGAGCAGCAGCCGCTCCTCGAGGGCGGAAGTCACTGCTTGATCTAAGTCCGTAGGGTAAAATGGATCCCTCATATGCGGAACACCATGGTTCTTTGTAACCTCATAAAGCGTCCGATAAGCAGCAGGAGCTGGGGGGGTAATTTAGGGCCAATATCATTTGTTTCTTTTGCATAATTTCGCCATTTCTCAGAATTCTAAAATTTGTTTAATCGAAATACCAGCTTGAGGGAAGCTTCCCTCAAGCTGAAAACTACAGAGTAGAAGGAAAATCTCCGCTGAGGGATAACCAAGAGGTAGAGATGGGAAAACGTTCATGCGCAGCACCCCCTGGCGGGAGGGAGGAGCTGGTGTGGAAGATCCGCCCAGCCCGCCTCTTTCGCGCTGGTTCCAGTCCCACTCGGGAACCCCCGAAGTGCTAGCGAGTCCCGGAGACTTTCACGTTACCACATTGCCCAGGAGACCCCGAGGCCGGCCTCAGTCTTCTCACAAAGGGAGGGGCCGAGTCGTGGCTCGCTTCCCCGCCTTGAGATGCGGGTTGTTTTAATCGAGCAGGTTTCGCCCTTTTCCGCCAGCCTGTTAAGTTCCCAAAACCGTGGGGCCAACCCCGCACCGATCCCGTCTAATGAGCCAGGAGGAAGTAAGCGCCGCAAAGCCCTCTGGGAAATATAGTTTCCAGGAAGGCTCTGGGAAGGCGCCTCCTGCTGCCAAATAGAGGCGGGCTCGGGGCGCGTCACGTGTTCTGTTCCAGGACATGGCCTTTGCCTGAGCTGCTGTTAGGAGAGGTGCTCAGGTCTGGGGAGTAGCTGCTGCCATCGCACTCGATCTCCGGACTTGCCTGCAGAAGTCGACGCAGTCTCTGCGTCCTCCCTGTTGCCCAAACCGGCACTGATCTCATATTTGAATACACTGAAACTGAAACTTCTGGCTGTCCTTGACTTGGAGTTGACTTGTAGGCTTTGTAGGACCTCACCGTGTTCTTTTACTCATGGCTTCTGCGGCAGCCAAAATGAGCCACTCCATGTGCTTCAGAGCTTTGGGGAATAAACCATTAACCAAGTCATTTGATTGCCTCATCTTTGGGGACCTCTTCCACTACCTGTTCACACTCCTTGTACTCACCCATGACTGTCCCTCAGAAACTTAAGTCCTGGACCCTTCTGCATTCTATCAGTCCTCTCCTAGTTTCATTTCTTCTCCTAGCCAACCTAGATCCTAAGAATCCTCTCCTGCTTTATTTCCTTCTGTAACAACCTCAAACCCTGGATTAATATAGTTGCCTATTTGGGCCTACGAGGTGCAGCTGGAGGAGGGGGATACATCTCCTAATCCCACAGGTTGATGCCACTACAATCAAGGTTTCAGACTTCAACTAAGCCCTAAATTAAACCAGCTGGTTACAGCACGGGGTGAGGGGAGGGGGGAAGGAGGCTAACCAATAGAGAGAAGGGGTCTGCTGCCAAGAGTCCTGGTGGAAATACAAGGCTTTGGTAGGACTGTCTTTATCGCCTCCCATCTCGCCCCTATACTTCATGTTTGTACTAGAATGGCATGAGAATGAAATGCAGAACTGATGCAGGCAAACCCAAAAAACTGGGGTTCAGCTTGGGAGGGTTCTTGGCTTGACCCAGGAAAGAATTCAAGCCTGAGTTAACAGCATAAGAAAGCAAGTTTATCTAAGCAACAGTGTAGAGGAAAATGTCTGCTCCATAGACAGAGCAGAGCTGTCCCATAGCAGAGTGCCCAGAGTGGTACTCATGGATTGCTGGCTAGATCTTTATATTCACTCGTTATTACATGCTTAATAAGGGACAGGTTATTCACAAACTTTCTAGAAAAGGGGCAGAGAGCTCCTGGAGCCATATAAAGTAACTTCAGGATCGTTGCCATGGCATTTGTAAAGTGTCATGGCACTTGTGGGAGTGTCTTACACAAACGTAGTATAATTCCCAGTCCTAGCTAGTTTGGGCTGGTTTCTTTGCTACATCCTGTTCTGATCAGCAGGGTCATGATCAGTACTCAGAAAACAAGTCCTGCTGATCTCCTACCTCATTACCCCACAGAGATTATATACTCCTCTTTAATCTTAAAGGTTTATAAAAGAGTGAAGGACCATCTTCTGTCACTGCCTCCTACTGATTTTGTGGGCATAAGCCCTGCCTAGCTTTAGAGTAGTAAAAATCTCTAGATGCCTAATCTAAATGGCCCAAAGGCAGAACGTCTTTACTTACCAGGTCAGAAGACAGGATGGGTCAGAAGCCTTGTGCCAGCATCATCTTCACATGGAATTGTTGTAACCTAGACGACACAAACTTTACAAGGAGGTTAAATACGCAAGGGTCAAAGACTAGTAGTAACAAAATAGCCACTAGAGGTCCTAAGAAGGGTGAAAACCAACTACCTGACAGTAGAGATATCTTTATTGAATTGTATCGGCAGGGACAAAAGAGGTCTTTACTGGGGGAAAATTATCTGGAACTACAGAATAGAAGAATTACAATTAGGAGGAAGGGGAAAGTTTTTGCTTTTATGCTCATGCACAGCAGCATGTTACTTACCTGTATGCTTGCTAAACAATAGCTTTAAGCCTTCTGGGGGTCCACAGCGTATGTCATGGTGTCCTCCTCTTGCGCCGGTGGGGATTTATGAGAAACAGGATTGATTCTGGACAGGTGTACCCAGCTAGTGACTCCCTGAAGTGTAACAGCTGTGGGGATGCTTAACAATGCCTGGTAGGGTACCTTCCACTTTGGTTGTAATTGATCCTCGGAGGATCCTTCTTTCCAAGTTTTTAATAGAACCCTGTCTCCTGATTGCACAGGGGAGCTATTCTTTTCCTTTGCGAAAAAGGGCAATACCTTATTTTCATATTCTTGAAGGGCCTTTTGAACCAGGTCTAAATTAATATTAGTAAGCATTCTATGTGTCTCCTCATCAAACAGGAAGTCTGAAGTGAAAAAAAGGCCTCCCACAGGCCATTTCAAATGGGCTAAGTTTTAAGGTTCTCTTCGGAGCCATCCTAATGCACAAAATGGTTATGGGTAGAGAAGAGAGACCCAGGTCTCTGAGGTCTCCTGACAGAGTTTTGGTAATGTCATTTTTAAAACATGATAGGCTATTTCTACCTTACCTAAGGACTGAGGCTTCTAGGAGGAGTAAAGATGATAGATAATGCCTAAGGCTGAGGAAACCTGCTGAATCGCCTTAGCTGTGAAGGAAGGCCTCTTACCACTTTGCAAACGTTTTGGTAATCCAAGGCTTGGGATGATTTTTTTAAGTAACAATGTGGTCATTTCCAGTACTTTTTCTGTCCTTGTGGGGAAAGCTTCTATCCACCAGATGAAAGTGTTATAAGTACTAGCAAATACTTTAGTCCTCTGTAAGGTGGCATCTGGGTGAAATCTATTTGCCAGTCTTCCCTAACATATATTCGTCGGTGTTATACAGGTTTGAGTAGAGGTGAGGGTATAGGGTGGCTTCCTGAGTTGTTACAGGCACAGAGTTCACAGGCCCTGTGACCCTTTGTATAGTCTGCAATGGCCCCTTCCGCACAAATATTTGAATAGAGATTCAATTCGAATAGAGAATCCGCCCCCCCAAATTTGAGGAGTCATGGAAATGATTAATTATTTTCCATTGCTCAGCCTCAGGGAGAAAGAGTTTGTTGCTTTCTAGCAACCACCCTGGGGGATCCTTTCATAAACCTTCTGTTCTGCCCCTTTAATTTCCTCAGGTGTGCAGTTTGGCACTGCTGACCCGAATGGAGTACCATGTGTTTGTGCAGCAGCCGGTAGTACCAATCTTACTTTGGCAGTGGCTTGGCTGCTATGGCTGCCAGGGCATTTCCTGTAATCATAGAGTTTCTCACTTTTGGTGTCCCCTGCAATGAATAACTGCTTTGTCTTTTGGGAGCTGAGCAGTGTCTAAAAGTTCCAAGATCTCAGAGTGATGTTTTACAGGGCCCAGTCCTTCTTTTCATATGGTAGCATAGGCACAAAGTACCAGGAACCCATATTCAGAATCAGTAAATATATATGTACACACACACACACATATATATACTCATACACCCACACACACACACACAGACACACACACACATATATATAAAAAATATATATTTTGAGGTGGGTTCTCACTTTTTAGCCCAAGCTAGAGTGCAGTGGCACAATCTTGGCTCACTGCAACCTCCACTTGCAGGGCTCAAGCGATTTTCATGCCTCAACCTCCCAAGTAGCTGGGACGCACCACCACGCCCAGCTAATTCTTTGTATTTTAGTAGAAATGGGGTTTCACCATATTGCCCAGGGTGGTCTCCAACTCCTGAGCTCAGATGATCCTCCCACCTCGGCCTACCAGAGTGCTGGGATTACAGGCATGAGCCATTATGTCTGGCCAGAATCAGTAAATATATTGCCTCTTAAGTCTTTTCCCAATCAGAGGTCCCTAATTAGAGTGATTAATTCCACTTTTTGAGCAGAAGTCTGAGGAGGTAAAGCTTTGGCCTCAATAACTTCTTGTTGGCTAACCACAGCATAACCTGCCTTCTTTATTCTCTCAGGAATAAAGCTACTCCCATCAGCAAACCATTTAACATCAGGGTTAGGCAGGGGCTTATATTTAAGGTTAGGCCTGCTAAAGTAGGTCTATTCCACAGTTTCCATGGTTCTTGGGACATGGAGTCCAGCAACAGGGTAGCAGGATTTAAAACCTGACATACTTTAAGGGTAAACTCTTAGGTATAGAGCAGAAGGGTCTACTACTGTTAGCCATTAATGTCCTTTTGCTCTAGGAACTAATGTACTTGATTGAGTGGGAGAAGTAATGACATCTAATTTTTGTCCCAAGGCAGACTTCTGGCTTCTTCTACCAATACAGTGGTGGTGGCCACAGCTCACAAGCATCCTGGCCATCTGGCCACCACCTGGTCTAGAATTATTCCCTAGGCTTTGAGTTAGAACACCCAAAGGCTGTCTCTTGTTTTTCAGTCACGTAGAGAGTGAAAGATTTTTCTGCGTCTGGGAGTCACAAAGCAGAGGCCATTCCCAGATTTTCTTTTAAGGTTAGGAATGCCTGTTGGCAGCTTCCATCCCAGTTCAAAGGCTTGTGATCATTCCCTTCCAGAGCTTCATAGAGTGGTTTTGCTGTGACCCCAAACCAGGGAATCCAGATACAGCAGAATACAGCCATTCCCAAAAAGGTTCTTAACTGTTTCTTAGTCTGATGGCGCTAGAGTGCCAGAATTGTCTCTTTTCATTCATGGGCTATTATTCTTGTCCCAGGAATGAGCATGTATCCCAAGTATTTAACCTTTGGAACATAAATCTGGGCCTTGTGGGGGAATACCCGCTTCCCTTGTTTTCCCAAGAAATTAAGGACCTGAATTATATTTTTATCAGAATCATCAGGCCTGGAAATTAATAGGTCATCCACATATTGTAGGAGGAATCCATTCACTAAATGTAGTTCCCTGAATTCTTTTGCCAGTGCATTCCCAAAGAGATGAGGACTGACCCTAAAGCTTTGGGAAAGGACATTCCAGGTAAACAGAGATGTAGCATGACCGTCTGGATCAGTCCATTCAAAAGCTAAAATATACTGGGAGTCTGGGTGCAAAGGTATACAAAAGAAAGTGTCCTTCAAGTCTCATACCATGAATCAATTAGCATCTTCAGGGACTTAGATCAATATTGTATAAAGGTTAGGAACTATTGGGTGGACTAAAACTAATGCCTCATTAACTCCCTTCAGATCCTGAAGAAATCTGTATCCCTCACCTGTTTCTTTACAGGCAGGACGGTAGTATTACATGGAGACTGACAGGGTTGTAATAGTCTTTACTTTACAAACTTTTCTATCAGGGGCCCTCTTTTGCTTCAGGTCTCAAAGGATGTTGTTTTTTCCACGGGTAAAATATTAACAGCTCTATCAGAAACTTCTTGTCCCAAACAGAAGAGTCTACTTGAGAAGTAATACATAATGGAGGGAAGGTCTTTTCTTTATCTGTATTAAGTCAAGCACTTAGAGCTAGAAGTAGTGCCCCTTCCCAGCCTGTTGCCTTTTTGTGAGGCTTTCCAAATTGAACTGTGGCCTGTAATTGGAAAAGTGTCTTCCCAGTAAAGGAATAGCACACTCAGACATAAGATAGAACCTGTGGGAAAACATATAGTCCCCCACAGTGCAACCAAGGGGATGGGTGAACCACCTAATTTTTGGCTGGATATCAGTGTTATACCTTGTACAAGGTACAAGAGTTACCCAAGGCTCCTCTGTGGAGATGGTAAGGTGTCCAGTGGGAGCCACGGGGAACCTCAGGTCCCGTCAGTTCTCTGTTGTCTTGGCCATTACGGGTTTGGCACAGGTTCCCCTTGGAGCCTGAGGCAGTCCCTTTTCCAATGGCCCTCTTGCTTGTGGTAGGCACGCTGATTCTGGCCTAGGGGCCAGCAAGTTCAGGGGCCGTCCCCTGGGCAGCCCAGACACCAATCTTGCAACAATTCCTTTGTGATGCATAACCTTAAGGCAGCAGGTAGTTTATGGCAGCCACTAACAACTGGGCTTTCTGGCTTTTTCTTTTGGTTTTCTCCACTTCCTCTGCTCTGTCCCTGTTCTTGTAAACCCCAATGGCCATGTACAAGAGTTGACTCATGGGAGTTTGAGGTCCCATTTCTGCCTTTTGTAACTTCTTCCTAATGCCGAGGGTGTATTAAGTAATAAAATGCATACCCAGGAGAGCTCACCTTTCCTGGGAGTTTGGGTCTACATTAGTATATTTTCTGTGTGTCTCAACCAAACAGGCCTGAAACAGAGTGAGATTTTTGTCCTTCTTCTGAGTGAACTTCTCTAACCCTGTCGTAATTAACTGGCTTAACCACACATTTTTTTCATACCTCCTGTTAAACAAGTTGCCATGTGATTTCTGTGTTCAAGATCTTGGGAACCACTCTGGTAATCCCATTGAGGGACCAGATCCAGAGCTGCATCTCCCCTCACATGATAAATGGCATGGCCTTAGTTACCAGTTGCCACTCCATTTGCATATTCTTGAGCAGTACCCAGAATCCTTTGTTTCTCATTTACAGTATAGCAGATAGACAATAATAGTTGCAAGTTATGCCAAGTTAAGTCAAAGAACATGATCAACTGAACAAACTTCTCTGTAAACTTCCCTGGATCCTCTGAAAATCAACCAAATTTCTCCTTGCATAAAGCCAAATCAGACATAGAAAAAGGCAACTGACCAAGCACAGTGGCTCACACCTGTAATCCTAGTACTTTGGAAGGCTGGGACAGGTGGATCACTTGAGCCCAGGACTTTGAGACCAGAGTCAGGCATCCCAGAGTCAGGACAACAGAGGACCTCTCAAAATTAGAAAAGAAGGGATTAAAAACAAACAAGGAAAATGTCTTGCCTTACACTGAACAGAAACAATTGCCCAAATAGCCAAAGGAAAGACCACAAACACAACAACAAAATAAATGTAAAAGTAAAATATGGCAATCGTTAGAGGCTAAAGAGAAAAAAGAAGGCCCAGGAGAAGGGGTGACAAGGAATGCCAGTTGTACTACCATTCTGGACACTCACATGATGGGGACAATGAACTACCAAGCCAGCGGCTCAGTTCCCATTTCCTGGTTCACCCAAAAAGGTTGATATTGAGGGGGAATGAAGGGAAGACTGACCTTTGTGTATGGAAGTCAAATGATGCCAATCTGTCTTAATTTAGGGTTTGGGTGAAGGTTTCCCTCAGGTTCCCTTGTCTTGTGAGTTGCCAAGAAAGATGATGGCTCTGAAAAGAGTCCTTGAGGCGCAACTCTGCAGCACAAACTGCCCTAGAGTTACAGCTCCATAATGTTACAGTTCCACAACTCTGATCTGCACTGAGTCCCTTTGTCCCATTCATCTTATTTCCACTGTTTGTCCCATCTGGGTCACCAGACTGATGCAAGCAAACCCCAAAATCAGAGCTCAGCTCAGGAGGGTCCTTGGCTTCACCCAGGAAAGAATTCAAGAGTGAACCGATGGTGAAAGAAAGCAGGTTTATTTGAGCAACAGTGTACAGCCAAGTGACCACTCCATAGACACAGCAGGGCTACCCCATAGGCACATTGGTCCAGAGTAGCACTCATGGATTGCTGGCTACCTATATTTATACCCATTCTTAATTATATGCTAAATACAGGGTGGGTTATTCACAAACTTTACGGAAAATGGGCAGAGAGTTCCCAGAATTATATAAGATAACTTCCAGGTGATTGCCATGGCATTTGTAAACTGTCATAGTGCTGGTAGGAGTGTCTTATGCAAATGTATTATAATTGCTAGTCCTACCTGGTTTTGGCCAGTTTCCTTGCTACATACCATTTAGACCCTGACCAGTGCTCAGAAAACAAGTTCTGCTGATCTCCTATCTCAAAACAAACCAAAACATTAGTTGTGAGAATATTCTAGAAAGACAAGTTGGTAAGATACTGTAAAGACTCAAACAGAAATGTAACATAACTTATAAAGAATGAAATAAGAAATAGCAAGGAAATATAGCAAAGACACTAAATCAGTGTAAGTTAAGAGTTAAATGAACCCAGAGAGCAAATGATAAAGTCCTTTAAAAAGCTGGTCTCAAACGCCTGAGCTCATAGGTGATGTTTTGTTAGCTTTCTAGAAAGATTAAAAGATTATGTCAAAATACTCCCTTGAGAAGTGGCAGGTGTAAGAGGACTCTGGAAATCAGTAAGTAATCTAGCTTCAAAAAAAAAAAATAATTTTTAAAAAGGAGTCTCTTCTTGAGGAGAAATGGAGATCCAAAACAGATAGGTTTGGGCGCATCAGAGGCTCCGACTGTTCTGCATCTGCAGAGGCAGAATCCCATGCAGTCTGGGCTCCTGTTGTCACCGAGGCCATTAAGCCATCTCTGAGCCCCTGCTGGGGGCCACACACAGCCTGAATCCTCTCAGGAGCATACTGCTAAGCACTGGAGAGATTTAGTTTGGTTTTATTCTTATCATGATCATGTTTTATTAATTTATATTTTTCATTTCTCTGTAACATGAGGTCCATTTGTCATCCCTGAAATACCTTAAGCCAGATCCATACTGTTTTCACATACCATGTAATATTTGACGTGATTAAGAAAAGCCGTGCTTGCTTTGGCAGCACAAATTCTAAAACTGGAACAGTGCAGAGAAGATTAGCACATGGCCCCTGTACAAAGATGGCACACAAATTCACGAAGCGTAAAAAAGAAAGAAAAGGGCTGGGCGTGGTGGCTCATGCCAGTAATCCCAGCACTTTGGGAGGCCAAGGAGGGCAGATCACAAGGCCAAGAGATTGATACCATTCCTGGCCAATATGGTGAAACCCCGTCTCTACTAAAAATAGAAAAATTACCTGAGCATGGTGTTGCGTGCCTGTAGTCCCAGCTACTCAGGAGGCTGAGGCAGGAGAATAGCTTAAACCTGGGAGGTGGAGGTTGCAGTGAGCTGAGATTGCATCACTGCACTCTAGCCTGGTGACAGAGCAAGACTCTGTCTCAAAAAAACAAAAAGAGAAAAAATAAAGTAAGTAAGAAAGAAAAGAAAAAGCAGTAAACTGGTGCATGAACAGTTAACCATAAAAGGTATCACTTTGAAGGCAATCCAATTTATTACCCTTCTACATATCAACCTTACCACCTGATTCTAAATTTAAATATTTGCTGTTTACCAACAGGAAATTACAACTCCATTTACATGTGTCTCTGGGGAAAAAGCATGCAAAGAATAGCCACATCTTTATATATGCCAGGCAAATATCTGGAACAAAACAAAACAATTCTGAAATCCCACATGACATTAATATTTTAAGAGTAGAGCACAAGATCCACAAAGAACAACAACAAAAAAAACCCCAAAACTTTACATTATAGAAAAAGAAATTACATACACATCAATTTTGAGTAAGAGCAATGTATCTCAAACTACTTGTGAAAAATCAGTTGGTTTTTGTTCGTTTTAATTCATTTCAACCAATACTTTTGTGAAATAAGAGTTTATTTCTAGAAAAGAATGGTATTACAGTAGATTATAGAATGCAAAATACAAGCCTCATTTTTAAAATTATTGATTCAGCATAAATAAAATCACTCTAAAATTACAATAAAAGTTCCCAAACACTTAGGCTCATTTCTATATTTAGTTCATGGCAGACAAGATCACCAACCCACACTTGTTCAAGGACCATATTTTGAATACACTGAGATAAAACATCTAAAAATGGAAATCTTAGCCTGGCACGATGGCTCACCCTCCTAGTCCCAGCTACTCAGGAGGCTGAGGGAGGAGGATCTCTTGAGCCCAGGAGTTTAGGCTGCAGTGAGCTATGATAGCACCACTGTACTCCAGCCTGGGTGACAGAGCAAGACTCTGTCTCGTTTTGTTTTGATTTGTTTTGTTTTGTTTTGAGACGGGTTCACTCTGTCGCTCAGGTTGGAGTTCAGTGATGCGATCTCAGCTCATTGCAAACTCTACCTCTCTGGCTCAAGCGATTCTCCTGCCTCAGCCTCCCAAGTACTAGGATTACAGGTGCACACCACCATGCCCGGCTAATTTTTGTATTTTTTTTTTAGAGACAGGGTTTAGCCATGTTGCCCAGGCTGATCTCAAACTCCTGAGCTCAAGCGATCTGCCCACCGTGGCCTCCCAAACTGCTGGAATTACAGGTATGAGACACTGCGCCTGGTGGATACTACATCTCTTAAATAAAATAATAATAAATGAAAAAATCATAAAAATGGAGATCTTCCAGAAGCATATCGTATATTACTCCCTGCTCACACTTCCATTATTTTTACAGTATTGGCTTTTTTGAAGTAGTAATAATGTATAGTTTAAAAGGTGAACCGGGAGTGCAAGATTTAAAAAAACAAGAATCCCCTGTATTTTCTTTCACCTCCCAACTCCCAATTCCTTCGTCCTTTCCTTCTGCATTTCTTAATAATAAGCATATGATACTAGTTAAGTGACATATGTCATTCCACATAATACAAATAATTATACAAATAGTCCACATAATAATGATACGCATCACCCAACTTAAGAAACAAAGCATTAATTCTACAGTTTTAGCTCTGTTACCCTCCTTGATTTCACACCCTCCTGCCAAAAGGGAACCACATCCTGAATTTGGTATTCCTATACTTTTTTTTTTTTTTTTTTTTTGAGACAGAGTCTCACTCTGTTGCCCAGGCTGGAGTGCAGGTGTGCGATCTCGGCTCGCTGCAACCTCCGCCTCCCAGGTTCAAGCGGTTTTCCTACCTCAGCCTCCAGAGTAGCTGAGATTACAGGCACCCACCACCAAGCCTGGCTAAATTTTGTATTTTTAGTAGAGATGAGGTTTCACCATGTTGGTCAGGCTGGTCTCAAACTCCTGACCTCATGAGTCTCGGCCTCCCAAAGTGCTGGGATTACAGGCATGAGCCACCGCACTCAGCTTTACATCTTTTTATACTTTTACTATTAGATTACTGCAAAGGTAATTGCAGTTTTTGGGTCAGGAGCGGTGGCTCACGACTGTAATCCCAACACTTTGGGAGGAGGTCAGGAGTTCAAGACCAGCTTGGCCAATCCGGCAAAACTCCATCTCTACTAAAATGCAAAAATTAGCCAGGCATGGTGGTGCATTCCTGTAATCCCAGCTACTTGGGAGGCTGAGACCGGAGAATCTCTTGAACCTGAGTGGCAGAGGTTGCAGTAAGCCAAGATTGCACCACTGCACTGCAGCCTGAGTGACAGAGCAAGACTCTGTCTCAAAAAGAGAAAAGTAATTGCAGTTTTTTTATCATTAAACTGCACCAGCCTAATGAATATGTCTATATTCTAAAACACATATTACTTTTCATGTTATTAAGTTTTATAAAAATGGCACAATACTTTGTGAAACTTACTTTTTTAACTTAACATTATTATGTTTTTGACAATAATTCACAATGACACATCTAGCTATGGTTCATTAATTTCTTCTGTTGTACAGTGTCTTGTTATATGAATATACCACAATGTATGTACCCATTCTCCTGTTGGTGGACATTTGAGTGATTTCCTTTTTTTTTTTTTTATATTGTTACAAACAATAGTACAATGAACTTTCTTGCAAATGTCTCCTCTTGTACATGTTAGGAGTGGTAGTGCTGAGTTGCAGGACATAGGCACCGTGACCTTTAGATAGTGCCTACTGAGCCTCCAAAGTGCTCGTGCCAATTTACACTTACCTCTGCAGTGTATGAGAGTTCCCATTGCTCCATATGGCTACCAACATCTGAAATTGTCGGACTTTTCCATTTTCCCAATCTGACAAATTTAAAATGGGGCTTTATTGTGGTTTAGTGTGCATTTCCCTGATTCTTAATGAGCTTATCTTTTCATCTATTTATTGCTCATTTTGGTTTCTTATTCTATGATTTATCTGTTTGACTTTTACCCATTTTTCCAGGTTTTTTAAAATTATCAATTTTTGAGTTGTTTATATGTTCTGGATTCAAATACTTTGTGAATTATGAGTATTGCAAACATTTTTCTCCAATCTGGATTAGACATTTCCTTCTTTTTTTTTTTTTTTTTTTTTTTTGGTAGAGATGGAGTCTCACTATGTTTCTCATGTTGGTCTGGTCTTGAACTCCCGGCCTCAAGCAATCCTCTCACCTCAGCCTCCCAAAGTGCTGAGATTACAGGCATGAACCACCGTGCCCATCCTCCTTTCACCTTGTTAATGATGGTTTTCAGAACCCAGGTGTTTTTAATTTCATTGATGTTAACTTTATCAAGTTTTTTCCTTATGAGTTGTGTTTTTTATATTTTAGTAAATTTTTACTTTAGTCCAAGAGTGTAGATATATTCCCACATTCTAAAAGTTTTCTTAATAGGTTCCTGAATTCCACTTGGAATTTTATTTGGTCTGAGAATTCCAATTTTATTTTATTTTTATATATATGAATAACTAATTACTCATCACTTTTGCAAAGTCTATCTTTTCTCCACGTATCTGCAATGTCGCTATATCATATATATTAGATATCAATCTATGGGTGTGTTTCTGAGCTCTGTATTCTGTTCTGATGGTCCAGTTATATATCTTTGTTTTCATGCTTTTTTTTTTTTGAGATGGAGTTTTGCTCTTGTTGCACAGGCTAGAATGCAATGGTGTGTTCTTGGCTCACCGAAACCTCTGCCTCCTGGATTCAAGCTATTCTCCTGCCTCAGTCTCCAGAGTAGCTGGGATTACAGGCATGCGCCACCACACCCGGCTAATTTTGTATTTTTAGTAGAGATGGGGTTTCTCCATGTTGGTCAGGCTGGACTCAAACTCCTGACCTCAGGTGATCTGCCCACCTCGGCTTCCCAAAGTGCTGGGATTACAGGTGTGAGCCCCCATGCCTGGCCCCCAGACCACACTGTCTTAATTACCATACTTAATATGTCTTGTTGTGTGCTAGGGTAAGTCACCCATTCTCTGCTTCTCATTGTGTCTTATCTGTTCTTATACATTTCCATTTACATTTTAGAATCAGTTTATTAAGTTCCAAAGAAATACATTAGAATTTTGATTAGAACTGCAATAAAATCTACATATTCCTGTGGAGAACTGACATCTTTATGATATTACATTTTTTGATATTACATTTTCATGCCCATGTTCATAATGTGTTTCTGTTTATTTAATAGGTTATCTTTAAGATTTTATCATCACTTTCTAGAATTTTTTCATAAAGGTTTTAAACATCTTTTGTTAGCTTTATTGCAAAATACTTTATCCTTTCTTTTCTGATGTTACAAATGACATCTTTTTAAAAATTTTATTTTCTAACTGTGTCTGAACTGCTTAAAAACAATGGAATCACTTTGCTAAACTCTCCTATTAATTCTAAAAGCCTGTTTTTGTCAATTATCTTCGTTTTCTCTATGAAAACAATCATATAACCTGTGAATGCTTGCATGAAAGTGACATACAGTAGGCAAAATGACAGCTCCCCAAAGATGTTTATGTCCAAGTCCCCCAAAACTGTGACCATGGTACTTTATATGACAAAATGGACTTTGTATATGTGACTAAATTAAGGATCTTAAGATAGAGAGAGGTTCCTGGGCTGTCCAGGTGGACCCAATGGTCTCACAAAGGTCCTTTAAAGGGTGATGCAGTTTTATTTCTTTTTCTTGTCTTCACTAGCTAGGCTCTCCAAATACAATGTTGGATAGAAAGGCATTAGAGGACACTTTTGTCATCTTCCTGATTTCAAAGTGAATCCTTTTAAAACTTTATCATTACGTATTCTGATGTAAATTATTAGTAGAGCATTTTCATCAAGTTAAAAAATTTCCTACTTCTAGTTGGCTAAGATTGTTTTTAACTTAAATAACTGCTAAGTTTCATCAAATATTTGTTCTGTGCCTACCAAGATAATCACATAGATGTTTTTCTTTAGTCTAGATTGTGACTGTTTATATTAATACTAATGTATTAATTTTTAAGTTGGATCGATTTTGCATTACTAAAGTAAGACCAGAGTGATTCTACTGCATTCAGCTTGCTAACATTTTCTTTAGAACTCTTGTGTCTATGCTAATAAGTGAAACTGGCTGTGGTTACGTGTCTTCTGCTGTCCTCATCTAGTTTTTGTTTAGGGTTATATAGTATGTACTTCTGTTTTGGTTGATTCTTTTCACTTTAGAAATTCCTGTAAACATACTTTCACTTGCCTTCATTTTCCTATATAGTTATATTACAGTTTTTTGTTCCAGTCAATATTTCACATTATCAGAATTACACAACTATTATATGCTATTGAGCCACATGATATATTTATATATCCTTCCCTGTACAACTTTTGGACTTAATAAACAGCCTTTTTCTCTTCTTTTCTCTCTTGCTTTGTTTGTTTGTTTGGGGCTTAGTTTCTCAAAACTGTCATGAAGAACTGTAAATCTTTTCTCAATACACTGAAATATTAGGAAACTGATCTGTTGTGTGTTTTTCATGGAGAAATCTCTCTTGGAGATCTCTTGTTGTTTTGCCCCAACCTGGACATCTTGTGCTCTCTGCCTACTTCCAGCAGTTTTTGGGGGACTTCCTTGGACTAACATTCTTTATATTCTTTTTGTTTCTTTGCTGTATTGGAATCTGTGTTTCCATGGTTTCCATTATTTCCTCTATTTACTGGCTCTTTTTGGTGGAGTATATTCTCTCATTTTGAGAAAGGGGAGGTGGAAGATAAAATTTTTTAGGTCTAACTTGTTTGAGCGTCTCTTACTTCTGCTCTCTCATGTATTACTTTGTCAGGTCTAGAATTCTAGGTAGGAATCTTGTTCCTTTAGAATCTTAGAAGGGCTATTGTCTTCCATTTCCAGTCTTGCCAATGAAAACACCAACGCTATTCTGATTCTTGGATTTTTGTATGTGAGCTATTTTTCCTGCTCTCATGATAGTCTTTATCTCTGATGCTCTGAAATTTCATATATCCTTTTGAGCTGTATTTTTTCCCTCCTTACATTGGGCTGTTAGGTCCTTTAAATCTGAAAACTCACATCCTTAATTCAGGGAGACTTTATTATATTATATGGGGTATGTGTGTGTGTGAGAGAGAGAGAGAGAGACTTAACATACAGGTAATTTAAGTTACAAAACATAGTAGTAAAACAAATTCCCAAGAATTTACCGCCCAACTTAGGAAATGAAATATGACCAATGCCTTGAAACATCTGTACTGACTTTTGCTGATCTCATTCCATCTTCTCCCTCACCTGCCATGCCTCACCCCCTACAAGCTACACAATCACTCTCATGACTTTTTCCCCCAATTATCTTGCTTATTTTTATTGTTTCACTAAATATTTATGCATCACTAAACTATGGCTTTATTTACTTTTGTTTGATTTTGAACACTGTAGAAATGGCATTGCACAGAGATGGCACACTTCCATGGTTTGCCTTTCATTCAACATTGTTCCTAAGAGTTACCGGTATACATGGCTACAGTTCATTACCTTTTCATTGCAGCATAGCAGTCTGTTGTGTGAAGATACCATAATTTAGTTATCTATTTTCCCAACAGCAGGCATTACGTTATTCCCTCTTTTTAAAATTCTATCTTGTCTACAAATGTGATCATTTCTTTCCCTCATTTTCTCCCTTCTCTGTGAAACTTAGTTAGTTATTGGATCTTCTGGGCTAAGCTCTGTTGATTTTTAAGATTTCTGCTATTATATTTCAAATTTTCCTTTTTTCAACATTTATTTTGGATTCAGGGGATTCGTGTGCAGGTTTGTTACATGGGTATATTGTATGATGCTGAGGTTTGGGTTACAGATGATCGCATCACCCAGGTAGTGACCATATTACCCAACAGGTAGAATTTTGAATTTTCTTTTTTTTTTAAACATATATTTTATTGCACTTTAGGTTCTGGAGTACATGTGCAGAACATACAGGATTATTGCATAGGTACATACACGGCAATGTGGTTTGCTGCCTCCATCCCCCCATCACCTATATCTGGCATTTCTCCCCATGTTATCCCTCCCCAACCCCCTACCCCCATCCCTCCTCTAGTTCCCCCCAACAGACCCCAGTGTGTGATGCTCCCCTCCCTGTGTCCATGTGTTCTCATTGTTCAACACCGCCTATGAGTGAGAACATGCAGTGTTTGATTTTCTATTCTTGTGTCAGTTTGCTGAAAATGATGGTTTCCAGATTCATCCATGTCCCTACAAAGGACACAAACTCATTGTTTTTTATGGCTGCATAGTATTCCATGGTGTATATGTGCCACATTTTCCTTGTCCAGTCTATCATTGATGGGCATTTGGGTTGGTTCCAGGTCTTTGCTATTGTAAACAGTGCTGCAATGAACATACATGTGCATGTGTCTTTATAATAGAATGATTTATAATCCTTTGGATATATACCCAGTAATGGAATTGCTGGGTCAAATGGAATTTCTATTTCTAGGTCCTTGAGGAAGTGCCACACTGTCTTCCACAATGGTTGAACTAATTTACACTCCCACCAACAGTGTAAAAGTGTTCCTATTTCTCCACATCCTCTCCAGCATCTGTAGTCTCCAGATTTTTTAATGATCACCATTCTAATGGGCATGAGATGGTATCTCCATGTGGTTTTGATTTGTATTTCTCTAATGACAAGTGATGGTGAGCATTTTTTCATATGTTTGTTGGCTTCCTATATGTCTTCTTTTGAAAAGTGTCTGTTCATGTCCTTCACCCACTTTTGAATGGGTTAGTTTGTTTTTTTCTTGTAAATCTGTTTTAGTTCTTTGTAGATTCTGGCTATTAGCCCTTTGTCAGATGAGTAGATTGCAAAAATTTTTTCCCATTCTGTTGGTTGCTGGTTCACTCTAATGATTATTTCTTTTGCTGTGCAGAAGCTCTGGAGTTTAATTAGATCCCATTTATCTGTTTCGGCTTTTGTTGCCAATGCTTTTGGTGTTTTAGTCATCCTTGCCTATGCCTATGTCCTGAATGGTTTTGCCTAGGTTTTCTTCTAGGGTTTTTATGGTGTTAGGTCTTCTGTTTAAGTCTTTAATCCATCTGGAGTTAATTTTAGTGTAAGGTGTCAGGAAGGGGTCCAGTTTCTGCTTTCTGCACATGGCTAGCCAGTTTTCCCAACACCATTTTTATTAAACAGGGAACCCTTTCCCCATTGCTTGTTTCTGTCATGTTTGTCAAAGATTAGATGGTTGTATATGTGTGGCATTGCCTCTGAGGCCTCTGTTCTGTTCCATTGGTCTATATCTCTGTTTTGGAACCAGTACCATGCTGTTTTGATTACTGTAGCCTTGCAGTATAGTTTGAAGTCAGGTAGCATGATGCCTCCAGCTTTGTTCTTTTTGCTTAGAATTGACTTGGCTATGTGGGCTCCCTTTTGGTTCCATAGTATTTTGAATTTTCAAGGGCTTTTATTCTCTTTTGTTAATTTAATTTATTTATTTTTTCGACAGAGTCTTGCTCTGTCACCGAGGCTGGAGTGCAATGGCATGATCTCGGCTCACTGCAACCTTCACTTCCCAAGTTCAAGCAATTCCCCCACCTCAGCCTCCCAAGTAGCTGGGATTACAGGTGCATGCCATCACACCCAGCTAATTTTTATATTTTTAGTAGAGGCAAGGTTTCACCATGTTGGTCAGGCTGGTCTTGAACTCCTGACTTCAGGTAATCCACCCACCTCAGCCTCCCAAAGTCCTGGGAGTACAGGCATGAGCCACCACACCTGATCTGGATATTCCATTTTATAGCTTACTATGTCAGTGTTCATAGATACCAGACTTACAAGGTTTAGGATTTTCTTGAAATTTTATTTTGCTTTCTGCAGTCTGTTTTCCTCTACTATGGTTGGTTGGGTGGTTGGGTCACTTATGTCTCTGTCTTTCACGTTAGAAGCTCCCCTTTGATGTCAAGTGGTGCTAACTTATCTACTCAGACATAATAGTAAAGGAACCAAAATGGTAATTTCAAGTTCTGTGTGTATGGGTGAGGCTCATCTGCCAGTGGACTTCACAGTGGGCTGATCAGGTGGGGATCCAGCTCTTTCATTGGGGAAACTTTGTTAGTAGGTCTTTTCTCTTGTCCTCATCAGTATCCCCAGAGGAATCTTCCATTCTTCTTCCTGGAGGCTATAAGCTTGTCTGCCATCATGCTGGCTGCTGAGCAGGAAAAGCAAGTTTGAGGTTTTACCATCCACAGGTAGATGTCCACTTAGTGCCCATTTTCAGTATAGTGCCCTATTCTCAACTGCACCTGACATCTCCAACGCTAGCATCTCCTCATTTGAATGTCCCATCCCCTCCCACTATAGGGGAGATAGTTGCCCAGCTTGTGTAGAAATGGAGTAGACATCTGGGAGTCTTACTGCTCCTCAGACAGATAGCCAAGATGTGTGTCCTGTTTTCAGCCCCACCCCTTGAAGCTTTGTCATTGTCTGGGGTAATACCCGAGGGTCATTGCGTCATGCCAAGGAAATCAAGGACACGGACACGCACAAGGAGTGAGTTTAAGAGTGAAGGTCTAATTGGCAAAAGAAAGAGAAAGGAAAATAGCTCTCTCTTCTGCAAGAGAGAGGGGTGCCCGAATGGGACTTCTGGCTCATGGCAGAGTGCACAGGGTTTTATAGACAGGCTTGAGGAAGCGGTGTCTGATTTACGTAGGGTCCAAAGATTAGTTGGACCAAGTGTGATGTTTATATAGCATGTGAGGAAGCCGGCCATCCCACCCTAATCTTCTTAGGCAAATGGAGTCTTTGCCTGACCGGGGCCATGCTGTCTGCTCCCAACTGCACACTTGGTTGGCAAGGAAAAAGGAAGATGGAGTCATCATTTTGCACAGACCCAGTCCCCAAGTAGCCCCTTTCCTATTGGCACAACTGCCAGCATTCACCCATGCAAGCTTCTAGCCTGCTTTTCTACGTCTGCAGTTTGATTTTACTGACTGCTCTTTGTTAGAAAAGAAAATGATTTGGAGGCTGCTTTTCATTAAAAGGAAAACCTTACCAAGGACTTCCTTACCCTCCTAAATAATTCCTTTTTAACTCCTATATCACCCTCATCCCCATCTTCAGGGGTATTCCAATAGGGGTCCAGCAGTAAGAAATCTACTAGCTCCTTTTCACTGGGTACCACCACCCTTTGCGGGTTTAAATTTCAACTTTCTCTGCTCTTCTAAGTAAATTAGCACTGACTTGATTGATCACCCTCCAAAATTTTCTTGGCATTCGTGATTTATTTCTATATCCTCTCTAAAACCCTTTGTCCTTATTCATTAAGGGTTTTATTTGTTGTCATGTCTCCACTGTCATTTTGAGGCTTTGAGAAGGAAGAAGATATAAAGGCATATGTTTTCAATGGTGCTATCCGTTGACGCAGAGATGTTAGAAGGTGGGCAAGTATCTGAGGGGAGAAGCACAAGAAACTGCAGGCAGTCTGCGGGCCTTGCTCGACATCTGCAGCAGCCTCTGGTTTTCAGGGGCCTCCATACCGCTGACTGACTGGGCGACACAGTCGGTATTCAGTAATGTGGCAAGTCACGAGGAATTCTCTGCATGTGTATTCAAACCAGTGACACTTTCACAAAAAGCAGCTAAGGAAGGTGCTGTTGAATTGGAGAAAAAGAATCCGCCTCAGTTAGAGCAAGCAAAAGTCTACCGGAAAAGCATTGACTGCCAAGGTCTGGATAACCCTCTCCCACACCATTCCCCCATTACTGGAGTTAATCTTGGGGAAGGAGGAGAGGAAGGCAATCTTGAGTGCTATTGAGAAATAGCCCGGGGTGGCAGAGTTCACAATAGCAGCCCCAGCTCGGACTCCAGGAGTCAAGGTGGACAGGACTCCAGGAGTCAAGGTGGACAGGACTCCTGCACCTGCGGTTGAGTTCCTGAAGGAGGAAAACAGCAGATTTCTCATCCCCAGTGAGAGGGATCCCCACAAGGGCAGGACATGGTAAATGACTACACCCACTACCTTGCTTCCAGTGTGGACAGAGAGCCCCAGACAGGAGAGCTGTGTCTCAAACAGGATGATAAGTTACCACCTTGCATCTGGCAAACCAAGGGCAGATGGGGCAGGTTCTGAACGAGGACAATGTAGTAACCCCCTGTGTGCCCAGGGCTCTGAGACCCAGGGTTGGGGCATTTTCTTAGCAATAACCAGAGAAGCCCCTTTCTAGAAGGGGAGCTGAGCAACTCTACATGGAATTTCTGAGAGATGGACCCCTGATTTGATGTGAATGCTCACCCTTTTCTTCTGATGCTAAGCATCTGGAAACTGCAGTCATCCTGAGAGTTAAGTCATGCCAGATGGGAGTCAGAAAATGTAAGAAGACCCTGGAAGAGTAGCTCTTGTCCTCCTGAGTAAGCAAGCTGACTCCACATCCTTTGGGAAAGCTGTTGCTCTTGTTCTTTGTTTTTTTTTGTTTTTTTTTTTTTTAAGAGACAGGGTCTCTGTTGTCCAGGCCGGAGTGTAGTAGCACTATCGTAGCTCAATGCAGCCTCCACTTCCTGGGCTCAAGCAACCCTCCTGCCACAATTTCCCAAGTAGCTAGGAGCACAGGTGCACACCACCACACCAGGATAATTTATTTTTATATTTTACTTTATGTAGAGATGGGGTCTCCCTTTGTTGCCCGGGTTTGTCTCAAACTCCTGGCCTCAAGCAATCCTCCCACCTCAGCCCTGCAAAGTGCTGGGATTACAGATGTGCGCCACCTCACCAGGCCAAGCTGCTTCTGCTTTCTACAGAGTGGCAGAACTCACATTAATGAGGAAATTGTTCACAGAACTGCCTTTCCACTCATGAAGCTGAGTAAGGGAGGAAGGAAGGAAAGACTTAACAGCAGACACTGCTGGTGCCTTGCCCATAGCCCCTCAGATCCCTGGACCATTCACTGTGCTCATCAGCTTCCCATGTGCCTTCACTCCCAACAGCCTGCACCTGCATCTCTTGGTGGAGAGCTTGGGAATTAACATCCTCCTGGGACAGCCCTTAACAAATGACTGATAAACATGGGAATACAATCCTCCAACTCTTGCTCCCTGGTGGGGGAAATTGGAAGGTGTCTCCTGAGTTCCCAGGAGAGACTGAGCCAAAGCAGCCCTCCCCAGGCTCTGCCTACTGCCATTCCTTTGCCTAGCCTTCTTTCTCTCCTGGTCCCACTTTCCCACCCACACCCAAGCGGTTTTTTCTGGGAACACTTCTTAGATAAATAATTTTTATAGTAATCCTCTTCTCAGAGCCTGCTTCCAAAATCTCAACCTAAGACGGCCTCCTATTTCAGAGTCCTTGCTGGTTTGTTGCTACTAGAAAATTGAAAAATCAAGTAGCCCTTTGTTTATCAGACACGTTAAGGATGCTGTGGGTGTAAGAAGGTAGACTCTGAGGTGAGGAAAGCGGGGAGACTTCAATTGTTTCCTCAAATTCAAGGCAGAGAATTGGGCCTCTGAAGGGAACCTGGAAGTGGTAACAAGAGGAGGGAGCTGGGAGTGTGTGGTGGAAAAGGGTTGAGCAGGGTGTGAAGTCCGTCTGTTGCACCGAGCCTTCAGCAAGGCTGCTGCTCACGCAGACTGTGTGGGTGTGAGGTTTGGGGCAAGGGTATCCAATGAAAAGGCTGCTTGGATGCTGCAGTGCAGAACAGAATGGGATGGAAAGGCAAAGCAATCCTCCAACTGAACTCAGTTCGTGGAGACAGAAACTCTCAGCCAGAGAAGGACATTATCCACCATAAGCATGCCACACCCACCCACTCCCACCCCCGCCACCTCCCCCCCACCCTCCCCCCACACCAATCCACCAAGAAGTTGAGAGGAATAAAATACCTCCCCTGATATCTGGATTATGCATGCAAATGATCAACTTGAAATAATTATTGAAGGTTAAGTTCTAAAATCATCCTAAGAAACTATCCAAAGGCATCTATAACCCTAAAACAGGATTTCCTAATGATTATCTGTAAACAGGATCCTGCCGCAAACACAGGAGTTAATGGAAAGTGGGCAATGCAATTAGAAAGGATAAGCTAAGGCAGTGAATCCCACACACATAATGCCATAATGTAGGACTCAGAACACAGCATCCTTCCCTCTACCTATGACCTGAGCCCCTTCCCTGCTGCCCCAGCCCATGACGGAGCCAGCACAGCCCTGGGACCTCCTCCTCTCTCCCCAACCACCTGGGACTCTGCAGCCTGTGCTGATAGCCCTGCTTCTGCCTGCCCTCCCACTCCCAGCACTGCTGCCAGCTGTCCCCTCCATGTGGCCTGGGTCCTAACGGTGGATGCTACAGGGCCAGTGAGTTCTAATGAAAACAGGGAGCAGGGGACCTGCCTCTGAATCCATTCCTGTCTCTGACTCTTTCTCCTTTTCGAATCTTTATTCCACAAACATTGATTCGCCACATACTACTCAACGGCCTCTGTCCCTGTCTTTGTTTTTGTTTCTTTGTCTGTCTCTCCCCGACTCCATTCCTGCCTCTCTCCTTGTCCCTTCCTTCCTCCGTCTCTCAGCACATCTTTTTTCCCTCTACCTATCCCTTCTCACAGTCCTGGCCTCTTTAAATTAAATTGGTCTATGTCTCTGAAGACAGATGACAAAGCAAATTTGACAATGCCCACAGAAACTAACGTGCCACAATGCGGTTTGTACTAACAAGTTCACTGTTTTCTGCTATTATAAATAACCATGTGATGAACATTACTTTAGATCTCATCTACATATCTGATTAATTCCTTCAGGTTGTCGTACTCCCTAGATATGGTATTTTTAAATCAAAGGGTACAGACATTTTTAAGGCTTATTGTAGGTTTATTTGGAAAAATAGTTTTTATAGCAATGTCATAAATGTAACTGGACTTCTTTAAGGTCATACAATTTCAGATTTAAAATGGGGTCACGTGTTTTTCCAGGGTCCCCAAAGACATTCACATTCTGACTATCTCTGCAGATTATGGGGTTTCTTAAGGACTTAATCCCCTTTCTGCACACTTAAATATTAATTTATCTATCAATTTGTTAATCAACACATGTGCCAAGCCTAGTAATGATCCTGGACTGCACCTGGGTAATTTAGAGACTTTCCAAAATCATGGGCAACTCCCTCCTTTTGTGGGCTCAATTTTAGTATTTCGTATTTTAAAAATCAAAAATAAAATGGAAGTTTTTGAGTACTATGAGACAGAATGTGATCAAAGATCATTCTACCCCCATTCGTTCTCTCTCCAGCTAGCACTGAACAATGTTCAACACTCACCTACGCTGCCTTCAGTCTCTGTTGCTTGAGACTTCTCCTTTTTTTAAATATCTAAACAACTTTGGATGTCCTGTAATTTTTAGAACACTTCACTGCTTCAAAGAAGGGAGGTGTCTGGGCCTCTTTTATTCCTCTCCTAGGGTAGAATTCATGGGTCATGGTGCCCACCCATATCCTTTTACCTTGTTCTAGATAGGTTCAATAGACTGGCCCCTCATTATTATCCACTGGCATCATGAAAACACCAAGCATTATATTTTTCACTTCCTGCAATATATGCTTACAGATCTTGGTGTAACTAGCCTAATAATCACAAGTTATAGCTGTAAGACAAGTGTCAAGGGGTGTTTTTAGGTTCTCAAAGTTCTCCCAGAACATTCAGATAACACTGGAAGCTCATAATCTAATATGGGATACAGGCATGCCAATCAGATAATATCGTATAATAATGGCTCTTCTGCAGTTTTGCTGTAGGTGGGATGTGGGGGGAGAAAAATGGGCAAGAGGCCTTAAAAACTATGCATGTGGCAGCTACTGCTGCATAACAAACACTGCAGCAACCTCAGTGTTGAACAATACCTATTTGCGAGTTTCTCATCCAGGTGACTGGATGGGCATTGACTCTGACCTTGTGTAGGCTTAGATGGGCTTTGCTCCAGGCCATGTATTTGGTTCAATTCTGTTCCGTGCATTTGAGGCCTCCTTGTACCTGTGGCTACCTGGTTATCACAGCAAAAAATAGGCATGCAAGAGACCAAGCCCAACACGGAAGCACATTTTAAGCCTTTGCTCACATCATGTGTACTAACATCCCATTGGCCAAAGTAAGTCACACAAGGAAGTTCAAAGTCAAGGTGAAAGGAAGAACATTCCTCCATGGAGACATAGTGAGAAGCAGTGAATATTTGCTGAATAATAATCTAATTTAACATGAACCAGATCTTGAAGAACCAAGGGATATTTGTTCTTCTCTAGGGAGAAGTGGTATATTCTGTTCCATAGGAAGGATTGCATCAGGAAAAGCAGACAGGTACAAAGATGCAAGTTACATTTAGGAATTGTGGGTGGCTCAAAGGACAGAAGCTCAGGACACTTGTGAGAGATGTTGAGGACATATAGCAAGCTGAGGCAGGATCTCAAGGTTGGAAGGAAACCCAAAAGACCTAGGCAGCTTGGGGCACAGTAAGAATCCTGCCTCCTTGTTGGCCTGTGTGTGTGTGTGTGTGTGTGTGTGTGTGTGTGTGTGTTTGTTTTGTTTTGTGAGACACAGTTTCACTCTGTCGCTCAGGCTGGAGTACAGTGGCACAATCTCGGCTCACTGCAACCTCTGCCTTCCAGGTTCAGGGTATTCTCCTGCCTCAGCCTCCCGAGTAGCTGGGACTCCAGGCATGCGCCATGATGCCCAGCTAATTTTTGTATTTTTAGTAGAGACAGGGTTTCACCATGTAGGCCAGGCTGGCCTCAAACTCCTGACCTTGTGATCCACCCACCTCTGCCTCCCAAAGTGCTGGGATTGCAGGCATAAGCCACCGCACCCAGCCTTTGTCAGGTTTTCAGGGAACTCCTGCCCTATCTCTTGAAGTCTCTACTACCTGGTGGCAGGGAAGATACTTTCATCACTCCTCCATGTTCTCTAGGCAAAAACTTTACCTCCTCTTCACTATCCAAGTGTAGAACCCTGCTAACCCTCCCTTTCCTCGTCACCTCAGCTATCCAGCATAGCATGTAACAAATCCTTATTATATATAATCCAGAATGTGTAAACAGCTGGGAATTCTTTGCTCAAAGTTATTTTATTCTGATGAGGCATATTTATTGAAAGAATGGCACAAAATGGTGAATGTTAAAGACCTACTGCCTGTCTCCAGAAGTAGCCGCGCTTCAGGTTTGGATGTACAACCTTCCAGATTATATGTAATATAATTACATAAGTAGAATCATATATTCTGTGAGGTTTAACCAGATGTTTGATATCAGCTCAAAACATAACCTATCACATTCTTTTTCATGGCTGTATAGTATTTTATTATATGGCTATGCCAACATTTATCCAATCAATCTTCCAGTTTTAACCACTAGAAATAATACCCTAATGGATATCCTTGTAAATACATCTTTGCTTACTGATCTAGTTAATTTCCTAATCATAAATTACTAGAAGTAATTTATTTAAGGTAAATTTATTAAAGGTAAATTATACAATTTATTTGTTCAAATTGTATACCCATTTAAAGTTTTCATACATATTGTGAAATTGCCTGCCAGATGGTTGTACCAACGTGTATTCTCAGCAGTGGTGTCTGAAAGTGGATTTTACTCACACACTTGACGGCGCTGGGTATTTAACACATTGCTAATATGAACAGTTTTATCTCAGTTCTTATTATAATAGAGCAATGACTGTTTTATTTCTTTGTAAAAAAAATTTTTGAACTAGAATTCTCTTAGCAGAGCTTTCAATAAGTATGAGGGAAGACCATCGATATTTTAGGAGAAAGGAATTTTTAAGATAAAAGCTCAAATGTCAAAATAAACAGCCTTGATAAATAAAACTAAGCTTGTTCTTTAAAAAGACTAAAATGAAGAAGAAAAGGAAAAATGACTGTTAAGCATAAGCAAAAAATTGAGAGATAAATCACATAATGCCAGGGATCAAGAGTAGGGTCTTTATCTCCACATATTGAGAAGAATTAAGTTATTCAAAAATGTTATGTTAAAATTTATGTTAATGTACCTGAAAATTTACCTAAAATGAATGGTATGCCATAAAAGTATAAGCTCTTAACATTGATTCTAAGAAACATATTGGCTGGATGCAGTGGCTTATGCCTGTAATCCCAGCACTTTGGGAGGCCAAGGTGGCAGGATTGCTAGAAGCCAGGAGTTCAAGACCAGCCTGGGTAATACAATGAGACCCTGTCTCTATAAAAAAGGTTTTTAAAAATTAGTTGGGCATAATGGCAAGCACCTGCAGTCCTAGCTGCTTGAGAGGCTGAGGCAGGAAGATCCCTTGAGCCCAGAAGTTTGAGGCTACAGTGAGCTATAATAGTGCCCCTGCACTCCACTCTGAGTAACAGAGCAAGTACATGCCTCTAAAGACTAAAACAAAGCAGAAGGAACCTATATACTAAAATCCATTGATAAAACTGAAAAGGTAAATAATCTATGCCCCTAGGTAATTCTGTCCCAGATGGTTTTATGAGTAGGTTCTAGGAAATCATATTAAAAATACCATTTCTATGTTGTTTAAACTAGATATTTAAACTAACATCAAAAAAGATCCAATTTCATTTTATAATACAAAAATCTAACCAAGCTCTTGCTGGTATGAAAGTCTTAAATAAAATATTAGTAAGTCATACCCAGCATATATTAAAAGAATTATGTACCATGACCAAGTAGTGTTTATTTCAGGAAGAATGATTGGTTCAACATTAAGAAATCTTTGTTGAACTAAGCATCCTGTAATACATCAGATAGTGAAAGGAAAAAACCATATGATCATCTCAATATATACCCAAATGCATTAATTAGAATATAACCTCCATTTCAGATGATGATAATAATGACAGTGATGACAAGAATGATGATAAACACTTCAGTAAGCATAGAACAGAGGGCTCAGGGACACTTTCTAAAATCAGAAGCCACAAGCAGCGAGCTTTGTAGTGAAACATTAAACATTGGAGGCATTTCTTTTAAATGGGATGCTCACTATTATTGCCATTAATCAAAATGTTTCTGGAGTCTCAGAACAGTGTCATTAGGTAAGAAAAAAATAAAGGGAATAGATAGTAAAAGAAACAGCAAATTATCTGTATTTCAGACTGTAGTCTTCTTCTTAGAAAATCCTTGAAACTCAACAGAAAATATTACTGAAATTAATAAGAGAGGTCAATAAAGTGGTTCAATGCAAGAAATACCTGTCTATGACTTCCTTATATTCCAATAATAGCCAGTTAGTAAATTGTACTGAAAAGAACTTCCATTCATAATTGCAACAATGACTGTAAATAACTGTGTGTAACTATAACCAGAAATATAGAAAATATAAATGAAGAAAATTCTAAAATATTCCAAATAGAAAAAGTTGGAGAAGTATACCACAATACGTGGTACAAAAATGTTAGCTTTCCCTGAATCATTTTATGGATTTAATACAGTTGCAGTCAAACTCCCCATGGGATTATTTTTGGAACTTGAAAGACTGATTAGTCTAAAGTTGTCTACAAGAATGCATTCATGCAAAGCATCACGAAATTTTTGGGTGGGATCACAGCTGCACAGAATAAAGACTACATTTCCCATTCTCCTTTGCAGCTACATCTGTTCATGTGACTAAGTTCTGACCAATGGGAGCATTTTGTTGCTGCATTCAGAAATCTTTAATCCTTTCCCCTTCCTCTAACCGCTTTCTCTATTCTGCTATGTGGAACACGAAGTATGCGGATGTAAGTGTGCAGGCTGGACTTTCAAGATGAAGTTCACGTTTTAGTAATGGCAGAGCAGAAAGCTGGAAGGAGCCTGGGTTCCTGGGATTTTCATGAAAGAGAGACACTACATCAGCTCTAGATTAACACGGAGCTTAACATGAGAGACAAATGAACTAAATATCTTGTTTGAGCCACTGTTGTTTTGGGTTTCCTTTGATCACAGGTGAATCTAATACTATTGATATAACCCTTCATATTTCCTCCCATGCTTATATAATTATGTTGAGACCAATACAAACAAATGTAGGCACACGTAAGTTTTATACGGTTTTCTGTCATTGTTTTCTGGGAGAAAAAAAACACCTCTCTTCATCTTGTTTTTCCTCAGTCAATACATTGTGAAATATTATCCATGTTCATTGGTATAATGCTAATTCATGGTTTTTGTTTTTTGTTGGTTTGCTTTGAGATGGAGTCTCACTCTGTCACCTAGGCTGGAGTGCAATGGCATAATCTCTGCTCACTGCCACATCCACCTCCCAGGTTCAAACAATTCTCCTGCCTCAGCCTCCCAAGTAGCTGGGATTACAGGCACCTGTCACCATGCCTGGCTAATTTTTGTATTTTTAGTAGAGACAGGATTTCACCATGTTGGCCAGGCTGGTCTCGAACTCCTGACCTCAGGTAATCTGCCTGTCTTAGCCTCGCAAAGTGCTGAGATTACAGACGTGAGCCACCGCACTCAGCCTAATTCATGTTTTTTGATGGGGTCAAAAGAAGTATCAAAATGTATGGCCCTATTCTCCCATTAGTGGGCATTAGCTTTGTTTCCAGTTTGTTTTTTTCCCTCACAATTAACAAGCAATAAATCTGCATCCTTGCATACTGGTGTTCTTGTTTCTAAGAGATAGAATCCTAGGAGTAGGCTAGCTGGGTGAAGGATGTATGTATTTTAAATTTTAATAGTTATTACTAGATTGCTTTCCAGAAAGCCTGCAACACTTAGATTTCCATCAGCAATGTATGAGAGACACTTCTCCACGTCCCCACAAGCAATAGCTCCTTTTTACTTTTTTGCAGTCTGGTGGACATAAAGTGGTGTTACCTCAATTTGCTTTTCCCAGACTATTAATCAAATCTGACAAAATATTACTCCTATGTCTTCTTTCCATAGTTCTCATCCATTTATTCCTTCATCGAACAAGATCACTTTATTCAATTCAAACAAAAACCTATGGGATTCCAAATGAAATTACAATAAGTTGATATATAAAATTTTTGTGTTATTCCTTCCCATCCAAGAACATGATAAACTTTTTACTGGGCTCTTTTATGTCTTTCAATAAACTGTAGAGTTTTTATATAGTTTTTCCCAAGCCTTTCCTGTTAAACATATTCTTAACTATTCTGTAGTTTTTGAGGCTATTATAAACATTTTCCCATTCCATTTCTAGGTATTTATTTATAAAATAAAGAAAATATATGAATCTTTTTTGTATAGTGACCTTCTAACAAGCTGCCTTATCAAATTATCTTATTCAGACTCTCTTTTATTTCGACTGAAACCTCTTGCATTTTCTTGTTAATAATATCAGAAAAAAAGGAGTAGGTTTAACTCTTTCTTTCCAGTATTTATATTAGCCATTTCATTTATTTTTTGGCATTTTCTAGAACCTCCAAGGCCATGATAAGTATTAACAGCCCATGTTTCTTATTTCTTATTCCTCTCCTTCCGTTGCTGGTGTTCCTCCACGTCTATCCTTGATTGGACCTCATCACATCTTACTTAAGGGCAAGAATAATGTCTACTTTGCCAACACTTTGTCCCTGACCTTCAGAATAGTGCTAAGCACATACTATAAAAATGAAAAATACATATATATACTTCAAGAAGGAGGAAATGGCCAAATATTGAGTTTAGCTAAGATCAAATAAGATAAGGATTCCAAAACGTATTTTTGATTTAGCAACAGGAAGGTCATTGATAAACTTACTGATAGTACTTTCATGGTAGGGGCAGAAGCCACAGAACAAACATTGGGGAATAAGTTCAGCCAGGCCCAAGGGAAATTTTTGTGCCAATATTTGAGCTCCTCTAGTGCTTATGGGATACTGAAAACCTTTCAGCAAGGCTGGAGCTTATGGTGCACATGGCAATGAGCAAGAGTCACACTCAGCACTGTGCTTTACCCTGGAAGACATAGACAACAATGGAAGAACTATACACTGAAGTTATATAGATTAGGGTTACTTTTTAGAAAGAAAATAAAGTACCATTTCCTGAATTCGCTCACCCATTTCTCTCCATTCTTACTTGCATTGCCTTTCCTTGGATCACCCTGTCCACCCTCTCCACACATGTGAATTGCTGCAAACAACTTCCTGGTCTTCTTCTATTCTGTCTTGTCCCTCTTCAACCCATTCTTCACACCAGCTCCCACAGTCATCTCTGCTTTGTTTTTATTTTCTTTCATTTTGTGTTTCAGAGTAATATTTTCTAGATTTCAAATCTAATTATACCATTCTTCTGCTTAAAGCATGCTATTAGGAGTCAGTAAAGAACTACCCTGACTTCTATAAGATCCAGGCTTCCCAGGTAAGTTCCCAGGGATATCTGCCTCCACCCTTTGATTGGCAGACTCTCTACCTGAGGAGTAACGTGTTCTTGGGGCTCCCAGGGAGAAACTTAGTTTCTGCTCTAGTGAAACAAAGCTAAATGAGAATCCGGTGACCATCCTTTGAGTTGTAGGGGTACAGATTTCTTCCTCAAAACTGTTTTTCCTCCACCCAAAAGCCAGTTCAAATGGTCCTAAAAGTAACTGTGTTTGTCCCATTCCTCTGCTGTATGTTCGCTACAGAAGACCCTGATAGCCTTACATCTGCTAAGATAAGAGGATAAATTCTCTGAAAGTTCTGGTCTGTAGATCTGTGTCTGAGAGAGGAACCAGGCAGATTTGGATGGGGCTTGGGGAAGAGATTTCCTCTCGGAAGACTTTCCATTCAAATGAGTTCAAGGCTGATATTCAGTAATAATAATGGTGACTATGATGTGGTAGGATGGTTTTGCTTTTACGCATTTTCCCCCTTGTCCTCAAAACCTGGTACCTCATGAGGCTGAGATATTGGAGTGAGCTCTGAAATCATATAAGTCAAGGTTGGGAAGGAGATGATACCTTTTAACATAATAAGACTCAAGAGAAATACATCCATTTATTTAGCAAATACTTGTATGTGCAAGACATTGTTCTGGGTGCTACAGATACTGCGGTGAGCATGACAATCAGAAATCCTTACAATTAAGGCACTTACGTTCTCATGGCAAGAAGAGACACACGATAAATAGGTAAAATGTACAGCACATCCAATGGTGATCAGTGCTATAAAAAATAATAAAGGAAGATAGAGGTAGACTTACAAGGGAAGGAGGTTTGCCATAGAACGGTCAGGAAAGTTCTCCCTGATGAGTTGACATTGAGCAAAGACCTAAAGGAGTGAAAGGAAGGAGTCACATGTCTATCTGGGGTCAGAACATTCCAGAATAAGAGAAAATCAAGTGCACAGACCCTGGGGCTGGAAAATGCTGGTATCTTCATGAAACTCAAGGAGATTAATATGGCTGGAGTGGAGTGAGAGGAAGAGTAGCAGGCGATGAGGTCAGAGAAGTACTGGAATCAGATCATGTAGAGTCTTACTGCCATAACAGCACTTTATCTTTTACTTCTTGTCTCACCAATGGTAGAGGTGGTGAGACTTGTCAGATATTTAGAAGGTAAAGCTGATGGAATTTGCTTATAAATTCAATGTAGGATGAGAAATCAAAAGATTGGTCATGAGTGACTCCAAAGATTTTGACCTGAGGAACTGGAAGCATGGGCTGCTATTTGCTGACATGGGGGAAGATACAGGATGAGCATGTTTTAAGGAAGTCTGGAATTCAACGTGCTCTTTTTGAGATGTTATTAGACACCTAAAAGAGGATGTCAAGCATGCAGTTAGATATATGAGCCATAAGTTCTTGGGAGAAGCCTGGGTTGGAGATCTAAACTAGGGAATGTTTAAAGCCACAAGGGTTGGATGAAGTCACCGGGAAGTAACTGGATATGGAGAAGAGTACCAAGGACTGAGCCTGGGGAAATTCAGCATTTAGATGGGGAGATAAGGAAGAACCAACAAAGAAGACTAAGAAAGAGTAGTTGTTGGAGTGAAGAGAAAACCAGGAGAATGCAATGTCATGGATGCTAAGCACAGAAAGTGTTTCCAGGAGCAGAGAACCATCAGCTGTACAGGCTGCCGCAGAGAGCAAAACCATATAATTAGAATAGTCAAGTCAAATTAGATGCTGTAATAGAGACATCTCTATATCTCAGTGGTATCAACAACCTAACTTTGTTTCTCATTCATGTGAAGTATATTCAGCAGCAGAGGGGAATGATGAAAGGAGGGAAACAGCTCTCTGCTCCATGACAGCAGTCAGGTTCTTATGTTGACCCTTATCTTCCATTTGTGGCTTCCAAGGTCACTCTATCCATCCAGTAAATGGAGGTGAGAGATGAGGATGATGCATTGGTTAGAGTCTGGCAAGAAATAGAGGACACACTCAAATTTGAGAAAGGTTTAATAAAGAGACGACTTATAAAGGTGTGAGCAGGGGCAGGAAAGCTGTCAAAGGATGCTGCTATGACCCGGAGATGGTTGACAGTAGGAGATGTTACCACCCCTGGGTCTGAAGAGGCAAGAGAAAGTAATGGTTAGTGGAACTGGGAGAGAGGAAGAGCTATGTGGGGTGAGATGCCTAACGGAAGCTTCAGTAGAGGAAACAGCCAATTCAAAGCAACGCTACAGAGAGGAAGCCAAAGGAATAAGTACCCTAACCCCATTCCCCTTCTTCCTCCCAATCTCCTACAGATACCTCTGATTGACTAGACCTGATCAGAAACCAGAGGGCTCATTGATAAAGTCTCTAGTGGTGAGGCTCCTAAGGCAGGAGTAGAGTGGAAAAAGGTGAAGAGAGGAGGGGCAGACATCCAGCACAGGAAGGTTTTGTGGATTGGGCTTGAAAGTTGCATAAATCCCTTCCACCCACACTCCACTGGTCAGAACCCAGTAATATGGCCACACCAACTACAAATAAGTCTGGAAAATGTGGTCCAGCTGGTGCCCAGGAGAAAGAAGAGAGAGACATGGTAAACAACTAACCTCTGTCTACCACATTGTCAAGAAAGATAAGAACTGACCATTGGATTTAGCAATATGGAGGCAATTGGTGATCTTGATAATTCAGTCTTGCTAGAGTGGTAAATATGAAATACTGATTGGAGTGGGTTCAAGAAAGGAAGAGAGGACCAGGTATGGTGACTCATGCCTGTAATCCTAGTCCTTTAGCAGCTGAGGTGGGAGGATCACTTGAGCTCAGGAGTTCAAGATAAGCCTGGGCAACATAGTGAGACCTTGTCTCTACAAAAATAAAATAAAATACATACATAAGTCAGGCATGGTAGTGGGTGCCTGTAGCCCCAGCTACTCGAGGGGCTGAGGTCAGAAGATCACTTGAGCCTGGGAGGTTGAGGCTGCAGTGAGCCAGTAAGCCATGATATCATGCCACTGCACTTCAGCCTGGGCAACAGAGTGAGACGCCATCTCAGAAAAAAAAAGAAAGAAAGAAAGAAAAGAAAAGAAAAAAGAAAGAATGGAAGAGGAAGAATTAGAGGTGGCAATTGTTAAAAACAGTAACGACTTCTTTCCATAGGTTTTGCTGCAAAAGGAAGCAAAGCAATGAGGTAGTAGCTGGAAGCATTGTGAGATAAAGAGTTTTGCTTTATTTTCTTCGCAATAAAGAAATAGCTGCATGTTTTTATGCTGATGAGAATGTTCCAGTAGAGAGGAAAAAAACTGATGATTCAGGAAAGAGAGGGAAAATTGTTGGAGCAATGTCCTTGAGTAAGCAAGAAAGGATGGGATCTAGCAAGAAGTAAAAGGTTGGCCTTGGAAAAGAACACAGGTAGTTAACAATGAAAACTGAATATACAAACAGAACCCTGGTAGGAAGTAAATGTGGTGGGGGAGGTTTGAAGTTCTCTTCTAATGACCCATATTTTCTCAGTGAAACAAGATACAAAGTTATCAGCTGAGAGTGGAACTAGGGGAAGAATTGTTGGGGGTTTAAGAAGAAATAAGGAAGTATGACATAGTTACCTAAGAGAATGTGAGATTGCTGCCCAGGAGTTAATCATCCCTGTGGAGAGGGTCCAGTTGCCCCTGAGTCCACAGCCAGGTGAAGGCCTCCAGCCCTGCCTTCTTTCCTCAATCTGTAGACCTCTTCTTGCCCTAATCCAGCTTCAGAACTGAATAATAATAATAGATAGCAAATGTGAACACTTATAAGGCACTACTCCAAACACTTCACATGTATTTAATCATAATAATTCTATGAAATAGGTACCGTTGTTATCAATCTCAATTTATAATGACGAAACTGAGGCACACGGTAAGTAACAGAGTAGGTACCTAAGCTGAATTTGAACTCAGGCAGTCTGGCTTAGGGCCCATGCTCTTGACCTCTACATACATATCTATATGTACTGAAAGTGTCAGAAAGTGATAAACAATCCAGGGAGCTGGGCTTAGGCAGAGTAAGTAAAATTTTTAAAGGGCTGCAGTCAAGTAGATAGGGATGAGTCTCTGTGCTTGAGAGAGGGTTGGTGAGGGATTGCTGCTGACAGAAGAATGGCCACATCGTGACCCAGAAAGCCTAGGACCAAAGGGCAGAGCTAATACCAGTACAAAGACAAGTCAAACAGGCTGAAGAAGACCATGAATCTTCCCCACCCTGTGTAGACTCTGCACCAATCAGCATAGGATGCTTGATTTGATCTTGATTTGCTGTTCCCCTGGCTTCCATGTGTGTTTCCCTTGTTTCCATGATAGGGGAGCATATGCTGTGATGGGAGCTATAATCATGATATGGCAAAATGGTTTCCAATCAATAAACGCTTCATCAATGAACGATAAACTTTATGAAGAACTTCATTAGTGAAAAATTTATCAATGAGTGCAGAACAGGGCATTTTACTGAGATTATGTAATTCAATGCTTATAACACCACTGTGAGTTAGACAGCATTATTTCCATATTCAGATAAGGAAAGGGAGGCTCAGAGAGGTTTAGTGTAATACCAAGGTCTCACAGGTAATACAATGGTAGAGGCAGAGCTTGAGCCCAAGCTTGCTTAGAGTCCGAAGCCTGTGTTGGCTACACTGTACCAGCTGCCTCTCTATTTTGAGATAAAGCACCAGGAGCACTACAGAACCCTTCAGGGCCCCCAAGGGCCTCTGGGTCAGGGCTCCTGGGTGAGAGGGACTCCCTTTAATGAAGGCAATTGAGAAACAATCCTCCTCTTTATTTGCCTGTAACAGGGACTCAGAAAAGCTAATTATCTTCCTGTGAACCAGTTAACTATTCAATTTTCTCCATTTGGGTAATTAATTATCAGAGTCAAATGCGGAATCCAGCTAATTTTAGAACCATGCAGCTGTAGGGTCATCTGGGGAACAAGCTCAGTTGAGAAAGGAGGAAGAGCAGGCGCCAGCATTTGTCACGGCTTAGAGAGAGTGGGGGTGTTGAGGAACCTCGGGCTGGCTGGAGTGGAGGGTAGGGAGAATGCTTAAGGCAGGCTGGCTGGGATTCCCTCAGCACCAGACAGCAGCATAGTCAGTGTCCAAACACAGGAGGACAAAGATGCTACTGCAGCTGCTAGGTCCATGTTGGAGTATTGAGGGGGGTGGGGCCCCTCAACCATCAGCTTCTTTAACTCCCTCCTTTCTCCCTTTGGGGGGCCAGTTGGAATCTATAAGCCCCTTGGTCCTCACATTCTCACTTGGAGTCAGTTCCTAAAGTTCATAAGGTCACAAAGAGAAATTTGGTAACATTGCTAACATTTATCAAGAGCTGGGCATAACTCATACTAAGAAGGTTAGGTACTATCCCTTCCCTGCACTAGAGATGAGAAAACTGAGACTCAGAGAGGAGATAAATCTTGTTCAAGATTTCATGGTTAGGATACAGCAGAAGCTAGGATTTAAGCTCAACTCCTGAAACCATGGTCTCACTGCCTCCTAAAGGCCATGCTATGTGTACAATTTTAATATGAGCAGCACCAAAGCGAAGATATTGGGGTATTTGGGGCATCGAGGGTTGGAGGAGCACTGGGTTCACTAAAACAAAGTCAACTGGTCAAGGGTATTCAAAACTCTCAGCAAGCTCCTCGGCGGGGAGGGGAATGCTCCTCCCATCTGCAAATACAGAGGGTATAGATTCTCACCATTATGTATTCTCATGTGCTCCAGGGGTTTCAAGAAAGGTTGGAGAATACCTAGCCATAGACTTTGTCCCTTGGGCCAGTAACTGGGGGTGAGGACTGGGGTGGGGATGAGGGTGATGATAGTTTTACTGGGCATTTAATATATGCCAAGAAATGTGATTAACTCATTTTATCCTTACAACAGTCCTTGAGATCCCCATCCCCAATGTACAGACAGATAAAGTGTACAGACAGATAAAGGATACAGACACAAAATTTAGTCCCTTGCACTTGGGAGAGGAAGTTGAATTCAAATCTAGGCAATTTGACTCCACGGCCTATGTCAACTGGGCCCTTGCAGAGGGTCAGACAGACAGCCAGAGCTGGTGAGGAGCCTACCCCAAACCATGGACAGCTCCCCACTGGCCCTGTGGTTGAACAGTCCAGTTTCTGAGACAAATTCTTTGCACTCCCTGGCCAACACCAATGTCACCCATTGTGAAGCACTCTGCTTCCTTGCAGAAGGGAATTCTCCTCGGACTGACTCTTAGAGACCATATCATCTGACTTGACTCAGGTCCCTAAGAAGCCCTATGGAACTGGTTCTTGAGCCAGACATATCCCTCCTCAGGGTTCTGAACACCCATCCTCTGAGACAAAAGGATTTTCTCTAGGGTAGGTCAGGCAGGAACTGCTACCCACATCAGCCCAACAGTCTGTCTTTGCCTACTTTGTCCTGCTCTTCCCACACCCACCACCCTTCTCCATTACTGTGAGAAAGCCAGCTCCCTCTGCCTCAGTTCCCCCTCTGTACCTTTACCATCTCTGCAAAAGCCCAGGGCCAAAATGGCCTCCCCAAATTAGGTCTTCCTCCTTTTGACAACCCTTATGGGAGTTTCCAAGTTCAAAGCCAGACTCCCTGGCCTAAGCTGCTGGCCCAGAGCCCCAGCAGGTGCAGCATGGTTGCTAAGCAACATCTCCGAATCTCTGTGTGTTCCTGTCACATGATTATTGTAGCTAAGGAAACAAGTCCTCTGGCATCCCAGGATGCAGCAAGGCCTAGGCAGTGGTGTGTTACCTGAGGCCTAAGAAAAATCCTGCTGTCCCATATTCCTGACAAGTTGTGATTCCCTAAACTGCTATAGGAGACTATCGGGTTGATCTCTGCCTTTTATCCAGGTACTGGCTCTTAGAAGGGAAGGCTTAAATTAGAATTTTAGTCATTTGGTGAGCACACATGGAATCCAGTTCGTTCTTTGGGGCAATAAGAACAGTGGCTTTAGAAGAATATATTAATAGGCTAGGATTCATAAGACAATCACATATCCCCAATTACCCCATTCTCTATTCTTAGATTCCACTGTAGAGGTAAAATGGAAAAGCCTTGGATTGGACAATGGGAAAGCTGAGGAGAGACTGAAGACAAGAGCATTGTTCCAGGATCCCAAGACTACTGTAGCACAAGAGTCATGCAGGGATTTCCCTCCAATGCCACCTCGCCACACCCACATCTCAAACACTAGAGGAGGGTGGATGTCCCATCAGGGGATGCTACTGTCTCCTTGGAGGGCCTGCCTCCCTGGTCTTCCAGTCCATACTTCCTAGGGCTTCTTCTCTAGGACTGGCCTAGAAATAAGGAAATCTCTTTGGAGGACAAAAAGCTAAAGGGATAAACAATAGGAGAGGAAATATAAGAGATTTTGTTTTTTGAGACGGAGTCTCGCTTTATCGCGCAGGCTAGGGTACTGTGGGGTGATCTCGGCTCACTGCAACCTCCACCCCTTGGGTTCAAGTGATTCTCATGCCTCAGTCTCCTGAGTAGCTGGGACTACAGACACCTGCTATCATGCCTGGCTAATTTTTGTATTTTTAATAGAGACAGGGGTTTTATCATGTTGGCCAGGCTAGTCTCGAACTCCTGACCTTAGGTAATCTACCTGCCTCAGCCTCCCAAAGTGCTGAGATTACAGACATGAGCCACCACCCTGGCCTAAATATAAGAGAACTTGAACACCAATAAGGAAGGCACAACAAGTGAATGATCAGAATTCCAAAAATAAAGAACAGAGAGAACCAATGGAAGGAAATTATCAAAGAAATAACTGAAATCTATTGAAAATAATTGAAATATTCTAGAAATGAAAGGCATGAGTTTCCAGATTCAAAGATTTCAAAGGGTGGCCAACATAAACTCTGGAAATATTTCCATGTCAAGTCACATCTTTCGGAAGTATCAGATCACTGGTGAGAAAGAAAAGATGCTAAAAGCTTCCAGAGAGTAAAAGCAGCTTTCACAGAAAATGTCAAAAATCATAATGGCATCAGACTTCTCAAGTGGCAGACCCAACACCATGAGGCAAGATCCACTAAATATCCAAGGAAAACAGTTTCATCTGTTCTATTATAGCTGTTTTCATTTCGACAGCCTCTTTTTTGAAATGATAAGTCCCCCTTTTATAACATCCTATCCTTTTTTCGTAGGTGCAGTGTCTAATATTGTCTTCTCCCTACATCATCCCAAATTCCTCAAAATTGCATGCAGTAGTGTGGCTCTTTATCTTCCACAATGGAGCCTTTTTTCAAATACTTGGGCATGTTCTGTCACCAGTGATCTGATACTTCTGAAAGACGAGACTTGGGCCGGGCACAGTGGCTCATGCATGTAATCCCAGCACTTTGGGAGACAGAGGCAGGTGGATCACCTGAGGTCAGGAGTTCGAGACAAGCCTGGCCAACATGGTGAAACCCCGTCTCTACTAAAAATACAAAATTAGCCAGGCGTGGTGGCAGGTGCCTGTAATCTCAGCTACTCAGGAGGCTGAGGCAGGAGAATCACTTGAACCCGGGAGGCAGAGATTGCAGTGAGCCAAGACTATGCCATTGCACTCTAGCCTGGGCAACAGGGGTGAAACTCCATCTCTAAAAGAAAAAAAGAAAGAAAGGTGTGACTTCAGGTGGAACCGTCTCCAGAGTTTATGTAGGCCACTCTCTGAAATCTTTAAATCTGGAAACTCATGCCTTTCTTTTCTGGAATATTTCTATCATTTTCAATAGATTTCAGTTATTTCTTTGATAGTTTCCATCCATTGGCTCTCTCTCTCTGTTCAATGACTAACAAATTCTTGAGTTTTCAGAACAACAGATAAGAAAAGAAACAACTTGCTGAAATGCTGAACTTCTCTCTGCTTATGAGATAACAAAACTGGCTGAAACCAGTTGGAACCAATATGGCCAACTAGAGTCTGCGCAGAACCAGCTTGCTGAATAGCAGCTTGAATTCCACCACGTTTCATGCTAACTCCCCCCAAATTTACACATGTGCTCCACAAGGTAGCATAAAAAGATAACTGCACATGTCCAATGACTGTCCAGATCTCCCCTTCTCTTCCATCAATCACCTGCTAATCCCAGAACTCACCCACTAAACCTTTTCTAATAAAGTGACTGCCTGAAAGCCAGCACAGGGAGACAGGTTTGAGCTAGACTCCTGTCTCCTTGTTAGTCAGCTTACAATAAAAATCTTTTCTTTTCTCAAAACCCCAGCATCATAGTAATGGCTTCTAGAGCATCAGGCAGAAAGCCCCTTTTGCTCTGTAATAGTTGCTTGGATAATTCGATGTTTGGGTTAGGCTTAGGTTTAAATGTTTAGGTTGCCTGGTCATACTTAGGAGTAAAGCACTAAAAACCTGATCAAACGCTCTTTGCAGTTGGCTTGAGCATGTGATCTATGGGCCTCACTGTTTGGTGATCCTCCTGGGTCCATTCCTGAGGTCCTCCTTCTCAGCCTGGTCATATCTCCCACAGAGAAGGGTCTCCCACTCTCCAGCCTCAGGGGTATAATTCTGGCTACCAGCATTCTAGTAGTTGTAAGAGAAGAAAAAGGTGGGAATCTCACAGTCAGTATGCAAACTTACACCTAATTTCCCTACTCTTATCAGGGAATATCCCAGCACTCAATTGTACCTGGCACCCCCGATGCAGAAGCCCTCTTTTACCTCCACCAGAAAATAAACGTGCAATCTTCTGCTGGGGTTGAGGAAAGGATCTGGGAGTCTGCATATCAGACACTGAACCTATCTTCCTGTTTCTACCCCATCTGGTGCCACTAATTCCTGAGCCTTGGGGAGTTGCTGCATGAAATCAGGTTGCTGTTTCTTGGCTTTTCTCACTGGCAGTTTAGGATTCAGCTTTCTGGGCCTGTGAAGTCAGCCACCATTCATTCATCTGCTTTCCAGGTTCTAAAATTGTATTGCTGCTTAGGGATAGGGATGTGTCTCCTCTCCCACACTCTTTGTCTTTGTACATTTAAACATTTTAGAATTTCTTGCAGTATTGTTTTTGTAGCATTTTGGAGGAGAGGGTTAGTAATCAATTCCACTTGTTCAATCTGCCATCTTGAACCAGAGGTCTTTTTTTTTTTTTTTTTTTTTTTTTCCCCAGACAGAGTTTTGCTCTTGTTGCCCAGGCTGGAGTGCAATGGCGCATCTCAGCTCACCACAACCTCCGCCTCCTGTATTCAAGAATTCTCCTGCCTCAGCCTCCCAAGTAGCTGGGATTACAGGCATGCACCACCACATCCGGCTAATTTTGTATATTTAGTAGAGACAGGGTTTCTCCATGTTGGTCAGGCTGGTCTTGCACTCCTGATCTCAGGTGATCCGCCTGCCTCGGCCTCCCAAAGTGCTGGGATTACAGGTATGAGCCACTGTGCCCCACCGAACCAGAGGTCTTTATGCTGAATAATAACTAGTACTAAAACATCCAGATCCTGCCTGGGTTCAGATGCTGGCTTTCATACATAATATCTGTTTAACCACGGGTAAGCTACGGAAACTCTCTATAGCTTAAACCATTCCATCAGAGTTACCTATTATTATTATTATATAGTATTTACTATGTGCCAGCACCTATGGCAAAGGCCATGGGACTGCCAAGATGAAAATTTCAGGTTAGCTGCTGCTCTTTCCAGCCCCAAACTGGTATGACCAGTTTCCCTACTCTGGTCTATATCATGTAAATACAATATGTACCCTAAGTAAATTATCAAGCAGGTGAAAGTTCTAGTTGTGCAAATATAGCTGGTAACAACGTAAACACAGTATTTAAAGGAACTAGAGGCCAGCAAGGCAGGGCAGTTGTTTTCAAATGTAGTTGAATCTCTTCTGTTTTAAGTATGACAGCCATGGGCATCATTTCCCCAAATGACTTACCCGCACATTTATTTCTGAGCATCAAAATCATGTTGTCTATTACTTGTTTTGCAGGGCAAATGACACCATCTGGACCCTGGAAACAGCACAGGCTTAGTGAAGTCACCCTCCCCCAAGCCAGTATCTTAAGCAAAGTCTCCTCCCCGCTTAAATGAGCTTCCTTAATGTTTTCCTTTCTTCTGGTCCACTTGGCTTTCATGTTCCTCCCTCTGTTCTCTTTGTCCTGAGCAGACAGCAAACCTGCAGGTTCTGTGATCCTGCTGCTTAGCTTTAAAACAAAAACCACAAACAAAACCATGTTGCAATTTGTGAACTTTCTCTCCTGGAGGGCATGAACCATCAGCTTTCCTGAAAGTAGCTACTGCAAGGCATTGCTCTCATAGAGGAAAAAGCCTGAAGAGGGAAAGAGAAAGGGACACAGACAAAGGAAGAAAGGGAAGCGCTTGGAAAGAGGGAGACAGGCCAGCTGGCCCCCAGGTTGAACCACGCACTCAGCCTTCAAGAAACTGGGCTTCTTTAACGTGACTGCAAGTACCAGCCAAGGTATTTCCACTGCAGATTCATGACTGAAATGAAGATGGCTATTTTTCAAACAAGAGCAATGGGGCCTGTACTAGAAGATGTATTCAGACTATTATCTCTATGCCCTGCCATTCCCTCTGCCGAGAATGTTCTTTCTCCAATACCTTGTATTCTGATGGCTCTCGACCCTAGCTTCAAACCCCAAACCCATGCTTCTAGACAACAGCCTCACAACAGATCATTCAGGGGGTCATGTATTTACAAGCCTGGGAGATGATCCTGAAAGGTTTGCAAGTATATTCTTCTTTGGTTCCACCCACGCTCCAGTGAGTACAGCTGCATCTGCTCAGTTATGCTCTTTTCTTAGAGACACTGCCACCAATGCTGAGATATACAAGGTGCCAGGCCTTGAGAACCAATGAAAGATCCACAGCTGAACTTCTTGAAGACAGGGCTTTACCAAGTATCTAGTGTAGCAATCTTCCAGTTTTCCCATTTAAAGCATGTTCTCATTTTTCAGATTTCAGAATTTATTGTATCCCTCCCCTTTCTCCCCCTCCGTGTGTGTGTCTGTCTGTCTGTCTGTCTCCCCTGTCTCCCTCCTCCACCACCACCTTAAGATTCAGATATGTGCCTACTGAACACAAACCTGAATGGAAGCCACTTCTTTGAACTAGAATTGCCCAAGATGAGGGCCCCATTTACTAGGTCACCTTGTTCTCTGGTTCCCTCTTTGTTAAGGGTGAGTTTTCTCCCAAGAAGTCCTATGCAAACTGATGTCTGGTTGGTAAGCTCAACAGCTCTATACAGCCATACCCAGACATGTCATACCCCCATGTGTGGGCACAGCTGATACCCTCTTTATCCCAGTAAAACATTCGTAATCCCTTTCATGCTGTCATTGCTTTCACCCAACAATTTTACCACAGAGAGTGAAGATGGAATTTTTTTATTGACCAGGGCCCTTGGGTGCTTCTTGAGTGTGGCTTTTAGGGACAATGACATCACATGCTAAATAACTCTTTGCTAAAGAGCTCTGAGTACAAACAAATGCTATTCTCTAACATCCCCTAAGAACAAAGTGAGTAGGTCCTATCCCTGCCCTATGCTTTGGCCTCCTCTCTGGGAATCTTCCTCTGCCCCCCGCCATCCACGTCTCATCCATCCCCAGAATTGACTGGTTTAGTCCTGTTAGGTCCCAAGTTACTTGGGGGCAGGCAGAGCTATCTTTGGCCAAAAGTGGAAGCAAGTCCACACGGGTCATCTGGGCCCCAGCCAGTGTCTGAAGGTACCACCACTGGATCCTTAGATTAGCCTCCATTTGGGTTCTTGGCTAGTTTGTGGCTATAGGGGAAGATTATTCTACTTGCCTTGGGCCATTTTTTCATTCCCTACTCCTGATTTTTATGGTAGGCCCAGGATGCAAATAACGCAGTTTTCAACCTGCTCTCTCTTTGCGGGGGAATATCTGCCTGCATTGCACATAGCCTCGGAGTCCTGCTCTCCCCTGGGCAATAGTGAGCACTTAATTTATGTTGAACCCATTGGACCTTTCACTCTCTGGATTTTGAGCAGAATTATCCAGGAATGAAAATGATGACTTTATAGTACAGCTACTCCATACAAGCTTCCTAAAAGGACTGCTAATTCTTACTCCCTAGATCCCAGAGATGCCCTTTTTCCTCTTTCCAAAAGCTGACCTATTCATCTTTCTTTACAATTCTGTGACTTTTCTTATAGTCTTCCAATAAATCCCTTTTTGCTTACATTAGCCTAAGTCTCTCTCTGTTGCTTGCCACAAAAGAGTACTACCTGATAGAGATGGCCCTCTCCATCGTTCTCTGCTACCTGGGTATCCCTGAAGCTGTTAATTTTAGAGCCAGAAGGCTCAAGCTCATCCCCTACCCCCACCACATTCCTGCAACACCCAGGCAAACTTCAGCTTCTAATTCCTTGTATCTTCTTTCAGAAAGTGGTCATCCTCAGTTTAAACAACAAAAACGCTCCATCCATGATCCCTTTTAAATAACATTGCATTTATCCGGCACAGTTCAACAGAATGGAAAACAGAATCATTCTAAGTATTGAAAAGAGGTAATTTAATGCTGAGATTTGGGTTTCCAAGTGACAGAAGAGCCGATAAGCCAAATCAAAGATGATGAAGCAACTCAGAGCTTAGCAATAGCAGAAACCACTACCAGCCCTAGGCTGTAAGGACAAAAGGAGGTGATGTTACTGGTGCTCAGGGTTAGGGTCACTGGAGCAAACTGGACCACTGTAAGTATATCTGATGAGAGCTGCCATCAAGGAGAAGATGCAGCAACTGCTGAAGGTGCTACCTGTGGCAGAGGGAGGAGGAGAAACACCTGGGTTCTCCTTTCTTCCTGTCCTCCCATCTCTTGCCTCCCATGTTCAAGCTAGCTATAACTCAGCTGGCAGAGGAGCCCAAGAAAGGAGTCTGGGAGGTTGGTCTCACTGAGGCACAGAGCAAAGCAGAAGGAAGACAAGGAACAGATCTGGGAGCACACAGAATTCGGACAGTACTTGCTTCATTATTTAAATTATATTTGCTAAAGTATTATTTAATGTGCAGAACAAAATGACTCCAGCATTTAAATAAATAGCATGTAATATGTATATATCAAGATTCAAAAGGTATGCACAATTTTAATTCCTTATTAGATATTATCACACAAAACACAATAGGAACGTCTTCTAGACTAGGAAAAGCTCTGATCTTGACCGTGCTCTCAACGTAATCAACAGACCTGTTTCTTTCTTTACTGTTTGTGTTGATGACACTTTCTTATACTCGTAAATTGTACAGAAATTTGTAGGGAGAAAGGATACAGTAACCCCCAAACTGCAGTTTCACTGGCAGAAGCAGTGTGCAGCGTCCCCAAACCTCTAGGCCCCAGAGATATGAGAAGAAACAGGGCAGTTTCCACTTGGTAACTTAAGAACACAAATTATCGAGTTCTTCCCCGATCCTGCTGCCTTTTCTTCTGTAATTTCCTTGCTGCTGATGACTGTAAGGCAGACTGGCCTCACATCAGAGCCCAGAGAAGTGGGAGTGACACAGTGACGTGACAACGGTGCAATGATAAAACAGGATTCTTTTTCTTATCTAAGGTGTTAGAACGTGTATAAATAAACATTTTGTTAGGCGATTTGTTTTAGTTTAGCTTTGCTATTTTAACTACACGAGCAAGACAAGTATGGTCTGAGAACTCCATTTTCTCAGTCTGTGCTGTCTTAGATCAAGGCGCCTGCATTCTGTTCTAGCTTATATAATTCTGAGAAAGCAGTTCTGGTGCAGTGTTCAGGCTCAGTCCCCATAAAAGCAGTGCTGGCCACCCTCCCTACAGTAGTAATGAAATGGTGAGTCTAGGAATGGGAGGGGGAGTGGAGGCTGGCAGGAGAGGGCACAGAGTAGGCCCTCAATAATGCTTATTGCACAAATATTGAATGGCAGAGTCAAGAGCAGAGACTGGGTCACAGTCCCAGCATGCTGGGCTCAGGTGCCCCTGCTGGCACAAACCCTGGCACTGCTCTCCAGAGGAGAGGCTAAAGCTCCACCTGTGATCCATCTGGGTCTAGGTGTGCTTCTCCAGGGCAAAGACTGGGAACAGCTGAAGCTTCCACTTGGCTGTCCCACGGACAGCTAAAACTAAATGTGTTGGCACACGAATTTGTTACTCTCTACCCTTGACCTACCTGTTCAGTCATTCGTATCTCAGGTAATGGTACCTCCAGCCATTCAGTTGTTAGGTTAGAAAGCCGGATCTCATCCTTGATACAACACTCCCACCATCAGCATCACTATGCCCCTACCAGCATCTAATTTATTCTACCTCCCTCACATGCCATGAATCTGGGCACTTCTCTTCATCCCCACAGCCCAGGTCACCTATTACTTAATACTTGGATTACATAGTCACCTCTTCAGTGATTATTCTGGGTGCATTTTCTACACAGCATTCATTCATTCATTTCCCAGTTGTTTACTGAGTACCTATGGAGTGTGAAGTGCTAGGGATATGGTAGTAAGCAAAACAAAGCCCTCATCCTCACGGAACCAATATTCTCACAGAAGCCAATTATGGTTCCTAAAGCACAGATATTGTCATTTCTGTCCCCAGATTAAAGCACATCAATGGCATCCCTCTGTCCTCAGCATAAAGTCCAAACTCCCTAAGATACCTTCCTCTCTAGCTCATGTCATCCCAGTATCTCCTTTGTTTACCTTCCCAGCCATATGGAATCAATTTCAGTTACTCAAATGCACCCAGCCTTTGCATATCCTAGAATATTCTAACCACCTCCCCCAACTTGCCTAACAGCTACTGGCCCTTCAGTTCTCAACTTGGAACTCTCTTGGCCGGGGTTGGTTGCCAGCTATGAAGAGTTGAGTCATGTTGGGGATAATGAAATTTGGAGGATGCCCAAAATTCCTGAGACCTGAAACCTGTCCTGCCACAGCCACTACTGCCCATCCCTTCTCCCCAAGCCTTTGAAAGAAATATGAGCCCAGAGAATAAGGCCAAACAAATGCACCCTCTTTCTTTTCTTTGAGGTTCTGGCCTCTGGTTGTGCCGGTTGAATAATGTGAAGAATTTTACCTAGGCTTGAGGGAGACCTAACTAATCTCAGAAGAGGATATTTACTATTTTTAGCTACTAAGTATCTGTATTAGTCCATTCTCATGCTGCTATAAGGACATAACCAAGACTGGGTAATTTAAAAAGGAAAGAGATTTAATGGACTTACAGTTCCACATGGCTGGGGAGGCCTCACGATCGTGGCAGAAGGCGAAGGAAGAGCAAGGGCATTTCTTACATGGCAGCAGGCAAGAGAGCGTGTGCAGGGGAACTACTCTTTATAAAACCATCAGATCTCGTGAGACTTACTCACTATCATGAGAACAGCATGAAAAAACCTGTCCCCATGATTCAGTTACCTCCCACCAGCTCCCTCCCACAATACGTGGGGATTATGGGAGCTACAATTCAAGATGAGATTTGGGTGGGGTCACAGCCAAACCATATCAGCATCTGAGCATCCACTCCACTTGAGGAACCCAGAGCCCAGCACATGCAAGGTCTGTGTCCAGTAGGAGCAGAACTGGCAGAAATGACCCAACTGGACCATTCCTGAAGTGGGGCTTAACAGGCTTTGCTGAGGTCAGTTTTCCAATCAGTTCTTTTTTTTTTTTTTTTGAGATGGAGTCTCACTCTGTCACCCAGGCTGAAGTACAGTGGCACAATCCTGGCTCACTGCAACTTTGCCTCCTTGATTCAAGTGATTCTCCTGCCTCAGCATCCCGAGTAACTGGGATTACAGACATGCACCACCACACCCGGGTAATTTTGTATTTTTAGTAGAGATGGTTTTCACCATGTTGGCCAGGCTGGTCTTGAACTCCTGACCTCAAATGATCCACCTGCCTCAGCCTCCCAAAGTGCTGGGATTACAGGCATGAGCCACTGTGCCCAGCCCAGCCTGCCTACCTGCTGTATGAGCTACTTGATATTCTTCCAATGAATCCTTTTCTCTTTAGGGTCACTAGATATGGTGTCTGTTGTTGGAAACCAGAAACCCTGAATAATACAATATCCTTTTTCCTCCCTCAAACCCCTACCATGGACCCATCTCCAATCCCCACCTTCATGGTGCAAAATGACTAGCCCAAGGAAGATTGTAATGAGCAGGACAGAGATCCCAAGTTCCTCAGCAGCTCTGGACTTACCCACCCACCTCAGGCTTTTCCTGATGGATGGGCAATACAATGACCCAGGTCATTTTTCTTCTTAGCCATCTGGGAGGAAGAAAAAGAATTTCAGAAAATAACCAGTCCTAAAAGAGGAAGAAGATTCACCCTTACCCTGTGGCCCGGTTAGTATCCTGGCCCTTGACCCTTCCATATTGGCAGGTCTCCTGTCTAGGGAGAGAGGAGCTGGACCTCTCCCTAGAGTCCAGCAGTTGTGGATGAACAGAAAATGTTTGTTGTTTTTCCAGGCCTGTGAGATTCCCTGTGAAATGGTCGCCGTCACTTCCCGCCTTTGTCACTTTGCCATGCTCATGATGCAGTGCTTCTCATGATTTAGTACTTCTCTATCTCTATCTTCCTGTAGCTCATGGCTTCTCCCCTTGGGGATGACGTTGACTCCTCTTGGCCCTGGCAAGAAGGTGGCTTCTTGCCAGGCTCGTTTTCTCCTTCTATTAACCCCATAGCTACTGCTGCTGCTGCTACTTTTTTGTTTGTTTTGTTTTGTTTTTTTGAGGCAGGGTCTCAGTCTGTCACCCAGGCTAGGGTTCAGTGTCATGATCATAGCTCACCGCAGTCTCAAACTCCAGGGCTCAAGCAGTCTTCCTGCCTCAGCCTCCCAAGTAGCTGTGGTGGTACATACCACCACGTCTAGCTATTTTTTTAAAAGTAATTTTTTGTAGAGATAGGGTCTTACTGGGTTGCTAAGGCTAATCTTGAACTCAAGCAATCCTCCCACCTCAGCCACCCAAAGTGCTGGGATTACAGGTGTGATCCCTTTTTCTGCGTTTCTCTCAACTTCCAGGCCATTCTGCTGTTTAAGTTTACCTCTTAGATCCAAACTTCCCAAATGAGGATGTGATTAGATCTGCTGATTGCTATTCACTGAGAGTCCTGTATGAGGCCTATAGGTCTAGAGCCGCTTACCTCAGAAAGGCTAAGGATGTGGCAAATACACGGAGCAAATGGGGCCTAATCCAGTCCACACTTCAGACTCAACTTGTGCAAACCTAAGCATATCATCTCCACTCACAGGTCTGCTGTTTTAAGCACCTGTGTTCCTTAACTCAGTGAGTATACTGCTGTAGAGATCTGGTCTTCCAAACAAAGACCCCACTTGTAACCTACCGCTCCAGCCTCATCTCCCTCTACTCCCATTGTACCACAACTATCTGAACTTCTCAATATAGATTTCCAAAACTGAAATCAGGTCTTCCAACTCTCTGGCCAATGCGCTCTCCCTTCAACTACACTCCACACCAGGGGGCTTTGTTTGCACTTCTCTGTCTCTACTTGTAATTTTTTTTTTTCAAGATAGAGTTTCACTCTTGATGCCCAGACTGGAGTGCAATGGCACAATCTCGGTTTACCACAACCTCTGCCTCCCAGGTTCAAGAGATACTCCTGCCTCAGCCTCCCGAGTAGCTGGGACTACAGGCATATGCCACCACGCCCAGCTAATTTTGTATTTTTAGTAGAAATGGAGTTTCTCCATGTTGGTCAGGCTGGTCTCGAACTCCTGACCTCGTGATCCACCCACCTTGGCCTGCCAAAGTGCTGGAATTACAGGCGTGAGCCACTGTGCCCAGCCTCTACTTGTATTCTCTTTCCTTTACAAGATCTCAACCTGGAAAGCTTTAACGTCTTCATCTGCTGGACCATGAACCATCTCGGGCAGGAATTATGTCTCAGTAATCTTTGGAGCTGGTCAGGGTGAGTGTCAGTGAGTTTCTAAAGACCAACGCAGCAACAACCTCCAAACCTTCTTCCCCTAGAGCTTAGGACACACGGTCTTACTAGTCCTCTAACCGTTGATCCAGTAACTCACCTTTGAGGCCTGGTCTGAGAACTGGGTCCTAAAAACACTTTTCTCCAAAGAGTGACAATGGCTGAGAGGACGCAGTTATGACCTAGGTGGTCCTCTGCCTGGCTTCTCGGGGGCTTTGGGCTGCCTGGCTGCTCCAAGCGCCTCTCTGTGAAATGAGCAAATTTCCTCCTGCTCTGTTGATTTCTCTTGTGATGCGGCAGGACTCCTGGCTCGAGAGTGACTCAGCTGATTTGCCTTCTGCATGCCTGGAGTGGTGTAGGAGGGACAGACTGATAGGAGTGAAGCTAGAACAAAGGTTTGAGTCTTACAGTCATGAGGAGGCCTGGCCTCATGCCCATAAGACCATAGAGAGGCCTGGGAGGGTTAGGGCCTGGTCCTGCACTTACTCCAGGAACAGGACAGGGGCTGTGAGAACTCTGCCAGCTCAGAAAGTGTTTAAGAGGCTGCAGGCTTGTCACTGAAGCCCAGGCTTCAAGATTCTCCCAACAGGTAGCCAGAAATAGTGATGAGGAGGCCAGCAGGCAGGTGATACAAACCAAGAAGTATATTGGGCCCTCATAGCAAGATTGAGATGAAATCAATCATTCTAGAGAGCTGGGGAAGGAAGCAAATTACTCAAACAAGCAAATCAGAGTGAGATCCAAAGCAGAAACCAGCTCTGTGAGTTTGGGCACAGGGTAGGTGGGAAGGAGAGACCTCAGACTCAGAGGCATCCTCTCATTCATCACCCTGTGCTGGGCACTGGAGGTGCAGAGATGATTGATTATGGCTCCTGCCCTGAAGGAAATCCCTGCTTGAATTCAGTGAAAAATGCCCCAGACACATAAAAAGAAACTACCACAAAATATGGTCAAGGGGCCGGGCACGGTGGCTCATGCTTGTAATCCCAGTGCTTTGGGAGGCTGAGGTGGGAGGATCAGCCTGGGAAACATGGGAGACTTCATCTTTACAAAAAAATAAATAAATAAATATCATAGTGAGCCCCAAGTTTCTCTTCAAAGAATCAGTATGTCAGTATGTTCAGCTCTCTTATTCTTTAATTCTCTATTTTAAAGTTTAACTTCCTTGTAATTCCAGTAAACAATTTTCTCCACTGGTTCTAATCAGTAATACATATCTGCTCCCCCTCCCCGCGGCTCCATCCTGACTCATCCCAGTCGCCTGATCCCCCCCCGGCTACCTGCTCTGACCCTCCTGTAACCATCCTTCCCACCAAAACACTCATCCTGCCTCTCCGGCTAGGACCCCTGCTCTTTTTAAAATAGCCAATAGGGATTAGTCTAGCTTGTGCAGTCTGACCCTAGCCAACGGGGGCCGACACAGCAGTAGGGACAACCCTTCAGGCATAAGTAAGCCTTCCCACTTTGTCCAAGCGTGCAGCCACCATTGTTCCATCCGTATGCTGCACCCTTCTATAGAAGTAAACTGCCTTGCCGAGAGGACTTATCTTCCAGTGCTATTTCTTTTGTGGCATGGAAATTTTACTTATAAATTAGCCAGGTGTGGTAGTATGCCCATGTAGTACCAGCTACACAGGAGGCTGAAGCAGAAGGATTGCTTGAGACTAGGAGTTTGAGGCTACAGTCAGCTACGATGGAGCCAAATCCAGCCTGGGTGACAGAGCAAGACCCTGTCTCTAAAACACAAACAACAACAACAAAAACAGGGTCAGGGCAGTGCCAGCGGTGAGCACAGGAGCTGTGGAGCACAGACAAGGAGGACCTAACTCTGCCTTTTTCAAAAGAGGGCCTGGGGGTCCTTCACAGTGGAAGGGAGGGTCTGAGGGGTCTCCATAGCAGAGGTGAGATGGAACTTGAAGGAGGTAAAAGCATTTGCTAGGTGGGAAAGAGTGGGCCGTGCATAGGCGTGGAGGCGTGTTACAGCAAAGCCTGTTTGGGGCACTGTAGGTAACTGGGTGGGACTAATACATTGAGTGTATATGAGCACGTGACAGCAAATGCTGCAGATGTTGACAGCTGACAGAAGAAAAGGCCTTATTCTTGGATATGGTTTTAGTGATCCCACCTAGCATTTACACTAATCAAGTTACAACTCCTCCTCTTAAAGAGAGGAGATGATTTGCCGTTGTTTAATTTGAGTTCCTTTCTTCTTTTAAGTGTAGGAGGATAACTTGGTCTGACCTCAGGCGGAGAAGGAAACTAAAGCAAAAAATAAGAGGGAATTGTGTTTTAGTGGGTACTCAGATGTCCAGGACTCCACCCCAAACACACAGGATGCTGGAGCAGGGGCAGTATGACTAACTTTAACCTACCCGTTGCTTCTGATGGAGCCCCTGCCTGGTTGGTATTGGTTCAGGTATGAGCTGGGGCAACCTCAACTGGGTCCCCAGATGTTGTAGTAGAGATTAGGTTATGGTCAAAAGAGCTGGGAGCCTTCTGGGAAGGCACTTGCATGACCAAGAGGAAAGAGCACATTTTTAGTTTCAGAGTTCAAATAGCTGTGTGTCCTTAAGCAAGTTACTCAGTCTCTCTAAGCCTCTGGATCCTCAGTTATAAAGTAGGAATCACAGCACTTGCTTCCTAGGAATGTTATAAGGACAAATGAGATAATGCATGTGAAAGAATCTGGTACATACTGGATGCTCAGTTAAAGGGAATTCTCTTCTGCTTCTCTCCCATGACCCTGTCTCAAGAAGCCTGGAGAAGGGGAGGAGGCTTTATTTAATATACATAATGGGTTAATACCTGAATATATAAAGAGCTGTTTTAATCAATAAGAGGCAGAATAGCCCAATAGAAAAATAGGCAAAAGATAGAAGTAATTAATAAAATATATATTAATAGTTATTAATCATGTTACAAATTTAATATCATATACATACAAATACACAGCCATATACATATAAATTTCACTAACCAAATTGGTGAATTATAACAAATAAAATATCATTTCCACTTATCAGCTTGACAAAGTTTATCAAGCATTTCACCATAAGTGCAGTGTGCTTGCTTGCACAATTGATAAATCATTTGTATTCTTTTTCTGTAAATGATCCATACCTACCTTTTGTCCATTTTTCTGACACGGTGTTAGTCTTTTTTAATTGATGCATAAAAAATTTGCACGAATTTTAAAAAAAAGCTCTTTACATATTTGATTTTAACCTTTTGATTGACCTATGTGTTATAAATATTTTTCTAGTTTGTCATTTGTCTTTTGACTTTGTTTATGGAATTTTGATTGTACAGAAGTTAAAATTTTTTTATGCAGGTGAAATCATCAGTGAATATTTTCCATTTTTGCCTTGGCAAAGAGGCTAAAATTTCACAATATACAGTGCAGGAAAGGCTATCCCTAATATGAGATGTCTGGCTTGGGCTAACTTAGACTGAACCCACTTTACATTTAGATCTCCTAAGTCTCACTTCTCTAACTCTAAGTTTTATATTATGTAGTCTGTCTTTGAAGATTTGGCTTCCCAATAGGTATGAGCCCAGGGAGAAAATGATCACTCTAACCTGAGTATTCTGGTCCTTTCAAAAGCTGTTATTTCTCATTAGAAATTAATTGACTATGATCTGGTTAATACATTGGTCTAATGAATTTGGTTAATATGAGTCTGCTCTAGAGATAGATCTCGTCTGACTACTGAAAAAAAAATCAGGTTTTGAGCTATAAGTCTGAGAGCCAGACTCTAGGCTGTGTTAATTCACCCAGACCTTGCTGAGAAATGTTAGTCTTACCACCTTTTCTTAGAGATAATTTCCCAACATTTCCATCACTATGCAAATACCTTTCTCAATAATAAGCTGTGAAGGTAAATGTGCCAGAAACTCCATAACTAATAATAATTCATAATCAAGCCTGTGCCCTAAGTAAGCACTTGCTAGGTGCCCAACACTGTTTTCGGTGCATTTAATGAACTGTTTAACAGTCACAACACTTCTGTGATGTATACAATCTTTTTATTTATTATTATTTTTTGAGATGGTGTCTTGCTCTACGGCCCAGGCTGGAGCACAGTGGTGTGATCTCAGCTTACTGCAACCTCTGCCTCCTGAGTTCAAGCAATTCTCCTGCCTCAGCCTCCCAAGTAGCTGAGATTACAGGTGTGTGCCACCACTCCCAGCTAATTTTTTTATTTTTAGTAGAGATGGGGGTTTCTCCATGTTGGCTAGGCTGGTCTCAAACTCCTGACTTCAGGTAATCTGCCCACCTCGGCCTCCCAAAGTGCTGGGATTACAGGTGTGAGACCCTGCGCCTGGCCGCTGTATATAATCTTAGTTGCTAATTTACACATGAAGAAACAGGGACCCACAGAGATGAGTCACTTTACCAAAATTACAAAGTCAGAAAACTAGTGCTGCCCGTATTTGAACCCTGGACTGTTTGCTTTCTTATCTGCTTGCGTTTGTGATATTTGATTATGACCCTGTCTTGAAACCTCCCTTTAGTTTAGGGAGCTTCACTGTTACCTAATTATTCTAGTAACCATCACAGTCATAAGTTGATAATGTCTTTCCCACTAACTTCTCCCTTTCTCTCTGAATTTTCAGATCTCCTGCACTAAATCAGGCACGTGAGGACTCTGTGGGTAACACACAGGGACCTCCTGCCAAATCCCTCTTCCCAGAAAATGTGAGCCTTCATTCTTCCACTAGCTTCATTGCAGCTGTGTCAAATTTAAACTATAAAGGGTTTCCTGTGCATTGTCTTCTAGCCAGAAGGATTAGCTTTAAGCTGGCACATTCCATATAAGGTCTTAAGCTTCAAGGAAAGTATCTTTCCTTTTTGCTTTTCCAAAGTATTGATTTAGCTTTTTATTTTCTGAATGTGAATCTAGAACTTTATTTACCAGTTTCAGATGCTTTGGTAATGCTCAAATAACTAAAATTGACCAGTCTATAATTGAATTGAGTTATTTGGAGGATATAAAAATACTGTGCAATTTCATTTTATGTGCTGCTATTTTTATGAGGGCTAGAAAACGTTCTGTAGACAGAAAAGGGAAAAATAGAAAGAGAGATTGCTATTGTGCTGCAGGAAGAAACAAGAGAGAGAAACCTAGGAAGAAAGAAGGGTAATTAATAATTGATTATCACCTACTGTTGCCAGTCACTGTGCAAGATGCTTCCTGTGTATCATCTTGTTTAATCCCTCCTAACCACCCAGGGACATATATTTATTGCATCCATTTCATGAATTAGGAAATTGAGAGTCAGAAAGGTTAAGTAACTTGCTCAAGGGCACACAGCTGGTTCATGCAGAGTTGGGATTTGAGTGCAGTTCTCTTAGATCCTTAGTGTGCTGGGTACAGAACGGAAGAACAGATCACAAAACTCAAACTGAAGTCTAGCAGATAACTGAAAAGATCAAAGTGAAACTAACTGGAGATGAGAAGAGAGAAGGATGATCAGAGTGACAGGAGAGGATGTGCTAGCCTTTGTAAGTGGTAGAGTTTCTGAATCTACCAACCTAGAGCAAGGCAGGGGCAGGTGGCTGTAGCTGGAACTGATAGAGGTTGGGCTAGAACCTTGTCAAGTCAGAGAGGATGCTGGTTCAGGGACAGCCAAGTGAGGAGATCTAAGTGAATGCAAAGGGATGATTGACCTGGCCCAGAGACAGGGGCTCTGGCCGCTCTGGAGGCAGAGGGGACTCTAGGAAGAGGGAGTCCTGAACTTTTTGGTTGACTCTTCCATTTAGGAGGAGTACTCTCTTTGTCAAAGCTTCCATCAGGAAAGCCAGACTTCATTGCCATAGTATTAATAATGCCCTAGCAATCCATCAAGATCTTTCTTGAGTGGGAATGCCACAGGAAGGTTTCCATTCATTCAAAAAAGTGCTTACTGGGTACTTTTCTATGTGCCAGGTATGACCTCAGAGATGGGGAGAAAATGGCAGGCAAAAACTTTGATCTCTGTCCTTATGCAGCTCATAGTCTAACAGAGGAGACGGTCACTAATCACATGATCATACAAATAAGGGCAAAACTATTAATTTAATAAGCACTCCAAAGGAAAGGTACACAATACTGTAAGAGTATATTTAGTAAGGCTTCCTTGAGAAAGCAACGCTTGTGCTGTGATGCAGGGAATTAGAATTACTTAAAGAAAGTTTATTATAGTCCAGATAGAGAAACCATCAAGTGCAAAGGTCTCTTGTTTTAGCTGGTTCATCCTGGAGGGTGGAGGCTTAGTCCACGTTCAGAGCTTTACACACACTTTACAGTTTATCTGGATGTCTCCTTTCCTAACTGGAAACTCCCCTGATATCCAACAAATCCACATTTCATGTCAAAGATAGTGTTTGTCTCTAAGCATGAGACATTTTTCTTTTTCTTTCTTAATTTTAATTCTTATTTATTTTATTTATTTATTTTTACAACAGAGTTTTTCTTTTGTTGCCCAGGCTGGAATGCAATGGCGCAATCTTGGCTCACTGCAACCTCCACCTCATGGGTTCAATAAATTCTCCTGCCTCAGCCTCATGGGTAGATGGGATTACAGGTGCCAGCTACCACACCCAGCTAATTTTTGTATTTTTAGTTGAGATGGGGTTTCATCATGTTGGCTAGGCTGGTTTCTGAACTCCTGACCTCAGGTGATTGCCTGCCTCTGCCTCCCAAAACGCTGAGATTACAGGCATGAGCCACTGCCCCCAGTTTATTTTTTGTTTATTTATTTATTTTTTTAAGAGACAGGGTCTTGTCCTGTTTCCCAGGCTAAAGTGCAGTGGCACAGTCATAGCTCTCTACAGCCTCAAACTCTCAGGCTCAAGTGATTCTCCTGCCTCAGCCTCCCAACTAGCTGGAACTACAGGCACGCAGCACCCTGCCCAATTAATTTTTTAATTTTTTGTAGAGATTGGGTCTCACTGTGTTGCCCAGGCTAGTCTTGAACTCGTGGCCTCAAGCGATCCTCTGCCCTGGTCTCTCACAGTGTTGAGATTACAGGTGTCAACCACTGCATCCAGCCATGAAAGGCTTTTTATATATTCACGCATATATACATATGTGTAAATACTGATCTACCTAATCATATCTTTAACCAAGTATCTACTTATTTATGTATTCACTGATTACCCATTCATATATCTATTTAATCATCCATCATACCAGTAACCAACCCATGTATTTGTCTACCAGTCCACCAGACAAGCATCTCTCCATGTGTCTATACAGCTACCATATTTTATCTTTGTGTGCTAATATATCCATTTATCCATCAATCCACCACCTATTCTTTCATTTACCCATGAATCTATCTATCTCTCCATGCATGTATCCATGTATTCACTTATTCCTTCCTCTAGTCAACCAATCATTTATTCATGCATCTATTCCCCCATTCTCTCCATCCACCCACCCATGTGTTTATCTATTTATTATTCATCCATTTAATCATACAAGTATTCATTTATCTTCCATTTATTTATTTACCTCTTAATGTATTCAGTCATTTCTACTGCTGTGGTGACAAATGACCACAAAGTTAGTGGCTTAAGACAATACAGATTTATTATCTTTTACTTCTAGAGGTCAAAAGCCCAAAATTTGTCTAAAGGGGCCAAAATCAAAATGTTGATGGAGCTGTAGTCCTTCTGGAGGCTGTAGGGGTGAATCTGTTTTCTTGACTTTTCCAGCTTAAGCTTGTCGGCATTCCTGGTCTCACGGCCTCTTCCTAAAGCCAGCAGCATAGCATCTTCACATCTCTCTCTGACTCTGTTCCTTCTGGCTCCACTTGCGCTTACAGGACCCTTGGGATTACATTGGGCCCACACAGATAATCCAGGATAATCTCACCCATCTCAAGGTAAAAGGATTAACAACCTTAATTCTTTTTTGCCATGCAATATAGCATATGAAAAGTTTCAGTAATTAAGATATGAACATCTTTGGGGAGCTATTTTTCTGCCTACCACAACATCCATCCATTTATGCATTCATCTTTCCATTCATTCATTATGCATCTTTGTGTTCCTCCACCAATCTGTCACTTTGGTCATCCATTCACTCATAATGTATGTATATATGTACCTATTTATCTGTCCATCTATCTATCTTTCTATCCATACATACATCCAATCCAATTCTCCATTTATTTGTTCATTCATCCAACTAATCATTCACTTGCCCATCATTTATTTATCAGTAACATCAGCCATCCATCCTAATTTCATTAAATCCATTTATCCGTTCATTCATTCACCAATCATCCATGAATCAATTTATCCATCTATTTAACCCTCCATCTCATCATTCATGAGCTAACTTCATCTGCCTTTCCTCTGACCCTTTAATTATAATAAATAAACAGTACCCATCTAAGACCTCACCGACACACTCTCTCTGTCTTTCTCTCTCCCTGTTCTTTCTCCCTCTCTCCATCACTCTGTCCTTGTTTCTGCTCTGTCTCTGTCTCTGTCTGTCTCTCTCCCTCCACACTTTGGACCTACTTACAAAAACAGATCATTCTACCTGGATCTTTGTCATTTCTTCTCAATCACCTTTTTATTTGATTGTAGCTCCTAACTCTGATTCAGTTTTGCCTGTGGTACATTGTGCTGGCTTATGCCAATGGATCTTTCCAGAATCTTACTTACTTTACAGAGCCCTGCCAGTATTGACTTTGTCTGTATTGACCCAGATCTGCCTTTCTCCTGATTATGCCCAGAAGGAGTGAAGGCAATAAGTAACCCTGCAATATGTGAGTGTGTAGGGAGGTACTGGGTTAAAACTGTGTCCCTATATCTTTTCTGCTACATGACCTCCCACTCTGTGAAGAGATTTAGATGAAACCCATACTCCTCACAATCTATGTTGGGTATTTTTTTCCAAGGAAGCAAGACAAACAGTTCTGTAAAATATTTGTGGTGTGATGGCCATAAAAGCATTTTGCAACTACTTGAATAAAAAAAAAATTTAAAGAGCTCAAAAATTGCCATTATATAAGAAAAAGCTAAACAAATATGGCTAATTTTATTTTTAACAACGTTTTGTTTTTTCCCCCAAATTTTCCCCTCACAGTACTAGTAATAAGGTGAGAAAGCATATACTACTGAAGCAAAAGGATAAACAGTGGCAGTAACCATAAAAATCACCACTCACAACCAGGCGCAGTGGCTCACGCCTGTAATTCCTGCACTTTGGGAGGCTGAGGCAGGCGGATCACAAGGTCAGGAGTTTGAGACCAGCCTGGCCAATATGGTGAAACCCCATCCCTACTAAAAATACAACAATTACCCAGGCATGGTGGTGGGTGCCTGTAGTCCTAGCTACTTGGGAGGCTGAGGCAGAATTGCTTGAACCCAGGAGATGGAGGTTGCAGTGAGCTGAGATTGCGCCACTGCACTCCAGCCTGGGCGACAGAGCAAGACTCTGTCTCAAAATTGAAAAAAAAAAATTACCACTCGCAAACACTGCCATAATTTATTAAAAAATTGTCAAAAATGTTAATGGTCTTTCATCACAAGCTGAGACGTTATATGGTAGATTGAGGATAGTGTGAAATTCCTGGCACTCAGCTAAAATGCCTCCCTCTGCCCTGTTGCTCAGGAGAGCACTTCGGAATGCAAAAGAATAGGAATGACATTATTATAAGAATAATTCTTCCTATTTTTTTTTAAAGAAGGCAAATCTTTCAGACTGTGGTCCCTTATACACAATTAGTAACAAATTACTGGCCATAGAACTCATGACTGAACATGTCAAGACATGAGCACTGAAAGGCATGGCTAAATGACTGCTAGATTTCTAAACATGTTTAAGGTCAAGAATCCATCATGCACACAAGTTAATACTGGAGTGAAGTTGTTTGGGTGAGTCAGAGTAGCCCAGCTCCTCTCCTGCAGATACCATTCATTTGTTGAGTATGCAGAAGTTTTGAGACTATTTCACGGAGCTCAACGCTGGCCCATGAGGGTATAGTCTACACTACTTCAAAACTTTTCAAGAAAGATGTAATGGAAAATGTGATGTTATCAGAGCCTTGGCCAAAGTAATATTTCAGAAATGAATGAAGAAGGACAATTCCTTGTGACTGATCAGCAGCAGTCTGGTCTGGGAAGGTGTCACTCCTCAACAGTTGGATGATTCTAGAACCCTGAATCAAAAGATTTTTGAAGGCACTAACATTTCAACAATGTAAGGTCAGTGGTTTATAAACATAAGCTCTGGTCAGCACTAAGACATCTGTGAATTATACCTAAAGGGTTTATACTTTGAGCCTGGGAAACATAGTGAGACCTCATCTCTACACAAAAAAATAAATAAAAAATTAGACAACATAGTGGTGCATACCTGTAGTCCCAGCTACTTGGGAGGCTGAGGCAGTAAGATTGCTTGAGACCAGAAGTTTAAGGCTGCAGTGAGCTATGAAGTTGCTATACTTCAGCCTGGGTGACAGGGAGACCCTGTCTATAAAAATTAAAAATAGGCCGGGGATCCTGTCTATAAAAATTAAAAGTAGGCCGGGCATGATGGCTCATACCTGTAATTTTAGCCCTTTGGGAGGCTGAGGCGGGCAAATCACTTGAGGTCAGGAGTTTGAAACCAGCTTGTCCATCATAGTGAAACCCCATCTCTACTAAAAATACAAAAAATTAGCTGGGCATGGTGGCATGTGCCTGTAATCCCAGCTACTCGGGAGGCTGAGGCTGGAGAATTGCTTGAACCCAGGAGGTGGAGGTTGCAGTGAGCCAAGATTGTGCCATTGCACTCCAGCCTGGGCGACAGAGCAAGACTCAATCTCAATAATAATAATAATAATAATAATAATAATAATAACAACAATTTTTTTTTAAAAAAAAAGTACCTTTGAGAAACTGCCTAGACAGGGCTTATACCAATTTTACAGATGAAATGACTGTAGCTAGAAAGTCAATGTCCTGAGATGACAATTAGGTTTCATACTGTGAGCCATTCCTAGTTGATTAATAACGCCTGCCTAGCCAGACACAGTGGCTCATGCCTATAATCCCAGAACTCTGGGAGGCTGAGGTGGGCAGATCACTTGAGTTTGGAGTTTGAGATCAGCCTGGCCAATATGGTGAAACACCTGGCTCTACTAAAAATACAAAAATTAGCCAGGCATGATGGTGTGTGCCTATAGTCCCAGCTATCAGAAGGCTGGGGCAGGAGAGTCCTTTGAACCCAGGAGGAGGAGGTTACAGTGAGCTGAAATCGTGCCACTGCACTCCAGCCTGGGTGACAGAGCAAGACTCCACCTCAAAAAAAAAATAAAATAATAATAATGTCTGCCTGGGGCTCTGAGATGGTAGGAATTCTGGGTTAAATACAGGATTAGCAAGAAAGAAGGTGATGAATTAGCCAGAATTTCTCCATGGATACGAGAGGGAGAAGCAGAAACAGGTGTGACATCATTTCCCATCACTTTTCTAGTGTTTTCCATCATTCAACCAACATTTGCTGAGCGCTGCAAGGTACTTGTCAGGTGCTGAAAATACTGAAGAAGAACAAAGAAAGATGGTTTTCTATCTATCTAAATAATCGGAGAACACATCCAGTTATTTTTATCATCCCACTCTGTTCCCAATAAAAGATCTTGCTATTTCTTCAACAAAAATTCATTTCCTCTTCTTCCTGGGTACATAGGTAAACTACATTATTCAGCTGCTCTTGTGATTTGGTGTGGCCATTTAACTGAGTTCTAGGCAATGGCACGTGAGCAGAAGTGATATGTGTGATTTCTAGGCCAATGCCTTTAAAAAGGGGGTGTGTCCTAACCACAATCTCTTCCTGCTAGATGGATACAGATGATGACAAAAGCCTAGGGGATGAGTAGTTATGGGATAGAAGGAATCCCTCTGAATCAACAGGTATAGGATTGTGACTTGTCAACTAGAAATACTTTCCTTCAGGTCAGGCGCGGTGGCTCACACCTATAATCCCAGCACTTTGGGAGGCCAAGGCGGGCAGATCATCTGAGGTCAGGAGTTCGAGAACCAGCCTGGCCAACATGGTGAAACCCCGTCTCTACTAAAAGTACAAAAATTAGCTAGGTGTGGTGGTATGTGCCTGTAGTCTCAACTCCTCAGGAGGCTAAGGCAAAAGAATCACCTGAACCAGGGAGGCAAAGGTTTCAGTGAGCCAAGATTGTACCACTGCACACCAGCCTGGGTGACAGAGCGATATTCTGTCTCAAGAAAAAAAAAATACTTTCCTTGAAATACTATATGAGCAAGCAATAAACTTCTTTTTTGTTGGAGCCATTATTCTTTTGTGTATATATTTATTATAGCAGCAAGTGAATATTATACTACCTAATCTGCTCTAAAGTGACGTGTCCTCTTTCACCCTCCTCTCAACAAGCTTTCATCCACTACAGTTGGCACTTAATCCATATTTTCAAGTTTAATTAGGTGGGTACCCTTCACCTTAGCCCAAGAATCTGTATTTGACAGGGGGTACCAAAGGCATGTTGAAGATCTCCGCTTTATTCCATTCCTCTGAAGGAATAAAGTCATGTTTCTTTTTGGCTAGAATATCTTTTATTGTTGCTGTTGGACTCCAAAATTGGCACTGTAATGACTCCCCAGAGTTGTCATGGGCTCTGAGTCACACAGCCCAGATTTAGCCACAGCTGGGTCCCCTACCTCGGTAGAGCTCAGACTTCAGCATGCGTTTAAGCACAGGCTTCTAGCCCCACCCCCAAACTTTCCGATCCAGTTGGTTTGGGTTGGAGTCCAAGAATTTGGATTTTTACCAAGTTCCTAGATGCTGTTGCTGGTCCAGGAACCATACTTCGAGAACCATTAAGCCAGTAAAGCTAAGCTGTAGCTGTTCATCCTTTTTTTTTTTTTTTTTTTTTTTGTGAGACAGAATCTCACTCTGTTGCCCAGGCTGGAGTACATAGACGTGATCTCAGCTCACTGCAACCTCCACCTCTCAGGTTCAAACTATTCTTCTGCCTCAGCCTCCCAAGTAACTGGGACTACAGGTGCCCGCCACCACAGCTTGCTAATTTTTTTGTATTTTTAGTAAAGCCAAGGTTTCACCATATTGGCCGGGCTGGTCTTGAACTCCTGACCTCAGGTGATCCACCCGCCTCCGCCTCCCAAAGTGCTGGGATTACAGGCATGAGCCACCGTGCCCGGCCCTATTCATCTTTTAAAATTACTATAAGACATCTGAATTGGGGTTCTCCAGAGAATAGAACCAAAAGGACAAACACAAGCATGCACACACACACACACACACACACAAAACGACACACACACATATGAGAAGATTTATCATGGGAATTGGCTCACATGATTATGGAGGCTGAATATTCCCACTATCTGCCATCTGCAAGCTGTAGAACCAGGAAATCCAGTGGTTTAATTCAGTGTGAGTCCAAAGGCCTGAGAACCAGGATATCTTATGATATAATCCCTAGTTCAAGCCTGAAGGCCTGAGAACAGAGAGTGGAGGTAGCGGGGAGTACAGGTGCAGGTTCCAGAATCCAAAGGCCTGAGAACCAGGAGCTCCAATGTCCCCGATCAAGGAGAGAGAGAATTTACTCTTCTTCCATATTTTTATTCTCTGTGAGCCCTCAGTGGATGATGCCCACTAACATTGGCAAGGGCAATCTTCTTTATTAAGTCTACTGATTCAAATGCTAATCTATGCTGGGAACATCCTCAGAGACACACCCAGAAATGTTTCTCCAGCTATCTGTGCATCCCTTAGCACAGACAAATTGACACATAACATTAACCATCACAGCATCTGTGTTCTGTAAATATTTTTATTTGTATGCTTTGGAGGTGCTTTCTTTTCACTTTTCCTTCCATAAAATCTCAGCCTTGTTTTTGCTTGTGATACCTGGAGCAGGAGTCTGGGAAAGCTAAGACACTGGACTGAACTGCTATTGGTGTGGCAGCTACTGCTGCACTTTGGCACCTGGGCCTGTGGCTGATGGACAGAGATGGCGATAGCTCTAGACTCTACAGCCTTCCTTCCAGTAATGTGCCTCAGTTTTTCTATTTGTAAAATGAGGGTAATAACGATTTTTTCTTTATAAGAATTAAATATTTTATATACATAAAGCATTTAAAACAGTGCTTGGAATAAAACCGGAGGCATCACATTACCCAATTTTAAGCTATCCCATAAAGCTACAGTAACCAAAACAGCATGGTACTGGTACAAAAACAGACACATAGATCAACAGAACAGAATAGAGAATCCAGATGTAAAGCCACATTTGCAGCCTTCTGATCTTTGACAAAGTCGACAAAAATAAGCAATGAGGAACAAACTCCCTATTCAATAAATGGTGCTGGGATAGTTGGTTAGCCATATGCAGAAGAATACAACTGAACCCATATTTTTTAACCATATACAAAAATTAATTCAAGATAGATTAAAGATTTAAATGTAAGACCTCAAACTATAAGAAAATCCTAGCATACCTAGGAGATATGATTTTGGACATTGGCCTTGGAAATAATTTATGACTAGCTCCTCAAAAGCAATCGCAACAAAAACAAAAATTGACAAGTGGGACCTAATTAAATTAAAGCGCTTTGCACAGCAAAAGAAACTATCAACAGAGTAAAGAGACAACCTACAGAATGTGAGAAAATATCTGCAAGCTATGCCTCTAAAAAAGGTCTAATATCCAGAATCTGTAAGGAACTTTGACAAATCAAGAAAGCCAAAACATACAACCCCATTAAAAAGTAGGCAAAGGGCCAGGCACAGCAGCTCAGGCCTATAATCCCAGCACTTTGGGGGGCCAAGGCAGGCAGATCACTTAAGCCCAGAAGTTTGAGACCAGCCTAGGCAACATTGTGAAATCCCATCTCTACAAAAAGATACAATGTGGTGGCATGTGCCTGTAGTCCTACCTACTCAGGAGGCTAATGTAGAAGAATTGTTTGAGCCCAGGAGGTTGAGGCCGCAGTGAGCCATGATTGCACCACTGCACTCCAGCCTGAGCAACAGAATGAGATACTGTCTCCAAAAAATAAAGAAAGTAGGCAAAGGGACATGAACAAAGACTTCTCAAAAGAAGAAATATGAGTGGCCAAAAAACATATTAAAAAAAAAAAGCTCAACATCACTAATCAGAGAGATGCAAATCAAAACCACAATGAAATGCCATCTCATATCAGTCAGAATGGCTATTATAGCCATTCTATTTTTTGCCATTAAGTCAAAAAATAACAGATGCTGGCAAGGCTGCAGAGAAAAGGGAACACCTATACACTGTTGGTGGGAATGTAAATTAGTCCAGCCACTGTGGGAAGCAGTTTGGAGATTTCTCAAATGACTCAAAACTACCATTCAATCAAGCAATTCTACTACTGGGTATATACCCCCCACCAAATAAATCATCCTACCAAAAAGACACATGCACTCGTATGTTCATTGCCGCACTATACTATTCACAAGAGCAAAGACATAGAATTAACCTAGGTGCACATCCATGGTAGATTGGATAATGAAATGTGGTATACATATGCCATAGAATACTATCTAGTCATAGAAAAGAATAAAATCATGTCCTTTGCAGCAACATGGATGTAACTGGAGGTCATTATCCTAAGCTAATTAATGTAAGGACAGAAAACCGAATACCACATGTTCTCACTTATAAGTGGGAGCTGAGGACTACTAGTAGGGGGAGGGAAGAAGTGGGGAAAGACTGAAGAAAACTTTTCTTGGGTACTATGCTTCCTACCTGGGTGATGGGATCACTCGAACCCCAAACCTCAGAGTCACACAATATTCACATGTAACAAACCTGCACAAGTACCCACTGAATCGAAAATAAAAGTTGAAATTATTTTTTAAAATTTTAGAAACAGTGCTTAGTGCATATTAATTACGCAATAAAATTAGCTATTCTGAACTGTCAATGTAACAGTGTGTGTTTTGGTAACATGGGGGCATCCTTCTCCAACTTTATTCCCTTCTGGAATATACTCCAAAAAGAAGCAAAAGAAATGGTAGGAGCTGGACTTCTTGGCATCCAGAGTTTTTAACTACAGTCGTGAAAGCATAAGAATCATTCACAATAAATGGAATTGGATGGAGAAATACAACTTACTGCCATCAGTTTGGTTCAAATTGTTGATGGTTGATCTGGAGTTTTCTGTCACAAACGGGTTTTGAAACATGTAGGCAACATATGTGATACGGTTTGGTTCTGTGTCTTCACCCAAATCTCACGTTGAATTGTAATTCCCAATGTTGGAGGAAAGACCTGGCGGGAGGTGACTGGATCGTGAGGGCAGATTTCCCCCCTTTTGTTCTCATGATATTGAGTGAGTTCCCATGAGATCTGGTTGTTTAAACGTGTGTAGCACTTCCCTTTTCGCTCACTCTCTCTCCTGCTGCGATGTGAATATGTGGTTGCTTCTCCTTTGCCCTTCCACCACAATTGTACGTTTCCTGAGGTCTCCCTAATCATGCTTCCTGTCCAGCCTGTGGAACTGTGAGTCACTTGAACCTCTTTTCTTGCTAAATTACTCAGTCTCAGGTAGTTCTTTATAGCAGTGTGAGAACAAATTAATACAGCATGTTTGCTGAATGGGACTGAAATGAGTCATAGAATAACCTAAAATATCTGGATGTAGATCATACGTTAAGAAAACACTTAAAATGTGGGGCAAATTTATACAACAACCAAGCACCTTTTACATATACAGTAACTTAATGATGACTGTCACTTGTATCACCCAAGGAAATACTGTTATCTGTTGCTGCATAACAAATTATCCCCAAAGCTTGGTGGCTTAAAAACAACAATAAACATTTATTATCTCACATAGTTTCCACAGGTCAGAAATTTGGAAGTGACTTAGGTTTTCATGAGGTTGCAGTCAAAATGTTGGCTGGAGATGAAGTCTCATCTGAAGGCTTGACTAGGTATGGAGGATCCACTGAGGATCCACTTCCAAGATAGCCCATTCACATGGCTCCTGACAAGAGGACTTGAGTCCTTGCCACAAAGACCTTTCCCTAGGGCTGAATGAATGCCCTCATGTCATGACGATATAGACTCTTCCCATTGCAAATTACCCAAAAGAACAAGACAGATGCTGCAATGCTACTTATGACTAGCCTTGAAAGTTATACTCTGTCACTTTCGCAATATCCTACTGGTTACATACATAAATCAGCCCTATGCAGTACTGGAAAGGGCAATATAAGGGTTTGAATCCCAGCAGGTGAATATCACTGGGGGTCAACTGGAAGGACAGCTACCATGCTTCACCTCAGCAAGAATGTGGAAACTAATTAATTTTTAAAAACTATAGCTTTTTGTTTCTAGCATGTAAAACAATGTGTTTTTTTTTATTACCACTTTTTGGATGACAGCCTCTCCAAATTGGTCAGTAATGCCGATGGTAGAATTGTACAGATAAAGAAAAGGATTCTACAGTATCTGAGGCTTCATAAAAAGCCTTAGCTTTTTTTTTTTTTTTTTTTTTTCCCACTTTGGAGACAGACTCTTGCTCTGCTGCCCAGGCTGGAGTGCAATGGTGCAATCTCAGCTCACTCTAATCTCCACCTCCCAAGTTTAGGCAATTCTCCTATCTCAGCCTCCCAAGCAGCTGGGGTTACAGGTGCACACCACCACATCCAGCTAATTTTTGTATTTTTAGGAGAGGTGGGGCTTCACCATGTTGGCCAGGCTGGTCTCAAACTCATGACCTCAAGTGATCTGCTTGCCTCAGCCTCCCAAAGTGCTGGGATTACAGGCATGAACCACCACAAATGGCCTTAAGCAAGTTTTTGTGGCTGAAACTGTCTAATGGTAATTGCAGGAAAGTACACTGCTGAGCAAGAATGAAGGATTTACGAAGCTGTTTCAGGGTAGCGTGACCAGTGTTTTGAAAAATTCTGCCCAAGAACATTTGAAGTGTGATTTTCCATAAATCATAGTAACTGAAAGGGACCCCACAGTCATTTCTATCTATAACCTTGGATTTAAAAAATCAAAATAGTGGCAGCGCTATACATGAGTGAGCTTGAGAGCTCTGTGGCAGTGTAAGAGTTAAATCAGTGAGATTAATACGTGAGAGATGGAGGCCATATATCAGCAGAAGGCACTCCAAAAGATGGAAGGTTCCCCAAGCCAAAGGCAAGAACATAGATTGACTTCAGTTAAATCAATGAAATTAATGTTTCAAAAACAGCAGGTTGACAAAGGGGGAAAGTCTATACAGAACACGGGGAAATAGGGGAGCTGGAGGAAAGGCTGTAACAATTATACAGTAATGAACAATTTGTTGAGCAGTTGCCATGTGCTAAGCATTTTGCATGAATCATTTAATCCACACAACAACCCTACTATTGAAATCAAGAAACTATAAGTTAAGTGACTTTCTTTCTTTTCTTTTCTTTTCTCTTTTTTTTTTTTTTTGAGATGGAGTCTGACCACTCTATCACTCAGGCTGGAGTGCAGTGGCACAATCTTGGCTCACTGCAACCTCTGTCTCCCAGGATCAAGCAATTCTCCTGCCTCAGCCTCCCAAGTAGCTAGGATTACAGATGTGCGCCACTACGCCCAGCTAATTTTTGTATTTTTAGTAGAGACAGGGTTTTACTACATTGGCCAGACTGGTCTCAAATTCCTAACCTCAGGTGATCCACCTGCCTTGGCCTCCCAAAGTGCTGTGATAACAGGCATGAGCCACTGTGCCCAGCCTGTTAAGTGATTTTCTTAAGATCACTCATGGTAGAATGGAGATTTGAACCACAACTGTAGGACTTCAAAGTCTGTGGGCTTAACTAGTCTTATTCATCTTTGTTCTGGGGAATGGAGCTTCTGGCTGGAGGATGCCTAGTGGCAGATCCACCCCTACAGTGGAGATACAGGGATTGGACCAGTGTAGTTCCAGAATACTGGCTATTAGCATCATCCCCTCAGTTCCAGTTTCAGAAGTCACCTTCCGATCATGACTCCTCTTCCCACGGAGAGAAAACAAAGTCAAGATCTGACAAAACAGGCTGGGATGCTTGGCAGGTACAATTCTCAAGGGAACTAAAAAGTACATTTTTAGGATGTTTAATCACAAAATGTTTCAAACATACAGAAAATAATATAAGAGATAGGCCGGGCACAGTGACTCATGCCTGTAATCCCAGTGTTTTGGCAGGCCAAGGCAGAAGGACTGCTTAAGGCCAGGAGTTTGAGACCAGCCTGGGCAGCTAGCAAGATCCTGTTTCTGGAAAAAAAAAAAAAAAAAAGGAAGGCCGGGCATGGTGGCTTATGCCTGTAATCCTAGGACTCTGGGAGGCTGAGGCAGGAGGATCACTAGGCCAAGAGATGGAAACCATTCTGGCCAACATGGTAAAATCCTGTCTCTATTAAAAATACAAAAATTAGCTGGGCATGGTAGCATGCACCCATAGTCCCGGCTACTCGGGAGGCTGAGGCAAGAGAATCACTTGAACCAGGGAGGCGGAAGTTGCAGTGAGCTGAGATCACGCCACTGCATTCCAGCCTGGGTGACAGAGCAAGACTCCATCTCAAAAAAAAGGAAAAAGAGAGAGTGATAACTGAAAATTTACCTTTATTGATAGTGAGTTGTGTTTGCTTCACAGTTTTCAAAAACTCTGAGCTATTAAAACACAGAGACTTTAAGCACAAATAGGCCCACGAGGCTGGATGCGGTGGCTCACGCCTGTAATCCCAGCACTTTGGGAGGCCTAGGTGGGTGGATCATGAGGTCAGGTTATCGAGACCATCCTGGCCATGGTGAAACGCTGTCTCTACTAAAATACAAAAAATTAGCCGGGCATGGTGGTGTGTGCCTGTAGTCCCAGCTACTCAGGAGGCTGAGGCAGGGGAATCGCTTGAATCCGGGATACGGAGGTTGCAGTGAGCTGAGATCACACCACTGCACTCCAGTCTGGCGAAAAAGACTCTGTCTCAAAAAACAAATAGGTCCAAGACCAGCATACCTATAAACTGGCTGAGATATGTTTGCAAGGGCAGCATTATTGGAAATAAGTATATGGCTTCCTATGATATTACTTTGAAAGACAGAAATTATCAGAATGAGTACATTTTCACATATTTCAGATCTCAGCTCAAAGGCAGCTTTCCTGACCTCCTTAACAAAGTCAGATCCTTCTAGCATAATCTCTCACGGTATCTTATACCCACCCTTATGGCACTCACCACTGCTGTGATGTTACGTTTGTTCGCATGACTACGGGACTAATGCCTTTCTCTTCTATAGACTGCAAGCTCCATGAGGGCTGAGTTTGTGTCAAATTTTATTCACTATTGTATCTTTGGCATCTAGCGCAGTACTCGTCAGTAACAGGCAGTCAAAAAATGTCTTTTCAATGAATGAATTCTATTGTAAACACGAATCTCCTTAAGTATCCACCCAAAAGAAATGAAAACACATGTCCACACACAGACTTCTACTTGACGGTTTATAGCAGCATTATTCATAATAGTCCCAATGCGGAAACAATCTGAATGTCCATCATTTGTAAGTGATAAATAAGAGGTGGCATACACAGACGATGGAATGCCATTCAAGCTATTTTAAAAAGTACAAACTGACAAAACACTCTACAACACAATGAACCACACAATGATTACATTAAGTGAAATAAGCCAGGCACAGAAGATTACATATTGTGTTATTCTGTTTATATGAAATTTCTCAAAAGGGCAAAACTCTTAAGGAAAGCAGGTCGATGGTTTCTGGGGCCTGGGGGTGGGAGTGGAGATTGACTGCAAGTGGGAACAAGAAACTTCTGAGGATGATAGAAATGTTCTAAAACTGGATTGTGGTGATGGTTGCACAACTGTATAAATTTACTAAACATCATCAAACTGTATACTTGCAGTAAGCAAATTGTATGGTATGTGAATTATACCACAATAAAGCTGCTAAAAATGTTTTTAAAAAATCAATCTCCTCACTTAGTCATTTTATCCCAATTTAGGTTCTGTGGAACATTATTTCTGTGGGGCATTGTGCCAGAAACTGCTAGTTGAGTCTCTCAACTCTTTAGTGACAGACCCAATTTTTAACTTGGCACACAGAAAAGCAAAATAAAAGACCAGATTTCCTAGCCTCCTTTGCAGCTTGGCATGGTCATATGACCAAGTTCTGGACAATGAGACATAAACAAAAGTGGTGTGTAGTATTTCCAGGAAGGTTGTTCAAGGGACTCAACTCTATTTTTTTCCATTTTGCCTTTCCTTTTTCCTTCCAAGGACATGTGGACTGGTGCTCCAGCAGCCATTTTAGACCATGAAGTGACCTTGGGAATGAAAGCTAAGGATAATGGAGCAAACACACTGAAGCCTGGATGCTCAAAGGTACCAGAGAGCTTCCATGCCACCCCTGGACAGCCTGCTTCCCAAACTTCTTTTTTGTAAGACAGAAATAAACTTTAATCTTCTTCTTTTTTGTTGTTTTGTTTTGAGACACAGTCTCGCTCTGTTGCCAGGCTGGAGTGCCAGTGGCATGATCTCGAGTTACTGCAACCTCTGCCTCTTGGGTTCAAGCAATTCTCCTGCCTCAGCCTCCAGAATAGCTGGGACTACAGGTATGCACCACCATGCCCAGATATTTTTGTAATTTTAGTAGAGACAGAGTTTCACCATGTTGACCAGGCTGGTCTTGATCTTTTGACCTCATGATCCACCTGCCTCAACTTCCCAAAGTGCTGGAATTACAGGCGTGAGCCACCAAGCCTGGCCTAAAATTTAATCTTATTATATCATTTTCTCATATTTATGCAGCCAAATTGAGTCCTAAGCGATACCACTTTTAACAGGTGTTAAATGAAAAGAGGGTTCTGGGGTCAAATAATCTTGAGAATTATTACATTAAAATTTAACAGATTTCATTAATGCAGGACCTCTCAGAGCTTTTAATATGTGAATAGGAATCTCTAAGAACCTCCAGGAGGGGCTAGAGTATACTCAACTTGCCAAACTAACTTGTCCCCCAAACCTCTTTTTAGTGGAACACCTTATAGGACAGATAACTTAGGAAGAATGAAATGCTGCTTTAAAATTTTTTTGTATTTTTGACTCTTCCTTTCTAACCCATCCTCTTCCAAGTAGCTAGAGAGATATTTGTTAAACATAAACTTGATGATATCACATCCTTGATTTAAATCCTTAAATGATTCCTGTAAGATACATTTCAAACTCCTTCATGTAACATACAAGACTTGGCCAGGTGCTGTGGCTCACACCTGTAATCCCAGCACTTCGAGAGGCTGAGCTGGGTGGATCACCTGAGGTTGGGAGTTGGAGACCAGCCTGACCAACATGGGGAAACCCCGTCTCTACTAAAAATACAAAATTAGCTGGGCGTGGTGGCACATACCTGCAATCCCAGCTACTTGGGAGGCAGAGGCAGGAGAATCGCTTGAACCTGGGAGGCAGAGGTTGCGGCAAGCCAAGATCACACCATTGCACTCCAGCCTGAGCAACAGGAGCGAAACTCCATCTCAAAAAAAAAAAAAAAAACCAAGACTTTTTGTGATCTGGCCTTTGCCTTTTCTCTAGCCTCACCCTAACCATTTCCATGACCCTCTGCAGTGCTGAGAACTAACTCTATTTTCTCTAACCATCTCCACGACCCTCTGCAGTGCTGAGAACTAACTCTGTTTTCCCTAACCATCTCCATGACCCTCTGCAGTGCTGAGAACTAACTCTATTTTCTCTACCTCTACACATGCTATGCCCTCTTCCTGGAACACTTTCTACTTGCCACCTTGCCTGGCATTCTACTCAGATCTGAAGACCAGGCTCAGGTATCAGCTCATTCACTCTTATCCATACTTCAAGAAATGCCTACTATGTGCCACGCATTGCAATTGTGCTTGAGTTACAAATACAGTCCCTGCCCTGGAGTGACATGGAATCAAATGAAGTTAGACAAGTACTGTATCAGACACGGTATGCTAATGGCTGTAACAGACAACCTTCACATTTCAGTGACTTGACGTTGTGACATTTTATTTCTTGCTTACAGCACAATCCACTGCCAGTGAGCACAGAGGTTCTATGCCATGCAGTGAGCCACCATTGTCATTTTCTGGGGCCTCTGAGTCCTCCATTCGATATTTTTGCATCTGGCCAGGAACGAGGAAAGGAAAAGTTTTGAAGATCACAAGGGAGTTTTTAGGGGATGTCCAGAAATGGGATATATCTACCACTTCTGTCCAGATTTCATTATCCAGAGCTCAGTCACATGGGCCTACCTGATTACTGAGAAATTTAGTTTTGTTAAGAGCCTAGGAGGAAAATGAAATGGGCTGATGAAAACAGTTTTTTTTTTCCTGCTACAGATACATTAACAAGAATAATAAAGAAGTTCATGGCCGAATAGAGGAAACAGACAAGTCAACAGAGGCATGAAAGCAAGAGAGAACATAGACAGGTGGGATGCAACTCTTCCTTTGTGGAGTTCTAGAACTGCTAGAAATCCGTCTGTGGCTCCCTTCAGAGCTCCTAAGGATTGCTTTTCCGGGCCCTTTGGAAATGGGGCACATTATATGGTACAAAAATTTGTGCATCACTGGCATCACCCTTGTAGCATCAATCATCGTTCGTTCCAGCAGCTGCCGTGGCATCAAGCTCTGCGTGGGCACCATCTGACTTCACACAGCTGCACCCTGACAATGCTTTGCCTCGTGGTCCTGCCATGTGCCTCTTGCCAGGTTCCCTGTTGACACTGAGTTTTGGGACACTGCAGAAGCCCATTCGGCACCTATGCATGAACAACTGGTGTGAGTCTTTATCCAATGAGATGAGTGGGTGGATAGATTTCCTTCCCTTCCCCCTCCCATAGGCTATTCTGAGACTCATTCTACATGGCTTCTTGGAGGATAATCCCTTGAGCAGAAGCAATCAACCATACTTAGGCCAGATTAATAACCATCTTGGTATTGGCTCTTCCTTCCTCCCTACTTTACTCCTTTTGCTTCACTCCTGCCCTATAGAATCAGGCTCTGGTTCTGGAGACGCAGGCCAAGACACCGCCACGAATGGGTATAGCTAAAAGCAACTTAGCTGTCTCTGTTTCCCTTTTCCCTCCAGTTCCTCCCCACTGGTTCCTGCTGAAGTACCTTAGGTCAGACTCCACTAACTCCTCTCAGTTCTGTAGACCTCTCATTGGATAAGGTCAAGTCTGCCACTTCTCCTAAATGTAGTCCCCAGATCGTAGCTTTGCTTGTACCTGTCCCACTCATTTGTGAATCAGTCATATACTCCTATTGATTTCTTTTTTGGTGACTCAATATTGTGTCTCCGTGTATATCTAACTTCTTATGTGCTACCAACTTTTCTCAATGTTTAAGAACAGCAATTACTGACAAGTCTACCTTTTGTCTCCCTCCTGCTCCCACACCTCCCCAGGCTGCCTCTTGCATTGGTACATACATGTTGCTCTGTCTAGAGTCCCACTTCATTTATGTTATTTCAATTCTTGTAGGCAAAAGACTTTATTATGCAAAGGGAAGGCCATTTGACTCCCACATAGGACCCACCAAATTTATCTCTTGATATAATTCTGCTCCCAGCCTCTTTCAAGACCTGAGAGCGCATAGACCTGAGTCCCATGGGCACTGTTGAGAGCTTTGGAACCCTTGATTCTGGTGTCTGAGCTGGAGAGGCTGTGGCTACCAGCTGCCTGGTTCTGCCTCAGGTTCAACTTCAGCTCCTGAAGCAGCAGGTTCAGAAGGTCAAGCAGGCTGTCCCCAAGAGACAGCAGCAGGGGGGCAGCCCTCAGTATTTCTCACTCGCCAGCAGCTTGGCAAAATTAGATATCATAAGGATCTATGCATAACTCTCTTATCTCATCCTCAACTAGACTGTAAGCTCCTTGAGGGCAAAGATGTGATTTGTCTTGTTTAATGCTGCATCCCTTGTGTCTAGAACAATACCTGGAACATAGTTGGTGCTTAATAAATAACTGTGTAAGGGAGGAAGAAAGACGAGGAAAGAAAGACCTTGAGACATCTTGGCCAGCCTTGAGTCAAATGACAGAAATGCACACAGATGAGAGAGATGGGCAGCAGGGGGCTTCTGCTTCTGTTTTCAAGCTGGAGAAATCTCTTGTGTCTGCCAAGAAGTGAAGAGTGTTACTCAGAAGAGAGTTAGGGTCACAGGCTGAAAGCCATCAGAAAACAGGGATTTCAAAGAAGCTAAAAATATTCTCTCTCTGGGGGGGGGTACAGCAAGGCTCTGCTAAATCATTATCGTTGCCCCCAACACAGTCAAAATGTGCTTATCCTAAATGTATCCCACAAGCTGCTCTTAGAATCATCAGATTCAGATAATTTCTGCTTTAATTGAGGAAGAATGAGCCTGTACAGTCAGAATCCAACCAGTTTCGAGGAGAGCAGGTGACTGCCAAGGTCAGGGTGGGAGGGGGCAGTAATGGGATGCCATAAAGAGTATTCAGCCAGGCAAGGCAAACTCTCCATCACTCCTTTCTTAATTTAGGAATTTCCTAATTCCTAAACTCTGGTCTAATTCCCCTCCTTCTTCCATGTATTTTCTTTACAGCATTTATCACTACCTACCCCTTGTACTTGGTCTTTCGCCTGTTCCATGAAAGCAAGGGCTTTGTCTTGTTGACCGCAGTATTCACTGTTTTATATCAGTGTCTGGAATTTAGTGGGCACTCAAAGATTAGCTGCCAACGAACGAATTCGAGAGTGTAACAATTAGTTGAATCTCTGCCAAATACTGGGCCCTGTCCTTGAAGATGTTGCAAGGATGGTAAGGGCGACAGGCCAGAAAGTAAATGCACCATAGCTCCACACCTGATTTCACGGAGATCTATCCAAGGCGCTGCAGGATCCCCGGGGCTGGAAAACTCCCGGGTGTGCGGGGCCTTGGGAAGAAGCCCGTCAGGAGCCAGGAGTGCCAGGGAGCCGGGCTGAGCGGCAGGAGACGCGGCTGGAGGCTGCTCCTCGGTTCGCTTGGCCACTCAGCATCTTCTTTTCATGACCTGCGGGTCCCTCGCTTCTCCCTGCATCTTGCCTGCGTGACCTCGGCCACAGAGGAACCCCTGTGTCGCGGGACCCCAGCCACATCCTCTTCCACCCCCGGAGACGCCAGCCCCGAGTCTTCCAGATCCGAAGCCCGCCACCTGAGAGACCTCCACCTGAGGGCTGAACCCCCGCGGGCGCCCCTAGTCCCCGCCCCCTGCCTGCGAACTGCGACGTGCGGAACCCCACCCCGCCCCCTCGGCCCGCTGGACCCCGGACCCTCCCCGCCCCCGTGGCCGCGCCGCCAGTCCCGGGGGGGCGGGGCCGCGCGCAGTGGCGTCTCCAAGGCGGGGGGCGCGAGGCGGGGGGCGGGGCGGTCTCAGCGCCGGCCAATCAACGCCGCGATCACATCCATGCAAATACGAGCACAATGGAGCTAGCCCATCACTCGCCCCTGCAAGCAAGCTTGAAATGGGCTTCTACCTGAGCGGCAGCAGGGATGACCAATGGCTCAGTGTTTTGGATCGGCGAAGCCCAATAGTGCAGCAGGGAAGGCGGGCCCGAGCTGGGTTAGGGTGTCCTTGCAGGGTGTCTGAGCTAAACTTCACCAAATAATAGCTGTTTGTATTTTGGCTGCTGCAGGAGCCATTTTAGGTAAGTTCTTCTCTTAACTTTTTATTTTCCTCCCTGGCCTCGGCGGACCGGCCTTGTCCGCGGGTCCTCGGCCCCGCCCCGCCGGCCGGGCTAGTGTGCCCCTATGAATGGAGCCGGGATGAGGGGTTGCGGCGGCGCCCAGGCCCGGCCGGACTGGGGTCCGAGCGGGGCCGGCGGGCGAGCGGCCTGGCGGAGGGCAGGCAGCGGCCTGCGGCCTGGGAGAGGGTCGGCCTCTGCCGCGCCCGGCTCCTGCTCTCGCTCCAGCTTTCGCTGTGGCCGGGCGGCCGTCCTTGGGAGTGCGCCGCTGCGGGCCGCGCGCAGGGGCGGGAGTCCGGGTGAGACCCCGGCCGCGGGCCTGGCGGGCGGGGGCGGGGCGTGTGGAGGCCCCCTCGGGGCGGGCGCGGTGGGACCCCTGGGCCCGGCGACGCTGGGGCGGGGCGGGGGTGACCGCTATTCCCGCCGCCGCCCCCGCAGAGAAGTTGCTCTATTCGCGTCCTGCGTCTGTTTGCAGGGGTGGAGGAGGGTGGGCTGGTGCCAGGCTGCTGCTCCGGGAGGGGGCGGGGGCCCTGGCGCGGCCTCGGATCGCGCACCCCCTCCGCCCCCTTCTTACGCACTAGCGCGCACTCGCCCCGAAAATTGGAGCCCTGGAGGGGTCCCGCAACCCAGCTGCCAAGTTTTGAGCATTATTACATTGCATGTTTGAGCTTTAAAAAAAAAAAATCTGTCCTCTTCGGGGTATTTATTTTCTTCGCTGTTGAGAAGTAACGGAGTCCGTTGCGCCCAGATTTCCAGGGACCTGCCTGTCGGATGTGCAGAGGGTTGGCAGCTACTCGGGTTTTTTTTTTAAAGGCGTTATTAGGAAATCCCCTCACTAGTGAGATAATTGAAATTTGAGTTTGTTTGCAGCTTCAGTTTTATTTGATACAATTAAAAATGCATAAGCAGGCACTTTATGTTTGTGTACCTCAAGTATTCCTAGTTCAGTTATGACTAATGTGACTGTGGTTTCAGTCGTGTGGGATCTAATAAGGCAGTATAATTCAATTTTGAGCTTGTAGGCCCCTGTTCTCCAAATTAGGGTTTATGGACCATTAGTAATCTGGCCAAGATTTCTCATGAATCCTTGGCATCTCTAAGCATCTCTCTGGGGCTGTGTGCCTTATTTCTCACCCCTTGAAAACTCTTCCTTTCTGGTAGCAGATCCGCGAAACCGAAAATACACATTTTAAATATTTACAGTTTTCAAGATGTCTGAAATATTCCCTGAGATTTTATTATTGTTTCCCAGATGGTATATAACAGTACCGTCCCAATGGGCCCCAAATTTCTATGTACTTTATGGAAATATGTTTGTGGTGTTTTGGTGAAAAAACCCAGACAGACCACTGGGTTTTGCTCCTTAGGCTGATGTGAGCTGTGTGACTTACTGGGGGTCTGTCCCATTGATTTCATGGCATAGTAGAGTTTGACTGTAAGCCAAATTGGAAAATCAAGTTGGCATCCTCAGAGAGAGTTTTTGTGAACTTTGTGGCTGTCTGGCAACAGAAAGAAGATTTGAGATCTGTGTACGATAAAATGATTAGGCATGAATCCTCAAGTAACATGGTTTATGCCAAGCAGAGCAGGTGGTTTCATATAAGCAATGCATCATTATAACCAAAGGCCTTGGGAAAATGCGGAGTGGTAAGATTATTAATTTTGGAGTTCCTTCTGTTGTTCCAGGGCAGATTTCATAGATGAATTATAAGTTCTTTTGAATTTAAACTTTTTTCTTGATGAATGGGCGACTAAAAGCTAGCTTGCACACACCTTTCCCCACCTTTTTGTTAGCTTTGGAGTCTCTCTAATAGTAACTAGACTACAGTACTGTTCTTGGTGTAGTCTGGCCGTGGGCGAAGTAAATCTAGACCTGTTGTGAAATTGAGTTGTGTCTCAGTGTGGATCACAGTCTCCCTGGAGTCACGTTTTTTTATTCTGCAGTTATTTCTTTGCTTTTCACATTTAGCTCTTGTTATAAATATATTAAATATAGAACTGCCAACTCTTTCAATATGATCACTTTTACAACTTTTAAATATTCTATGTCTTTATAATTTGTATAATTTATTATTCGTGTAGTTGGAATTTCTCTGAACTCATCAGTGTATTACTTAAGGCAAACTACACAAGACATTGGAAGACAAGTTAGAAGTAAAGTGGGAGAAATACAACTAACTGCTGCATTTCTGGAAGATCCTTTGACAGTTACATTTTTGTATGTATTGATTTTTGTATAACTATTTCAAATACCAAAGAAAACCTGAAGCAGAATCATATCTCATTAGAAACCACATCTTACTTGCGATTTTGCTGTAACATTGCAGAAAACCTGTCAGAAACAACAGGCGGCCCTTGGGCTACTTTGTCTTGGAGAGCTCCTTGGTTTATAAAAAGTTTCAGAGAAATGTTTTGGTTTTCTTCGAAGTATGGCTTTGCCCCAAGCAGAGTTTGTGGTTATGTTTTCCCGTGTTGTACCATGAGGTTCCACAACGTCAGGCTTGATTCTCCCTGTAGGTGCCTGTGTTTTTCACCTTTCATGGAAAGACTTTAATTGGTAATTACTAAATGAGATCACTCATGGACCACCCATGTTCTAAATCTCTTTGAAGAAGTTTAAGGATTCAAAGATTCTACCTGCAAAAATATCTTTGGTATAGGAATGACAATAACAGTATATCCATATAAACTGAGGAGGCCGTACTCTCCCTCCCTCCTTCCCCTTTCTCCACCTGGTATAACAAGGCTTGAAATAGTTTTGTTTTTAATACATATTTAATGATTCTCTTATATTTCATTGCTCATGCAAAGCTTTAGTTTAATTCAAGTGAAAGGTGCGGTGAATTCCATAGGATTGCCTGTATTCTCCTGTACCAGGTTATTATATTGAAAACTCTTTGAAATACATAAAATGATAGCCAGAGCTTAGATACCTGTTCCCTAGAGAGTGTGTGTATGTGTGTGTATATATAATTTTTTTTTTTTTGCAATGGAATGTGACATACTTCTGAGGGGAGCAGAAAGAACTAGCATTGATTGAATACCTGGTGTTTGTCCAGTACTCAGCTAGATACTGGGGCTACAGAGATGAGAAAAATACCTTTGCTTTCATAGTCACTTCATGAGGTTGGGCTGCAGTTGAGAGAAATGAAGTAACTTATTAAAGGCCATAAAGCTAGTCAGTGATAGAGCTAGAATTTGAAGCCAGATCGTCGGTGTCCAAGACATGTCCTTTTCACCAACAGTTCTCTCTAAAGGTTTCTTTAAAAGCTCAAGTGTGCTGTTGTATTTTAGTGGTATGGTGTTAGGTTAGTTAACTAACACACCTTCCCTAAGTTCTTCTACACATGCATCCATTTTTACTTTTCCGTTTCAAGAATTTGTCACTGAAGAGGAGTGTTGGAATACACCGAGGATACCCTTTTCCCCCTTTGTCTCCATGGAGTAGGAGTAGTCTTCCTGGGCAGTTTGGAGTTCAGGTGTACCCTGGTACAGTAATAACCATGAAGTGCAGAGGGAGAATGCAGTTACTTTTTCCTTGCCAAAATGTTCTTTTCTTTGGTTCCTGTTGTGGAGGCGTTGATACCCTCATGAGAAATTCTGTTACTTCCATAAAAGTCCTGAAGGTAGTAAAATTGAGTTATTTTAAAATATCCGTGCTTGTCCCTGTTGCTGAACTAAATCATCAGCATAAAATCCAAAGAAAAACGTTTTATTTTTCCCTATAGTACCTGTATTTGTTAGTTTTTACAGTCAGTAAATAGTAATTCTGTATATTCTCTTACGTTATTCATTATGTTGTTTGCCATCACTGTTCTATTTTGCAACCTTTAGAATTTGTAATGGGTGTATATGATATAACTTAAATAGCTCCTCTTTTGAAGAATCAGGATTTTTTTTTTTTTTTTTTGAGACAGAGTTTCACTCTTGTTACCCAGGCTGGAGTGCAATGGCGGGATCTCGGCTCACCGCAACCTCCGCCTCCTGGGTTCAGGCAATCCTCCTGCCTCAGCCTCCTGAGTAGCTGGGATTACAGGCACGCACCACCATGCCCAGCTAATTTTTTGTATTTTTAGTAGAGACAGGGTTTCACCATGTTGACCAGGATGGTCTCGATCTCTTGACCTCGTGATCCACCCACCTCGGCCTCCCAAAGTGCTGGGATTACAGGCGTAAGCCACTGCTCCTGGCCCAGGATTTTTTTTTAATTGATGAATGTTTTTTCTTTATAGTCATAATGAAGTACTTATTTTAGCAAGGAACAAACGTGAGTTTTCAACGGACTCCCATGGTGCTTTTGTTAGCTATTTCAAAAGAACTTAATATACTATTCGAACATTTCAGGACACTAGGAAGTAGAATTGTGAGATAACTTAAGGACAGGAATCCAAACATATGTAGAAAGTGATGGATACATCTTTGAATTTTCTAAATAAGTTAAGAGAGATTTCCATTTTTTTTTTTACCCATTTATTTATTTATTTTTGAGACAGAGCCTTGCTCTTTCACCCAGGCTGGAGTACGATGGCATGATCTCGACTCACTGCAACCTCCACCTCCCAGGTTCAAGAGATTCTTCTGCCTCAGCCTCCTGAGTAGCTGCGATGACAGGCATATGCCACCACGCTAGGCTAATTTTTGTATTTTTTAAGTAGAAATAGGGTTTCACCATCTTGGCTGGGCTGGTCCCAAACTCCTGACCTTGTGATCCGTGCGCCTCGGCCTCCCAAAGTGCTGGGATTAGAGGCGTGAGCCACCGCTCCCAGCCTTTTTACCCCTTTATTAAGGATACTTGTAAGGGATAGTCGCTGATCTCATTTTATGGATCAAATATGTTATTCTTTATCAAGTAGCTAAATTTTTAATATATTTTGGCTTTTCTTATATACTATGTGACCAAGATATTTTGTTTTTGGAATCTTTTTTTTTTTTTAATTCTAAGATTGTCTTTATGTAAAAGCCTGGCTTCAGGTTAAAAGTTCCAACTACTGTGTTAACAGAGATCTTTAGTTCCTACCTAGTTAGGTTTAGGCTTTTTATCCTGCAGTTCGTGGACCCCTAGCAAGTCTTTGGCTGGTGTGTGAACGCCCCAAAATAGTATGCAAATTTTTGTTTGCATCTGCATATTTTATAGGCAGACAGTCCATTGCTTTTTATGATTTTCAAACAGATCTGTGACTCTTGTACCCCTACCCCCATACCTTTTCACCAGCATACAAAAAAATACTAAGGGTCATTAATTTAGGTAATTCTAGAACAACTGCTTTGCATGAACAAAATCTTCTGCCTGGATGCTGACTTCTTTGGACCTTTTTTGCCCTTTAGCAAGTTCTGCGGTCTCACCCTTGGTCAGTTGGCCTGGGTTTGGGGAAGAAATGCATCCCTCTGGCAGCATCTAGGCATTCTCTGCCGTTATCTCCCGAATTCTTCCCTCCCTGTGATCACATGGAAGCTGTCCCTTGCCCTTGCCGCCTGATAGAGTTAAAGTTTGAAATGGGAGGCATGGGCCTCTTAGAGGGATCTCGGCCTCTCATTTTCACCCATCTGCCTCTGCAGATGGGACCAGAGGGGTGGCCATGGCAAATGTGCCTGACATTTTCTTGCTTTGAATACTACTTCCTACTAATTCTACTGTTGTTTCATTCAATCTGTTAGGAGGAAAAGGGTTTTTCTTTCTTACATTGAAGAAGAATAATTGAAAGACTCCCTCCATTTTTATATTCCCCAGACTTTTATGAAATGCTTTGCAACTTCCATTAGTGCTAATTTTTAGTGGAGTTCTTCCTTAAAATAATGTGTAGTTGAACATAAAAGCTTATTTTTAGATTGCGAAAAGTTTTACAGAGAACATGCATATAAAACCAGGTGTTACTATATAAAAAAGGATTTCATATTAAAGTTATCAGAGCCTTATTATTTACTTAATAAGTCAAGCAAATTTCTAAAACAATATTAAAGTAACAGTATTTATTCTAATTCTAATTCTTAGAAAAAATTCTAAGTACTATTCTAATTCTTAGAAAAAATTCTAAGAATAACTCTAGAAAGTGGTCAAACTTAAGTTATTCTGGAGATTTTTTTTTTTTTCAGGCCAGACCAGAAGCTGAATAGAAGAAGAATCAGTTTATTTCATTTAATAAGAGATAATAATCATTAGATTAGGGAAAATATCTAAGCTTTAGGCTGATAGTGAAGGGCATTGACTTCTTTAAGAAAATTGTTTGGTTTATTCCTTCTTTAAGTGTATATGAGTAAAGAAATATACCTGGACTCTACTTTGGGTCCAAGAAAAACCATCAGTATTCTAAGAAATACTTTGAAGGATTTTGTCTGGTAAGCTAGTTCTAGATCATAGATTTTATTTACAGAAAGAATTTTACATAATTTAACACAGAGACTTTATTATTGCTCATTGTGTATTTTGGGCTTAGCAATTCTCGCACTGTTGGCAGTCTAAATTCAACTATGGGCTTGTATGAAAAAGTTAAGCCATCATTATTGTTGATCACCTGATAGAATCAGATCACATTATCAGTGTTGACACCATTAGATTGCTTCTTTAAGCAAACCTGGTATAATATCACTTAAGGGATTTAGGGGTATTTTGCTTAATGGAATTAACAGTTTTGCCTTGAGTTGTAAAAATGCATTGAGGAAATGATAGAGGATATGAAAGAGGTCATTAATGACCAGCTCCAGAAAGATAATTGTAAAAATGTAAAATAAGATCTTGTGGCTTAGGTTACTGAAAGTAATCTATAGATTCCTGCAGGTCTGCATACCTCTCTGACAAGGTGAGTACAGAACTTGCAAAGAAGCATGTAGATGCTTTTATAGCAGATGGTTAGAAAAATGGTTTGTCTGTTAAACTTAATAATAAAAAACATTAGTTTATAATTGTAGTCCTTTTTAATGTATTTTTTTTATCCTGGAAATTCATTTTTTGGTGTTTCATGGAAGTCTTGGCCATAGATTGGGAAAGAGCAAAAACAAAAACTAGTTCTTTACCATAGAGAGCACTAATCAAAGTGTGGGGAAACTTCAGCATTACCTGGGTGCATGTTAGAAATGCAAGTTTTGCTGGGCACTGTGGCCCACGCCTGTAATCCCAGCACTTTGGGAGGCCAAGGCGGGTGCGTCATCTGAGGTCATGACTTCAAGACCAGCCTGGCCAACATGGTGAAACCCCATCTCTACTAAAAATACAAAAATTAGCCAGGCTTAGTGGTGTGTGCCTGTAATCCCAGCTACTGGGGAGGCTGAGGCATGAGAATCGCTTGAACTTGAGAGATGGAGGTTGCAGTGAACTGAGATCACACCATTGCACTCCAGCCTGGGCTACATAATGAGACTGTGTCTCAAAAAAAAAAAAAAAAAATTCAAGTTTTGGGGTCCCATTCCAGACCTACTGAAATAGACCACCTGGGGTACCCAGGAATCTGTGTTTTAACAAGCTGTGCTGATGATTTTATGCACGTCGTAGTTTGAGAACCGTTGTTCTAGATCAGCACTGTTCAGCAGAACCTTCCGTTACGATGGAAATCTTCACTATGCATGGGAACTACTGGCCACTTACGGTTTTCAAACCCTTAAGATGTGGCTAGTATGACTGAGGATGAGAATTTTACATTTTATTTAATATTAGCATGAATTTAAATAACCACACATGGCCATTGGTACCAGCATTGAACAGCACAGCTCTAGGCCCTTTAGCATCTCTACCCTCTTTGAAGCAAAGGTGGATTTTTTTCTGTGTCTATAAAGGAAAATATAATAGGAAACAAGATTGTCCTTTAACCTAAAATGACTCTGAGCAAGCCGTATAATTACATTTGACAGTTATTTACCTATTTATATTTTCCTATTTATTTTTATCTAAAAGTTGATTTGAATGTTCAGAAAATAGTAAGATCAGAGAATAAATTTAGATGTGTCTTGTAAGGCTTTACAAACAGCAAGGTAGCTGTTCCAGTGAGGCCTTATGACCCTTCCTGTCTATGACTAACATGCATGATGTCTTTCAACATGACTTTTGAAGCTTTTTTCTTTTATACTAAGATTTAAGATAGGCAGCTTTTAGGTATAACACTGTAGTGCTCCTGTTCTCAATAAAAACTACTGGCTATAGGGGTTCCCATTACTTTAGACCAGTAATGGATATTTTTACCATACAAAGTATTTCAGGTTTATCTCTCAATTAACTTTATAAAGGGAATCTTGTTTTTTTAGTAACATTTACCAAGCTTTCCTTGAAAGACTTAAGTCTTATCTTCTGCCCCCTTTCCAATATATTTAAAAATTGATTTGTTAATAGAAGCAATTTCTTTGGTTCATTCGAGGTTACATATGCTTCTCCATCTCCTCTCTCCATTTATTTGTAAATGAGGAATAAACTTTTAAACTCCTAAAAATCAATGATAAGATTGATTAGTATATTGACCGAGATCTATTGCAAAATTGAAAATTACGTTGTGATTGACAAGTAGAAGGAAATTACTGTAGAAGTAAACACAGGCCGGGCACCAGTGGCTCACCCCTGTAATCCCAACACTTTGGGAGTCCATGGGTGGGCGGATCGCTTGATGTCAGGAGTTCAAGACCAGCCTGGCCAATATGGTGAAACTGCAACTCTACCTAAAATACAAAAATTAGCCAGGCATGGTGGCAGACTCTGTAATCCCAGCAACTTGGGAGGCTGAGGCAGGAGAATCGCTTGAACCCAGGAGGTGGAGGTTGTCTAGCATTGGTGACAGAGCAAGACTCTATCTCAAAAAAAAAGTAAACACAAATCCACATGTAGAATTGTAGCTTTAAAAATGCTGTTCAGCCATAACAAAGTGAGTCTAATCATACAGCAGTTTTATTAGATATATTTACTAGGTTTTAGGTTTTCAAGCAGGAAATTGTTAGTCATTTAGGCAGCGACTCTTGAAGCATGAGAGACAGTAACGGGTGTCCCATGTGGTTTTTAGACTCATAGAGCATTAGAATTGAAAGGTTCCTTAAAAATCATGGATAGGGCTGCCAGCATAGCAAAATTTATAATGCAGCATTGTCTGTTTTGTTTATAGCGTGAGTTAATGCCGTATTGTCTCTCGTTAGTGTTCATTACAGATCACCACTGTTTTCTCATTAATTCTATTGTAAGGATGGTTGTATACTCACAAAACAGTGAATGGTGGTAGGTTGTCTGGGCGGGTGCTTCTGTTTGACACAAGTGTCACTGATTAGGGGGCTTAACATTTTGTAACTTGCTGCTTTGGGCTTTTTTTCCTGACTTTCTTCGAAGAATGTCAAGTTCTAGATCTCTGGGCATGTATTTTTGTTTGTTTGTTTGTTTTATAGAAACTGGATCTCTTATGTTACCCAGGCCAGACTCATGGGCTCAAATGATTCTCCTGCCTCAGCCTCCTGAGTAGCTGGGACTACAGACATGCCACTGCTCTCTGGGCATGTATTTGAATTACTGCTGTAGGATTTTAAAGAATTGGAAAGCCCAGTGTGTTGGAATTTAGATCTGATAGTTTGACAGATCCTAAGCTTAAAAGGTTTGGAGATTCCTTGCTTCAAGTTTGTTCCCATCACTGCCACTGGGTCCTTGGAATGCTGTATGAGATGTTACTAAAAGATTGTGATTTCATAAGCTACACACAAAATAACCATACTCTGTCCATTTTTATCTGCACTTTGCATCTGCAGCATTTCATGTAGTAGAGCTCTCCCTGCATGTTCTTGACTGTGTTGCATGTTTACTCTTGAACTAAGCTTTGTTGTTATTAGTGTGGTTGTGGCAAATTTAAGTGTTACCAGGTTTTACACAGGTCAGCATCATTACTAGAGTCTCTGAAAGCAAAGCTTCTTTCTGGCTTCTTGGGATTGCAGAAGAATAGAGTTAGAAGGTATTTCTGAAGACATCTATCCATTTTCATTATGCGTAATGGAATGGGGTCCTGGTCATGTAAATATTTGTGAAGTCACAGAGCTGATCGGTGGCCAAGACTTGATTAGAATTCAATTCTCATTTTGCTATATAGGACTTTTCCCTTAACTTCCAAGGGTTACGGTCCTGAAAACCCGCATGGGAGAATTTCCCTTAAGAATTTATGCCGAGGCGGGTGGATCACGAGGTCGAGAGATCGAGACCATCCTGGTCAACATTGTGAAACCCCGTCTCTACTAATACAAAAAAATTAGCTGGGCACGGTGGCGCATGCCTGTAATCCCAGCTACTCAGGAGGCTGAGGCAGGAGAATTGCCTGAACCCAGGAGGCGGAGGTTGCGGTGGGCCGAGATCGCGCCATTGCACTCCAGCCTGGGTAACACGAGCGAGACTCCGTCTCAAAGAATTTATGGGGAAATATGAGACAGGTGTGCTCTGAGCTTGGGCGTGAACGTGTGAAAGTCTTCATAATTTTTTTAATGTTTTCTAAAATAATAAAGATAATGAACTGTTACATGTCTTAAATTAGTAAGAGTGGGTATTTTAATAGCTCTTGTTTACTAGAAACGTTTTGGCATGTCCCTCTCTCATATCATGGTAAAATGCTTTGTTGTACTATTTTGGTAAATCTTATTTACTATTTTTTGCTTAATGGAAACTTTTTGGCATGTCCCTCCCTTATATCATGGTAAAAATGCTTGTAAATTAACCTTTGCTTTATTTGTAAATAATGTGCATAAGATTTTTTTCATGTGTTTAGCTATTCAGTGTTATGACTTAGGGTTATTAGGATAGATTTTTTTTCCCTGGATCCCTCAATAATCATGATAATAATAGCTGTCAATCACTAAGTGCTTACTGTGTGCCAGGTATGGTGCTAGACTCTTTCATGGTGTGGTCATTAGCACTTTTCACCAGTATTCTGGTTCTCTTTCTTTCTTTTTTTTTTTTTTTTTTGAGATGGAGTTTCGCTCTTGTTACCCAGGCTGGAGTGCAATGGCGCGATCTCGGCTCACCGCAACCTCCGCCTCCTGGGTTCAGGCAATTCTCCTGCCTCAGCCTCCTGAGTAGCTGGGATTACAGGCACGCACCACCGTGCCCAGCTAATTTTTTGTATTAGTAGAGACGGGGTTTCACCATGTTGACCAGGATGGTCTTGATCTCTTGACCTCGTGATCCACCCGCCTCGGCCTCCCAAAGTGCTGGGATTACAGGCTTGAGCCACCGCGCCCGGCCTGGTTCTCTTTCTTAAGGACACATGGTAGGGTTGCATTCTCTCTTACACCTTGAAATTGGGTATGGCTGTGTAACTTGCTTTGGATATTGACATTTCAGTGGAAGTGATGTGTGTCCGTTGTAGGCAGATACCTTTTCTTTTGAAAGAAATATGTAATGGTTGCGTAGTGTAAGCAAGTAAACCTTTGCTTTAAAGCCCTGAGCTTTTTTATTCAGTTTTCTTCCCCCACCCCCCCCCCCCCCCCGTGGAATGGTCTAAGTTTGTACTGTTTCCCATGCTCATCGTTTTCTGCCCCTCCCTATTGGCCCATCTAGATATTTTCCTTCCTTAAGACTTGAGAGCAAGACCCTTGTCTTCCTGGAGGCTTCCTTTTCCATATTAGCCTGAAGCTGTCTCCCCACAGCACTTTTTGAGTTAGATTTTCTCTCTATAACTAATTTGGCATTTCATATTGAATTGCCTTTGTCTTTTGTTGTATTGTTATTCATTTTTCCATAGGTATGTGATGCCCATTTATTTAGTAAACAGTTAATTGAACATTTATTGTGTTTCAGCCATTCATATGCCCTGGGAACTTGGTAAATGCATGTGGCCTCTCCTTTTTTGGAATGCACTTTGTGTTGGAAGAGACAGAAAGGTAAACTGCCACTACAAGCATCATGATCAATGTCAGATTAGAGTTATGTCCAAATTTTGTTAAGACTCAAGAAGGGGGATCTACCATTAAGCCAGGGGAGTTTTGAAACTCCCAGGCTTTTGAAAGGAAGGACCTTTTAAACTGGTACTTGAAAATTGATTCAGAGTTTGATAGTAAGAGACTGAGATTAGTGTTCATGAGTTTGGAGAGCCTTTTATGCATAAGAAATATCTTGCCAGGGGCACAGAGGCAAATGGTAAGTTCATTATGGCTGGAGTATGGCAGAGAGCTGTGGAGTACTGGTAGGTGAGGGGCTGGAGGAGTGGTAGGTTGGAGATGTTGAGAAAGGCTTTGAAGATCATAGTCAGTTGTTTGGATTTGTGTTGGCAGTGAGGAGTCATCAGAGGTTTTAATGCAGGAGAGTGGCTTGTGCTCTACACTCAGGCATCAGAGGTTGGTTCCCAGCAGTGGTGCTCAAACTTAGTTGTGTATAAGAATTACCTGAGGAGCTTATAAAAATACCAGCGCCCAGGCTACACACAGTAAAATCAGATTCTCTGAAGGAGAGACCCAGATATTGGATTTTTGGTAATTTCCCAGGTGATTCCAGTGTGTATCTGAATTTGAGAACTACTCTTTAGGAGGGGCCTGATGGAGTAATAAATGCAGAGGCTATTGCAGTGGCCTGGCTAGGAGGTAAGTCTTTGAATTGAGGCATTAGGAGCTGGGGCAAGGTGAGACAGTCAACCATTATTCTTTTCTGTCAGTATTCTAAATGTTTGTCTTTTCTGACAAAATTGCAAGGCTCCTTCTTTCTACCTTGAATTCCTCATAGAGATTTGCACATAGTAGGTTCTCAAAAATGATTTGCCCTCATTAAAGTCAGTTTTTCTTTGGTCAAGTATTCATACTTGAGTACTTTGGACATGTTAATTTCACTTATTTCCTTTCTATTGTTAAATAGAATCTTCTTTAGGAATGAGAGTAGATAGAGATGAATTTCTTTCTTTCTTTTTTTTTTTTTCTTTTTAGATGGAGTCTCACTCTTGTAGCCCACCCTGGGCTACAAGATTGTGCAGTGGCACGATCTCGGCTCTCTGCAACCTCTGTCTCCTGGGTTCAAGCGATTCTTCTGTCTCAGCTTCCCTAGTAGCTGGGATTACAGGCGCCTGCCACCACGCCTGGCTAATTTTTTGTATTTTTAGTAGAGACGAGGTTTCACCATGTTGGCCAGCTGGTCTTGAACTCCTAACCACAGGTGATCTGCCCGCCTTGGCTTCCCAAAGTGCTGGGATTACAGGCGTGAGTCACCGCGCCTGGCCGACTTTTTTTTGTCAATTTTACTATCTAATAGTTCTGATTAAAGTTAAAATTCACTAGTTAAAACAATAAGTCTTACACAGTAAGTCTTGCATATGGTTTATCCATACTGTTTCTCTATATTAGCACAAATAAGTAAATTTGCCATTAACCCTTGGCATTTGTGTAAAACTCCTTAGTACTAATAAACCCTTTAAAATAAAAGGGTACTTTTATTTTACTTTTAAGATAAAGTATCCAACAACATATGGAAGGTTTATCTTAAAAATAACACCTAACTTCTGTTAATTTATGTAATAACTCAGGAACTCAGTGTGATACAGAGGCTGACTTGGCTTGTGCACTTGAAATTCAGTTTCTCTTTGGCAAATAAATTCATTTATTTGTGAATGGGGATAGTATTAAAGAATGTTTTGAGGCATTTTTTTTTCTTTTTATTTTATTTTTTTCGTTTTGAGGCATTTTTGAGTCAACTCTTTGTTCTCCATTGTAATGGCGGGGAGTTGGAACCTGTAGAAATCAAAAACACTTTTTATACTTAAAGGATTTATACTACCTCATGTTGTATCTTGAAAAGTATCAAACCTACAGACAGGTATGAGAACAGTACCATAAACACCCGTCTCCCCTTTACCCAGAACCACTTGTTATTAATATTTTGCCAAGTTTGCTTTATAACTTTATGACTCTCTATATATGTGCTTTTTTTTTTTTTTGGCAATACCATCTCAGAGGTATTTGGAGACACTGTAATGCTTCACCCTTAAATTCATATTTATCCTAAGGAAAAAGATATTCTCTTTTTATCCTAAGGAAAAAGATATAGAATAATCACAGTGTAATTATATCACTCAGGAAACTTGACGTAAAACCCAATATGGAGTCCTTTGTAAAATTTTCCCATGAAAATGTTACTTGTAGCCTCCCCACCTGACACGCCCTGGCTCCCATTAGGATCCAGTTAAGGATCCTGCATTGTATTATGTTGTCATGTGCCTGTACCTTTCTGTATCAATTAGTTTGACCTGATAGTCTGAAGATTCCAGAAATGGAAATGAAAACACCCAGCTTCCTGAGCCTTCTTCCCTGCTTACCTTTTTCTGTGCTTCCCACCACAGGTGGGGAATTGGCCTTCTTAGAGAAGATGGGTGGCAGAATTCTAAAGTGGAACCTCACATCCAGTGCAGACTTGTTTGTTCCCATCTTCCTCAGACTCAGAGAGGCTTTATCTGGACAGTTGTTTTCCGTTTTAGGATTAAGGGCATTTGAGTCACTTACATGCTTAGTTAAGAAAATGTGATGGTGTTAATGAGACTTTAGGAAATGATTTTCATAGCCAGCTCTAAGACATCTGCAACATTAAGAGTCAGGAGTCTTCTGCTATTTCTTGAGGACCACTCACTGATTTTCATGACTGGTCATTATATAGTTCCTGGGGTTTTAATTTTTTAAAAAACTATTAAGGACTCCTCTAATCTTTAAATATTCCTCAGTCATATGTTATTGGTCTTTTGCCCTTCTGGTTTTATACTCCTTCCTGGGCAGGCTATTCTTTCTTGTTGTTTCAACTTTTGATGACTCTGAATTCTATTTTTCCATCCCCACCCTCTCCTGTGATCCAAACCTTTATTTCCAGCCGCACAATCAGCAGCTCCACCTGCCTGTCCCAGTGCAAAATGGAACTCAGCATCTTTTTGCGTAAACCTGAGCACTGGTTGGATTGTTAAGCATGGGATGAGAATGAGATATTTAACCAGGGGCCTAGGAACATGAAGATCACTTTCTTCACCAGCACCTGTTCACACACACACACACACACACACACACACACACACACACACACACACAGACGGTAATAGGTGAACCTAGGGTAAGGCCTTGCTAACTGTGTCGTTTCCAGCTGGATGTAGAATATGTAGAATCTTGGGAGTTAGACCTCATGAAATGAATTATTTTAATTCAGCTTTTCTCTCAACCTTAATGCCTTGAAATGAAGCATGCCAAAGAGTCTGCTAGCTCTCCTTGCACAAGGAATTTATCTTAGGCTCACTTCTAACTGCTGAAACTAAAGTTTTGTAATCTTGTGACCATAACTCACAATGATAAAAGCACTATATTGTGCCTAGTATATACACATATGTGTATATGTATGCATTGTTAAATCAAAGTTGTTTTTTTTTCCTGAGATGGAGTCTCACTCCATTGCCCAGGCTGGGATGCAGTGGTGCGATTTGGCTCACTGCAACCTCTGCCTCCCAGGTTCAAATGATTTTCCTGCTTCAGCCTCCTGAGTAGCTGGGACTACAGGCGTTTACCACCTACCCAGCTAATTTTTATATTTTTGGTAAAGATGGGGTTTCACCGTGTTGGCCAGGCTGGTCTTGAACTCCTGACTTCAAGTGATCCATCCACCTTGGCCTCCTAAAGTGCTGCAATTACAGGCGTGAGGCACCACGCCTGTATAATTCGAAGATTTTAATACTCAGTATTTACTCTCACCACTTGTGGTGCACTCGATTTTCTGTTCTCTAATCTTTTAAAAATGGTTTTGGTCAGGCACAGTGGCTCATGCCTGTAATCCTAGCACTTTGGGAGGCTGAGGCAGGCAGATCGCCTGAGCCCAGGAGTCCGAGACCAGCCTGGTCAACATAGTGAGACTCTATCTACAAAAAATTTTTAAAAATTAGCCAGATGTGGTGACGTGCACCTGTAGACCCTGCTACTTGGGGGACAAGGTAGGAGGATTGCCCATGATCATGCCACTGTACTCCAGCTTGGGCAACAAAGTGAGACCCTATCTCCAAAAAAAAAAGTTTTGTTGAAATATAATTTACATGCCATAAAATTGTCCTTTTAAAATTCTATATTTTTTTAATCCAAAAATAAATGCTGGTGGTGACCCACTGACTTGTAAAAGCGTGACAGTGGGAGGAGCAGTGCAGAGGCACAGCTGGTCTAGAGACTGTCCACCAAGGAGGCAAGAAAGGCAGGCCAGTACCCAGTCTTGAACCACTGTGCTCACTGCAGTCACTGGACTGCGTTTCGTTAAACACCCTTAAACCTGAGCAAACTTGCAGTTTTACTCTTTTGTGTGAGATGAAAGCCAGGGTAAGCCCACAGGTAAAACTGCTCTGGTGGTCAACCAAAGGGCTTGCCTCATAGGAAGGTGAAATGGGCACCTTCCTTTTGTGATTTGTGGTGCCAGCATCCCCTCTCCTCCTTGAAAGGAAGAAAGAGAGAGGGAGAGGAGAGGGTAGAAGAAAGTGTTGTCTCATTAGACGGTAGAGCCTGTAATTCTTGCAATTCATATTACTCTATTAAACTGAGTTTATTCATGAGACTATTTGAGAGAGTGACTGTAGGGACATGGGTATTTGATCATTTTGCTGTCATGAATCTGCTGACTAAAAGGAGATAGAGCACCAAGGAAATGAAATAGGAAACAACCAAGTTTTCATTAGAAGAATGGAAGAGGAGAGGGACTAAAGAATGCAGGGTAGCTTTGCTTTGTTGGGGTGTGTTTGTGGCCAGAGGGAGGCCCTGCCTGGCGAGGGGGAATCAGCTGTGCAAGCAAAGAAACCAGTGGTGGAGAGGCTCAGAGAAGAGATTTGATGCCAGTGCCAGGTAGGGCAGAAATATGGTAGGACCAAATAAAACGGAAGGATCCCTGTCCCATCTTAGAGCAGTGAAATAATTAGAGCAGACGTTTATTGAGTGCTCATGATATGCCAGACACTGTATCATCTCATTTAATCTTTTAACACCACATGAAATTTTAGGTTCTGTTATTACCCCCATTTTACCAATGAGGAAACTGAGGCACAGGAAGGTAAAGTAACTTGTTGGGGGTTGCTCAGTTACTTGTCTGACATTTATATAAATGCGAGGCATTAAAGAGCTTGCCTTGAAGTGAGTGAACCCACTGCTTCTGGGACCATATCTGCTATACCATAAGCTTCAGGAGCATACGTTTCCTGGCAGATCCCATAATCTTCATTTGAGTCATTTAGTTGCCAGGTTGCTACCCTGAAGTTCAGTCTTAGAGGCTGGTGACCATAATACTAAAAATAACATTGTCCTAGAGAATATTTATAGTTTTTTCACTCCCTCTTCGTAAGTACAGACTGTGCCTTATCTGGGAAATACCACTTATTTTGGGACTCTAGAGTTGGGCATAGAAATGATAGGGCATGTCCAGTGGTAGTCATGTTTCAAGTCAGTTCAACAGATATTTGCGTGCATCTAAAGAGCCCTGCCATGTGCTGGGTGCTAGAATGGCAAATATGATCACAGGGGAAATAATAAAAGGAACATAGAAGGAGGGTTAGGTGGTTAGGAAAAACTTTCCAGGAGAGTTAACATCTGAGTTGGGTTTTGAAGGATGAATAGGAGTTTGTCAGGCAGGTAACAGTCACAGAAAGATTAAGTGAAAATTGTCGGAAATAGGGGCAGAGGTTTTCTTCTGATTTTATTGCCAGTATGTCTAGATTTTTGATGTGATAGAAAGAGCCTCCAGTTGTAAAATTCCACTTTTTTCCCCTAGTGACTTGAAATGCCATTGGGATGCTATGCCTCAGCAGTGGGGCTGGATAAGTAGGAATTATGTTTCCAGCCAGTCTAGGGAGGGGCGAATGCTGCCCCTGTAGCACCTGTAGGCGCACTGCAACTCTGGGCAGAAGCAAGTTTCTTGCTTGTGTGAGGTGACGGTGGTGGTTAGCCTAACTCCAACCCAAAACTTTAACTGCAATTGCTTGACTAGGTTTTTTCTTCCCTTGTATGAAAATACTGTAGTTGGCCGGGCGCGGTGGCTCACGCCTGTAATCCCAGCACTTTGGGAGGCCGAGGCGGGTGGATCACGAGGTCGAGAGATCGAGACCATCCTGGTCAACATTGTGAAACCCCGTCTCTATTAATACAAAAAAATTAGCTGGGCACAGTGGCGCGTGCCTGTAATCCCAGCTACTCAGGAGGCTGAGGCAGGAGAATTGCCTGAACCCAGGAGGCGGAGGTTGCGGTGAGCCGAGATCGCGCCATTGCACTCCAGCCTGGGTAACAAGAGCGAGACTCCGTCTCAAAAAAAAAAAAAAAAAAAAAGAAAATACTGTAGTTGATTGTTGTTATTTATAAAGCATTTAGGCATTCAGTCACAAGTGTTTATTGAGCACTGATGTTTGGATGGGGATGGGGCAGATGAGGACCGTATATAGAACTTGGGTTTTTGAAATACAACATACATTTCAGTAAAGGGTACTAATCTCAAGCGTACTGCTTAGTGGACTTTTACATGTGTATGTATCTGTGTAACCGCCACCCTCAGATCAACATAGAGACTGTTGCACCACCTCATAAGGTTCTCTTGTGACCCTTCCTGGATAAGACTCCCCCGCACTCTACGTGACTCGGCTTAGTTCTGGCTTCTGTCACAAAGATTAGTTTTGCCTGTGGTTGAACTTCAAATGGAATAATAAAAAATGTACTGTTTCGTATCTGGCTTCTTTACTGCAAAGTATATCTGTGAGATTCAAATATTTGGGAGGCACTGATCATAACATATGATTTGTGCCATTGAGGGTTGGGTCTGAATTTGTTGGTGGCATTCATTTATTCACTACATATTTACAGGTGCTCTGCAGGGGTTTGTAGATTAAAGATGAATACAGTTCCTGCCATCAAGAACTTTTCAGTCTATTGAAGGAGACAGACACACAATTACAATGTAGAGTAGGTCAACTTTTAAGTGGTGAAAATGGTTTTCAAAAGACTTTATAGAGGTGGTGAGTTTCTTCTGATTCTTAAAGGATTATTAGTTTTCCAGATGGTCAAAGGGCAATAGCTCATGCACAGATGTGGAGGTGTGAAGCGGAGCAGGCTGTCTTCAGAGACCTGCAGTAGCAGTACTTTGATTTTAGATTGGTGTAAGAATGGCAGAAACATCACTTTGGGAAGAAATTTTGAGGAAAACATGGGCATATGAGTTTGATTTCCATCTTAGGCAGGGCCATGGGATGTGACTGCTTTAGCATATGGTCCTGAAAATACCATAGTGGAGAAAGCAAACAGTGTAAGTGAATTTTGGTGATGGTGCAGCTAAGGAAAAAGCTTCCAACAGTGCTCTACTGTTGATATTGTGGAAGACTTTCATGAGGTTAGATAAAACTATAGGGATACTTATTATGAATGTGGTATTCTTTTCAATAATTGAGTTGAATTGAGGTGTTTCATTAAGCCATCAAAAATCCCCTAAGGGTAGATCTAGAAGTAGCATCCCTTCTTGGTCATTGGATTTTTTTTTTAGGCAAAATTTGTTCTCTATTGCATTGTTTTGCTAGGGCCATAACAAAATACTACAGACTGGGTGGCTTAAACAATAGAAATTTATTTTCTCACAATTTGGGTGCCTGGAAGTCCAAGATCAAGATGTCAGCAGGTTCGATTTCTTGTAGATAGCTGTTTCTTGCCATATCCTCACATGATCTTTTCTGTCTGCTTGTCTGTGTTCAAACGTCTTCTTCTTGTAAAGACACCAGTCATACTGGATTAGAACTCACCCTAATGGCCTCCTTTTAACTTAATCACCTCTTTAAAGACCCTATCTCCAAATACAGTCAATGCTGAGGAAATAGAGCTTAAGGCTTCAACATAAGAGGGGGTCAGACACTGCAGCCCATAACACCCGTGTTTCACAACTTTGGTCATAATAAGAGTTGGGCTTTTCGGGGGTTGTCACCAGAGGAAAACAGGCTAGCTGCAATATCAGCAGGTAGCAGTGTTGTAGGCCAAAGTCATGTGGTACCCCTGTGGGTACTAGGCTCGCTTTTAAAGTGCCATCTCTGAGTTCTTAGTGGTTTGGGTCTGTGCATACACAAATCCTTTGGGTAATACAGCTTAACTCCTTGTGTGTTCTCATAAATTAATACTGAAAATAGAGACTAAGAAGAAAAGAAACCAAAATGTGACGGCCAAGTGAGCATCACAAGGGAAATAATTTCATAACTTTCATGACTCTTAATAATATATTCTAGTGCTGAACAAACCATATCCCTCTTTTAGTCTATAAACCATCACTCTCCCTTTTTGACTGGGCTGAGTTAAACAGCCTTGGCATTCTCCTTATCAAAACATTTGGATCCAAAGAACTGTTTTAAAATGCCTGAATCTTCTTGGGGGCAAGAAATTGTTTTCTGTAGAATGATTGCATTTTGATGTTTCTGTTGTGATTGCCACAAAGAGGGTGGAGGGATAGGTTTTTTCTTTCTTGTTTAAGGAAGTCTTTTAAGGAAGTGCTTTTACAGAGTTGCTTCTTAAATTGAATTTTAGAAAGACTGCTTTTGTTTTTATCTACGTAGGAATTCTGTGGTAGCAGATAGGCATATTTTAGGTTCCTGTGAACTGGAAAGCTTTGATTTATTTATCATAATGGTGTGTGTCGCAGAATTTACTAAGATATGTTAGCTCACACCCGCTGGTATTAGACTCAGCCTAATGTGAAACAGGGAACCTTGGGAAGTCACTACATGCCTAGGTGTTCTCATGTTGCGTCCCTCGTAATGCCAGTGCTGTTCATTGCCTTTTTGTTCTTTCCCTTAGTTGTGGACTTGTTGACCACTATTAGATTTTGCCAGGATAGTCTGGGTCAGAAGTAGGCATTTTTAAATCTGTCAATAGCAGCCAAATGTAGTGTGCATTGTTTGAAATGGATCATAGTTCAAAAGTATATCTAGAATTTTACTTATTTTTGAGGAAACTCTGTTTCTCAAACGACTCTGTTTAAGACAGTAAACATTACCTATTACTCCAGCAAATTAAATGTGTTAACTTTCCAAGTTTTTCTATTTCGTTTTCTACCATTTCATTCTACTCTACACTTAGATTTCACTTTACCCACTTTGTGTGTGTGTGTGTGTGTGCGCGCGCGTGCGTGTGGTTTACATTTTTTTTTATTGTTGTTGTTTTGTTTTAACCATAAAGATGCTGATAGTACTCAAAAGTTTTGGGTATTGGGAACCTGTGACCCTTGGATCCATGGGAGTCTGATTTGAAATTCTGCATACCTTGGTAAAGTGGTCTGTATGTTTTATCGGCACCTTCCATCTGTGAAAATTCTTGAATGATTGCTGCTGTATTTTCTAGACGTGTCTCCTGCCTTTCTTAAGAGTCCCCCTAATCACCTTTTGATTAAAAATATTTCAGCAAAATAATGTCAGACCATACCCTACCACTTCAGGGGAGAAAGGGGAGATCAGGGTCCTTAGATGACATTGCATTAGAGAGTGGGAGCTAGGGTAGCGTGTCTTTACTCCTAGAAAATTGTCTTGATCCCTGTGTTTAGTTAGACTCTTCTAATTGCAGGGTACAGAGATTTAGGCCTAGCTTAGAGAAGTGGTGTGGAGTGGTGTAGGAGACTGAATCATTGGTGTCGATTCTTCACTCTCCTGTAGTAGTTTTCTACATCTTTACCCTACCACAACCTCATGGGAGATGGGTTTTTGTCCCTGCCTCTTCATTTTGGGCTTGGGCATATGACTTGCTTTGGCTCAGTGGGGTGTTAGTGCACAAGACAAAAGTAGAGGTTTGTAGTATGCTTAGGCTGATGGGCTTATTCTCGAGTGCCTCTGCCATGACCATGGGAAGAAAAACCCTGAATCACCACAGCCTCTTCAGCCTGTTTGTCAGTGTGAGACCATAGAGCAGAGCCACCCACACCAACCTGTGCTTAAAGCAGTGCCAGTGCAACTCAGATGCCTGAGTGAAAATAAAATTCTTATTGTTGTATGCCACTGGGTTTTTGTGATCTGTTGTTCAGTGTTATTGTGGCAATAGGTGATGACTAACACATTTATCCGATGGATCCATGACAACTCCAGGGGCTTTAGTAAGCAGGTTTTCTTGGATGATGTCTATAGGATTTTGCCATTTACATCACTCCCTGTGGGTCAGCCTCACCCTTCTTTTCCCACCCACTGGCTTCCTCATTCTACCTACTGCTACCTGCCTCTACTTTATAGCTTCTGCTTGCTTACAGACTATGTTCCCTCTTACCTTTTCCATGCCCAAGGCCCCTCCCTCATGGCTCTTCCAGGCTCTCTGAATCTCATGACTTCTCAGCATTTACTCCTATTGCTTAATGCTTTATTCTTTTGGTACATTGCATTTCAGATTTGAGAGAATCTATTTTGCCCAGCAAGGTTGGTTTTTGTTTGTTTGTTTGTTTGTTTTTGTGTTTTTTTTTCACCACAGAAATGTCATGTCCTCAGTTGCTGGTCCATTCGGGCATTGACTGCTTGCTGTTGGGTTAGGGAGTTAATCTCTGGTCAGCTAGATGTGGCACTGCATTAGTAATAGGAGGCTGTCCTTTGTACAGCATTAATGTCATTATGACATATTTTGGGGAGTGAGTATTAAAGCTTGTCAGTTTTTAGGCTGATTGGTTCCCCATTTACCAGAGGGAATGCTTTTCACTTTGCTTTTGCAAGCTTTTAATTTTCTGAAGCTGCATTCCATTTTTCTGTTTCCTAGTTCCAAGATACCAGCCTTACAGTGTGAACTCTTGGGATGAACGTTTGTCAAGGAAAAGCATGAGAGAAGGGACCCCCTACTGAATGGAAAGCTGATTCATCTTAAAGGCTCTCTGATTATTCCAAAAACCTGAATAAGCTGACTTATTTTCTTCTTGACCCCAAAGAGAAGAATAAAATAAGTCAGCTCATTTGGAAGGTTTAGGCTGCTTAGGCTATCCCATAGTATTTCTGTAATGGAAGGCATTGGTCAATTTAAAATTAGTTTATAGCAATTACAAGGCTGTGCTTAGAGTTATCTCCAAGTATTTTTCTAAGTATGCTTTTTAGATACTATTTTAAGTGGTATTTTTTAAAAGGTGAATTTGTAATTGTTTCTTGCTAGTATGTTGAAATGTAATTGCTTTTTATATGTCAATCTTATAGCCTATGACCTTATAAAATTAACTGATATATAGTTCTAGAAGCTCCTTTTCTAGATTCTTTGTGATTTTCTATGTTATGATAATTATGTCAAGTGCAAATAGCTATTTTATTTCTTCCTGTTTACTCTTTATGCCTTCTGTTTCTTTTTCTTGTCTTATTGCACTGGCTAGGCTCCCTCCTCCGCACATGATATTCAATAGATGTGATGAGATTAGATGTCTTTGCTTTGTTCCTGAATTTAAGGGAAAATAATTCAGTCACATTAATTGTAGATTTTTTATCAATGCCTTTTATCAAGTTGAGGAAGCTACCTTTTGTTTCTAGTTTGTTGAGAGTTTTTAACATAAATGGATATTGAATTCTGTTGCATGGTTTAAAAAAGAAACACTTTTCTAGAGTGTCCCCATAAAATGAGATGGGAAGTATCCCCTCCTTTTCTACTTTCTAAAAGAGTTTATGTAAAATCGGTATTATTTCTTCCTTAAATATTTGGTAAAATTCGCCAGTGAAGTCATTTGCACCTGAGGTTCTCTTTGTTGCAAGGCATTTAACTGTAAATTCACCATCTTTCATAGATAAAGTACTGTTCAAGTTCTGTTTCTTCTTCTTCTTTTTTTGAGAAGTTTCCCTTTTATTGGCCATTCTGGAGTGCGGTGGCATGATCTCGGGTCACTGCAACCTCTGCCTCCCAGGTTCAAGCAATTCTTCTGCCTCAGCCTCTCCTTGTAATACCAGCATGCACCACCACACCCAACTAATTTTGTATTTTTAGTAGAGACAGGGTTTCTCCATGTTGCTCAGGCTAGTCTCAAACTCCTGACCTCCGGTGATCCGCCCACCTCGGCTTCCCAAAGTGCTGGAATTACAGATGTGAGCCACTGTGCCAGCTGATCTGTTTCTTCTTGAGTGGGCTTTGGTAGCTTGCACCTTTGAGGAATTATTCCTCTTATTTAAGTTCAAATTTATATTCAGGAAATTGCCAATAATATTCCATTATTATCCTTTACTGTATACAGTAACTCTCATGATATCTCCTCTTTGAGTCCTAATACTGGTAAATTGAGTCTTTTCCCTTTTTTGACTTGATCATTCTGGTTAGAGGTTTATAAAAAACTCTTTGGTTTCCTTCCTTTTCTCTATTATTTTTCTGTTCTTAATTTCATTGATTCTTGTTCATTATGATTTCTTCTGCTTCCTTTGGGTTTAATTTGGTCTCCATTTTTAGTTTCTTAGGTGGAAGTTTAATTGATTTGAGGTCTTACTTCTTCCCCAATATAAGCTTTAATGCTATAATCTTTAAGCACTGTTTAAGTTGCATTCCATACATTTTCATATGTTGTGTTTTGATTTTTATTCAATTCAGAGTATTTACTAATTTTCCTTGTTTCTTCCTTTTTGATCCATGTGTTGTTTAGACGTGTATTTTATTTGTATTTATGAATTTTCCAGATTTTTTTTGTTAATTTCAAATTTAATTACTTTGTAGTTGGATAATATACTTTTAATTCTTTCACATTTGTTGAGGTTTGTTTTATGGCCAAGAATATAGGCTGTATTGGTGAACATTCTGTGTTCACTTGAAAATAATGTATATTCTGCTCTTGTAGGATGGGGTGTTCTGTAAATGTTAATTAGGTAAAGTTGGTTGTAGTGTTATTCATATCTTCTAGATACAATTTTTTTTCTACATACTTTATGGATTACCAAAAGTGGAGTGATGAGTCTCTAACTGTAATTATGGATCTGTATATTCTCCTTACAGTTCTCTCAATTCTTGCTTAGTGTGCTTTTAAGCGCTGATGTCAGGTGCATACATATTAAGGATCATTGTATCTTCTTGCTGAATTAACTCACATATCATTCTGGGATGGCTCTCCTTATTGCTTTTACTATTCCTTTATTTCAGATCTGCTTTGTGTAATATTTATGTAACCTCTCTGGCTTTCTTTTGATTACTATGTGTATGGTGTATCTTTTCCCATCATTTTACTTATAACCTATCTATGTCTTTAAAGTGGATTTCTCATAGAAACAAATAACTGGGTATTGTGATAATCTCTGCATTTAACTGGCATATATAGACTGTTTATGTTTAACATAATTATTAATATGGTTGAATTTAAATCTGTTATCTTGTCAATTGATTTCTATTTGTCTCTGACCTGTTTCCTTTTTCTTCTTGTTCCTGCTTTTAGATTGAGGTTTTTAAAAAAAAAAAAAATTCAATTTTATCTCTATTATTGATGTATTAATTATACCTCTTTATAAAAATGTAATGCTTGTCCTTGGATTTACAAGATACATCACAACCTACCTTCCCATATTATACTAATTCTCATGTAGTATGAGATCCTAACACTACAATATACTTCTAGTTTTTCCCTTTCATCTTATATGATACTGTCATATATTTTACTTTTATATTTTTTATAAACTCTACAATACACTGTGACTGTTTTTGCTGTAGGCAGTTATCTTTTAGAATGATTAAAAATGTGAAAAAAAAGGTCTTGCAGTGACCTCTGTTTTTGCCATTTCTGGAGCTATCAACTTCTTTATGTATGTAGGTCCTCACTTTTGTTCAGTGCCATATGCCTTCTACTTAAAGAACTTCCTTTACCATTTCTTGTAGTGCAGGTATGCTGACATTGAATTATCTTAGCTTTTGATTGTCTGAAAACTCATTGTTTTGCTTTCATTTTGGGGAGATACTTCTGAGTTGTGAGGTTTTTTTTTTTTTTCCCCCTTCATTACTTTAAAGATATTATTCCATTGTCTTCTGGATTGCAGAAATTCTGATGAGTAGTCTGATGAATTTTCTATTTTAATTTTTTTCTTCCAGGGTTATATGTCTTTTGCCCTCTCTGGCTGCATTTAAGATTTTCTGTTTCACTTTGATTTTTAGCTGTTTATGAAGTGTCTAGATGTGTGTTCTTTATTGTATTTATTATGTTTATTTGTGTGCTTGCTTGCTTATATTTATTCTGTAGGGTTCTCTGAGCTTCTTGAAACTGTGGTTTGATGACTTTATTTTTAGAGAATTCTCAGTTTCCCCCCCCCCCCCGCCCCTAAATATATTTCTGCCTCATTCCTCTCTCTATTCCCTTCTGCCATCTGGGACTCCAGTTACATGTATATGATGCCATTGAGCATATCCCACAGCTCTCCAGCCTTCTTTCTGTGTTTTCTTCTACTTCTTTTTCTTCCTTTTTGTTTCAGTTGAGGTGATTTCTAGTGACCTGTTTTCAAGTTCATTGATTGCTACCTTGACTGTGTGGAGTGTTCTTATGAGCCCATCAAAGGAACTTTTAAATCTCTGATGACTTAAAATTGTGCCATTTCCATTTGCAGTTTCCCATCTGTTCATACATATTGTCTACTAAATTATTTAACATATCAATTGTTATTTTTAATTTACTCTCCGATAGTTACAGCATCTTGGTCATCTTTCTCAGTCTGGCTCTCTGGTTTGCTTCATCTTTTGATACGGGTTCTTCCCCCCTTTTGCTTTTTCATATGCCTTATAATTTTTGATCGACTGGTGGACATTATTGCAGAACAGTAGAGACTGAGATGGACATTAAATGTTGATGTTGAGACTACTACCATTACAATGGTATCGGGGTTTGGCAGGGAGTCATATTTGTATATATAGAATATTCAGCACCTGTCATAGGACTTGGAGTATAACTTTACTATTTTCAATTATTATAAAATTTTACATTTCCATATTGTTTCCTTTTGTAATACTCCAAAGATTTACCTTATCAAGAATTTCCCTCTGGAATTGCCGACTCCTTTATTTCGACTCACCGTGTCTGAAACTCTTCCTTAGTTATATCAGCTCTTGCATCAAATGACGTTTGTTAGCAAGTTTGTCTTTCTCACAAAACTGATTTCTTAAAAGCAGTTTCAGTGTTTTATTAGTATTTGGATATGTAGATTGTTTAACTACATTTTAGGTGCAGGGTTTTTAAAAAATAATTGAGTTGAGATTATTTAATGATTTTTTTCATGAGAAACCCACACTGCCCCTCCCACCAACAGTTTGTGGGAAGATTGTCTCTGTGTTTCCAGTCAACTGTGATGTATCTTAAAAAATGCACTGGAGTAAGAAGTGAGGGCTGACTATGGATGAATTTATGAGAAAGTTGCTTTTATACCGAGAAGACATACATTTTCTCTCCTAGTTATCCATGTATGTTTTGTGTCCCTACCTTGACGGTAAGGTTTTGAGGGAATCGCTGTCTTCTGCTTCCCAATGTACCCTTTAGTACTAGTACAATGCTGGGTACACAGCAGATGCTCATTAAATATTTCTTCACAGGATTTAATGAGACTAATGGATTTTGGAAGAAGGTACTAATAGATTTACTTTTTCTGTTTGCCCCTTAAAAACTCTAAGTGGTGATAATGGTGATACTATTTCATTATGGTAGACATATCATGTGTGGCTAAGAATGTGGACTCTGCAACCAGACTTCCTGGATTTGAATCCTGGCTTAGCTACTTACTAGATCTGTTTTCTTTGGCAAGTTACTTAACCTTCTTGTGCTTCAATGTCCTCATCTATACAATGGGAATGATAATAGTACTGTATCTATCTCATGGGATGATTATGATGATTAAGACAAAATGCATTAAATGTTAGCTGATACACTCTACCTTTATTAACAGTGAATATTACACAAATCCAATTTTAAGTTCTTAGAAGGTAAGTTCTTTGAGTAGAAGGACTTCTAATATCTGAAAGCCACCTATCAGTATGGATAAATATAACTACTACTTCTGTATTAATTAAGGAAGTAACCACCTTTGCTTGGAATAGTAACAGCAGAAAGGGAGCAGAGCTAATTAATTTCAACTTTGCTAGCACTAATTTGTCTCTTCTGTCTTACCTTAGGAACAATCTGCCCTGTTCCTAAGGGAATAAGATCAATAGATAAATAAATTTCCCAGATTAGCTTTCACTACAACCAAATGTACTTCATCTTATAGCTTATTTTGAATTGTATGTTAAAACTATATTCATTCTTACCTAAAGGCAAGGCATTATTTATTCTTGTTTTTATATTGTCTCTTCCTTTTTGTCACCATTATTGGCCAAAATGTGTTCAACGGATGTATTTTTTGTCTTTTTTTTTTTTTTTTGAAATTGGGTCTCACTGTGTCACCCAGGCATAATCATGTCTCACTGCAGCCTTGACCTCCCAGGCTCAAGTAATCCTTCTGCCTCGGCCTTCCAACTAGCTGGGACCACAGGCATGCACTACCATGCCCGGCTAATTTTTTATTTTTTTGTAGAAATGGGGTGTCCTTATGTTGCCCAGCTTGGTCTTGATCTTCGGGGCTCAAGCCATCCTCAGCCTCCGTAAGTGCTAGGATTACAGAGGTGAGCCAGTCAAGAGATGTGTAAAGCAGAGAAGGGAGTCATAGAAAGGTGAGTTTAGCCTGGTAAGACATATTTGGCAGACAGCTGTTGGGAAAATAATTGGTAAGATACAATATTTTGGATTCACTCTTTTCTTTACCCAACAAGAAGGGATACAAAAGACAGTTATAGAGCAAAAAGGGAATATTCTTTGCATAGCTTTGGTGCCTGTGTTGCCTGCTGAACCCCTTTATTAAAATAATAGTTTATAACATTTGAACAATGCCCTCTTCTATAAATGCAGTAGACTAGTGTTTTCTTAAGTTTTGCAAGGAAATTGGTGATGCACTTGACCTATGAATCTGTGATATGTTCAGTTAATGTTTTAACTACACTGATACCAAGTATAAGGTGATAATAGCCTGACTTAAGTTGGGAATAGTGGAAATGGAGAAGAGATTGCTGTAAGTATACTTTAAAAACAGGTACTTTTTCTTTTATTGTACAAAAGATTATTTCTTGGATTGTATAAAAATATATGAGTGTTGGAAAAGCTTGAAAAGTAGAAAGAGGCAAGCTGCTGCAGTCTTAGAAATATATATATCCTATTTAAAAACATGTTTTAGTGATCAGTTTCTTTGAATAACTTTTCTAAGGGTATGGAAGTTAGAAGAGTTCACTTTGGTATCAAGACATCTTGTTTACACTTTGGTGATAGATTTCCATTGCTTAGTGGAAAGCACACCTCCGTAGGAATGTGGAGAGAATTTCTGCTGACAAGGAAGTATGCTCAAAGCATCTCACTTATAGCCTTTAGAGGCCACTAGTATCAGATGTTTTTGTGTTTTACAAATGTAGGCCTTCTGCAGTTTTTCATGCCTCGTGGATGGTGGCCAAACTTAGGGTTGATTATGAGTTCCTGTCTCTTGTTTCTTTTAGCCTTTAATTTTTTTTTTCTTTTTTTTGAGACAGAGTCTCGCTCTGTTGCCCAGGCTGGAGTGCAGTGATACGATCTTGGCTCACTGCAGCCTCTGCCTCCTGGCTTCAAACGATTCTCCTGCCTCAGCCCCCCGAGTAGCTGGGATCACAGGCACATGCCACCACACCCAGCTAATTTATATATTTTTTGTAGAGATGGGATTTCACCATATTAGCCAGGCTGGTTTCAAACTCCTGACCTCAGGTGATCCACCCACCTCGGCCTCCCAAAGTAGATTTTGTTTTTCTTTTCTTTTTAATGGGGGTCTTGCTGTGTTGTCTAGGCTGGTATCTAACTCCTGGGCTTAAGTGATCCTCCCACCTCAGCCTCCGAGTGGCTGGGATTACAGGTACCCAGCAAGAAAGTATTTTTATTATAGAAAATTTCAAACATAGACAAAAGTAGAATTTTCATGCCATTCTTGTTTTATCAGTCTCCTCTCATTTTTCTTTTTCTTATGTTTACAGAACATCCCAGACAACCTATCATTTCAACTATAAATATCTGTCAGATATGGGCATCATAGAAAGTCACGTTATATTGTCATACGCAACAAAGTTAACTCTAATTCCTTAATATTATCTAAATCTTTTTTCTCATTTTCTAAAAAAATGTCTTTTTACACTTAATTCTTTGCATTAGGTCCACGTAATGCATTTGATTAATACATCGCTTCAGTTTCTTTTCTTTTTTTTGAGATGGGGTCTCACTATGTTGCCCAGGCTGGTCTCAAACTCCTGAGCTCAAGTGAACTGCCTGCCTCGGCCTCCCAAAGTGCTGGGACTATAGGTATGAGCTTCTGGTGCCTGGCCAGTTTCTTTTAACCCATAATAATTCACATGCCACCCCCTGCCTGTTTTTGAGGGGGTGATTATGCTATTGAAGAACCTGGGCCATTGCCTTTCCCTACATTCTGGATTTTGCTGCTTGTATCCTTGTGTCATATAACCTGTCACTCTTTCCCTATCTTACCTGTAAACAAGTAGGTAGATTTGGAGGTTTGCCTGTTATAATCATTCATTTTTTAAAATTGTACTTGCTGTTTACATTAGAAGACACATAACGTTTGATTGCCCCACTTTGTTCTTTGAGCCACAGTTTCCCTCTGTTGCCCAGGCTGGAGTTCAATGGTGCAATCTTGGCTCACTGCAACTTCTGCCTCCAAGGTTCCAGCAATTCTCCTGCCTCAGCCTCCTGAGTAGCTGGGATTACAGGTGTGCGCCACCATGCCCAGCTAATTTTTGTGTTTTTAGTAGAGACAGGGTTTCACCATGTTGGCCAGGCTGGTCTCTAACTCCTGACCTCAGGTGGTCCGCCGCCTTGGCCTCCCAAAGTGCTGGGATTATAGGTATGAGCCACTGTGCCTGGTTGATAGCCCCCCTTTGTATGCTGATTGATTGGTGGGTTTATGTTGGCAAAGCCCCTTGTTGTCAAGTTGTGTTTCCCCCATTAACCAACAAAATCCATTGGATGACATTTAACCATTTACAGATTTCCAAGTTTGTCCATCTTTCACATATTGGTTTGAACTTGACATTCATTGGTGATTGTTGCCTAAATAGTTATTTCACTATCATTACATTTTAAGAAGAGCTAACTTTCATTTTGTTAAAAAGTGACACAGAAATTATTCATTAAAAAAAACTCTTTTAAAAAAACCTGTGAGCAAAGTCTGAGGTGTCTGAAAATTCATTTGTTCACTATGCACTCTACCTTTTTCTGTGATTATACCTTGTAAAAGAGGTGTCATTGTGATAGATAAGAATGTTTAAAAGTTGTATTTAGCTAAATTAAGTGCCCCTCTAGTTACTTGTTTTTGAATATGTTGTCTTTAAACAGTTTTATGGGAACAAATTTTGATCTGGAGTCCTCTTTCTGGATTATCATGGATTTGTGGTTTTTATCTATATTGGGGATTTGGGACTTGCTCCTTCAACCAAGGAAAATAAAATTCTAAATCCATATAGGTCACTTATTCTCACTGCTGTTGTCACATGTTTTTTCTATAACCCAGGATGGCTATTGTTTAAATATCAGTATTTAACTTTATATAGTATTTCCTATGTGCCAGACACTGTACTTTGTAATTTGCATCTACTAATTTATTTAATCCTCATATGATTATCATTTCTGTTTTGTAGATGAGAAAACTGAAGCAAGGAGGTTAAGTGATGTGCCCTGGCCATGTGGCTAACAAATAGCAAGGGCTAAGATTTGGACCCAGGCATTGATTGTAGAATCCGTACTCTAAGAGAGGGAGAGAATGGATTATCTAGTGTCTGTATTACTAGAAAAATACCTGAAGCATACTGTCCTACTGGCCTTGGAAGATAATCTGTTTATTCAACATATAGTAATCTACACATATATTTATTTTGTTGATTGTGTTTGCTACACATATATTTATTTTGTTTACACGTGTTATATGTTTAGTGTATATAGACACACACACATATACACGTATACTGCATGTCTACCTAAAGGAGCAAATATTTGGGGTTTTCCCTTTGGAAAGTCCTCCTTAATGTAGAATCTTTTTTTGAATCTCTTCACTTGACCTTAAAGCAGAAATAGTCCCTAGATTATCATCTGGGGTAGAGAGAACCTTTGAGGTCAGAGTAGATGGAAAAATCAAGAAAAACATAGCAGACAGCTTGAGGTCACAGATTCACACAGGATACCACTCTGACCCTTGGACCCTATTTCCTTGAAGTTAAAGCTGCTTGTTACAAAGCAACTACCCAGATAAATCATAGCTATATAATTTCAGGCTACTTTTGGAGCAGAAAACCAAATAGCTGGTATCTAGTACCAAAGAAACAATTTTTCAAATTATCCAATCATGATGAATAGTGGCCTCAAGTCTCTGATTACAGAACCAAGCCAGAAGGTACTGTAGAGACTATCTTGTTCTAGGTTTATTTCTGCTGTCTCTTTGCTTAGCAGTTTTTTTTTAGTTGAAGTAATGTGTCTTGTATTTTAACAAATTCTTAAATAATTCTCTTTCTCTCTTTTTTTGTCCCTCATTCTGTTTTTACTTTAGCATGTGTATTTATTTCTGCCAAATGTTAGTTCAGATGGGAGTTGTAGACAATTTAAGCAGGCATGTTCTTTCACAAAAAAGTTAATCACCTTTCCCTTTCTCTGTTTTTATGTTTAGATTGTGCTTGTTTTGTGTTGGTCTGATAAGAGGTTAATCTGTGTGAACAAGAACATGACTAGATCCTCAAGAATCTGAACATTGTATTAACAATCTGATGTTTTGAATAGTTGTATGTTACTGATAGGGATAAGATGGAAAAAGATGAGGGAGCTTCCTCAGGTCTGGTGCTGACTAAGACGTACTTATCTCGTGTCTTTGAGTCTGTATTTGAAGTTTCTTTTTTTTTTTTTGGGAGACAGAGTCTTGCTCTGTTGCCCAGGCTAGAGTGCATTGTGCATTGTGCGATCTTGTCTCACCGAAACCTCTGCCTCCCGGGTTCAAGTGATTCTTGTGCTTCAGTCTTACGAATAGCTGGGACTACAGGTGCATGCCACCACACATGGCTAATTTTTTTATTTTAGTAGATACTGGGTTTCACCACGTTGGCCAGGCTGGTCTCGAACTCCTGACTGCAGGTGATCTGCCCGCCTTTGCCTCCTAAAGTGCTGGGATTATGCGTGCCACCCCTGGCCTGTGTTTGAAGTTTCAAGTGGCCTATGCCAGTGGTAAAACTTAACAGTAAAGGCCTCAAGGGATTGATTCTCTACATATATAGTGGGGATGGGCTTAAAGACAAAATACTTAACTTTTACTTATTCTATTTATAGATTCAAATATTGATGCTCTATATGATTTTGGTAATCATTATTGCAGGGTTAATTTTCTTCACATATAGAGAATTTCTTCAAGTACGTAACATGTTTTGGTAAAGATGTTTGCGTCTTCTCACAGAAACAGATTTCCCGAATTATCTTCCTGGCTTCTATGCAGCTTTTCCTTTTTAGTAAGTTTTGCTTGAAGAAAAAAATGAATTAATTTTTCTTCTATATTAAAAACTTTCTTTTTCACCTAGATAATAGATAACTCAGTTAATAGAGATCATATTACTATTTCTGCAGAAGAATTCATTTCCCAGATTTTTTTTCATGGTATATAGTTTTAGGTACTGAGTTATAGAATTATGGGATTTTATGGCATAGCATCTTTCGAAAAGGATTTATTTTTAAGGCTTCACTTTACAGTTGAAAAAACAAAAAGAGTCAGTTGTTTAGTTTCATTGATGATTGTCCTGTATGTCTTTTCATGTTGGTTGTTGATTGAGGTGACTAGCTCCTCAGAGGGACAAACCATACAATGAAAGGGAGAAATTTGAGAAATGATTTGATTTGGTGTAGTAGAAATTCAAGACGAATATTATGTTGGACATATTAGCACAATTCTACATGCATTAATGGAGACAGGATAAATAAGAGTTCTACTTTTGTGGCTTTTTTTTTAAATGTTAGGGTCGGTTCCAGTGTGGTGCCAAACTGACCTCTGGAAGGTTGACTTCTCATGTCTGGTCTGTGTGAGTGGGCAGGCGCTCCCTTGGCCCCAGTCCCTTATGTATGCAGTTGCAGCCAGTTGGTATTCACTTGGTATGCATGACGTGAACCATTGCAGGTGCATGCATGAAGAAAGCTTGAGGTTTCTTTTCACAAAGTTGTTGATGTTTGTATAAGTATATTTTTACTGGCCATCTTTTTACCAGTGGAGGGTGTCCAGGTTCTTGGCGTTTGGAACAAATAATTGAACAAAATATACAAACAAAGCAAAGAAAGAATGAAGCAACAAAAGCAGAGATTTATTGAAAATGAAAGTATACTCCACAGGGTGGGAGCAGGCTGAGCATAGAGGCTCAAGGGCCCTGTTATAGAATTTTCTGGGGTTTAAATACCCTCCAGAGGTTTCCCTTTGGTTACTTGATATACACCCTATGTAAATGAAGTAGTGGCCTGCAATCAGTCTGATTGGTTGTGGAAAGCAAAGGTTTGACCAGTCAGAGGCTAAAGTGAAGTTACAAAATTGCGCATCTATGCAAACAAAGACTTGGCTGCAGTCAGTCTGATTGGTTGGCCAATCAAAGGCTAAAGTGAAGTTACAAAGTTACACTCCCATTCAAATGTCCTATTGGTTTTCCCTCTGCCACGCAGAAAAGGAGGGGCCTTCTATGGAATTTTGATTTAGCTCTCGGCTGAATTGGCCTTAGGTTCCCTGCCTCCAGACCCTATTTTCCTGCCTCACTATAAACTCTTTGTCTTGGTTCTCATGGTTTTCAAGTCGTTTCTTGAGGGCTTACAAGATAAAGAGTCATATCATATATAAATAAGAATTTTGCGGTTTTTCTTTCCAGTGTATATTATCTCATAATCATTCCCCATATTCTTCAGACTGTCCAGAGCAACACTCATAGCTGGCATCCTTGTCTTGGTCCCAACTTGTTAATGGGAGTGCCTTTAGTATTTCATCATAAGGTTTGACTTGATTTTGATGAATATTTGTGAGTGTTCATACTACTTTAACCTGATAAAGTACCTTAATTCAGCTTTGACTTTGTAAATTAAGGAGTATACAGAACATGGAAGGTTCAGGAGAGAGCAGAAAATGTATGAATGACTAAATAATACCCAGTAGAGAAGCTAGAAACCTGATATATTTATCCTAGAGAAGGGAAAAAAACTAGGGGATGATTTAATTATCTCCAAGTATAGGCATTTTGGAGCTTCCAGATCATCTTCAAGAATGAAAAAACTGTTCGCTTTTTTCCTTTGGTAAACTTTTTATTGAACAATAACATACAAAGAAGTATATCAAATTTAGATTTTAGATGGTTTGCCTCTTCCTCTACCCACTCACTCCCTCTCTTTCTTCCTCTCCCACCCCACTTCCCTTTCCTCTCCCTCTCTCCTTTTCCAGTGTAGTGAGAGCTAAAATAACATTTGCTTGCCTGAGGGCATTGCCGACCTGAATTTAGGAGAAAGCTAGATCCACTATTTATCTGAACATTGAATGATGGGCCGCTTTTACCCCTGTGCTTATGAGGATCAGGAATCCACTCTTGTCCTTTTCCCTGGGGTCTATAAAGACCCAGAGCTGGGAGTTAGTTTGTTGGATCTGAGGGCTGCAGTAGCCTTTATCAGAGTTGATTTCTCTAGAATTGCCTTATGGGTCAGAGGCACCTCCTGTGGTGAAATGTAGAGTGAACTCCCCAGGTTTTCTTTGTCTTCACTTCAGTCCTTGCTTACTTTGTGAAATAGATTGTCAAACTTTCATTGATATTATAGTCTCTTAACTTGCATGGCTCTTAGGTTTTTAAAGCTTAGGTCTTGATGTTTGTTTTTATTTTTTCTTTTTGTGTTGTTCTCCAGTTACTGTGTGCTAGTCTTCCTTACTAGATCATAGGTCTGAACCCCCTTTCTTGGGCCAAAGATATTTGTATCACTTACTTCTAATTTGAAACTTTCAGAATTTAGCTCTTCCTTGTCATTTGATCTAGATGTTATGTGGTTTAATCACGGTAATCTGCAATATTATTTTCCCAGTTAGGATTGTCATGTAACATTCATAATACAGGCTAAAAATCATAACATTTGAGATTTTAGGTTGCATAAAATGGGTAATTCCAATGTCAGGATCTTCATTCATTCATCAGGTAGTTATGGAGCCAGGCACTATACTGGGTAACGAAATGTAGTGGCTAGTATGACACTGCCTCAAACTTCATAGAATTTAGAAGAGTTTAGTGAAATGTCCTTAATCTCTTCTAGCTTGGTGGTAGTAGAAGGTCTTGAGCTTTAGAATCATACTGTTCTGGGTACAGATCTAAGCTTTCCTAGCTATTAAAGTTCAGTAAGTTCAGATAATTGTTTATACTCTGGATGTAGGATAAGAGGGCCTTTTTCCCAGGGTTAGGGTTCAGATTTCATTGGTAAAGGTGTGGTTGTAGCTCATTGGGTAGCAGAGGAGTTCTCTGGCTGCTTGGGCCAGAGCTAGTACACAGTTGCTGGGCGACAGGAAACCAAACCTGGTGGGTAGGCATGCAGAAGGGAGTTGGGGTGCCACTGTGGGCACCCCACAGTGCATGCAAAGTCTGCATTGGTAAGGCTGTGTTAAACAATCCTTCAGGGTCCAGATGAGCCAGGCTTGGTAGGTGGGCATGCAGAAGGAAGTGGTACATGGCATCCTTTTTAGGAGGGCTGCAGGAAACAACTCTCTGGGATGCAAGCCAGCAGAGGCCTTCAGGAGGCTATTGGGTGTGTGAGACCTGGTGTCCCTGCTGTCCATGTCTACAGGAGCACAGGAAAGTAGTCACCAGGCCTCGTGTGGTTGCTGAGGGACCATGCGCTTTGTGCTTTGTGTATGTGGTAGGCAGAACACTACCATATCTCCCCACGTACTTGCTCTGGACCTTGGGGCAGGAGCAAGAACAGCAAAATCACAGCACTTTTCAACCCGAAAGACAAGCTAAGCTCCTTTCTTCCTGCGTTGTCCCTCCAGCTCCCTCTGCTGACCAGGCTTAGCATCATGTGCTCTGTAAAGGAGAAATTCTGGAGCGTCCAGTCCATTATTATAGAGCTGGTACTGAAGGGTGAGTTTGGAGTTAAGAGGCAATAAATTGATGGCTGACACAGAAGCCAAATACAAGAGTAATGACTATATAATAGACAAGTACAAGAATACAGATTCTACTTTTATAAGGTACAGGAACAGGTAAAACTAATCTACACTGTGAGAAGTCAGGCTAGTGGTTACTTTTGGGGAAAAGCGGTAGTGAACGGAGTATGGATTTGTAGTGCTAATGTTCTGTTTCTGGATGTGGATGCTGGTTACACAGCTGTGTGCAGTTTATGAAGAGCTGTACTTTGTATCATACTATCTGTTATACTTCATTAAAATTTAAAATATGGCATAACCTGATTCAAAAAGTAAAAGCTTTAAAACAAGATCCACTCTAGAATAGAGGAAATATAAAATAATCCAAAGTATCTCATCTTTTTTTTTTAAATGTTTAAAAACCATTTGAAGGTTGTCTAACTTAATGTCTAAAAATAGATATCTAATTCATTCAACAAAAATATTAATGACCAAGGAGTTTGAGACTGGCCTGGCCAACATGATGAAACGCTGTCTCTACTAAAAAATACAAAAATTGTCTGGGTGTGGTAATAGGCGCCTGTAGTCCCAGCTACTCAGGAGGCTGAGGCAGGAGAATTGCTTGAACCCAGTAGGCAGAGGTTGCAGTGAGCCGAGATTGTGCCACTACATTCCAGCCTGGCGACAGAACAAGACTCCGCCTCAAAAAAAAAAATTAATGGCCAGACTTTTTTTTTTAATCAAATTGGTAACTCTGAAGTCCTCAGTAGAGCAACTTATACTTCATTTTGCTGTTCTTCTTATCAAGTCTTTGAGCAGCAACTTCTAAGCTTTTTTTATGGCCTCCCAAATACCTCTTTGTTTTTAGTCTAAATAAAATCTCACTGCTCTTTTCTGTAAGTGTTGTCTTTGCTTTTATCTGTGTCATGTTATATCGTTCTTGCAGCTGACAAATCGCCAGACCTTCTTTTTCCTCACTAAGAGATTTGGAAGCCCTAATGATAACAACAACTGTAGACTTTGGTTTGGGAACTGGTGGTGATGGGAGAGACTCAGTATGTAGCTTTTAAAAGCTGTAACAGAAGCAACTCAGTACTGTGATGTGTTCAGGAGTAGGTAACTCTGGGAGCAGAATCTAAGGAATCCGCCAAGTTAGCGGTTGAACCTGGATCCAAGGGATGGATATGGAATCTAGAAAGAGTTCATGTTCACAGAAAGCAGAGGTTGTTAAGAAACTCTGGCATTACACTGTGGGCAGAATTTCGGGGAATTTCGAAGTGGAGCCAGCTGCTTAAAGCTCAGTTGTTAAATCAAAGTGAGTAACATTAGTAGACTAATTCCTCTTTTGTGGACAGAGCTTGATATCTCCCAGTATATAGGGTATGAGGTTGTTTTGTGCTTTGAATAGGTGGTGACATTCTTGTATATAGGGTGGTTTTGGCCAGGGCAAGAGTTACTGCAAACATGTAACATAGAAGGCTGAGAATCTAGAGTGATTCCCTTGCAAAAATTGTTTCCTTATCATCTTTGACCCTTAAGTTGTTTGGGGGTGAAGGAAGAAAACAGCATAAATGGTGAAATTAGCCAGTGGGCCCTTCATATGTACATTCATTCCACATACTTGCCCAACTGGTGTATGTGTACTGTACTTATATTAATGGTCTGTCCTAGATACTGGGGACACAAAGGTGAATCCGATACAGTCCCTTGGCCCCCTGAGTTGTTATTTTGTATTCCTCTCTTTGAGGGCTGCCTTCATCACTTGTCTGTGATACTGGGGACACAAAGGTGAATCTGATGCAGTCCCTTGGCCCTCTGAGTGTTGTTATTTTGTATTCCTCTCTTTGAGGGCTGCCTTCATCACTTGTCTGTGATACCCAGCTTTGCACCAACTCCTTGAGGATTTTGATGAGCCTTTAAGAATTTGATACTTGTATTTCATATACAACCTAATTTGAGTTTCCTGACTTTCAGTTTCTTTCATTTTATTACTAGTCTGGGCTTGAACTGCCACCGATAAAGATTGTCATTTTCAAATTTAACATCTTGAGGAAAGTTGCCTATGATTGAAGATATGAGTCTCATTCCATACATGTATTCTAGAGTGGCAGTTTGGAAATTTGCTGTACTCCAAACTGGTCATCTGTAGAAAAACCTTAAATCATGCCATTGCAGCTGGTTCTCAGTGCTTGAACTGATGATGGAAGGGAACATTGGAACAGGTAACATAAATACAGTAGTCCCTCAGTGTCTGCAGGGGATTGGTTTCAGGCCCCCCCCCAACCCCCGCAGCCCCATGCCAAAATTTGAGGATGCTCAAGTTCCTTATTTAAAATGGCATAGTAATTGCCTACAGCCTACTCACATCCTCCTATATACTTTAAATCATCCCTAATATAGCATAAATGGTATGTAAATAATTGTTATACTGTATTTTAAAAATTTGTATTTTTATATTTTAAAAATTTTATATTTTTATTGCTTTATTGTTATTTATTAAATATTTTTGGTCTGCTGTTGGTTAATTCTGAGAAGGTGGAGGGCTGACTGTATAAGCAGGAGGTGATATATGATAAGAAATTAAGTTTGTATTATATAATGGTTATCTTTTGATCTGGAAGTTGGTACTATTTACCAAGAAACGAACAGGCTTTACTTTGTGATTCTTGTGCTCATTCTGGGCATGAATTCTGTCATCTCTCAGACCAGTCCCCCTAAAATAGTGCCCCATGCCAATCTGAAAACTTTACTTTTAGGCAAACAACTAGTTGTATTAGGTATTAGAAGTTTGTAGTTTTAACAATATGTGGTTTGTTAATATAGTATGAATTTAAAGTAGGTGGCCAAGTCTGTACCATTTTGCAGGCAAATTAAATAAATCACATATGGTATAGATGATGTTAACAGATTTTGTCGATTGTCTTAAGTTGGCCTAAAGTGGCCTCCTAAGTATCCTGCTTATTGCCTGCAGTTTCTGCTTTTAGTGTACTGCAACCAGATTCGGAGAACTAGGACATTTTTTTGTTTGTTTGGCAGGAGGATCCTGTTGCCAGCCACCTGCCTCGTCATTCACCCAGAGCTTTCCGTTTGCTTTTGCAAGGAGAACTTTTTCCGTACCTCTTGGTCACCTCATGCGGTGTCCTGCTTTATGTATTCCCCTCAGCAGACTAGTTTTGCATTTACCTCAGTACTCCCTTCCCCTTAGGCTTCTAGGGAGGAGGCATTGGAAGTGGGAGAGGATTATGAACTGCTTCTTGTCTTTGAAAAATCCAGATTTTAAAAACCATTCTGAATGTATGTTAAAGAAAAATTCTTAGACCCTAAGGAAAGTGCAGGAGGTGCCAGAGTTGAACAGCTTTCAGGAGGCAGAAATGACTGTGGAAGCCATCAGGGTGCAGGATCCTTTGGGTTTGTAGAGGCAATTTGATAGAGATGTGGAAGTAGGTTTTAGCATTTCATCCTTAAGACCTGAATGGAAGGAATTTGTGTCAGATTCAGAATCCATTATTTGTCTTCTCTTTAAACAAAGGAAAAAAAACACTCTGGAAAAATATTGAGTTTTTAAAAATTTTACTTTCATACAGCAGAGTTATAGAAATGGGGGAAGCCCATCTTATTATTGCTAGGAATTCCACAGATTCAGTTGAGAAGCTGTTTTCTGATTATAGATTGATTTGCCACTTCAGCTGACTCTTCTGGTTTTTTTGTAGATTGAAGAGTGCTGAGACTGGGCAACTATAAATATGTAATTTTTCTTTTATTATCTCAAAGTAAAAACTCTTCTCTGCTAAGTATTGTCTGTGTTATAATTCTGTTAATGTGTTTACTTTGTTCCCCTGCTATCTTGGATAGCTATCAGATAGATAGACTTTGTTCCTTACCATAAATTGCTCCAAAACAATTTTGTTTAACAATTCAGAATTCAAATGGAAGGCTATATGAATGTACATAAAGAGTTTAAACAGAATTCTGCACAGTTATATCCCTCAAGATTTTATCTGTGTTTAATTATATGAATTATTTGTTTGAAATATTTTGTTTCCTCGTATGTAATATTATCTGAAATATCCATCCATCTTGTCTAAAATGTGCTTATATGGTCCTTTTAAATGATAGTTTTATCAAGCTGTTTTAATTGCTTTCTGTGTACTTCACCCATGGATTGAAACCATGCTCTGCTACAGCCTTGCTTTTTACTTTTATTCTTTTTTCTCTATACACATTTCCTCAGAATATTTTGGATTTTTAGCCATGTAGAGTATGAGTTTCAGTGTTTGTCTCCATCCAATCACTCATGCTGTAGATCTCTGCATAGTTACAGGGAGAGGTTTAGGAGCCTGCGGGCCTGTCTCATAGCAGCCTTGTGTTCCTTCAGGGAGTGCCAGTCAGTCTTCCTGGGTTGGAGTCCACATCCGGTAAGGTCATCATTGAGCACTGTGATCACAAAATTAGCTCCTTGGCATGCTGGTGAGCTGCAGAATTGAACAGAGCTCAGGCACATTAGTTAGAAGTTTTACATGGGTAGGACATTTGACTTCTCTCCTCCCGTATTTTGGTTGGGGCTGGTACCAAATGCTCACTCCCTTTTTTTCATCAGTACCTGGACCACAAGCCACCATGGATTTGCGCCCTGATATTTACTTGGGGATCAGGAGAGTGCACGTGACAACAGCAAGGGAAGCAGCAGCACAGGAGACTGGCAAGGCCACCACTGCCTTTGCCAGAACTGTAGTGACTCCTGTCACACAACCAAGGTGCCATGCTTAAGTCTCCCCCAGGGTGGAGATCACCTCCCTTTTCAAAAACTTAACAAACAGCTGACCCTGAGCCTATTCCTGGGGTACGCAATCACAAACAGTGTGTATATACCTGCCCCAAGTGGCCAGTGATGGTCATCAGGCTAAACAGTCACCCAAGAGCTGTAGCTTGATTCTTGGTAAGTGGGGCTCAAGTGCTAACTGGTTAGGACACTTTGTTGTTACCACTTTACAGGCAAGAGCCTCAGAGAACACCTGCCACACATAGTCCAAACCTAATGGTACGTCATACTAGGGTACAGTCAATTAACAACAGATTCTGATCTTGGGGACAAGTGTCTTTTAGGGTGGGAAGAGATGACAGCATTCAACAAAGACAATTAAGAACTGCATAGGCCATAGTGCAAGGCTACCACCAGTTGGTGGTTCTGTCCCACATGGTCTTCACCATGTAATGGAACCAGTTAGTTAGCTAAGAAAAATAAGTTAAAACTAACCAGATGTCCTTGGTCACGGTTGGGTCCTCTTGTTCATGATGCTGTTTGCTTTAGTCACTTCCTACTCACTGTATTCATGTGGGATTCCTGACACAGGATTATAGGGATGACCAAACACAGTGCACCTAACGCTGGGCAAATGTTATCAATAGCAGTTTATTGTTCACATACACTCATAGCCCGTGGAAGGAGACACCACACAGGGATCGTACTTGGGAACAGGGTGAACATCCAGGGTCTGTGGGAGGCAGGCTTTGTAGTACCAAGAGGACGAGGTGACCCCTGGTTCCCATGAGAGGATGTGATTGGCCTGCATGAGTAATTCTACGGGCTGGCAAGAAATGGAAATCCTCTACTTGTGCATAAGAAGGAACTGCACATGGTCTCCTTAATATGGAGAGTGGTTTGGTTAGGGGACCTTATCCACAGCAGCAGAGTGGGGAAGGGAACTTGTGGATAGGCCATTGGAGGTCTTTCCAGTTTCAGATGTCAAGGCAGCACATAATATTGGGCCTGAATTTTAGGCTTTACACCACACAAACCATTGTGTGGGACTTTGAAGACTTTTTTCTATTTTCCCCAAAGCTAGTAGTTATCCCTTCCCTCACTATCTCATTGCCCTTTCATTCCTCCCCCTACCTGCTCTCTAATAAGCACTAGGAAATGCAATCTGTCAGGGAAAATGCATGGCATAGTGATTTCATGGTTGAGTTTCAGCACAGATCTTTTTCCGGAGTAGAGGTCTTCTAGCCTGGCTGCCTATTTGAATCATCTGAGAGAGTTTTAAAAAATTATATGGGGTCTCACCTTAGTCTGATCACATTGGTATCTTTTGGAGATGGGAGTGAAGTTTTTTTTAATGAGCCTAAGCCATTATTGAGAATTGCTTCTCGTGAATGCCAGCAAAGTCACCATGTCTAAAACTGAATGCCTTCTCTTACTCCATGGAGCCAGCTCTTCCCATTGACTGTTTTCCCCTCTTTTAATGGTACTAATATCATCTTCCCAATCTCCCAGGCTAGCAAAGTTAGAATTCTCTTTGTATTTGTTCTTCCACTTTCCATAGAATGGTATTTGTCATTGATCCACCTTTGTTAATCTCATTTCATCTTTACTGCTGCACTTCTAGACTGTTGTAATTTATTCACAGAATACCTTTCCAACCTCTGCCCACTCTCTGAGTACCCCAAATAGAACATTTCCAGTCCTGGTCTCTCACTTTAATATTTTCCTTTGTCTACAAGGCAGCTAGATGTAGTACTAAGAGAGCCAAATTGGAACCCAGGAAATCTAATTCTTGTACCTCTGAGTCAATTTTAGGCTTTGGGCAGATCAGTTGACAACTCTAACCCTAAGTTTCATTATTATTATTATTATTATTATTATTATTTTTGAGACGGAGTTTCGCTCTTGTTACCCAGGCTGGAGTGCGATGGCGCGATCTCGGCTCACCGCAACCTCTGCCTCCTGGGTTCAGGCAATTCTTCTGCCTCAGCCTCCTAAGTTTCATTATCTTAAGATAAAAGGATTACATTGCCGGAGCCTTAGATTCTTTCTTCACTGTGATTCAGTCTTCACTGTTCCTTCAAACTTCATTTTCTTGGACTCTATGACTTCACTTCTGTTTTATTTGCTAGCCTGCTGTTTACTGTTACTTCTACCTGGGTATGACTCGCTGGTCTTTTGGGCCCCAAGCCTGCCCTTCCTATTCCTACCTGATGAATCTTTACATCAAGCAAACTTTGCTAATTTTTGTCCTTTTCTCAGAAATCTTCAATTAGTGGCTTCCCATTACATAAAAGATTACATTCAAACTGCCTAGCCAGGCATTTTGAGAGCCTAGATTCATCACTTATCTCTAGCCCCAAACTTCACCTGCCTTTGCTGGTTCCTCTTCACCTTGTTCGACACCTATTATACATGTTAAATGTTTAGAAAACAATTTTTTAATTGAGTTACTCATTAACTTTGGATTAACATATCCTTTAAGTAAGATTTCAGAAACACTTTATTAACTTTTTTCACACAGAAAAATTTCCTCTTTTTAGTGAGGAATTCTTTGAGTTTCAGCAAATGCATACAGTTGTGTAACCAACATCACAATCAAGATACAGAACAGTTCCATTATCCCCTACAATTCTCTTTATAGTTGACCCTCTTTCTACCCCAACCCCAACCACTGATATGTTTTTTGTTCCTACAATTTTACCTTTTCTTGACTGTCATATAAATGAAATCATATGGTGTATAGACTTTTCAATTTGTCTTCTTTCACTCAGCGTAATGCATTTGAGATTCATCCATGTTGTGTATATAAGTAGTTTGTTCTTTTTATAATTCTGTTTTTTAAATACCTCCAAGAGTGAGTTTACATTTGGAGTTGTGAGTTTTTTGTGTCTTATATGCTCTTTTGGAAAATGGGAAGAGAAAATGTCATCCAGATAATTTTTAGTGCCCCAAAACTTGTTTAAACTATTTTGTAAATGTTTTCTTATTTCAGCGTTAACAGAATAACTTTTTGTTCTTAGCCCATGTGGCAGGCTTATATGATTGGCTTTTGTGCCAGTTCTACAAATGAAGAAACTGAGACCCAGGGAGATGGAATAAATTGTTCAAATCACGCAACCCTTGTGTTCAGAACCTAGATATTTTCACTTTCAATTCTACAGGTACTGCTGTTTTACCACAAAAGACATTAAATTGTAATGAGTGAAAAGGTCTTGTGTTACTGGTGAGGCCTCTTGAGACTGAATATATAGAGTGCTGTTTGTAAAACCGTTTGTGTTCCCCCATAAGATTATAACTTGAATTTCCAGGGCTCTGAAGCTTGAATAGGCTTGGCTGTCAAGATATTGGTTTATTCAGTCCTGTGTTCACAGCTGTGTTCATTCCTGATCTGGGTCAATTGACATTATGTCCTAGGGTCCAACAACAACAACAAAATACAGTCACATTTTACCTTACAGTGCGATACATGATAGCTCCAGAAGAGCCTGGCCGCTTGCTTCTACTGCTGTTTTTAATAGTGATTCTTATCAAGCTAGTTGATTTTTATCAGCAGATTAGGAGTTAGAAATGATTTTTTCTCACCAAAGTAGATGAACTGGAGTTGATATTTCTCCTCTTAAATTGTGCATATAAGTCTCACTCATCGTTAAAATCAGAATTGGCCACATGACCTCAGAAATCCCATTCAGTTCTGATTCTGTGAATGTGGCATTGTTGAGGTATTTCTGGACTATAGAAAGCTTCCTTAATTTACACCTTTCTATCATCTCAGGTAAAAGAGATTATAGAAATTATAGCAACACAAGATACTGCTTCAAGTTAGTAGTAATTAGTTTGAATAGCTAGAGGAAATTCATTCAGTGAGTAAAAGCCTGGTTATTCAGCATTTGGCCCACAGGAAGCTTCTCAGAATGGACTTTCCTAATACTCTTGGTTCAGTAATGATTGTTTATTAGGAAGTTGTTGTCACTCTTTTACTACTGGTTTTTGCCATATTCTCACAGACAAGGATTAAAATCACTACTTTGATTTGCCTTTGGCTTACATTACCCATATGTAGGGTAACAGAGCTTTAACTCTATAATTAATTCACTGAATGTTTAAAACACTTCTTTTGAGTAGTAGACTCTTAATGTTAATGATGGTGATGGATCCTTTCAGGCCAGCCAGGCACAGAACTTCCTCAGTTTGGAAGTGATGACAGTAGTAGTGCCTTCTCACAAGTAATAATATGTGGCAGATATTTTAAGTTAGGTGTTTACATTTTTGGAGAGATGGATTTTTAGTCCAGGCTTTATAGCTATGTGTATGATCCTTCTCTTTTGACCCACTATTGATAAATCCATATATGCTATTAGTATATTTACTAATTTATCAAATACTATGCTAATATTAGTTATATAATAGTAGTCAAGATAGATATGGTCCCTGTCCTCATGGCCCTCTTTTACTCTTGTAGATACTTTTTGACATGTAGTCTTGAGTTTAAGGTGATAGTTTTTCTCTAGCCTGTAGTAGAGAACATCAGAAATTCACCTATATAGACTTTCTTTGGCCTGACTTATACACAAAAGATAATTTTTCACTGAAGTTGATCTAATTTACAAATTGCCGTATGTTTCAAAGAAAACCTTTGGGCATATAAAAGAATTCATAGATTAAAAAAAAATCAAACCCTCAGTATATTATGGTGCTCTGCCACCCTTAAGGCAAAAATAATTTCTCATCCAGAGCTTGAATATATAAGAAATCCTTAAAACTATTACAGAAGCCTTTCCTCATGCTAGTTTGAGTATTCTGGTTGTGCAGAAATGTTACCACTAGACCACAAGGTCATCTTTGAAAGAAAAGAGTAAGCTGGGTGTGGTGGCTCATGCCTGTAATCCTAGCACTTTGGGAGGCTGAGACAGATGGATGGATCACTTGAGGTCAGGAGTTAGAGACCAGCCTGGGAACCATGGCAAAACCCCATCTCTACTAAAAATACAAAAATTAGCCAGGTGCAGTGGCATGCCTGCCTATAGTTCCAGCTACTTGGGAAGCTGAGGCAGGAGAATCACTTGAACCTGGGAGGTGGAGGTTGCAGTAAGCCAAGATAACACCACTGCACTCCAACCTGGGTGACAGAGCAAGACTCCGTCTCAAAAAAATAAATAAATAAATAAAACAAAAATAATTTAAAAATGAAAAAAGTAACCATTTGTCATTTCAGTGCCCTTCCATTATGGGTTAGTTGACATGAGTTTAAGAGACCATAAAAATAAAACATTAGAGTACACTCAAAAAAGAATTATTGAATGTTAAAAACATACTAGCTATAAAGAAAAAAGAATGGTTGGAAGAGAAAGTTGAGGAAACTGCTCAGAGAGTAGAGCGTGAAGATATATATATATATATATATATATTTTTTTTTTTTTTAATGAGACAGAAAATTAGAGGTATAGCCCGGAAGATTCATCATTCAAATAGTAACATGAGTTCCATTAAAATAAAACGATAGGGAATTATGAACAAATAATACCCAAGGGTTTCTCAGAACTGAAAAATCTTGACAGTTTCCAAACTGTGAAAGAATTCACCAGTACCTAGCCTCATTGGTGAAAATAACTCCAAGGCACACCATTTTGAAAAGATGATTCTAAAAGCTTTCCAAGAAGGAAGAGAAGTCACATACAAATGGGCAGAAATCAGAATTGTTCAAATTCTTCAGCAGAAGTGGTGGAAGGAACAGAACAATGGAGTAGTGCTCTCGGAATTCCAAGGAGAACTCCGACCTCTAGCCTGTGATTTGCAGCCCACCAGTCCATTCAGGTAGAATAGAAACATTTTCATACATGAAGGTCTCAAAAACTTACATCTCATTTTTAGGATTTTCTGGAGCATTACTAGATGTTGTACTTCACAAAAATGAGAGTGTAAAACTAGAAAAGAAATGTAGGAGTCCACCTTGGAGAGAGACAGAGGGAGTGAATCTCTGGGAGGATGGTGATGAGACACTGGAAGCAGATAAGAGACAATGATTAAGACTCCTGATGGAGGACTCTATAATGACCCAAGAGAAGAAAATTTAACTTCAATTGAAGGAATTTCAAGGTTTTTGAAGAGCATTTTAGGAGACGTTAGTGGTTCATGAAAAGTCATGCAAATTTTTAAATGAGGTAGTTATTATCTTCAGGGAAAAAAATATGCATGCAAAGTTTCAGCAAAGTATAGTTCATGGCTTAGCTGTGAATTAAATTTTGATTTGGTAAATAAGGGTGATAATAACTATATTGGGAACATAACACTTCATCTTCCATGGTACGGGGACTTCCTGTTTTTTGAAAAAAAGTTTTATTGGAACACTGCCATACCCATTTGTTTGCATATTTGTCTATGGCTGTTTTCGCATCACAGGAGAATTGAGTAGCTGCAACTGAGACCATATGGCCTACAAGGCCTAAATGTTTATTATCTGGCCTTTTTATAAAAATACTTGCTGACTCCTCTTCCATAGGAGGAAGCCAATAAAATAATGCCTAAAATCGAAAAAACAAAAATCTAATAGCACTAATAACCATGTTATTTAAAAGAGAATGGAAAGGAGCAGAAGAAACAGCTGAAGTTCAAATGATTGCATTTGGGAATAGTGAATCAAGAGTGGGGAGTAGAATGGGGACTGTTTGTTTTTTTGCTTGTTTGTTTTAGGCTTTATATTTTTATTGAATTCTTAAGCTAAGTACATGTATTTGAAAGGGTGTGAAGGAAGAATACTGAGAAATTTAATTGGATTAGGAGAACAGAATGAGCAGGAAAGAAGAAAAGAGGTCACTAGTTATATTGAAAGTAGGAGTTGAAAGCTTTTTCAGAGAGTAAACACAGCTTTCCCATTCATTCACTTATTCATTCCAAATGTCGGGCACAGAGTGCTACACTGCAGAGCAGGGTTCCTCCCCAGAGGATGCTTGGGCATGCACAAACAGGTGAAAGATGATAATAATAACATGGTGATATAGCTGCTTTAGTTTAGTGCCTATCACAAGATGCTTAAGAGATATAGGCAGGTCTGGGAAGACATCCCAGAGAACATGACACCAGATCTGAATTTCGAAGGATGAGACCACATGAGGCAGGGCCTGAGCAAGACCTGAATGAGCAGGCAGGAGTTGGAACCCACAGGTGTTCAGTAAAGTTGGATGAATGGTGGAAAATAATATCAGAGCTGTAGACAAGAACCAGAGGCCAGATCGCGTATGCAGGACTCTGTGCTATGAGGAATATGTTTTTATTTTGTTTTAAGACACAATACCCACTGAAGAGATAGCATCTGATTTCGTTTGCACTTTAGGAAAACATACTGTTGGTAGCAATGAGGGTAATAGGGGTGAGGGTAGGAGACATGGAAAATAGAGAAGCAGTTAAGAAGTGGTTTAAGGCAAAAAAGACAACAAAAATATACGAGAATAAACCAGAGTTGACTGGAGAGGAACCAGGGAGGGGATTCTGGAATCAAAAAAATGAATTATGGGAAAGGGAAGAAATCAAGGATGACTCAGAGTATATATATATAAAAAGATGGTAAGAGAGAGTGTGTATATATATAAAGATGGTACTGAGTTTCGGTTTGGAAGAGTTTGTGGGGTTTTTTGGTGGTACCTGTGGAATGTCTCAGGAACTGGCCAGGATGTGGTTGGATATAGCCACATAGAGATCAAGAGGAGGGCTTGGATTTGGAAATGTACAGTGGTCATTGTGCAAAGAGATGAAGTTTGGGAGTTGAGTGGAAAACTCAGGAAGCCTTTTTGGTATTGATAGCATTGAACCCTGGGAACAGTGATATTTGAGGATTGAATTTTATCATAGGAGGATTCTAGGGAGGAAGCGGAGCCTGGAAGCCTGCAATCAGAGGGATCAAGAAACCAGTGAGATAGAATTTTAAGAAGAGGAAATGATCCATAGTTTAAAATGCTGCAGGGCGTCAAAATGAAGTCTAAAAATGCCCATTAGATTTGGCAACTAGAGAGTCATTGCCAATAACAGCTTTAGGAAAGTAATATGAGAGGAAGTAAAATTTCAGGTGTGTAGAGGATTTGTTTGTGTTGTTACTGTTTTGAGATAGAGTTAAACCTGTTTCTTTGTTGAGAAGAGGAGAGCTATAGAAAGGGACATATATAGTGATAACTTAGGGAAAAGAAATGATTCTTCCATTCAAATACTGCTTATTGAGCACCTGCTAGGAGCTCAATCCCATTCCAGACTCTGGGAGTATAGCAAGAACAAGACAAAGTTTACTGTGTGTGTGTGTCTATGCGTGTGTGTGTGTGTGTGTAACAGTATAGCAAGAACAAGACAAAGTTTACCATGTGTGTGTGTCTTTGTGTGTCAGGAACAGGCAATAAGCTTAAAACCAAATAGATATGTAGGAAGTCCTCACTTTAAGCAAAACAACATATAAAGAAACTAATTTTTCCTCATCAACATTGTAACAAAATGATGTTGATTAGAGTACCTGCCTTAAGTTGTTTCACTGAAAGTAGTTGTTTCACTTAAAGGCATAGCTTTTTCCAAGAGTCTGGACATTAAGTAAGGTCTTACTATAATATGTCAGGGAGCAATAAGTATCTGGAGGAAAATAAAATTAGGATAAGCAGATAACAGCGGTGTTGGGTGGGAGGTGAGGGTGCTGTTTTCTGTAGGGTGGGTAGGGAAGGCATTGCTGCTAAGGTGACATTTGAGGAGAGTCCTGAATGAAATGAGGAAAGAGTAACTGTGAGGTAATCAAGAGACTGAGGTGGCTGAGAAAGGGGAGAGAGGGTGGATCTCAAATACAGATGGGAAGGTTAGTTGTCCCCAGGGGATGGGGCACTATTGCAGAATTTTTGAACTGGAGAGAGAGAGAGAGAGAGAGTAACTTAAAAAAAAACTTTGAAAGAAACTTGACACCCATTTTTCTTAATAGGAGCATCCTTAGATGGGTGAGTGTTAAGAAGGAATGGGAACTTTCATATTGTTTGTTTTTGCATCATTAAAACATCTTCTTCATCATTTACATCTTCTTTCTGTGACACTGGAGGGAAAACCGTAGGGAGTCTTCACCATGTGGGGGATGCCATAGATTGTCATCCCTTTTAATTCTCCTAAGTCCCTCTGAGGCACATGTTGTCAGCATTTTACAGGGGAGGAAACAAAAGTCTGGAAGGGGTTTCTCATGTCTGGTTGTCATTAGAGCCCAGATTGAGACTCTGCTTTCTGGTACTTCAAACCCTTGCTATTAAAGTACCTCCTGTAGACTGCTCACACAGTAGAGATAGGTACATGTGTCCAGTTTGTGGGCATGGAGGGTAGTAAGGTAGGGAAATGGGAAGTTGGGGATAAGATCCATCGGACTGCCTTTGCGGTTAGGAGTCTTGGTAAGAGGTGTTTGGACAGGGGTTTAAGGAAGGTGGCATTCCTTAAGACATCTCTGCTGTCTTGATTTGTGACTCTTCCCAGATGAGTTATTCTCTGTCCTTATTCCTATTCCTATCTAAAATCCCCACCGTATAACAATGTGGGATTATCTTATTTATGCCTGCTATTGTTAGAGTGGTTCTTAGGAAACAATCCCAAGGTTGAGGATGAGCATGAGTAAGTTATAAAAATACATGTTCATTGTGGAAAATCTGAGGTCTCATTTTTAGAGTTGCTTCCCACATATTCTGTCTCAAAGTGCCTGAGAGAGTGGTGGGGGGTAGGGGCCTGTTAATAGCAAAGTTCTCCATCGTTACCATGTTCAGTTGTGTCTACTCTCATCTTCTGTGAATATGAAGGACCTTGGTAGGGGTATGCACTGGGTATGCACTCATTTGTGTTTGCAAAACACACACTCTTGTAATGAAATAGACCCTTGTACTGAGCAGGGATTGTTAGGTTGGCAGAGCTCTCAAGGTATAGTGAATTTAAATCATTTCTGTGAATGAATGGTTGAATAGTGTGAACCTAATTTTTTGTTATTTTTAAAAAGTTACCATTACACAGCACCAAGGAACTTGGAAGTAGCACAGGCACTGTTGCAAAATTTTTGGATTGGTGAGAGAGAAAATAATTTAAAAAAAACTTTCAAAATGTTCTTATTGAAACCTTGCACCCATTTTTCTTAATAGGAGCATCCCCAGACGGGTGAGTATAAGAAGAATAGGAGCTTTTATATTGTTTGTTTTTACATAATTAGCAGCTTACCTTCTTGTGAGGGTAATTAAATGCTGCACTCCTACAGAAACACTCACACATAATACAGCAGGGAGAGCGGGAGTCCCACCAGCTTCCACCAGATTCCCCAATTCAGAAGTTAGACATGTGATATTTTCCGCTGTTGACAAGTTTTCTGGTTTGCCCACACAGAATTATCTGTATTATGTTTCTAATTAAGTATTGAGACCCTGAAATTACTTTTTGATTTGTTCTTTATTGAACTAGAAGGATCTAATCAGAAGTTTTGAGTGATGGCAACAGAGGCTGTAAAGACATTTCCTGCATTGTGCAGAAATACAAGCTTTAGGGTGTATCTATTCATCTATTCCTAGTACCTAAAATTTAGCCTTAGAAAAAGATGACATTGTTATATGTATTTTCTCATGTGTGCCTTTAAAAAGGTTTAAAAACTAGAGGTAATTTAAGAGTGTCTGTAAATTATGAGGTGCTGTTTGGAGAAGTACAAGTCAATAAATGCTTATTGAACACCTATTAATGTTGATGAGGTTTGTTACTTTGTGGGGTGGCAGCATGCTAGTGTGTTTTGTGATCTGTTGGGGTGCCAGACATGATTTGACAGGAACACAAGATATGCTATTTATTTTCAGTGAACCAGACAGTTATTCTACAGCAACATCGCCATCATTCATATTTCACGTGCACATTCGCCGTGTCTCAGAGGATGGCCAAGTCTGATGTAATGGGTATTTTCACATTTCACCCACCTCATCTCTGACCTTCCCCTGAGGGTCAGGTTCATTTCCTACCCATTCATGGCCTTGGGATATATTTCTTAAAGTGGAACTGGCTTTCAAAAGGACTGAAAACGTTTATAGATCTAGTGGTACATTGTCTGGGTGCTCTTCAGAAAGGCTGAAACAGTTAAAAGTGCCATTAGCAATTATAAGTAGGACCTGTTTTCCCACATTCCTGGCAGTGTTAAGGGCCCTGTTTATTTTTATTCCAGTGCTAGTTTGTGGCAGTGAATCCGAAATTGTGCTTTCTGATGTCCCTGCTGCATCATACTTGTAGCAGTTCTTTATACATTAGAAAGATAATTTTTTATTAACATTGGTAGAGTTTTCCTGTAGTGTAGTGTTTTGTTTTGTTTTGGAGACAGGGCCTTACTCTGACACCTAGGCTGGAGTGCAGTAGCACAAAATCACTGCAGCCTGGACTTCCCAGACTTGGATGATCCTCCTACCTCAGCCTCCCCAGTAGCTGGGACCACAGGTGGAAGTCACTACACCTGGCTAATTTTTGTATTTTTTGTAGAGACAGGTTTTGCTATATTGCCCAGGCTGGTCAACAAATCCCTAGGTTCAAATGATCTGCCTGCTTTGGCCTCCCAAAGTACCGGGATTACAAGTGTGAGCCATTGCACCTGACCTTTCTGTAATTTTTAATGATTTCATTTTGTTGGGCAGAATTTTATTTGAGACATAGGTCTTATTATTGACAATACCCTTTTTTATTAGCTGGAATTTTCCCCCAAACTTCTTTTTGACTTTGTGGAAGTTTGGGATGGTTGAGAATGTCAGTTTTCTGGGGTCTGATAATTTAAAGATTCGAAATAAAGGAGATAAACTTGTACTAACATAATTTGCCTACAACTGACTCCACTGTAATGAAGCTTAGGAGAGAAGTTTTTTTTTTTTTTTTTTTAATTTTAACTGCCTTGATTCCGAGTACTTAACCATTTATCTGGAATTTATGGCTTCTTGAGGTAAATAATTATTCTATCAAACACTAACCCTTGCATTGATTCTTAGAAGCATCATTTACTAACTGGACTTGCCTTTCTCTGATTTAGCCAGTTCATCTCTGCCCTCCTCCCCTCCCCCTTAGCACCTGACCATGCCTGCTTTCCAGCTACTTACCTCCTTGGCTGCTGCACTCTTTGCAAACAGCATTACCTTGGTAGACCTGTCTCTCTAGGACAGAATCCATGGCATTTTGTGGTTCTTTTAATAGAAAATGCCTCTAACTCTTAAGAGGAAAAAAATCTAAATTGACAGACAGTAAAATGATAAGCTGTAATTGCGGTCCCAAGGATGATTAGAATCATGTCTTTCATGTTTCTGTTTGCGTCCAACATGCCATGAACTCACTTAGAATTAGAACAACCTCACTTTAATCTTTTTTAAATCACAAATTGACAAATTATGGTTGTATATATTTATGGGGTACAGAGTGATGACATCATTTATGAATACAATGTGGAATAATTAAATCAAACTAATTATCATATCTACCACCTCAAATGCATATCTCACTTTAATCTTAAAGCTCTAATCTTAAAAGCTTAATGCCTACACATCACATTAATTTGGATATGAGAAATAATTAGGAAACTTAAGGGGAATTTGGTTTTCTGAGTGAGTGGTGTTGTGTAGCTGTGTGGGATGACCAGGAAATCAAAGTCAACAAAAAATAGGAAGCAGTGTTTATATCCCAGCTAGAACCAGAAGCTTGAGATTCTGTGATCTTTGTATTGTTTGTTAATGAGGAAGGTAAGAGCTTCAGATCTGAGGCAGCAGTACTACTAGTTAGTGTTGGAGGCAGCCCCAGATTCTGGGTTTCATAGACTAAGGTTTGTTCTTTTCCCTGAGATGCCCCAACACGCCTTTGTACGTCTAAAGACAAATTAGTGGACTCTTACTGTGTTTACAAGTCATTTATGAGAAGTTCAGTGTCGTCAAGGGCATTATGGTTGCCGTGGGAATGGGGGCTTAAGTCCTGGGTAGAGTAAAATCAGTCCTTTTAAAAAATTATACGAAGTATTGCAATGGAATTTTTTTTCAAGTAATAAATGCACATGGTTTAAAATGTGAAGTAATATACCAACTCCTGTCTCCTTAGAGAGAATTGCTTTGAACTCTTAGCTCTTTTTTATTGTCTATGTTTCTGTTTCCTGATTTATCCATTGTAGATATCATTGATTGTTTTCTTCCAAAAGGGATGAGGGCTTACCTTATTTCCTCCCCATCTCCTAATACCTCTCGGTAAAGGCATGTTATTGGTTTTGCTCCTTTATTAGCTACCAGTAACTTTCATACATGCCAGCAGCTTTTATAACTGATTTCATCTACAAAGACAGTATCTTTTTTACTTCATTTTATTGGGTACAATAAATTAAGTTCTAATAGAGTTAGACCCAATTAGGTCTACATCTAGGGCTCTAGGAGTTGTTGGACATAAATGTTCTGCAGAAGTAATCCCCTATTTCTTGTTTTCCTTGTGTGTTAATCTGGAGATACTGAAAATGTCTCATTTTGGGTTTTGTTATAATCTTTGACTTTTAAAAAATGTTTTACAGAAAGAAATATCTTCCTTCAATAGATGAAGATGAAAATACAGAAGAAAGAGAAGCAGGTAAGTGAGCACATTTCTTTTAAGTGAATGCATCCGGGATATCTTGGTGCTTTTTCAACAAGGGGAGACACCTGGCAACATTGGCTCATCCCTTAACCTCTTAACTTCCCCTGTTGCCTGTATTATAGTAACTGAGAGCTCTGTTCTGAATGACTTAATATGAATTTTTCTCGTTTCTCAGTTCCTCTTCACATAGCAGTAAATAAAAACTGTACATCAGAATATTATTCAAATTAGCCAAGTAGAAGAGAAACACCTCCCTTGGAACAGCTTTCTGAGTCTTATCTGAAAGATGTGACCAATTTGTTATAGTTTATATATGTATCCTTCTGGATTTTTGGTTAAACTAAAAGCATTCTTACTTGCAAAATCCTTACTTATAATGATCTGTGGATAGGTTCCCCCTAGAGAGAATAGTGAAATAATGAGAAGAATGGGAGGATCAACTCTTTGGTATTTGGTTTTTTGAAGGGGATGTGGAATGGAGAGTGTGATTTATCTTGCCAGGATCTCTTTCCTTGGTTGATACTGCTTTGCTGTGGGTGGTAATATATTCAAAGGAACTCAGACCTCAGTCAGGAGGTGAAATGGGAGATTTGTCTCTGTCTCTTGGAAATGGGCTATTTCTGATGGACTGGTTTTTCTTTTATGGAATTGAATGATAACCTGGGAACTGGGGTATCTAAATCCCTGCTTTTCACTGGGACTCTGTAACAAAGAGGTTGGATGAGACTAGCCACTCTTACCTTTCCAGTTTGCTCCTAGGGAACCTTTGTCTAATAATAGGGTGACTTAGGGTTATGGTTCCAAGGACTACCCTCTGATCTGTCCTCAGTGGATGGGTTGATTTTGGAAATTAATTAACTCATCTGCTGCCAGATAACAAGAAGAGCAGTGACTAAATACTGTCTTCACACTGGATTTATATCTGTCCTAGCTCAAAGAGTTGTCAGCTGATAGGCAAATACTACATGGAAGGCAGTTCCATCTGCCAGGAACTTACCCTATGGATATACTTAGGTGTGCAAAACTGTGTGTATAAAGGCTGAATTGCTGTTTCACATATGTTAGCAAAAATGGAAAAGAACCTACACATCCATCAAAAAGGGAACTGTTTAAATCATAGCACCCCCACCTAGTGGAATATTATGCTGCTGTTAAAAAGAACACAGCACTGGCTGGACGCAGTGGCTCATACCTATAATCCCAGCACTTTGGGAGTTCGAGGCAGGCAGATCACCTGAGGTCGGGAGTTTGAGACCAGCCTGGCCAACATGGTGAAACCCCATCTCTACTGAAAATACAAGAAGATTAGCCAGGCATGGTGGCAGGTACCTGTAATCTCAGCTACTCAGGAGGCTGAGGGAGGTGAATTGCTTAAACCTGGGAGGCAGAGGTTGCAGTGAGCCAAGATTGTGCCATTGCACTCTAGCCTGAATGACAAGAGCGAGACTCCTTCTCAAAGAACACCTTACTGAAGAGAACCTCAAACCCTCAAAACTGTTGTCATTTGTGATATGTGAGCAGGTTTATATTTCTTAAAGGAATCTGCACATTTTTTTTATTTTTAGACATCCTTTAAGATAAGCATTTATTAAATCAAAACATTCTATGGCAATTACATCAAAATGAATTCTGGTTTCTTTCTTGTGAGATTTTCTGGTTTATGTTAAGACCTTTGGTGTGTTAGCCAGCTGTTACGTAGCTTCAGTTGGATGTGTTTTTGTTTTAGACCTCATGATAATGTTGGTGAACAGAATGGGATTTTTCATTTAAAAGTTAATATTAGATAGGATAGAGAAAGAGGTTAAACAAGTGAGCCATTTGCAGAAAGGCTTGCTTCTGCTCCTCTTATAAATACTGATGGTAGGCCATACTGATGACTGAATTGTAAGAAGTTGCAGAGCATGAAAATAAAAAATTATGTTCAAGTTAAAGCAAAATAAAGGCTCCAGGATGGAGAGAGTTCAGTGCTTAACAGAGAAGAGGCCCATATTCTGGAATGAACTTCAGCTTTGATTTCCATAGAACAAGATTGAAATTCTGACCCTAATTTAGTTGTATAACTTTGGGTAAGTTCAGCCTTGTCAAATGATCGTTTATTGAAATATTTTCCTTTGTGCTTCTTAACAAGCTGGGCATTCCTCAGCACCACTGTTGATGTCATCTATGATGTCACGAGGTTGGTGGCCATCAACATTGCAGCCCACAAACTGGGCAGTCCCCAGCATCTCTTTAATAGTTCTAATAAGTTCTCTGGCTAAAGATCAGTGCTGCATCTGTCGAGCAATGTTGACAGTCTCATCAAAAGTGATATTTCCACTGTGTAATATTTTTATGTTTTTGTCTCCTGGCGGTTCCTTGAGGGCTTTAATGATCAGGGCAGAGGCAGAAGGTACTACCTCAGTCAGGGTCTGTCTGTTCTGAATGATCAGTTTCACTGTAATCCTAGACCCCCTCCAGTTACCAGTTGCCTTGGCAATGTCATCACCAACCTTTTTTGGAGACAGATCTTGGGGGCCAGTGCAGACATGGCACCAACTTCACCCTAACGATCTAATCTCATTGGGATTGAACTTCAGTGGCATGGTGGAGGCAGCTGGTGTCAGATGAATTCGATTCAAGACAGCCCAAGAAGGTTGCACCTTGACCTCCCTTGAGCCGAAAGACGAAAGCCAGCCTTGTTTTTCTATCACTTAAATGGGAGCAATCATACATGCCTCACATCATAAGATTAGGATTAAGTGGGGTAATTTGTCGAGTACTTGGTATTCAGTTTGTCAGTGGCAAGGAATCTTTCAGTTTAACAGTAAAAGTAAGCATCAGACTTTGTCTTTTCTCTTACCATGATTCTGAGATGTTAGAAGTAGCAGCAAATAAAACATCCACCTTTTAAAAACCCTCATTCCTATTAATTCACTTTTCCTCTTCGCTGGAGAAAAATAGCATGTAAATATACTCTGATCTTGATAGTCCTCATTTCTTTGTTCAAAATCTTATCAAGATAAATTAAACTGAGATGGTAGATTTTTACAAATTAAATTAAAACTCAGTAATAAATAATCATGCTTCTTATTAACCAGAAAGGGCATAATAGGAGTACTGTGCCCAGAACAGAGGGTTCAGAGATTGACTTTGTTTTGCCTAAAGAAGGGTTACGAGAAAAATAGACTTTAATAAAATGTTTAAAAATGAATCACTTGGGAGAGCTATAGACTTTTTATCTACATTAAAAAGAACTAAACTGCTTCTAAGAAATATGTTTATTTTAATTCTTAAGATGATTAAGCATTATTAGGCAGAAAAAAAATTAGAGAAATAAAATGTGGCTGGGTGTGGTGGCTCACATCTATAATCCCAGCACTTTGGGAGGCTGAGGCAGGCGGATCACCTGAGGTCAGGTGTTTGAGACCAGCCTGACCAACATGGAGAAACCCCATTTCTACTAAAAATACAAAATTAGCTGGCCCTGGTGGTGCATGCCTGTAATCCCAGCAACTCAGGAGACTGAGGCAGGAGAATCGCTTGAACCTGGGGGGCAGAAGTTGTGGTAAGCTGAGATCGCGCCACTGCACTCCAGACTGGGCAACAAGAATGAAACTCCGTCTCAAAAAAAAAAAAAAACAGAAAGAGAGAGAGAAATAAAATGTGAACTCTAATCATTGAAAACCTATTTGGCACTATTGTTTTGTTGTATAATATAGTTGTAAATACTTCTTTGCAAGAGGGCACATCTTAATGTTAGCAACAACAAAACTGTGATATAGGAATATTGATTTTTATTCATCTCAGCTTCTTGCTTGGCACTGGGAAAAGCATAAAAAAATGATAAATATTATGTAATGTATAATATGTTCTGTAGGCCGGTATAATCTTAAGGGGTAAGAGGGCTTTGGGACCACATATCCAGTGTAGAAGACAGTTAATAAGCAGTGAATACAATAGAAATACATAATATTATAAATAGGATGACAGCTTGGAGCTGTAACCAGGAGGTAACCCAGACTTGAATAACTACAGGAGAACCTTGCTTCCTGACCCCATGCTAAGAGTTGGTAAGCAAAGCCCTTCATTCTTAGGTCCTCTAGAAAACATAAAGATGGGAAGAGTTTTCTTCAGATATGCTGTGAGAATATCAAAGACTTTCGGATTATTAGACCTTATTTTCTTCCCTGGAGTGAATATGGGTATAATTTATTCACTAAACAAATATTTGTTGAGTTTTTCAGCATTAATTCATTAATATTAATTCAGAAATATTTGCGTTCTACTTGGGGCCAGGTTCTTTAGTAACGAAAATAATTTCTCAAGAAATGTCTAGCCTGATTACAAACTATTTATATAACCAGGGGATGAAATATGCCTCGAAAGAGCCCGAGTTTTACCTTGTGGTGGAAAATCATGCTCTGTAATTGGAGAGTATGGGGGCTGAGGGAAGGTCAGCCCCACCAAAGAATTTGAGAGTGTTCTAAAAAGAGGTGATATCTTCTGTGGGGAGCCAGGTCAGGCTTTTTGTTTCACGGGACTCAGAAGGAAAGCTTTGGATGGAAGAGAATAATATAGGTGGATTTGGAAAGTTGAAAGACATGGTAGGAAGGGAGAAAGGAAAGGCCTGGAGTGTGGTGCTAAATTTTGGGTGGTGACCAAGGGTGAACTAGGACAGAGAATCATGGTGGATTAGTAGACTGCCAAATTCCCAAAAGAATTGGTCCTGGCAGTCCTCTAGGGAGAGATGAGAACTCAGTTCCTTAGGAAGATGTTTACTAATAGGATGGATCACTAAGTCACAGTTCATAGTTCACAACAGTGAAAGAGGAAGAATAGCAAAGTCAATAATATGGTTAAGTGAATAATTTACCTTTGCCCTCATCCTACAGAGGATCTGAAGATCATCCGGGCTAATATTAGTGAGACCTTGAGTTTGGTAGTCATTGGAAGGCCTTTTCCAACATGTATAAAGAGGGTTAGTCAGTAAATTGTCTAGTAGAACCAAGATTCAAAACAGCCTCACCCTAGAATCCTGTCAAAAGGACTTAAAAGGTACCACTCCACCTCTTTTCTCCTCCCTCCTCCAAAAAGGAAAAGAAGTCTGAGTATTAAATGCTTTCCCCTATTTGAACACATCTTAATAGTTTTTTTTCCATTATTCTAATTCACTTTATGTTCAGAAACATATACTCGAGACCAGAATAAAGTGACTGGAATAGCAAAATAACACTGACTTATTTCATGTGAGCTGTGGATGAAGCTAGGACTGTGTAGCCTGAAGAAATGAAGACTTAAGGGCATCACATGGAAAAGAGGTTAAATGTATCTATTGCTGGACCTGTGGAAAAGAATGGGACACATGGGGAGAGTTAGAGGAGGGTAGGCTTTAGCTTCATATAAAGAAGGACATCCTGAGTAGTTGAGCTGTGCGGCTCTGCCATATGCCTTGTGAGCAGTAAGCTTCCTGCCTCTAGAACTTATTCGTTATTATTTTCTCTCTCTCCTAATTCTTTGCTTGTTTGTTAGAAAGGTTGAGATGGGAGTTTGAACTCGACCTCAGAGGCCCATCCTGACTAGAATCATAGAGTTTGCCAGCACATTTATTTAGGGTCTTTATAAGACCAAAGTAAATTATATATAAGTTGATACAGTTTTAACTATAATACTACATAGTAATCATATGTTACTATGTAGTCATATTATATATTACTATGATGTATTACTATACATACACAGTAACATATGGTTACTGTGATGTAATCATATGATTATGTGATTATATAACATGATTTTAGTACATATGAGATAGTAATCATATTACTATATTTTATTAAAATACTAATATTTTAATTTTTGTATTAAATACTAATATTTTAATTTTTGTATTAAATATTAACATTAAAAATTATAAGTAGGATTAATTATAACAATATTAATATTAACATTTAATATTTAAATTGCACTATGGTTTTTAGTTTATGTTACTATGTTATCAAATATGTCACTAGCATTTATGAGACAGACATAAATTTTTTTAATGGAAATAAAATTTTAAAATCCTATGCATAAAGAAGCTGCAAGTCTTGTAAGTTTACATGTAGAAAACACTATCATAAAAAAGACTACTAAAAACAATTAGTAGAATTGCCTCATCTCCTGTCTTGACTAGAGGCATCTGGGAAACTCTGGTAACCAAGTTTTTGGCACAGCTTCAAAGTCGTGATGAAGGATTTGGATCCGTGACGTTTTTTAGCTCACACACAAGTATTGATGTGACTGTGAAGAATTGTCTTCCTCTGCCTAAGTTTTTTTTTTTTTTTTTTGGAGACAGGGTTTCACTTTGTTGCCCAGGCTGGTGTATAGTGGCACAATCTCATCTCACTGCAACCTCCACCTCCTGGGTTCAAGCAATTCTCATGCCTCAGCCTCCTGAGTAGCTGGGATTATAGGTACCCACCACCACACCCAATTGATTTTTTTGTATTATAGTAGAGACGAGGTTTCACTCTTTTGCCCAGGTTGGTCTCAAACTCCTGAGCTCAGGCAATCTACCCATCTCAGCCTCTCAAAGTGCCAGGATTATAGGCATGAGCCACAGTACCCGGCCCCTCTGCATAAGCTTTGATCCACCCTTGGGAAAACTAGCCCAAAGTGTTAAAGTATTATGAAAAAAGCAAAAGTACAATAGGAGCTTCTTTTTCATTTTGTTGTGGTTTGTAACTTTATCATGAACTCACTGTCCGGGAACTATGTAATATTTAGATACTGAGAACAAAACATTCTCATTTTGTAAGGATAAAAGAAAAATGATGTCTACTGCTAACAAATTACATTCTTACGGATGGTGGTTGTAGACCTTTGGTAGCTGCCAAGTCCATGTTTAAAATGACCCTCATCTTAGGACCCTTCTGGGTGAAGTTGAAAAGTCTTAGACATCATTTATTTAATATATGTCCTACTACATTTACTTAATATATGTCCATTTATTTAATAAATTGTTTATTCTTGATGTGTTTCTCATCTGATCTGGAGAACAAGTGAATTTATGAAGAAATGTATAGAAGAGGAAAAGTTAGTGAGTTGAAAGTCTTCTGGGGAAAGGTTGAGAAGGTACAGGTGTGTTGGGGAATGGTTGATAGAAACAAAATAGAGCTTGGTTAGAGGTTCTTGCTGATTCTTATTTCTAAGTTTGTTGTATCCAGTACACAAGGCAGTGTGAAGTAATTAAGAGCAATGGCCCTTGAAATAGGAGTCAAATCTGGGTTCAAATCTTAGCTTTACCACTTACTAGCTGCGTGACCAAGGTAAGTTATTTAGCCTATCTAGGCTTCTACTCTGTAAAATGGAGTCATAATATGCCTCTGTCTTAAGGTTGTTTTGGTTATGTGATACATTTAATAAGCTTTGTATCTTCCTAATATCCAATTTTTAATAAAATTATTATTATTGGCATCTATTTTATATTTAAAATTTCAAAATAATTCTGGGTGCTCAGAGTCATTGTGACTACAGGGCTGAGATATATAAAAGTACCATTCCTTATCCATGAATACAGTCTTTCTAACTCTAGGCCACAGTCTTGGTTTATTATGTGGCATTGATATGAGCAGAGTTGGCCTAAGTTCTGGGCCCAGGGTCTCTGGTAGCCCAAAGCTACAGTAAAACTACAGGTGGGCCAGGAATGAAGAGGTAGGAAAATAGTCTTATTCACTCCACCAGATTCTGTTCAACATCTGCTTGTCCTAGAATATATCACCAAATAATTCTAAAAGAGGTATCTCCTGGCCTTGGTTGGTAGAGCAAACATCATTCCACTTAGGCAGATTAGGAAATTGAGTTACTGTGAGGTTTTGGTCTACCCAAAGCCATAGTTGTTGGAAAAAAACAAGTAGTTTCAAAAAACAACACAGGCACTTATTAATTATTATTTTCCCTCTCTCCTCCTAATTCTTCCCTGTCAGTATCTAAATTTAGTCATTAAGCCTGCAGTTTTTGTTACTGCCTAGAGTTTACAAGAATTAGGTTGGTTGCAGATTTAGAGAATTCAAATTTCTAAGACTCTTGAAACATCATAAGAGAAAAGTATCCCCTACCCTCATCTCCCCATTTTAAATGCAAAAATATGGAAGTAAAGGTGGGGACTAAAAATGACAGAATCGAGGATTTAGGGGTGGAGAGGTGCTGAAAAAACTGACATTACCAAATTTGTTGTCCACTCTTTAGTGCTTAACTTACCTGCTTCTCAGCAGCATTTGATGCCTGTGATGATTCTGTCTTGAAATGCTCTCTTCTTCAGGCTCCTAGGATATCATGCTTTCTGTCTTACATTTTTTCCCAATGACTTTGCTCATCTGTTTCTTCTCATTCTGTAGGTTCTTCTTCCTCTGGGGATCCTTAAATGTTAGTGTGTATCAGAATATGGTCCTGTTTTCTCTTCTCTCTTTATTTTTCCTGAGCTGTCTAATTTGTTCTTGTAGAAATTTTCCTTGGAAAATTATCCAAGCGCCTACTGGATTTCTCCACCTGAATTATCCTTAAATACATGCAACTGAACTCTCTTCCTCCTGGTTCTAACCAGCTGTGACTGTGTGAAGAACATGAGGATCAAAGTACCTGCTTTGTCACCTAAAGCACAGGACTCCTCAGTAGAGATAGATTAAAATACAAATGTTGCTGGACTTCACGATGAAGTTATGTCCTGATAAACCCATCATAAAGTCAAAAACTCGTAAGTCAAACCATTATGAGTTGGGGACTGTCTGTATACTAAATGCAGAAAAAGAACCAGAGGGAGAAGAGACAGACAAATGCACAATGGGACAGATGTTGTTCCTGCCCCTACTCAGGTCAGTCTTGCTAATTCCACACAAATGTCTTTGCTGAATGGATAAGTTCCAGTACAGTTGCAGCAAAATAAAAGCCAAGGATATGTGAGGAATTTTTTTTCCCCTGCATTTAGTATGTTCCGTAGTCAAATACCTGTTTTAAAAAACATCTTTCAGAAAAAAGTGAAGGTGAAAAAAGAAGACAATCCTAATTTTAATTAGATATTTTAGCTATCTGAAATGTTGTCCACACACTGATTTATTAATAGGAACAGTTACCTCTTACTTTGAATTTTCATTTTTATTATTTGAACTTTTAATTTTAAAAAAGATAGAAGGTTGCAAATTTTGATGAGTTTTTCTACTCATTTTTATGTTTAGCTAATTTTTACCACAGAACACCATCTTCTCCCTGCTGGGGAAAATAGAAGACTCCAAAGCCAGCCAGCAGCGGGAGCCGGGGCCAGGCCTTGCTTACTACTGGGTTGGAGGTGCAAGGAAGCACAACTGGATGAAGGGTGTGTGGTGGCCTTTCCAGCCCAAGTGCAAAGTGCACACTTTGTCCTGCACTTCAGTCAAACGTAATCTCTCAGTGCTGGCACCTCTCATATTCTGCCTTTGATTCTTGAATCTTTATGATTGGAAAAAACATGAATTGTCTGACAAAACAGTTTTTCCCGTTTATTATAAAAATCTATAAAGTTTTTCTGTTGCGTGTGTGAAAGTTTTTCTATTAAAAATACCATGAAAGTAATACATTCTCATTACTGAAACTGTAGACGTCTATTAAAAATAAAACAACCAAATTTGCATAGATAATTTCAGATAATTACTATTAACATTTTGGTTTTCTTCTATTCTTTGTTCTATGCATAGATATTTATTGCCATTTCTGTTTACACATACAGTTCTGTAGACTTCCTTTTTCTCTTTTCCAAATGGTAGGTATCTGTTTCATTGGGTAACCACAGGATTGAATTATACCATAAGCCAGGTACTTTTCTAGTTACTAGGGAATACCACAAAATTACTGCCTCATGAAACTTACATTCTACTCATGGGAGACAGGTAAAAACAAAGAACAAAAAAGAAGTGAAAGTTGCCCACAGTCATATCACTCAGACGTGATGATGGTTAATGTTTGGTATATGCCCGTGCAGACTTTAAAAAATTATTTTCAAAAGCTGTCATTCATATAGTATTTTTTAAAAACAAAAATGAGATTAGACCATTTCTATGTTTGCTTCCCAAATGTAGATATGTTTCTTGTCTTTTTAAATTCTGTATAATAATGCCTGTATAGTATTATTCCAGACGATGGATGTACTATTTAAATATTTTCCTAAAGATTGGCAAACAGGTTATTTATAGCTTTTTTCTCTATTAAAACCAATTGCGTATCAGATATTCTTATACATAATCCTTTGGAGTACTTATGTCTTTCCTTAATTTATGTTCTAGAAGAGAAGTTGCTTTGTTTAAAAGGATATACACAATTAAAATTTTAGTATTATTGTGTTGTATTTTTCTCTAATTTGGTCTTAAGGTTGCTCCCTGGATAGTGACTATAAATTCTAGCCCTGCCCTGATGGGGCTCCAGGGGAGTGGTCGTGTGTGTTTACAGTGTGCCTTTCACCAGATACTTCTCTATCCTGGAGGGCAGCCTAATGCCTAAGTGACCAGTGACCAGGTGTCCCTCTCACGGAAGACCTATTTATACTGGCAGACACCTTGTGGCTCTTGTCTAACCTGTGTTTTGTGTCTAGTTTATTCCTACCAAGATACCCACCCTCTAGGAGAGCCCAGACCAGGAGGAGAGTTAGTTAATGTATGTCAGTCAGGTGAGATACAGAGAAGATGACATAACAAAATGTGCAATAACAGAAACAGTTTTATTGCTTGCAGATCCTAGAGAGAAGAGAGCGGCACACCTCATAGGGCCAATGAGAAGTAAAGAACTGTCCAGGGCACACATGTTTAGTCAGTGTGTGGGGAGCAAGAGAGAGAAAGATGAACCCAAGAATCAAAGCCTTCATTGGGGTCCAGGCCATTATCCATTACCCAAGCAGGTTTCCTGCAGGGAGTCCTAATTGCTGGATTTAGAGCAAGCAGTTAGAGTTCAGTGGAGTCACTGGGGCATATCGGGGCAGTCCATTCAGGGTGTGGGGGCCAGTGGGGCAAGACACATCAGTAGGTTCTCTGGCTGTCTCTTAGGTGGGTGGTCACCAGGAGGCAGTTGTAAAAGGCAGATATCTGGATTGACCACCTTGAGGAACTGGGAGGAGGCAGTGTCAAAGGTAGAAACTGTATCAAAGGTGATCAACCTCCACTTCTGGTATAAGAAAGTCCAGTGTACATCCAAAATGGATGTCAAGGCAACATAAAATTACAAGAATTCACTATATGTTGCTATTCTGTGCAAAAAAAGGCTTTTAATAGTTTACACTCTTGCCAGCAACATATGAGAGCACCATTTTCGGTATGTCCTTGTATTGGATTTTTCAAAATAAAAATGTAATTTACATACTATAAAACCCACCCTTTTAAAATATGTAATTTTGTGGTTTTTATAATATTCACAAGATTGTGTAAACATCACCATTATTTAATTTTAGAACATTGTCATAACCCCCAGTCTGTCTCTTTGTTTTTTTCTGAGCATTTCAGATAAATGGAATTATGTGGCCTTTTGTGTGTGGCTTATTTAGCATGTTTTCAAGGTCTATCCATGGTATAGCATGTTTTAGTACGTCCTTTTTTTTTTGAGACAAACTCACTTTGTTGCCTGGGCTGGAGTGCAGTGGCACAATCTCAGCTCACTGTAATCTCCACCTCCCAAGCTCAAGTGGTTCTCCTGCCTCAGCCTACTGAGTAGCTGGGATTACAGGCGTGTGCCACTCTGCCTGGCTAATTTTTGTGTTTTTAGTAGAGTGGGGTCTCACCATGTTGGCCAGGGTAATCTTGAACTCCTGACCTCATGTGATCCACCCGCCTTGGCCTCCCAAAGTGCTGGGATTATAGGCATGGGCCATGGCACCCAGCCCCGCTTCACTCCTTTTTGTGGCTGAATAATATGCCATTGTATGGACATACCACATTTTGTTTGTCTGTTCATCTGTTGATGAACAGGGTTGCTTCCACCTTTTGGCTATTATGAATAGTGCTGCTGTAAACATTTGTGTATAAGATTTTGTTTAAACACCTGTTTTCAATTCTTTGTGTGAGTGTGGGTGTGAATCTATGAATGAAATTGCAAGATCATTTGCTAACTGTGAGTTGTTGGATCATTTGCTGTGTTTAACTTCTTGAAGGACTGTCACACTGTTAAGTGGCTTCACCATTTTATATTCCCATCAACAATGTATGAAGGTTTCAGTTTTTCTACATCCTTGCCAAAATTATTGTTGTCTTTTTTTATTATAGCCATCTTAAGTGGGTGTAAAATAGTATCATTGTGTCCTTGAATTTGGCTATTATTAAGTTGTAAGTATTCTTTATATATTCTAGACACTAGACCCTTATCTGATAAATGATTTGCAAATATTTTCTTCCATTTTGGGGATTTTCTTTATGTAGTTGTTCCTCAGCATCCATGAAGGATTGTTCTAACGCCTTCCGTGAATATCATAATCTGAAGATGCTCAAGTCCCTTATTTAAAATGGGTAGTATTTGTATATAACCCATACACGTCCTTTCATAGAGTTTAAATCATCTCTAGGTTACTTATAGTACCTAACACAACACAAATGCTACAGAAATAGTTGTGGTAGTATGTTGTTTTTAAATATGTATTATTTTTAATTGTATTGTCGTTTTTAATTATTTGCTTGTTTTCAAATATTTTCAATCCTCAGTTGGTTGATTCCATAGATGCAGAACCCATGGATTTAGAGGGCCAACTGTACTTTCTTGATAATGTTCTTTAAAATGCAAAAATTAGTAATTTTGGTGTGTATTAAAGTTTTAAATGAAAAAATTTAAATTTCTTAATTACTATATTTCACATAAAATATCCATACTATTTAGGAAAAATTGGAGGAGGTCTAATAGTATTATCACTTTATTAAATTTTTCTTTCAAAGAAAGAATCATCCTAAATTTGGGGGAGGGAAATGTCATCACAGCTTGGAGAGTATCTTCCCTTTCAACCTTCACATCTCTATATATACCTGTTTGCCATGCCAATATTTGAAGAAACTTTTAAATGGTTAGTAAATACTGTCTATATGAGTAAGAATGAAAAGCTCTCTCTATATATTCCTCAGGAGCTTGGACAGAGAATAGTACCAGCTTGGAAGCAGCTTACAGGCAGTGATTGTCAGGTATCCATGTGTGGATTTGTTACAGACAGAAATATGTGTTTCCTGACCCAAAACAAAAAAGTACAGTGAAATATGCTCATTTAATTTCTTTGAACCTGATGTACTGAAATTTAATGGTTTTTGCTGCCTCAGTTTTAGTATATTATTTTAAGGCCTTCTGTTGAAAAGGTATGGAAATGGTTATAACTGATGAAGAAGATTCTGTAACAGATAACCTTATTATTCTGGATGGTTTTCTTAATTAGAATCTATTTTGACTTTCAAGTTCTTGAATAATTCTTAAAGGTTTGTCCATGGACGTCTGTTTGGAAACCACTGCCCAGAGCCATAATTTTTTTCATTACTTCTTAACTCCTTTTCAGCTGACCTGATCCGGTTTATCTAGATTCAAGTCTTTTAAGTGTCTTTTCCAGGAATATTGTGGATTGATAATTTGGAATCATAGAAACAGGTTTCTTACTAACAGTGCAGTTGATGAACTAGCATTGCTGCATGTGTTGCCAGTGGACCCTCTCCATTTCATTCTTATTTTCCTGGATTCTTGTCTCTATTTAAATTGTTGTCATAATTTGTAAAATACTGTTGAGACTTTGTGGCCCATCATCTCTAACCTGTTCCTTTTAGGGTCCATTTCAAAGTGGTGATTTAATGCACTTGGTAGAAGCTGAAACAAAGCTTTTATTTAGGCTCTTTTGCCTTTCCCCCCACTGACCTTGAGACACATGAAATAAATATTTTTGTCTTATATTTTTTAATATTCATCAAATATATTTTCAAAGCTCCCAAAGTGCTTCAAAAATACATTTCTGGTAGACTTTTCAATTGTAATTTTATATATTTTATTACTAATATCTGCTTTTTCATCAAGAACTACATGACCTTTCCCAAAGTGATTGCATGTACCATCACATTTAACACTTATTTTTATTTTTATTTTCAAGAGATAGAATCTTGCTCTATTGGCCAGGCTGGAGTGCAGCAGCACAATCATAGCTCATTGTAACTTAAAACTCCTGGGTTCAAGTGATCCTCCTGCCTCAGCCTCCTAAGTAGCTAGTACTACAGGTGTGCACTACCACTGCTGGCAAATGTTTTAAATTTTTTTTTAGTAGAAGAGATAGGGTCTTGCTCTGTTGCCCAGGCTGGTCTCTAACTCCTGGCCTCAAGCGGTTCTCTCACCTCAGCCTCCCAAAGTGCTGGTATTATAGGTGTGAACCAGGATCCCTGGCTGCATTTAAGATTTCTAACCAAGTTTCATCATGCTGATCTGGTGGCCTAGCAATCATTGTAGTTCCCTGGGAGGTCATACAGTGCTCATTGAAGTGAGTGTTAGCTTTGGCCAGAGAGTTCAAATCCAAGCTCCTGTACTTACTAGCCTTGGGCACATCAATTAACATCACTAATCTTCCATTTCTCTGTATACAAAATGGGCATCTTATCTTTATACTGACCCTGGAGGACTGTTATAAAGATTAGAGGTCACGAAACATGCCTTGCACAGCCCTAGTATACCCATATGATGTGTTTTAAATAAATGTTAGCTGCTGCTCTGGTTATTGCCTAAGGATTGAATGCCCCCTTACTGCCTCCTGCTTCTAGCTTCTTTGGGGACCCCTGTTCTTCAGAAAAGAGACCTGGACATGAGATGCGAGCTGAAGAGAGTGTCTCACTCTGACCACCAGAGAGCTGCCTCGGTGGGAATAGATCTTTTATGTTATCTTTGAAAGCCTAGTCTTTACACCCTTGTATGCTAAACAAAAACTTGTTCCTTGAGGGCCAGGTGCCCTTGGCACAGAATTCAGAAATCTCCCAAGGATGGCTCTGCACCTCACAGGAGCCTAGCTTTACCTGGATACCTGTCATCTCACTGCTGGATTTATTCCTGCCTTGTAGCCCATTAAAACAATTTTTAAAATTGTGGTAAAAAGCATATGATAGGAAATTTACCACCTTAACCATTTTTTAATATTTGATTTTAAATTCCTTTTATGTCCACTTAGCTCCTCCTTCTCCAAAGCCATCTCAAGTGCTCAGTCAGCAATAAGATAGTCAAACTAAATTGTGTTCCTTTTTTTCTTTTCTTTTCTTTTCTTTTTTTTTTTTTTTGAAAGTAATGAGTCCTGTCAGAATGACCAATTCCCTCCGGATTTAGGCTTGTTTATGAGGATGGACTGTATTGATATGATAAAGATCCCCCCAAAAAATCTTCCTTTTCTTTCATCTTTTTCTCCTGGGATTCTCAGTGTTATGTTTGGGAGCATTGGACTAGGGAAAGGAACTGGAAAAAACAGAAGGGGAAATATGCAGCTGAATGTTACAGTCTCTGTAAGTACCAGGGCGGGCCTGGAAGTCCAAGCACAGATTGGGTAACCAGCATATTGAAGGGAAACCATGCCACCTGGGCAATTGTCTGTGCCCTTTAGCGCATTCCAGTCCTCTTGTTTAGAGAGCAGGTTCCTCACAAATGGTGCTGTTCCTAAGTTATCATGCAAAGGTGATTATAACCATCTTCCTAGAAAGCCTGCTTGTCCCTCCCAGGCTCTCCTTATTTCTTTGTTCCAGACCAAGGAGAAGGTGCTGGAAATTTAACACCCACATTGTTACTGATTATCACCAAGCTTAACTTTGTTACGAAATTGTAAATATTTTTTTCAACACCAAACCTGAAATAATGAGATATAACTTCTATACCCAAAGGAATGTTTTCTTAAAAAAGTGGTCAGCTTGGGAGGCTGTACTTTTATTTGTTGGTGCTCAAAAACAGCTTTGAAATTTCCATTTTAGGGTTGCCTTCAGCACCTGTGACACATGCTTTCTAATGGATTCTGTCACAATAAAGCTTCCTCCTATACAGGTAGTTTGGTTTTTGCAAGTGGCTCAAGGTTGTTTGGTGCTCAGTCTGGTGGCTAGATTAGATGATTATACAAAACAGCACAATTTTTAGTTAAAATCAAAGGTGTACTTTTGAATAATCCTGATTTAGTATGCTAACAACGCGTTGGCACAGCTCCACAAGTGTAAAGGCCATGCGTGTCCTGTTTGCCACTCTTTCTCCAAGGTGAGCACTGTAAGAACTAACAGAGAGTGAGAACTCAGTAAATATTTGTTGAGCAAATCCATGTACTCTAACATTCTTTGTATGAAGCATGCGTTGGAAGGGTAATATGCTTGTTTCTCTTGCTTTTACAGTTGTCAAATTTAAAAGTTCTGAATCACTCCCCAATGTCTGATGCCTCCGTCAATTTTGACTACAAATCTCCATCCCCATTTGACTGCAGCACTGATCAAGAAGAGAAAATTGAAGATGTTCCTAGTCACTGTCTGCCCCAGAAGGATCTGTATACTGCTGAAGAGGAAGCTGCTACCCTTTTTCCTAGGAAAATGACATCCCATAACGGGATGGAGGACAGTGGAGGAGGAGGTACTGGAGTGAAGAAGAAACGAAAGAAAAAGGAGCCAGGTGACCAAGAGGGTGCAGCAAAGGGAAGCAAGGACAGAGAGCCCAAGCCAAAGAGGAAACGAGAACCGAAAGAGCCAAAGGAACCCAGGAAGGCCAAGGAGCCGAAGAAGGCCAAGGAGCACAAGGAGCCGAAGCAAAAAGACGGGGCAAAGAAGACACGGAAGCCCCGGGAGGCCTCAGGCACCAAGGAGGCCAAAGAGAAGAGGGGCTGCGCTGACTCTACAGCCAGGACAAAGTCCAAGAAGGCCAGGTATGTTCCTTTCTCCCTTCTCTGAGTACTTGCCTGTGCCATTGCAGGATGATTTGCTTTTGGCATTATCCCAAGTCCCTGGCATAACTTTGCTGCACTCCTGTGGGCCTAAGCATCACATCTCACCTAATATAGGATGGGGAGCAGGGTAACCCCTTGGTGCTAATGCAAGGGGCTGTCCTTGGAGGGTGCTGTTTCCTCATTGCATTTCTGAAGTCATGGTGTTTCAAAAACAAGGTTTGTGTTTTTAGGATATTCCCAAGAATTCTCCACCCCCTTTAGACCCCAAGCATTCTTTTTGGTCTGTATACTTAGTACTTAGCGTTCTTTAGTTGGTGGCTGGTATCCTGCCAGATGTGTAGATTTGCCCCCTATATCCCATGTTTATGTGTTCTTTGTGTCTATATTAGCTTTCAACCAAAATTGAACCACTTTTCTCACCTTCTAATGAGAGAGAGATAACCTGAATTAATACTGGCCATGCAGTTTCTTGCCATTCCTTTTGGACTAAAAAGAATTGAAATGTTAACGTGAACAGGGTGTGAGGGAAGTAACATCCCAGGTGTGATACAGAGGGCAGTGAGTTTTGGAACAGCAATGGCATAGAGTGGCAGAGGGGCTGCTATGAAGAGGATGCACAGTCATTGGAATCAGTGGTGCAGGAAGTCTGATAGAACCGTGAGTATATGCAGATTTCCAGATAGATGAGGACTGACTAGCTTCCCCTGGCTCCAAGCTCTGAGTGCAGGGCCATTCCTGATCTGTTTATCTAGTTCAATGTCTAGCACAGTGCCTGACACATTTTCAAGTGCTTAGGAAATACTGAGTAAATGAGAGCAGAGGAGACCATAATGACTTACAGAGAGGTCAGAGTGCATAAGTACAGATTTGCTATATAGATCCTATCAAGACAGCAAATGCACTCCTTAAGCAGGGAAATACCATATTTCTCATTTTGTTTCTAAATTCCTTGTGCAGAACTTTAGAATTTTGAGGAAACACTGAATGTATGACTCCTATCTTAAGGAATTTACATGTCTAAAATCTCAGTGTAAGAACAGGTTAATTATATCTCTTGATGTATCTATTATTTTAGACCAAGAACACTCATAAAAAACACAGAGATTGATGTGGATACTAACAAAACATAAAGTCATGAGGCCATTACATCTGTGTTGGTCAGGCATGAAGGAGGTAATTTTAAGAATGCGTTTTAAATGGTGTGTGTTGCAACCTGGAGTTTACTATATGGCTCGGTTCTTTTTCAGAAGGACAGTTTGTTGGGACCAGATGGATAGTTTCTTAATCCAAATTAAAATTTTGTCTCATAATATTCACTCCCTTCTGTCTGACAGGGGATTTCATCTTTCGTCTACCAAAGAAACTTGGGTGGGATCCCAGGAATGTAGGTTATAGAAAATGCCCATAAAATACCTTACAAGAGAGAGGTGGACAAAAATCAAGATTCTGCCTAACTAAAAGCTTACAGAATTTGTTTCTTAGTGAACCTAGTGAGCATACTCTGATCTCCAGTGTGTGGATGGAGTAGCAGAGTAACTTTTCAGCCCCTGCCAGTAATTTTCGTCTCCAGATTCCTTTGGAAGGGCTGAAGTGGTACTTTGGGATACTAGTGTCTATGAAGAAGGAGGATCAGACATGAGCTAGTGTGGTGATTTATTATTATTATTATTATTATTACAGAGAATAATAAGGAATAAAGATTGTGTTTGAGAATTTAGGGTAATTAGAGGAGGTTTTTATAGCCCTAATAAGGAGTCTTGATTTGTATCTAGAAGATGTTAGAAAGCCATAGGTGTCTGAGTGCAGTCAGGCACTGGTTTCTGATGTTTTTACAATTTTATCAACTCCTTCACTTTTAAGGAATTCATATTTACATTGTGTGAAGTCTGAAACAAAGTGATGAGTAACAAACATTGTCATAAATTTCATTTTGGGGGAATAAGGAGGCATATAACATAGTATTGGATGCCAAATGCATAGGCAAAATCAGGATTCTGAAGAGTGAAAATGTAACAGCCTTTGTTATATAAATGTAGCAATACTGATGCAACTTATTTGATCTAATTAGGCTGTATGAAATATAAGTGAGTTGGAGAAGTGCTTGGTAGTGTTTTCAAAGGCTGCTAACTTAGAAGACAGCAGAACCTTTTGAAGTTTAGGAGTCCAAGAGACACCCTATTAGAGGAGGCTGACAGAAATGATCATCTCTTTAGAATGTGGACAAGTTACATGAGCTTCCTCTCTCTTTATTTTGGAGCTATATTATACTGATCTGTAACATAATAGAATTCTGTGGACTGGTTTGCCTTTGATTCCTTCTCTTTTGTATCTTTATAAAGTTGTTTTGGTTCCTTTAATTAGTGATGCTACTGGTAGGGAGAAGCAGTTTTAGATATGAAGGATGTAAAGTGATTTAAAAATACATCTATATACATATGTATATGTTAATAATTAAGTCTTAGTTTTTTTGTTCTCTTTGATTTACTCTTGCAGATTGGCTCAAGTACATGTTTTGATTTGAGCAGATATTGATTAGACCCTGGATAATACTTGATGGTTATAAATGATTCACTTAATGCTTGGATTACTGTAGGAGCTCCACAACTGATTTACGGGCTTCTGGCCTTTTCCTCCTTCAGTCCATCTTGCCAGCTGCCACGTGGCTAGTCTTCCTGAAGCACTGCTGTTCCTTTATTTATGTTGGCAACAGTGGTGGTGATGGAGGTAAATCAAATCTCCTTTTCTCCCTTCTCAATTCTAAATCAGTTGAGAAATAGTCAATAGAAATAGGCATTCTTTTATCAACTCTATTGATGAACTGGACTGAAGAACATACATTAGCTTGTGGCCACCATCAGACTTGCTGTTACTCCCTCACTTGAGTTTATCTGCTAGCACTGCAGGCACTCTGAAGCAGAGGTGGTGCTGGGCCATGTGTGCTCCATTCCTTCTTCTGGTCTTGCTATTCAGGTATTTCACCAATCAGGGAAGTGAGATAAGTGTGAAGAAGGGTGGAAAATATATTTCCAGTGTTTTTCAGTCCTTGGGAATAAAATATGCTTTTCCTCATGAAAACATGGAGGCAGGGAAATGGGATTCCCTCAACAATTTATAACCACTTAGAATCTTCTGGTTGTTCCTATTGCCCCCTGATTGTTCCTCTTGCCTCCAGGACAAAATCCAGACTCCTTTCTCTATTATTCAGACCCTCTGGGGTCTGACCTCTCCCTCCCTTTCCATCTCTGGCACCACACCTGGCCAGCTTGATTAATCTCATTAGCTCTTAAAAGTCCTTGACTCACTTTTCCTTTGGATTGCTCTTGCTATGTCCCCAGCTCTTTTCCTTCTCTTGGTATCCCAAGTCCTTTCTATTCTTTGGATCTAAGTGCAAGTCTCAGTTCCACAGAGCTTCCCCAAACCAGTGTACCTGTGTGTCCCCTCTGAACTTCCATAGCATTTGGAGCCTCACTTTTCATTATAAATCATGACTGTAGACCTGTGAAGGCTAAAAGATAATTAGTTCAGCCCTGTTGTATTGCAGCCAAGGAAATGGAGACCCACAGAGAAGTGACTTGTCTTAAGGTCATTCACAGATGTGTTTTATAAACTAAGGCCTGATTCCCAGTCATGTATGAAGTCTAAAATAGGCTACTTTCCCATCAATTGTGGATTTCATGTATGTGTGACTTGTTTTCTTCAACAAAAGCTAAGTGCCTGTAGTCAGGACCACCTTGCCTTGTGCCTTTTTATGTTCCTGGGGGGCTGGTCAACAGAGAGGTTTGTCAGGTTCACCCATGATATTTTATATATATATATACATATATATGTATATATGTGTATATATAAAAAATATAATTTTATTGTATTCTGAGATAGAGCTCTGCTCCTTGAAAATAAGACCTGTATAAGGTATCTTATAACTTCCATTGTTATATAACAGTAGATAACATATCCATTTTATAATTGAATGGAAGTTCAAAAAGTTAAGTAACTTGTCCAAGGCACAGAACTAATGAACACCATTGTTGGGATTTGACTCCAGGTTCACCTGACTGTAAAACCCACTTTTGTCCCCATAGCCGTGTGTCTTTATGTTTTGCTAAGGAAGATCAGAAATGGATGTGGGGAGATTTCAATGTCAGAGAAATTGGTTTTTATTTGTAGGAAATGGCCCCTCCTTTATAGGATTTCAGTTTGTGTATTCCATGGTATCCTTTCAAGGACTAAAATGTCTTCAGCTTTTTCCTTTGCTGATTTTGTTTGCATTTGAGAAGCAACAAACAGATGATTGAACATGTCTCTTCTAAACAGGTGATAGGTAGAGTCTAGCAAATTTTTCTTTTCAAGGGTGATATTAATAGTGATCAGTATTCATGTACTGCTTAAGAGATAAAAGCCTAAAACTCTTAAATAGAAGTTCCAGTTGAAACTAGTCTCTCCTTTTCCCTCCAAATTATTATTATTATTATTATTGTTATTAGAGATGGGGTCTTCCAAATAGCTGGGATAATAAATATATATCACCTAAACTGGCTTCTCTGAATTATTTTTGAGTATGAGTGTAGTTCACTTCTTTATTGTAACACTCAAGAAAGAATGCTGCTTCAGGAAGCCAAGTTAGGCTCTGTCATTTTCCTGACTCTGAAATTAACATTTCATATGATGTAGCTTATATGCCTATACTATTTTTAAAATTACAGTACCTTATTCCAGAGAGGATTGGAGCCACTTACCTAAGAAGACATACATAGATGTACGTGTGTGCTTATACATACAAACCTATACACATACCTATGGATACATAGCTGCACATGACTGGTATAGCTGGAGCAGGGGATCAGAAAGGCAGGGGTCAGATCATGTAGAGTCATGAAATGTTTATAAGGGCTTTCGAAAGATGTTTTGTTCTTAGAAAAGCAACATGCCAGTTTCTCAGAGAAGCTAAATTTTTACCATTTGAGAAAGAAATTTCTTATTAGAGAACTGTTACAGTTCATTTTATGTTGCTATAACAATACACAGACTGGATAATGTGTAATGAACAGAAATTTATTTGGCTCACCATTCTGGAGACTGGTAAGTCCAACAGTAAGGTGCCGGAATCTAGGGAGGACCTGTGTGCTGCTCCTCATCCTGTGGCCAAAGGCAGAGGAGCAAGAGAGGATGAAATGTTACTCTAAAGAGAACAAGAGATAATTCACTCCTGTGATAACAATATTAATCCATTCATGAGGGCAGAGCTTTCTGACCTGATCTCTTACTAGGCCCCAACTTCCAACACTGCTGCACTGGAGATGAAGGTTTCCAATATGGGAATTTTGGGGGACAAATTCAGAGCATAGCAAGAACTGTTATGCAGTGGATACTGTGCTCAACAACAGTTTTTGCATCTAATGCTTGAAAATGCCTGTGAATTCATTTTTTTCCCCTGAAATAGCCTTTAGTAAAAAGTCGGCTTCGTGGCATTAAGGCACAGCTGAGTGAGCAGGAAAGCTGATCCATTTCAGTTGTGTATGAAGCCTTCTGAGTCTTTTACTCGATATCCAAGGAGTGAGTATCTGAGGAGCAGGTCTGTGGCCAGCTCTTTAGGTTGCCCTTTCTCACATACAGAGCCAAGCATGTTGACTGAGCTGAGGGTTGCTTTTTATTTTGGAAACCGAGTCTCGTTCTGTTGCCTAGGCTGGAGTGCAGTGGCGCAATCTTGGCTCACTGCAACCTCCGCCTCCTGGGTTCAAGCAATTCTCCTGCCTTAGCCTCCCGAGTAGGTGGGATTACAGGTGTGTATTACACCCAGCTTATTTTTTGTATTTTTAGTAGAGATGGGTTTTCCTATGTTGGCCAAGCTGGTCTCAAACTCCTGTCCTCAAGTGATCTGCCCATCTTGGCCTCCTAAAGTGCTGGGATTACAGGCATGAGCCATGGTGCCCAGCCTAAAGGTTGCTTTTAAAAGCCTAGGGTCTTGAGTTTTGGTGTTCATATTGTTGGTGAGGGCAGAGGATAAGCTTTGGAATTTCCACACATATCAGAATGGCTCATATTCATTCTTGCAAGTCAAGAAATTAGTCAGTGTGCTGGCCCAAGTGGAGGTCTATCTACTGTGATCTCTGGTCCTCAGACTTTGCTGTGCCTAGGGAACTACCTGGACAGCTTGTTAGAAACTACCTCCCCAGAGAGAATGGTTTATTAGGTCTGGGTGGAACTTAGGAATCTGCAGTTCAAAATTCTCCCAGGTAATTAGAGTGTAGCTGATTCTTAGATGATCCTTTGAGAAACATGTTTCCTGGGTGAAAGATTACAGGAAAAATGGAACCTGTGTAAGTTTTTATATGTGACACCTGCTAGGAATGAAAAAGCAAAAAGAGGAAAAGGAGTGGTTGGTATGATCAGCCCCAGTTTCAGTTTTTCATCCCCATTTGTTTGGTTTGTCAACCCAAAGCAGATTGTTCTCCCAAAGCAAGTATTTTACCTTTTTTTGCTTTCATCTGTGATGATTGCTTCTGCAAAGTGTTAAACCCCAGGCCTTCTGGTTATATAACCATTTGAGCTGCCTGATTGCCGCTGAGTCAGCTGATAACTGTGTGGTGCAGTAAGAGTAGTAAAACTCAACTAGCTTTCTTCCTCACAAGAGCTGGTGGCTCTTTCTCATTTATTTGAAGGTCAATCAGCTGTTTCTGTTTAGAGAGGAGCGCTTTATTGAGGCTAATTTCAGGTTCAAGAGATTACATAAATGACATTCTTTCTGTTGGGAAATTTGTTTTTACATTGTGACCATTTATTAGAATAAAGAAGACTTAAAGGTGTGTATGCGTCCTCAGTAGAGGCCCTGAGCTTGGAACCCGTTGGACTTTGTGTTAAGCAGGGTAGAAATCTAAATGGTAATATCAGAAACCCACCTTGGAAACTTAGCACTGAGTCTTTATTTCTGTTTTTTTAAGAGCATTGGAAGTGCTTATTCTGTGGCCTGGTGCATAGTGGACCTTTACCAAATCTGTAAGAAAACAGTTACTAATAATAATGCTTGATAAATGCCTACTCATTTATTTATCCAATATATTTTTAGTGCCTCTTCTGTGTCTTGCTTTGTTAATAAGTATTTTTATTGGGAATGAAATAGTGAAGGAAGCAAGGTGTCACAGAAGTATCTATGAGACCTGTCATTGAGGTACTTTTACAAGTTTGAGGTGCTTTTCACAAGAAACAACGATGACAAGTGTTCAAGAAACAGGCAAAAATGTAAACAAGTGAAAAACCTGGTATAACTGCATACAGAGTAGCTGAAAGGATTTAGAAGATAAAGAGTATGTCATTTATGGTCTGGGGAGTCCCTTGGAAGAGATGAGTATTGAGCCACTTATTAAAGGAATTAATGGATGAGAAAAGACTTAAAGCAAAAAGACCAAAGGCTATTTAAATAAATGTTCTTTTTAAGAGCTTCCAGATTTTCAGATGGTACATGCAGCTTGCTTTCATTTTCACTTCTCCAAATCTTACTGAAATGATAGGAAGAACAGAGGGAAAGAAATTTTTCAAAGATGAGAGATACTACTGAATTTGTGGACAAAGAAAGCCAGTAGTACCATACTGGTGGATAAATGCTGTGGAGGGAGTCCCAGCTCGGAGCTCATGCAGGCACTGTGTTTGCAGCAGAGATAGAAGTGCTTCCTCCTTGCAATGGAGCAGGCAGCTCTGGAGGCAGGCCAGAAGTGGAGGTGGCTGATTAAGGGACTGTCTGCAGAGTGGCTATGTGGTTTGTCAGCTCCAGGATGAACTCAGGCAATTACTCTAAGGATATTGGGCAGTGTGCCCTGGGAAAGGGACTAGGGTGCTATGTAAGGAATGACACCTACAAGAAGGGGGGCACAGGGCACTAGCTTCTCTGCCCTGTCCTGCCCATACCCTAAAAGGTGGAGGGAAGGGACAGCCACTTGACAAATCTTGCCATGTGTGCAGAGTCCTAGACCAGGCTTCCTATTCAGGGGTGAGGCTTGTAGAGAAAGCAATTTACTTGGTAGCAGAGGAGAGCCTCATTAGCCACCTGTATTACCAACCTAGTTGGTTTGCAGTAGGAACAGTCTACTGAAGAGTACAAGACCATAGAGGAAAACAAGCAGCATAAAGCAGGAAAAGGAAGAATGAAAAGAACAACTATCATCAAAAGAATTCAAGGAGAAGAATAACTTAGCATCCTCAAATTCAGGATGTTTTGTTTGTAACACTTAAATGGATCATGACAGAGGAGCAATCAGAAAAAACAAAGAATGAAAATTTAAAATGTGGTGCCTACACTAAAAGAGTTCAAGGAAAATATTGAGTCGGGACGGGAACAGGGGAGGTATGTAAGATCCAGATTCATCAGTTTTCCTATCAGGATGTCAGTAGACGTTTCTTAATGTTGATTAATAATGAACTAGAAGCATGAACGTATTTGGGGTTAAAGAGGCATCAGTCAAAAGTGATCCTCTCTGGGGATTTGGTGCACTAAGGATGGGTTATACTTTTTATTTGAAACTCTTCTACCTTTCTGAATTTTTATTTTCAATTGCTTTTATTACTTTTAATAGGATTACTTGGTAAAACTCTGCTTTTTCATCTTAAGAGGAAGTCATCTTTTTGTTTACTTTTTACTAGGACAATATCACAAACCTGTGTAATCTGTTTTGAAGGTATTGATGACATGGTTTAAGGGACTGACAGCGCAGATTTAGTTCACAGTTTGTCTGCAGCAGACTATATCTGTACCAAAATAATTAGGGTCTTTTTGTGTTTTCTCTTTTAAATAGTATCTTTAAAAAATCGATACCAACTCAGTTCTGTACATAGACCGAACTAATACTGGTATTATGGAAAAGCTGAATTAAGTGCGCAAATGAGCTTTTTCAAGGTGATATCCATGTTTTCAGTATTGTATTCCTGGGAAGAGGATCAAAGCCTATAGGAAGGTCAGTCCTGGAAGCTTCTTTGAAGCATTGCTGCTGGAGTGGAGTAGTGGTTCCTGGACTGGACTGCTGAGACTCTGCATGTGTTTGGAGGCAGTCGTTGGGATCATGAGCTATTTTCAGTGGCTGTAGTAGTAACTCGGTCTTTTTGTAAGGCTCTGATGGATATTTTATAAAGTTTTAATTTTAAAATGAGAAGATGAATCATTTTGAATTAATGCAGCTTAGTAGATAAGATCTTTCAATACCTGGAGTCCAGGGGGACAGAGCCATAAAAGACTCATAGTACAATGTCATGCATACCCAGATCTTTTCCTCGTACTCAGATTCAGCACTCACTTCCTAACTCTCAGTCCTAGCAAAGAAACCTGGAGCTTAGAAACTGGAGATAGGGTTGTAAAGGAAGTTTGAGAAATCCAGTCTGCCTAGTGCTTTCATATTATAATAAAATTTCCTATTTGGAAAGCAAAAAAAAAAAAAATTTTTTTTTCTAGGACAAACTACAGAAAGTAAAGATGCAAAAAATCTTCTTGGCTGATGAAGCCATGTGGAAGACAGGATAAAAGCTTTGATGGTTATAACTGATAGTTATTCTCAATGTATGATATAATTGATAGGAGTTTCTTGCATGTCATAAGCATATAGTAGGTTCTTTCTTTAAAGTGGATATATGTTTGATTGTAAAATCAAGTTTGAATAAAAAGTTACTTTGAATCTCAAAAATGTTATTTCTTCTTTTTTTCCCCTTGCAAGTTAGTTTGTTCTAACTCTGAAAACTATTAATTAAAAAAAGGATTATAGAAATACGATTGCTTTGATTCAACCTCCAGTCCCATTAATTGGTGGGAGTATTAGGCCTTTGTATTATTCAGAACTCTCTGGGTTATAGGTAACATAAACCCAATCAAATTAGCTTAAGTTAGAAAAAAATGATAATGATTCACTGGCTTAAGGAATCAGATCCAGGAAGTTTAACTGAGACCAAGGCTCTTTGTCTCCAGTGACCCCCTGCACCTGTCTGGGTGCCACTCCATCCTTTGCAAATGCATTCTTATGGCTGGAATCATGGCCACCTGTAGCTGTGGGCTTACAGCTTAACAACTTCATGAGCTAGGAAGAAAGATTCATTTTCCTACCCATTCCTGCCAAAACAAATACATATATACAAACATATATATATATATATTTTTTTTATTTGAAGGAAGGACTCCCAAGTTGGTCTGCTGGGTCATGTGTCCATCCTGTGTGTCCATCCTAGACCAATCACCATGGTAAAAGGAATAGAGTACCATAGCCCAGTCTGACCTTCTGCCAGAGCTCTTTTATACTCTAGGAATCAGTATTGGTTGTGGAAAAAAAGATGCCAAATACATTATCAACTTCAGCAGTGGAATAGATGTATGTCAAGATAAATTATTTTTTAAAGTATATATAGATTTTTTTAATGTTTTAATTTTATTAAATTTATTAAATTTTGTTAAATTAAAACTTATTTAATAAATACCTATTGGAGAGAGATCCAAGATGGCTGACCACTAGCAGCTCGGGCACGTAGCTCCCAGTGAAAGCGCAGAGAACGAGAGGACGCCACACTTTCAGACAAATATTTGTAGCTCAGGACCAGGAGATTCCCAGCGGAGGAGCTCCACGGGTCGCCAGAGCGACACTTGTGGCCGGCTCGGCGGTTTTGCTGGCGCCTTAAAGCGGCAGTTCTTGGTGCAGAGTCCAGAGATTCCTGGGCAGAAAGGCACCATCAATCTTAACACCGCTGTCTTGGCCGGCGCAGTGGATTGCTCAGATTTCGGCGCTGGGAATCAAAAAGTTGGACGTCCGCTCAGAGACCTAGTTAGAAAGTCGGTAATTACAAAGACAACAGACGGATACATATATAATGAAGGGAAGAAACCAGCCTAAAAAGGCAGAGAATACTCAAAATCAGAATGCCTCTCCCTCTACAGGGGATTGCAATTCCTCATCAGTAACGGAACAAGGCTTAATGGAGAACGAGTGTGTTCCAATAACAGAAGCAGATTTCAAAATGTGGGTGATGAGAAACTTCTGTGAATTAAAAGAACTTGTTCTAACCCAATGCAAAGAAACTAAGAACCTTAAAAAAAGGTTTGACGAAATGCTAACGAGAATGGACAATTTAGAGAAGAATATAAGTGAATTGATGGAGCTGAAAAGCACAACACGAGAACTTCGTGAAGCATGCACAAGCTTAAACAGTCTAATTGATCAAGCAGAAGAAAGGATATCAGAAGTCGAGGACCAGCTCAGTGAAATGAAACGAGAAGACAAGATTGGAGAAAAAGGGATAAAAAGGAATGAGCAAAGTCTCCAGGAAATACGGGACTATGTGAAAAGACCTAATCTACGTTTGATAGGTGTACCTGAATGTGATGAAGAGAATGAATCCAAGTTGGAAAATACTCTTCAGGATATCATTCAGGAAAACTTTCCCAACTTAGCAAGGCAAGGTAATATTCAACTCCAGGTAATACAGAGAACACCACAAAGATATTCTTCAAGAAGACCAACCCCAAGGCACATAATTGCCAGATTTACTAGGGTTGAAATGAAGGAGAAAATACTAAGGGCAGCCAGAGAGAAAGGTCAGGTTACCCACAAAGGGAAATCTATCAGACTCACAGCAGATCTCTCAGCAGAAACCCTACAAGCCAGAAAAGAGTGGGGACCAATATTTGACATCCTTAAAGAAAAGAACTCTCAACCCAGAATTTCCTATCCAGCCAAACTAAGCTTTATGAGCGAAGGAAAAATTAAATCTTTTGCGAACAAACAAGTACTTAGAGAGTTCACCACCACCAGGCCTGCTTTACAAGAGCTTCTGAAAGAAGCACTATACATATAAAGGAACAACCAATATCAGCCTTTCCAAAAATATATCAAAAAGCAAAGAACATTAATACAATGAAAAATTTACATCAACTAATGGGCAAAACAGCCAGCTAGCATCAAACGCCAGTATTAAACTTATATATATTTCAATTGGATAAAAAGCCAAAACCCATCGGTATGCTGCATCCAGACCCATCTTACATGCAACAATACACAAAGACTCAAAGAGAAGGAGGAAGATTTACCAACCAGAGAGTAAAAATAAACAAATAAACAAAAAGCAGGAGATGCAATTCTCGCCTCTGATAAAGTAGACTTTAAAGCAACAAAGATCAAAAGAGGCAAAGAAGGACATTACATAATGGTAAAAGGATCAATGTAACAAGAATAGCTAACGATTCTATAGATCAACGAGATAGAAAATTAACAAGGATATTCAGGACTTGAACTCAGACCCGGAACAAGTAAACTTAATAAACATTTATAGAACTCTCCACTTCAAATACACAAAACATACATTACCACCTCACACCTATTCCAAAAGTGACTATATAATTGGAAGTAAATCACTCCTCAGTAATCGCATAGCATTTCATAGGTTTAAATGAAATATTGATTGGCTGTTTGTTTGTTATCTTCTTTCCTTATTCCTTCCTGACTACATCATTAAGTATAATTATCAGTATACAAGAGGTTTTCAATACCCATTACTAAATTGCATTCTAGCCTGGGCAAGAAAGCAATACTCCCATTCTCTCTCCCTCTTTCTTTTCCTTTTTCCTCCTCCCCATTCTCTCTCTCTCTTTCTCTTTAATAAAAAAAAATAAAAAATAAAAAAAAATAAATACCTATTTATGTATATATTCGTGAGTGCGTGTGTGTGTGTGTGTGTGTGTGTGTGTGTGTGTGTGTTTCCTGAACCAGTTGCAAATAAGTTATATATGTCAGGGCTTTTTGTCCTTAAATACATCAGTGTGTCTTTCCTAAGAGTAAGTTCTCATTCTCCTGTAACCATTGTCTAGTTCTTCTTTTCATTCCCTTGTAACTAATAAGTAATCTGCAGGAAGACACTTTAAGATCATGCAAATATCCTGCCTCTCTTCACCTCGTTCTCCCTAGATTTAGCATCCCTTGATGATGCTGTTCCATGCCCATCTTTTCTACATTGGTTACAAAATTGTTTTTTTGTCATTTCATTTTTTTTTTTTTTTTTTTTTTGAGACAGGGTCTCGCTCTGTTTCCCAGGCTGGTATGCAGTGGCACAGTCATGACTCACTACAGCTTCTACTTTCTGGGCTCCATTACTCCTCCCATCTCAGCCTCTCAAGTACCTGGGGCTACAGGCATGCACCATCATGCCTGGCTGATTTTTTTTTTTTTTGAGTTTTTTTTTGTAGGCACAGGGTTTCACTGTGTTGCCAGTCTGGTCTTGAACTCCTGGCCTCAAGCCATCCTCCTGCCCCAGCCTCCTAAAGTGCTGACATTACAGGCAAGAGCCACCTACCCAGCCACAAAATGATTTTCTAACTCTACCATTTCTTTACAGTTACCATTTGTATTTTGTAGTAAACAAGGGCTCCCCCTTATCTCTTATTTATTCATTATTTATGTATGTCCCACTGGTTTAGATTCCTATTGTTTTCAATGACTTATAATTCTTTACTGTCTTCAATTACTTTGGTGTTCAGATGGTCTCAGTTTAGGGCAACAAAAGCTCTTTAAGCTGACTCCTTTGTCATTTTGACATGCCACGTTCATTTTTCTAAACACACTCTCACTTTCTGACATAGCAAGATGCTTCAGGCTCATCTTCTGTCTTCCCTGCTTTAGCCTTGGAATCAGCCATTCCTGTGAGGAGCTTCACTATTAAACACCAAGATCTGAGTGGGCATCTTTGCTCCTAGGCCCTTTCTGTTGTCAAAACTAGGAGGAAAATAACATACAAACATGCACATAGAATATATGTACACACATATGTGCATGCATACTTATATCTACACACATATTCTGCATGTTTATATACATAGATAACATGCACATATGCATATGTGTGTTCATACAGATTGTAGAACTCATGAGTTCAACTGATGAAGCCTCCAGTTGAGATTCATCTCATAATATCTCCCTTGCCTTACAACATTTCATACTTGCCAGTTCCCAACATCAACACATTTACTCGTTTGCTTAATCCTATACCACATGTAAAATAGTTTCAGAGTGACTTCACCATATAACTACCAAGAAAAGTTCAGAATTTGTTTGCTGTTTTTCCCCTTCCCCCAGAAGTCGAGAGTATGTAGTCAAATGCTGTGTTCATCAATTAATAGAAGGGGTTTTATTCTCTATGAGGTACATTTATATCCTTTGTTTTAAATGTGCATGGATTCATTTGTTTCAGCTTGTTTTCATCTTTAGTTTTTTATATTTTAGTATGTAGAACTTTAATGGATTTCCTAAACTCAGATCTGTGTACAAAGGTATAGTCAGAGAAGTGTCACTCCCTCCTATATCCCTGCTACCCTGACCCTGTTCTCTCCCCTGCCCCTTGTAGATAGATAGGCAGTGTGGGTTTTTTGGTTTATCTTTCCTGTGTTTCTTTTTGTATTAATAAATAGATGTATACATTTTTTTATTTTTCCTTTATTCTTACACAAAAGATAGCATATTCTTTTAACACTGCTTTTTTTCACTTAATGTATCTTTAGAAATCATTCCCTGTCAGTTTGTAGAATTCTTTCTTAATTGTTTTATAGATGTGTAGTATTACATTGTATATATCCTAATTTATTCAATCACTTATGTTTAGATAGGTAGTTTTCATTATTTTACAATTACCAAAAAATGTTATAATAAATAACCTCATGCATATGTGTTTTCATATTGTGTGATATATCTTTAGATTACATTCCTGTAAGTAAATTGCTGAGTCAAACATTATTTGCATATGTAGTTTTGTTAGATCCTGTTTATCCACTTCTTTTTGAGATAGGATCTCACTGTGTCACCCAGGCTGGAGTGCAGTGGCATGATCTCTCCTTACTGCAACCTCTGCTTCCAGGCTCAAATGATTCTCCCACTTCAGCCTCCCAAGTAGGCGGGACTACAGGCCTGCACCATCATGCCCTGCTAATTTTTGCATTTTTTTTGTAAAGACGAGGTTTTGCTATATTGCCCAGGCTGGTCTCGAACTCCTGAGCTCAAGCGATCTGCCTGCCTGGGCCTCCCAAAATACTGGGATTACAGTCATGAGCCACCACGCCTGGCCTTATCCACTATTTTTGAAGAACCTGGAACTTCAAGGAGCAAACATTCATAGGCCAAATCATCTATAGGTATAGCAGTTCGGAGATTAAAATGTCTTCAATTGATAAGACTCTCAAGCATAAGGTTTTTAAAACTTTTTCCAAAGAGCAGAAAGATACACCTTACGTAGTCTTCTGGAGGATGAATTCAGATGATATTTTCTTAATATCCTATTGAAGATCCCATTTGTAAACTTACAAGGAATCTTTTCTTCCTGATACTTGCCTTTATCAGTAGAGCTCCAGGAAAAATTTTTGGAACTTAAAATGGCTTCTCTTGCCAAAGGTAACCTCCAAAAAATCACTTTAAAGATTTCCCAATTAGAGTATCTTCTTATTTACCTGCAAATAAGGGAGCAGGTTTCAGCTGGTATTTTCCTATTTTACTGACAAATATTTGAGAAAGTATTCCCAGGCTACCTTGACCCCCAGCTTCTAGCTGGGAAAATCTAGTAGCGCCTTAGGCTTGTCTTAGAAAGTGTCTCTCCATGACTCCTCCCTTCTTTCAACATTTAATGTGTTTCTCAAAATGCACACAAGTCTCCTAGTAAAGTATTATATTTTGAGGAAGTTCTATTCCTTAGTTATGATTTGGGCTTGGTTTAGCTTTGAGTATGATGTTCCACAGTGAAGCATGTGATTCCAGCATACGTGCATGCATGCGTGCGCGCACACACACACACAATGAATATTTAAAATGAAGATTAAACATATACAGACATAGTCTTCTAATATAATGAAGTTACATTTAGTAAGTAGATGAAATTGATTTCAAATGCTGGGAAGAAAGATTTAAGATTTTACAGAAAAATTCAAAGGCCACTGAGCATGTGATTATTTGGGTAACTTATGGGATATTATAAGCTTTCAAAAGAATTGTCAAAGAGTTAAACACAAAACTTTTTCTAAAAGAGCTATAAAAAACTCAGCATTTAATATTTTTGTATATTTGGGTCATTGGAATGTTTTTGTTGCTGATTCTTTTAACCATTATTCAAATAACATTAAAAGGATATTTAAAGTTTTTACATTTATTAAAAGGGAGACTGGGGTTTTAGGAAAAGAACAGTCAAGAAGCAAGATTTGGTGTGAGAGAGAGATCCAAGATGGCTGATGATTAGCAGCTCAGGCACGTACCTCCCAGTGAAAGCGCAAAGAACGAGAGGACGCCACACTTTCAGACGAATATTAGTTGCTCACGGACCAGGAGATTCCCAGTGGAGGAGCTCCACGGGTCGCCAGGGCGACTCTTGTGGCCGGCGTGGCGGTTTTGCTGGTGCCTTAGCACGCCAGTTCTTGGTGCAGAGTCCGGAGATTCCCGGGCAGAAAAGCACCATCAATCTTAACACCGCTGTTTTGGCCGGCTCAGTGGATTGCTCAGATTTCGGCGCAGGGAATCAACAAGTTGGACGTCAGAGACCCAGTTAGAAAGTCGGTAATTATAAAGACGACAGACGGACAAATACATAATAAAGGGAAGAAACCAGCGTAAAAAGGTAGAGAATACTCAAAATCAGAATGCCTCTCCCTCTACAGGGGATTGCAATTCCTCATCAGTAACGGAACAAGGCTTAATAGATTACACGTGTGTTCCAATAACAGAAGCAGGTTTCAAAACGTGGGTGATAAGAAACTTCTGTGAATTAAAAGAACTTGTTCTAACCCAATGCAAAGAAACTAAGAACCTTGAAAAAAGGTTTGACGAAATGTTAACAAGAATGGACAATTTAGAGAAGAATATAAGTGAATTGATGGAGCTGAAAAACACAACACGAGAACTTCGCGAAGCATGCACAAGTTTAAACAGTCGAATTGATCAAGCAGAAGGAAGGATATCAGAAGTCGAGGACCAGCTCAGTGAAATGAAACGAGAAGACAAGAATGGAGAAAAAAGGATGAAAAGGAATGAGCAAAGTCTCCAGGAAATATGGGACTATGTGAAAAGACCTAATTTACGTTTGATAGGTGTACCTGAATGTGATGAAGAGAATGAATCCAAGTTGGAAAATACTCTTCAGGATATCATTCAGGAAAATTTTCCCAACCTGGCAAGGCAGGGTAATATTCAACTCCAGGTAATACAGAGAACCCCACAAAGATATTCTTCAAGAAGACCAACCCCAAGGCACATAATTGCCAGATTTATTAGGGTTGAAATGAAGGAGAAAATACTAAGGGCAACCAGAGAGAAAGGTCAGGTTACCCATAAAGGGAAACCTATCAGACTTACAGCAGATCTCTCAGCAGAAACCCTACAAGCCAGAAGAGAGTGGGGACCAATATTTAACATCCTTAAAGAAAAGAACTTTCAACCCAGAATTTCCTATCCAGCCAAACTAAGCTTTATGAGCGAAGGAAAAATTAAATCTTTTGCGAACAAACAAGTACTTAGAGAGTTCACCACCACCAGGCCTGCTTTACAAGAGCTTCTGAAAGAAGCACTATACATATAAAGGAACAACCAATATCAGCCTTTCCAAAAATATATCAAAAAGCAAAGAACTTTAACACAATAAAAAATTTACATCAACTAATGGGCAAAACAGCCAGCTAGCATCAAATGCCGGTTTTAAACTTATATATATTTTAATTGGATAAAAAGCCAAAACCCATCGGTATGCTGCATCCGGGCCCATCTTACATGCAACAATACACAAAGACTCAGAGAGAAGGAGGAAGATTTACCAATCAAACAGAGAGTAAAAATAAACTAATAAACAAAAAGCAGGATATGCAATTCTCGCCTCTGATAAAGTAGACTTTAAAGCAACCAAGATCAAAAGAGGCGAGGAATGACATTACATAATGGCAAAAGGATCAATGCAACAAGAAGAGCTAACGATTCTATAGATCAACGAGATAGAAAATTAACAAGGATATTCAGAACTTGAACTCAGACCCTGAACAAGTAAACTTAATAAACATTTATAGAACTCTCCACTTCAAATACACAAAACATACATTACCACCTCACACCTATTCCAAAGGTGACTATATAATTGGAAGTAAATCACTCCTCAGTAATCGCATAGCATTTCATAGGTTTAAATGAAATATTGGTTGGCTGTTTGTTTGTTATCTTCTTCCCTTATTCCTTCCTGACTACATCATTAAGTATAATTACCAGTATAAAAGAGGTTTTCAATACCCATTACTAAATTGCATTCTAGCCTGGGCAAGAAAGCAATACTCCCATTCTCTCTCCCTCTTTCTTTTCCTTCTCCCTCCTCCCCATTCTCTCTCTCTCTTTTTCTTCCTTTTTCCTCCTTCCTATTCTCTCTCTCTCTTTCTCTTTAAAAAAAAAAAAAAAAAAAAAAGATTTGGCGTGAAAAAGTAATACTCTATGACTCAGCTGACCTGAGATTAAGCCTCTACTCTGCTGCTGACTTTGGGTCATTTGCTGCTTTTAAATCTCAGCTTCCTCATCTGGAATATGAGAATTATTTGCTGTGACTCCCTCATGGGATTGTGGTTCTAGCAGTTAAATGAAACATGGAATTCACAAGTACTTTGTAGAATGTAAATTGCTATGCAGTTTTCTTAATGAGGAGCCCCATAATGTGAGATAAAGACTTCTGAAAATTTAGCATCTTTTAAAACTGTTTTACCTGAATCTCCTCTTCCGAATTAATAAGAAATGGAAGAACTTTTGGTTTTTCCCCTGCTTAAGGGTACAAGTCTCTTGTTAAAAATTGGTGATCCTCAAAAATGGCACAACCTCTTGAGTTTCAGTTCTTTGGGTTGGATCAAAATTGTTTGTTTTTGTTTGTTTTAACCTTTAAGTTCAGGGATACACGTGCAGGTTTGTTACATAGATAAACTTATGTCATGGTGGTTAGTTGTACTGGGTTGGATCAAAATTGTTTGTTTTAACCTCTAAGTTCAGGGATACACGTGCAGGTTTGTTACATGATAAATTTATGTCATGGTGGTTAGTTGTACAGATTATTTCATCCCCCAGGCATTAAGCCTAGTATCCATTCGTTATTTTTCCTGATCCTCTACCTCCTCCCACCTTCTGCACTCGAAAAGGCCCTCGTGTATGTTGTTCCTCTCTATGTGTCCATGTGTTCTCATCATTTAGCTCCTACTTATAAGTGAGAACATGTAGTATTTGGTTTTCTGTTCCTGTGTTTGCAAATAGCTTTCATCATGAACTTTCCTGGTAGGTAGGCAAGCCAGTCTCCAGCCTGGGGAATAAATGTGGGCTGCGTTTGTGCTGACCCGGTTGGGGACATGTGAAGGATGAAGGGTATTCAAGAAGGATGCAGGCAGATTTAGCAATCAGCACTGGCTGGTTTGTGTGCTTGATCACCCCTCTGAACAAGGTCATTTAGTTTCCCTCTCTTCCCCATACTTTCTACTAACTCTCCTGATGGGAAATACCACAGTTGGCTCTTTTCTTGTCCTCCACCTTCTGTCACTTGCCAAGACTTCTGGTTCTCCTCCTGCTAGGCCTTTTAAAGCATTTTCAGCCTTGAAAGGCTTCAGTCCCTCTTTCCTGGACCTGCTGTCATGGCCCTTTTAACACAGAATGAAGTCTAAACTTCCTGGCCTGGTGCACCTTTGACTTTTCATTTCAGCTCCATCTTGTAGGGCTTCTGTTCACTTGCCCTGGTACCCAGACACATAGCCAGCTATCTTTTACTAAATGTAACCAAAACACTGTTCCATTCCCCAAGCATGCTATGATGATTAAAAGCACAGACTCCACTTGGGCTCACATCTTGTCTTTACCATTTACTAACCATGTTACCCTGGAAATCTAACTTAACCTCACCATGCCTCAGATTCCTCACAATAAAATGAGAATAAGAATTCTCTCTGCTGGCCAGGCACAGTGGCTCACGCCTGTAATCCCAGCACTTTGGGAGGCCGAGGCGGGCAGATCACTTGAGGTCAGGAGTTCAAGACCAGCCTGGCCAATGTGATAAGACCCCGTCTCTACTAAAAATGACAGCAACAACAAAAAGTTAGCTGGGCATGATGACGGACACCTGTAATCCCAGCTACTCTGGAGGCTAAGGCAGAAGAATCGCTTGAACCTGGGAGGCAGAGGTTGCAGTGAGCTGAGATGGCACCACTGCAGTCCATCCTGGGTGACAGAGCGAAACTCTATCTAAAAAAAAAATTATAATAATACCGTCTTCTTACAGCTGTTGTGAAGAGCAAAGGCAATAATTCATGTAAAGGAATGTGCCTGCAAATAGTAATTATTATATAAAGTATTGGCTGCAATCATTATTACTGGTTATTATTGTTATTCCTACTACTGTCTGTCAGAATTGTGTTTATATATATACATATATGTGTATCTCTGCTCAAATACATTTTCTTAAATCTCCCCAACCACAGTTAATCATAGCCATTCATTAATGCATCCATCTGTCCATTGCTTAAAAGACAATTTTAAGACTTGCTTAAATATTACTTGAATACTTACTGTGTATAAGGCATAAGACTACTCATTCTGAGGAATACAAAACATAGTCAAGCACATACTGCCCTCTAGGAACTTCGGGTCTGGTAAGAAAGATCAGAGAAATATAAAATACTCATTTATCCAGCAAATATTTACTGAGTAACTGTAGAGGATCCAGGCACTGTATGTAGTTATGTGAATTCTGAGCTTGATATAGTAGTTAATGACTAATTCTGGTGAAAGAGCATTTAAGTAAAGTACAGCTGAAGTGCTTTGGGAGTGTAGCAAAGAAATTTCACCAGCTAGGAAGGCCAGGGAGGGCTTTTTAGAGAAAATCTTGCCATCTTATAGGGGCCTTGCAGGGTAGATGGACTTGACCCATCTCTACCTCACTGAGGAAGCATTTTTGTACTGCTTTGGGCTGTGGTTGTAGGTGAACTGAAGGATTTTCATAATTGTAAGCTTGTCAAGTGCAGAGGCAGTGTTGTCTTCATTTTTGGGTGCCTAGTGTTCACTCCAGGTCCAGCATGTACTCAGTAGAGGATGGTGAAAGGTTAGGGAGATATCTCTTCCTAAGTAGCTTAAAGGGAGATTGTAATGTGACGATTCTTAGTATCTGTGAAGCAATTGAACTTCCTAGAGAAGACATTTGTATACACTGAAAGTGAAGTCTTTGGAGATGTTTATATTATTTCTTACATATTAATTGTAGCTATAATAGTCATGATGGGGTGTAATAAAGTGAATTCTGCATTGATCCATGTAGGTATTTCTTCCCATGTTTGTTTATTTCTGGGAAGAAACTCTTGTAGATTCCCCATTAAAGCCTGCCCTGGTCCTAGAATTCTAGGGTGTGATTTCATGACCTTGATCACATGAGAAATCTTAGTTTTAAAAACTGCCCAACAGTTTTAATTCTGAATTTCTCCTTGTAGCAAGGAGCAAGGACCAACCCCAGTGGAGAAAAAGAAGAAAGGAAAAAGGAAAAGTGAAACTACAGTGGAGAGTTTAGAGCTGGATCAGGGCCTGACGAACCCATCTCTGCGGAGTCCTGAGGAGTCCACTGAGTCTACAGACAGCCAGGTACAGCTGTGACCGGGAGGCATGGTGGAGGTTACGGCTGCTGGACAGGATCTGGCTGACACTGATCCTGTTGCTCCTCTATGCCTGTCTTCTAGCATGCTCCCTAGCTCTGGGTTGGGCTTTTACTGTTTTGGTGGGTGAGCAGGTAGACTGTACTCTTCTTCCCTAGCCCAATCAGCATATTAATAATGATAGCCCAGTTTTTTAGTGGTGTTTGCCTCATTCTTAGAAAGTAGCAGGATATTAGGCTGCAGAGGGAGTTGATATGGAAAACAAAGTGCGAGCCAAGCTAGGTAAGGCCTGTTTTGCCGTGCAGGTAATGCGTTTTGTGCTCAGAGTGCAAGACCAGTCTGTACAAGGACATTTTCATAATCCCAGACTGGGAAAGTCAGAAATATATCCATTATACCAACAAGGAAGGAAGGTTTGGCCAAACATGGAGACAAGGAGTTGCCCATCTAAACCAGATTCCTAAAAATATGCCAAAGTGTGCCCATGACAGTGTTAGGGATTTTCTGAGTTGAGAACCTCTCCTGAGCATCAAGTCTAATATTTGAAAGTGCTCTGTTTCCTCTGATATTCATAGCAATTTATCTGAGCCACACTGCAAGGCTCATTTAGAATAAGACTGACGTACTCTACCTTCCAGGATCATCTGGACCATCATGGGTTTCTCAATGCTCTTCTCTGTAGGGAGATGACAGCTAGTAATGTCATAGTATTAATAAGCAGCAGTGTCTGTTGTCAGAGCACAGGCCCCCTCACTGCCTATAAACTGGGACTGGTGGCTATTAAGCATCTAGATTGGGAGAGGAGCCAAGCACATTGAGTTGATGGGATTTGGCAGGGAATTAGGTGCTTGTAGAACGATGATCTGTATGTGGTGTTGGGGAGAGGTTTTTATGTGGAAGCCCTCATATAAAGTAAAACATCATAGAGGTGACTTAGTGAAGAAGTGATAAGAACACAGAGAGATGCTGAAGAGGTATCTTTTAGAAGAAAAGAGGTGGGATTTTGCTTTTTAAGGTTTAAGTATTTGAGAATGAGCTGGCTGGTAAATGGTTCCCTGAAGTGATTCTACTGTTGAGATATGATGAGTCTGTAGAGATGAACTGTATGCTGCTCTGTTTGTGGAAAGCCACTGGGCTGTTTTGTTTTTGAATATTAAAAGGTACAGGCTTCTTAATTAGAGATGAATCCTTAGATCATCACAATCAAGGTGACTCAGGAACCTTGTTTTGTCACACTTAAATATCTCCCTGCCTTTTAAGAAGCATTATGAGATTCTCAAAGTAAGTCCAAAAAATTGGTATTAATTAGTTTTCAAACTACATTTTTAGAAGTACATGGTAAGGATGGTGAATTCGAGCAAAAATAATAAAAAACTGTCATGTCATAGAATCTGTGCTTCCAGCAAATGCTGGAAGGGACCCCAAAGGTGATAGCTCCCATCCTTGTTTTATTGGAGAAGAAGTGGATTCTGAAAGGGGGGAAGGTCACTACCATTGATGAACAGAACACATCTTACTGGACAGTGAGACATTACCCCTTCTTTTTTAGTGGATTGTGGCAATTTGGAGATTGAGCTTTTGTTCTGTCCCCCACTCAGCTAGATCCCGTTTTGACTGAATTTAGTCCTTAAAAGAGTTGTGTTTAAGAAAGATTTCTTTTGTAAGGCAAGAAAGCACTCCTTGGCATGTTGGTAAATGTAGGTGAGGGTATTCTTGTGTAGGCTGTTGTCTTTGACTCAGAGTTTCTCTGACGGGTGTGTTTGCCCTACAGAAACGACGCTCGGGAAGGCAAGTAAAGCGCAGAAAATACAATGAGGACCTGGACTTCAAAGTGGTGGATGATGATGGGGAAACAATCGCTGTCCTTGGAGCTGGTCGAACATCTGCACTCTCAGCCTCTACACTGGCCTGGCAGGCAGAGGTATGGCCTTTGCATGAGGGTACTGACCTTTGGCCTAGATGACAGAATTGTTCCCTGGCTCTTTGCTAAACCTTAAGTCAGATCATTTTAACTGCTGCTTGTAGCCTTCGAATGACTTTCTGTTGTACTTGGAATAACATTCAGACTCCTTACTGTGCTCAGCAGGACCCTCTATGATCATACTCTCGCCTTATTTCACCAAATTCATTTTTTTTAGATAAACAATTTTTCCCTGTCTCATTACTCTCCAGCCAAAAGACTGGCTGTCTTTTAATGCGTTGATCTAACAGTTCTTTTCCATCTGTAGACCTTTGTCTCTGTTGTTCCTTCTGCTTGGGATGCTTTACATGACTGGTTTATCAGTTTTACCTAAAATTATCTCCTTAGAGGGGTCCTTCCTGACTCTTTTATCTAAAGTAGATTCCTGCCCCTTATCGCAATGATGTTCTATTTCAGCACCTTCTGTATTTCCTTAAAGCACTTACCACAACTTGTAATTGCATTAGAATGTGTCTGTTCTCTGATTTTGTTTTATTTGTCTCTCATTAAAATGTAAAAGTCTTGGCCCGGCCTGGTGGCTCCCACCTGTAATCTCAGCACTTTGGGAGTCCTAGGCAGGTGGATCACTTGAGGCTAGGAGTTCGAGATCAACCTAGGCAACATGGCAAAACGCCATCTCTACAAAAAAATATAAAAATTAGTTGGGCCTGGTGGTGCAGGCCTGTAATCCCAGCTACTTGGGAGATTGAGGCACGATAATCACTTGAACCCAGGAGGCAGAGAGGTCGCAGTGAGCCAAGATCACATCATTACACTCCAGCCCGGGTGACAGATCAAGACTCTGTCTCAAAAAAAAAAAAAAGAATGTAAAAGTCTTTTGTATAATAAATAGCTGTTAACTGGTGAGATCAGATGAACTAGTAATTACAGTTGGAACTTGGAACTCTAATTCAGTAAGTATGTATTGCAAGTCTAGAAATATGTGCTGGGTGCAGAGGCTACCCAGAAGCAGGAGTGAACTGGAAAGGAATGGTCAGATGTATAGGAAGACAAGGACTCAGGAGGAACATTTCCAACATGAACTTTATAAAGCCCCAGAAACTGAATGGCATCACAGGCTGTGATACGACAGATGGATAATCTTGGCTGGATGCTAGGGTGTAATTTGAGGGGTGGTGAGAGAGGAGGACTGAGAGGTAGGAGCAGTCACAGTATGAAGGGCCTTGAATATCACCTAAGGTATTTAATTTTTATCCTGTAGATTGCACAAGGAATAGGCGGCATTGATGAGTTCAAGCAAAAGAGTGGGACCACTGTATCTGCATTTTAGCAGTTTGCATTGGCAGCAGTGTCAAGGACGAAGATGATAGTATTAGCACTTGATACAGAGGTACTAGAAAGGAGAGAAGGGTTAAATGTTGAAATTGAAGAGGTCTGTGCCAAGGAACTTATAGAGAAGACATGAAAAGCAAGAGAAGAAGCAGGCTGTGCATGTAGGAGGGGCATTATTGCCAAGAGCACATTCTGGGACACGGGCTGTCTGTTCTTATGGAGTCACTGTTGCTGACTTGGCAGAATTCACTTTCTGTGGAGCGGCAGCAGCACAAATACCTGTCATTCCTCCTGGATGCTAGTGTTTCTTATGGTAGCTGATAATACTTTATCTTCCTCGACCACCTTGCCTCTAACTTAAAGCATTTTCATATAATTCCACATATTCTTTCACTCTTTGTTTGTATGGAAAGTAGCAGGGAGCAGGGACTATTGTCCCTATTTTAACAATGAAGAAACTGAAGCCCAGAACGATCCAGGTCAGAGTTACATAGCAGCAGTTAATCAGTGACTAGCAGATAAAGAGTTGATTTCATGTCTCTACTAAGGGTTATCCAACTAATGAATATAATACTTAGTAGGAATAATAATTTGATGTATTGTCACTTTTCAAGCAAATATTAATAGTTAAAAATAGCACTTGCAAGACTGCCATGAGGTGATAGAATTGTATTGCTTTGCAATGGGGTTTTCATTCCTTGGGGATGTTATGGTTGGTTTGGTAGTTAAAATACTATAAGGGATTTTATTTTCTCCTAGTAGCCGTTTAGCCTAATCCATTAACCATATTTCAGATGTTGTTATGACTTCTCCCCTGGCACCTGAAGGGCAGCAGTAGCTGATTTAACTAACAGAAATAATTCAGGAAATGTTATGTATCTTATTAAGGCCCTTTTTTTTCTTCTAAGGATATAGCAAAGAGAGGGTTTATATATGGAGAAACACAAATTAGAATCTGAATTCTATCTCAAAAAATTTTACCAAATTTAAGGAAGAAAGAAGCCTGATTCATGGTTTTGGCTTTGACATTCAAAGAAGCGACCATATGGGCCTGGCCTCCGGGCGGGCCTAGCATACAAGGCAGGCCACATAGCCAGTGAGGGGACTGGAGAGATCAGCTTACCAAGTGATGTTCAAAATCGGTGCTCTGTAGAGTCCTAGTTGCTGCAGAACCAAAACAGCTCCATTTGCAACTGTTTTTACATACTGGGCTTCCTGAGGAAGTTTGAACAAAGATTTCCTAGACTAATGAAAAGCCTGAAAGGCTTGGATCTCATCTAGGAATCCAGGCAATCTCAAGGCACATGAGATCGGCTTACCAAGTGATGTTCAAAATCGGTGCTCTGTGGAGTCCTAGTTGCTGCAGAACCAAAACAGCTCCATTTGCAACTGTTTTTACATACTGGGCTTCCTGAGGAAGTTTGAACAAAGATTTCCTAGACTAATGAAAAGCCTGAAAGGCTTGGATCTCATCTAGGAATCCAGGCAATCTCAAGGCGCATCTAGTGGCACAGAAAATCACTGAAGAAGATGAGGCTTTTTCTTATATCCTTCTCCCAGAAGGATAAGTGCCCTCTGGGTAGGTATCTGCCTGCCTACTATCTTTAGCTCAGGACAGAGAAAGGGACGGAGTCAGCACCAGAATGGCCCCACTGACATCTCTCTGCAGATCTGTGCAATGTCTTCTCAGCATGCTCAACCCACTTCTATGACTGCTGGCCCTTGTCCCAGCCCCCGATCACAACCTCAGCATTGGTTACCAAGTGGTGAGTTGCTACAACATCTTTACACATGATTCACTTTCGCTCAGGACTGGCATATCATCACTGCTCTGCTTTGGACTCCATAGCACAATCCTGAGCATGGGATTCAGGGGCGGGAAATAGGTTTCCATCCTAACTGTGACTCTTTGCTTTCTTATTCTTTGTCAAATTGATTTTGGTGTCTGGAACACAAACAGACTTTTTAGAGTTCTGCAGTGCATTTACAATGTATAGACTGTTTACAAGGCTGTCTCAGTTTTTGCCTCCTGCAGTTTGGGTGGTTCGTGTGATTTTGCCTTTTGGAACAGAAGGACTTGAATTTGAAATAAGGCTTTGGCTCATAGTGCTCTCCAGTGCTGTGCTCTGTGTCTTTGCATACAACGCACTCTTCTTTGTTGGGCCTTTTCCTGTGTCTGGCAGACTGAGCTCAGTTGTTTCCTCCTTCAGAAAGTTCCTTGCTTCTCTGAGCTGGGAATAAGTGCCCCTCCCCTTTGCTCTTAGAGCACTCAAATATATTTAACTGTCATTGTCCTTCTAACACCTGCCAAATTTTTTGTTTCCTTCTTCTAAACCATGAGTTATGTTACTGTAGGATTTGTATTTTTTTTGTCCTGTGTGCCTCTCAGATAGGAGAGTTTCAATAAACTAAAATGCACATTTACTCCCAGGAACTATTCAGATGAAGTGGCACTTTCCATCTTCTGTTTTATAGTGTTTTTCCCTATTGTAATGATTATTCCCAAAGTCTAAAGTCAGCGGAGACCCTTGCACCACTTATTCATAGCCTGCGACGGTCCTGGTTTTCGGTACCTCTGCCATACGGTTGTGATGATCAGTCCTGATTGTTCCTCTAATCAGATTGCAGAGTTTTGCAAAAATAGGCATCACTTTTTAATTTATTGTATTTTCACTTAGCATGGGTAGAACTTTGTTTATATTTGTTAGTAGCCAATATAAAGATGTACTTAGTTGAACTTACCAAATATTTATTCAGTAAGTGAATAAATGTGTTGAAAACTCATTTGTGTAAACAGGTATGATTTGTTTAAACCTCTGTATTAGAAAGGAAAGAAAGAGATTTTTCTTTTTTCCCAGGCTCTTGTTTCCTCCATTTCTTTATACTGGCATTTTTTCCTAACTCGTATTCATCTCTTTCTCACTTAAACCCTCAAACAGACCTCCTTTCTGAGGCTCCTTGCTGCTATTTGGCATTGCTGTAGCTTTGTGCCGGTGTGTGTGGCTCGGTGCAGAAGTGTTAGTTGGGGTCCTTCATCATGAGGCTCCTGTCAGCTCAGCCTGAGTGGGTAATTTCCCGAGTCTTCCCATTTCTTCACTGGGTACAACCACCAATTCCCACGCTGTTTTCTTAAGGTTGTTTCCTGTATTTGTTCCTTCTTGGTTTCTGCTGCCACCCCCGTGCTGAGGCCAGTGTACAATTTACTGCAGCACACACACTTTTGTCGTTTCCCTGCTACAAGTCTCTGCTCTCCCCAATCTGATACCAGACCAACTTTGCCAAAATACCAGGGCAATTGCTGGTATTTCTTAGTCTCCTGCTCACGAAATCCAAGATGGTTACTTTTTAACTCCATATTAGATCAAAACTCCTGTCTTTTTTTTTTTTTTTAAGATATGGCCACACACTACCTGTTTACTCTCATTTCTTCCTATTCCTCATTTTGTGTAATGCTTTCACTCTAATAAGGCAGGTTACTTAGCATTCTAGATATGCATCATACATCCTGTACTATTATTGTTCTTTCGTCTCTGGTTTCAGCTTACCTTTCTCTTTGCTGTCCTCTTTTATGAGCCACTGTTCTTTAGGGCCCTACTAAAACCTCACCCATTATGTGAAATCCATGCTATTTTCACTTTCTGAACTCTCACTGGACTGCAGCTACTGTTAAACCAATTAGCATTTACCCTGGGATATTTTTCAGACAGATATGTTTATTTTGTCTTCCCTGAATGAGTGTAATCCCCTTGAGACTGGGCATCAAGCTTGATACTAGTTTTGTATATTCCATGGCACTTGGTAAATACTGTGGTTTGAAATGTGATTTGCTTCTTCTTAGCCTCCCTCCTTATGATTAGCTAAATAGAAGTAAAAGAGGTAGTTGGTTGAGGTTGAGGGCAAATAGGGTTAAAATTTTTTGAAATTTTTCCTTAAGGATAAAATATTAAGATTATATAAGTCTCTGACATAAAATTGCATGAATTAAAATGGTCTTCTTTGAAGGATAATTTAAGGAAATTCCAAGCAGTTGAGAACAGATGGTTGTTATGGAAGTGTGTTTGGCAAGCAGATTTAGTTTATATCTGTGTGTATCTGTATACACTGACTGTTTATACACATATGATCGTACTTAGGCGTAATCTCTGTTTAGGAAAAAAAAGATTCTGATTTTCCAGTTTCCGTCCTACTTTGATGTGTATTTTGGAAATGCTGCTCTCTTTTCATTTCATTAGTATAAAATAAAAACCTGTTTTTATTTGGATGATCACTATTGATTCTTTAACATGAATGCTTACCCTCTCTTTTTTAACAGTGCCAAAAAAAAATGAAATTTTATTTCAAACTCCTTAATTTTCACTTGAAAATTTTCTGTAATGAAGAGTGTTTTAAATCCTGACTTAATATTCAGAGTTCTGTGCTTTCAAAACATCATGTATTAAAGTTTCATTAGATTTGGTCCTAGTTAAATATTCTGAATTGTAATCAAAATCCTATCACTAGAAATCATTTTTATCTATTCTTCGTGGTAGGTAAGAATAAGAAAATATTTGAAGCAATCTGGTAGTTAGAAAGAGAACTTTGTTCCTTTGAGTGTGTGTGTACACGTGTGAATGCTTGCTTGCTAGTCTGCGGTATACAGACTTAGGAGGAGGTGGGGAAAGTAGTCAGCAGTTGTGAAAGTTTACTGCTTGCCCACAGATCTAACTCATATGTCACATCATTTCCAAAGCAATTCGCCCAAGTGCTCTGGCTTCTGTGTCCTCATAGCACTTGCTTTTTACTTTTATCATGTTCTATTACAAAACCTCTTAACAGTACTTATTCAGAAATATGTATTGAGCACCTACTGTACACCAAGGACTTTCTAAGTTCTGGAAATAACACCAAGAAACAAAAGAGACAGAAATTCCTGCCTTCATGGAAGAACCTGCAACAAACTTGCAACTGATCTTTCCCTCCAGTGTTTGCCAGATTTTGAACCTACATGGGATGGGAGGCCAAAGGACCAAGGTCCAAACTTCCAAAGAGTAGAAATAAATAGGGAGAGGCTGTTAATAAACATATTAAATAAGAAAATTACCTAGTATATCAATGGCAGTAAGTGCCATTCTAAAAATATATTAGAATAAGAGTGATATGTAATTCAGGGTGAGGATTGCAATTTTAAATAGGGTGGTCAGAGTTGCCTTCACTAAAAGTATAATATTTGAGCAAATAATTGAAGGTGGTAACAGAGAGAGGGAGTTGTGCAGGGAAGAACATCTTAGAGGGAATAGTCTATACAAAGTTCTGAGGTAGAGGCATGCATGGTATGCATGAAGAATAAACAAGGGTAACTGAAACATGACAGATGAAGTAGGAGGGTGGTTATGGACCCTGTAGGTTTTGTAGACACTGGAAGATCTTTAGTTTTACTTTGAGTTAAAAGAGAAGCCTTTTGAGCAGTGTAAGCAGAGGAATAGCATAATAAAAAGGGTCATTCTGAATGGTATGTTGAGAATAGACTAGTGGGGCAAAAACAGAAGCAGGGAGACAAGTTAGGAGACTCTCAGGAATAATCTGGGTGAGAAATGAAGGTGGTACAGACCAGGGTAGAAGCAATGGTCATGGTGAAAAATAGGCTGGATTTTGGACATACTTTGAAGATAGAGCCAACAAGATTTGTAGGCCAGTCAGATACAGTGTATGGAAAGGAAAGAGAAGAGTCAAGATTACACCAAGATTTTTGGTTTGAGTACCTGAAAGGATAATTTACTGTAACTCAGGTGAGAGATGACTAGGTAGAAAGGGTAGGGAAACGGGGTTGGGTAGGAATGTACTGTGTGGATAATTTAAATTCAAAATACCTCTGAGATACTCAAGTGGATATGGCATATAGTAATTATGCATATGAGGCTATTGCCAGGGGAGAGGTTCTGAGCTGGACAAAGCCTGTATTTAAAACCCTGGGACTGAATGAGATCACCAAGAGAATGAATACAGTTAGAAAAGAGAAGAAACCCAAAAACTAGGCCTAGGCAACTCCTGTAATAAGAGTTAATATTGGGGGGAGAAAAAGATAAATTGCAAAAAGCTCTTTTTAAAGGCATCATACAGCTGTGGAAGCAACAAGAATTAGATGAATTAAAATATCAGACATTAAGAGTCATCCCTAGGTGGGCTGACTATTGCTGGCTGTTTTCTTGACATTGCTGGCAACAGAGATTTCTTAAACAGCATACAAAAATACTGTTCATGAGAGAAAATATTGATAAAATGGATTATATAGAATTTCTGTTCATGAGAAGGCACATTAAGATATTGAAAAGGCAAACTGGCTGGGCATGGTGGCTCGCACCTGTAATCCCAGCACTTTGGGAGGCCGAGGTGGGCAGATCACAAGGTCAGGAGATGGAGACCATCCTGGCCAACATGATGAAACTCTGTCTCTACTAAAAATACAAAAATTAGCCAGGCATGGTGGCACTCGCCTGTAATCCCAGCTACTTGGGAGACTGAGGCAGGAGAATCGCTTGAACCCAGGAGGTGGAGGTTGCAATAAGCCAAGATCATGCCACTGCACTCCAACCTGGGTAACAGAGCAAGACTCTGTCTCAAAAAAAAAAAAAAAAGAAAAAGCCAACCATATACTGGTAGAAAATGTTTGTAATTTGTATATCTGAGAAAACTCTTATTTAAAATAAATCTTGAAAATAAAAAAGAACAATTTATAAAATAGGCAAATGACTTGAATAGTAGGTTCACAAAAGAGGATTTCCAAATGGCCAGTAAGCATATGAAAAGGGGCACAGCATCCTTTGTTATCAGAAAAATGTGAGTTAAAGAGACAACATTACACATCCACCAGAATGCCTAATGTGCTAAAGACTGACAATATCAAGTCACCTAGAACTCCCGTACCTTGCTGGTGGATGTCAAAATTGTTGGAATTACTGAAAAATTTTTTTACAATATTCATTAAAACTAAACATCTACCTACCCTATAACCCAGTATTTCTACTCCTGGGTGTGTGTGTGTGTGTGCACACGCGCGCGTGTGTGTGTATATATATGATAAATGAGCATATTTTTCCACCAAAAGACATAATTTATATGAATTTTTTGTATAATACAGAAATTGTAAGCAAACCAAATATTTCTCAACAGTAGAGTGGTTAGTGTATTTATATTACAAAATACTACACGGTGTTAAAAAAGAATGAACTGCATACTGTATGATTCCATTTACATGAAGTTTAATAACATGCAAAACCAGCATATTGTGGTAGAAGTCTGAATATTGGTTATTTACAGTGAGGGCACGGGATTTTTCAGAGTGTTGGAAAAATGATCTAACTTGATCTTGGGTGGTAGTTATATAAGTGCATATGTATGCTTGTAAAAATTCATCAAGATGTACACTTGAGATTTGTGCATACTACAAGTATGCCATACCTCAATAACTAAGCATTGTGTTAGCAGGCCTGATAGTGCCTTGATGATTAAGACTAGACATATCTCATTTACTTCTGTAAGACCAGTGCATAAACTAAAAGCACTTCATAAATAATGTGGGATAAAAATTTAGGAAGGAAATGAGGTAGGTGGCTGGTTCAGTAGTCTCGTTTCTCTTAGCCTAGCACCTGTTCACTGCCTATTCACCATAGTCAGACTTTTAATTTATTGGCTGCGAGATCAGTGGTAGTGGTCCTTGCAGCTCATTAAAGTATACCTGGCTTTGGCCCTTTGCTGTTACCGTCCTGACGGTATATAAGTCTGAGTGTATGGAGAAGGGGAAGACTTTTTACATTAAGTGGCATAAATCAAGAAAAATAGCTCTCTCCATTCTGTGGCCTCAGTGAGTTTGACACTTTATTTCCTCAGTGTATTTCCTTATTTCTTTTCCTCTTCCTTTTTATTTAGCATTCAGCAATTACCTATTGATTATGCATTTTGCCTGGCATTTTCTATCTACATGGGTATATAAAACAAGGATCCTTGTCCTCAGAAGGTTATGTAGTAAAGGGAGAAGACAGCAATAAGCAGTGAACTGGCACCTTCACCTATCTATGTTTAGGAACCAAGCAGAACAAATACTTAAACAAAGAGACAAAACCTTAGTCTGTATTCGCACCCCTTTCTTCTGTTGTATGGTAATTATAGTTCACTTGCCTTAGTGTGGCGTGGTGAGAAGGGACGTGTGTGGTTTTGGATTAACTTCTGCATGGCATCTAGCACAATGCCATGTGTCTGGGAGAGCTTAGTAAATATTTGTAACCTTTGGGAGCATCTGCCTGTGCCTGCTTGCTGATTTCCATAATTCTTTTCTGCTATGTGCCTTCCTCATTTCTTTTAACCCATCTTCACTTTCCTGGGAAAAGCTTGATTTAAGATCTTAAGAGACGTTTCCATAATTTTATGGTTTTAAGCCCTAGAATGGGTAGACTGAAGATGTACAAATCATCCTTCTGGGACATTCCAGCCAGGAACCCAGAATACCGAATTTGGCTGTTATGTTGTTGTGATGAGTGTTCTTTTCATATGATGTTTTAAGTCTCATATTGTAATAGATCTGAAAAGGTCATTGGGCATATGAAACCACTGAGAAATAATGCTGCTCGAAGTTCTAGAAAGAATGTTAAACATATGGTGTTTTTAAATTATAAATACTCTGTAGAAAGAGATTTCATGGAGATTTGGAGCATAGAAGTGTTGATGTTTGGGGTAAAAAGGAATTTATGTTTTCAGTTGGGATTTACATTCAAAGGATGATCAATGAAGCAGCCTTTTCCAGCTACAAAGGGGAAAGATGGTACAATTTAGTAGAGAATAATTATACCTTGATTTAGAATAGTATGTGAAAACATTTTTCCAATAGTGTTGGAAAAATGTTTTCACATACTGTTTTATCTTCCCACTAATCCAGTGAGATATGTATTTTTAACTCCTATTTTAATAGATTTGAAAACTAGGAGGTGTTATTTGACTTGCCTAAAGTCAATAGCTGGTAGATACTAGAACTAATATTAAGATCCAGACTCAGAGCTTTCTGAAAATTTTATGTAGCAACATGTAGGTCGTTTTGCAAAGAAGGTTAAGTCCGAGAACCAATTTTAATTATGTTAAATACAGATCTGAAATTGAATCTGAAAAACTTCTGTGCTCCTGTGATAGAGTTGTGTCCAGAGGTTAGAAGCCACCACTTTGAATTCTAGCTTGGCAAAATGTCTGTGATCTTTTGACCACTCTGACCTGATGGGAGTCCTTGGTACTCAAAGGTGAACTTTTGAATGAAGTAATACCTATTGTAGTATTTCTTATAGAATTATTTTCTTGGATTCTGTGGTTCCAGCAATTTTCTTTCTTGTTCATCTTTGTCCCCAGGAGCCTCCAGAAGATGATGCAAACATCATTGAGAAGATCCTGGCATCTAAGACTGTCCAGGAGGTTGGTGACTCATGTTTCTAGCTTTTATATCATTAGCACAGATACAGCTTCTGTGAAGAGATTTTTGGCTAGAAGACCTAGAATGACCATTATTGGCTGGAGTGAGAGCTAGGCAAGAATATTTTCTGGCTATCCAACACTGATTTTTACCCCTAATAGAGCATTTTAGGACTTAAAACTCGTAAAATGTCTAGAATGGCTCAAGCTGATGATTTTCTCCATTGTGATCTTAGCAAAAGCCATATATCCCTTAGGTGCTGTAGCCCACCAAAATTTAGCAGAGGGCCAAGAAGAAGAGATGGAAAAATGTCATAATAGAAGCCAGATATGATGGCTCATGCCTGTAATCCCAACACTTTGGGAGGCCAACGTGGGAGGATCGCTTGAGCCCAGGAGTTCAAGACCAGCTTGGGCAACATAGTGAGACCCTGTCTCTATTAAAAAAAAAAAAAAAAATACACACACACACACCCATATGAGTCCTAATGGAAACGTTGTGGGGGTTCTTTTCTTCAGACATCTCAGGGCCATCATAGAAATCTCCTAGAGGAAATTCCTGTAGTGGTAGAATATGTTGGTGCTGGTAAGAGCATGGCTTCATCTTTAAGTATTTATGAAAGTAAACGTCCTTACTTGGAGAGTGAATACCATTGGTGTTTCAGAAGCGAGGCACTTGGGGGACGCCAGAGATGAATGTAGTCACTTCTGCACCAGGCTCTGGTGCTGACACTTCTCAGAGACCCGGATTTATCAGCCGAGTACCATCTCAGCCTAGACTTTGGAAGGACAGCAGGAAGATAAATTTTTTACCTTGCAGCTATGTATTCCACTTTTGGAAAACCTGACCAATAGGTGTCAGGAAAAGGCCTGGGAAAATGAAAATATGCTCAAGAAATCTTTATGGAAATCAGGCAGAGATGTTGATTACCTGTTTTCTTTTGACTCATAAGGGTGATCTGCCTAGGATCTAGACTGACAACTGCTTGCTATTTGTTACAGGTTCACCCAGGAGAACCTCCATTCGACTTGGAGCTATTCTACGTTAAGTATAGAAATTTGTACGTCTATTTAAAGTATTCTCTGTATTTGCGTTTTATATGAATAAAACTTTCTTTCCCTTGTGACTTTGTTATCTTCTGCATCTTCAGAGTCTTGCCTCTAAGGCATGACTCATAGGTCTTGGCTGATTCAAGTTTATCTTAGGCAGTAACACTCAACTGTAACTGCACACAGAATTACCTGGAAAGCTTTTTTAAACCACTGAAGTGCTTACTCCACCCAAGACCATTGGCTCAAACTCTGTGGAGCCCAAGGATTGTTATTTTTTAAAAAACTCCTTGAGCAGTTTTCATGTGCACCCAGGGTAGAGAACCACTCTCCTGTAGCATATGCTCTGTTCCCCTCTTGTATATTTTCATTTCTGCTACAGGTCCACTTTCACTAATGTGTATTTATGATAACCTGCCCACACTACCCTCCCTCTATTCTCAACCAGTTTCTCTAGAAGCTACAGAGAGATCCGTTGCTTCCAAGTACTCCTTTCTGTTTTGTTCTCTGTTGTTGCCCTTAAGAGGAAGGCATTTCGAAGCCAAATCTCCAGCAGTTTCACAATAAACCATGTCACTATTTCTGTGTTAGATGGTCACCCTGTTTATTGCACACCTTAAAGCTCTATTGTTTGCTAGTTACGTGCTTGCCTGACAATTTGTGTGTCTTTGGATAGCTCCTACCTACATTGTAAATGGGCCACAATGGAAGAGCTCGAAAAGGATCCTCGCATCGCACAGAAGATCAAGCGATTTAGGAATAAACAAGCCCAGATGAAGCACATTTTTACGGAGGTGAAGCGATATTTACTGACTCATTTACTGCTTTTCTTGCAGCAGTAAAGAGTGTTTACATTTCTAAGTCCATGTTAAAGTCCTATGTAGATCTGTTGCTCAAGTCAAATTAATATAAATGTGTGCTGATTTACAACAAAACTAGTCTAGATTTAAATCAAAGAAAAGTATCCCCCAAAGTTAAGGATCAAACCTTATAAACTGACAACTCATAAAAGCATGCATCTTGGTCTGAATACTAATAAATAGCTAGAGTGAGAGGAATATGCACACAATTCTTTCATCCCTGCTCCCTCAACCCCCCTCACCCAAGAAGGACATTTCAGAAGGTCCTAAAGTTTGAATGTACAAAACAAAACAAATCTGAAAGTGTGAGAAAGTAAACAAATACGTAATTTTATTTATGTAAACTTGGGAATTTCTAAGTATTATACCTACAGCAAGAGGAAGGACTGATGGATTTTAATATTATTAAACAAATCTATAAGTGCTATATATCAGAAAATGCCAGCCAGTCATGGTGGCTCATGCCTGTAATCCTAGCACTTTGGGAGGCTGTGGCGGGTGGGTCACGAGGTCAGGATTTTGAGACCAGCCTGACCAACATGGTAAACCCTGTCTCTACTAAAAATACAAAAATTAGCTGAGCATGGTGGCACGCATCTGTAATCCCAACTACTCAGGAGACTGAGGCAGGAGAATCAAGTGAACCTGGGAGGCAGAGGTTGCAGTGAGCTGAGATCATGCCACTGCATTCCAGACTGGGTGAGAGAGCAAGACTCCCATCTCAGGAAAAAAAAAAAAAAAAAAAAAAGAGAAAATGCCATAAACCTTAACCTTAATGTGTTATTGTTGGAATAAAGTCTAAACCCTGTAATATACCCTACACATCCCTGTATGTCTGTTTTCTGATATATTCCCAAGGCAGTGGTTTTTCCTTGGCTGGGAATAAGGAAACTGTGCTGGAGTAGATAGAAATAATGTAACAAGAGTTCATATTCTTGTGGGAAGGAAAGACTCTTGAGAAGATTGGAACACTTGATATTAAGGAGGAATAATACTGGGGAGTAGTTCCTATAACACTGCCTTTGGTCTTGACCTATTCAACATATTTATTCATAACTTGGGGAAATATTTTTGTGATATAAATAGTAACATAGTTTTGAGTCGAGCTTCGTATCCATTATTTCCAGCTGCTTTATGTGGTAGCTAGAGCACATATGGAGGAAACTCAGGCTCCAAGAGGCCGCAGCTTTTCACACACACAGAGGTAGACTCCTCTGACTAAATCCTAACTCCTGAACACCCAGGAGACGTTCTAAGCAGACCCAGTACTGGGAGAATAAATGACAGCATCAGTCTGGGTTTGCCTGGACAGGCTAGGATGAATAAATGTTGGAATAAATGTAATATCCTACATTGTTCTTGGAATCTTTCTAGTTTTGAAGTGAGGAAAATGACTGGGTAGCAGTTCTAGGGAGAAAAGATATTACCAGTTTAATTAACTACACATTTACTGTGTGTCAAGGGTAGGATGTAGCTGCTTAAAAAGTAAACTAATCCTAGACTGCACCAGTAGAACAGTCTGCTGTACCATGCTCTTTTCATTCCTAAATGTTACGTTCATTTGGGTACCAGGATTCAGTGAGGGACTTTCCAACACCTGAGGGTAGCAACAGGAGGACTGTCATGGTGGGAATGGAGCGGAGGTGGAGAGCAGACTGCACAGTGGTGAGAAACTGGGCTCTACAGTCAAACTGCCTCACCCAGCCCAGCCCCACACCCATCTGGGTGGCCTCAGGCCATGCCATAAGCTCCTTCAAACTCAGTAGCATGTGGATAAAGTAGGACTCCTGATAGAATCAGCCTCACAGAATACCTACAAGGATTAGATGATAGTGTTCTTGCCATTTTCAGCTTTACAGGAGTATAATTGACAAAAATGTTATTTAAGGTGTACAGCTTGATGTTTTGACATATGTATACATTGTGAAATAATCACTATAGTCAAGTTAGTAAGCATATCTTGTCACCTCACATAAGGTTTTTTCTTTCTTTCTTTCCCTCCTACCGCCACCACCTTAGGGTGAGAACACTTAAGATTTATCCTCTTAGCAAATTTTAAATATATAATACAGTATTTTTAACTGTCATCACCATGCTATACATTAGGTTTCCAGAACTTATTCATCCTACATAACTGAAATTTTATACCCTTTCACCAATGTCTTCCCCATTTACCCCTCCCCTTGATCCCTGGCAACCACCATTTTACTCTCTGCTTCTATGAGTTTGATTATTTTATATTTCACATATAAATGAGATAATACAATGTTTGTCTTTGTGTGTTGGGCTTATTTTACTTAGTATAACATCCTCCAGGTTCGTCCATGTTGTTGCAAATAATGGAATTTCCTTCTTTTTTAAAGCTGAATGATACTCTGTTGTGTAGATATATATACCCCACTATCTTTATCCTTTCATCCCTTGATGGACACTTAGGTCGTTTCTGTATCTTGACTGTTGTGAATAATAAATGAAACAATGTTTATAGCAGTATTTAGCTCATAATTGCTATTCCATAAATATTAGCTTTTCATATCATTAAGATGGAAACAGGTTATATGAAGAACTGTTGAACAAACTGGGATTTTTTTTAACCCAGATAGGAGATTGCTGAAGAGCCTATACAGAGCGGAAAGAATCAAATTACATATTGCTGCTGTAGAGGAAGCAGTTCATGCCAGTGAGCAACAGTTATAAGGAAGGAAGTTAAGTTGTAATTTACTAATGATAAAGATCATGATACTGCTACTGAAGAGGTAGAGATAAAGCTGTTTCAACAGTGAATCAGGTCTTAGAGGATAGTAAATTTCTTAATTGGGAATAATGGAATCTGAGAGGTTCACCAGGGATGTTGTAAAAAGTATCCTGCATTGATGAGACGACGAAACTAGAAAGCCCCAAGAGTGCCTTGCAGCCTAAGTGACAGTCAGAGCTCTCCAGCACTCCTGGAGGAGGGCTTCGGCTTCTGGGTAAGAAAGACCTGGGTGAACCATCCGGTTAACATAACTCTGTGATCTTGGTCACATTACTTAATATCTCTGAGTCAGTTTCCTAATCTGTAGGGTAATTATAGTACCTACTCCGTAAGGTAGTTTTGAAACGTAAATGGAAGCACTTAGCATTGCTCTGAACATACATTAAATATTTCTGTATGTTGCTTCTTGTTGTTTTGTAGGTAAACTTTTTTTTGAAGCATAGTGTGCATAAAGATAAACCAAGTGTACATTTCAATGAATTTTTATAACATAAACACAATTATGTAACTACTACCTAGATCAGGAAATAGAACATTGTTGGCATCCAAGAAGTTTCCCACATGCCCCCTTCCAATGTTATCTATTCTTGTTATTAAGAAGAAAAAGAAACTGTAATTCTTAGTTGCCAAAAGCTGTGTTTGGAATAAGGAGCAGTGAGGAAAAGGGAACCCTTGTGCTGATTTTTTGTACATTGCTATAGTGACCAATGGAATTATTAACCTGGCTAGAGTGTAGCTTCTAAGATGGTTGGAGCCTTTAAATTTAGTCACAGAGAACAAGATTGGAGATGGTGAATAAATGCCTGTGCCTTCTATTCTTAAGCAAACCCTTTCTTTTTGTGTTTGTTGATAGGGCAAATATTATTGAAATATTTTTGTGATATAAAATTATTATCCCCAAGTTATTAATAAATATGTTTCTTTTTGTGTTTGTTGATAGGGCCCAGAGTAGGAGTCACTTAGAGGTAACACCCTAGGTGTTGGAGTTGAGGGAAGGGGACACACTTCCTAACTGTTCTCCTCTGTTTGTGGTAGCCTGATGAAGACTTGTTCAATCCAGACTATGTAGAAGTTGATCGCATCTTGGAGGTGGCCCACACCAAGGATGCAGAAACAGGGGAGGTGGGTGTTTGCTTCTCCTAAAGCACCTTCCCTTCTTTCCACATATTTCACTTGTTTTACCGTGTGGCCTTTGTCTTTATGATATTCCTGTCTAGTCATGTAGGGTGGTTTTTCAGAGGTTGGCAGGTATGACTGACTCCTTTAATAGAGCATGAAATTTTTCTTGTTTTCCCACCAGGAGGTAACACATTACTTGGTGAAGTGGTGCTCACTACCATATGAAGAAAGCACATGGGAGCTAGAGGAAGATGTGGATCCTGCAAAAGTTAAAGAATTTGAATCTCTTCAAGTTCTCCCTGAAATTAAGCATGTGGTAAAGTAGTCTTATCTCTCTCTGACACTTCTCGGAACATGTAATTTTATGAACTTTGCAATTATGGAAGTCCACCTGGCTGTGGTTTTGGTGGTATTTTACCTTTTATACTTCACATTGAACCTGCAATTCAGTGTTTTCCTCCCCAGATTGAACTTTGCCAGCACTCTGGTCACCTTTAGGTCTCAGCTCTATTTTCATGTATATGACATTTAAGAAGCTTTGATATTGGCTCAGATTTCTTGGTGTGTGACTATTATATGGAGTCAGTAAGTTAAAATGTGTAAGAAACGGCTGGTGTGCAAGAGAAGCTCAGTAGTATCTTTCCTGTTTCTTATCTCTTTTCAGCTACCTCTTTTGTTTTTCCCTTCACTCAACTAGAATATTATTAAGCGGAAGAACTGTCCTTTATCTGCAGATCCCTGTGGCCCCCACAGAGAGAACATAGATTTTTGATACACATTATTGAATTTATTTGTTTTTCTGATTCTGGATTATTACCACTCAGCTACCAAGATCTCCCAGGGTGCCTGAGAAGTATATAGATTATCCAGCGATTAAAAGGAGGGAGAGTTGGGATCAGAGCTTTTATTTATTTACATTTTTTTTTTTTGAGATGGAGTTTTGCTCTGTTACTGGAGTGCAGTGGTGCAGTCTCAGTTCACTGCAACCTCTGTCCCCCACGTTCAAGCAATTCTCCTCCCTTCGGCCTCCTGAGTAGGTAGGACTACAGGTGCGTGCCACCATGCCCAGCTAATTTTTTGTATTTTTTTTTTAACAGAGACAGTATTTTACCATGTTAGTCTCGTCTTGAACTCCTGACCCCAGGTGATGGGCCTGTCTTGGTCTCCCAAAGTGCTGGAATTACAGGCATGAGCCACTGTGCCCAGCCCAGAGCTTTATTAAGGTGTAACTAACTTGAAAAGAGAATCAGCCATAGAGAATATGGCTATAGATTGGAATGATCAGTTTCTGTTTAAAAAAAAAAAATCACTGTTTTTATAAGAAAAACTCTTACACAATTCCTTATTAATATTACTTGTTGCTTTTACATCACTGGAAAGTTGATACTTAGAACACTAAACTTGGGTCCCTGCTGGAGTCCATTCAAGAGCAGTGTTTTGTTTTTGTTGTTCTGGCATATGAAAGGGAGACAGAGGTGTCTTGAGATGCAAAACTGATTAGAAACTTACATAGTTCATAGTGTTTTGTTTGCATGATTGATTATTAAATTATTCTTTCAACCCTCTCCCATATATACTATTTTCTGCTTTTAATTCAACTTGTCAGTCATCTATTAAGTATTTGCTATAGGTTGATTCTTGTGTGAGATATGGTAAGAAAAAGGTACAGGCCCTGCCCTCAGGAGCTCACAGTCTAATGGAAGAAGCATGGGTATACATAGATAAATACAGCACCAGGCTCATTGTGATGTGTGGGGTAATGCAGAGACAGACCAGGTAGAGTTTCATTCTGAAGCTAATTTAAGTTACTATCTAGAAGCAATCAGGATTTCTACCTATTCTCTCAGCCTGACTCCCAGTTAGTTCCCCAACCTATGCATTACTCAGAAGGTAATAACTATAGTTTGAAACCAGCCTGGGACAGTGAGATTTAGCACTGTCCTCATTAGTATCCATGTTATGCTCCTAAAGTGTCATTCTCTATCTATTTTGCTGTTTGCTTTCCTCCCTAGGAGCGGCCTGCTTCAGACTCCTGGCAGAAACTCGAGAAGTCTCGCGAGTATAAGAACAGTAACCAGCTCCGGGAGTACCAGCTGGAGGGGATGAACTGGCTTCTTTTTAACTGGTATAACAGGTTAGGAACCAAAACCAGCTCAGATGTTTGTAACCTGGAGGTATATTATTGCCTTAGCCTGGAAAAGCTAGAATAGCAGTAGCAGACTAGTGTGAGAGAGCTTCGTGGCCGTCAGTTTAGGGTGGTAATCTTTGCGTATTAATCCCCCAAAACTTGATTTTTGTCAGGTGTTTCTCCAACCAAAAGGAATTATCTTTAGACATCATTGACTTTGTGCCTTTTTTTTTTTTTTTTTGCCAACCTTTTGATTGGGCTCAATCTAGATGAAACAAAACCCAGAAGATCCTTTAAAGCTGCTTTCTATTTCTAAATCGTTAACAACAACAACAACTATATATATATATAGTTCCCATATATATATATATATATATATATATATATATGAGAATATACAGCTGTACAAAACCTTTTAAATATTTTAAAACTTCTTGACTCTTTGTAATAACACTCAAGAGTCAAAGTTTTTAGATAATTGAAAGTTCATACAGTAAGTTACAGTAAGCTAGGGTTAATTTATGATTGAAGTAAAAATATTTTTAAATAAATTGAGTGTAGCCTTAGTGTGCAGTAATGTCCTCAGCCTTCACATCACTCACAACTCACTCACTGACTCACCCAGAGCGACTTCCAGTCCTATAAGCTCCATTCATATAAGTGCCCTATATATGTATACCTTTTTGTTGTTTTTTAATTTTTATTTTTAGTTCTGGGGTACATGTGTCAGACATGCAGGTTTGTTACATAGGTAAATGTGTGCCATGGTGGTTTGCTGCACCTATCAACCTATCACCTAGGTATACCATTTTATTTTTTTATTTTTAATTTTTATTTTTTTGGCCACAGATCCTTGCTCTGTCACCCCAGGGTAGCGTGCAATGGAACCTCTGCTTCCCAGGTTCAAACAGTTCTCCTGTCTCACCCTCCCTAGTAGCTAGGATTATAGGCATCTGCCGTCTCGCCCAGCTAGTTTTTTATTTTTAATAGAGACAGGGCTTCACCATGTTGGTCGGGCTAGTCTCAAATTCCTGACCTCAGGTGATGTACCCGCCTTGGCCTCCTAAAGTTCTGGGATTATACAGGCGTGAGCCACCATGCCCAGCCAGGTATACCATTTGTAATCTATATTATCCTATATTTTTACTGTTCCTTTTCTGTGTTTAGACATGTTTAGATACACAAAGACTTACTATTGTGTTACGGTTGCCTACAGTATTCACTGCAGTGACATGCTATATAGGCTTATAGCCTAGAAGCCATAGGCTATATACCACACACCCTAGGTGTGTATAGTAGGCTATACCGTCTAAGTTTAGTAAGTACACTCTATGATGTTCCCACAATGACACAGTCACCTAATGATGCATTTCTCAGAGTGTGACCCCATTTTAAGTTACACCTGACTGTATTTTCTTCCAAATTAGCACAGTTCTGTTTTGGAAGTAGGCAAGGGATGAATAATAATAATAACTAACCTCAGTTTAATATGTAAAATGATGATAAAGGCTTCAATGATAATCTTATAGGTAAAGGTATATTTGTGAAGCATCTCTTCAAGTTATGACCAGCCCCTGTATGTTTCCTATATTGATAATGAATTACCTATATTTCTCACTCTCTGCAGAAAAAACTGTATATTGGCTGATGAGATGGGCCTAGGGAAAACCATCCAGTCCATCACATTCCTTTCAGAAATATTTCTGAGAGGAATCCACGGCCCATTTCTCATTATCGCCCCTCTTTCCACCATCACTAACTGGGAGCGGGAGTTCCGGACATGGACAGAGATGAATGCCATCGTATACCATGGCAGCCAGATCAGCAGGCAGATGATCCAACAGTATGAAATGGTGTACAGAGATGCCCAGGTGAGCCTCATGTGAATCAGAGACCCAGGGACTACCTAAGCTCAGGACAGCCTTTCTGTCACTTATCTTCAGAAGCTCCAGTGCCCTGCATCTTGTGTTAATGTGGAATGACTTTGTAATATGTTTGTCAAGGCCGACTCCAGCTCTCCCTAGTAGTTCATTTTAATTTATGATACAACACAGGGTTGTAGGACATGCTGTCCAAACTCTGAGATATACCTTTTTTAGGACACTGGAAGTTTGACTGACTTACTGGTTTATGAAATTACTTTTATATGCAGAAGAATTTATCTGAATTGTTATGTGTTCATTGAAGAAAGTGAGCAAAAGAATTACTGAACAGAGAATGGATTCCCAGCCAGGGAGTTTGGAGAGGAGGTTAACAGATTTGACAGAGAAGGATAAAGAGAAAATAGGTTTCAAATCATTAAAAACACAACAGCAACATTTTCTCTTAAGGTTTTAAGTGCTGTCATTTAGCTGAATATAGTTGTGTGCTTGTCCTGAGCACTGGTTTTTTATAATTAAGCAAAGTAAAAATTAAATGATTTCCATCAGGAAAGCCGGTGGTCTCCCCAGAAGTATCACAGACAGCAGAAAGAGACACTTGGAAGATAATTCAGAAGTGCTCAGCATGATGCAGCTCTGCTCTTGAAATGTGATGGCAACACCAAGACAGGCTAAAAAACAAAGAGGTGTCCTGTCTGGTCTTAGGTGAATCAGGATCATTACTTTGAATCTATTCTAAAACCCAAATTATATGGTGAAATTAAGTCTGAAAAATAGCAGAGAGTTTCCTTTGGGCATTCAGACTATGCATGGTTTAGACTGACTCCTGGCTGGGAACTTGTGAACCAGCACCCATCTGATTTCCTTATGGGCATTCAGACTGTGCATGGTTTAGACTGACTCCTGGCTGGGAACTTGTGAACCAACACCCATCTGATTTCCTTATCACGGCAGCTAAGAAAATGCTTCCTTGCCATATTGCCCCTCCTCACCTTTGTGAAGGCAAATGTTTTTTTGCTTCTGTTTCATTGATGGTATGAGGTCTTTTGGCTAACTAGCTGGTTTGTTCTTATATTCTCTCTCTTCTCTCATGAAGAAAAGCAGTGCCTGTTGTCTTCTCACCTAGGCCCTAGCATTTATAGTGCTGCCTCCTCTAATCCAGCAGGTATTAGCAGAATTCTATAGCCATGATATAAAGCTTTGTCTTTGGTTGTGTCATTCTCAGGGAAACCCCCTTTCAGGGGTCTTCAAGTTCCACGTCGTCATCACAACATTTGAGATGATCCTAGCAGACTGCCCAGAGTTGAAAAAGATTCACTGGAGCTGTGTGATAATTGATGAAGCCCACAGATTGAAGAATAGGAACTGCAAACTTCTGGAGGGTCTAAAGCTTATGGCCCTGGTAAGAGTTAGCTGCTCTTTACATAAACACAGGTTCCTTCTGTTCAGCTTAGAGGAAACATACTTTAGCCATTCTGCATCTAACTTATTTCTGCCTAGTCCTTTTACATTAGATTTTGTTTTTGCTCTCTATAACCGTGATAGTATAGGAATCAAAGTTGTTGGGTTTTTTTTTTGTCGTTGTTATTACAAACTGGGTCAACAATTTGGCCTTTGCCACAGATTCATTTCCCTAGACTTAGGACTCTTAAATACCATGAAATATGTGACTTGGAAATGTGAGGTGTTTTGGCTTGTTTCCAGGTCCCTAAATGAACTAGTACCAAAGATGATGACCTTTTATCATTACTGCCTTGGCACAGTGCCCAGTATCTGGTGGGTGGGCACTCTAATATTTAGTGAATGAATGAATAGTGGCGTTAATTAACATGAAAGTGCTGCTGGAATCAGTGATGTGAAAGGAAGGTTGATTCGTTTATTGACTGTACCCCTATGATGGCATATTATCTATTCATTAAAGCGGATCAGAATTGCCCCAAATTGAGTACTGAATGCCCTGGCTTAATTTTCCGCACTAAAATGCACCGTTTTGGTGGCTCAAGCACTGTTCATCATGTGCATTTAATTTGTGCAGGAACATAAAGTGCTTCTCACTGGAACACCCTTGCAGAACTCCGTGGAGGAGCTCTTCAGTTTGCTGAATTTTCTGGAGCCATCACAGTTTCCTTCAGAGACAGCTTTCTTGGAGGAATTTGGAGATCTGAAAACAGAGGAACAGGTAATTAGGGACCTGAATAATTGAGGAGACAATGTGATAGTTATCTTCATCAGGAAAAGAGCAGGATGCTATGGGGCCAAGTTGTCACATTCCTGGTAAAATGAGCATTACCTCCTTTATTTTATGTATTTGTTTATGTTGGGGAGGGTAAGCTGATTATTAGTAGTTCTTATTGCCCCAAAGAATAGATGGGTCCATACCCAAAATATCTTATGTTGGTGTATCGGGCTTCCTTGCTTCACTGATTTCACATATTGTGTGTTTAGTGATTTTGCTTATATTATAGCTCTGGCCTCAGGGAGCATGGTGCTTTCTTCTGCTTCCCTCATCCTTCATCCTTTCCCCTTCAAAATCTGTAACTTGTTCCCAGGCCCATCTTCTTGAGTACAACACAGTACACAGGTAATGAGGAAAAGAAGGCAGCCACATACCTAGAGTAGTTGTTAAGTCCACTTTTGTCCAGATCTACTGCATTTCTGTGGTTTTGAAGGTCCAGTTCCAAGTCTAGCTTGTTGGACCGAAAGCTAATAAAAAACAACTGATAGTAATAAAGACTTATTTCGTATGGGTAGAAATCTCTACCAGGGATTATAGAAATAAGCCAGACAAATTTACATGCCCTAAGAGGAGCAAATAGAGTTGGGCCTTCAAAGAAGAGACAGGTCACATCTATTTGAGAATTAGAAAATACTCCAAGGAGAGAGTACGATTTGAAAATGCATCTTGAGGGATGGGCAGGTTTTCACAGGTGTAGAGAGGAGAGGTGGTAACCACTTTGCACAGAAAAAAAACCTGGCATAATCAGAGCCATGGTATTTATTCATTAGTGGGGAAACATGAGATTGAGCTGAAAACAGAGTGGATGAATTGGGAAGTATAAGGCCAGAAGGGTTTAGGGCCGTATGGTGGGAAGATCTTGAAAGGTAGGTTGAAGAATTCAGTAGGTAACAGAGAAGCCATGCAAGGCTTTATTACAGGAATGACATAATTAGCTCTGCCAAATTAATACCAGTGGTGTGTAAGAGGGTTGGGGCAAAGAATGAGGGGAGTGAAAAGGTTTGGGAATTTTGCCCACATGTCAGGTGTATGCTCTGTGGTTCCAATCTCTTTCTTCCTACTTCTGATGCAAGTCAGGCTTGCATCAGAGCAGTGAATAATCAAACTTAATTCCTACATTTGCAGTATCTATTGATTTTCAAAAGCCAGCTCCAGCCTTCTCTCCATTTTTGGACCATTAGAAATGCATCCTCTTCTCCCATTGCACTTAATTTGTGGTTTGCATTTTTTCTTCTTCCTAGACAAAGATCTCCTTGAGGACAAGGCCCACATCTTCTCCCAAGTTGTGTTTGTTGTATTGACCAGCACAATGTCTGGCATATAGTAAACTCTAAATGATTCAAGGTATGAACCAAGTGAAGGGCAAAAGCTGAACCCAGCATGTGGCAGATTGACATTTGTCCCTATCTTTAACAATCAGCTAGCTGTGTCTTTTCCCTTTAGGTTCTTATACCCATATTGGGGATTAGATTTCTAAATACCCTTGGTTGGTAAATCAAGGTCTCATAAAAAGGTTAAGTTTAAGACTGGAGTTAAGTAAGAGAAAACTGTAAAAATGACATCAAGTATTTTATTTGATATTTTAAATATTTATATATAACTAATATTTTTAAATTTTTAGGATTTCTGTATTTTTTAATTGACAAAAATATATATTTATCATGTAAAATATGTTTTGAAATGACTAGATAGAGCTCATTAGCACATGCTTTTTGTGAGAATGTTCAAAATATACTCTCAGCAGTCTTCAAAAATACTGTACATTGTTATTAACTGTAGTTACCATGTTGTACAGTAGATCTCTTGAACTTATTCAACTTATCTAACTAAAATTTTGTATCCTTTGCACAATACCTCCCAAGTCCCTACCCTACCCCACCCCACCCTAGTCCCTGGTAACCATCATTCTAATCTCTGCTTCTCTGAGATGTCTGTATTTTAAAACACAGTAAATAAAAGTTCTGGAAAGCATCTGTTTCCAAAATAAAGTGTATTCATCAGTGTCTAAAATCTGCTTTTGTAAGTAACTCTTCTAAATCACTCTCTGTAAATCACTTTATATTTCTTCAGGAAGCATTGCTACAGCGTGCAACTTACTTATGCAGAGTCTACCCCTTTTAAAATTTTTGAACAGCCCTTTCTGACTTGAAACTTGATTTCTTTTGCACTTTCATCTTCCCTTATTTTGTTTTTCCATCAGAGTAAATCTTACCAGCATCATGTTTTAGCTCCAGGTTAACTCACGTACTTTGACTTTGAATCCCTTAGTCTGTCATTGTCTCACTAGGAAGGGGAACAAGTCACCTTGCTGGTGCAGCCAGTTGCGTATAGAGCTGCTATCTAGGCCTGTGCTGTTAGGGGAAGAATAGACAAATCATAGCAAAGAACACATTCAGACTTAAAGTCCCCCTGATGTGACAGATTCCATGATAGAATAGATGTCACCTATAACATAATTCTTAACATACTGCTATACCCAAACAGGTATGCTGCTTTTGTTACTTAAAGGTATAGGAGGAATTCTTTTCCAGATCATCTCTACTTCTTACTCTGTTCTCTCAGCATCTAAGTTCCCCTTGTATCACTCATACCTTCTAACATAATTTAAAATATTCTTCAGGTAATTACTGTGCATGTGGTGTGTGTATAAGAGAAAGAATGACAGACATGTTTTCTCCAGCCTAAAGACTAAGTACTATCTTTTGTATTTTTCTCCCTTTTTTATCTTCTGAGAGTGCCATTAGATTCTCAGTAATTGCTTATGAATTAAAATCATATCCCTTATTTCCTTTCAGTACTATTATAAACTCCCCATTTTCAGGGATCTATCATGATCTTTCTTTTAGTCTACTACCACGTACTATGCCTAAATGTTCAAGAAATTATAGTGAAAATTGGAATACTCCCATAATCATTAAATCAGGGTTGAGGCAGGTAAATAGGTCTCATTTCCCTGGACAGGTAAAGAAACTGCAGTCTATTCTAAAACCAATGATGCTTCGGCGGCTGAAAGATGATGTGGAAAAGAACCTTGCTCCCAAACAAGAGACGATCATTGAGGTGGAACTGACCAATATCCAGAAAAAGTACTACCGTGCCATCCTGGAGAAGAACTTTTCCTTCCTGACCAAGGGGGCAAATCAGCACAACATGCCCAATCTCATCAATACCATGATGGAGCTGAGGAAGTGCTGTAACCATCCCTACCTGATCAATGGTGAGTCAGGGGCACTAGGAAGTAACTCAGGACTGCCATGGCCTCTGCCTGCCAGAAGCTAATGATAATCAAATAACTCATGTATTGAATTTTCATTATATGCTAGGATGTTTGCATTCTTACCTCAATACAGAGTATAAAACTGAGATTCAGAGAGCTTGATGGATTTGCCTAAGCAGTGTAGCTACTAAGGACCAAGAGCCAAGGATTAAACTTAACCTCTGCCAACACGCTGCCTCGCAGCATGTACTCTGCCTGGCAGAAGATGGATATCACTCCCTGGTTTGCTGCCTTTATTTGCTCAAAGTTTGGCCCATACTTTCTACTTGGGGACGGGAAAATATGTTACTTAGTTGAATGAGTGAAAATGCTGCAATAAGATTAAAACTCTCTGCAGACAAATTAACAATTAACCAAACTGTTAGAAAAAATATTGGGAGGATTTTTTTTACAATGAAACTTTTTGAGAAATTTTAAAATCAAAATGTGGCCTGGATTCTCTTAATTGTCTTTGTGATGTCAAGAGGTATGAAGGTCCTCCTTGTCTGGGTAGGTTTCTTTACTTGAGTGAGTCAGCTTAGGACTTGGTATCTCAGATCCTCTCTCTACTTGGTGAGACTTCCCAGGAGAGTAGAGCACCTACATTCTCTTCTGCTGCCACTGCAGAGCCCTCTGCTGAAGGCACAGACCAAAGAGCACACTCAGCGTTTCCTCACTGGACTGCTGATCTAGGACCTAAGAATTCACTTCATTTTTCACAGGATCTATAAAGCAGAGTACAGCCTTTATCCTTATATTCTGTTCAGGGAATAGTTTTGTTCCATTCCTTTTTAGGAGCAGAGGAGAAAATTCTAGAAGATTTCCGAAAAACCCACAGCCCTGATGCCCCTGACTTTCAGCTGCAGGCCATGATTCAGGCAGCAGGGAAGCTCGTGCTGATTGATAAACTACTCCCCAAGCTGATTGCAGGTGGCCACAAGGTACTCATCTTCTCCCAGATGGTGCGCTGCCTCGACATCCTGGAAGATTACCTCATCCAAAGAAGGTGAGACTCATGTCAAAGCCCTGCATTCAACACTGGGACAGTTCCTTTTCTTTGATATCTGTTTGATCCATTCAGAAATTTTGTTTAAACACAAGAAAACATTCAAAAATGGAGAAAAGGTAGCTCCTTTTAAAGTTTGGCTGAAATTCAGAGTTAAATTTTATGACCAAATAGACTCAAATTTAACTGTTGAGAGTAAATTTCATGGCCTATGATCTGTAGAGTCCTTGCTTTGCTTAAAAAAAAATTTACCTATTTATCTCTATTCACTTTGGATGGAAGAAACAATTCAGATAGCATTAGGAAGGGCTAAAATAATGTATTTACATTTTTGTTGCTAAATAATGGTGAAAGAAATATATCCTAGAAATCATCACTATATCAAATTTCTAAAAGAGCATAAGCTAGCAACTCACAGAGAAAATAATTTGGGGATATTTTATATCCTTCTCAGCAAGCCCTCTAAGATTATATGATGCACTGGCTGTGGCATCCCAATTTATTTTCTTGTTCATACTCTTATAATTCCTTGAATCTAAGTTTTATTCCGTTATTTGGATTCTGTGTAGGAACTACATTTGTTACCTCATATGCAGTACCTTAGATTTTCAGTCTTTGTGACACATCAGTGACCTGAAGATGATAAATGAGTTTTTAAAAATTGATTATTAGTGATAAAAGACTTTCCAAGATCATAGAAACTGGTAGCCTAGGCATTGCTAAGTCTAAAGAAAATCTTGTTTTCATAGCAAATCTCAGGTGTCTTAACAGATGTTCTTATTTAACGTTCTTTTTGCCCTTATACATTACATGTACTTTATAGAAAGAGGATTAAAAGAAATGACAAATTAAACTATGAGTATGTTGACATTTAATGTAACATAAATAATTCTTTGAAGTCTGATTAGACAATAAAATAATTCCTCAGAACTCTGTAAGAGAGATTTCTATGTAAAGGATTTTTGAGACTCATATTACATGAATAAATCAAAACTTGTAAAGCAGGTTTGTAGCTTTCAGTTCACTGTAGATCAAGAGCCCGTTGCCAGAGCACTGCTTCTTATATTATTTTACTCTTCAAAATACGTACAACTATTAGTTTGCAGATTTTTTGAAAGAACCCCCAAAAGGAGTAATGGTATATATAACAGACTATTGGTAAGTATAGAAGCCTTTATTTAGCTCTCTTTTATGCTATTTTCTCTTTATTACTTACTGTGCATTTTACGTTCAAATTACTTAAGATTATACTTTCCTTTGAAAATGCAGAAACATATGTATAACACTACCACCTGCACAACTCCCCATTCATGCTTGGGAGTTTACCTTTTCAGTCTGTTTTTTTTCCATATACATATGTTTAGCTTTATTGTTTGTTTGAATTGCAGTGCTCTTCTACATTGTACTTTGTAACTCTCATTTCTTATTTATTTTGAAATTTTTTTAGTTATTTTTCTACAACAAAATGTTAATGATCTACATGATACTCTACTTTAAATGTTTTCAATTTTTCAGCATTTTAAGGTACTCTATGAATACCCCTTTAAAGTACTTGTGAATGGTTTCAGTTACTTCTTTAGGATAAACGTCAGTGCACATTTTTTAAAAACATTTGATACACTCAGTATTTCCATAATGCCCTCTAGTTAAGAGTGTTTTATTTGTATTCTTTCAGAAATATCACATAAGAATGCTCTTTTCCATATTCTGATCAATATTGTTTTTACTTCTTAATCTTTGGTAATTCAGTAATCCAAAATTATATTCTCTTATTTTAATTTGTGATTGTGATTACTAATGAGAATGAAATTTTTTTTCATATTTATTATTTATATTTTATTTTGTAGATTGCATATTCATGTTTTTCCTGCATTTTCTCTTGGTCTTTGAATTTTTGTTTATTAATTTATAAGAATTATTTGTTTACTTGAGAATATGTCGCAGAAACTTTCCCCAGTGTTGTTTTTGTTTTTTAATTTTATTTATGAGTATAGGTTTTCATTTTTTTTGATGTCCTAAATTTTATAATAGTCGAATCTTTGTCTTAAAACAACTGTAAACTTACATCCTTATTTATGCCTAAACTTAAGCTTAAATTAATGTGCTTTAAAAGGCTTCTCTCTCATCTTAACCATGAGACCATATAAATATTCTGAAGTTATATTTTTTCTTTTTTTTTTCTCTTTTTCTGAGACAGTATCTTGCTGTGTCACCTAAGATGAAATACAGTGACTCAATTACTGTATTTCCTCCCATGTCAGCCTTCTGAGTAGCTGGATTATAGGCACACCACCACCACACCCAGCTCTTCTTTTCATTTTTTATGGCTTCTTCACCCAGGCTGCATCCAACAGGGTTCTTCTGGCCTTAATCATTGCCTTTCTCTTTTTAGTTTAGTTTTTATTTTCATTAAAGTTGTATGTGCACATAATTTAAATCGCCATATCATTCTGTTATACTTATGAAAAATTGTTTCCTAATTTTCTCTCTACCTTCCCCCAGTTTCTCATTTCCCAGAAGCATTTACTTTCAACTCTTTATGCTGTTTCTTTTGGTATTTATAGCTGTATCTAAATAATGCTATTAGTTGTAATTTCTTGATGCTTTTCAGTTTTAGGTATTATCTCTTCTCACTGAGAAAGATGAATGTTTAGCCTTCTTTCACTGCTCTTCATTCCATCACGTATACAACTTCCTGTCTGCTCATCTTCCCAATATGCCACATAATACTTTGAGTTATGTTAATATTTGTAGTTTATTATGACTTATGAAAATGCTAAATTATGGCTGAGCTATGTCATATGCTATTTACTTTTCATTCTTATACAATTTTTATTTTCTCTGAAACTAAAAATTATCTTTTTGATTCCTTATTTTTCTATACACCTATTTATAATTCAGAGCAAACTTTACCCTAATTGTCTAAATCTCCGCTGGTTATGTTCTAACATATCAGTTTCCTCTTGTTCAGGCCAGACCTTCTGAGGCCTCCTGACCTGCTCCTCCCTGGCCTGTTATTGTTCTCCACAGAGTGCACAGTTGTCAGCTGTGATCTGCCTTCTTTCTCATGCTGACAACTTTCTTTTTTTTTCCTCTTAAATCAGATCTTCTTGTTGGTGGATTCCATGTTAGAACGCCTCTTCCAGGAGCCTCCCGAGAAAGGGTGAATGATAAGTACATTTTGAGACATTGCCTGAAAATGTTTACTCTGTCCTCAAGGAATCTTTTCACAGGATTTGAGATTCTAGGCACAGAATTTTGAAGGTGTTAATCCAGTCTTCTAATGTCCAGGGTTGCCATTGAGAAGTTGAAAATTTTTAGGATTCTTAGTCTGTGTATGTATTATGTTTTTCTTTTTAGAAGTTTGTATGTATTCTCTTTGTCCCCAGTTCTATGAAATTTTACAATGAGCTGCTTCACTCAATAGATCTTTCCCATCTGAAATAAGTTCACATTCTGGGGAATTTTCTTGACTTTATCTTTCATTATAATTATATTTTTTAATTTCATAGAACTTTTTTTTTGCAATTTTTCCATTTTTATACCACCAGTTATTTCACAAGTACAGTGTCTTCTCCTGTCTTTCTAAGGCTTACCATGATAGAATTTTTTAATTTTCATCTGTTTTCTTGAAGTCATGTTTTTTCCCATTTGTTTGTATCTGTCTTTCATATTGGAATTTTAGATTCACTTTTTTTCCTTTTCTTCCCCCTTCAGCTCTTTACAGTGTTAGTCCACTGTGCCCTGGCCCCCATGGTTTCTTACGAGAAGTTCTGCAGTCGTTCACATTGCTGCTGCCGTCTGTGCAATGCATTGGTGTATTCTGGCTACTTCTAAGATTTTCTTTTAATTTTTGGTTTTCAGCAGTTTAACTGTGATATCTGGGATTCATCCTGCTTACTGAGCTTCTTGAATTTGTAAATGTATGTCTTTCATCAAATTTGGGAAGCTTTTGATTATTATTTCTTTAATTTCTTTTTTCTTTTTGCCCCATTGTCTTGGTTCTTTGTGAGACTCTAATTACCTATTTATTTGACCTTGAGATACTCCACACAAGTCCATGGGCTCTAGTTTTGTTTTGTTTTTTTCTCTCTCTTTCATCTGTCTTGAAGTTCACTGACTCTTTTCTTTGTCATCTCCATCATGCTCATTAAGCACACTCAATGCTTTATCTCTTAGTTCGAAAACTTCCATTTGGTTCTTTATTAATGTTTTGTTTCTCTGCTGAGTTTTCTTATCCTTTCATTCATTACTTAACACTCCTTGACTTCAGTAAGCCTAAGTATAATAGCAGTTTTAAAGTTCTTGTCTGAATTATAACATTGTAGGTTTGACATCTGTTAATTGTCTGTTCCCTTGAGAATGAGAATAACTGAGGTTTTCCCTAGACCTACTGAATATTATGTTCTAGAGATTTAGGGTTCTGTTATATTGCTGTGAAGATGTTGATGGGTTTTATTTGGAAACAGTTAACTAGATTATGCTCAAAGTGCAAATTCTGTCAATGTCTCTGGTAGATAGTAGCTCCCATGTCAGACTACCGCAGTCAGCCCTGAGCAAGTGTGAGTCAGAAGTCAGTCAGAAACTTGGGAAGAGTTTATACCCAGAGTTTGGGGTTCCCATCTCAGTCTTGCTGCTTTCTGGGGATCCCTTCTCACTCTCTGGCAGTCTTAGTTGCCCCAGGCACCTTCCCCTGATGTGTTTCAGAAAGACAGCTTTTATCAATTATAGCTGACCAACACCTGGCCACCATAATTGTGGCCTCCCCTCTGGCCAAAACCAAGAATTTCTGTTCTTCTCCAAGATCTGTCTGCTTTTGTTAACTCTCCAGTGCCCTCAAGTAGGTTTTTCTGTTCATTTGTTTTGTTTTTTATCATTTGTACTGAATTTTTCATTTGCTAGAGGGTTGGTGTGTTAGGACCTTGCTCCTCCTTACTAGAAGCAGAGGCTGTGTGTTTCATATCAGCCTCACATCTGGTATCTTTGGACATCAGATGAGGGACACTGTGGAGCCAACCAGAAACTCTGAGTATGTGAGCAAGGTTTGTGGATTGTGCACTTCACTTTCCATATGTGAGCACTGTGCATCTGGCTGGGCCATTTTCATTGGGGACTCTTCTATATCAGCATTTTGAGGTCTTATTCCTCTTACTCTTCCCTGCCTATAGTTGGAAACTTGACTGTATTTAGAGTTAATTGGTGGGGGGTGGGATTGAGAAAGAGTAAGGGGTCTCAACATCACTTGTCTCTTCTCCGTTTCAGTATGGTACATTCACTTTTAACTGTGGTTAGTATCTTCTAGAGTAGAAGGATCAAGATCCTTTATTTTACCCTCTTCAAGGCAAGGTAGGTGATCTAGGGGCTAAGTGAATACTGCAGCAAATATTCCACCAGTTTTCCTGTTTTTACACTCTTTGCATCCCCACTTTCAGGGGTACCTAGCGCCACCAATGTCTGATCCCATCAGGTGTTCTGCACTATTAAATTAGGTTGTGTCTTGCCCGGGATTCTGCCTTCTTCAAATTAAATACGACTCTCTAGCTTCCAAAATTTTATCACTTCTGTTTTTTGGTGGATTTATTTGGGGAAGGGATTATACCTTTTGTAAAAAGTACTTTACTGATCATTTTACTAGAGGTTTGGAGAGATCGAAGAATTAAATGTGTATGTTAATTCATAATCTTTAACTGGATTTTTTATTTTCTTTTTTAGTTTTAAGTCTTTAGCCCTTCTGTGATTTTGGTAAATGGCATATAATGGAAGTATGATTTTCATTTATTTCCAAATATATTGAATTTTCTAATTTTTGTTTATTAAAATAGTCTATTTCCCTCACTCATAAAATTCAATCTGTCAAATATAAAATTAGGAAGATATTATATATACTGAATATATGTCTAGCCATTCTATTCTTTTGATCAGTAGTTTTATTCCTTTGCACATTTAGTATTCCAGATGAACTTCACAATTATTCTATTTATTTATTTATTTATTTAAGACAGGGTCTTGCCCTGTCTCCTAAGCTAGAGTACAGTGGCATAATCATAGCTCACTGCAGCTTTGAACTCATGGGCTCAAGCAGTCCTCCCACCTAATCCTCCTGAGTAGCTAGGACTATAGACACATGCCACGCCTAATTTTTCTTTCTTTTTTGTAGAGGTGAGGTCCTACTATGTTGCCCAGACTGGTCTTGAACTCCTAGCCTCAAGTGATCCTCCTGCCTTGGCCTCTCCAAATCGCTGGGGTTACAAGAGTGAGCCACCATGCCTGGCTTATTTATCTGTCTCTGTCTCCTCCAGCCCCTAACTCCAGAAAAATATGTGTGTATGTATAGATGTATGTATACATACATACACATTTACATGTTTACGTATACCTATATCCATATGTTGGGATTTTTTTAGCTTTTTTTTTTTTTCTGAGACAGAGTCTTGCTCTGTCGCCAGGCTGGAGTACAGTGGCATGATCTTGGCTACTGCAACCTCCACCTCCCGGGTTAAAGTGATTCTCTTACCTCAGCCTCCCGAGTAGCTGGGACTACAAGCATGCGCCACCACACCCAGCTAATTTTTGTATTTTTGGTAGAGACGAGGTTTCACTATGTTGGCCAGGATGGTCTCGCTCTCTTGACCTCGTGATCCACCTGCCTTGGCCTCCCAAAGTGCTGGGATTACAGGCGTAAGCCACCGAGGCTGGCCAGTTTTTTTTTTTAGGCTGACATCTTTGCAAAACCAAAGAACATGCTTTTCACTACACTTAACTTGGGTCCTTCATATACATTACTGCCTCAGTAAATAAAGTGTCTGCATTATGCTAGAAATTACAGACATAATAGTGAACAAAGCATGGCCTCTCAGTGTTATGTTAACAATCCTTCATATTTCTTACTGAATTAAATCCTAAGTATTTTATATGTTTGTAGCTGTTGTGAGTGGTTTTTTGTGTTTTTGTTTTGTTTTGTTTTGTTTTTCTTTTTTCTAATTGACTCTTCATGTTTTCCAGTTGATTATTGCTAGGAGACCAGAAAGTTGTTCATTTCCCTTTAGGCCTTTCTAAAGTCAACATTTCTTGTGCCAAAAACATGTCACTCCACTCCCTACCAGTTCTTCTCCTGGCCAGTCACACAGAGGTTTTTCCAGAGTTCCACCTGCTGCTTGTTGATAGATAGTATTTGATAGTGACTCAGAATTACAGTTTGAACCATATCAACTCCTAGGTATCTTGTTAAAAATACAGTTGTTGCAGAGGGTTAATTGCTGTGCTGAAGTTCAGAGTGGAAAATTTTATGATGTCTGATTTCTTCATTCAGACTTACTAGCCCTCAAGGTTTTCTTTGTTCTTGAGTCTCTTTGCCTCTCCAGCTGTCAGTTTGGTTTTGTTCCCGTTTAATTTCATGCCAGACGCTCATACAGGAATGAGGGCATGGCCAGAGGATCTGGCTCAGAAGTGAGGATGAAGCTCAGATAATTCAATTAATTTTTTTTAAGTTTTGTGTTCTTTGAGAGCACTCCCTCAAAACTAAACAAGTGATAGAAAGATAATTATTCCATTCATCTTGTTCTAAAAGTTCTAAAAGTGTTGCTACATTATAATAGACAAAAACACTTACCTAATTTTATGGGAACTTTTTCTCTAGGTGATGGCTGAGCTGTATCATCACTGTGTATTGATTTCCCCTCCCCCTTAAGGCTAGGCTAATTCCCAGCCTCACTCTAATCCATGTGGTATCTAACTCTCATCTGATGACTAAGGGTGTCTTTTCGAAGAGCATGGAGTCTGTTCCTGCAGCATTAATCATTCATATGTGCGATGGTGGTGGAGGGTGGAGAAGGGGCTAAATAGCTGTTCTTTAATTGAATCTCAACGCTGCTTTTTTGACTCTTGAGTTTGTGCTTCCTCTATTGCATCACATACATGGCTAAACTTCTGTAACTGTTACAGATCCTCTGAGCATTGATTTATCAGAATCATTTTGATAGCGAGTTATAGTTTCTGTTTCCACCTCCTGTTAGAGTTACAAGCTTCCAGAGTTTACTAGTGTCCCTTTTGTATTCTCCATTTCTCTTCTTAAGTGTTTAGGAAAACCTTTCTGTCCTACTGCATTGAAATATAAGGTACAGTGTGAAAGCCGTAAGTCAAATGGATGTGAGTTCAACTCACTTATCACCTTTTAGCTTACCATTTCCAGCTAGATGACTAAATAAGATATACTTGTGTGAATTTCTGCTTTGTTCTGTTTTTTAGGTTTCCTCAGTATAAAATGAGGATGATAATAGAAACTAACTCATAGGATTACAGTGAGAATTAAATGTAATAATGTATACCAAGCATGTACCACAGGGCTTGGTACAGAACTGACACTTAAGAACTTGCTGCTGATATTATTATTGTGGTTGTTATGAATAATGGTGATATATCTGTAGAATTCAGACATCTAATCCAGCCTTTGTCTATGACACAAAATCTTTTTAGTCTACCTTCATGACAATCCAATCACCACCACCCATTTCATTGGTAGTTCCCATTTATTATTCTTGAGTGTATTATAATTTTAAGTAAAGAGGAAACAAAAAAACTCTACCCTTAATTTTAAGTATGGTTGCATTGTGACTTTGTAAAAGGGAGATGGTATCTTCAGACTTGTTTCTTTGCTTTATGCATGTCCCTTATAAGTCTGAGTTGGTCGGGTTTCTTCCCATGCATTTCCTTGGGTGGTTTCTTTACATGGCTTTTTCTTTTCTTCAAGGAAGTCAAGATCATATTGCCAAATTTAGTTTTCCAAAGCCATCCTCACACTGAATTATCTGCCCCTAGAGTATCTATTCTCTTACTGCTTATTTTTGTAAGTTTTAGAGATCTAGTTTCCTAACTTCTGGGCTGCTGATAAGATTTTGCCAGGATTGATGGTCTTGACTGTTCTTGGTTTGGGATGATTTGGTTCTTTTCTCACATGGTTCCTATTACTTCTACTTCACTAACCAGTTCATGCTTATAGGTCAAAATTGGGCCCAGAGTAATAGCTCCCTTGTTAATTCATATGTTGTCAGGGTAAATAAAAGAATAAGACAACCAGCAGCTGTCCAGATTGCTGCTGTATCTTCTGTGTTAATTCAATGATCTCCAGCATAAAGGTCTCTTCTGTTTTCTCTCTAGATGGATATAAGTAATATGTTCCCTTAACAGTTTCATTTCTTATTCTCTTTCCTTTTACCCTTACCTCTACCATGCATTCCACCCCCATTTCTTGATTTTCCACACAGGTATATGCTTTCTCAATGATACTCAACTTTACTTTCTCACTTTATTTTCCTCTAACTATTCAGTTTCTTCACCCTTGTAACACACACACACACACACACACACCTCAAAAACCTTTCCTGTGATTTATGCTTGGCAATGTACTGCCCAGAAGACCTTGGTTTCAGCTATAAACTTGGAGGTTTTGCTTTGTACCTCCAAAGTGTTGAGGAACTTGATAAGCTAGAAGTGACATGAAGGGATTGCCTCACAATGTAATCGTCTTACCATTTCCAGTTTACCCTAAAGTAGCTGGAAACTGATGAGAACTCTCAGTCTTTTTTCTGAGCACTACTCAAAGTAGATGGGAAAGGCTTTGTTTATTTTTCCTGGTCTTATGATTAGATTTAGCACAAGTATAAACTAGGAAATATTTGAGAGAATAAGTTGCTTGGGCTATGGGGATCAGTATTTTATGATTTAATTGTAGTCCTTCTTAGTTTATGGCTGTTTTTTTTTTTTGCTTTGTTTTGGTTTTTTTGTTTTGTTTTGTTTTGTTTTGAATACAGTTTTAAGTGTCTGCCCTGCTGCATATGAAGGGGGCGGGATTCCTTCTAGACTGCTGTCATTTGGTCCGAATTTAGAAGTGAGGGATTTAAGGCCATCAGTCAACAGCTTCCTGCATTTTGTGCTGTTCTCCATTGAAGTCATGATTAACGCCTGGGCTTTCGTTCATTTGGGTCCCCTCAGATACACCTATGAGCGAATTGATGGGCGAGTACGGGGAAACCTGCGCCAGGCAGCCATCGACCGGTTCTGTAAGCCAGATTCAGACCGCTTTGTCTTTCTTCTGTGCACCAGAGCGGGAGGCCTGGGGATCAATCTCACAGCTGCTGATACCTGCATCATATTTGATTCTGACTGGAACCCACAAAATGACTTGCAGGTAACCACTAGGATGATTGCTCTTTACCTTAGCTGCCCTGGATCCCAGAACATCATGATAGGGCCTGGCTTGACTACAGAGCATCTCTGATGCTCCATGCTATGGTGTCAGCTGGTTGACAGGCTTAGGGCCTTGATCAGAGGTGAAACTGAATGAAAAGTAAATGTCGATCCTTCCAACTAATTAGAGTTTGGTTCTTTCCATTAAATCAAATGATGTTTCACATTGGTAACCTCCAGATATAGACTAGAACTACTAAGTATTATTATCAGAAATAAAGAAAAATACTAAGTTTGACTAATTCTCTAATTCTTGATATGTAGATGATTCGGGCATTTTCACTTGGTTTGGTGGTTAAGATGGTCATATTTCATGTACAGTAAATTAGTTAACCCAGAGGGGTAGGAAAGTTCCATGGAGTGGCAGGGGCAATGGGGGCAGCCTCACCAGTTCCTTTCCTCTCCACACAATGCTGCACGTTAGGATTTACATGTGTCCAGTTGACTGGCTTTATGGATTCTATTTTTGGTTTTAGCCAAACTAAATAACAGGTGGCTTTAAAAGATTACTGCAAAGATTAGAGTTGATACTTTTTTTAGAAGCTAACATAAACAAGCAAGAAAATGGCAGGGTCTGGTTTGGAATTCTTCCATCAACCCTGTTTCAAAGTAAAAATAATGGCATTCTAACTATATGGGCCACAAAGTCAGCCAAAAAGATTCTAACTTGTCAATAAGACCGTTTGGAATGTAGATTTACAGCCGTTATCATTAATGATGAACTTCATCTTAAATGTATATTGTATGTATCTTGAGATATTTACTAATACTAGGATTATGGGTACGTGGAGAAGAGGGTGGGTGGGTGGCTCAAAACGTTTTTCATAATACAGGTGATTGATCAAAAGAAGTTTGGAGGCTGTTCTGTGACAGGACTCGAGGTACTCTAGGGATGCTGCAAGAGAAGGGATGCAGGGAAGAGGGCACGAAGCTGATGGGTATCTGGGCTTCTTCCTTACCCACCCACTCCTACAGAGTTGTTCTACTTTGTTTTTCTTTTCTTATTTTTCTTTTTTCTTTTTCTTTTTTTTTTTTTGGAGACGGAGTCTCACTCTATTCCCCCAGGGTAGAGTGCAGTGGCACAATCTCGGTTTACTGCAACCTCTGCCTCCCAGGTTCAAGCGATTCTCTTGCCTCAGCCTCCAGAGTAGCTGGGATTACAGGGGCTTGACACCATGCCTGGCTAATTTTTGTATTTTTAGTAGAGATGGGGTTTCATCACGTTGGCCAGGCTGGTCTCACTCCTGACCTCAGGTGATCCGCCCGCCTCGGCCTCCCATAGTGGTGGGATTAGAGGTGTGAGCCACTGCACCCGGCCCTTTGTCTTTATCATTTAATGAGTTTCCACATAAACTTTTGTTCGAAGAAAGCAGCCTAGTAGTTGAAAACTTGTGCTTTAAATTATTAAATTAGTGATGGCTCTGAAAATATTTCATAGTATATATCATAAAGTAAACTATGTTCAACATGTAGCCTCAAAGAAAACCTGTGATTATGGCTAGCTTACCATCTTCTTTCTACTGGTGAAAAGATGACTGAAGACAATTGCTAGATATAATGAATAACCCATTTTTAAAGGAGTAACACATTCAACACTAAAATAATAATAAACAAAAATGAATATTTGATCAGCTCACTATCAAAAACCTTCTTACGACAATGATACAGATTAAGGAGTGGAAAGTGATTGCCTTTTGGCCTGCTGCCTGTTTTTAAAAATAGTTTTATTGGAATATAGCCATACCCATTTGTATGTATATTATCTATGGCTGCTTTCATGTTATAGTGGCAGAGTTGAGTAGTTGCAACAGAGACCTGATAGCCAACAAAACCCAAGATATTTACTATTAGGCCCTTTGCAGATTTTTGCCTACCCTTACAGATTTCATGTCCCACTCAGAGACCAGAAGTTCTCTTCTTCTTTGTGATGCTCACCTGACTGTGAGGTATGGCACCTGGGAGAATAATGGCACAGGAAACCAAAGTTGAATGGCCAGCTGGACATGCCTGAAGGGATATCCAGGAGGATCAGTGAAAGCATGGGGCTGGTGACAGGTCATGGCTGGAAGCAAAGATTTTGGAATGACCATGCTTCACCTAGGTGAAGTCTAAACATTACCAATTATTTAGGTGCACTGCCAATGGAAAAAGCAAGAACGTGAATGTTCAAACCTACTGGAGAAGGCAAAGTCATCTGAGGTGACTGATTTGTATGTGTAGCAACCAGAGAAGTTGGGTGGGACTGTCCAGAATAAGGGTCTTGGATGAAGGGAGAAGCTTTGGAGTAGCTGTTCTCAATGTCCACTGCTGGGGAGCTGGCAAGAGATGAATTAAGGAATAGCAGTGAAATCCAAACTGAAATTAGATAGTGTGAACTTTATTAGTGTGTCGAGTCAGTTTCTGAACTTCCTCTATTGCTCAGCCTGAATGAAGAAATTAAGAAGCCCAGCACCATGGAAGATCCAAGGTGGAAGATGCAGGGTGGGAGCTCATATGGAGAATGCAGCAAAAGGTTACTGCATGAGAGAGAACATTTCTATAACTCAGAAGGAATCATCCTTTATTTTTTTTAATGTCTAGCCAGTCTAGGTAGAGATGAAAGAATTGAGAAATGTAGAGCAGTTTTAGGACAGGGGACTAGAAGAGTGGCTGTAGTGAGTGGGATTGGTGGGCTATAAAAAAGATGTGATAGAGGAAGGTCCAAGTTCTGTGTCTCCCACAGAGATGGAGCAAGATTCTTGCTTGCTTGGTATGATGAGGAAGAGACCAAGAGGGCTTTTCCAAAAGCAAGAGGGCTGGAGACTGTCCACCAAACGATGCACACTCCCCACACAAACAGACATTCCCATGCCCCTTGGCATTTGCCCTTGCACCCACGTGTTACAAATATAGAATATCCACCCAGAGAGTCTGAAGACTGGGACACTGAGATCATCGTGTTCCTCTTCCCAAATCCTTTTCTCCTCCTCTTGCTTTCCAGAAAATGGAGGCACAGGTTCATTAGGATGCAGGCTAGAAATTGGGTACTACTTAGGAATAGCAAAAGCAATTAAAGTTAGCACTGAGTGACCTTAACAATATTATTGTTCTATCTGGACTGTCAAAGGAAAACCAATTTTTATATCCCCTTAAGGGGGAGATATTATCTAGAGTCAGGTAAGTGCCACACCTGCTCTCAAACCTTGAATATGTCTGTGTTAGCATCAGTGTGTGTAAAAAAAATTGAAGGGTATCAGTTCGCCTTTTCTCACCATCATTCAGAAGACACAGGCTCTAATTTAGTCCTGGCACATCAGCAGCAGCAGGTGTTATCTAGATTTCTCGTAACACCTAAGGTTAAGAAGTGGCACAGGGCAATAACAGTAACCTGAAAAGGAAAGAGAAATCAAAAACTGGGTTTTTATCTTCTCTCTTCTTCTTAGGAGGAGGCCACTGTTGCTGCTACCCCTGAGGGCAACGGCAGACATGGTTTCATGCCCCCCCTCAGAAACCACAAGCACCTTTCTCTTCCATTGTTCCATGGTACCTCTGCTGCTTACTCTCTGGGGGACTTTTTGCAACTGGAGGCAAGAGTTCCTTAGGGTTGAAGATGGTTCAAGATAACAGTGGTGGGCTGCACAGTTCTCTGTCCTTCCTGCCACTAAGGTCCCTGAAGGCAGAATTCAGAAAGTGTGGAAGCAGATGTCCTGGCCAAGAGCACAGCCACAGGGTAATGCAGCTGCTACATGTCTGCAGGATTTTGGAAAGGAATTGGGAGTCCAGTGTGAGGAGCCAGGGCCCTTTCCAGGATTGCCAGAAGCAGGACTTAGGAACCTGCCACACCGCTCCGAGGGGAAGAGGTGTTGGGCCTCTGTGCCTCTTCCTCTGCTGCCACCATGTTGCTTGCACCCACTATTTCTTATCTTTTTTATTTTATTTTATTTTATTTTATTTTATTTTATTTTTTAGAAGACAGGATCTTGCTATATTGTCCAGGGTAGAGTGCAGTGGCTCAATCTCAGTTCACTGAAACCTCCACCCACCTTAACCTCCCAAATAGCTGGGTTACAGGCACGAGCCCATGCCTGGCTAATTTTTGTATTTTTTGTAGAGAAGAGGTTTCACTGTGTTGCCTAGGCTGGTCTTGAACTCCTGAGCTCAAGTGATCCACCCACCTCAGCCTCCTGAAGTGCCGGGATTACAGGAGTGAGCCACCACTCCTGCCTACACCCCCTATTTCTTGATTGTGTGTGTGTCTGGAGCTCGGAAGATTGCACCTGTTGAGTTTTCTTTGCTGTGAGAAAGTAAGAATTTGTAAATGTATACACAGATACTCTCCTGTGTAGTCATTTATTCAGTGACTATCTCTTGAACACTGGGACATGCCAGATGTTACTTAAAGTATTGGAGAGACACCGGTGAGCTAGACTGACAGTGTTATTTCAGTGGGATAGGCAGACAGTAAATGAGGAAAAATAAGATAATTACAGATGAGCAGTATTTACTGCAAAGAAAATAAAATAAGGGGATAAGAATGATAGGAGTTGGGGCCGGTGTGGTGGGTCATGCTTGTAATTCCAGCACTTTGGGAGGCCAAGGCAGAGAGTCACCTAAGGTCAGGAGTTCAGGAGTAGCCTGGCCAACATGGTGAAACCCCATGTCTACTAAAAATACAAAAATTAGCCGGGCATGGTAGTAGGCACCTGTGATCCCAGCTACTCGGGAGACTGAGGCAGGAGAAATGCTTGAACCTTGGAGGCAGAGGTTGCCTTGAGCCAAGATAGTGCCATTGCACTCTAGCCTGGATGACAAGAGCAAAACTCTGTCTCAAAAAAAAGAATGATGGGAGTTGGGTGCCCTGATTTAGATAGAGTGGTCTAGGAAGATGACATCTTAAATTATGAAATAAGAAGGAAGAATGTTCCAGGCAGAGAAAACAGTATAAACATGTAGAGTAAGAATGTGAACAGGTGGCACCCCGGAGGCACAGGATGGGACAGGCACTTACTACACAGCACCAGTCCCAAACAGAGTAAGTCAAGTTCCTTTTGAGTACCCTGCTGCCTCTCTTTGTCAGTGTCCTTTTTTTTTAAAACTCCTTTCAGATACCCAAAAGCACCCCTTTCCCATTCTGTGAATTCATCTTCCCTTCCTGTTCTCAGCCAGTTCTTGACTGACTTACCTGACAGATTTATTGAATCCCACACAGGGTCTTGCTATGTTGACAGCCCAGGCTGGTCTCAGACCCCTGGCCTCAAGAGTCCTCCTGCGTCAGACTCCCAAGGTGCTGGGAAGGTGGGCAAGAACCACAACACCCAGCCTGTTTGTTTTTAATTGTCAGAACATCGTTATTCATTTCTCTTTGGCTTTCGTCCACCCCAAATGTATTAAAAAATAAAGAACAAGTTGTAAGCCCAAAAACGGTTAGAGCTCTGTAACTTTCTCCAGAGATCAGGGGTGGGACATTGTAGCACCACTGCCCCCTAGTTGTGTTTTACTCCAGAGGTTTTTATATTTATACCTTTGCTGATGCATTTCCTCTGGACTTCATCTGAGTTCCTGGCCCTACTTCTGAATGTTTCTTTCTCTACCTCATGGTTTTTTTTGGGTGAGTTCTCTTAGGAAAATAAAGAATGGTTTGAGGTTTGACTATAAAATGAGGAGTCTCTTAAATGTGATGAGACTCACCCTATTGTCCTTCAGGTAAGTCATCTTGGGAGAGTTATTTCCATATAATTTAGCTGCTTGTGGCCTCGGCTCTCCTAAACAGGGGTTTATTTTTCTCTGTTAACAAGAAGTCCAGAGGTAGGCAGTTGAGGACTAGTAAGACAACCTCATAGTGTCATCAGAGTCCCAGGTTCCTTCTGTCTTTTTCCTCCACTATCCTCAGTGTGTGTGGTTTATAGCCTCATGATTCCATCCCAGAAAGGAAAAATAAGGAAAGCAGGCATGTTGGTTTTTACAGGAAAGCAGAACTTTGGCACTTATCTTCAGGAGGCTCTGTTACACCTCATTGTCTAGGACTGTGTTACCTGGCCAACCCTCAGAGTCTGGAAGTGATTTTGGTTGAACATGTTGCTGCCCTGTACAAGAGTCAGGGTTCTGGCAGTGAGCAAGAAAGAGCGATGTATGCCACGAAGGCCGTTAGCAGTGTCTGCAGGGCTCCTCTATCAGACTTCTGCCCAGAACTTTTCAACTCCCTCTTGTAATTTACCCTCAACACCATATGAGCCAGAAAAAAAAATCAGGGTCAGTACTTAATGGCCATATAAGATTGCTCCGTTGAAGGTCTCATAAACCATATTACTTACCTTGATCACTTAATTTCCAGAATTTTTCATCAAACCGTCTCCCAGTAACAGATTTGCTACTGCTAAACATACAGAAAGAAGGCCCAGCAACTAATTGCAGTAGCCACAGACTACACAACTCATTGTTCAGCAATAGACAACTAATTGAATAAACTATAGTATATTCAGCTTTGAAAAAAGAATGAAGAATATCACTATATCCTGCTATGGAATTGTACCCTGTATATATTGTTAAGGGGGGGAAAAATAAGGTGGAAAAGGTTTGTATCGTATGTTAGCATTTATCTTAAAAGGCTGTGTGTCTTTGTAGCTATCTGTCCCTTCCCTACCAAGGATAAAACTAAAATCAACTTTGCTTTTAAATGGTTACCTTTAGAGAACAGGTTGGAAGTGACAGGGAAAGAAGCTAGTTTTTCCAAATATGCCATTCTGTGTATTTGACTTTAGAACCATTTTAAGTATTTTACCTCGTTATTAAAACAAAATTAATTTTTTAAAACTTTTTTAAAAGTTGCAAAAATTACGGAGAATTCCAATGTACCCTTCACCCAGCTTCCCTTAATGTTGACATCTTATATAACCATAATATAATGATTGAAACCAAAAGCAACATTGATATGATACACTTTAATCTACAGACCTTATTCATTTTCCTTTAGTTTCTCACAAGAATATTTTTTCTGGCCCAGTATCTGCATTCCATTTAGAAGTCATGACTCCCTAACCTTCTCCAGTCTGTGACAGTTCCTTTGTCTTTCCTTATCTTTCATGACCTTGACACTTTTGAAGGGTACTCCTTATCTTTCATGACCTTGACACATTTGAAAGGTACTGACCAGCTGTTTTGTGGAAGGTTCCTCAGTTTGTGTTTGCCTGATGTTTTCTTAATGGTGAGATTTGAGGTTATGATACTCTTGTATTTTAGGCAAGAGTATCATAGAAATCACACTATGTCCTCTTCAGTGTGTTATATCAGGGGATGCATTATATGAATACATCTTATAGTCATGATGTAACTTTGATTACTTGGTTAACATGCCATCTGCCAAGTTTCTCCACCATAAAATAACTTTTTAATCTCTAAAAATTAGTATCCTCTGAGTGGCTATTTTGAGGCTCTATCCTGTTTCTCATTCTCCTTCTTTCCGTTAATTTTAGCATCCATCAATGGTTCTTGCTTTCAGTAAATTATTACCATGGTGTTTAGCTAATGGTAATTTTTTATTCTCATCATTCTTTCTACATTTATTAATAAGAATTCTATAACAAAGTTGTCCTTTGTCTCCCATTTATTTATATCAGTATTGGCTCATAGATATTTCTTTTATTTTATAATCCTTACTCATTATTTATTTTGTTTTCAAGTTGTTCAGGTTCGGCCACTGGTAGTTCCTTCACATTGGCTTCTGTGTTTCTTCTTGAAATTCTCCCATAGTTTTTTGAGTGCTTCTTACTTTCTGGCACCATGAGATGTTCACGTCCATGTTGCATTTTTCCTGCCCCAGCCTTGGAATTGACCATTCTCCCAGGATCCTTGCTTCTTTTATTTGAGAATAGCATTTATAAACCAAGATCTGGCTACTAGGCATGCCCGCTGCTACTGGAACGTTATTGCTTCTAGATCCTCTGTGTACATGGAGCTAGGAAACAGATGTATGTATACTTACACAAGCACTCATACAACACAGCTATATTTATTCTGTGTATATTCATCCATAGCGAATTTTCTGGTTACAGTATGTATAGTCTCCTCTTACTTATTTGTAACTTCTTTCTCTGGCAGGATGAAGCCTTTTATCATAACACAGTATATTTACTCATTTATTTCATCCTACTATACACATCAAGTAGTTTTAGAATTGCTAACCCATATTTTGTGGAAAATACATTTACCAGAATATAATATTGGTCTAGTGGGGTTTTTGGTCTTTAGTATTATGGGAATATAAGCAAAATACTGTTTACCAAAGTTGCTAAGTTTATTTTCTTCACCATCTCCTTCAGTGTAGTTAAATTAAGAGGGGGAAACATCAATTCCTAAAACTCAAAAGCAAAATGAAACAATTGACTCTAGCTGTGTATCAAGTGAATAGCATATAACTCACAGAAAAGGATTATTTCAAGGGTCTATATTTAATATTTTTATACATTTTCATTTCTGTATAATTTCATTTTGTACTCCAGTGTACCCTTTATCCAGATTCACAAACTCTGTTTATATTTTGCCTCATTGACTCTACCATTTTTGCTCTTTCTCACTCTCTCCTTTGTGTCTGTCCCTTTCTTTCTGAGTACATGTGTAGACACATCACTTTTTGTTTGAGGTATTTGAGAGTAAGTTGCAGGCATTGTGCCCCCTTGTCCCCTAAATACTTTCAGTGTGTAGTTTACTGGGACTTTCTCTTGTATATCCACGGTTGAGTTCTCAGAATCAAGAAATAAAAATATTGTTCTCCAATCTACAGTTCCTATTCAAGTCTTAACCGTTTCTTTCAACGTCTTTTATAGCTGTCATGTCTCTTTAGTCTCCTTTAATCTCAGTCAGTTCCTCAGTTTTTCTTTTTATTTTATGGCCTTCAAGTTTTTGAAGAGTACTGGCCAGTTTTTTTTTGTAGGTTTTCCCTCAGTTTGGGTTCGTCTGTATTTCTTGAGGATTGGATCTAGGTTTAGTACCACCACAGAATTGACACATCTTCTCAATATATCACATCAGGAAAAACATGGTGTCCATTTGTCTGATGATAGTAACTCTGATCACTTAGTACAGTGATGTCTGTCAGATTTCTCCACTATAGAGTTTCTGTTTTTCCCTTTGAAAATAAGTAATTTTGGAGAAATACGTTGGAACTATATCTATTCCTCATCAAAGTTTCACCCATTGGTTTTAGCATCTATTATTTTTGGCTGAATCGGTTATCACTATGATGGGTACAAAGTGGTGATTTTCTAACTGTCACTCTGCACTTGTTAGTTAGCATTTTACTATAAGGAAGAGTGTTCCCTTTTCCTCCCATTTATTTATTTTTGTCAATATGAATACATGGGTTCTTTTTTTAATCAGTGAGTTATAATCTATTACTATCTTTATTTTGATGTTCTCTTTGTATAGTTCTAGACTTAGCCAGTGGGAATCTCTTCAAGCTTTAAGTTTTATTCTCATATGTCTCCCTCATTCGTTGAGTACTTTGTTACATCTGACGCAGTAACATGTTTCAAGTTTATTCTGTACTTTCTCTACCACAGTCCTAGCTACAGTTAGCCATTTCTCTAGTACACTGTGGCTCTGTCGTATGGAGAATGGTTTTTAGAAATCAAGATTCAGGAATTAGGTGTGTTCATTGCTACTGCAATGATGTTTCTTCTAGGCCTTCTCAGTGGGCATAGCTGGAATACACACAGAAAGAGAGACTATGATATATGCATATGTATAAATATATGCATTCATTTGTATATGTGTGTATACACACAAGTGCATACATAAACATGCCTATCCATATCTATTTCTGTATCTTTACGTATATGTATGTGTGTGTATAAATACACATGTAAACCTAGCCATGAGTTAACACTGATACCTCCAATTCATTCTAGCACCACAGAGTTTATTTTCGTTTTCCTCCTTTCCATTTTTATAATTCCTTCTCCAACAGTGAAAGCCCTTACTCCTGCTACCCGCAACATCTTTACTCATTTGCTGAATCCTAGATTAAACAGAAAGTAGTTTCAGGATTGTTAACCCTGCAACTACAGAAAAGAAACCTACTTTCAACTGTGTATTTAAAACACTATACATACTTCGTGGGATATAACCCTAAGTGGCTGAGGGAGAGAAAAATCTTGCATTGTTTTTGGTAATTATGTTTTGAGTCAATTGTAATGGTTTTGGTTTTCTGAAAATATTACATTATGGGACAAATCAAATGAGTAATGATATTGGTGTAGTGGAAAACTGAGTTTTTCAACATGATTAAAGAAATAGAGATGTGAGGTTGATGAAATTAAAATCCCTCAATCATAATTTGAACTAAAAGTATCAGTATGACCTCATGCTGTATTTTGTCTCATGCTATGTTTATATACACCATATAGACACAAACACTTCCTATATTTGCCCACTAAGTAGGCCCTAGAAACCATGACCATTCTAGTAGCAGTGACCAACCCTAGGGCATCCAGATTGTTGTCTCTTAAGTTTTCTACTCCTACCTATGACTAGACTGTTTGTTAGCCACTTGCCCTACAGCCTGGCCAGAGAGAGGAAAAATTAGCTGTTCCCACTCTCTGAAGACCTTTGCTCTGGTCTTCCTGGTGGCCCTGCTGAGCACAGAGAGCCCAGGGTCTGTTTTGCTGCCCCTGCTTGGTGGCCTCACATGTAAGCTCTTGCCAGCCAGCCCTGTGCTCCTTCCTCAGTGGGGTCTGGGTCTCCCCGTAAGTGACCACCGTTGTTAAGTCTAAGAAAGTGACAGTAGAAAACAAGTTCTGCCTTCCCTTCTGCCCCAAGGACAACTTGGTAAACCAGGATATATTAGTCCATTTTCACACTGCTAATAAAAACATTCTAGAAACTGGAAAGAAAAAGAAGTTAAATTGGACTTATAGTTCTACTTGGCTGGTGAGGCCTCAGAATCATGGCAGGAGGCGAAAGGCTCTGCTTACATGGCGGCAGCAAGAGAAAAACGTGAAAGAAGCAAAAGCAAAAACCCCTGATAAATGTATCAGATCTCATGAGATTCTTTAACTATCATGAGAATAGCACTGGAAAGACTGGCCCCCATGATTCAGTTACCTCCCCTCTGGGTCCTTCCCACAACACATGGGAATTCTGGGAGATACAATTCAAGTTGGGATTTGGATGGTGACACAGCCAAAGCGTATCATAGCATATGCAAATTTGGGGCACCAAGATGAACTTCAAGCTTTCTTATTGCAAGGAGGACCTCTGTAACATAGTGGGTCGAGTAGCAGGAGGTGCCTGGGATCTACCTTCCTTTAGCCCTGCTCTGATAGTCATTTCCTGTACCCCCCAACCCCAGTGGCCTTTCTTCTGTCCCAATACTCTTACTGAGCTTCTCGGTCTTTGAGTCACTTTAGTAGTAAGTTATAGGAATTCTGGTGTCATTTTCAGCCTTGAGGTTAGGGGAAGAATGTGGGCAGGGAATGGGTGGAGGCTGCCATATCCAGAGATTCCGGTACCAGGTGAGTCCCTTATGGGCAAACATAGAATTCCTGCTTAGACTCACCCCCTTTCTATGGGCCCAGTAACTTCAAATCCAACTTAAATAGCCTGGCCTCAGACACGGGGGCCCCATTGCTTGATATTCTGATCTCCAGGATCAAGATCATGGGGCAGGAGCAGGAATCCAAGGCTCCAGTCTTGCTCTGCGACTAACTCACAGAGGAGCAAGGGCCGCATTTCTTACTGCTCTGGGCCAAGGTAAGTGAGGACCCTGGGTGTCCAGTGATACCTGGAGGGCTCACTCACATGGCAAGGCCACCCCTTCCTCTCAGTCTCAGTAATCACCCCTCTGCTTGCTTTCTTGGGGGAAAAAACATTCCGACAAAAGAAACTAGGACTCCTGGAAACAAAATGGCTGAAGCCAGGTCTGGGCAGGAATTGTACAAGAGGAGTATGGAATATATTGAAAGCAAAGGAACTATCAAAAGACTTTGGTATAACAAACATAAATGTACACATATTCATATCTATTTATGTATCTGTGTATGTATATGCATGTATATATACACACACACACCTAACCGTGAGTTCATACTGATACCTCCAGTCCATTGAAATACCACAGAGTTGATTCCAGTCTTCCTTTTTTCCACATTTGACTAGGTCATGTTGAAAGAACTCAGCCATGGGCCAGACGTGAACAGCAATAAGAATAATCCCTGCAGTGCAGTGAAACATGGCAGATGTATTTAAATGTATGCCTTCATTGTATTCCATAAAGAAGTAATATAAAAAATTTCATTGGATCTCTTTTTGGGATGTTATTTTGGAAACGTTAAATAAAGAGAAAGAATCAAAGATCTAGCTTGTCACTCTTACATGAACTGTACATTAGGGTAGCCCCTGATGAATTAACAGATATAGGCAATGATCATCAATTCAGAAGAAAGATGACCAGATACCATTTGCCTCTTGATGGACATTTAGACACTACCTATGAAGTACTCTTGCCAGAAGTCAAATCTTAGACTGATCAAGTTCTAAGGTACAACTCCTAATTTAGAGACAATGCAGGGAATAAAGGCACCTATTCAGTGACACAGCAGAAATTGAATTGTTTTTAACTGTGGCAATGGTGATAATATATATTTTACAAGAGTCGGTATCTTTAGAAATGGGTATTGAAATATGTAAGGATGAAACAGTATGGCGCTTAGGATTTGCTTCCTAACAATCTGGGAGGGTGGATTGTGGTAAAAATAAAACAAGATTGTCCATAAGAAGTCATTATACTTTTTTATATGCTTTTGTATGTTTGAGAATTTCTATAGCAAAATTTTAAAGTGCTACCAGCTCTGAACCATCTTCTAAGAGTACAGGACAGCATCCTGGGAATGAGTGCCACTCATGCACAGACAATAGCCGGGGGAAGTGGGGAGGACACCATGTCCTTCTCATTGCTTTATCCCTGGTGCACAGTAGTCAGTACACGATGGGAGAAGAAATGAGTGGCCACAGAGGTGGCAGCCAACTTTTGGGTGTGATTTCTCTTCTGAAATCAGTCCCATGACCGAGAGCTGGCCACTCACACGTGACATTTAAGCACTCCCCTATTCCCAGGGCTGCTGTTGTTATATTTATGGTGACATGATGCATATGACCCTCCTTCTTCCCAGGCTCAGGCCCGATGTCACCGCATAGGCCAGAGCAAAGCTGTGAAGGTGTATCGCCTCATCACTCGAAATTCCTATGAGCGCGAGATGTTTGACAAGGCCAGCCTAAAGCTGGGGCTGGACAAGGCTGTTCTTCAGGACATCAACCGAAAGGGTGGCACCAATGGGGTAAGTGTGATGGGCCTGCTCTGGAGTCTTAAGGGTCATTGGTCACACAGCCCAGGCAGGCTTCTCTTAGCACTGTTTCAGGGTTACTTTCACTGCATTGAGCCAGCCCTCGCATAATTGTTGGGTAATTCCCTACAACAGGGTATTCAGAGTCAGGTCTCTGTGTTTTCTAAGTGGATACTGGAAATCCGTAGAAGCAGTTATGAGGTAGGTTTGCCCAGCATGGTGTGACATATCAGTAAAGAAGTTTTAACCATGCCCATTAGAAGCCAGTAGATCTTAACACTGTATTTGTTACTATGCCTTATCTCATACCTCGGACTTTGAGCTTTGAGAGTGACTGGGACCGATTTTATCTATGTCCCCTCAGCGCCTAACAATGCTTGGCATAAAAGACATAAGGTGCTGGATGGTAAGTAAATGAATGAATAAATTAGCAGCTTGAAATAAGACAGTTAAAATATTTTTCCCTTTCTAGGGGGATAAGAATTGCAGCTAAGATTCTTAAATGGTCTTAAAGTATAGACAAACAAAGCAGAATATCTCCTTAATCTCTGAACTCAGGGCATCAAAGATTGATGCTTAAACCTTCTAAATGAGTTGTCTTTAGTCCAGATGTTTCGTATCCTCTTAGCTATGCATATGTTGCTAAGTATAATACTTCAAGTTAGTCATACAGAGAGTCATGGAATTCCCTCTTGTGATTGATATAAAGAGAACCAGATTCTTAATTAGAACCAGAAGAGGGTGTTTGGAACCCCATTTCCTGTTTTCCTCAAGAGTTGAGAAGATCACATTTGTCATGGGATAATTTTTTTTTAGCTGAGAAATGACATCATTTCCAATACTAATATACGTATTTATTTAATAATGAATAAATCATTGTTCTTCTGCTTGTTTGGTACATCTGGAGGTTTTTAAAGGTACAGGCTCAAAGTAAACTAGAAAGATGTCAAAAATACCATCTTCAGTGCTGCATAGTTTTAGTGGCTTGTGACATTTGATAATAACCAACATCCTGAAGAATGTTAGGGACCTTGGATCATGTGCTGGGCTTTACTGCAGAGCTGCCTATAGAGGACTGTCTGCCTGCCCTCCCCAGAGTATCGTATCTGGGTTTTCATTAGCTGAAGTTTGTCGCCTACGTCGTTTGTTCTTATAACATGTAGAGTTCATGGAGGAACGATGTACTCAATCACAAAGACCAGTTTTGGGGCTGTTTTCCTCCTGTACATTTTCCACTTTGTGAGCAGCCTTTGGTAACCTGTTCAGGTACAGCAGCTCTCAAAAATGGAGGTGGAGGATTTACTTCGGAAAGGTGCTTATGGAGCCTTAATGGACGAAGAAGATGAAGGCTCCAAGTTCTGTGAAGAAGACATAGACCAGATTCTGCAGAGGAGAACCCACACCATCACCATCCAGTCTGAGGGGAAAGGGTCCACTTTTGCCAAGGTACAGGACCTTCTCTCCAGAGCTGTTGGGAGTGGGAGAGGAAAAAAAAATGTTTATTCTCTGAAACCCATTAGCAGGGTTTCTGTTTTTCTGAATGCAAAGCCTTGAAATTGGTTGCACATTTAGTCTGCGTGACTATCTGAAGAGATAGATCCTTAGAGGAAGGAAGTCTGAATAGGGAGTCAGGGGCTATAGAAAGAAAATGCCACTCCTCACCTTTGAGAGCTGATCTTTAACAGACAGAATAAACGCTCTGTTCTCAGTTGGCTCGGTTTGCAAGGACTGCTCTGAAACCTTCCAGTGGACATCTTGATTCCCTTATAGAGCACTTCTTGATCACCGTTAGAGAGTGGAAGCTCCAGTGAACAGTCCATTCCCCAAACTCAAGCAAGTAGTTTGTTTATTTTATGGGAAAGAGATTTCACTTAAAATTCTCAGCTTCTAGTCTGGGTGCCTCTTTCCTTTGCTGTTTCGGTCACTGTATTTAGAACTTAGCAGATCACTCTCAGGTTTCCCTAACCACAGCCACTGCTGATTCCTGTGTGAGCTTTGTAATCTGTTTGATTAAATCTCCTGTTTGGTAACATCTGGAAATTTTTGGTAGGATATTCTGTGTTTATAAGGAGAGTATGGGTAAACTATCCCTTGTTTCTACACTTCATACTGCCCACCCCAGTACCTTTTCTATAGCAGACATTGGTAACTGTTGCACTAAAAGAAAAATCTAGAAAATTTGTAAGAGTTAACTCTTTCATAGGGAACTAGACACCAAGTGGTACATTGCCATTGTCTCTGGGGTTTGCCTTCCTGCTTCTAAGTTTGAGCTCCAAAAAAAATGATCCCTTCCGTTGAAATTGTAATTTCCACACCCAATCTTTAAAATAAATGAATAAAAAAGAATATCCTTGAGATTTTCACATTCATTTTGGAAGCTCTGTTAGGGTTTTGGTTTTGAATGCAAATAGATAATATACTTAGGTTTCTCCTGTATTTGAAATAACACAGGTGTTTTATTAGTTTGTACTATGTTTAAGCAAAGTTTGTTAATTCTTGTCTTCTTCACAGGCTAGCTTTGTGGCTTCAGGAAACAGAACAGATATTTCCTTAGATGATCCTAACTTTTGGCAAAAATGGGCTAAAATAGCTGAACTAGACACTGAAGCAAAGAATGAAAAGGTACAGCATAATAATATTTTATTCCATGGAACATTCACTTGTGTCATACATGACAATAAATTCCTACACAGCTCAAGTTATTATTTACTCTTGAGTCTTGATTCTCAAATGATATTTGTACCATACTTAACACATGCCTGGCACATAGACAACACTCAATAAATCTTAACTGTTGTCATTTTTAAATGACCAGTCTGTTGGGCACCTGGGAAATTAGACAAAGGCGATTAGAACTGGAACTGGACACATGGGTCAAGTTCAGGTCTCTGTCTCAAGCCAACATTCTGTCCCTGGCATGTGACCATTTTATTTCTATTTCAACACTTCCTGTGAGAGAAACTTCACACATAATAGAAAGACGGAAAAAAGCGTGACAAAAGTTTGTTGGCTTTACCTCCATTCTTTCAGTGTCTCATGTTTTCTTCATTCTGAACATGAGAAAGAGAATGGGCTTTGGAATGAAACCAGAGTATGCCTTTGGATGAAGTACTTGACCCCCACTGAGATGAGTAGAAAAGGAGGTGGTGAGGCCCACACTGTGGGGTTATGAGATAACATTTGTGGATATAACTGGCACTAGTGCCCAGCCCACTATGAGGCATCCCTTAAATGTTAGTTTCCCTTCCTTCATCTCTGACCCCGTCACCTCACTTCAGGATGAGTGTCTTCTCAGGTAAGTATTGAACTTAAGGTTCCACAAACCCAGGAGACAGTCCCTGCTTGTAGTTTAGTAACCAGCACCTAGCCAGAACCACCACAGGTTGCTTAATCTACCTTCTTTTCTCCTATAAATAGAAATGCTGATTTTCCTCTTTTAAGAAGATCCTCTGTTCCCCTTTAGTAACCAGTTCTAAGTGTTTTACAGTGTCACAATCAAGAAGCTACTGTGTATGCAGGACAGTGGGTGCAAGCAGGGGAAGAAAGTGCTGTGGCCCTATAGCCAGGCAGAAGCACTTGGAGCCTTCTGAGTTGGGAAGCACGGTGACCAAAGCAGGGATAACACTGGACAGACACTATCTGGGCTATGTGGAGTAGTAGTCAGGAGGTTAGCCTGGCTTGGGGAAGAGGTATAGGGGGAAGAAGTGAGGAGCAGGGAGCAGTGAAGACTAGCAAATGGCCAGGGGGGCCATCAGAGTGAGGGAAGCTCCTGAGCTAGAGATGGTATTTTCAGTGAAAGGCAAAAGGTTAGTAGATAGAACCAGTAGAAGGCAGATAAATAAAGCAGGAATATGCGTTTGTCTTCAGAAAGTTGCTGAGCAGATGGAATTCTCTGGCTTGTCTTGTCTCCAGAGTGCAGACTGCTCTCTGCATGCTGGGCAGAACAGCTGGGGCTTCACCACTCCAGTCTTCCTTGGCAAGAGCCGACCACCACTTTGGTCACTGGGGGGACCTTGCCTGCCCACACTCCGGGTAGAATGACTGCAGAAACAGCAGATGGTGACGAGCAATACTGGGGGCCAGGGAACACACCAACTTGAGCAAGTCCCAGAGAATCCTCTCTGCTTGTCCTGTGGTCTTGGAGACAGCAAGTGTGCTGGGAAGGGAAGAGGCTTTTGTGCTGGAGGATGAGACAGGGGCATGTTCTCTCCCAAATGTGTCCTGGGGATACACTTGTGCATTGTGATAGGAATAGAGAGAAGAGGACTTTCTTCCCAGTAGTCCTCTCCATTTCCAGGAAAGCTTAGTGATCGACCGACCTCGCGTGAGAAAGCAGACCAAACACTACAATTCATTTGAGGAAGACGAGCTCATGGAGTTTTCAGAGTTAGACAGCGACTCAGATGAAAGGCCCACGAGATCCAGGCGCCTCAATGACAAAGCCAGGCGCTACCTCCGAGCTGAGTGCTTCCGGGTAGAGAAGAACCTGCTCATCTTTGGGTGGGTATTGGCTCTGCTTGGTTTTGTTGTTGTTATTGTTTGTTCTCCTCTGTTTTTCAGTCCCTGAGATTTGTCTAGGATGTCTCTCCAGTCCCCTCTGGAATTACAGGGCAAAGGGGGATCTGTTGGAGCAAGAGAGCACTGTGCTTTCTGCCCAGAATCCCTCTCAGCCACCGTGTGCTCTGCAACCACAATGCAGATGTGCCATGATTTTCTCATACACATTTGTCACAGAAAATCTCTGGTACTAATTTGCTGTCTGGTACTGATTTCCCGCTTCCCCTCATCCCTCAAGGATATATAAGGAGTCCACACAATAGATTTTATAGTCAAGGCATGATTCGTGCAGGGCTTTGACTCTGGTAGAAATCAAAAGTTCAGCTTCTATGAGCTCATCATTGCTTTTGAATAGTGCTGCTGGACTCTTTTAATTCCAAATTTATTCCCTGCTCCCAGTATTTTGGTTCCTCCCTCTTTAACATTGTAGTGGCCATATGAAGCACTCAGTGTCCAACATCCAGGTCACCTTAGTGATACTTGGTGTGCCACAGTCCGGTGGTCCTCAAAGGCCTTCCAGGACAAAGCCCTCGGGATGATTAACAGACCTACAGAGAACAAAAATCATATATGGCTCTTGTTTCTCCTTCTATGGGGAGGCTGCATGCATGGCCTGGCCCGTCCTTCCAATACCTGTCTGTATGTCCACTGTCAGCTGGGGCCGGTGGAAGGACATCCTGACTCATGGCCGATTCAAGTGGCATCTGAACGAGAAGGACATGGAAATGATTTGCCGTGCCCTCTTGGTGTACTGTGTCAAGCATTATAAGGGGGATGAGAAGATCAAGAGCTTCATTTGGGAACTGATCACACCTACCAAAGATGGGCAGGCCCAGACCCTCCAAAACCACTCAGGTGAGAGGTGGCAGGGCCACGCCTAAGAAGCACAAATTCCCATGCACTTCATTCTGTCTTTCTCTGTGGGGCTGTGTGGCTGTGCTTTAGGGGACTTCTCTTTCTCGGGTGTTTTTCAGAATGTTACCATTGGGAAAAGATGATGCTTTCAGTTCTGCCTCAGAATCTCCCCATGTTACTACCTGTGATATTTTGTTTAAGTACAACTGGGCCCTCTTAAAGTTTCCCACATCCAGACCTGCCCACAAACCTGAATCTCACGCAAGTTCCACCTCTGAATTAGGGACACACGCCTTGTGCTCTGTGACTTGCCTTTTGCATTTCACCGTCCTGTCCCTTTCCCACCTCTGTCTGTGCTTTCTCTTATGCCACACTCCTTCTTCCCTGTCCTTGACCAACACACCCCTTGAAGTTTCAAGTCAAATGTTCCTTTTCTCCCAGCCAGGTTGTAAGTTCCCAAAGGCCACAGGTTATGTTACACCTTCCTTAATCTCCACAGGGTACCTGGGAAATATTACTGACTAAATGGTCCTGGAGTTTACTAAGGAGGAGACCAGGTGCATGGCCTTCCCACCAGCACTACCTATGGGCTGAGGAGTAGGGTCTGCCATCCAGACCACAGCCCAATTCTGTTCTTTCCCCAACCCGGCTCTGTCCTGAAACCCATGTTTAACCCCCCTTGGCTCATCCACTTGCCCTATGCTGTCTTTCTGTTTCAGGCTTGTCTGCCCCAGTCCCCAGAGGGAGGAAGGGGAAGAAGACAAAGAACCAGCTGCTAATCCCAGAGCTAAAGGATGCAGATTGGCTGGCCACCTGCAACCCCGAGGTGGTCTTGCATGATGATGGCTATAAGAAACACCTCAAACAGCACTGCAACAAGTGAGTGTGCCCCCTCCCATACCCTGGTGGCAGCCTGGCTCAGACTGCTTCAATTCCTGGAAATCCCACAGGGAGACCACTTCATGCTCTTGTGCTACTTCCATGTAAGGTCTAGAAAGACCAGATGTGTTATCTGTGGTCTAAAGTGGGTCAGAATTCATGTTACAGCTCCTGTAACTCCTTTAACAATACTTCTGTTCTCCCACAGAACCTGGCCCCTCTGCCATTGCATTATATATACCCCTGAGGATTTTTCTGTTTTGACCCTCAGAAACCAGTCAGGTCATCCTCTGCTCCTGAGGTCACATTAACAAGGGCAGAACATTGGCCTTGGTCGCTGCTACTCTCAGCCTCCTCTTCCAGTTTGCTGTTGCCATTCATGGCCTTCAGTTATTTGAAAGGCATGCATTTGAGATAGTATTCTTTGTATCTGTAGGCTAACAGCTGGGGTTGGGTGGGGTGGAGATAGCAAAAAAACAGTGATTGAAAATGAAACTTTGTTCATATGTAGTTTAGTCTTAGGGTGTTAGGGCATTCAGCGACAAAACAATGGCAAGTTTGCATGTGGATATTTGCATCACTGTGCAATGTATCTGACCCTTGGAAACTATCTAATTCATGTCAAGGTCATGCAAGAGTTATCTTTCCAGCATTCCTGATAGGCAGTGTGAGGGCCTCTGGTTGCACACCTCTGGTAATCAAGAGTTTATTACCTTATAGGTTAAGAGCTTTTGCTTGGGTTTTCCTGCCTCCCTGTAACATCTTCTTAATTATTCTGTAGTTGTTGGGTTGTGGGGTTTTTTTTTCTTTTACAGATAAAGTATAATCCTTTCTCTTGATCATCTCAAATATTTGAAGATAAGTTTCATGCCCAATAGTGTAATAAAAGCTATTGTACATGAAAGTACAGGTTCTTCAGAGACAGCAGTAAGCACTCAAAATATCGTTATTACCACCATATTATTTCAGCCATGAAATTGTCATCAAAAGAAACTTTACAAACTTAACTAGCATTCTTTCAAATCCAAGCTAATAGCAGACAGGATAATGGTTATCCACTCGGGGTGGGATAGTAACTGGAAGGGAATACCAACAGGACTTAAGGGAAAAAATTCTGCTTCCTGATCTGAATGCTGAGTATACACGTATGTTTTGTTTGTAGGAATTCTTTAAGCTATACGTTTGTGCAGTGTGCACTTTATGGAAGTATATTTTATATCAGTAAAATACTTTTAAAAAGAAAAAAGGATATGTCACCACCCAAAATATTAATGGGTTGTTTTCTTTGGCTAAACCAAGGGTGTTTCACACCTGCTCCAGCTGTGTGTCCCTTTGAGTTCAGACACCAGCTGGGAGGAGGGGGCTGTCTATGAGGAATTGCCCATCCTTCCTCTGAATTGATTTCCCTTCCATTCGGAGGAAAATTGAATACTGTTGGCTTTAAATTCTGTTCTCTCATGTTGCAGATATTGTCAGACGTCAACACATTTGTTTCTCTTTATAGAAATGGAAACAGCTTTCCCTGTCTTATATTTTCAGGAAAGCCCTACTCTAATTGAGCTAAGTCTCAGCAGGCAGAACTCTGACATTCTGTTTCAGTTTTTACTAAGGAGGCTGTCAGCTACTACCATTTACAAATAAGGATTGGCAGTGGTTGTAAATTTTTAAGAGTTCTTATTCTCTGGGCTTTGAAAAAAAAAAAAAAAAACAGGCCGGGCAGGGTGGCTTACTTTGGGAGGCTGAAGCAGGTGGATCACCTGAGGTCAGAAGTTCAAGACCAGCCTGGCCAACATGATGAAATCCCATCTCTACTAAAAATAACAAAAAATTAGCCGGATGTGGTGGCAGGCACCTACAATCCCAGCTACTCTAGAGGCTGAGGTAGGAGAATCGCTTGAACCCAGGATGGGAAGGTTGCAGTGAGCCAAGATCACGCCATTGCTCTCCAACCTGGGCAACAGGAGCGAAACTCCATCTAAAAAAAAAAAAAATCTCAGAATTATTTGAGTTGATTGAAGTTGAGATGAGAAATGGTATACCAGAGATAACAAGGGTTCTTTCCAATCTGTAAGTTCTAACTTTATGTGTTTCCACCTATAACTTGAGCCCACAGTGGCACTGTCTACCCAGATTTAATAGATAGAAGTTATGCTTTGTTAGAGGCCTCAATCCCTTTGTCTTAGTCCATTTTCTGCTGCTATAACAGAATACCACAGACTGGATATTGGTTCATGGCTCTGCAGGCTGGGATATCCAAGAGCATGATGCCAGCTTGTGGGCAAGGGTCATCTGACGGTGAAAGGTATCACATGGCAAGTCTGCATGGGATACATAGAGAAAATGTGGCTGAGCTTATTCCTTATCAGGAATCCACTCCTGTCATAACAGCATTAACCCATTCATGGGAGCAGAGCCCTCTTGACCCAATCACTTCTAAAGGTCCCACCTCTTAATATTGTTACAGTGGCAATTGTTTCTAACACACGAACTTTTGGGGGACACATTCAAACCATAGTACATACCCTTCAATGTTAACTTCTTTTGAATAGGTAGTACATATATGTGTTTAGAATCTCTTAAACAAAAGTAAGGAAAAGTAAGTTTTCCTCCCACCTCCACTTCCCCTGTTGTCATCTCTAGAGTCAACCACTGTTAACCTGGTTCTTCCAAAGATACTCAGTTCATGTACCAGCATATGTGAATGTACAGACACTTTTTTTCCATCCTTAAAATATCTGTGGTACATACTGTTTGATCCCTTTTTAAACAATTTATTTGCAGATCAGTTCTTATATAAGCTTATGTAAATGGGCTTTCATTTTTAATGTCTAGCCTTCATTTCTGGCTGGTATTGAGCGAATTACAAGCATTCTTCTAAACCTCTTTATGTCCCTGAATAGGAAGCATTCCTTCAAAGTGGTCTGCCCTATGGTCTGGTCTACGGTCTGCCTACCCTTCCTTTTACCCTGTTTTTACACGCATTGAACCTGGGCCCTCACTGTTATCTCCTGTGCTTTCTTTTCATGGCTGGTGTCATTTCACAACTAGACTGCTGTAGCCTCCTCAAGAACAGGGTTGAATTTGTTTACTTTTATTATATACCTACAGCACCAAGCATGATGCAGGGCATATAGTAGTTGTCCAACAAATACTTGCTTAATTGGTTTGTCTGAGACATGTTTGATGCATTCCCATGGAGCCTGAGTATGGTCCATACAGAATAAAAATGAATTGAGCACCTCAGAAGGGAAGATACATTTCCATGAAAAATAGACAACTGCCTTTATTCATTTAACTGTGTACAAGTGAAACTTCGAAAGCACCACTGTTCACCTTACTCACTTTTCAGTAGCTGGCCTCTTGGAAGCCCATTCTGCCTAAGAGGTCACTGTGGCCGCATGGAAGGGATGAGTACTCTTAAAGATGGGAAGCGCTGTCTGTTCCTGCTGCCCACTATGGCTCACAGGATGGTCTCACAGATAACTGATGCAGTCATTTTCTTTTGTAAAATGGGAATGATCACAATAATGTCTGCCATAGTGTTTTGTTTTTCTTGTACCTTCTCTTCTATTACTTCATAATATTAACTACATGGGAATGCCCAGAATTTCCCAGTGTTAACTTGGGGATGTGGTTCACAGACAGTTACAGGTTCTAATTTGTTTTCATTAATGTGTTCACCTTTAATAGAGTACTTCTGCGAGTCCGGATGCTGTACTATCTAAAAGCTGAAATCCTGGGAGAAGCAGCTGAGAAAGCGTTTGAAGGAACTCCTGCCAGGTAAAACAAATCAAACTTAACATATCAACGTTAAAGAATTGATATAAAGTGCCTATTCATGGAGCTGGCCAAACTTGCCTGTGCTTAAAGAGGCCCATGTTCCTCCTACTCCTTGCCCAGGACCAGTGACCCGGATGGGAGAACAGGCAAGTAGAGTAAGGACAATTCATCAGGTCATCTACAAATAAAATAAAGGAGAAAACCATTTCTTAGAAACCTAGCCCTTGGTGAGTTAGTTCATTTTATTTCCCTCAAAAGTGTTGTAAATTTTCTTTTAAAACAGTCATTTCTGTACCTTAAGTGATTACAGTAGAATTAGTATCGGTTCCTGATCTGACATGTATAGACTGGAAGTTTTACCCAGAATCCCATTGTTGGCCTTAGTATTCATATACATACTTCCTTTATTTGCTAATCATATTAATAATATGTGCGGCCTATTTGATTTGTTGCATGTTAGTTTTGCAAATTAGTGTTTTAAAAACTATAGAATCCTGTGGGAGTATCTCAAGATTTCCAAAAGTGAGGCTACTAGGTTCTCAGCGGCCACTTAATAAAGCTGTCAGAAAGTCCCAGTTTATAGATGGGATCACCAAGTGCAGTTTGCTAGCTCTGTGCACGCCTGTCATTCTAAGAGAATACCAAGAGTGCTGATATTTGGACTTTGTGTTGAGATTAGCTGGGGACATGGTTTCTTCTTTCTCTTGATTTCCACTGAGCAATGCTGGTGTCTTTAGGGGTCATAGGAGCACTAAAGTAAGAAAGAGGGACATAGACAACCCTACCCATGGGGCAACTTGTAATCAGAGCCAGGCCTCTCAGCAACTGTTATCACTTTCTATGCCTTCCAGAGTCACTATTGTAATTTCCAGAAGGGACAGGGAGTCTATGTGTTTTGGTAGATAGATTCAATTTGAGTCATATAAATGCAGCAGAATTCAGCCTGATTATTTCCATCAGGTGTTACCTGGCAGCAGTACTCTGAATTTACTCTGTTATGTGTAGAAAGTCATAGGTGGTAGCTGGGTAGAACACAGAGAGAAAAAGTCCGCTGCCCACCCTCTTTCTTCCTCTGCATTCCTCTATCTCTCACTATCCTATTCAGGTTGAGTATCTTATTGTGGAGAAATTGCCACAAGGCATGAACAGCAGTTCATTCCAGAAAAGTCATTCAGCCATGGCTCTGTGCAGGCAGAGCCTTGGGTACCAGAAAGGTGAGGGCCGGGAAACACTATCCCTACAGAGGGAGCTGGGCCTGGCAAAGAGCAGTCAGTCCTGTGTCATAGTAAGAGCCTGATAGAAGAAACTTCATAGGCAGCTGGAGGGAGAGGGAGGAGCCATCCAGGTACATGCTATTCCCTAAACCCCAAAACTTTAAAGAGCAAGGGACTATACTCAGTTGAAGGAAGATAATGAACTTAGGGTGTATGTGAGCTCTCAAAACATGGACAGAAACTCAGAGAGGGGCTAATACCTGCATGTCTGTGCCCTAGAGTGAGTTATGTGCATCCCTTTGGCCAGGAGCAATGCAGTTTCTGATCAATTTTGACCTAATAGACCACTGCCAGGAGGTGCCACCCGTTATGGCAGTCAGCCTCTGAAAGGCCCTCCTGATATCCCCAGTTGTTCCAGTGTGGACTTTTGTTCTCAAATGGTGCTTAAGATCTCTACTTGTTGAGGCAACATACTGAGCCAAGATGATTTGGCCACTGTCTTAAACATTCAATCATGTATGAATTCAACTGTTTGGGGAAGTTCTGCCTTCAGAGGTCCAATATATCAGTGGCCTTTGCTGTGGTTCACATGAGGTGCACATCAGAACTCCATACATGTGGATCTCAAGATGCCACCCTAGACCAACTGAGATTGGGTTCTCCAAGAGGTGCTTCAAGACTGTGTAACTGGCTCAGTCAGTCAAAGGTAGAGCCCGGAGATCAAGTACTTATGCTTAAATCACTCCCTAAGTGATTCTGATGCAAAGCCCTGGTTGAGAAACAGTGACCCACAGCCTTCCTAACCCTTTTGTTTATTGTTACTTTAGCATCTCAGCATGTAACTAGGACTGTGGCTTAATACCAGGGTTGGGCCAGTAGCTTTTGTGTTGTTTTGAGTCTACGCCCTTCCTTCCCTAGGGAGCTGGATGTGCCTCTGCCTGACATCGACTACATGGAGATCCCCGTGGATTGGTGGGATGCTGAGGCCGATAAGTCCCTTCTCATTGGTGTGTTCAAGCATGGTATGTATTTCTCTGAAGGTGTTCCCTTCTGGATCAGTTTCCCCCAGGAACGATGAGTTCAAGCGCTCTGACTAAACTCAGCATGTTTCTGCAGAACTCCATCATTCTGTTACACATTCATCTTAGAGGGTAGACCCTCACAACTGCCCCCTTGGAATTTCCACCAGATAAATATATGGCTCACAATAATACTATGAATATTGTATTATTAGGAAACATTCAGGCCACAAAGAACCTGTTTGATGTGTATATTCCTCCCTTGCCTGTCCATGCTGTCAGTTATGTGGCTGCCTCTAATAGTTCCAGTGCCTGGCACCTAGTAGGCACCCATTGTTTCTTGAATGAAGGAGTAAATAAATGGTGGGAAATGCTGAGTTTCAACATTTCATATATATGTAGAATTCTAAGGTCATTCTAGATAATCTACTTATTCCTAGTGTATACTTTTACACCATTGGCATTTTAAAAACTAAGCATAGAAGATAAAGTAGATGATCTTTTTTAAAAATGGTAATCAAGCAACTAAAGGGGACTGAGAGGTTTTCTAAACACTTGGAAAAACTGAAGTAAGTGCCTCCTTTCTTCACCTCTGGCAGTGTTTTTAAACAGCTGCCCTTGCTTTCAGCCAGCTGCCAGCCATTAAAATGAATGATGAAAGTGTCAAGTGATGGTCACCCATAGTATGCCTGATACACACCTTCCCTGCCAGGTGAATCGACAGAAAGTTTTAAATGAGGAGCAAGGTTTAAAGTGAAAAGAGTTAGGTATACCTGGCTTTAGCTATCAACTTCACTACTTACTAAATGTGTGTCACTGGGCAAGTCATAAGCTTCTCTGACTTATTTTCTCACATATACAATGGAGAAGGTATAGTATCAAAACAGCCTACCTAGGGGTTATTTAAAGATTAAATATTACATTAAATGTAGACCACCTAGAACAGTGCTTGGTACATAATAGGTGCTGGGTGCTATTCCACTCTCCCATATTACTCTGCCTTTGGAAGTTTGTTAACTTTCTAATGCATGCTCTTTAAAGGGAATTCTTCAACTTTTACAGGCTAACCAGCTACATTTAAGTAACAACCATGCCTTTACATATTTTAATTTGAAATCCACTCAAAAGTTGGATACTGGTATTGAGAATGCAGTGCTGCTGAGAACCCTGTGTCAAACCGCTGGGGTTAGACTAAAGCAGTGCTGTCCAGTAGAACTACATGCAGTGATAGAAATGCCCTATTTCTGCACTGTCTGCTGCAGAAGCCACTATTGAGCACTTAAAATGTGACTAATGTAACTGAGCAAGTATATTTTTATGTACTTTTAATTAATTTAAATTAAATAGCCCCATGTGGCTAGTGGCTCCTCTGTTGGACAGTGCAGGAATAAAACTCCGCTCCAGAGTGGAAAGAAGTGTGTGACCTCCCTGTTAGTCACAAGGTACCACAGTGCAACTCAGACTTGGTTTAATCTAGTTTTGGAAGGACCCCAGAGGATGACAGGCTGCTAAAGGCACCCAGATTCCAGAGTATCTGAATTTGGTGTGTGTGGGAAGGCCTAGTGACCCTAGGTCTCATTTCAGTGGTGGTTTTGGGGCACTTTGCCAAATATCTGCATGGTGACAACATGTTGTGAAAAGAGAACACATTTTGAAGTCCCAGCAGCATGACAGGTAGAATTTACGTGCTGCTACTTCCTCCTCCATCCCAACACACCCACCATAAACATACCGAAAGCCAAGGCGAATCAGGACTTGGAAGAAATAAGGGAAAGTCCCCAAGTGCAAAAGTCATTTAAAGCCAGAACTGAAAGCTTAGGGGCCAATATGACAGTGGACCAGAGAGACTGGATTTTTAATACCCACAGAAATGGGAAACATGGCCTTGAAAGGGTTGCCCCTCCAGCAAACGGAAGCAAGAAAAAGCTCTCTGGCCCAAGAGAGCAGAGCTAAAGAAACATATCCCTGAGAAATAAAGAGATGAAGACATGAAAGAGAAAATGAGACATAAAAGACAGAGTGAAGTTGACATCCAAGAGGTGAAACAAGACATGCTCAGAAAATGCTACCAGCAACCCAGTAAGGCAAATCAATATCACACGGTCTGTGAGGCACAAAACATAGTTTGGAAGAAAGGGGGTCATTACACAATGATGATAGATATAACTCATCAGGAAGATAGAATTAATCATTCTCATGCAAAGGACATAGCCTCAGAAGGAGGTCCAAGTTCACCTCAACTGGCAATCTGAGAATCTGAATAGAATTGAGTGATGAAGCATCATCTTAACATCTCACAGGTGTGATCACCTAGAAAAGACAAGTTATTATTGGTGCTCTACCTTCTAGTTTCCTAACCCTAATCATGGTTCCAGGTATTAGGATTAATCAGTGGCTCTCTTAGTCTCATACTGGAGATAGAGAGTCAACCCAGATGATCCATAAGGTCATTCCCAAACTCTTCTGCTCATTGAAGCAGTTTTGCGGAGTATAAATTAATTTGTGTTTCCTGATCACACAATGTTGAGATGATACTTCATCACTCAATTCCATTCAGATTCTCACAGATTGCCAGTTGAAGTGAGCTTGGAATTTACAGCTAGGGCTGAGGGGCAGATGCCTTGAAGGTAATTTGTGCCATTTCTAAGTGTCTTGTTGTACAGGATGAGTTTAGCAGATAACAGTATAAAGACAGAAGAAGAAACAGCCTTTGTTCTCAGTGCAAGGAGACTGATCCTAAGCCATAAATGCAGACTCTACATAGGGCCAGATCAGTTTAGTTGGATGGTTACATTGGAGTCAACTTAGATGCGGTTGGACAGATGCCTTGTGGGCCCATCCTCCTTGGCACCCTCTAGACTCCAAATCTGATCCTGCCCCTGGCGGGGTGCTGTCTATTCCATGATTTAAGGCTTAGACGTGTCCTCATCTAGGTAGCACATCTGACCACCCCTTTCCTTAGTAAGTAGTGAAGTTGATAGCTAAAGCCAGGTATACCTAACTGTTTTCACTTTAAACCTTGCTCCTCATTTAAAACTTTCTGTCGATTCACCTGGCAGGGAAGGTGTGTATCAGGCATACTATTCTTAGAGAGCACCTTATAGACTAAGTGAAAAGAAGCAGGCAGCCGACACCCCCTCACAGGCCTGTCACGTTGCCGTTTGTCTTTGTATTGCTGTTGCAGCTCCTACTGGCCTCTTCAGGACAGTTGTTAAGGTTTTCTAGGGGACTGAAACAGTCATTCTTCCTTGCCTCCAGCTTCACAGCTGATTGAGAAATAAAAATACAGAATCTGTCTCTAGGCTACAGATCCACACATGAAGAGAAAGTCTGCAGAATAGAACCTTGCCCAGGTTAGGGAGCGTCCCAGGCTGCTCCATGCCTGAGCACAGAGTGTGAAGGTGGTATACTCCTGAACAGTTGGCCTCCCTCAGTAGTAAGGGGACAGTAAGGGAAGGATTTCACCATCTCACCTGTCATATAAATTACCCCTCTCATCATGAGGAGCAGGTGGAGAAACTGGCTGGAATCTCCTTAGGAGCAGGAGTATTGGAGAAGCTTCTGTTTTGATGTGAGCTAAGGCAGGAACATGGGGGAAGGATGAGACTGGTTCTTCCTACGACAGTGATTGGAAGAGAAAGAATGTAGGCAAAACAGACTCCTCTAGCCAGTTGTTTGTTGAGTCTGTACAGTATCAGGCCCTTTGCTAGATACTGGCTATATGATGATGAGCAAAAACAGATATAGGTTCTCCTCCTAGGAAGCTCGTGACCTCATAAGAGAGACTTAGAGCAATCAAGTAATTACCCTAAAGAATAAGTAAGTAAAGAACATAAGGCACCGCAGAGCTTCTCGTGCCAGGTACCTATGTGGGCAGCACCTGTCGTGGAGATGGCAGGAGAGTCACTGTGGATTAAAAGATCAGCTGCCCACAGCTCCTGAGGGAAAAGAACCATGTGCTACCTACAGCGTGAAGGATACAACTGTGTCAACAGTTATGCAAGAACAAAAACCAAGATAGAAATGAAATACCAAACGCAGTAAAATCAGGTTTGTTTCTAAGACCCAGGCTCATTCTCATTTACACTCAGCTCTTCTATCTCCTGTGATGGGGACTCCCTTCTGCCTTTTATGTGGCCAAATGCTGAGTGTACATTAGGTTCAATAAAATAAATCGTCACACATAGACTTTATCAAACCGAAAAGGGTTTTTTTTTTTAATTGTTTTGCTTCCTTTTTGAGGCCCCTCTTCTGGGTCAAAACACTGTTGTTAACTTTGGGGTGTGGTGAGGAGCAGTTCCAAAGCCGTGGCCAGTGTGGATTAGGATTTGTACTGAGTTTTTGATACAGAGGCCACAGGTCTGTCTTAATCCAGTGAACAGTCATCATACTTCTCTTTATATTTCAGTCCTGCTTTCCTTCATGTTGTTCAGCTTCCCTTTCCAATATATAGGATAAAAATAAACTATAAGAAAAAAAAATAAACTGTAAGAAAACAAGGGTCATTAAAGACATAACAAGGTATCCAGAGTTGAGGATGGGGGAAGAAGTTGCAAAACCAACTGACAGAAAGCAGCAAACGTGAGACTTGTATCTATACAATTACATCTTTTCGCAGACACTGAGTATTTCTGTAAGCCATTGTTCGTTGGTCAAACACTACTGAAAGGTGTCTACTTTAGCTCTAGGATTTTTCCCTGATAGTCTTATAGGATCTCATTAATCTTAAATAAGTGCTTTTTGTGTTTGTTTTGTTCTTTACTAAATAAGGAAAATAAAAAGACTAGGGCCCAAAGCAAATGTTGTGAGTTCTGATGTGACTTCTGGCATTTCTCACCACTGTTTATCAGGGTATGAAAGGTACAATGCCATGCGAGCAGACCCAGCACTTTGCTTCCTGGAGAAAGTTGGGATGCCAGATGAGAAGTCCCTTTCTGCAGAACAGGGTGTTACGGATGGGACCTCAGACATTCCTGAAAGGTGAGAAGTCACGTAGACCAGCACTGATGTGATGTGCCATGCCACTGATCTGTGACCCCTTCCTCATACAACCAGCACTCTTTGTATCTCTCCCTCAGTGTCAGGCATCTCCCTACACCTTGCCACACTGCCATTGTTTTCCATAATTGCTACTTTGGTTACACCCTACTCTGCCTCAGACCTGCTCTTGGACTTCCAAGGACTCTGAACCAAATACTGGTTCCTGTTACTCATGAGTTTTCCAGGCTGCCAAACTATGCCCAGCTTTCTAACCATGCCCATCTCTTGTCTGGTCAGAGGATTCCTGTGGAAGAATTCAGACCTCTATACCTGACAGAAAGCTAAGAACAGACACAAGTACAGCCTTCCTGACTTTGAATTGCAGTTCCTCAGATGAAATTCCAATACTGTCTAAGGATTGCGGAGTCCATGACCAGGATGACCATCGCTCCTTGATGGCGATGACATTTCAGCTTGTCCATGGATTGTGTGCAAAAAAATATGGAAGGCATTTCCTTTGACTCATTTTTATTTACTCTTGACATAAATACATAGGAAAGCTAAATAAATGGCTAAAAATTGTAGTTCTCTGAATTATATATGTATATATATTTTTGAAAACATAGCATTTATCTCTTAGCTTATCTCTTAGCATTTATCTCTTAGTTTCTCCCCAAAAGTAGCAGATACTGCTTTGCATTGCCCAGGGCTGTGGCCAGAGCGTGACACTGCCAGGAGCCCCTATTTGCTCAGGCCAAGAAAAGTGTGCAGTGCAGTTTCCATCTGTCCTTAGTCCCTGACCAACACTTCACCTGCCCCAGCGTGTTTCTTGTGGACAGATAACAGAGATGCATTCTGGGAGACGTTAACAAAGGCCCACGTGACTGGCGATTCTCATGTTACATTCACTGATTCAGGCAAAACACTCCCTGAATGCGTGCCTGAAGGTGGCATAAAGGCTATTTTTTTGTGGGGTGTCTTTTCTTTCTGTGGTTAAGCAGTAAAGCCAAGAGCTTATCTTGCCTCTAGAACTTGAGCAGCAAGGACAAGAATATTTGGGACAGGACTATTTCAATTCAAGTCAGTTTTTAAAGGAATCATTGTAAAATAGGGAAGCATCAGCAATAGTTAAGCTCACAAAAGAGAATATATTAGGCAGCTGACCTAGCATCAAGGGTCTGATGGTAACAAGGGGAAAATGTCCTTCTTAACCAGTGGCAGCAGAGCTCCCTTCCAAGAATTGACTTGTGCCAAGTGCGATTCTGTGGGAAGATGCATCGTACTGTGACCAGGGAGTTGCAACATTAGGCCTCATTTGGGGTGCACAGCCTTCAGTTTCTAGAGTGTGTTCTTTTATCAGAGTCACATGTTCAGATGACTCTTGATGGGCAGAAATTACCTTTTTCAGAACTTGCCTGAGTAGACGTGAAGCTGGAGCCTCATGCTGCAGTCTCAGTTGAATAAAGGTCCTTGCCTGTAGAATTGATGACTGGTGATAGTTTCTCTCGTTCTCAGTTTCTCTTGAGTTCTCCCACAAGGGAAGGAAAAACTAAGACTTGGAATGCCTACAGAGGAAGGGATCTATTGTCAGCCCTCCTTGTCTGTGGATGCAGAACTCTCAGATACAGAGGGCCAACCAAGGATCTTGATCATCTCCTGATACTGGTATCCCTGAGGATCCGAGAACCAATCCTCCATGGCTACAGAGGGCTGACTCGGAAGTCCCCCTTTATCCACGGGGGTACCTGAAATTTCAGATAGTACCAAACCCTGGATAAACTGTGTTTTCTCCTATATAAACATACCTATGATGAAGTTTAATTTATAAATTCAGGACAATAAAGGATTAACTACAATAATAATAAAATAGAACCGTTATAACAATATACTGTAATAAAAGTTACATGAATGTGATTTCTCTCTCTGCCCCAAAATATCTTAGTATTTTTGGACTGTGGTTGACCAGGGTAATTGAAACCGTGGATAAGGGGGCCTAGGTAGTATGTGATGCCTTTTTTTTACTTTTATTTAGAGGCAACACAGATAAAGAAGACAATGCCGAGGACAAAGTAGATGGCCTCCAGAAACAAACGGTGAGTCAAATGTGCAGTTTTGGTCATCCACACTGTCTTTCATATTAAAAAAGAAATCCCCATCTTGGTAGTGATCTGGGGGAACTTGATTGCATTGCTACAATTATGTTGCATTTTCCCCAACATTTTATTATGAAAACTTTACATGTACAGACTGCACTGCATTTTTATTCTAATTAAACTTTTTATTTTGAGATAACTGTATATTTGATATGTAGTTGTAAAATATAATACAGAAATCACATATACCGTTTATCCAGTTTGCCCTCATAGTGGCATCTTGCAAAATTGTAGTACAGTATCACAACCAGGATACTGATATGTATTGAGTCAAGATATGGGACATTTCCATGACCACAAAGATTCATCATGTTGCTGTCTTATAACCACATCTTCTTCCTTCTTCCTTCACCCCTCTTTAAATTCCTGGCAACCACTCATCTGTTCTCTATTTTTTATGATTTTGTCATTTTAAGAATGTTCTGTAAGTGGAATCATACAGTATGTAAACTTTGGGGACTGGCTTTTTCACACAGCAAAATTCCCTGGGGATTCATCTAGCTGGTTGTCTGTATCAACAGTTCATTCCTTTTCTCTGCTGAGTAGTACTGACCACAGTTTGTTCAACCATTCATCTGTTGAAGGACATCTGGGTTGTTTCTAGCTTTTGACTATTAAGAATAAGTCCTCTGTAAATATTTGCATATAGATTTTTATATGAACATACATTTTCATTTCTCTGGGATAAATGCCCAGGAGTGTAATTGCTGGGTCATATGATAGTTACGTATTTTGTTTTTTTAAGAAATTGCCAAATTGTTTTCCAGACTGGCTATACACCATTTTCCATTCCCAGTAGCAATGTATGAGAGATCCACTTTCTCTGTATTCTCCATCCTCACCAGCATTTGGTGTGGTCACTAGTTTTTACTTGAGCCATTCTGGTAGGTGTGTAATAATACCTTGTTGTGGTTTTAATATGCATTTCCCTGATGGCTAATGATGTTGAACATCTTTTATGTGTTTAGTTGCCATCTGTATATCCTTTTCAGTGAAATGTTTGTGTCCCTTGCCTATATTCTAATTTCATTGTTTGTTTTAGTGTTGATTTTCTAGAGTTCTTTATATATTTTAGGTATTAGTGTTTTGTCAGATATGTGGTTTGCAAATATTTTCTCCCACCCTGTAGTTTGTCTTTTTAGGGAGGATCCCTTGAGCCCAGGAGTTCAAGACTAGCCTGGGCAGCATAGTGAGACTTTGTCTCTACAAAAAATAAAAAGTAAAATTTTTTTAATCAGTTGATGTATTTGTGGGTTCTGTTTCTGAGTTCGCTGCCCTTTTCCATTGATATAGTTGTCTTTTCCTGTGCCAGTAGCACAGTCTTGAGTGCCATAGCAATACCATAAGCTTTAAAATTTGATAGATTGATACCTCCCACTTCTTTCTTCTTTTTCAGAATTGTTTTTGCTTTTCTTATTCCTTTGCCTTTCCATATAAATTTTAGAATAATCTTATCCATAGAAACTGTTGCTGGGATTTTGATAGGCATTGCATTAAACCTTTATATCACTTTGGGGAGAATTGACATCTTCATTGGGTTTTTATGATACTGAATCTTACTATATACCTCTGCATTTCCTGTTTTTTTGTTTTGTTTTTGTTTTTGTTTTTTGTCTCAGGGTCTCACTCTTTCACCTAGACTGGAATGCAGTGATGCAGTCATAGCTCACTACAGCCTCGACCTTCCAGGCTCAAGTGATGCTCCCAGCTCAGCCTCCCAAGTAGTAGGGACCACAGGTGCATACCACCACACTTAGCTACTTTTTTCTATTTTTTTGTAGAGACAGGGTCTTGCTTGCTGTGTTGCTCAGGCTAAGATTGAACTCCTGGGTTCAAGCAGTCCTCCCTCCTTGGTCTCCCAAAGTGTTGGGATTATAGGCATGAGCCATTGTGCCCAGCCCTTTTCTAGGTTTTTGAGGTGGGAGCTTCTGTATTATTGATATGAAATTTTTCTACTTGTCTGATATATGCATTTAGTGCTATAAATGTCTCTCAGCATTGCTTTAGCTGTGTTTCATTAATTCTGCTGTTATATTTTCACTTTCATTCAGTTTAATGTATTTTTTTTTAATTTCCCTTGAGACTTCCTCTTTTGATTCATTAATTATTTAGGTGTTTATCATTTAGTGTCCAAGTGTTTGGAGATTTCCCCATTACATTTCTCTTACTGATCTCTATTTCGATTCTATTATAATCAGAGAACACATCTATATAGTTTCAATTGTTTTAAATTTGTTGTTTGTTTTATAGCCCAGTATATGCTCATATCTTGGTATATGTTCAGTGGGCACTTGGCATGCATTTTGGTTTTGTTGGATGCAGTATTTCATAGATGTTGACTAGGTCCTGTTGGTTGATGATGTTGAGTTTTTCTGTATCCTTGCTGATTATCTGTCTAGTCATTTCATCAGTTGTTGAGAGAATATAAGTCTCAAATTGTGGATTTATTTATTTCTCCTTTCAGTTCTGTCGGGTTTTGCTTCACATATTTTGCAGCTCTGTTTGGTGCATACATATTTAGAATTATTTGTTCTTGCCAGGTGCTGTGACTCACACTTGTAGTCTTAGCACTTTGGGAGGCCAAAGAGGGCAGATCACTTGAGACCAGAGGTTTGAGACCAGCCTGACCAGCATGGTGAAACCCCATCTCTACAAAAAATACAAAATTAACCAGGCATGATGACACATGCCTATAATCCCAGCTCCTCAGGAAGCTGAGGCATGAGAACCGCTTGAACCCGGAAGGCAGAGGTTGCAGTGAGCCATGATTGCGCCACTGTACTCCAGCCTGGGCAACAGAGCGAGATTCTATCCCAAAAAGTGTATAGAGAGAATTATATGTTCTTGGCAAATTGACCCTATTATCATTATATTATGTCCTTCTCTTGTGTCTGGTAATTTTCTTTGCTCTGAAGTGTATTTTATCTAATAAATTAATATAGCTACTCCTGATAAATTAATATAGCTACTCTTAGTTTCCCTTGATTAATGTTTGCATAAATATAACTTTTTTATTCTTTTATTTCAACCTGCCTTTATTGTATTTGAAGTGAATTTCCTATACAGGTAGATCATAATCTTTAATATACTCTGCCAATCTCTGTCTTCTAGTTGCTATTATTCAGACCATTTACATTTAATGTAATTATTGAGACATTAAGGCATCGTCTTCTCTTTGTGTTCTCTGATTTTTTTATTTTTCCTGTCTCCCTCTGGTTTACATGAGCATTTTTTATTATCTTATTGTGATTTATCTGTGTATAATACCTTTTTCATGGTTCTAGGTGTTTTATATATTTATATGTAATATATCACAGTCTACTGTCATTTTATCAGTTCAGGTGAAGTGTAGAAACCTTACTTCATTTTTTTCCTTTACCCTCTCCCATTTATAATGTAGTTGTCTTAACTGTTTCTTAGCAGATAATGTTAAAATTTTTGCCTCAACTGTCAAACATAACTTAGAAAACTCAAGAGGTGAAGGAAAGTCTGCTATATTTACCCGTATTTTTTTCTACTATGTTCTTTTTCTTCCTGGTGTTCCAAGGTTCCTTCTTTTATTGTTTTCTTTCTGTTTAGAGAAATATCTTTAGCTACTCTTTTAAGGTAGTCTGGAGAACTGTCAAGACAGTCCTGTTTTTCTTCATCTGAGAATGTCTTAATATCCTTAGTTTTTCTTTGTCTGAGAATGTCTTAATATCCCCTTTATTCCTGAAGCACATTTTCACCAGATACAGGATTCTGGGTTGATAGTTCTTTTCTTTCAGCTCTTAATGTTGTGCCACTTTCTTCTGGTTTCCATGATTTCTGATGAGAAATCTGTCATTCAAGTTGTTTTTCCCCTATTGGTAATGTGTCTTTTCTCTCTTGATGCTTTCAAGATTTTTTCTTTGTCTTTAGTTTTCAGAAGTTTATGATTTTAAGTGGATTTTTGTGAGCTTATCCTATTTGGAGTCCACTCATCTTAAATCTGATTTCTGTCTTTTGCTGAATGTGAAGCATTTTCAGCTATGATTTCTTCAGGTATTTCTTTTGCCCTGTCCTCTTTCTCCTCCCCTTCTGGGATAGAAGAATGAAGATTAGATCTTTTGTTATAGACCCATGGGTCTCTAAGGCTCTGTTCATTTTTTTTTCCTGTTGTTCACATTGGGTGCTTTCCATTTTTCTGTCTTGAGGTCACTGATTCGTTTCTTCCTCCATTCTGCTGTTGAGCCTTCTGTTGAGGGTTTGGGGTTTTTGTTTTTGGCTTTTGTTGTTTTTGTTCCAGTTTATTGTACTTTTTAAACCTAAAATTTCCCTTTGAATTCAGAGATTCTTTAGATCTTTGTTTCTTTGCAGAAACTTTCCATTTTTTCATTTGTGGCAAGCATGTTCAGAATGACTCACTGATGACTGTGTTAAATTCTTATGTCAGATCATTCTAAGATCTTTTCTCTCAGCATTGGCCTCTTTTGTCTTTCTGCATTCAGTTTGAGATCTTGGTTCTTGGTATGTGATTTTTTTTATTGGAACCTGGACATTTTGGACACTATATTGTGAGACTCTGGTTCTTATTTAAACATTGTCTTTCAGCTGACTTCTGATACCTCTCTTAGCAGGAGACAGAAGTGGTGGGGGGCACCTTGTTTCTGTGAGGTGGAAGCAAAAATTCATGTTCCCAGTCTCCTCCCATTAACCCCTAAGTGGGATGTTTCTCATTAGTGCTGAGCAGGGATGGAAATTCAGCTCCACCATGGGTAGGGGTGGGGACCTCATTACTACCTGTCAGGGTTGAAAGTCCTACCATGGGTAGGGGTGGGGACCTCATTACTACCTGTCAGGGTTGAAAGTCCTAACTTCCTGCTTAGCTTTTTCTGATACCACCCCAGCAGGGGAATGGGGTACCCTATTACCACCTCGAAAAAGTAGAAGTTTAAGCTCCCACTCAGCCTTTGCTGCCATGGGTAGAGTTGAGACACAGTCTCTTCTGCATTGTTGGGCTGGGGTATAGCAGTTATTGTCTTAATATTTTCTGTGTTCCTAACCTGCCTCTTCCTACTCCTTAACTAGAGAGAGCAGGCTTTTGTTTTTGTTTCTGTTTTTGTTTTAAGACAAGTTTTGCTCTTGTTGCCCAGGCTGAAGTGCAGTGGCACAATCTCAGCTCACTGCAATCTCTACCTCCCAGCTTCAGGCGATTGTTTTGCCTCGGCCTCCCGAGTAGCTGGGATTACAGGCATGTACCACTATGACCAGCTAATTTTTTGTATTTTTAGTAGAGACCAAGTTTTACCATGTTAGCCAGGCTGGTCTCAAACTCCTGACCTCTGGTGATCCACCCGCCTCAGCCTCCCAAAGTGCTGGGATTATAGTCATGAGCCACCTCGCCTGGCAGGGTTTTTTTTGAGGGCTTCTTTTGTCTGCATCCTTTGCCATTTCCAGGTAGCCCGCTTCTTTACCTCCAAATCTAGGATATATGAAGCAAAAAAAAAAAATGTTTATTTTTCATTATGTCATTTCTTGGGTCCTGAGGTCTCTAGTTTGTCCTTTTTTACACCATTCAGAGTTTTCTTATGTTTGTTTCATATTTAATATCTAGACAGTTTAATTGTACTTAAAGAATAGGGAAATGCATCTCAGAAGTGGCAGTCTGTATTGCATTTTTAAAGTGAGTTTCTGAGATTTTGCGTAAGCAGACTGAAACCTTACCTGGGCCATGTGACCAAATTTTCTCTAGCTTTGAGTAATAGAGCAAATATTAGGATGTTATATATTCTGGATCTCAGAGGTTACTATAGCATTTTCCCCAAGTGACTCCTCTGCAAGGGTCATCTCTCTTATTCTCCTGATCACTAACCAAAAATTGTCCATATTTTTTATTCTATTCTTTTTATTCTAGCTTGCAGACTGCATGGTATTTATTTACTTTGGCCTCTATCAACTCTGACTCCTATAACAGTAACGATGGCATCCCTTTCTTAAAATAGATAATAATAATTTTTCAAAGATAATGTTTCCCTGTGTTCTCAAGGTTTGAGAAGCAATGGATTTAAGCAAATCAGCGTGAAGCCTCAGACCCTCGTAACATGAAGGAAGTTAGGTTCTCGTCTTGACAATTAAAATCCATGTTCTGCCATTCCAGTCCCTAGTTTATGTTATTTATTTTATCTGCAATTTGGGACATGTTTTCCTATAGAAACAACTTAAGTACCAAATAAATGAAAGTAATACATTATTCTCATGTGGAACTTGACTCTCTTCAAACCAGTTATTCCATTTGTTTTAAGTGATTTCTCACTTCACCCTTATGAAGAAAGCACGGCAGATATTACTGTCCTCATTTGAGGGCTGAGTAAACATTAGGCCCTCCCTGAAAGTTAAAGGACTTAGCCAAATTCTCACAACCACTAGATGACAGAGTATTCCGGTATTCTTTGTTGTAGTTGAGTATTCTTTTCATAGTCCAGATGGTAGAGAGTATTTCATGTGCACGTTTATGCCCCTTCCTCCCATCAGCAGTTCATATGAAGACTCCAGCCTCTGAAAGCCTTTGACATTAAACTGGACATGCTTAATCAATTAGGAGGGCACCAGAGGGCTATGACAGAATCAGTAAAAATAACTTAAGTGCTCTTATGTAGTAGGATTAAACTCTGGAATTAATTTTGTATTTATTTACAAAATTTACATGTTTATGATTTCTTTGCTCTTCACCTCCTTAAAACCTAGGGTATAGAATATCATCAAAAGCAGATGAAAAGGGGAGTGGGTTTCCCCAGATTCTGAGGTTGACAGACTATAAATAGATTCACCTTGACTTCTAGTCCTCGTGCTAAAACCACACACGTAGAAAGATGGCCAGCATCTGAGCCCGGCCTGCTGCCCACCCTGCTTCTCTCTTGCTCCCTACCTCCTACACTGAAGACACTGTTTTGTGTTTCCTTCTTTCAGCTCTGTCCTCAGGCAGAATTAAAGAAGCCCAAAGCATTGTGTAAAAAGAGCCTGTTCATTAGAGCAGTTCTCCTGAATTACACAGTCCTGGGCATGGAAAGGGAAACATTTAAGAGATTGGCAGAGTCTTAGCATTGCAAGGAACCCCAGTGCTTGCCCAAGTGGTCGCTCAGTGTGGCATTGCCTCTCCAGCCACAGCATGGCTGTCAGGGTCGTTCAGGTAGGCTAGAGACTCCCAGGAGTTCATGGGAAAAACAAGAGGAACATACCTTCTTCCGAGGAAGTCTGTTTTATTATTGGATGATACTTCCTTTTACCAAACCAGGAATCTGCCTCCCAGCTGGTTCCATGGATTCCATCTAGCTTTCTTTTTGGTACTACAAAGAACAAAACTCTTGTTTTTCCCCTCTGATAGAATTTTAAATTACTGAGACCAGCTCATGACCTTAATTTCTTTAAAGTTCTTTTCAGGTGAAATATCTCTAGGTCCTCTATATTTTTTCATATCATATCATCTCAAGACTCCTTTCTATTCCAGTGCCTTCCGGAGCACACTGTGGTTGTTGTCCTCTTAAAATGTGTCGTTCAGAGAGTCATAGAATGTTAGAATTTGAAAGGAAATTTGAAATGATCTAAGTTACAGCTTCCCACACCTTCTGTTTTAATACCAATAGCACTTTGGATTGGCAAATCATTACAGATGTCACCTGCAGCCAGATTCAGTGAACCTACAGAAATCTTCAAAAGCAGTTAGTCTGAAAGTATATTTGGGTTGGAATGGTCTGGAGCCTAGAATTGTAAGCAAAATCTTTCTCTATCACAGCCAGTATGTGGGGAAAGGAACATGTCTTTTAACAGAAATAGCAATAAGTAACGCTCAATTTTTATTTTTGTAGTTATGCTATAATAAGCATGGCATGTCCATGCTGTGCCACAGTTCCTATGTTAGTTGACTGTGACATCTCAGGTGCTCTGTGAACCATGGGGTTTGGTCGTAAAATGATGAAGTCATGGCCAGGAACTTGCAGGAAAATTTAATGCCTAAAATGGCCAAATTCCATTGTATGAAAACTTTAATTAGGAACTGAACGAGCACCCTCTTCTTGTGAGTTAAGAGTTTGATCTTGCATTGGAACCAAAGCATTTTCTGAGTAAAAGAAAAAAAAAAGAGTTCAAGGATTTTGTTAAATATTAGTATTTGTGTATACTTTGATACTTACAAAGCTCACTTCCCCATCTATTAGGCATTATTCTTATGCCCATTGTGGAGATGAGGGAGCTCAAATAATTTTAATCAACTGCAAAAAAGTCATACAGCCAGGGGACAGAAGAGCAGTATCTCCCCTGCCCTCTTCTTTCTCTAAATTCTGTAATCTTTCCATAATAAAATCCTTGAATATAATGTTAATGGCATTTGGGGTATATCTACTTTCCACCTGAAGTTTATGCCAGAGTAACATGCTTGTTTTTCCTGCAAAGTAAAACCACAGTGGGGTCTGAGGACTTTGTAGCTCTGCCTTTGTACATCCTGTCACTTTAATACAGAGAGCCCTTGTGTTCTCCTAGCAAACTCCTGTACATCCTTCAATATCTAGCTCAGAAGTCACCTCTTGGTTGAAGGCCATATATGACCTCTGTTGCATGTTCTTCTTCCCTTTTTTTCCCACCCACCCCCCTTTTTTTTTTTTTTTTTGAGACAGAGTCTCACTCGGTCACCCAGGCTGAGGTGCAGTGGCGTGATCTTGGCTCACTACAACTTCCACCTCCTGGGTTCAGGTGATTCTTCTGCCTCAGCCTCCCAAGTAGCTGGGACTACAGGCACATGCCATCACACCCAAATAATTTTTTTTTTTTTTTTAATTTTTAGTATAGAAGGGGTTTACCATCCTGGCCAGGCTGGTCTCGAACTCCTGACCTCGTGATCCACCCGCCTCGGCCTCCCAAAGTGCTAGGATTACAGGCGTGAGCCACCGCGCCCAGCCACCCTTTAAAAATGTAAGAACCGGCCAGGTGCGGTGGTTCACGCCTGTAATCCCAACACTTAGGGAGGCCGAGGCAAGGGATCACAAGGTCAAGAGATCAAGACCATCTTGGCCAACATAGTGAAACCCCATCTCTACTAAAAATATAAAAATTAGCTGGGCATGGTGGCACTGCCTATAGTCCCAGCTACTCAGGAGGCTGAGGCAGGAGAATCGCTTGAACCCAGGAGGCAGAGGTTACAGTGAGCTGAGATTGCGCCACTGAGCTTGAGCCTGGGGACACAGCGTGACTGTGTCTAAAAAAAAAAAAATGTAAGAACCATTCTTAGCTTGAGATCCTCACAGAAACAGCCTGAAGGGTGCAGTTTGCTGACCCTTGTCTCTGACTCTGTACTCTAAAATAGCCAAGTTTTGAATACTGAGGTTGTTCTGTACTGTCATTCAGGTCAAAAGATGCTAGTCAAAATATAGTAAGTTTTAATGTTGAAATTGGAGTCCAGTTGAAAAATAGCACAATCACTTCTCCTACCCCTCAAATTCCCACCTGCATTATATATAAGGAGTGTTAAAAGTTCCATTCCTGAGACCAAGAGAAGGAATCCATTAAAGCCAGTTTGACATATACACCAACTTGGGCAAGCTCAGTACTTGTGATATTACTCCAGATTCACTTAGAGCTCAAGTTGTGATTTTAATTTCAAATTCCCGGGGTTTTGCGCCATCAGGTTTCATGTCTGGAGCAGTAGTGTTTTATGAAAACAGTGTCTGTTGCTGTGAAGTAAGCTAACCATAATGAACACAAGCGTGACACTTTTTCACAGCAAAAGAACAGAAATGCAGGCACAACCTTTGTGAAATGACAGTATTAAATTGCAAGTGACGATAGTAAAGCAAATATTTAAATTCACAACTAAAATAGTACTTGTGAAATGTAATTGCCAGGGAGAGCATGCCAGTTCATCATTGCTCAGGCTGATTCTCTACAGGCAGAAGCATTCCACATGGTTCCAGGAAAAGGGAAAAAAAACTTATTTTAAATAAACTGCTTTTTGGCTCTTTTAAGATTGTGCAGAAGTAAGCTTTATTTATCAGCTCCTATCTTGGTCTGAGTTGTTCATTGGCAGGAGACGTCTTTTATGTGTGATGCTTGCTCTTTCTGTATTGGGACTCTCTGAGCTAGTTTCTTCTAAGCTGCAGTTTTGCTGATGGGTTTTGCTGATGGGGTGGCTTTATTTATCCCTAGGAGAGTTCCAGTGATGGAGGTGATGGCATTTTTGGTGAAAAGAAGGATGACAGCCGGGCAGGTGAGACTATGTCCTTCTGAAGGCATAGAAAAGTAAGGTCCCAGTTTGTTAGTTATCCTAAGGGCATTGATGTGTTTGCTATTAACATGTGTTTTTTTTTAAGGAGGCTCTTTTAAAAAGCCAAGTAAGTTGACCTTCATCAAACTCTCCTAGAGTTACACATGGAGCTTTAACATGGCTCTGGCTTCCTCTACCTGGCATTAAAATTTGAAAGTGAAGTAAATGTTAATATCTTAAGTTAGAATAGGGTCTGAGAAGTAAAAAGGAATTGTGATGACTGTTTTTTTTTATATATATAAAGAAAGGTTGGGGGATTTGGTTTGGTTTGGTTTGGTTTGGTTTAGTTTGGTTTTTGAATTTTCTAAATTCAGACATGACAAGAGTTTTGGTAATTGGAAGGCCCAGCTACAAAGCTCATAGTTTTTTTATGGAGAAGGCAACAAAGGGTCTGCTCATTCCCGTGCTTTAGAGGAAGGTCCTCAAATCGGTACTGCCACCACAAAAGGATACTTCTGTGTTTGAGAGATAACAGAATTGGCATAAGCTGTATCTAAGGCAAAATTGCAGCCCTTCCAGCCATGCCTAGTTCCTGGGCCAATTATTAAAACAGTAACTACTTTGACTAAGTTATTGAGTCAGCTTTTTTTTTTTTTTTTTTTTAACAAAACCGTAAGACAGTCACTCCTGTTTTAGTTCTGTTTGTAAATACTAATATCCTCACTGATGTTTGAAGCCCAGGATGGCTCCGACCCAGACAAATCGCCCTGGCCAGTTTCATCCGCTCTCACAGCTCGTCTCAGACGTCTGGTCACTGTTTACCAGCGCTGCAACCGCAAGGAACTGTGCCGGCCTGAAATTCTGGGACCAGGTAACCAAGGATACTGGGTTCAGGAAGAGATGTTCAGGAGAACCTCAGAAATGGAACTCATCAACAAGGAAGCCCAAAAGAGGTAAAAGCCAGTGGCCAAAGGGGCATGCTCAGCCACCCACTGGGTAAAGTTTTCAAAAGGTAAAGCTGGTAGCTGGAGAATGAGTGTATTTCTGTTCTCGTGTGAAGTTAGATTATCTCCAGAATTCATTACATTCAGCCTTCAATTGTGATGGTATCATGGTGATGAGAGTCTGATGAGGTCTAGGAACACCGTGTGTTTACAGTTTCCAGATTCTTATGATTTTCTAACTTGACACTCTTCCCCAAGTGAAACCCCAGTCTCTAGGGATGTGGTTTAGAAACACCACGCTGGAATGTCTCAGACCATTTCAGACCCCCTAATTCTTTTAGCAACAAAGGAACAATGTGCATTAAAGCTGTCTTATTGTAGCTAAATCCCTCAAGCCTTTGAGGGCAATAAATACCATAAAATGCAAACCCAGAAGGAAGAAATAAATTACTAGCAGTTACTTGCCCATCTGAGAATTAAGCTCTAAAAGGCTTACAGAAGGCCAGCATGGGCTAGGAATGACGCCACCAGAAAGTATCAACGAAGCTGCAGTTACTTGAGTCCTCTCTCTATATCCTTCTGATGAAACATCCCATGAATTAAAAGAAGAGTGCATAACAAATTCAGATACTTCTCTCTACTCCTGTCTTGTGAAATTTGATAGTTCAGGGAATGATTTCTTCCTTCTTACCTATCTCTAAAGAGAAGAAGCAGAGCCACTTCTTCCCTGCTTCTCACTCTGACCTCACTCTGCACCCGTTAGGCCTAGCTAGGCTCCCTCTGGAGAGGAGAGCACCCTTCCCAGGAGCCCCTCATAAAGACTATGGTGGTATATAATTATCTACCTCCCTTAAGTCGTATAGAATATAAAGACTAGAGAACCTTTGTGTTCCAGAGAAGATAATTGTTGTGGACACCCTACCTCCATAAAACCACAAAGAAAAGCTTTATGAGATGAGGAGGCAGGGGATGTGTTACTGAAGTAGTCACTTCCCTACAGGACACCAGTAAGATGAGGAGGTTGAATTTAATGGTCTGGAAGATCCCTCCAGGATTCTCTGATTCTATATTGCCATACAGGTTAAAAAAAAAAAATAAGGCTAGATATTTAAGCATATATAGTATTTTTTAAATCTTCATCTTCTACAGGCAGAAGTTAACTAGGTAATTCCTAAAATTGATGAATCAAGAGATAGCAAGTGTATACCTGATTTAGAAATAGGGAGATAAACACCAGAAAAAAGAGCTGAAAGATTTGAAAGTAGTTACCTCTTTGGGAGTAGAAAAAAATAGGCTGTTTTCATTATAAGCCTCTCAGCCCAGTTTAACTTAAATAAAAATAATAGAAGACACAAACCAGCTCTGCCTCCTCTCTTGACTTTATGGGCTCTCATAGTAGGCTCTCAAGCAATTAAAAAAAAAAAAAGAAGAAGAAGAAGAAACAGCTCACTCTTTCTGATTAAATCTCAAGGTGGACTAGGAGAGAACAAGCAGACTTCTATAGAACAGTGTCTTCCTTTGGTGTTGTTTACGATCAAGAAAAGAAAACCTTTGACTGGACACAGTTCCGCATCATTTCCCGTTTGGACAAGAAGTCGGATGAGAGCCTGGAACAGTATTTTTATAGTTTTGTGGCCATGTGCCGGAACGTCTGTCGTCTACCCACATGGAAAGATGGCGGTGAGAAAACTATTAATATATTGTCATATGAGACAAGGAGAGAACATTCTGATTTTCAAATTACAGAATTACTTTAGGAATACCTATGAAAACCTGAGTCTACCTGAGGAATTTAGGTAAAGATAAGTGGGCTTTTAGAAATTCATAAACTTCTAATTGGGTCCACCTTATAAAATAAAAGCTCTCTCCCAAAATGATATAACTTCAATGAAAGTTGAAATTCAGCTTAAAACATCACAGAAGTATTGAGAGACTATTAACCACTTTTTCCAAAGCATAGGGGTTTTGTTAAGTCATGTTCAGATTTATCCTATTCTGCACTTTGCACCTTCCTTAGATTAAATCTTAATAATTTTAAGTGTTTTCTCATGTGTGGACTTGTAATTATAGAAAGTAAGTGGCTGTCATTTAAATATCCCCTGATCCAATAGAGAGCCATTTTGAGAAATGTCCTCCTGGTCAGCACTTCGAACAGCTTCCTTCAGGCCTCCCTTTAGCCTCATATGTAGATGAACTTACTCTGGATTGTGGGACTATATTTTAGGAAAGGTAAAGCAAACATTGAGCCTTCAGTCATACACAAGACATCCCAGCCTTTGCCCTCTGTGTGGAATGGCTGAAGTGTTTCCATCTAAGTCAGGGAGCTGGATATATTGGAAAGATGTGGACCTTGGAGTCACACTGACAAAACTTGGATTTAAATCCTGGTTCTGCCACCTGAAGCAAGGTAGTTTATCTGAGCCAATTTCCTTATCCTTGAAACAGGACAGGCATGATGATGGTGTATGGTGGGATTTTCATGAGAACTAAGTAACATATATAAAGTACCTAGTATAGAGTACAGTGGTGTGATCAGAGCTCACTGTAACCTCAAACTCCTGGGCTCCCGGATCCTCTTGCCTCAGCCTCCCAAGCAGCTAGACTATAGGCACGTACTAACATGCCCAGATAATTGTTTTTAATTTTTGTAGACATGGGGGTCTCACTTTGTCGCCCAGGCTGGTCTTGAACTCTTGGCCTCAAGCAATCCTCCTAGCCTCTGCCTCTCAAAGTGCTGGGATTACAGGCATGAACTACTACTATACTATGCTTGGCCTAGTACATGCTTATTTGAAGTAAACTGATATTATTTTCAGAACTGGAGTTTTTATGCTCTTCTTTCATACCCCTTGGGTCTGTCCTTGCTTTAGAAAAGCCTTCCATTATTTTTCAGTTTCCTATTTTAGCAGGGGCCTACACATTTAAAACTGCCATGCTGAGGAGCCAGAGAGCTAAACTCCCAATACCAAAGATGCAGGGGCTCAGGTGAGCAGCTAGTGTCTGAGGCCACCTTATGTGATAGGCTTTATTTCCCTTTCTCTCCAGCTCCCCCAGATACCACCATCTACGTTGAACCCATCACTGAGGAACGTGCTGCAAGAACTCTGTACCGCATTGAACTGTTACGGAAAGTCCGAGAGCAAGTGCTCAAGTGCCCTCAGCTGCATGAACGCCTCCAGCTGTGCAGGCCTAGCCTCTACCTCCCAGTCTGGTGGGAGTGTGGGAAGCATGATCGAGACCTGCTCATCGGCACCGCCAAACATGGGCTGAACCGTACTGACTGTTACATTATGAATGACCCCCAGCTGTCCTTCCTGGATGCCTATAGAAACTATGCTCAGCATAAAAGATCTGACACCCAGGCACCAGGAAATCTCTGTTGCCTTTACCAAACCAACTCCAAATTATATGAATCACTTACATATACTCAGATGAGTAGGACTTCAGAGACCCTTGAAAATGAACCTGAGAATCTAGTGAAAGTAGAAAGCAGAGATGATCATCTCAGCCTGCCTGATGTGACTTGTGAAAACTTTATTTCTAAAGTTCAGGATGTCATTTCCATCAACCATGATGAAAGTCTGCTGCCTGAGTCCCTAGAGAGCATGATATATGGTAAGCAGGTGCTCAGCAAAGAACCAGGCTGTTTTCGGGAGAGCCCAAGTACCAATACAAAATCTACAAAAGATGTTATTACCATATCAACAAGCAAAGATGGGAACTGCCAGCCTGGTGGCCATGAGGCAGAAATAGCTTCCAGCCCCGCTTTTATGGGTAGCTTAGAAGCAGGAGGAGTAGCTCAAGCAAACATTAAAAATGGAAAACATTTATTGATGTCTATTTCAAAGGAAGGGGAGCTCTGCTGCAGTGAGGCAGGACAGAGACCTGAAAGCATTGGCCAGCTGGAAGCCAAGTGTTTAGCTTCTCCTTCCTTGAATCCAGGAAATGAAAGTGGGTTTGTAGATATATGCAGTCTTAGTGTCTGTGACTCCAAAAGAAACTTGTCATCAGATCACCAATTAATTGATTTGTTGGAAAACAAAAGCCTAGAAAGTAAATTGATTTTGAGTCAGAACCACAGTGATGAGGAGGAGGAAGAGGAGGAAAATGAGGAGGAAAATTTTGCTATGGCAGCAGGCATGGGGGAAAGATCAGAGATATTGCATCTCATGGAGCCCACTACTGACATCTCAAGGGAAAAGAGCCAAGGCTTCCATGTAGATGAAACCAAGAAAGGAAGCTTAGAGGCAGTAAACCAGACTCCTGAACTACAGAGGGCTTTCCCCCCTCCAGCAGCCTGTGAGTGCCACTGCAAACACATGGAGAGGTGGATGCATGGCCTTGAGAATGATGAATTTGAAATCGAGAAACCCAAGGCTTATAACCCAGATCTGTTCAGAAGCAAAACCAATACTATCGCCCTGGAGGGTGAACCCACTGCTATTCCATCAGAGCTGTTTAAAGTGAAACATGAGCTTTTAAAAGAACCTTGGAAAGAAAGTGCAGAGGGGCAAAAAGTTTTCCCCACATATCCTCTCGAAGGAAGCGAGCTCAAATCAGAAGACATAGATTTTGAGAATAAAGATGATTATGAAAGAGATGGAAACTGCCACAGTCAAGGTACAGTATGTAGGATCTTGTGGTATTTTGGATAAACTAGTTCTCAAATGACAGGGGGGATGGGTTTTGGGGGAGAGAGTGCTTTGTATTTTTACAGCTTCTGAAACAGACCTGCCTACCCTCACCAAAGGTCATAGGCCCCAGACTGAAAATCAGAGTAGCTTATTAACTGTGGTCATGTTGTAGAAAATTGAGGAAGATTATAGACAATCATAGCACTTTGGCTGCATTACCCATACAATTTGGGCACACATCCTCCCTTTCTGGGGCAATGATTTTATGTTAAAGAGAGCTCATGTATTTTCATTCAATAGATGCTATGTGTGGTGTTAAGGGGAAATAGTTTGTTCTTCCCCTAGATAAAGTGCTTCAAACTGGCTAAAGGGGAACAGCCTTGGGATGTTAGGAACTTGCAGTTTAATATAGGGGCAGCTAGTTTTTCAGGAACTGTACAGACATACCATTAAATTTGATCTTTGTTAAGATGAGCAAAAAAGCCATTTATTCATGTCATTGTCAGAACTGTGTGGCTTAATGTCAGTGCATTTGGTTTAGATTCCTTTCAGTAACTCAACAGAAATAAAAAGTTTACAGCAATAAAGAAATAGATTTGATTCTTTTAAATAGGGAAATCTTAGATAAGGGTTCAAGCTCAAAGGAATTTCAAAATGTTGGGAATCTAGGTGACCCTGAGATTCTATGCGCTTTTCAAGAATAGACATACAGTGATTAGGGATCCTGAGGAACAACAGCAACAAATGATTGTTAGCTGTAGTTTTAATTTTTTCAGATCTAAGAAGGCCTAGTAGGGTGAACAGAAAACCAAAAACAACTCTCTTCATGCCTGGTCCACTGTGGTGCTCAGGGGTGTAGGCAGACACATCCTCCCTTTCTGGGGCAGTGGTTTTATATAATAAGAGGGAATGAGAGGATTTAAGCTAAGTCCCTCAAGTTACCTAGTTTTTGTTTTTGTTTTTGTTTTTTTGAGACAGAGTCTTGCTCTGTAACCCAGGCTGGAGTGCAGTGGCTCAATCTCAGCTCACTCCAACCTCTGCCTCCTGGGTTCAAGCAATTCTCATGCTTCAACATCCCAAACTGAGATTACAGGTATGTGCCACCATGTCTGGCTAATTTTTTGTATTTTTAGTATAGACAAGGTTTCACCATATTGTCCAGGCTGGTCTTGAACTTCTGGCTTCAAGCAATCCACTTGCCTTGGCCTCCCAGAGTGCTGGGATTACAGACATGAGCCACTGCACCCAGCCTCAAGTTACCTAGCTTTTTAGTTTTAAACTCCTCATCTTGGTTTTAGTCATTCAGAGCTCTTGGGAAGAGTTCTGAACCCAAATTAAAATTTACACACTAGTTAAGATAAAGACCAAGACACAAACTGAAAGTAGCTTAATAGAATTGTAACCCCAGCCCACCCAGAAGGACCCAGTCTACAACTTTGCCTGATCCTCCTCACCGTTGGCCACTAAGGATTGCTGCCATGTGATGAATTATAAAACCCACATTGCTTTTTGAACCCTATTGTGGGTTAAAATCACCAAATAATCAGTCCTTGGAAACCCAGGCAGTCAAGTGAATACAAAGTAAAGACAAGTATGGTTTAAAGGAGAAATTATGTTCCAGAACTGGTATCCTTTGGTGGCAGCATCAGCATTGCTAAGTCAGAGTAAAAGGAGTAGTGACCTTCAGCTTTGGTGAGCATCATATGCACACATGGTGGGAGTCCCTTTCATTGATGCTTTTAAAAGTGCTTTTGCAGACCTTGGAAGGGATCCTCCATACATACAAGGTGTGGGACAGGTCAGGCAGAGAGGATTAGCCCTGCTTTCGAGACTAGAAATCTACCGTCCTGAAGGAACAGTAATTAATTGGTACACCTGTCAGGGCCAGCCCCCAGGTCTCCTGGCTTTTTTCAGGTTTTCTCTCTCACATCATTTTGCTTTTTTAAAAAACCTTAAATTCAACTCCTCTGCTTAAAACCTTTCAGTGGTGGTCCCCCATTGAATCTAGAATAAAATCCAAATTTTCTATCCTGGCCTACAGGACTCAGCATGTTCTAGATGATTTCCGCCTCTCTAGCCTCATCTTTGCACTTTTCTCCTGGCCATCACTTAGTTCCTCAGCATGTCCACAATACCCTTCCCCTCTGCCTTCTCATCTTCATGGGAGTTCCCTCCTCCGAGAGGCTGTCTACCAACCTACTTGAGTAGGTTCTTCCCTCTTGTTCACTATCACGGCACCTTGTTTCCTTCCCTCGATAGCAGTTAGCTTAGCTTATAATTTTAGTTGCTCCTGCCTTCCTGGCTGTCTTCCGTCATAAGGCTGTGAGAACCTTGAGGGCCTGGGCCACATCTGTCATATTTATCCTGAGTCCACCAAGCCTAGCAAGGCACTGTTTTTAATGGTCAGGGGCTACTACCACTCCCTAGGGGACTTGTTGCACATTCAGAAGTAAAATAGCCACATGTCAGGATGGATGCTGCTTGTCATTTCACCAAGAAAGCGGGCAACAACTTTTCCTGCCTTAGTGTTTCACCAATGTCTGTTCATTTCCTGTAAGCGAATCTTTGAAGATTCATTCACGTTGATGATAAACTTTCACCATTACTGAAGCATAAAAGAAGTTGCATGTCCATTTCTCTCCATGAATGAAGTAATCAAAATGTTCAGAGTTTCTTTAAGTGAATCAGGTCTGTCTTACCTTTGTTGTAAGCTTCATGAATTTCATCCTTTCTCATATTAATCACCCTCGTGCTGTGATCGCATTTCATAGACGGTCGTCCCTTCAAAGATCTCAGAGTATTAGAATGTTCAGCTTTCCCTTGACCACAACATTAAGTGAGAAAGAAGCCTCTTTGTGGTTATTCATCTCCTTTCACTCTTGGATACACAAGAAAAATTTCCTTTCTCTTTTCTTGTGTTGAGTGTGGATGTAAACTCTCACTAGAGGACTTGCCTTGGGAGCCCCAGAGCAGGATTGGCCTTTTACAGCTTAACTAATAGGGTTCTCCTGGAAATAGAAGCTATCATAATTAATACTCCATTTGAAATAAATTAGCACAGAATGAGCTCATTTAAAAAGCAAAAGGAAAAGATCAGGATGTCCTGATCTCTCAGATCACGATTATCTCACTACTACAATTAAGTGCCTGATCAGTTTTTTTAAACTCTTCCCAGATTATCCAGGGAAATACTCTGAAGAGGAGAGCAAGAGCTCAACATCGGGCATCGCAGGAGACATTGGGGATGAGCTACAGGAGGCTCGAGCTCCCACCATTGCTCAGCTGCTACAGGAGAAAACTCTCTATTCCTTCTCTGAGTGGCCAAAGGTACGCCAGAGCTTGCATTTCCCACCCTCACCCCACCCCCACAAACCATTCTCAGCTTTGAATTGCCTTTTTTAAACCTTTTAGAATCGTTCTGAACAACAAACTCAGAAAAATGTTTAATACTTTTAAAAAGCATTAGTTATGTAACATTTGAACATTAGATACATGCCCTTAACTAATTCGACTGTAAGATGAAGGTGTCAAATTGTCTTAATATTTATAGTATCATGGCTTTAATTTGTATTGTCTAGACTATGATTTTTATTTTAAGGCTTATAAAGTGAGTACATTTGAGTGTGCTCTTTTCTTATCAGATCCTTCTGGTGAAAAACTTGACCCTTGATCTCAAGGGATTTTGTGAATTTAGGGAACTCGATCCTTACTTATCAAAGCTTTATCCTTTTTTCTAGGACCGGGTGATAATTAACCGCCTAGATAATATCTGCCAAGTGGTGTTAAAGGGGAAGTGGCCCTCCAGCCAGCAGTATGAACCCTCAGGCACACTGCCTACTCCAGTACTAACCAGCAGTGCTGGTTCTCGAACCAGCCTCTCAGAGCCAGAAGTAGCAGAACACAGCTTCAGCAACGGCACAGCACGGGCAGCCCAGATCCAGAAGGTGAGCCTGCAAGAATGGAGTGACCACAAAACAAAGAATGATGGGCATGTTCCACGTCTCAGTTGAGTTCATTCATTCAGCAGATATTTACTCAGTGGATAGGGTTTTTGTTTTTGTTTTTGTTTTTTTTGCCAAGCCTTTAGTGTTGATTGGGGAATTTAGCCTTTTTCCTGTATGTAGTGGAGAGCTAGTAAAAAGTATTGGAGCAGGAAAAGGCATGATGAAAGCAGGGGTTTGCAGCTCACCTGGAGTGGTATACACCTTAGCTAGGGGCCAAGCTGGAAACTGATGAAGAGAGGTTCTAGACTCCGGTTGGTTCTGAGTGGATACAAAGATGGGGGGAATTGACAAACATGACTCCATGATTATAAATATATAAGGAAAGGGAAGCATGAATGGAACAGTGTGATCGACCCTTGAAGAACTGAGCTAACAATGGAAGCTGATAGAAATTAGGGAAATCAAGGCAGGAGTTAGTGTTTTGGTGAAGGTGATGAGTTTTGAGATACATCATTAACATGCTGGTTTTCATGCTCAACTGCACATTGGAATCAGCTGGGAACCTTGACAAGCTAATGATTCGATTTAATTGTTCTGGAGTGTGTCCTAGGTACTGGGTTGTTTTAAACTCCCAGGTGATTGTGATGCACAGCTGAGGTTGAGCATTCCTGCGTTATCTTGCAACAGCAAGTGTAGTTCATGGACTAGCAGCTTTATCAGCACTTGGAAACCTGTTAAAAAAGCAGACTCTCAGGCTCTACCTCAGACCCACTGAAGTAGAATCTGCATTTTAACAAGCTGTTCAGGTTTGAGGAGGCCTGAGTTGGAACTCTTAAGAAGATGATTAGAAATAATATAAGGCCTAGGGAAATCAGGTCTGGAGAAAGAGTTGGCGTTAAGCCACTTGTGTGGCATTCAAACCTCTCTTGTTGTTTGTGTGTTCACAGGAGAGCTTCTTAGCTCCAGCTTTCACAAAGGATGAACAAAAGCACAGGCGTCCCTATGAGTTTGAGGTGGAGAGGGATGCAAAGGCTCGGGGCCTGGAGCAGTTCTCTGCCACCCACGGGCACACCCCTATCATCCTCAATGGCTGGCATGGGGAGTCAGCTATAGACCTTTCCTGCTCATCAGAGGGGTCCCCAGGAGGCACATCCCCTTTCTCAGTGAGCTCCAGCACCCCTAAGATTGGGGCTATCAGTTCACTTCAGGGGACCCTTGGCATGGACTTATCTGGGATTCTGCAAGCTGGCCTGATCCATCCCGTGACCGGACAGATTGTCAATGGAAGCTTCAGAAGAGATGATGCGGCCATGAGGAGGCGGAGAGGGAGGCGGAAACATGTTGAAGGAGGGATGGACCTCATCTTTTTGAAGGAGCAAACACTTCAGGCGGGAATCTTGGTAGGTATTGAGGTCATTAGATTAAAAAAATTCACCTTTCTACACTGAGAAACAAACCCTTCTTCCTCAGACACAAAACATTTTGTGGATCTTTTTTCTCTATTTCAGTTGTCCTACTTTATTTTCCCTCATTATAAGATGCCCTCCATCCTCTGTAGAACTAGGTAGTTACTAAGTCGTTAATGGCGCTTAATCTGCCCACAGTCTGGAGAAATGAGCCAGGAGGTCTTGCCATTTCAGATAGGAACAGCCCTGCTCTGCTCCTCCTGGGTTTCAGAAGAGCCACAGTTGACAGCACGGCAGAGCAAGACGGCAGGGTTGAGTGTGCAGCAGCTTTTCTCCAGGGTAGGGAGGCTCTCCAAGACTCGGGTGTGGGAGAAGGAACAGGAGTAAGGGCTACCTGATTGTGAGCCTGGCTCTGCTACTTGACTTGGTGACATTGGGCTACAACTGAGCCTCACTTTGCTCCTCCTTAAAGTGGGACAAAGCGTCTACCTCAGGGTTAAAGATTGACGGAGACATGCTAAGACAGTTTGTTCCAAAGTCAAAGGAAATCATTTACAAACAACAGAAAAGGTCAGAAACTGTGTACCTGGGCAAGAGAGGTCCCTTTTATGCTTTGCTTAATGCTTCATGTTGTATTTGGGGTTTTCCCATTTATTGGATTTTAAGCTCCAAAACAGAAATTACATTTTATGTTTTCTTATTTTAGAAGGAGTAATAGCTAGTACTGATTGAGTGCCTACTGTTTACTGTGTTCAAGGCTTTACGTGATTATCTTGTTTGATCCTTACAACCATTCTAAACATGGACTTCGTTATTCCCATTTTATAGATGAGGAAAATAAGCCCTTAAAGCATTAAATAATTTCCCCAAGATTATCCAGCTACTAAGTGACAAACCTGGAAACCAAACCAAAGACCTTGTTCCCTAGGGGCTGAGAACTTTACTACTAAGCCGTATTGCTTGGGATATGTCTTCCTCTTAAACTTTCAAAGTAATTTGGGAAGCTGAAGTGACACGTTCTTTCCCTGCTCAATCCTGCAAGCTTTTAAGAAGTTTATCTTTTTTAGATGTGCAACACCATGGTTTCTCTGTAACTATCATAGAATTCCAATGGAATGATCGATAAAAATTTTCCCCCTTGTCCTCAGAATATTTTTTAAATTTGTTAATGCAAACACTTACTTAGCACTGACATTATTATAGACCCTATTATAGGCATTGGTAAAACAGAAGTAACAGCCATTCAAACTATAGAAGGTGAGTAGGTGAGTGAATTGTGGTATGGCGTTTTCTTTACGTGAGAGAGCTAGGAGCAAAGTGCTGTGGGGACGGGAGCTGGAGCAGCGAGTGCTGCCTGGCACAGTGGGCAATGGTGACAGAGGAGGAAAACTGAATCCGGCAGTCAGGATGGAATTAAAGTGTACCAAGTTGACAAGAGCGGGAGAGGAGTGTTCCAGTGAAGGGAACACCAAATCACATGCAAGAATTTATGCGTGGGTCAGTGGTGTGTGTAGGGTTCTAGTTCAAGCACCGCAGCTGAGTAATATCAGGGTGGAAATAGATGGAATGATTGAAATAACACCTTGTGTGTTTTCTTTTTTTAGAAACAAATTTTCATTCTGTCGTGATTAACTATACATACCCGTTTTTCCTTCATCCAGGAAGTCCATGAAGACCCAGGGCAGGCCACCTTGAGCACCACACATCCTGAGGGGCCAGGGCCTGCCATCTCGGCCCCCGAGCCAGCCACAGCAGCCAGCAGCCAAGCCGAGAAAGCCATTCCCAACAAGAGTCTGCTTGATTGGCTGAGGCAGCAGGCTGACTACTCCTTAGAAGTTCCTGGCTTTGGGGCAGTAAGTGTTTATTGGTGCTGCCTGAGATCACTGTTTACTTCCTGCTGACTTGTTGCTATTTTTGATGAAAGCATCCTGAGGGAAACCAGGAAGTTGGGAGCTATTTGGGAGAAATTTGTCAGCTGACAACATCATGTTAAAGGACTTCGGTTTTTAAGTTTAAATTTTGATTAAATTCCTCAGTAATAGAAACGATAGCCCATGTTAAAATACTATGCCAGAAACTAGACATGCAAAATCCTAAGAGGGCAGAACTTGTCTGCTGTCCTCACAAAAAATTGCCACACAGTATCATAAGTTCAGAGAGAAATCTTTAGGTTGCATAAACTCTGCTACCTGATGAAAATGTTCCTTTGAGTTCTTTTCAAGTTAATACATTACTATTTGTGGCAGTTGGGGGACTGTCTATTCTTAGTTTTAAGGTTACTCTGCTTTGGGACATTCCCTTCAAGCTGTCTTACTGCCTTTGTCCTAAGTCCTTCAGACTAGACATTTTTAGGAGAGGACTCTTGAGCACTGATACCTTTTTTTGTTTTTCTCTTCTCACTTGCTCATCGACCTCACCACCGTCATTGTCCCGGGTACACCTAACTAATAAGATACGTAGGTAGAGAGCACACAGGAAAAGGAGAACACATTCATAGATGTACACCCTCCAGAGACAGACAAAACCAGCCAGGCAAGTAGCAGTGGAGAGAGAATTCCGGGAAATGATCAAGAGGAAAAGGCCAGGGATTAACAGGGCCCTGGCAGCCTGGTGAATCGGCTCAGGTGTTCTAGTCTGGAGGGCCGGGGGCCCACACAGCCTGTTTTCCAGCTTACTGCAGGAACACTGCTGCTTCGGGAGAGAAAGCCTAGGTGAAGCCAGGTGGCTGTTTCCTTTAGCTTAACCTGGCCAGCTCCTGTGCACAGAGCTATTGATGAGAACAATAGCAAAACCAGTTGAAAAGTGTCAGCCTCATCAGAAGAATCTGGGATAGCATGTTTTGTAATACTGGTCTCCGTTTTCATCCTAGAATTTTTCAGACAAACCAAAGCAGAGGAGGCCACGCTGTAAAGAACCTGGAAAATTAGATGTCAGCTCTCTGAGTGGGGAAGAAAGGGTTCCTGCTATCCCCAAGGAGCCAGGACTGAGGGTAAGGAAGAGGGCCATGTGAGTTTGGGGCCAGGAGGAGCATCCTGGTTGAGCCATGCCTTATACACTTGAGAGAAAGCCCCAGCTGGGAAGGGGTTCGCTGGGAGACCTCTTTCAGGAGGACTAGAAACCAGCACAGGAAGTTGATTAGCAGTGAGAAATGGTGCTGTGGCATTTTTGAGCACTGTGTGACTCCCAGTAGTCATTTGTTTTCAACCTTTACTTCCAGAATTGTTTGTTAAACCATTGCTAAAGCTTGGATTTGTGTTTTGTTTCTCCTATTTGTAGAGTTACAAGGGGAAAGAAACTTTAACCTTTGTCACTGAACAAGATTCATTATTGGAAGTTTTCATTTCCTAATTTTTTTCTGGCTACCATTTAAGACATTTCTTCCTAGTCCAGCCTCACTGGCAATGAAACACAGCTGACTCCGAACACTACCCTTTTCCTATTATAGCATTCATGAGACTGGAAGGAGCTTCAAAGACTTTTGCAGAATACTTACAAATCCAAGTTAATTATAGTTTACAGATTAGCACAAATTTGGACTAGAAAAGTCATAACCTCTAGGGGGCGGTAACAACATTTCAACTTGAAAATTTGCTGAGCTTGGGCAAATTATATACCTAAATGTGCTTTTAACCTCCTAAAAGCGCTTTCTGCCCGAATAGGGAGCTTCTGAAGATCTTTGTGGGGACATTTGCCTTTCCCAGGTTGTTCCATAAACTCAAGCTTTCCTGAATGCCTTCTCTTAAGTACTCTGCCAGCTACATCTTTCCTTGAGTAGGAATTCCCTTCTCGGTGGGATTGCTTGAATGTGATTTCTTTTTATAGCTCCAAAAGACTGCCCACCCTATCATTTCCTCCTTGTGCAGAAAGAGGTTTGAATTTAATGTTCTCAGGGAATGTGTTCCAGAGTTTGTCACCTGGATTACTGCTAGTCTAGCAGCTCCATAGTGGCCGTTGCTCATCTCTGTCTGCTACCACGGCCCCTTTGGGGGAGACCTGGACCCCAGACAGTTTGTCACATTGGACAAGCTGCCCTTTTTTCCCCTCTTGCTTTAGTCTCAGAAAATGTCCCTTCTACCCATTTCTTAGGATTCTTCCCCACTTTCTTCCACCTATTGAGCAGTACGAGCTGGTTCATCTTTGTTTGTGTCCCGTCTGTCCTTCCTCATCCCTTCACGCTGCCCCCCACCTTCTCCTTTTGTTTCGGCATACCGTGTCTTGGATACGCCATCAAGGGAAGGCCTCCGTTCTTGTTTTGCTATAGTCTCTGAGCTCTTGCTTTAGAAATGTGTCAGGAAAAGCCACGTAGTTCCCCCTTGGCTTTCTTGTTTGTTTCTCCATGTCTAACAGTTTCCTTCATGTTCCCTGGAAATTAGTGCTCATCCCTCCCTACAGATGCTGACCCTTTGCCAGAAAACCCATTTCTAAGCTGCTCTTGCAAGCCAGCCTCTTCCCAGAGATGTTAGCCTCCTTTGTTAAATAAACACACTGCCTGCCTCAGAGGCCCTTTTCCTGCAGTAAGGCAAGAACAAGACCTCAGGCAGCTCAGCCTTCCCAGCAGGGGCACACGTGTATCTCCTGTAGCTCTTCTTGGGACACAGGCCTTCTAGGGCACACTATGCTCTTTTTCTTTGCCATAGAAACTTAGTCCATTCAGGCTACCATAACAGAATACCAGACTGGGGAGCTTATAAGCAACAGAAATTTATTTCTCACAGTTCTGGAGACCCAGATATCCAAGGTCAAGGCACTGGCAGATTGGGTATCTAGTGAGGCCCCATGCCACATCATCTGGACAGGTGTCGGGACGAGCCAGCTCTCCTAAGACCACTAATCCCATACATAGGGCTTGGCCCTGTGACCTAATCACTGCCCTAAATCCCCCATTGTCCTATTACTATCAGCTTGGGGCACAGCATTTCAGCATAGTAATTTGAGGGGACACAAACATCTATAGCAGAAACCCTACCCTTCCTTTTAGAAATATATTTAAATCTCACAAGGAACTCCTTCTCCCTTCCTTCGAGCTCACTTCGAGGCCTTCTGCATATGTGCTGTGGTTTGGATGGGTGGTGTCCACAGAATTAGCATAGCACAGGCTGCATGGTTATGGGATTGAATTTTTAATGCCCAGTACATAGTGGTTGCTCATCAAATATGTGTAAACACACACATATACTTAATATAGTTTATATATGTAAGTTATGTGTGTATTTGTTTTACATATATGTGTATAGTTTTTGTTTTGCTGAGCCATTTGACAGTAAATTACAGATGTGACATATCACCCCTAAATACTTCAACATGCATCTCATAAAAAAAAATTTCCTGGCCGGGCGCGGTGACTCAAGCCTGTAATCCCAGCACTTTGGGAGTCCGAGGCAGGTGGATCACGAGGTCAAGAGATCGAGACCATCCTGGTCAACATGGTGAAACCCCGTCTCTACTAAAAATACAAAAATTAGCTGGGCATGGTGGCGCATGCCTGTAATCCCAGCTACTCAGTAGGCTGAGGCAGGAGAATTGCCTGAACCCAGGAGGCGGAGGTTGCTGTGAGCCGAGATTGCGCCATTGCACTCCAGGCTGTGTAACAAGAACAAAACTCCGTCTCAAAAAAAAAAAAAAAAAATTTTCCTGCATAATTATTGCCATTACATGTGCATATTAATATCTGTTACCTAGTCTCTATTCAGATTCCACCAGTTATCCCAAAAATGTCTTTTAGAGCTGGTTTTTGCTATGTTTTGGTTTGGTTTTAGGATTTTTAAATGAAGAGCCACACATTGCATTTCATTGTTCGGTCTCTTTTCACCCAGCATGTGTTTGTTGGATGAATGTACTAACCTTCTGAGGAGAAAGGAAGCTCTGGTCACCACCTTCTCTTAACTCCACCCAAGATTTAAGTTTGAGTTGGAATAATACTACCACACATTGATGAGGATGTGCTTCTTGGGCTAGAATGCCTTTGCAGTCCTATAGAAAGTGGATTTATCGCCAGTGTGCTTGAACATAAGGAAGCTCCTTGTCCTTGTTCTCTTTGCCCCCTCCACAGGCCTCCCCTGGAAGGGGAAGCAGGTTTGCTCGCAGGGTATAATTACCAGGAGGGAGAGCTGCCAAAGCCCGCCTGGCCGTTGTGTGTGGTCGCCGCGCTGCTGGGAGGGGCACCTGACTGGGGTGGGCAGCAGCTGGTAGCTGGGGTGACTCCTCCACAGGATGTGGTTAAAGCTGACTTCCTTGGCCAGCACTCCTCTTGCTCTGCTGCAGATGAAGAGCTGTTCTCTGTACCCTCGGGGCCTTTATGCTTCTCTTCTCCACATCTAGAGGGGAAGGAAGATCAGCTTGTGCCTTCTAAGCAAGCTCTTATTTCTGAAAGGACCCACCATTCTCTCTACATCTGTGGTTCTAAGCAAGGGCGGGGAAAGGTTGCTTTTGACATCCCAGAGCCTGTGAGTGCTGCTTGTGCTTACTGGGCCAGGGCCAAGGTGGCCAAAGATCCTTTGGGGCTCAGGCTGGTCCTCGATTCTCAAAGTGTGTTAAAGAAGATCTAATTTATAGCAGATTGCTTGAAAATAAGGAGCCACCATTCATCAAGTGCTGGGCTTATTTTCTTCCTAACAAAAAGACTTCTGAGATGGAACATGCCACCTCTTGCTGGAGAGTTATGAGGACACATTTATGTATGTAAAGGAAGGACACTCCCACCACCTTTCTCTGCCTCCCGGTGGTGGGTAGGCTGTGGGAAGAGGACTCAGAAAGCCCTGTGGTCAGGTTGTTGTTTCCTAGGCCAAAGTGCCCTGGGCTGTGGTGCCATGCCAGCAAGGGCCTGAGACTGTGCTGTGTAGACAGAGTGGCTGGCCCAGAATGAGGTGATTTGCATTGATGAGCTCAAAACAAACTGGTGAGAAATTATCCTTTTAGCCTGGCCCTGATCCAAGAAGTCCTACTGTCTCTCTTTAGAAACAGGAACCAGCCAGGAATTCTTCCCCAGTGATCCTCCCTAGAGCCAGAGTGGGTAGTTGCCAGCCTAGCAAATTGCAAGTGGCAGGTCATGCTGGGAAGAAGAGAGGGTGTGGAGTGCTATGGAAAGAGTCCTGGGCTAGGAAGTGGGCCTGTGTTCTTACCTGCTCTGTCCCTGACCACCTGTACCCTGCCCCTCCCTGTTTGTGAAAACAAAGGGGACTAAATCTAACAGTTTCAGGAGTTTCTTCCAGCTCTGCGATACAAACCAAGGCTTTTGAAGAGAATTTTCTTCTTAAAGTTGCCATCATAAAGTTTTTTTGTCTATGATGAACAGGGTATTTTGGTTTTTTTTTAATATTCTTGGGACACTGAAGGACAGTTGTAGGACTTCAAAAAGTAACTATTTCTGGGGACTCAGAAACATTCAATTATGTACGTTTTCACACATCTGTGAATCTGTAAATTCTCTGTAAAGCAGGCATGACGATAGTACTGACTCCACAGGGCTCATTCACTGATTTGTTGAGTTGCCGCTGGAGCCCTTTGTACAGCGCCTGACACACGATCAGTGCTTCCTTCGTGGTCTCCACTCTTCTGCCACTCATCCTGTTACCACTACCACCTTCCCTGCTGCCTCTGACAGCCGTTCCCCTCGCTGCTCATTTGGGGCTCACTATGCACGTGTGTCCTTACAGCCCATAAAAACTTGAAACCAGTGCTACTAACTAACCTTACAGTTGCCCCTTAAATAAAAATCTGGTGGGTCTTCTACGGATTTGCTTCTGTCATAGTTTTGGGAGAAGAGAGGCAGTGGAAAAAGTGGGAAATGCCACAGCTGCTGAATTAAAGTTAAAAGTAGGTATCCTTCGGAAGACTGTAAATAGATTTCTTAACTGTCCTCAGGCCTGGTGGCCAGTCTCAGCCCATAGTTATCCTCAGCTTCCCTGACTTCTTTCTCTACATTCTGTGGTGTTTTTCTGGCCGTTCTGGTATCTCTTTGTGAGACCTGCACCTCCTTTCTTGCCTCAGGAGCGTGCTCCATGGAGGGGTACAGCCAGGTCCCTGCTTCTGATTCTCACAGGCAAGGAAGCTGTGGGCTGGTGGAGCCTCAGCTGCTGCTTGTCACATCCCCACGCCCCACTCTGCAGACTCTAGTGGAAGGGAAGGTATTCCAAAAGAGAATCCTGAAAAGGCTGCAGGTGCAGCTGGGGGAGTTGCCTCAGCTTCCCAGAGGCCTTACCCGCCCCCTCACACCATTGAGCTCTTCTGCCTCATGCTGCTCCTTAGGCTCTGCAATCCGGCCTTGATGGTGACCATTGTCCTCCATGGAATCCAGTGTGACAAGATCCATTGAGGCCACTCTGAACATTTTGCTTCACCACTGCTGTAATCAAAGGGAAGGGGGTAAAATAGCACTGACTTTATAACAGGAACCGTAAGAAGGAGATGCCCAGGCAGTCAGGGAAGGCGCCAGCAGGTAAGGGCTTTGTCCTCACACCGTACGCCTCTTCTGTATGAGGAAACACAGACTGCTCAACTGCACAAGTATGATTCACCTTTTTTAATACCATGGGCATGTACTACTTGATAAATTAGCTGATAGCATTGAGGCGCGGAGGGCAATCAAGAGAAAGGCGTGCAGTTCTCCAGGGGTACAGGGACTGCGGCACTAAGCCCTGAAAGAAATTGCTCCCTATCTGTAGGGAAGAAATTTTCTCTCTCTCTCTATCTAGGGATTATAAATTCAGAGAGATCCATCGTAATTGCAGTGGTTTGTTTACGCTCCAGGGAGCAGGTTCCTGGCTGCATTTTCACTGCCCTGCAGAGCTCCTGAGCTCCACTCTCAGGAAGGAGGGTGTGGGGCTGCAGTCTGCGCCTTCCTCTCCACGTGCCGCCTCCTGCTGCTGGAGCGATCTGCCCTCCCCTGTGATTCTGTGCAGCTCAGCCATCCTGATGGGCAGTGGGAATGTCCAGTACAGGTGCCAGATCACCCATGTTGAGGCCTCGGCCCTGTCACAGTGTGGTTCACGTGCAGCAGAAGTGCTTTACTGCAGAGCTCTCTGCTAATTAAGAAAATTGGAGAGTAAACCTCCAAATAGAGGAAAAAAAAGATGGTCTCCCTTAGGGAGAACCACCACTTACTTTGGTGGCAATTTCCCCAACAATGTTCAAGAAGTCCTTCATTTATTCAGCAAACATATATGTATCCCATTATATTCAGAGAGGAGTGGGGTGTGCACACACACAATAAATAATGTACCATTAGCAAGCACTGCTTCCTGTGGATCAGGTAATGTGTTAAACAGGTAACTTTCAGCACTCTATAAAGTACAATTGTCCTTTTTCACTTAAACTCAGAGGCTAACTGACATGTCCTAAGTCCTACAGCAAGGAGGTTGCGGTCAGGTTTTAAACTCGGGTCTATCTGACTTCAAAACCCTGCCTTACATATTCTGCTTTGTTGCTTCATTAAAAACCTGTGTCAAGAGGAAGGCAAGTGTTGGGATCTGGTGAAGGGGGCTCAGCCGTGATAGTCTTGCCGAGAACCAGGACACCTTTATTGCTTTCTCCAGCTCCCCACTCTCTTCTGCCAGCTTCTCACAGACTGGGTGCCACTTTTGCCAGTCAGCATGTTGGAATTACCACTGGGCAGTGACAGGTGCCCTTGTAGTGCCCATGCCACAAAATGCTCTCAGCTGCTGAGGGAGAAGCCTGTCAGCTACAATCAGGCCTGATAGCTGCACATGTAGGCAGGAGGTACTCCTTTACTGGGAACCCTTCGTGCAGCTGGAGACAGGCCAGCACGGGACAGAGCCCTGGTCGTCACCGTCAGCAGACCACCTGCCATCCTGTCGCCTTCATTTTGTGTTTCTGTTTTTCCAGGGGTTTCTTCCAGAAAACAAGTTCAATCACACCCTGGCTGAGCCTGTTCTTCGAGATACAGGCCCCCGCAGGAGAGGGAGGCGGCCTCGGAGTGAACTCCTGAAGACTCCTTCCATTGTGGCAGACTCTCCCTCTGGAATGGGGCCACTATTCATGAATGGACTGATTGCTGGGATGGACCTGGTAGGACTTCAGAACATGAGAAATATGCCAGGCATCCCCCTCACTGGGCTAGTGGGGTTTCCAGCTGGCTTTGCCACGATGCCAACGGGTGAAGAGGTCAAAAGTACCCTGAGCATGCTGCCCATGATGCTGCCGGGCATGGCTGCTGTGCCCCAGATGTTCGGCGTTGGGGGACTCCTCAATGCACCCATGGCAACCACCTGCACTTCCACCGCTCCAGCGTCTCTATCAAGCACAACAAAAAGTGGTACGGCAGTGACTGAAAAGACTTCGGAAAACAAGCCAAGTAGCCATGATGTAAAAACAGACTCTTTAGCTGAAGACAAGCCTGGTCCAGGCCCATTTTCTGATCAGTCTGAACCTGCAATAACTACTAGTAGTCCTGTGGCTTTTAACCCATTTCTCATCCCAGGAGTGTCTCCTGGACTCATTTACCCATCCATGTTCCTCTCCCCTGGTATGGGCATGGCTCTGCCAGCCATGCAGCAGGCCAGACACTCAGAAATAGTAAGTCTGGAGAGCCAGAAGAGGAAGAAGAAGAAGACAAAGGGGGACAACCCCAACTCCCACCCAGAGCCTGCTCCCAGCTGTGAAAGGGAGCCCAGCAGTGATCAGAACTGTACCGAACCCAGCGCCCCTTTGCCCACAGAGAGAGAACATGTGGCACAGGCTGGGGAAGGGGCACTCAAAGACTCCAACAACAACACCAATTAGAACTTTTTTCATTTCGGAAATTGTGACTTGTAAGTTTCTTATCCCATAAAGGTTTGTTACTTCCCTCACTTCACCTCCATAAGAACCTGTGTTTCCATAAGTAAAATTACCTACCTGATTTCCTGTCTGAGAACTACGGTAACAGATGTTAATAGTCACAGGGTCTCACCACTTTATTAGATAAGTGTTGTCTACCTAGTCTAGGAGGCACAGAATTCTCATTCTGTTATCCAGTTCATTCCAGCAATCGTAGTTGATACAGTACTTGGTGACACACCCTACCCCCTTCTCTTCCAAGTTTCCCACTTACTTGAGGAGGAAAAGTGGCAAAAGAAAGCTGTCTAGGGATTTACCATTGAAGGGCCAAAGAACAGACAAAGAGGAGCTCTTTTCCATGAGCTGGGTTGCACAGAAAGAATGTCACAGGGAACCAAAAAGCACAGAAAAAGGAAGTGCTAGTGCATATTTTTGATTTAAAATCTTTCCCTATTTTATGATTACTAAGTGAGTAGTATAGACAAAAGCATATAACTAATGGTTGAAAATACATATATTCGTTTCTTTATAAAAATCAAAAATCTCACCGGTAGTAATATAATTTCCCCCTTCATGGTTTTTCAGACACCTGCAGCAAGAAGAAATACTGATTAGGCATTATTTTCTATACATCCCTCTCCCCAGTTAAAAGATGCTTCTCGCTTCAAGAAAGCTTTACCCACCACGAGTTATTGCTGGCGACGGGGGTGGGGCAAGTACCCGAGCTCCTTAGAGCTACATGCTGCTTCACAAGCACATGGCTAGCATTCTGCTCTCACCTGGTTCACTTACAGATTAATTTGCCTTTCTGTGTTGAAAGAGCACCAGGACCGAATGGATTTTCACTTCAGGCTTTCCTTCACCCAGAATAAGGCTCTTTATGGAGCCTGCGAGAAGACAGTGGCCCAGCACTTGCCAGTAGGTCCTCTGATCAAGAGTATCTGAGGCTGTCAAGTGGGTACCACCCTTTATAATACAGCTGTGAAAAGTTACTTCTCACTAATTTCTCCATTCTGTTTATATCTGACAGTTAGACCCAAATTCCAAATTAGTTAATCAAAACTGCATTGCACATCAACATTATTTTCTCTTCTTCCTCAGCTTCTCCACGTTTAGGAACTGAGAAAGAACCTGCCTAAGCAGCACTTCCCCATTTCCTTTCACCTTCATGTTAATGTCCCTTCTGATGGTCTCACTCTTCACAGGTAGTTCACACTCAGACTTGAAATAAGCTCATGGTTCAGTACTCTGGGGGCGCAGGGCTGCGCAGGACCCTTGGAAATGTTGCAAGTGTTACTAGTACCAGTTTCACTTTTTGTTGTCACAATTTACTGTATTTTTTACTTTTTCTGTTACAGTTTTGCTAATTTATCAGAAGGTCCAAAAGTTTGACATAACTATTTCATTTTGCATTATTTATTTATGATGCTTTTGTCATTGTCTTTTATACACTTGGGATTATAAATTATGTAAATGTTAAAATGAGCATCTCAAAGAAGTCTGTTAAACCGTGACTGAAAAAAATCAGATGTATCTTCAAAAAGTGGAGTCCCAGTTTTATGAATCAGAGATATAAACCAGGAATTCTATAACTGATCATGGAAGAAGAATCCAGTAATTGAGCAAATCCTGTTTCATGACATCCTTGTAGCATAGATGATCTACAATGCTGACCACAGATTTCTTAGAAATGCTGCTCTATTTCACTAACATTTTGTTCAGTTTTGCCTCCAGTGGAAGCAGAAAGGGTTTTTTCAGCTGTTAAATCCTAAAAATCAATATAATTTATTTATGTAAAAAAATAACTCAATCAATATATTTTTGAACCTTTTAAGTACTAATTTTCTTTTTATCAAGTAGAAAAAAAAATGTATTTGCCCTAAATCCTTAAAATACAAATGCTATAAAAATTCCTGTATCTTGAAAGCCTTACTGCAAATGAGTATTATAGACATCCCGCAGAGTCTGGTTTTCTTTGTTGTCGTTGTGTTATTGTTGTTTTGTATGGAAAAGCTGCTTTCCCCAGGTTCCACTTATAACTTCCAGTAGGTCACAGGGTTCAATGTGGATCTGACTTAAAAACCCACCAGCATGCTCAATCCCTTGTTATACCTTATAGAATCTGTATGTTAACTCTCTGGGTGTTTAGGCTTCTATTTGACTGCTGTTGTGACCCTGTTTGCAAAATGAAAATGACACTCTGTGGATTATTTGCTCTGTAAGGCAAAAGTGCTTCTTATGATTATTTTGACGTTTCCAAGAGCAAAAGCCAAATTTAAACTCTCTTCAGCAAACTTGAGCCTTTTCATCTAATTCCATGTCACTCACAGCCATAACTTTCCTTGATCATTCTTCACCCCATGTCTTACATAATAAATTGTGGTCTTGATCCTGGATTTAAAAACAAAAAACAAAAGTTTAAAAGTCACATTTGTATTTGAGGAGTTCAGTGGCACTTGGGTGTCTCTCGCTGCCTGGGGCATTTGTGAGTGCATGGTATCCACACTATCTTTCTGAGGTGTCACGTGTTGGGCACCCTACTGAGGACTTGTTGAATATTCATCATGAGGATTGACTTGGCCTGTCTCTCGACTGACCAGAACACCTGGTTAAAACATGCCCTAGAAGGGAATCGGGGCTGGGCGAGGTGACTCACACCTATAATCCCAGCACTTTGGGAGGCCGAGACAGGCAGATCACTTAAGGTCATGAGTTTGAGACCAGCCTGGCCAACATGGTGAAACCCCATCTCTACCAAAAATACAAAAATTAGCCAGGCATGGTGATAGGCACCTGTAATCCCAGCTACTCGGGAGTCTGAGGCAGGAGAATCACTTGAACCTGGGAGGCAGAGATTGCAGTGACCCAAGATTGTGCCACTGCACTCCAGCCTGGGCAACAGCGAGACTTGGTCTCACAAAAAAAAAAAAAAAAAAAAAGGAGTTGACAGCACAGCATCCTGGGCATCCTGCTCCAAACTTGGGACCTGAATGCTCTCAGCTGGTACATCCCCAATGCCACTTCTTAAGTCCCATACCGAGAGTCCCACCTCAATGACACACCTGGGATTTATGAGGAACTAGACTTCCGTGGGTTAGAGTGGGTTCATAAAACACAGGGCCACCTGGGTAGCTGAAATTCTCAAGGTTTTTCAGAACTCTGTGCTCCTGAGCTTTGAGAATCATGGCATCTCAACTCCAAAAGGGGTGAGTCAGAAGTTATCGATGAGGCTGGCAGGAAAGTGCCAAAGCCTCTTTCAAGGCTGAGCAAGAGACTCACCCAGCCTCATCTTGTTGAGTCCCAACTAAGCACCAACAGATGGGTGCATGAATGGCCTGAAGCATGGATGGGCATTGTTACAGTAAAATCTTAGGTTTTATAGGCTTCTGATCAAGACATAGGGAACCCTCATAATAATTTAGATGGAATAAGTAGTGAAAGATCTTGGTTTCATTTTTTATCTAAAACCCTGTCCCAGGAAATACTACCTTGTGCAAGGGCAAAATAGGAATAGTTGGTCCAGCACATTGGACTACTGTTGTGTGTGTTTGCCGTTAGTGACCTCATTTGTTCTCGCAGCATCTGGGCACTGGGTAGAGGGATGCCGACATTGAATTTGCCCCCTGAAAGCCAGCAGAGAGGCTGCCAAGCCTATCTTGTCAATCATGAATAGCAGAGCTAGGGCTAGTCCCGCAGCTGGGGGAGACAGCACCCTAATTTTGGCTTTTGTAATACCAGTCTGGGGCTTCTACCTCAGAAACCAAAACTGAGTAAAGAAATTACACTCAGAAAAATTGGCAGCAGGAAAAACGGAACACTCAAATAAGTATTACACCCTCTGGAAAACCTGATGCTAGATTCATTTACACCAAATTCTTTAAATGGCCTCTTGTAAGAAGTATTGTTCTTTGCCTCTTCTGGAAACCACAGGATTTCTTTCTTAAGTCAGAAGTAGGGTTCGCCCAGCCCAGTGATTTGGATCTTGGCTGCCTAGTGGCCAGCATTGTGGCTACTTTCATAATCCAAATTCAGCAAGTTATCTATGGGACAAAGTAGGAAAAAGGGTGAGTTCAATAATGGCTCCTTCTGGGAAGCTGTTTTAGGAGGTCGATTTGGACAGGGAGTCTGAGCATGGCTGTGACAAGTTGGTGCCTCCTGGACAGCCTTGGGATTTGAGTTCTGGCTCAGCCCAAGTGCTGGCGGACAATGGAAAGAACTAGAATGAGGGTCTGGGGCAGGGAAAGAACAGCCACTTGGAACGCCCTTCCCTAAGTATGTTTCCTCATCTGTCAAATGGGGATAATGATAATTTACACTAATGGGGCTGTTGATGGGGTTCATTGAAATAATCAATCAGATTATTATTTATTTTCGAGATGGAATTTCACTCTCGTTGCCCAGGCTGGAGTGCAGTAGCGCGATCTCAGCTCACCACAGCCTCCACCTCCCAGGTTCAAGCAATTCTCCTGCCTCAGCCTCCCAAGTAGCTGGGATTGCAGATGTATGCCACCACAGCTGGCTAATTTTTTGGTAGAGAAAGGGTTTCTCCATGTTGGTCAGGCTGGCCTCAAACTCCCAACCTCAGATGATCTGCCCACTTCAGCATCCCAAAGTGCTGGGATTACAGGCATGAGCCACCACACCCAACCTGATCAACCAGATTCTTAACTCTGTTCCTTCTGTTGAGTCATAGGTCTTTTACTCCTTCTGGATAATCAGCGAGAGGATTTACCAGTCTTACTGGAAAAATAGGATAAGGAAGGGGCAACAAAGACCTTGTTCCAAGTCCCAAGGCAAGTACAGAGTGGATCTGGGATTGGGGTCCAAGCACTGCGGGAAACCAGCTTTCTGGCCTGCCCACAGAAAAGAAGGTTTTTCCGCACAAGCCCATTGTGCTGGGTGGACTAGAGGGATGTGGGGGCCATTTTGGGACTAGGGAACAGGAAGATTCCTGGGTTTGTGGAGCCTCCCTCAGTGTAGGAGTGCCAGATTTAGGAGGGAAAGTTAATATAAACATTTTTTAGAGTAAGTATATCCCATGCAGTATTTGGTATATTTACTTTTTAAAATTTTCCCTTTTTAAATTTATTTAAATATTTTTGGCTGAGTGTGGTGGCCCACCACATAATTCCAGCACTTTGGAAGCCTGAGCGGGGAGGATCACTTGAATCCCAGAGTTTGAGCATGGGCAACATAGGAGGGCCTCATCTCTACAAAAAAATGTTTCGAAAAATTAGCCAGGCATGATGGTATATGTCTGTGGTCCGAGCTACTCAGGAGGCTGAGGTGGGAGGATCGCTTGTGCCCAGGAGGTTGAGGCTGCAGGAAGCTGTGATCACGACACTACACTCCAGCCTAGCCAGCAGCAAGAGACCCTGTCTCTAAAAACAAATGCAACCTCAAACTCCCAGGCTTAAGCGAACCTCCCACCTCAGCCTTTGGAGTAGCTGGGACCACAGGCATAAGCCACTGGTGCCCAGCTAATTTTTTATCTTTTGTAGAGATGGGCTCTTGATATGTTGCCCTAGCAGCTCTCAAACTCCTGGCCCCAAGCAATCCTCCCATCTCAGCCTCCCAAAGCACGGGGATTACAGGCGTGAGCCACCACCCCTGGCCTAAAAAAATTATTGTGGGGAAAAAAAAAATTGTTGTTTATCTGGAACTCAGATTTAATCAGACATCTGTATTTTATCTGGTAAACTTACTTAGTAACACTAATGTGCTATTTACTGGGCACTTCCTATGAGTAGGATTTCTTCTATGTATGTTATAGCCAAATTCTAAATCCCCACAACAGGTTGTCCTCATACATACAAGGAAACTGAGGCCCAGAGAAGCTAAGTAATACCCAGTCATCCAGCTGGAAAATGTCAGGGCTGGGCTTTGGGGACTCAAAAGGACTGATTCCAGAACTGTAAACTGATCAGGTATGGAGCCAGGATGGGCATCTTTAGTCTGAGGCTTGGAGCAGGCCATCCCTCTAGAGTACAGCTTCATAAAATAGCACTAAGCACAAATGATGAGCAAGGGGAGGGAGGCTGGTCTGGCCCTTGCTGGCCCTTGGGCTGCAGCTACCATCATCCCTGAGGCCAGTGGGGAGGCAGTTAGCCTCAGAGTTTCCTTCCCACCCCTGCTGTGCTGGTGTTGGGAGGCCTCTGAGCTGGGGCTTAGCCTAGGGAATAAGTGTCTGAGCGCTTGGACTCACCAGTCCAGGGCCAAGGGGCCCATGAGAAGCAGTGTCCAACCTTGGAAGATGGAAAGAGGGATGGCAGGGGGTCGGACACTGTATGGCAAGAATGGCCTGGGGAAAAGGATGGGGGAGCTGACCAGAAAGGGGAAAAAGGCACATCTCACCCACCCATAGGCTAGCCATGACCTTCCTCCCACCCAGGGAAGCTCAGCCACATGCCCCACCTAAGGTGGCCACAGCACCGTTTAGTCAATACCTACTCTTCAGGCCACTGTGCAGGCCTTGTGTGAGCTCATTCCAAAACACCTCCAGGAGAGGACCAGGCTCAAGTAGGCTGTCACCTGCCTTCAGTGGCACAACCAGTAGAAAAGAACAAGAATTTAGAGATGGGTCTGATTCCAAAATTGAGAATCGCTCAGGCCTTGGCTTTGCATGTGTAGCCGTGGGCCCAACACACTTTCTTCCCAGAGTAGAGTCAGAGCTATGGCCCACAAGCCAAGAACCAGGACTCACATTTATAAATAATTGGACAATCAAAGGGAAATATTTCATAAACATAAAAATGATCCCAAATCAAAATTCCAGTGGCCATAAAGTTTTATTGAACACAGCTATACTCATTCCTTTGTGAGTTGTCTAGGGCTGCTCTTGGGCTATGACAGCAGTGGCCACAGACCACGCAGCCTGCAAAGCCTAAAATATTTATTATACTGTCTGATCCTTTGCAGAAAAGTTTGTCAATCCCCATCCTGCAGCATCAATTTTATTCATAGATTCAGTGCAAAAGCTCATTTAAAATATTTCATATGGCCGGGCACAGTGACTAACTCCTGTAATGCCAGCACTTTGGGAGGCAGAGGCAGGTGGATCACCTGAGGTCATGAGTTCGAGATCAGCCTGGCCAACATGGCGAAACCCCACCTCTACTAAAAATACAAAAATTAGCCAGGTGTGGTGGCACATGCCTATAATCCCAGCTACTTGGGAAGCTGAGACAGGAGAATTGCTTGAACTCAGGAGGCAGAGGTTGCAGTGAGCTGAGAAGGCACCACTGCACTCCAGCCTGGACAACAGAGCAAGACTCTGCCTGAAAAAAAAAAAATTCGTATTAACACAAACATGGTTTTGTATAAAAATGAATCCCAAATTAGAATGTAAGATTCACATCTACTTTTGAGACAAAACACTTCGAAGAAGCCCTCGGCTTTGGGCATGCTTGAGGGTCAGCCTCCAAACCCCCAGGGCATACTTTCACTTTGGAGGAAACACTGGGGCTGCCCTGTCCCCTCCCCTCTTCACACTCAGTCTTTTTTGTCTATCGTTTTTGTTTTTGTTTTTTGGAGACAAGGTCTCCCTCTGTCACCCAGGCTGGAGTGCAGTGGTGCGATCACAGCTCACTGCAGCCTCAAACTCCTGGGCTCCAGCAATCCTCCTGCCTCGAGCCTCGAGAGTGACTGTCCTGTTCCCCACTGAGATGTCCAGCTGGCTCTCAGAAGCAGGACACTAGGACAGGCTCAGGAGTCCAGGTCAACGCAGTGCTGTGGCCAGACTGAAGCAGCTTTGCAACATCCCCCTCGTCTCATCTACCATCAGGCCCCTGCTGGCCGTGTGTGCCTGTTCCCCCTCAAGATGACAAACGGGCCTCACCTTTCTCTGTCCCCAGCGCCTTGGGGCTTTTTGAGAATCCTCAGGGACTTCCAAAGAGTAAGCGATCCCACTACAGCCCCTTGCAGGGCTGCGTGGAGCAGGAGAGCCGAGTGGGGAAGGTCCACGCTGCACAGGGCAGGCAGAGACTCGGCACTGCTGGGTGTTTAGACTCTTTCCTGACTCAGACCAAGAAAACTCTAGACACTGTAGACACAGCTCCCACCCCCCACCCACTCCCCACTCCAGCTCTGACCCAGGCTTTTCCATTCACAGATCCCAGACTTTCCAGACCAGCAAAGAGCCCAGGGGCCAAGGCCTGGTGAGTGCCTTGGGCAGGGGGTGGTGGCGGGGGTGGGGGGGTTATGCTGGCCTCTAGGGTGGATTGTAGGAGGCTGAGGAAAGCCCCTAGCCACAACCCCTTGGGCCTGCCCAGATAGAGGACACGCCTACCCTCACCCCAGTACCTTGTCACATTTCCCTATCAAGAAGCAGGACATCCATATATAAGGATACTCGTACTGTTGGTGTGCATCTGAGAGAGAGGGAAGGAGGTAGGGAGGGAAAGCTGGAGGGCGGTGGGGCAGGGGAGCAGGTGTTCCTCCTGGCTAAGCCCCTGTAGCTACTTCCTTTCTTCCCCCAGACAAGTTGGGGATAATTAGTGTCCCATGAGGGAACAGAGAGGCAGCTCCCATCCCTAGACTGAGCGTGGGAGGAGGATTCAGAGTCCTCGCCAACTCCACTCCCAGTGCACAACCCAGCACCCCCAAAACAGGCCCAAGGACAAGGGGTCGGGTTCCACCACCCCCACCTTATGGGTCCAACCACCCCAGCCTCTGTAAGGAACAAGAGTTCAAAGAAGTAAAACCTCCATCCAAAGAGGCACTTGCTATGCACAGTCAACTAGGGTGGACATCATTCTGAAACCCTGACCTTTCTTTGGAATTCCTGGTTGTTTCTTGTGTTCTCTGGCTCCCTTTCAAGCTGGACTGGTCCATGACTATTTCTCAGGGACAAGATATGACAATGGGAAGCAGACAAAAAAAAATTTCTGCCTGGCTTTTGAGTTTCAGTGCCTGGCCTGGGCACATGACAGGTAAGAGCAAAGCTTCCCAGCTACCATCCCTCCGGCCTGGAAAAGGGAAGAGGAGAGGGCTGGTTGGCGGGGTCACTGGGGATAGACTGAAGGAACCAGCCTCTTTGAGGGTGTCTCATCTGTTTCCAGCACCCAGGAGCCCCCTGGAACCATGTCTGGGCTGAGGCTTCTGGGCTCCTCTTCCCCGGGTGCCCCACCAGCCTGCCCCTGCCACATGGGTGTGGCATCTCCTCCAGCAGCAGCCCCTGTGTCTCCCATGACAGACCAGTGAGGGGGCTGCCACCTGTGCCCTGAGTATCCACCTGGGATAGGTTTTTACCTATTGGACTTCCCTCCTGTCTTCATCTTAGGACACCTTTAAGACCCAGTGGAGGCCAGGTGCAGTGGCTTGGGAGGCCAAGGTGGGCAGATCACTTGAGGTTAGGAGTTCAAGATCAACCTGGCCAACATGGTGAAACCCCCTCTCTACTAAAAATACAAAAATTTGCCAGGGGTAATAGTGCACGCCTGTAATCCCAGCTACTCAGGAGGCTGAGGCAGCAGAATCTCGAACCCGAGAGGCAGAGGTTGCAGTGAGCTGAGATCACGCCACTGCACCCCAGCCTGGGCAATAGGGTGAGACTCTGTCTCAAAAAAAAAAGACCCAGTGGAGCCCCGATAGGGGGGATAGCGGTACAGAAAGCCCCTCCCTTGTGCCTCAGTGGGACTAGGAGAAACAGCCTGAGGTACCCTGCACCCCGAGTCAGGCAAGTGCTGGATAAACCAACCCTGTGCTCAAACGCTGACTTCATGATATGGACTCAGGAGGCCTTGACAAAAGGGGCAGCCAGGCCCACAGCCTGCTATTCTGAAGTCTGGCAGAGGCATCCACCTCCCTACAGAAGAGGTAGACCTAGCGTTACCCATGGCAGGGTCACCAGGGCCAGGGGCTGCAGGATGCCAGGAAGGGGCTCAGCTCCTGCCTGGCCTGGGTCATCACTCTGGGCCTCTCCCTCCTGTGCGCCCATGAGGAGTTGAGCTGCCTGAGGCCTGGGGCCCCTCCCAGCTCTGCCACCCTGGGCATGAGACCCTGAGATGCTATGTCCCCATCGTAGGGGGTGAAGGGTCCATTGACCAAGTTCAGCCTCAAGCTGCAGGGGCCCGTCTCTGGCTGAAGCTCAGCTGACTGATGCTCCCATTTAATCTTGGGGCTTGGAGCAGGGTTCCTGAGCCCCCCAGGCAGGGTTCCCACTTTTCTGCTAGGCTGTTCCCCTTCACCCTTTTTATAAAGAGTTCGGCTGGGAGCCAGGGAGCTTTTGGAAAGTGTATGGGCCAAGCCAAGCTATACAAACCTGTCTTCCTCCCAGAGTCGAAAGAGGCCAGGTTGTTCCCAGACAAATGCGGAGGCGGGGATGGGGGTTGGGAAGAAGAAAGGGGGCTATTTTAGGAGGCCTTGCATACTCCAGAGCCCCATACAGCAGCAACGGGTAGGGGGGCATAGCCAGAGGCAGCAGAGGTAGGGACCTGGTACCGGGTGTCTCATGTAGACACACACATGAAACACATGCATACACCCCCAAACACACGTGGGCACAGACACAAGTTACACAGATACATAGGCTTGCAACTATGTCTAAGCATGTGCTGATGTGTACAGAAATAGGCACGAGTACATACTAGGTAGTCACACCTGCAGCTGCAGGGACATGCACAAACATGCTCACACAGACACACACCACCACGTACACATACATGCATACACTTAAAGATGTAAACAAAGGATGCAGATTGAGCAATGCCAGGCTAAACCCAGGAGGCTGGGAGACAGCTTGAACTCCCTGACAACCCAGCTCCCTGAAACCCAGCACATGTGCGTGTGCACACACACACACCCTGGGAGGGAACCGCTTTCTTCAGAGGAACTTTTGGATCCAGGGCAACATGCAATCAAGACCTTGTGCTAGGAAAGAAAGCGCCTTTGTCTGCTGGGACCAGGGCTGCAGGAGCAGCTGCAGCCTCCTCCAGGATAAGAGCCAGGCCAGTTCCTTGCCCTGGGGAGGAAGGTCAGGCCAGGCCCTGGATGGGGGGGCGGAGTGAGGGAGCTGAGGGCTCCAGCAGGACCTGCCACCAATCCCAAGACACTGTGTCCAGCTGGTGGCACAAAGCCAGTAAAGACTGTTGTCCTCAGGCCTGGCCACCCTGACGTCTAACCCTAGTTTGGCCCTGTCCCCAGAACGGCTGTGGTTCTGACCCCAGCCCTGGTGCTACACTGACCCAGACTGAGACCTGGCTCACCCGAACTCCATGCCTGCCATGTGCCTGTGACCTCACTTTTTAGCAGACTCTGGAATTAGACAGTTTTGAAATTGAATCCTCATTTTGTCACTCTCTGATTTTGAGAATGTACTTGACCTTTTTGAGCCTTAAATTTAACTTCCTTTTATACCGAGGCAAATCTTTTTTATTTTTATTTTTATTTTATTTTATTTTTTTAGAGAGACAGGGTCTCATTTCTCATTCCATCACCCAGGCTGGAGTGGAGTGGCATAACCCTAGCTTGCTGTAACCTTGAACTCCTGGGCTCAAGTGATCCTCCCACCTGAGCCTCCCAAGTAACTACAACTACAGGTGTGCACCACTCACTTGGCTAATTTTTTTTTTTTAATGTATCATAGAGATGGGATCTTGCTGTGTTGCTCAGGCTGGTCTTGAACTCCTGGCCTCAAGCCATCCTCCCAGCTTGGCCTCCCAAAGCACTGGGATTATAGGTATGACCTACCACACCCAGCCCAAATCCTCTTTATTGAGCCTACTGCATACAGCTGCCTTCTCCCTTTGTACACATTATCTTCCAGGCCTGGTGAAGCTGGGTTGGTCCTCTCAGCCCCCAACACCCCTGTCCAGCACCCTCTCCTGTTGCACTAGCCCCAGGGAGGAAAGCAAGACCCAGGCCTGATCTCTAGGGGCTGCCATCTTGGGAGCTCCCCTCCTCCCTTGTGCCCTTTTCTTACCCACTGTGGTCCTGGCCATGTCCCTGAAGCTGCCCCATGCCCCTCTGCACTCATCACACTGTGAAGGCCAAAACATCAGTGAGAACAGTCCCATTTTTCTAACTCATGAAAACAATTTAGCCTTGGGAGACCCTTCAGAGGTAACATAAGCACCATCCCCAGACACTTCCAGAACTAATTTCAGTCCTCCCATTCAACAGATATTTACTGAAAGCCAACTATGCTAGTCTAGATGCTGGAGATTCCATGGTGAGCAAATAGACAAAACTTCCTGCCCTGGGGCTTACATTCAGGCTCCCCATGCCGCATGCTGCCTGGGAGCCCTTTAGCATCACATGGTCTCCACATCTGCCCGAGGGCTGCAGCCACTGTGCAAGCACAGACACACTTCCTCCTTCGCATTGCCACAAAACTTTGGAATGTTGCTGGTCTCGGTGGCTCACGCCTGTAATCCCAGTGCTTTGGGAGGCTGAGGCAGGGGAATCACAAGGTCAGGAGTTGGGGATCACAAGGTCAGGAATTCGAGACCAGCCTGGCCAACATGTGAAACCCTATCTCTACCAAAGATACAAAAAAAAAATTAGCTAGGTGTGGTGGCATGCACCTGTAATCCCAGCTACTCAGGAGGCTGAGGCAGGGAGAATCACTTGAACCCAAGAGGCAGAGGTTGCAGTGAGCTGAGATCGCACCATTGCACTCCAGTCTGGGCAACAGGGCGAGACTCCATCTCAGAAAAAAAAAAACTTTGGAATGTCACTATCATCACAATCATAGCTCTTTCTCCCACTAAGCTGCTCCTGGCTGAAGCTAGGAATCTAAAAAGGCAGGAATGCACCTGGTGTGAATGCACTTGGCACTATTGAAAGCCACTGTGACCCTCTGTCTCTTTCTCTTTCTCTCTCCCCACAGCCTCCCACCCCGCCCTCATATAAGATGTGCCTTGCTTCCCCTTCGCCTTCCACCATGAGTGTAAGGCCTGCCCAGTCAGGCGGAAGGATGAGTCAATTAAACCTCTTTTGTTTATAAATTTTAAAAAGTAAAAATAAAGATGAAAGCCATCATGGAGTCTGACAACAGCTTCCAATAGTTCAAGTGCATTCTTGTACCACTGTCCCTTAGTGTAAGTCTTTTGATCTTACTGTAATTTGGCATCTTTTAACTATGATGCAATTATGATAAATTATTACATCATAATTGAATTATATATAATTATTTCTCTTAAGTTGCATCATAGTTAAACAACTTGCCCTTATTTTAAATAAAAGCATACTGTTTTAGGAAATAAATCAGCCATGCACGGTGGCTCACGCCTATAATCCTAGCACTTTGGGAAGGTGAGACAGGAGGATCTCTTGAGGCCAGGAGCTTAAGACAACAAAGCAAGGCGACATCTCTACAAAAAATAAAAAATAAGCCAGGCACAGTGGCACACTGTAGTCCCAGCTACTTAGGAGGCTAAGGTGGGAAGACTGCTTGAGCCCGGGAGTTCAAGGCTGCAATGAGCCATGATCGTGCCACTACACTCCAGCCTGGATGACTGAGCAAGACCCTGTCTCAAAAAAAATAGATGGACTGAACCTGAAACTCAGCTACTGTCAGTTCAGTTCCCCTGCTCTGTCGCTCACAGTACAATGCACTTGTTCATGAAATATTAGTTGAACATTTGCTCTTTGCTGGACCTGGAGGGGGGAAAGGGGGTCCCTGGACTCCCCTGTCGAGAGTGAGCTGGTGAGCAAAAAATGACGATGCTGTGTACGAAGTGCTGAATAGACTGATGGGCAGGTCCCATAGGAGCCCAAGGGGAGTTCCTTGGGGGCAGCAGGGGCAGATGGATTCAAGACAGTTGTGTTTTTTTTGTTTGTTTTTTTTTTGAGACAGAGTTTCACTCTTGTTGCCCAGGCTGGAGTGCAATAGCACAATCTTGGCTCACCACAACCTCCGCCTCCCCGGTTCAAGAGATTCTCCTGCCTCAGCCTCCCAAGTAGCTGGGATTACAGGTATGCACCACCACGCCCATCTAATTTTGTATATTTAATTGACACGGGGTTTCTCCATGTTGGTCAGGCTGGTCTTGAACTCTCGACCTCAGGTGATCTGCCCGCCTCGACCTCCCAAAGTGCTGGTATTATAGGCGTGAGCCACCGTGCCCAGTCAGTTTAAGACAGTTTTGCAGAACACAGGTATTTGAGCTGAGCCTTGAAGGAGCAATTGGATTTTTTTCAGGTAGAGATGAAAGAGAGTGAGCCAAGCAGAAAGACATTTGGAAAAGTCATGGAAACAGGGAAATGCCTGATGTGTGAGGAAGATAGCAAAAGGTTCAGTGTCCCAGGTGGGGAGGCCAGGCCGGCTGGGGAAGTGACTGGCACGAGCTAAGACTGTGAATGCCAGGGAGAGTGGGGAACCCCTGCCACATGGAGGTCACCCAACCCTGGCCCTGGCGCTGTCCCCCTGAGCTGTCTACCCCCACCTGAAAGCTCTACTCAGCCCCTCCCCTCTTACCTTCCTCCTGCCCTCAGAAACCCTGATTTCACTGTGGTCGAATTCCCTTCCATTCTTGGCTTAGGGAAAACCATTATGAGAAGCAGGAATTCTTGTAAGAGCTTTTTCTATATTAAAATTCTTCATCCTCTGTTAAATATTGTCTCTCTTTTTTTTTCACAGTTTGACCTTTGTTTTATGTTTTGATGGAAAGAAGCCTTCCATTATTATGTCGTGAAATCAGTCTGTTCATCCGATGTCTCCTTAGGAAGTTGTTCCCTATCCTAAAATTGTGTAAGTGTTCGGATTCTTTTATGGTTTACCTTCTAGCATTTAAATCTTTAAGCCATCTGCGGTTTATTTGGGTTTAAGGTAGAAATCTAACTTTATTTTTTCCAAATTGTTAGCCAGTTGTCCAGGCCCATTTCTTAAGTAATCCATCATTTCTGCCCTTTTTTTTTTTTTTTTTAAATTTTCAATTCCCCCCTCTCCTCGATTTTTAAAGTTATACTTGCTATCCAGAAAAAAGAGAAATGAGCAGGAGGGGAATGAGAAGTGTGAAAATGTATGGCTTAGGAAGTAAAAGCCCTCCCCTTTCACCTCCCTGAGGCAGAGGCAGTAACTGTTAATAGTTTGTTATATATCCTATTATTATTAGTGTCATATATATATAACACTTGTTAGGTTTCTCTTAAATGCAGGGATATTCAAAGGAGAAAACCCAAAAGGGATCAAAACCTCTGGAACATATTTTGGCATAAAAATATGTTGGTTTCTCAGGTAAAGGAGGTTGCAGTGAGCTGAGATCATGCCACTGCATTCCAGCCTGGGCAACAGAGTAAGACTCTGTCTCAAAAAATATATATACATTAGCCAGTATGGGCAAAAAAAAAAAAAAACCCATATATATACACACACATATATATGTGTGTATATGTGTATACATTATGCATATATATGTATATGTGCATGTACCTATGTATATATGTGTGTACATATGTAAATGTGTATGGATATATATGTTTTCTTTTTTTTTCTTTTTTTTTCTTTTTTTTTTTTTTTTGAGATGGAGTCTCGCCCTATTGCCCAGGCTGGAGTACAGTGGCATAATCTCAGCTCACTGCAACCTCTACCTCCCGGGTTCAAGCAATCCCCATGTCTCAGCCTCCTGAGTAGCTGGGACTACAGGCATGCACCACCACGCCCAGCTAATTTTTGTATTTTTAGTAGAGACATGGTCTCACCATGTTGGCCACGATAGTCTTGATCTCTTGACCTCGTGATCTGCCTGCTTCAGCCTCCCAAAGTACTAGGATTACAGGCGTGAGCCACTACGGCCAGCCCATATGTTGGCTTTAAAAAAAAAAAAAAAAAAGAGTACATATATAAGGGTGAAAAAAATAAAACAATCCTAAAAGATACAAAATGAAAAATAAACACTTCCCTCTCACTCACTACTGTCCCACGCCAAGTCCCTCTCCCCAAAGGTAACCACTGTTAAAATTTCCTATTTGCCTTATTGTGACATGCATTTCTTTGCCACATTCCACATTCTAATCTGGAGATAGGTCTGTTGCTCGTGTTTCCATTTTCTGTGCCATTTCCCTCTCTGCTGTGCCGGCGCAAGTACCATACTGTTGAGCGTATTCTAGCGTTACCTGTGTCGTAACAGCCAGGAGGGTAAGTCCTGCCTTATTGCTTTTCATCTGCAGCGATGTGGTGACTATTGCACACTTACGTTCAACTTTATATTGCACCCGCTCCCTACCCCTGCCAATTTGATTGGAAATTTGTTGGAAGGGCATTGTTTGTATAGATTCATTTGGAGATGATGATTTTATCTCTTTGTGAACATCTCGCCACTGTGACTGACTTCAGATTTTGTGACTTTTTTTTCCTTTTGAGACAGGGTCTTGCTCCTTCACCCAAGTTGGTATGCAGTGGCACAATCACGGCTCACTGCAACCTTGACCTCCCAGGCTCAAGTGATCCTCCCACCTCAGCCTCTCAAGTAGCTGGGACTACAGACACATGCCATTAACCACTGGTTAATTTTTTTTATTATTATTTTTAGTAGAGACAGGGTCTCTCTGTGTTGCTCAGGCTATCTCAAACTCCTGGACTCAAGGGATCCTCCTCGGCCTCCCAGTGTGGGGATTACAGGCGTGAGCCTGGCCCTTTTTCCTTTGAATTGGAGTGCAGGCATATAGATTTTAACACATACACAGGGACAACCACAGAGTCATTCCCCCAGACTTTGTGACTTTTCTTGTTTGGGGTTTTGAACATCTCTCCTTAGAGCATCTCAGTCTTAGTCCATCTGATGTCATTACTGCAGCTGCCTACCAGGAAAAGGATTGGGAGATTTGGTCTCTGTCTTCCCTCACTCGAGGGTATCAGGTGAAAGAGAGTGTGGCCTGCTCAGCAGAGCTCCAGAGAGCAGAACTCAGACCAGTTGGGGGTCACACAGAGGCCGCCTTTGGCTCAGTGAATGGAAGAATGTTCTATCCGTCGGAGCTGCAGGGCCATGGAACGAGCCGCTGGGGGAGGTGGTGAGCTCCCCACCTTGGCTCTTTTCCAGTGTTCCAGGGAAAATGCAGCCTGTGCTGTCGGCGTTGCTGAGAGGAGTAGGGGAGGATGCTTGGTTACTCGGGTCCTTGGTGTCTCCACTCTGCCCAAGGGGAAAGACCCAAGGCTTTCTGAGCCCTGTGCTGTGCGACTTACTTCATTTCATTTGGCACAATGACCTCTGTGGGTAGAATGGTGTTATTCTATTTTTCATTCAAAGACAGGGAGGCCAAGGGACTTCTTCAGGCTCATCCAGCTAGGCCTGCTGCAACCAGATTCCAAAGCGGACCCTCCTCAAGCTGCCTGTCTATGATTGTCCCCTAGGAACCACTGCTGAGAGTCAGGGCTGAAAAAAAAGAAGAGGGAACACCCTCCCTGCCTTTCAGTCCGGGGACAGCCGCAGGCCAGGTGAGTGGCCCAGTGGACAGCAAGAAGGCACCCTGGCTCCTCTCCCATCCCTGGTTCTGCACGTCCGTCCCTCTCTCCCCCGGGCAGCTCTCAGCTTGGCTCACTGTGTCCTCAGGGGGCCAATGGGCTTCTTGATTCCAGGCTGCACATCTGGAAGTTGACGCTATTAAAACAAACCCCATTATATAACAAACGGACATCTGGAATCCGTTAGCACTGAGTTTTTAGAAAAAGAAATTGTTTTGGATGTGCTCTCTCCTAAGAATGTGGCAAAGCGCCCTCACCCTAGCTGTCCAGGAACCCAGGGACCCAGGGGCCTCTCCTGGGCCCACTTCTCAAGGTATCTCAGGCCAGGCCAGTGGTGGGCTGGGGCAGAGGCGGAGACAGACTCCCTCTGGCCCCCACAGGCAACTTCACCATCTACCTCTGGCTCCATCTTCGGAAGGCTCCTTTCCGATTTTATGTAAATATTCATTCAGCAAATGCTTGTGTGCCTACTATGTGCTGCCAACTGCATATCATTCATATGGCTACTCCCAGCATCTCCACTGAACCTAAGCACCTCAACATGGCTTAAGAAAAAACATCAGCCAGGTGTGGTGGCTCACACCTGTAATCCCAGCACTTTGGGAGGCCAAGGGGAGTGGATCACCTGAGGTCAGGAGTTCGAGACCAGCCTGATCAACATGGTGAAATCTCATCTCTACTAAAAATACAAAAATTAGCTGGACATGATGGTGGGCACCTATAATCCCAACTACCCAGGAGGCTGAGGCAGGAGAATCGCTTGAACCCAGGAGGCGGGGGTTGCAGTGAGCAGAGATTGAGCCATTGCACTCCAGCCTGGGCCACAGAGTGAGTCTCAGTCTCAGAAATAAATAAATAAGAAAAAAAAAAAAGGAAGAAAAAGTATCATGGACTGCCCTGGATTCTAAACAGCAACACCTAAACAGCTCTGAGCCTCAGTTTCCTCAAACACAGAGCCGGAATGCCTTAGCCAGTCCCTAGAACTCCCTGGCACCCTCAGGCATCTTTCTGAGTTGTCTCCCTATTCTTTCTTCCTGGGCACATTGGTGGGGGACACTAGGACAAATGACTTGGGCATAGGGTGGTGGCAATGTTGATCTAGCAATGAAGAAAGATCTTATGAGAAATGTCTAGCTAATATTTTCAAATGGAAATTTTACACCCCCAACATTTTATGATGAAAAATCTCAAACATACAGAAAAGTTGAAAGAACTATACAATAAGGCCAGGCACAGTGGCTCATGCCCATAATCCAAGCACTTTGGGAGGCTGAGAAAGGCTGATCACTTGAGTTCAGGAGTTCGAGACCAGCCTCCACAACATAGTGAGACCCAATTCTTACTTTAAAAAATGCAAAAATTAGCTGGGCATGGTGGCACATGCCTATAGTCCCAGCTACTCTTGAAGCTGAGGTGAGAGGATCAGTTGAGCCCAGGAGGCAGAGGTTGCAGTGAGCTGAGTGACCCAGACTATCCTCCAGTCTGGGCAACACAGCAAGACTCTTGTCTCAAAAAAAAGAAAAGAAAAGAAAGGGCTGGGCGAGACGGCTCACGCCTGTAATCCCAACACTTTGGGAGGTCGAGGCAGGTGGATCACTTGAGGCCAAGAGTTTGAGACCAGCCTGGCCAACATGGCAAAACCCTGTCTCTATTAAATAATTCAAAAATTAGCCAGGTGTGGTGGCGGGCAACTGTAATCCCAGCTACTCGGGAGCCTGAGGCTGGAGAATCACTTGAACCCAGGAGGGGGAGGTTGCAGTGAGCCGAAATCACACCACTGGACTCCAGCCTGGGCAACAAAGCAAGACTCCATCTCAGAAAAAAAGAATTGTACAGTGAATCCACCATCTAGATTCTGCAATTGTTGGTAGGTTGCTATATTTGCATTTTCAAATATCTATCCATCTGTTCACCCAGCCATCAATTTAAAAGCTACGTGCAGACATCAGTATACTTTGTCCCTTAACATTATGCATGCATATGATTAACTACAGTTCAATATTTGTTTCTGGTCTTTTTTTTTTGAGACAGAGTCATGCTCTGTCGTCTAGGCTGGTTGTAGTGGCGCGATCTTGGCTCACTGCAACCTCCGCTTCCTGGGTTCAAGCGATTCTCCTGCCTCAGCCTCCCAAGTAGCTGGGACCACAGGCACGTACCACTATGCCCAGCTAATTTTTGTATTTTTAGTAGAGACAGGGTTTCGTCATTTTAGCCAGGATGGTCTCGATCTCTTGACCTTGTGATTTGCCCACGCTGGCCTCCCAAAGTGCTGGGATTACAGGCATGAGCCACCACGCCCTGCCTTCTGTTTTTTTTTTTTTGAGGCAAAATTGACAATTAAATGTACAAATTATACTTTTCCATATATAATATGAACTACATATACAATATGAATAAAACATGTGTTTTATTCCAGTGAGCTTGACATATGTAGATACTTTTATAACCCAAACCCTATCTCCAAATCCAATTTTCCATCAACCCTAGAAATTCCCCCAAGCCCCTTCCTAGTATATCTCTAACCCACACTCCTCTGCTCCCAGAGCCAACCGCTATGCTGGTTATTTTCACCATATCTAGGTGTTGTGGGCTAATTGTGTTCTCTCAAAATTCACATGTTAAAGTCCTAATCTCTAGTACTGCAAAATGTGACTGTATTTTGAGGTTGGGTCTTTAAAAAGGTGATTACATTAAAATGAGGTCCTTAGGATGGAACCTAATCCAGTGTCTGGTATCTTTATAAGAAGAGGAAATTAGGACACGGATACACACAGAGAGATAACCATGTGAGAACACTGGGAGCCAACAGTCGTTTATAAGCCAAGGAGAGGGGCCTAAGAAGAAACCATCCCTGCCAACACCTTGATCAAGGCTTCTGGCCTCCAGAACTGGGAGAAAACAAATTTCTGCTGTTTAAGCCACCCAGTCTTTGGTACTTTGTCATGGCAGCCCTAGCACAATAATACACTAAGTGTCTTTTCTAGAATGTGATATAGATAAAATCGTTTGCTATGTGTTCTTTTGTGTCAGGCTTTTGATTTTGCCCAGCCTAAGACTGTCGGGATTCATCCATGTTGCTACATGAATCAATACCTTGTTCCTCTTCATTGCTGTGTAGTATTCCATTATATTAATATTCCAGTTTGTTTAGCCAGGCAAATTTATTTTTTTAAGAACAGAGGAGAAAAATAAAATAAAAAACTAAAATAAAAGAAAAAAGAATAAAACAGAAAAAGCAAAAAATAAAAATAAAAAATAAGAAAGAAAAGAAAAAAGAAAGAACAGAAGAATGGTTTGGCAGCATTTCACTTCAGTGTATGTCCTTCATGCCGTCCCAGCAACAAAGCAGACATTCCTGGCCCACCCTATTCAGCAAGAGCTTCGGAACCATACATAGATGTCTGACTATCCTGATAAAACACATCATAACTCTGAGAATGAAAAGTTCTTAGAAATGAGATTAAATTAGTATCACATCATTTTTATCTCAGCAAATATAGATACTTATCTATATTAGGCTCCTGATATCACAGGAGCCTAGATCTTTATTTGTTTGGTTACAGACTGAACACAGTGATTTCACTGACTTGGGAATCAGGCAGCTCTGGGTTTGACTCTCGCTGTATAACCTTGAGCACAAATCTCTTAACATCTCTGACCCCACTTTCCTACCACAGCAAATGGGACTAGTGATTTCCTCCTGCAGGGTTGAAGACTGAATGAACTAATGAGTTCAGGGCGTGTATTGGTCCATTTTCACACTACTGATAAAGACATACCCAAGACTGGGTAATTAATAAGAAAAAGAGATTTAATGGACTCACAGTTCCATGTGGCTGGGGAGACCTCATAATCACTGTGGAAGGCAAAAGGCATGTCTTACATGGCACCAAGCAAGACAGAGAAAGAAAACCAAGTGAAAGGGGTTTCCCCTTATAAAACCATCAGATCTCGTGAGACTTATTCACTACCATGTGAACAGTATGGGGAAAGCAGCCCCCATGATTCACTTATCTCCCACCCAGTCCCTCCCACAGCACGTGGGAATTATGGAAGCTACAATTCAAGATAAGATTGGGTAGAGACACAGCCAAACCGTATCAGGGTGGAAAAAGGAAAGGCTCAGGAAACATTCGATGTGGTTTGTCTCACTCTGCAGCTGTCGGGGCCAGAAAGCTTCTCACTGGACAGAGCAGCAAAAGTGGATTTGTAAGCCACTAAGAGGAGAAAATGAGCTTTCGGCAGTGCTGTATGTAATCGCTGAGACTAAGGAGCAGAGTGGTGAAGACAGTGTCAAATCACCAGGCTGCCAAGATCAATTAAGTTGATACAATCGTAGCAGAAGTGATCCTTTCCGAGTTTCATAAAACACACTCTGAATTGTGGGATTCAGAGTGCTTCCAGGCTGCACAAATTTTGCACGTTTGACTTTTTTTCTTTTCTTTTCTTTTTTTAGATGGAATCTTACTCTGTCGCCCAGGCTGGAGTGCAGTGACATGATCTCTGCTAACTGCAACCTCTGCCTCCCAGGTTCAAGCAATTCTCTGCCTCAGCCTTCTGAGTAGCTGGGATTACAGGTTCCTGTCACCAGGCCTAGCTAATTTTTGTATTTTTAGTAGAGACGGGGTTTCACCATCTTGGCCAGACTGGTCTTGAATTTCTGACCTCGTGATCCACCTGCCTTGGCCTCCCAAAGTGCTGGGATTACAGGTGTGAGCCACCTCTCCTGGCTATTTCTATTATTTTATTTCAACTGAATGGGACTGTTGAGAAATTTGCTTCACTTAGATATGATCATTTCTATGAAAGTGTAAATTAAAATGTAATCTAGGAACCCATCCTTCATATGAGACATTAATATTTTTCTTATGAGAAAGTAGGAAAAATGCATAATGGGAATTGCCATCATTTGTTTTATCTCAGAAGTTCTTTTCTTCTGAAGGAAATATTTTTCAACTTTGAAGTCCTTAGGAATTGGTTTTTGGCATAATTTATCCACTCTGTCCCGAGTGGCCTCGAAAGAGGGTCATAATTTCTCTCAGATGATGATCTTTTTTGGCTTTTAAAGGCAAAGAAGATGTCTACAGTTTCACTTTGAAGCTGTTTAGAAAAAATTCCTGGGACGCTTATCATTTGGTTAAAAAAAAAAGTAAAAAGATAAAATCAAATTTGGAATCAGTGATGGCAATTGTATACTCCGATCACCTGCAAGAACTGAAGGGTAATTTGTTACAACTTCCTGTGGTCTCATGGTGTCTGAAAGTTCTTCAGCCGCAGCTGAAGATGGACCGTGAGGCCCAGTCCAATGTATTTTCAAGAAATCACCCTGCTTCCTGCACACTTCAGCTTCACCCATGTCCAAAGGTTTGGAAAACTCTTTCTTTTGGTGGGTATGTGGTGTTGTGCCAAGGAGAGAACTGAGAGCATTTAAGGTTTATTCCTTTTTTTTTTTTTTTTTTTAGGAGAAAGCGTGAACGCAGTCCCCCACTACCACAAATTCTGCAGTCGAATTTCCCACATTTGGGAAAATCGCAGGGGTCAGCACATCCAGAGTGCAATGGATAAGCCTCGTCCTGGGAAAGCCACCTTCGTGATCATGGTATCTCTCCTGCCAGGTGAGTATGGTTTTTTCCTTTCCTCATTTGTGCTATAATTTCCAGAACCAAAAGATGTGCGGGATTCCTCAAGACTCCTTCAGTATCACTCAATTTTCTATGCATGCTAGATGCATCGTCATAGACCTAGGAAAATTTTTTTTAAAAAACTGATTTTATTCAAATCCATTCCATTTTGCTTTTTATTTTTATTTTTTTCTGCTATAGTTTTGCAATCCTGAACAAGGTGATTGATTCCAGTCATCTCTTCAATATCATGAAACCCAAGAACTTCTCTTTAATTAAATCTCCATGGTGAAGGCAGCCTGACTATCCCATGCCCTCCTTTCCAATCTCCAGTGGGCTTCCGAAGCAGAGCTCCTGGGTCAGCCTGCAGGCACCAGGCCTGGTGGGTTGGGCAGGGCCTTTGTCCTTATAGGGCTGGCTTAGGACTTAGTCTCCCTCTGGGCCAGACAGTAGGGACCCGCAACAGAGAGAGCCCTGGGTAAGAATTGGATCTCCATGGCTCCAAGAGAGAACTTGGCGCAGGGATGCAGAAGAGGAGAGGCAGAGCCAGCAGCCTTGGGTGGTCCTGGGAGGCCCTGCGGAATCCCTCCCTGGGAGACGGGGATGCAGAGCAGCAGAATGAGCAGAGCACTCTCTCCTGGGACACAGAGAGGTGCAGCCAATTTGTCAGCTGGATCTGAGCCTTGGAGATGATTAGGGCTGCAAGACGGCAGAAAGACAGTCGGCACCTGAGGGAAATCAGCAGCCAGGAAGGAAGAGCCTGCGATTCACTCAGAACTGCAAGGGAAGACCAATCACAACCTGCACAACAGGAAAAGCAAACAAAACCGGAAGAGCACGTTTAAAACAATCAAAGGCAAAATCAAATACTTTCCTGAACAAGGAAACATCATTTTCAATTTAAAATGACTTGGAGGAGAGGATGGAGACCTGGGAAACCACGCGAAAGAGATAATGCAAAACCCGAAGTAAAAATCTAAAAGCGCCTCGGAGGAGAGAGATCCAGGAGTTGTAATAGGTGAATAATAAAAAGAAAAAATAGAGGAGAGGCAATCATTTTTAAATGAGAAAGAAAATTTTCCGTGGTAGAACGCCTTGGGTTTGCAGATTAAAAGGCTCATTGAGTTCCAGGCAGGAATGATGGAAAAAAGACACACATCTAGGCATAGCCTGGTAAAGTTCCCGAATTCCATGATTAAAGAGAAAACTCAGACAAGCTCCCTAATGAGAAAATAAGTTGCACAGAAAAAAGAGAATCAGACTGAAGTCATACATCTTATTTGCAAGCTAGAAACCAATGTGAATCACCTCCACAGACCACTGAGAAAAGCATCCCAAACCAGCCAGGCTGCCGTCCACCTTCCTGGGATGGAAACAAATGCAAAGGTCCAGGTAATTTTTCCATATGGGGAAAGTATCATAGAAAGGAACCTAACCAGGTGACAGATGAATCGGATTGGAGGCAAGGAGATGAAGAGGAGCCCGTGGTGAGCCGTGAACCAGCCAAACCGTGTATCATTACCTCCGAATAAATCATGATAGGACGGAATTTGTAACGTAAGACTAAATAAGTATATTCTTTTAAACAGGAGATGCAATAAGATTACTAACCTAAAGGAAAAGTGCTGAATGATGGCAAAATATTGGAGTTGAGGAGGGGAAAGGAGCCTGAAAAAGCATTTTAAATATCTCCTATTGGCTGTGGGAGGAGAAACAGGGATGAGAGCTCTCAAGTGAGAAGGATTAATTGGTGCCTAGTTGCCATGTGTTTCTTTTTAATGAAAATCAGAAAAGGCAAGGTCAGTACTAGCAGACAGAAGCATCTAGCAGAGCTTCCAAAATAAGAGAAAAAGAAGAATGGCAGGCGTCTACTGTCAGTTGTTCCATCTTTTAAAAAAAAATTAGACTTTTATTATGAAACCTTTATATATGTTTTCTCTCCCTCTATGTTTCATCTCTATATATTTTTCCTTTATATATGCCAGGCTGGTCTTGAACTCCTGACCTCAAGTGATCTGCCTGCCTTGGCCTCCCAAAGTGCTGGGATTACAGGTTGGCCAATTCTGAACACACACCACAAAAGGGGAACCATAATATTTTGAATCTCTGTGGACCCAACACTAGGGTCCAATGACTCCTTTTTTTTTTTTTTTTTTTTTTTTTTGCTCTGGGGATACATTGATGGATACAAAACCCTGTAATGTTTCAGTTTTTTTTTTTTTTCAGCAATTCCATTTAGAATTTGTACACTTTTGCAAAGATCACAACTCGTCTTCATTGATCAAAAGGTTTCTTTTCCCATGGTTTTTGTTTTGTTTTGTCTTTGAGATGGAGTCTTCCTCTGCCTCCCGAGTAGCTGGGATTACCCACATGTGCCACCACCCCTGGCTAATTTTTTTGTATTTTATTGGTATAGACAGGGTTTCACCTGGGTTGGCCAGGTTGGTCTTGAACTCCTGGCCTCAAGTGATCCACCTGCCTCGGCCTCCCAAAGTGCTGGGATTAAAGGGGTGAGTCACCACGCCCAGTCATGTTTCTGTTGATTCTAAATTTGGTTTTCCCTGGGAACCCGGTTGGAGAGCAGCAATCCTTACTCCCACCAGGTTCCTTCTCTCTCCCTAGATCCACCCTTACAGCCCTGGACAGGGCCCTGTAGGCAACATTTTGGCCCCACCCTCAAAATGCTGAGGGCTGTGACCCAAGGGGCCACCAGAGCCTGGCAGCCACCGCAGAAGCTATGGGCTAGCCTGTCCTCAAACCTTCACTTCTCAGTCTCATCTAAATATCCCTCCATCCTCTCTCCAGATCTCAGGAGAAAACCTCACCTCCCATTTAGCCCAATAAGCAGAGGCCGTTTCTGCTTCCTGCCACCCGCTCAGCCCCCACCACAGCTGCAGGTGCTCTGCCTCCCAGCCTGCCGCCTCCTCCTGCCGCCCCTCTTCCCTCCGGCCTGGGTCCTGCCCACTAGGAGCCTTGCTTCCCTCTCTCAGGCTCCCTGCCCTTTGCCTAGAAATATCTCAGCGATTCCAGCTCAGCACCTTACCCTTCCCTGGACTCACTCATTCTCCTTCAGCTGCCTTCGACTCCTTCCTGCCCCTCCCCACAGTCACTGCCTCCACTCCATGACTCCCTCACCTCCAGCCTGCTTCCACCCAGCTTGGCCCAGGCAGAGGGCACCACACCTTCCCTCTGTGTTGTGAACTCCAAGTCTTCACCTACAGCTCTGAGTCTCCTGGAAACTCCTCCCCCTCTTACACTCTTATCTTGGTGTGTCTCCCTCCCCCTCTCTCCCTCCTCCTCCCTCCCTCTCCCTCCCTCCCTCCCTCTCTCTCTCTCTCCATCCCTCTCCCTCTCCCTCTTCCCCTCTCCCTCCCCTCTTCCTTCCCCTCTTCCTCTCTCTCCCTCTCCCTGCGTCTCTCTCTCCCTCCCTCTCCCTCCCTCTCCCTCCCTCCCTCTCCCTCCCTCTCTCTCCCTCCCTCTGCCTCCCTCTCTCTCCCTCTCTCTCCCTCTCTCACTCCCTGTCCCTCCCTCTTTCTCCCTCCCTCTCTCCCTCCCTCTCTCTCCCTCCCTCTCCCTCACTCCCTGTCCCTCCCTCCCTCTCCCTCCTCTCCCTCCCTCTCCCTCCCTGTCCCTCCCTCTCCCTCCCTCCCCCTCCCTCCCTCTCTCTCCCTCCCTCCCTCTCACTCCATCTCTCCCCTCCTCTCCCCACCCCTCCTCTGACCACATCTTTCTGGTCTCCCTCATTGACTCATTTTCCTTGGTTTTCACCTTAAATGTCCCCAGTTTTCTTCTTACACCACATGAACTCCTTTATTTATTGTGTTTTTTTGTTTGTCTGAAACAGAGTCTCACTCTGCTGTCCAGGCTGGAGTGCATTGGAACAATCTCCATTCACTGCAACCTCCACCTCCCAGGTTCAAGTGATTCTCCTGCCTCAGCCTCCCAAGTAGTTGGGATTATAGGCATGTGCCACCATGCCTGGCTAATTTTTGTATTTTTAGTAGAGACAGGGTTTCACCATGTTGGCCAGGCTAAATTCGCCTACCGTGGCCTCCCGAAGTGCTGGAATTAGTGTTCAGCCCACAAACTCCTTTGGAGAGCTCTTCATTCCCATAGCCTTTATTTTTGCTGATGAGTTAAGTTCTCTCTAATTTCAAAGAAATGAGATGGGGCAAGTTTTGAACATTCAGCTGGTTTTGTTATAAAACTTTTTTGGGGGGTTGTCTCTCTTTTCCCCTGTATTAGGAGTCATTTGGCCCATTCTTCTGGGGAGGGTGACCCTCGCCTTGTTGGAACCCAGACTTCTGCCCTCTCTTCCAGGAATGCTGCCCTGACTGGCACACTTGAGTGTCTAAGGTCAGGCCCTCAAGGTGGAGGAAACCAATTTCTCTGCTGCTGACCATTTGGGCTCCAGGTATAATGGGCAATCAAAGTTCTTCCTGATTATGGGAAGAGGAGAAGAATGAGGTTTGGGGCTGAGAAAGGGAGGGCCCCTGGGAAGGAGATGGTGAGAAGAGAGGCTAGAGATGGGGAGGGATGGAAAACACGCAAGGGACCCACAGCTGGAAGGGTGGTTGGTGGAACAGCAGCCGCCTGGGAAGCGCCAGGCCCGTGGAGCAGGGAGGGATGGCCTCGGGGCGGCAGAGGGGCTGTGGTCCCAGCCAGCCTTGCCCTCCGACCACATGCCTTCATCAGCTATCTGGGAACAGGGGACACCAGGATGGTCAGTCAGCCACTTCCCTGTGGCTCTAACAGGAGCCCTGGATGGCGGAGGGTAGGGTGGGCCTCAGACCTTGCCCTACAGCGTGCCCCGGCCCCCTGCCCTGCCCCCAGCTTCAAAGGGGCAGCCAGCAAATGGGACACCTTAACCGTGTTCATCCTACTGCCCCCAGACAGGCTTCTCCCCGGGGTATCTGAAGGCGCCTCCAATTCAGTGTGGCTTCCCTCCAACTAGCATGCCCCTCTGTCCTTGTCTCAGCAAAAGAGCCCCGCCAAGCCATAAACCTGTAGTCGTCCTGGAGCCCCTCAAAAGTCAAAAGTTCTCATCGCCTGGGCGCTTTCAGCTGCTCCCTTCCATCTTCACCAGCATGGTTCCAGCCTTCACTCTGGCTCAGGTACCAGCACTGCCTCCTGACACTGCCAACCACCCACTCTATGGCGGGCAGCTGGAGGATGATGGGGCTCTTCACAAGGCCAGGAGGCTGGAGAGAGGGAGGGAAAGGGAGGGGAGGGGAGACTGATTGGAGGTGGGGCCGCGGTGACATGGCCAGGGAAGAAGATGCCCTAATCCCAGTGCAGCCCTTGGGGCGGTGGAGGGAAGGAATGGATAAAGTCCACCCATGGGAGCCTCCCGTCCACTCCTTCCCAAAGGAACTGGGGCTACTGGCCAACACCAGCATAGCCAGGAATGTGGGAGCCCTGACTGCAGAGACTCAACGTGGGGAAGTCCTCAGAGGTCACATGGTGGGTGACGAGAACAGGTGGGTGGGACCCAGGCAAAAGGAGAAGGCTGGGCTGCTCTGGAGGGGCAGGGTGTGTCAGAGGGTCAGGCCTTGGCAGGGAGCCCTTTTGAATAGATGCCAAATATATCATCTATCCCTAGCATAAGGCAGAGGCCTGGGGCCCCACCAGGGTGGGGGCTGGTGACCCTGACCTTAGCTCTGCCCCCTCTGCAGCCAGCTCATTGAAGCCTGGCGACTCTCTCTCCAAAATGCCCACCCTCTGTCATCTCCAGCATCTCTTGCCTGGATCCCAGTGCCAGCCTGCCTAGTGCCATCTCCTCATAGCTACAGAGTGACCCACCTAACACCCATGGTGCATCCATTCGGCAAACTTGGGCAGAGATGGCCCCCGCATCCAGGACTGCTAGTCCGCATTGGAGCTCGATGCAGAAATAGACAATGGCAGTGGCACTAGGAAGTGGTCTGGAGTGGATTCCAGGGGCTGAAGGCCAAGTGTCTCCATGGGCTACCCCCTCCCCCACAGCCTGCTTAAGTCCTCAGCCTGTACACAGCCCTGTCCCCTCCTGCCATGTCCCCTCCTAAGTCCCCTCCCTCCCTCTGATTGGAGCACATGCCTCCCACCATGGATGCTCTCTCCCCTCCAGCCTCCCCAGGCCCGTTTCTGGCCCCTCCTGGGGCTTCTCTAACTCTCCTCCACCTCTGCCTCTCTGGGTGCCTTGAGCATAGAGCCTGGAGCCAACCTGTCTGTGCTTCCAGCACCGGGTGCCCAGCAAATGTCCCAGCAAATTAAGGAATAAAGGCAGAGCAGGTCTGAGATAAGGACAGTGTCTGGGTGAAGGTCAGGTTCTGCCTCGCCAAGCATGAGTCTTCCATGGCAACGACCTCCCCTTCCTTCCCCCCATGGAGGGTAGCCTCCTCCCCTGCTCCTTTTGGCCTCTCTGCACCCGCCCTGCATTGCAAGCCTGCCTCCCCCATCACCAGCGGGTAATCCTGTGTCGTTTTTACTCCGATGCCCATGAATAGAAGAGTTAGAGGAGAGCTGACGGAGAGCCCTTCCCAGGGCCTTGCAGCCACGCCCCAGTGCCTGAGCAGCTCTGCGCTCCCCCGCCCCCAGCCTCTCCCCATCCCTGTCCTAATCAGGCCTAGAGGCCAACCCCTCCAGCGAGCAGCAGTCCCAGGTCCTACTGGGGTCAGGCCAGCAGTGCCACGTACTCTGGTCAGTGTTCTGACCTTCCAGCTGGAGCCTCAGCCTGGCTCTAGCTGTGTCACAGGGAATGCAGACCCCTGTCCCGTACAGCTCATTCAACCCTGCCCCAGCACTATTTTGTCTCCCCTCTTTGTGGCACTCTCCAGACTCCTTCCCACACCCAGAGCCCCGAAATTAGCCACCAAGGGGCCAGGCACAATGGCTCATACCTGTAATCTCAGCACTTTGGGAGGCTAAGGCAGGCAGATCACAAGGTCAGAAGATCAAGACCATCCTGGCTAACACAATGAAACCCTGTCTCTACTAAAAATACAAAAAATTAGCCAGGCATGGTGGTATGTGCCTGTAATCCCAGCTACTCTGGAGGCTGAGGCAGGAGAATTGCTTGAACCTGGGAGGCGGAGGTTGCAGTGAGCCAAGATCATGCCACTGTATTCCAGTCTGACAGAGCAAGACTCAGTCTCAAAAAAAAAAGCCACCAAGGCCTTTCAGTCCTTTGTCCTGAAAGCCTCTAGAATCTAGCCCTGTTCCCCATCCCTCGGTCCCTGTTAGCCTGGTGGCTGCCAGCTGCCAGGGCCACCTCCCTGCCACCCCACCTTCTGTATCTGCTCCACACAGCGGCAGCCATAGGATGTTTTTCCTGACAGTTCTGTATGCATCGTTTCCCAGCTGTAAAGTCCAGATTCTTCACTGGGGTATTCAAGGCCCCTCTTGTCTGGCCCCTGCCAACCTCTGTTGGATCATGGGCTACCCAGAGCTCTGCAGGGTTCCCCAACATACCAGGCTCTCTCCTGCCTCCAGACTACCCACGTGCCTCACCCTCCACCCAGGGCGCTTTCTCCCCATTCGGTGAACTCTAGTGTTGCCTGTTTTGTGAAACACCCACTGATCGATCCATTGCCCTAAGCCCAGGTACCCAGGCACTTCCTCTGTGAGCCCATGCCACCCTAAAGTTCCTGACTATACAGGTTCATTGTCCCCCTCTGCATGCAGGTCTGTCCCCCTCTCTTGGGTTGGGTTCCACAAAAGCAGATCCTGAGACAGGAATTTAGTTATAGATGATCTATCGTAGGGGCTCCTGGGAGAGATACATAAGTGAGGTAGGAAAACAGGAGAAGATGGAAATAGAGCAAGAATGGATCCCAGGGAGAGTCTAGAGGGGCCTGACCAAGGCGCTCTGCAACATAAACGAACGTTGGGCTGTCCACCGTGAGGCAAGGGGGCTGCCTTTTATGTCCAGCTATGTATTAGTCCATTTTCACACTGCTGATAAAGACATACTCAAGACTGAGCAATTTACAAAAGAAAGAGGTTTATTGGACTTACAGTTCCACGTGGCTGGGGAGGTCTCACAATCATGGTGGAAGGTGAAAGGCACGTTTCACGTGGCAGAAGACAAAAGAAAGGAGCGTGTGCAGGGAAACTCCCCTTTTTAAAACCGTCAGATCTCATGAGACTCATTCACTATCTTGAGAACAGTGCAGGAAAGACCCACCCTCATAATTCAATCACGTCCAACCAGGTTCCTCCCATGACATGTGGGAACTGTGGGAGTTACAATTCAAGATGAGATTTGGATGGGGACACAGCCAAACCATATCACCTTATCAGCCAGTCACTCCTTAGCCAAGGGCAATCTGCAGAAGGGGCACCTGGGAGCCAGGGGATTCAGACCAGGGAAAGGGGGTCTGGGTGGGGCACCCACAGCACCTGCCATACAGCCCTGTTGAGTGTGACCTCTGCCAGATTTCTGGATGAGTAAGAGATACATGGATTCCTGGTCCATCCAAGCACTGACATTTTCCAAACCCAGAGCTGCATGTGCTGCCTTGCAAGAAGGTCCTGCCCACAGCCTCAGGGGGCACAGTCACTCCTGCAGTGACGAGAGAGGAGTGTCAGATATCCAGCCTCCCAAAAAGGACTGTGCAGAGCCCTGCCACACTCACTGAGCATGTTATGTGCACGACTGTGCACATGGGAGCTTTGGCCAAAGTTCTCATCTATGCCTCATAATAATCATTTTATGATGGGAAAGCAGAGGCTCGGAGGGGTGAAGTGACTCCAAGGAGGTCATGCAACTTGTAGTGGAACAGCTGGGATTCAAACCCGAGTCTAATTGACTCCCTGCCTGATTCCTTCTCCCTAGTGTGTGAACCACCTTGGAGCAAAGTCCTTTCTGCCCACCATAAGAAAACTGTCAAGTCCTAGCTGGGCACAGTGGTTCATGCCTGTGATCCCAGCACTTTGGGAGGCCAAAGCAGGTGGATCACTTGAGATCAAGAGTTCAAGACCAGACTGGCCAACATGGTGAAATCTCGTCTCTACTGAAAATAAAAAAAATTAGCCGGGCATGGTGGCTCACACCTGTAGTCTCAGGTACTCAGGAGGCTGAGGCATGAGAATGGCTTGAACCTTGGAGGTGGAGGTTGCAGTGAGCCAAGATCATGCCACCGCACTCCAGCCTGGGCAACAGAGTGAGACTCAGTCTAAAAAAAAAAAAAAGAAGAAGAAATAAAAGAAACTGGTAAGTCCAGGGTGACCTCTCTGCCCCACAACAGGTCTCAGCTAAACTCAGGGTCCTCGAGGACCATATCTGGCGTTTGCAATAGTTGGGAGACCCATGCATGTATTTTGCATGTAATTTGCATGTAATTTGCATAATGTTGCATCTGGTTTGCATATGTCCATGTTGAAAGTCCATCAGCATTGCACAATTTCTAAGTTGTTCCTAAGCTACTCTCACTCAATGGAAGTCCATCCAGGCTTTACAGAGCCCAGTTTCCACGATTTCTGGACTCTCTCCCAGGACCTCGCCTCCAGGCTGCACATCTCTCCACCCCAGGATCCTGGATGAGCCCTGCTTCTGCCCAGCTGGATGGGGTCAGTGCAAACCCCTGCCCCAGAAACTCACGTGCATTTGGTATAATCTTTTTGATGGTTCAGGTATAATCAAAGTGCTGACGGTGATGATGTGGAGAAGAGAGTGAGCCTGGGCAAAGCCTTGCTGCACAGAACTTCCAAAGATGGCTACGCGTGCAGGGAGGCCTAGCTGTGCACTCTCAAAAAAGAAAAAAGAGGGTAGGGGAGATGGGCAGGGACAAAGGGCTACACCTTAGGGCTGGTGCCTTCAAGGGCTGTGGTCCCTGTGCTAGAGGGGTCCATCTGCAGCAGGCAGGGCTTGTGCCAGAAAGCCAGCAGCTTCAGCGCTTTCTATTTCTATTTTAGGGGAATGTTTCTCACTTTCTAAAAGGAGCAAAGTCAGTGGCTACAAGATCAGGAGCACATTGTGGATATGCTGTATCTTGCCCATACAACTTTGTGTGGTTTTTAATAATCTTATGTGATGGGCCCTCAATAAGAAAAGGAAAGGCCAGGAGCAGAGGCGCATGCCTGTAATCCCAGGAGTTTGGAAGACCGAGGTGGGTGGATCACTTGAGGTCAGGAGTTTGAGACCAGCCTGGCCAACATGGTGAAACCCCATCTCTACTAAAAAAAAAAAAAATACAAAAAATTAGCTGGGGATGGTGATGTGCACCTGTAATCCCAGCTACTCAGGAGGCTGAGGCAGAATTGCTTGAACCCAGGAGACAGAGGTTGCAGTGAGCTGAGATCACATCACCACCGTACTCCAGCCTGGGCAACAGAGAGAGACTCTGTCTCAAAAAAAGGGACTCATGGGACTCACACCTGTAATCCCAGCACTTTGGGAGGCCAAGGGAGGAGGGTCACTTGAGGTCATGAGTTTGAGACCAGCCTAGGAAGCATAGTGAGACCCCATCGGTACAAAAGTAAAAAATGTGTGTGTGTGTCCACACACATGCGTGACAGCGGTATGGGGGATGGGTTGGTGTGTCTGGACGTGGTTGTGCGTGTCTCTGTGAACAGAAACTGCACTCCCACTCCCGTGTGTGGCCCCACAGCCCGTTCCCATCCAGGTGTACAAACTCCAGGCTTAGTCAGAGGAATATGATGGTCTCCCTTCCTCCTCTGCTTTTGGCCTCCCTAGGTTTCCTGTCTGGCAGATGCAAAGTGGCCTCATCGTCTACGGAGGCAGAGTGGGCAGCTCCGGCCTGATCCAGCAAGACCCTGAGCCTCTCTCTGTACTGAGGTCCTCCGTCCCCACTAGAATGGGGCCCAGATCCTGGCTCCCAAAACTGTTCCAGTGAGAGAGAGCATGGTTTGAGGTCAGCCACCTGGGAAAGGAGGAAGTGGGGTCCAGCTTTCCTTTCAGCCCCTGTGACGTGGACATTTTCAAGTTAAACAGGGTCCAGCCTCTTCCCTGTGAGTTTTGGGCCCCACATCTGGAGCAGGGGAAGGGAGTGAGAGGAAGGGGCGGGACCCCTTCGAAAAAGATCACAGCCTTTTTCTGTGATCTTCTAGGGGAGTTTCCTCCCAGAGCCAGGCTGGGCAATGCTGCCAGGCAGTCAGCACCCAGCCTAGGGTGAGGAGCTGGCTCTGTTCATGTTCCCCTCAGATGTTTCTCACTTTCTAAAAAGCACAAAGTCAGTGGTTACAAGATCAAGAGCATGTTGTGGATACGGTGTATCTTGCCCTCAGCATAATAGCTCATAACATCTCTGTTAAAGGTTGGAGAATATAGTAGCACATTCGGTGCTTTTATAGGGAGAGTGAAAGACTATCTTGGGCACCATTTGGTTGCTGTAAGACTATACTTTCGGGGATCATTTCTAGAGAATTTTCTCTCTGTAGAGCTCATTTTGTTGCTGGGATCAGAAACCCATTCAAGCTAGCTCCAGTGGTGGACTATTGGAAGCAGATAGGGAAGCCACAGCTTGTCCCCAAATGGTTACTCACCACACAGCCCCTGACTCTGCCCCCCTCTCCCCTGACCACTCTCTTTCTTCGTTTCCTTTGAATTCCCCAGAGCTCTCGTGGTCTCTCCTATCATTACCAGACAAGGGCCCCTGTAGTGGATTGAAGTATGCCCCTCCCAAATTCATGAACATTTGAAGCCTCAGAATGTGGCCTTATTTGGAAATAGGGTCTTTGCAGATGTTATCATTTAAGATGAGGTTATGTTGGGGCCTACATCCAATGACTGGTGTCCTTATAAGAAGAGGAGGCTGGGCTGGGTGCACTGGCTCCCGCCTAGAATCCCAGCACTTTGGGAGACTGAGGTGAGAGGATCACTTGAGCTCAGGAGTTTGTGACCACTCTGGGCAACAAAGTAAGAGCCTGTCTCTACAAAAAAATTTAAAAATGAGTCATGCGTGGTGGTGCCCACCTGTGGTCCCAGCTACAGAAGAGGAGGGGGGCAGGAGGATGGCTTGAGCTTAGAAGGTGAAGGCTGCATTCCAGCCTGGGTGATGGAGCGAGACCCTGTCTTTTATTTATTTATTTATTTTTGGAGACAGAGTTTCACTCTTGTCACCCAGGCTGGAGTGCAATGGCATAATCTCAGCTCATTGCAACCTCCACCTCCCAGGTTCAAGCGATTCTCTTGCCTCAGCCTCCTGAGTAGCTGGGAGTACAGACGCCCACCACCACGCCCAGCTAATTTTTGTATTTTTAATAGAGACAGGGTTTCACCCAATATGGTGATCGGGCTGGACTCAAACTCCTGACCTCAAGTGATCTGCCTGCCTCGGCCTCCCAAGATGCTGAGATTACAGGCGTGAGCCACTGCACCTGACTCTGTCTCAAATTTAAAAACAAAACCAAAAAGAAGAGGGAAGGACACAGACCACAGTCACAGAGAAAAAAGGCCACGTGAACAGGGATATGTGGGGGCAAAAGCAGAGGCTGGAGTGATGCCGCTACACAGAATCCTTGACCAAAGAATGCCAGAGATCGCCAAGAACCACCAGTGGTTGGAAGAGGGAAGAAAGGCTTCTCTCCAGAGCCACTGGAGGGGGCATGGTCCTGCTGGCCCCTAGATTTTGGAGTTAGCCTCCAGAATTGTGGGAGAATACATGTCTGTGTGTTAAGCCACTGAGTCTGTGGCTGTTACCACAGCCCTGAGAAACTCACGCAGCCTGTACCTTGAAGCTGGATTCCTTCGACCTCTGTGTTCTGATTCCAAAGCCTAGGAGAAAGCAGGATGGGCCTGGCTGGGGTCAGGTGTCTGCTCCACAGAACCCACAAGCCACTAAAGCTGAGGGCAGGGCACAGATGTGGATTTCAGAGCTTCCCCTTCCAGTATCCTTGATAACCACAGCCCTACCCAAAAGGTATTAATTCATATCTCAAGGTCAATCTGGAGAGAGGTCTCTCCAGGCAAGGCCCAGAGTTCTGTGCATTCTGCACACCTATCAGCTCCTGCGGCAAAGATACAGAAGGCTGTAACCACCTGTGCGGATGAGACAAGGCCTGGAAAAAGTGCCTTTCTGATGACAGAATCAGGATTCAAAGGCTCTGTGCAGGTTAGAGAGTTAGCGAGGTGGTATTGAATGAGGACGACTATAAAACCCAATTCTTGGGTTCCAAGAGTCAACTTCACAAGCAAAACGTGGAGGAAGCCTGGCTTCACAGCGGCAGTGCCTTGTGAGAAAGACCTGAAGATTAGATTTTCTTTGACCGGCCGGCTTAGAGCTTCAGTTGCGCTAAATGCACAGCACTCTTGACTGGACCGGAACCGGGATGGGTCTTTCGGGCTCGGTGCAGCCCATACCTAAGACAGAGAAGCAACACAGGCGCCTCCGGAGCAGCCAGGCCACCAGGCTAGTAGCTTGCAGAGGTTGCGGGTCAGGGGGAGGTAGGACGCCTCGGGAGAGGTCAGCGGAGTTATCAGACTAAGGGTCCCGCGCACCCCCAGACAATGATGGTGCCAGGAGGCAGAGCAAGCAAACAGGGATGATCTGGGTTCGATTCCAAAGAGGTGGCGGGGGAGGTGGTGCTGGTATGCCCCCAAACACAGCCAACTCGGCTCCAGAGCCTTGGAGAGCAGTCCCCGGGTTCACACGGGCTCTGAAGACACGCGTAGCCTGCGGGTGCGTGGCTCCCAGAGAGCCCACACCCAGGCTAGCCTCAGGGGTCGGCTTCTCTGCTTCCCGCCCTGTGCCCGCAGGCGACAGTCGTGGCTGGTGTGCTGGGGGCCTCCCAGGGCGCGGTGGCCTGCGCCCCTGCCACCCGGGGCCGCTCCCTTCGGAACCTCCCGTTTGCAGGCGGCCCCTCGGCAGTCCGCTCGGGGCTGGGGCAGGGGGCTGGCGGCGGCGGAGGGGGCTGGCGGCGGCGAGCGGCGCGGCCCCAAGTTTATGCTAATCCGCAAAGAGCCCGCCTCCTGCCTCCCCTCCGCGGCCCCAGCCGCGAGCAGCGCCGGCCACTCCGCGGGACGCCGCCGCCGCGAAGCGCCAGGCGGTCGGGCCAGCGAGCTGGGGGGCCGAGCCGGACCCCGGGACCCTCGGGGCAGGACCTGGGCCGACCAGCGGCGGGGGCGGCGCGGCGCTGCAGGCGGACACCAGGCGAGGGGCACCGCGAGGGGCCGGGCAGAGGCCCGGGGGCCGCGATGGGCCGCCGTAGCCTGCCGGTCTGGCTGTGCGCCGTCGCGGCGCTGCTCTCGGGGACGCAGGCCAAGGGCACCCCACTCCTGGCGCGGCCAGCGCCGCCCGGTGCCTCCCGCTACAGTCTCTACACGACGGGATGGCGCCCGCGGCTGCGCCCGGGGCCGCACAAGTAAGCGCGGGCGGGCGGCGGGCGGCGGGCGGGAAGAGGAAGAGATGGGCCCGCGCACGCCGCTGCTCCCACCTGCCCGCACCCGCGGGGGGCGTCGAGGCCCAGGACCCCCGAGGCCGCTGCACTGAGGGGGCGGACGCCCCACGCTCCGGGAGGTTATGGAGCTGGCGAGGAAAAAGAAGCCGAGGGGGCCTGGCGCGGCAGCTGGGATCCTGGCAGTGCCCGCGGAAACCTTTCCAGAGAAGTAACATTTTCCAGCTGCGCTGTGTGCAGCCTCCAGGCGAGTGGACCAGGTGGAGGGAGGGGAGGAAGGGCGGTCCACGCGCAGAGCGCTGGGGGTTCCCCCGCCCCGGGCCTTCACTCTCTCCCCTGCCCCACCAGGTAGGAGATGGAGCTGCGCGTCCGGGCTGCCGCTCGCCTCCCGCAGTCAGTCTGACCTGAGCAAGCCCGTGGTGGGCTGCAGAGCTAGTGCGGGCTCCTGGCTCCGGGCCCCTGCAATGGCACAGCCGTCCACAGTGGTCGGCTCATGCCAGGCAGCCACCTTTTCAGCCCTTGCGGCTCATGAAGGAGCCTGCTGCCCCCGCCTCAGCTTCTGGTGTTTCGTGAGCAGTGGCTTGCAAACTGGCCTCAGTTAAGTGGGCTAGAGGCTCTGCCTGGGGTGCTGGCTGAACTTGAATTCTAGCTGAATTTGAGAGCTGTTGTCGGAGGAAGAGTACCGACATTCAGTGGGCCTGGGTACATCAGAGCGAGCTTCCTGGAGGACTGCTCTGAGAGTGAGGGAACAGGACCAAAGGCAGGGGCTGCAAAACGACAAGGAGAGATGCATTTCCCAGGGAGTCAGGCAGGGGAGGACGGATGAGTCACGGTGCTCTCAAAGGAGTCACTAAGTGGGGGCTCAGAAGCCTCAAATGCCAAGATAAGCAGTTTGGGATCAGTGAAGGATGGGGGGTGTGGCAGAGCATTTGCGGGAGAATCCCTGCTGGCCTCTTCCCTAGGCAGAGGGCGGCAGCCAGATCAGGCTCCTGGTTCTGTATAGCGCTTAGCCCAGGGGCCACCCATCAGGGAGGCTGGAATCGGAGACCAGCAGTGGGGCTGGACCCCAGACCAAGGACCTTGGCTCCCAGGAGAAGAGACATGGGGGTCTGGTGCCCTGCTGAGGCCCACAGATGGAAGTGGGAGGGTAGGAGCCTCTGTGGGCCTGGCTCAGCCAGCTCTTCCAGGGATGCCATTTTCTCCTGTAGGGCCCTCTGTGCCTATGTGGTGCACAGGAACGTGACCTGTGTCCTACAGGAGGGAGCGGAGAGCTACGTAAAGGCTGAATACCGGCAGTGTGGATGGGGGCCCAAGTGCCCCGGGACAGTCACGTGAGTGCACTCCTCACCTACACACTTGGGATCCCCCGGCACAAGCACCAGTCCTGCTTTCAGCTGGGAGTAGCTGCCAACTCCACAGGGGCTCCTTGGCCTCCAGAAAGCCCACCTGAGCCCCCATACAAGCCAGCGTGGACCAAGGCCCCAGAAAGGAGGGTGCCAGGGAGGACCCCAGGGGTTTGGACCTGCAGCAGAGCATCACCTGCACTGACAGGAGCAGGCTTGGGTTGGAGCCTAGGAATCACAGAGTGACAAGGGGAGGGTTCCAGGGGCAGAGGCAGCACAAGGCTAGGAGAACGCGACAGAGGCAGAAGGTGAGGGGAGAGGAGAGGGCAAAGGGCCCCATAGGCAATGGGTCATACCACAGTGGGGCCTGGCCAGCCCGGGGAGGACTGTGGTGACCACGAGGAGGCAGGCCATGGGGCAGGGAGAGGAAGCCGGAGCCACAGAGCTGCATGTGAGGACCTGTGGGGCTGCATGCAGATGGGATGCACAGGTCTGTACTCGGAGAGGTTCACATGTGTGTCAGTTGGTGAACAGCTTCGTGGCTGAACAGGTGAGGACATGGACGCTCGTGGGCCTGCCTGCATCCTGGACCTTCCCTTCCCTGCTCACAATCAGAGGTGCCCATCCACCAGCCTCTCTGACCAGAGCCGAGGTCCCAGAGAGGAGTGGAAAAAACTAAGGGGAGCAGGTGGGAGCAAAGAGTGGCCCCCAGGGCAGTGAGGGGGCTGCCAGCCCCAGCTCCAGGGCAATGCCCCTCCCCGCCCACAGGGAGGGCTGGAGCTGTGTCTGAGTTCTCCGAGGTGCCACTGCAGCCTGAATGGAGTTTCTCATGGCAGCATGAGCTAGAGGGGGTCCAAGTGGTCTTGGGAGTGATGGGCAAAATTCCTGCTTCTCTCCAAGCTACCAGGATGGGTGGGACTTCTACCTGCATTCTTCCCTAACATGGCTGTGAGCTCCAGAAAGGCCTGCCCTTACCCTACCCCTGTCACCTTAAGCACAGAAAAATGAAAACCCTGAGGGTGGTTTGGAGGTGGGAGTCACCCAGCCTTATGCAAGTGTCTGGGGGCGGCCCTGAGTGCCAGCTAGGGGGAAGAGCACCGCCCTTAAGTGCAGGATCCCACCCTCTTGCCCTCCCCACCCAGGTACCGCACAGTGCTCAGACCCAAATACAAGGTTGGCTACAAGACAGTGACGGACCTTGCCTGGCGTTGCTGTCCTGGCTTCACTGGGGAACGCTGCCCTGAGCACCTCACGGACCATGGGACTGCCCCACCCCAGCTGGAGCCTGATCCTCAGATTCCCTCGGGGCAGCTGGGCCCAGGCCCCAGACCCCCTTCCTACAACAGAGCCGCCCCCAGCCCTCACGGTGAGTCTGCCCAAGGAGACCCTCCAAGGTGATCGGCTCAGTGGCAGCGGCAGGGAGGGGACTGACCCAGGCTGGCTGAGCTCCGGCAGGGATGGGGAGGGGGAACCCCCAGGCCCCACCTTCATCCCGCCATAAAGCCGAGGGAGTTATGCCCAGTGAAAAGGTAGGCTTAGAACAGAAAATCTCTCGCGTGGTCTGGCAGTATGACAAGCTGAGAGTGAGGCCAGTAATGCCCCTGGGGCCCTCGTCTCCTCTTTCCCAGGAAGGAAAGGCCCAGGGCTGTTTGGTGAGCGGCTGGAACGCCTGGAGGGTGATGTCCAGCGCCTGGCACAGACATATGGTATCCTCAGTGGCCTCGTGGCCAGCCACGGGGACCCCAACAGGATGACTGGTGGCCCCAGGGCTCCTGCTGCCCCTGTGGGCTTTGGGGTCATCCCTGAAGGGCTTGCAGACCCAGGAGACAGAGACAGAGGGCTGCTGACACCTCCCTTGGACGAGATCCTAAGCAAGGTGACAGAGGTGAGCAACACTCTTCGGACCAAGGTGCAGCTTCTGGACAAGGTGCATGGGCTGGCGCTTGGCCATGAGGCCCACCTGCAACGGCTGCGGGAAGCCCCACCATCCCCGCTCACCTCCCTGACCCTGCTGGAGGAGTATGTGGACCAACGGCTGCACCGACTCTGGGGGAGCCTGCTGGATGGCTTTGAGCAGAAGCTGCAAGGCGTCCAGAGTGAGTGCGACCTGCGGGTGCAGGAGGTCCGGCGCCAGTGTGAGGAGGGTCAGGCTGCCAGCAGGAGGTTGCACCAGAGCCTCGATGGCCGGGAGCTGGCCCTGCGTCGGGAGCTGTCACAGCTGGGCAACCAGCTGCAGGGCCTGAGTGTGGCTGGCAGGGGCAGCTGCTGTGGCCAGCTAACCTTGATCAATGCCCGTATGGATGGCCTTGAGAGGACCCTGCAGGCAGTCACTGAGACCCAAAGGGGCCCCGGCGCCGCGGCTGGGGATGAGCTGACAAGGCTGTCTGCTGCCATGCTCGAAGGAGGTGTGGATGGGCTGCTTGACGGTCTGGAGACACTCAATGGGACAGAGGGTGGAGCAAGAGGGTGCTGTCTGAGGTTGGAGATGGGGGGGTGGGGAGTGGGCGGCTTCGGGACTATGCTGGAAGAGCGCATGCAGAGCCTCGAGGAGCGCCTGGCGACATTGGCTGGGGAGCTAAGCCATGACAGCGCCCCTCCGGGCAGGTCAGCTCGGCCCCTGGTGCAGACAGAGCTAGCCGTGCTGGAACAACGGTTGCTTTCACTGGAGACTTCTTGCACCCCCAGCACCACCTCAGCCATCCTGGACAACCTCGTGGCAGAGGTAAAGGCCTGGCAGAGCCAGAGCGAGGCCCTCCTACACCAGGTGGCCAGCCACGCAGCACTACTCCAGAAGCTCAATGGCACCGTGGCTGAGGTCCAGGGACAGCTGGCGGAAGGGACAGGCAGCTCACTCCAAGGCGAGATCACTCTGCTCAAGGTTAATCTGAACTCAGTGAGCAAGTCACTCACGGGCCTCAGTGACTCTGTCAGCCAGTACTCTGATGCCTTCTTGGCGGCCAACACGTCCCTGGACGAGCGGGAACGCAAGGTGGAAGCCGAGGTCCATGCCATCCAGGAGCAGGTCAGCAGCCAAGGCTCCAGGCTTCAGGCCGGCCACAGGCAGGTCCTGAACCTGCGGGGGGAACTGGAGCAACTCAAGGCTGGTATGGCCAAGGTGGCCAGTGGGCTGAGCCGCTGCCAGGACACAGCCCAGGAACTTCAGCACACAGTGAGCCACTTTGACCAGCGGGTGGCACAAGTGGAGGGTGCGTGCAGGAGGCTGAGCCTGCTGGCTGCGGGCCTGGACAGCTTGCCCACTGAGCCACTGAGGCCCAGAGGGGGCCTGTGGAGCCATGTGGACCAGCTGAATCGCACGCTGGCCCAGCACACGCAGGACATCGCCCGCCTCCGGGATGACCTACTGGACTGCCGGGCCCAGCTGGCTGAGCAGGCGCGGCCAGGGAAAGGCAACTAGACAGGCTGGCCAGGACCTAACCCCTAGATACCACCAACTCGGGGACCATCACCCCAGAGCCCAGCCTTATCCAGCAGCGCTTTCCAGTCACCCCTGGCAGCCCAAATGGCACTAAGGAGGCCACTGGGTGAATGGTCTTGGTCTAGCTCCATGTGGCTATTCCAGCCACCAAAACCCATGCTCTCAGTGTTGCACAAACTGGACAATTCTGGACAGTGGTCAAGGCAAGGATGTCGTGCTTGAAGACCAGGGCGGACTTGAGAGAGTTCACTTTCACTGTCTGCAGATCAGTGTCTGGGCAACCAGCTGCAGAGCCTGAGCGTGGCTGGCAGGAGCAGCTGCTATGGCCAACTGGCCTTGATCAATGTATGGACGGCCTTGAGAGGACCCTGCAGTCAGCACCAGCATCAGCAACTATGCAAAGACCTATAGACCCGCAGCCAGTGGCCTGTCCACATCGCCCTGTGCCCACAAGCAACAGTCCACAGTCCTTGGTGGCTTCTATTCCCTGTCCCCTCAGCTTCTCCCCGCAGCCATCAGGACTAGGTTTGTGCTGGAAGGTCATGCCCGCTGGACTGTCCTCACACCTGGCAGCTTCACGGATGCTGTATCTGAACCAAGGACCAGTGGCTGCCAGACTTTTCTGGCTCCTCACGAGTCCTTCAGGACAGAACAGAAGCACAAAGACTCAGCCAAGAGTTCTCTTTATTCCTTTGGATCCTCCCCCAAGGTGAGGGCTTAGGCAGCTGTAGAACCCCAGGAAAGAACAGAATCCAGGCAATCTGTTTAGAGACCCTCACCCCAAATTTAACCTTTTTCTTTCCTTCCCCTAAGATGTTTCCAGAGCCCTCTGGGGCCCACACTGTCTTTCTTCCACTTGGGGCTGGGGAAATCCTTCCCGTGAAGTCAGGGCATTTCTCAAGAAAGTGACCTAAATGCAAAGTCAGGGCATTTCTCTAGAAAGTGACCTAAATGAGGCCAGGCCCTCAGAAGGAGCCCCCAGCTGGTGGAAAGGGGCTCCAGGTCTTGCTTTTCACACCCCTTCAAAACCCCATCCTCCCAGGATGTTCACAAAAGGTGAGAAATTCAGGTATGATATTACTAATGGACAACTTGAAAACTCATATTCCTCAGGCCTATGCAGTTCCCAGAGACTGACACCCATCTCTGCTGAGGCTCTGGCCTCAGTTTCCCCCACAGCAACATGGGCCCCACTGTGCTGTTCTTCAGGTCCCCACAGCCTTCTGGTTCCTGGACGTTCGGTATTCTGCCCTCCATGCTGGTACTGTTGGAGGAGGGCAGGCTTTGGATTAAAGCTTTTAGCCAGTCTAAAGCTACTTTCTTCAAAGACAGTGGGAGGAGAGGCTGCTGGGGGCATTAGCTCTGTTTCCCACAGCTCCTTAGGCAAGCGCTTACCCAGCAGCTGTGAGCCCTGAGCTGGCCAGCAGAGGCTGGGGGAGGACTGTCAGGCCAACAGCTACCTGCCCCGGCTGGGTTTGGGACTGAGTCGTTAAGGGAGATCTGGAGAGAAGCAGCAGCATCAGCCAGATGGGGAGCAGGCCAAGCGGGAGCCACACTCCCTCAGCCTGCAGGTGTGGGTGTGTGTCATGTGCTGAGATGCCAGGGCACCAGCAAGGGGGATGCATTGGCAGTGATGTCTGGCTTCAGGGGCTACAGTCCTGGCTCCCTGACAAGGGGTGGGGAGAGCAGCGTGTCCTTCCAGAGGCTACTCCACATTCCCACTGCTGCCACCAACCCTTCACTGAGGCCTCCCTCTTCTCTCTGTCCTATCAAGAGTTACAGCAAGGTTCCAGGTTGACAGGGACAGAGATATCAAAGGCATAGAGAATCCTGTAAGGAGGCTGGGAGTGGTGGCTGACGCCTGTAATCCCAGCACTTTGGCAGGTGGAGGTAGGCAGATCACTTGAGGTCAGGAGTTCGAGACCAGCCTGGCCAACATAGTGAAAACCATCTCTACTAAAAACACAAAAATTAGCTGGGTGTGGTAGTACATGCCTGTAATCCCAGCTACTTGGGAGGCTGAGGTAGGTGAATCACTTGAACCCAGAGGCAGAGGTTGCAGTAAGCTGAGATCGTGCCACTGCACTCCAGCCTGGACAACAGAGCAAGATCCGGTCTCAGAAAAGAAAAAAAAAAAAAAAAGAGGGAAACCTACAAGGGCCCAGATGACAAACTAATTGCCCCAGGCAAGTGCCACACTGACGCCTGGAGCAGCTGCAGCTCAGCTGGCAGAGACAGTACACAGGACCAGGAAGATGGGGGGATCTTTCCAGCTGTCCCCTTCAGTGGGTTTGCCCCATGGCACTCCAGCTCCCACCCTCTTATACCCCAGGACACCTAGTGAGTGCTGGGCCAGGCCAGGGAGGAGGGGCCAGCCAGGACAGGTTCAGTCCAGGGTATCAAGGTCCACAGCAGGCAGTGGCTCCCTCCAGTAGCAGAAGTTACTGTATTCAGGGTTGATTAGGTCTGTGCTGGGGCCTCGGGCCACAGGTGGGAAGAAGAGCTCGACCACCTCGCCAAGCCTCTCATACCTACAGGCAGAATGGGGCCAGCATTGAGCCTGAGCTGCCACCAAACTATGGCCCCCGCCATGGGAGCCCAGGGTAAGGGACATACTCCCTGGTGACAGGTGAGCTTGGGGCCCAGGGAGAAGCCAGGGCAGGGGGGCGTGGCAGGGCATGGGGAACATGTGGCAGGGTTTGGCCTCACGTGGATTTGTGGTTCTTTATGAGCTCCTGGGTGAGCTCTCCCCGGGGGTTCACTGTGAAGATGCGGGACTCAGGTAGGCCCACCTGCCGGTAGGCAAAGACATCCTGTGGGAGACGAGGAGGAGCCCGTGGAACAGAGGCCAGCAGGGAGCTGGGGAGAGGTGGCTCAGCAGAGGGGAGGGGACACACTCACGTTGGGCCTGTTCCCAAAGGCAGCATAGAAGGGCTGTCCGTGGGGCAGAAACAGCTGCTGGATGTCACTCAGGCAGGCGACCTTGAACACCTCTGGCTTCTTCTCAATCACCTCTCTAGGGTGGCCAGAGCCACAGCAGGGATGGGGGCCAAAGTGGGGAAGAAGCCAGAGGGGATGGCAGGCTCAGGTGACAGGGGAGTCTGACCCCACCCTCCTTGTCACCTGAGAGCTAAGCTTGCCCTGGCAGCGGGCCATGGGCTTGTATGTGTAGGGGTGGTTACCTGTGGAGGGCGGAGAAGAGGCTGCTGGGAGACAGGAGGATGAGGCCCTGGGGGAGGCTACAGCTCTGCAGGTACCCCTTGGTGAGGTTCGCCATGCCGATGGCCCGCGCCGAGCAGTACAGGAACTTGTACCCATTTCTGAGAGTAGGGGACAGGGTGGCATAGAACCATCAGACACCAGCCAGCCCCATCTGTTTCCTTGGCTTCAGCCTGCCCAGCCCAACTGTGGGGCTCTGAGGTTCCAACCTTTGCAGGGAGGGGACATGGGGAGAACGGCCAGGTCTAAGGGAGAAGCCCTCAGCAGTGGACTCAGCTGGACCTGCACAGAGTCCTGAGGCCTGGGTGGAGCAGATGGAGAGGGCCTCCCCTCTGGCCTGAGGCCAGTAGGTGGGCCCTGATCCCAGAACATAGCCCTGGGGGATGAGCCTTTCACAGAACTGTGGGCCATTAGAGAGGTCTCAGCACTCCAGGCACCTGCCCTGGCTGCCTCCCTTGTGGGCCCTGCTGGTCCCAAGATGTCCTGTCCTGTTGCTCCCTCTCTAGAGCTGGGGACCCTGCCTCAGTCCCAGCCCAGGCACTCACAGGTAGATTTTGCGATAGAGACTGGTGATGCCCTGGTGTGTCCAGTCTTTCCCCAGCTGGGGCAGGATGTGGCCCAGAGCATCCGACCTAGAACCAGAGTGGAAGGGTCACTCCAAGGCAGCTCCACATGGCCCAGCTCCAGCCTCAGGAAGGACCACCAGGAAGGGAAGGCCCCCTCACTGTCCTCACCACACCCAGCACAGACGGAGGCGAGTCCGAAGCCCCTCTCCCCTCCCCTTCCCACGACCAGCTGGGCCTCACTTGGTGATGGTGCCGTCGATGTCAGAGATGACCACCTTGTCGTCCCATTTCCACAGGTAGATGGTGGCCCTGCAGCGGCAGGTGCCCTGGTACTGAGTGGTCACGCTGAAGACCACATCATTGGCACCTTCTTGCAGGTTCAGGCACCGCTGAAGCCAGACAAAGGGGGGTGCGTTGTGATCGAGCACAGCAGGCACTGCCTACCTGTCCCCTTACCCCGTGGCCTCTGATCCCCTCGGGCCTCTCATTCTCCTCTTCCTCCCAGCTCAGAGACTCTGGGATTCATCAGAGATAGCCACACACAGACACATCCATGTGGGCAGAGGGTGGCCGTGCTGATCAGGGCCCTGTCCAGTGCAGGCCACAGGAGCCCTAGCCTCCCTTCACTCCCCTTTGAGATGTAACTCACAGACAAAGTTGCATCCGTGACTCCCTGCCCAAGATTCCCAGGCCAGCCCCAAGGCTGGGGCTGCTCTTGGCAGGGAGACACACCCCTCCATAGATGGGGGTCCTGTGGGGATCTCCATAGGAAGCCCCTCCCTGGGGCTAGGGTACCTGAGTCGACATTGCTCTAAGGAAACGTCTAACCCTGTACTCGGTCCATGGAGAAGGATTAGGGCTGCTCCCCACCAAAGCCTGAGTTGAGTGTGAGCTCCAGGGTACCAGACAGATGGCAGCTGCCTTGTACTGGCTGGTCAGCCCCTCCTGCACACCTCCCTGACCATGGAGCCACACCCATGAAGAAAACATGTTCTTATTCTAGGAGTCACCAGTTACTGAGCTTAGAGAAGATGTGACTTAGGGCTGAGAGTTGCCAGAATCTGAGGGGCTGTCATCAGCATTTGATTCTTTTTAGTGTTGCTTCCAAGGGCTGACCCAGAGCCTGCTGGTTCACTACAGGTAGATTATCTCAGGAGGACCTAAGAGACAGCTTTCCCAGTGTCTGACAGACAAATGGGCTGGCATGTGAAGAAGTGAGTGTCCTGCCCTTGGAAGTATTCAAGTGGAGGCCATCAGGGAGGCTCCCAAAGGGATAAATTCTGGCCTTTGGTGAAGACATGGTTCCCTGGAGCCATTTCTCAACGGGATCCTGAGGAACTCTAAAACAGAATTAGCTCAGCCCCTCCCCAGCTCCACACAGACAACGCACACTTACGATCTGATCGGAGGAGAGGCGGAGGGACTTCTTGTAGGTAGGAGTGGAGACTGGAGTGGAGGGTGGCAGGGAGGGGATCTCGAGGATCACAGGGCTGTCTGGGGCGTCGTCATCACTGCTCAGGACTTCTGTCTTCTCCCTGTGGACAGCACTGGCTCTCAGGCCATCTCCTCTAGCCAAAGGGCCTTCACTTCCAGGAGATGCCAAGAGGAGCCTGGGCCTGTCCCCGCCACACCAGGGCCTACAGGGTAGCAGTGATCCCTCCCTCTAGGCTCCACCCATGTGGAGTGGTGGCAGACACAGGGGTACAGGCTGGCAGTCTCCACCCAGCCAGGTGACAGCAGAGGAGGCTGAGACCCAGGGCTGCCAGCCCTCATCGCTTGCCTTGGAGATATTTACCTGAAATACCTAAAGTATATCTCCGAGCTTATTCCCAACCCCACCTGCTTTAGCTTCAGTCAGGCCATCCTTAGCTACCTTCCAGCCAGCCTCAGGCAGCTGGGTCACTTCAGAGATGAAAAAAGGAAACAAAGTCAGCTGGCTTATGTGGGCTGGGAGAGAGAGGCCCTGCTCCTCCTTAATAGGGATCCCCTTGTCTGGGCCAGGAGCCTGAGCACCTGTGCCAGCTCTGCCATTTCCTGGTTGTGGGCCAGGAAATGCGTCTCCAGGCCAGGCCATTTCTCAGGAAAAAGAAAAGGTATAGAAGTGCTTGCGGGGCCATGTGCGGCGGCTCACACCTGTAATTCCAGCACTTTGGGAGGCCAAGGTGGGTGGATCACCTGAGGTCAGGAGTTCAAGACCAGCCTGGCCAACAGGGTGAAACCCAATCTCTACTAGAAATACAAAAAATTAGCCGAGCATGGTGGCATATGCCTGAACTCCAGCTACTTGGGAGGCTGAGGCACGAGAATCTCTTGAACCAGGGAGGCAGAGGTTGTAGTGAGGCGAGATTGTGCCACTGCACTCTAAAGCCTGGGTGACAAAGTGAGATTCCATCTCAGAAAAAAAAAAAAAGAGAGAGAGAAGTGCTTGGTGCTCGAGGAATGTCAAAGAAAACCCACACTGGAGACAGGGTGCTGGCTCCTCCCTGCTGCCCCGCAACCCAGGGCCGTCTTTCCCAGGCTCCCACTGCAGAGCCCCAGACAGGGGTCTCACTCACCCCTGCTGCTCCTCAGCTGCAGTCTTCTCCCTCTGGGCACTGTGCTGTGGAAGGAACATCCATTAGTGAACCCTACCTCCCGCCCTGTGCCGGCCCTGGCCCTGCCCCTCAACCATGACCATCCACCTCCTCGGCCAGGAAGTCACTGCGTTGCCAGGAAAACCACCATCGTCCACCCTTCCGAGGCATCTTCTCCTTCTCCAGCTTGTCCATGGTGCTCTGTGGGCAGATGAAAGCCATGCAGTGTTTCCAGTACCACATAAACCTCCTACCTTATGCTGTTCTTAGGACCCTCCCCTCATGAGCCCAGAGTCTGGGCCAACCCTACAGCAAGGTGCTGTCAACGTCTGGAGGCCAAGGAAGCATCCTCACCTCCATCCTGGGGTTCCAAGCAATGACTCAGGTGAGCTATGCTCAAAAGACCATGGGCTATTCCTGCCCCCAGCCCCACCTCAGCCCTGACCCCTAGCTCTAACCTAGCCTCAGTCTGGTCTCCAAATCTTGTGGATCCATTCCCCTACTAGAGTAGCTAAAGGCAATGCTTTGGGAGTTTCTCAAGATCTGGTACTCCCTGCATGCTGCAACCAAGTGGCAGCAGGAAGAACAATCACTAGCCAGCACTCTCCTTAACCGCCAAGGCTGCCCCAGGCAACCTCGCAGGGTCGATGATCCTATCCCACAAACAGCCCGCTTTTCTGTATGTTACCATCACTGTCTGGTTGGGGCAGTTGACCTTGTGAAAAAACGCGGATTAGATCTATGCTATTATAGATAACCCCGTGTCCCCATCCTACAGACGCAGAGTGGAGAACCCAAGTCAGGGGGATGTGGGCTTGGGCTGGGAACAGCCACAGGACCATCCTGAGCTGGGAACAGGCTGGTGGGGCGGGGGTCTCTCAGGGGCCTCAAGCGGTGGGTCTGTCTGGGTAAGGTGAGGAGATCCAAGCAGAGAAGGGACCCTCTTCCTTCCCACAGACTCTGGGTCCTAGCTCAGACCCTGCACCAGCCAGAGGATGAAGCTGTCATACAATGGCAGTGACAGCTGTCAACATCTGCCAGTGATGCTTTTTGGACAAGCGGAGAACAACAGGCCACGCCAGGTCAGGGTGGTGCTTTGGATCGCTCCCAGAGGGCCAGGTGCAGGTTGGCACAGGCTGGCACTGCCCAGGAGGGCAACATCCTCCATGAGTAGGAGAAGGTGGCTGGGAAGACCAGGGAAGAGGTTCTGGGAAGCAGTAAAGAGGCTGGGTATTCCTTCATTCTTTTCCCACTCTGGGCATTACACACGCTGTTCCCCATCCCTGGCCAGCTCAAGGTCCACCATCCTTTACTCTGACCAGTGGGCACTTGCTTATCAAAACCCCTTGCCTCCAAGCACTACACACCTCTCCTTCCCAGCACTCAGGGCTGAATTATATTCATCTTTGGTTAACTTTGTCTTCCTTCAGGAGCAGGGATAATTTTGTTTCATTTATTCCTGACTGTCCCCAGCCTAGGCCTGGCACATAGTAGGTACTCAAGAAATATGTGTAGATAAAGAAAGTAAGCACCCTTCAGCCCAGCCTGGAGGAATAGTCTGCAGGCAAGGTGAAGGGTGCAACTTCCATTTCCCAAACCCATATTTCAGATCCAAAGTCCTCCCCATATTTCAGATGCAAAGGCTTCCTGCTAAAGACATGCCTTGTTTAAGCACCTGTTGGATTTTTCTCCCCCCTCGTTTGTCCTGAGCTCCTCTGAAGTCAAGTTTAAATCCAACAGGATTCACCCATGGCCAGAAAACCAGGGAAGGGTAGGGCAAGACTTCAGGGATCTGTGTTGCCTCTCCCAGAGTGGGTCTTGCAGCCAGCCAGCTCCTGGCCCCCAGGCCCATTTCTCCTCGCCCTTCACTTCCTTGCCAAGGGTCTCCCTGCCCCGAGGCTATGGCTGCTTTCCTCAGCACGGGCAGTGGTGTTCTAACCATTACCTTGGGCAAGCTTTTCTGGAAGGCTTGCAGAGAGAGGATCATGGGGGCAGCCACAGCCCAGTTATAATGCCTAGAGAGACAGAACAGGGCATCAGGGCTGCAGCAGCTGCAGGGTCGTGGAGAGGGGGATGACTCTCCAGCCACCAACATCCCCAGCCCTGGGACTTACTTCCCATTGATTTTCACCACTAGGTTTGGGTCATCCAAAAGACCGGGGTTTTTGGTGAGGTCCTGGTAGGAGACGCTGTGCTGGTTGAATTTCTCTGGGCACAGAGGCAGAGAGTGAGGGGTGAAGCTGGCACGTCCCAGGTGACCCGCTGCCTCAGCCACCTAGTGCTCCCCACTCTGCTCCTCACCTCTGTTGGTTGGCTCTGTAGCCTGGCAGGGCTCCTCCCTACCTATGGTTTGTGAACCTGTTCCCACCCCAGGATTCACAGGATAACTCTCAACTTAGCATCAAGCATTTGCTTCATGGGGACTTGGGAATGTCCAGCCCCTGCTGGCGGAGTGTGGGCTGCATGGGACAGAGAGCTGTAGGGAAGCCCAGCCTCCCACCTCTACCGCCCCACCCTCGAGGTCTTCCCTGCCCTCCCCATTCCCGGGCTCATCACCAATCCTCAGAAGGCCTTGGGCCATAGTCAAGCATACCTGGGGAGATGTCCTGGCTCTCAGCCAGTCCACCACAGAGTGACAGTGCTATTGTCTTCACTGTGTCCGGAGTGGGTTCAGGTTCGTGTTCAGGGTTGGGGTCCCTCAGGGGCTTCTGGTTGCTGGGTTCACTCCATCTTCTGGTCCCCAGCCCAGAGTCACTGTGAGCAAAGGGGCCAACATGACATGGATACAAGAAGGGTGGGAGATGGGTCCTCCCTCCTCCCAGGCCCTTGATAGTGGACCCTTGGCCCCAGGAGCCCAGACCCAAGACACCCTGGCATCCAGAACCCAGGCACCTCTGGGGGAAGTAAAGCGCTGCATTCTCAGAGTCCAGGGAGGGCAAGTCGTCCAGGTAGATGTCACTGGGGCCCAGGTGCTGGCTTCTCTTTGGGGAGCCTGAGGGTGGAAGAGAGGATACCTGTAGAGCTGACGTGCTCAGCAGTGTGAGCAGGAAGTGCCCTCTTACTTTGAATTCCCTAAGCCAGTGCTGCCCAGCAGAACCACCTGCAGTGACACAAATGTCCCATGTCTGCACTGTCCGATAGGCTGGCTGCTAGCCACATGTGGCTACTGAGCACACTTAAAATGTGATCACAGTGTGACAGAGAAGTGGAATTCTATATTTGAATTTCAATTAATTTAATTTTTATTTTTATTTATCTGTCATCTAGGCTGGAGTGCAGGGGTGTGATCATAGCTTACTGCAGCCTCGAACTCCTGGGCTCAAGTGATCCTCCTGCCTCAGCCTCCTCGGTAGCTGGGACTACAGGCACATGCCACCATGCCTGACTAGTCAAAAAACAAATTTTTTTTGGTAGAGGTGGGTTCTCACTACACTGCCTAGGCTTGATCTTGAACTCCTCAAGCAATCTTCCCACCTCAGCCTCCCAAAGTGCTGGGATCACAGGAATAAGCCACCTCACTGGCCCTAATTTGATTTTAAATAGCCACATATAGCCAGTGGCTACCGATTTGGACAGCACAAGCCTCGTGCTTTCCCAGCACTCTTAGATAAACCTAAGCTAGCGAGCTGGAGCTGAGTCTGCTCATCTCTCCGACTTCCTGTCCCAACCATCTCCCACTTCTCACTCCAGGCACACTAGCTGCCTTCCGTTTCTGGACATGACGCTTCTCTCGAGCCTTACAGCCCTGGCACACACTGTTCCCTCTGCCTAGAATTCCCTTCCTCTGCTCCTCGCTTGGCTGAATCTTCATTACCCATGTCTCAGCTTCAACATCACCTGCTCGGAGGGGCCTTTTCTGACCACCTGGTTTAAACAGCTCCCATCCCAACCAGTGACTATGCCCGTGGCAGGCCCTTCCACACGTGCAGCCTCCATCTCCCACGCTGCACTGTGAGCCTCATGAGGCTGGTGCCAAGCACGGCACCTGGCACACAGCAGGTGCTCAAAATGTACTTGAAGTCCCAGCACCCACCCAGGGGACAGGGTGAGGACAGGGAAGCAGTGGGAGGGACCCAGCATCATTCACCTTTCCCCCTGGAGACCCTCTCTGACTGCCTGGTGGGAACTGGATCCTCCAGAGTGGCCCAGCTCCATGACTTGGAGGCAGGAGGGAGGCCCACATCCCCAGAGCTCTGAGTCTTGGTTTTCTCTGTCTCTGGGGTGTGGAGAGGGGGGCCCACTAGAGTGGGATCTTCTGTGTCAAGCTGAAGCAGGTCAGGACCAGCCTCTGTTTGCAGGATTGGGTGTTCCAAAGGGTCCACGCTGCCAGCCACAGATGTAGAGGGAGTGCTGGGTCTTCCCCGAGGAGGAGAGGTTGCCCCGGCTCTGCCATCAAGGACCATTGAGGACTTGGGCTGCTCAGCTCTGGCCACCTTCAGTGGAACAAATGGAGGAAGATGGGGGCCAGGGCAGGGCCTGCCATCCATGTCCCACAAAGCCTTGGGGGAGGTGGCCCGAGTTTCAGTCCCTTCAACCCTGACCCATGGGGGCCACAGAGCCCCTGAAAGGCAGGGACTGGGGTTGATACAGAGGGACTCACCTTAGGCAGCCTCCCCCAGGCCCACTGCATGTGGGACTCGGCTCTCAGGGGACTGGGCTCCAGGGTCCGCACCTCCAGCTCTGAGTCACTCTTAGGGGATGTTAGCTCACCTGCTGAGAGGCTGCAGGAAACAAATTCAGAGGCCCTGAGCCTGCCTACCCATCTCCCCTGCTGCCCACCCCAGCCAGTGAAAAAAAAATATGTGCAACTCATATTTATGCCTGTGCTGAATCCAGAATATATAAGGAACATATAAAGATCATACATAAATATATGAAGAACTGCTAATCAACAATAAGAAGACAATCCAGTCAGGAGAAGGACTGAGGGATGGAGGGATGGAGGGACGGAGGAAGGGAGGGAGAAGGCAAAGAAGGAAGGAAGGAAGGAGAAGAAGAATAAAGAAGAAAGGAAGGCAGCCAAGTTGTGGCTGGATTGCCTAATGGGCATAGGGTTTCCATTTGGGGGATGGAATGTTCTGGAACTGGATAGTGCTGATGGTCCTTCAACACGTGAATGTACTTAATGCCACTGAATTGTATACTTTTAAATAGTTAAAATGGTAAATTTATGTTATGTATATTTTACCGCAATAAAAAAAATTCAGTAATAGACTTGAACTCTTTACAAAGGAGAACTACAAATGGCTGGTAAACACATTAAATGAGTTCTGTGTCATTAGTCATCAGGAAAAATGCAAATTGAAACCTGAGACCTTAATCTGGAGTCCCGGCCTGCAGCCCATCTGGACTCTCACCTGGCCTGGGGGGACCACTCGCCATCGGAGTAGGGGTAGATGTCTTCGGGTTTCGGCGATGACTTCTCTTCCAACTGGACACTGCTGAGGGGCCACAAGGAAATGGTCACTGATCGGGCAGGACGCCCCAGGCAGGTATGTAATTCTGGTGAGGTGAAGCAACTACTGCCCAGAGAGGTCAAGGCCCTTGCCCAAAGTCACACAGCATGAGGAGAGGAAATAGCACTTGATCCCCCAAACTGGGGTTCAAGTCCCTTGGTCCTTACACACCCTGAGGGCTCTGGCCTCTGATTTTCCAGCAGGGACAGCTCACTCTCAGCACCTGCCTCCAGTTCTTCTGAACTAGAATCAGTTGCCACTGCATCCTCCTTCTGCTTGGGCTTCCTCCTGCGACGCCTCTTCCTCCGCCCAGTGGAGGCCGTGCCCGCCATGACGAGGCCCTCAGGCTCGCTGGCAGTGCCCAGCTGGGAGTCTGAGGGGAAGCCAGACAGACCCCCCCAAGGGATGGGTGAGGTGCAGAGGCGGGCAGGCACGTGTTCCTGTGGAACAGACCAAGAGCTGAGTTGGGGGGCTGCCCTCACCACAGTCATCCTGAGCCTTGCCTGGGTCACAGCCCTGGAGTGAGCTCATTTAGGGTCAGGAAAACAGCCTCATAGCTCCCTAACAGAGCCACCCACCACCCTGGCAGGCCAGGCAGAGATCTTGGCATCAGCCTCTGACCTCCTCCTCTACCCAAGTCTATTACATCAGACATCTACTTCTCCTTTAAGACTCAGCCAGATGTCTCCTCCTCTAGGAAGGAGCCTTGGCCATCCCTCTCCCAGTTCCAACGTCCCTCACTGCAGTGACCAAATAGTTCATCATCCATTGTTTACATGTCCAGCTTCCAGACCAGTCTTGAACTATCTTTGAAGGCAGGGGTCACCCCTCATCTGAGTCTGTTGCACGGTGTCTGGCATCCGGTAGGGACTCAAAGTTTTTCAAGTTCAGTTTCAGCTCCTCTGTTGGCTTCTGCTGGGCCCTGCCTCCCCTGTGTGAACACCCGCCACTTACACACTTCTAGTTTCTAGCTGCACGAAGCTGGCACCAGACCCGGGAAAAGCCAGATGTTATGCTTTCCAGCCCCCTTCTTCAGCTCCCGCCTCCTCTCCAAGCTGCCCGGGGAAGGCCTCCTTTTCATCCCATAGGGGCCCAGCTCAGGGGTCTAGTCTTCTGAGAAACCCTCCCCAACTTCCCAGTAAGTAGAGTCAGCTGGTACCCTGGCCCCTTCCTCTGGGCATATCATGTGTGCCAGAGGCCAGCCCCAGCTGACACCCCTGCCTCAGATCTCCGCTGGTGGGGTGCTCCCCAGGAAGGGCAAAGATGGTGACAAATCCCAAGGCTCCCCTGAGAGGAGACACAGGGAAGGGACGGGCAGGCCAGGTACTATTAGGAGGGCCACACTCACCTCATCGCTCTCCAGCTCCTGGACAAAGAAGGCCTCCCCACTGTCCCCAAGCTTCATGTGCAAGTCCACAGGCTCCCCATTGATCTCAATGTCTACCTGCAAATGGAGAGCGGTGGCAGGGACATGGGCCTTCATGTCCATGCTTCAGAGCACTGGCCTCCCGGCTGGTCGTCCAGTGGCTCCTCGCTGCCCCAAGCGCCATCCTTGCTGGGGTTCCCTCCCTCTGGACCTCAAGTGACTCGCTGCTTCCCACAATGGGGGGCTCGGCCACACCTCCCCTTCCTCAGAGAGGCCTTCGCTGAGCTCGCTACCCATCTCCCCCTCACTCACACTGCCCCATTGTCTGGGCCTGATCACACTTGTCATTGTCTCGCTCTTCTTGTGTATGGCCTGGCTTCCACATTCCTCCCTCTCCCACACCCTCAAGAATAAGGACGTGATCTCTCTTATGATTGCTGTGTCCCCAGACCCCAGGTTACTGACCACGTGAACAATGGTGAGAATTTCAGCATACTGGCCCTTTGTGGAGTGTTTTCTGTAGATTATCTCATTTAATCTTGGCAACAACCCCTTGCAGTAGCTCCTATAATTGCCTCTACTTTATAGTTGAGGAAACTGAGGCTTGGGGGGTTTAAGTAATTATCTGGGAGGCAGCCTCACAGCAAGTGAGCCTATGAAGCCAAAAAGGCTGGGTCTGCAAGGCAAGCTACTAGCCTTTTAGATATACTGTTTCCTATAGGCTACGCTTTCCTATTAGGATTCTGGGAACGTCACATTTGCCTCAGTGTGAATCTTGATTCACACACTAGACATTGCTGCTAACAAAAATCTCTGCTGTGCTCACCTGAGCCCAGTGAAGGTGCAATGGATTTATTTAATTTAATTTATTTATTTATGAGACGTTTCACTCTTGTCGCCCAGGCTGGAGCGCAATGGAGCAATCTTGGCTCACTGCAATCTCTGCCTTCTGGGTTCAAACGATTCTCTTGCCTCAGCCTCCCAAGTGGCTGGGATTACAGGAGCCCGGCACCATACCCAGCTAATTTTTGTATTTTTAGTAGAGATGGGGTTTCTCCATGTTTGTCAGGCTGGTCTCAAACTCCTGACTTCAGGTGATCCACTCGCCTCGACCTCCCAAAGTGCAGGGATTACAGGCATGAGCCACCATGCCCGGCTGAAGTGTATTTATTTATTAAGAGAGAGAAACTAACTTTTGAGTGTTACTACATATCTGGCCCTGAGAGAGCATTATCAGTTGCTAGTGACTTGTTCCACCAGCATCATTAGGCAGATAAAATCATGTCCATTTGTGAAAGTAAAGTAACTGGGCTCAGAGACATGAAGTGACTTACCAAGAACACACAGGTACAGTCTTGGTAAGCTGAGCCAGGTCTGATGGCCCCAGCACTGGGATGAGCCCTACTGATCTGTTTCCATGAGAAGCTGTGAACCCTCCCAGACCCAAACCCCCAAATCTACTCAAAAACCTTCAAAGAAAGTACAAACGAAGGGAAGCCTGTCCAGAGGAAAGATCCCCACCTAGGGGAGGTCCCAGGGCCTGTCCTGGGACTGTAGTGGCTGCCCTGGCTTAAAAAGCCCACCCTGCAGTGGCCACCTCAGCCAGCCTGAGTACTCACCACCTTCTCCCGTGACCGCAGGACACCCAGCTTCCCAAAACGCACGTGGAAGGGTGAGCACCGGAACGAGCCATCCACCTGCTTTACCACCAGCACGTCAATGCTGCCGCTCAGCGTGGCTGGGTTCAGGCCCCGGTACAGCTCCTTCATCGTTTCCAACACTCGCCCCACGTAATTCATGGTTGGTGCTCGGTGACTTGCACAAAGTCTGCTCCAGCCCCTCCACAAGAAGCTCCTGCAGCCTGACCACCTAGACCCCCAGGTGGCAGCAGCCGTGCGATGGGAGGTGCACCCGTAGACGTAGGTCTAACCCTAGCTTGCCCACTGCCCTGCCAAGGGACCTCTAGGCAGCTGCCTCCCTTCTCCAAATGCCGATCTCCACATCTGTAAAATAGGGCGTAGGTAAGACAATATCCAGTTGCTTTGTGCCTCTAAATGCTATGACTAATGATAATGACCAGTGTTCAGTGGGCATAGCTCATTTAATCTTCACAACAATCCTGTGAGGCTGGCTGAGCTGGTATCATTATTTCTGTTTACAGATGAGCCAGCAGAGGCTCAGAGAGGTGGAGTAACCTGCCCAGAGCCTCCTAACTATGAAGGACAGAACCTGAGATCTGAACCCAGGTTTGTGTGGTTCCACTGGGATGATCCAACCATGAAAACAGGAGGGGATGGGCAGAGGCGGCAGCCTCATTAGATAGCAGGCCCAGGGCCGTGCTGGAGAATGGGCGACTATGCTAACGAGTGCTCTTCTCTTCCCAGTAAGTGGGAAGGAAGGAGCCTCCATTTTCCTTCTGAGAAATGGGCTCAGCTGTCTTTCTGCCTCCTGGTCCTGGGAGTTGGAAGGTGTCTTGCTGGGCTGTTGTAGTTGATTTATGGGGGACCAGATGTGGGAGCACCCCAGGCATTCAAGGCTTTATTCAGCCCCATTCCTGGGGTCAGATGCTCAAGGCAGAGCATCCCCTATAGCTGGGGGCTTAAGGCCCCAAACTACAAATTCCTTCCCCGTTTCTGTGGTGGAAAGCCTGTCCATGCACAGCCTGACCCCACAGTGTCCAGGCTGTAGTTCTCAGACCCCAACTTCAGTCCTAACCCCAGCTCCTCAAACCAGGGCTCGGCTGACTAGGCCCTCAGAACCCACAATCAGACCTTGGCCTTGCCCCAGCCAGACTGGTCTCTCCAGCTTTCCCACACCAGGCAGGGATGGGTAAGTCCAGAGCAGGAGTCTGAGGCGGCCTCAGAGAAAAGCCAGGGCTATGATGACAGCCACCTCCAAGTTGACACAGTGCCTGCCCCACCAGCTTCAGCTCATCACCCCTGCCCTGCTGGCCAGTCCAGTGGCTGGCTGCCCCTCTGCCTGCCAAGACCCAGACCATCCCATCTCCACAGGGCACTTGCTTCTCTCAGACCCTGGGTCAGAACCCCTGAAGGACAGCCTGACATGCAAGACCACTTAGCAAAGAAGCTAAGTGACTTACCCAAGGTTAAGTGACTATTCAAGCTCTATTAAGCTGACAGGACATAGAAGGGGTACAGGGAGGGGAGAGAAGGAATGATGACTCATTTCCAGCTCTCTTGACTCTAGAGCATGGTCTCCTTCCACTCCATGGTTCCAAACCACCCTAGAGTTGGCTGCAGAGAGGGTAGCACAGCCCATGGCCACTTCTGCACAGCTCTGCAATGCCCTGCACTCAAAATGTGGTCCATGCACCAGCAACATCAGCATCAGCATCACCTGGGAGGTTGTTAGAAACAGAAACTTGGGCCTAACTCAGCCTTACTGAATCAGCATCTGCATCTTTTTTTTTTTTTTTTGAGACAGGGTCTCACTCTGTCACCCAGGCTGGTGTGAAGTGGCACCAAAATGGCTCACTGTGGCCTCAACCTCCCAGGCTCAAGTGATCCTCCTGCCTCAGCCTCCTGAGTAGCTAGGACTACAGGCATGCACCACCATGCCTGCCTGGCTAAGTTTTAGATTTCTTTTGTAGAGATAGGTTCTCACTGTGTTGCCCACATTGGTCTCAAACTCCTGGACTCACATGATCCTCCTGCCTTGGCCTCCCAAAATGCTGGGACTACAGGCATGAGCCATTATGCCTGGCCTAGCACCTGCATTTTAACAGGATGCCCAGGTGATTCCTGCAGCCTTTCGTGTGTTTGAAAGGAACGGCTTTTGTGTTCCCAGTCCACAGCCTACCCTTGGAAGAGCCTGAATGACAAGAACCCCGCCCCCACAGCATTTCTCAGATAATGCCCACATCCTGCCCATCCTGGGACATCAGATGAAGCAGTGGGTTCTCTCGGTCCGTGTCAGTGCTTCACAAACGTAAGACACAATAAGAATTGCTAAAGTGCAAATGGGATGAAATGCAAATTCTTCAGACCCCTAACCTGTCACTCAAATTCAAGTTTATCTGCAAAGCGCCTGCCATGTGCTAGATGGGACATTTCCTCTTTGGTTTCTCCCTACCTAATACCAGGTCTGGGGAGATAGAGTGGTGACAGACACTTGGTGCACAGACCTCTAAACCACTGTGCCCAGGAAAAGCAGAAAGGACTCCAGAGGCTTCCAGGAATTAAGGAGCAAGCATGGGGAGGAGCAGAGCCAGGGTAAGGCAAAGGTCTGTCCAGCTGGAGGCCTGAGCCTGAGCTCTCTGCCCTAATAAGCCCTAGTGCAGTTTGTCAGCTTTGGCATTATTGCCTTTTGGGGCCAGATAATTCTTTGCCAGGGGGTGGGTGGATGCACTGTAGGACATTAAGCAGCATCCCTGGCCTCTGCCCATTAGATGCCAGTAGCACTTCATCCCCTGGAATTCCAGGCTGTGACAGCCAAATCATCTCCAGACATTTTTAAATGTCCCCTGAGGGACAAAATTGCCTCCAGCTGAGAACCACTGATCTAGTAGAAAAAGCAGAATAGCAGAAATGGCACCCAGGGTCCTACTCAGATCCAGCCCTGGAGTATGCTCAGGCAAGTAACTGACTGGCCTTGATTTCCCCTTCTATGAACCAAGGACTCAGTTTTTTAGACTCATCTCAGCTCTAATGTCATGGGAGTCCAGAATTCTTTCCTCTCTCTGTTCCTCCTGCTTCACCAATGGATGCCCCCACATCTGCCTGCTAGGCATTTTGGGGTCCTCCTGTGAGCCTGACCTCTGTCTGCACCCATTCCTTTAGGCACCCCCTTTTCTCAGGACTCAGCTCTTCCTCCTTGGTCTTTTCCAGAGAGAGAAGAGCTCTGCTTGGCTCCTCTAAACTAACATGTTTAAAATCAGCTACTTCATCTCCCCACACCTCCCAGGAAGCTGAATGCCCCTTAGGACTAATTGCTACCCCTCCCTCACTAGCCTTCTGAATCCTCTCCCCTAATTTCCTGTTCATCCAGCCCCTCCTTTCTCCAGCTGTCCTAGGTTAAGGCTTTATTACCAGGTGCCCAGATCATGAGTGGCCACAGGACATTAGGAGAAAAGGCACGAGATTGTCTGGGTGCTGATCCCCACTCTGCCATTTGTGAGCTGTGACTATGGGCAAGTAACTTCATCTCTCTGAGCCTCAGTCTCAGCCTCTGAAATAGGAGTAACATCAGGTGCATGTGAATAACTAATGAGAGACTTCGTGTAAAGCCCTGGAATGCAGTAAAAGCCTGTATGTGACATCTATCAGCAGCAGCATCATGACAGCCCCACTCATGCAGGCTGGTCCTGTGGGCACTGCAGGTCATACTCTGATGGACTGCCCCTGCCAGCAGTTGAGCATTTGGACTTCTTAACTTGGCATTCAATGCCCTGCTCAATGGTGGTGCCACTATTTGCAAAATGAGCATGTGAGCTCCAGGCAGGCCTGGAGGTCTCAGACCCCACTATGGGGATATTCACAAGCCTTCCATGCTAGACTACAACTCCAGCACAGGGAAGCCAGAGCAAGCTTCCCTAGGACTGAGCTCTCAGCCCTCCTGGCTCCCAGATTTGGGTGAATGAAGGGTGTGGCTCTCCACCGAGGACCAGAGGGAGCAGGAGAGTAAGTACTCCTATTCCCCCAATATAGAGAAAGCACCACCCAGCCCCCAACAGCTAAAGCATCTGACCTGCTCAGTCTCAAGGCAAGCAGGGCAAGGGCTAGATACTGTTTTGCAACTGAGGACACTGGGTACCAGAGAAAGTGGCTGTCCTGGCAGGGCACGGTGGCTTACACCTGTAATCCTATCAATTTGGGAGGCTAATGGGTCGGATCAGAAGGTCAGGAGTTCAAGACCAGCCTGGCCAATATGGTGAAATCCTCATCTCTACCAAAAATGCAAAAATTAGCCAGGTGTGGTGGTTGGCGCCTGTAGTCCCAGCTACTCAGGAGGCTGAGGTGGAGAGTCACTTGAACCCAGGAGGTGGAGGTTGCAGTGAGCGGAGATCATGCCACTGCACTCCAGCCTGGGCGACAGAACGAGACTCCGTCTCAAAAAAAAAAAAGAAAGGAAGGAAGGAAGGAAGGAAAAAAGAAAGAAAGAAAGAGAGAAAGAGAGAGAGAAAGAAAGAAAAGTGGCTGTCCTCCCCAAGGTCACACAGTCAGGCTGGGGTAAACCTGGGCCAGCCTCCCCTGGGAAGTTTAGTCGTCTTCTCTCCAGACTCTGCATTCTGGGTGTCCAGGGGGCCTGCAACCACTGGGCCAAGGAGACAGGGACAAAATGAGGCCGGCCCCTCCACCCGTGTCCCCATCTTATGGCTAGCGGTGGACTCAGGCCCGCGGACAGGAAGGAAGGAAGGACTGTCATACGGCAGAATAGATGGGCAGGGGAGGGGAGAGGGTCATCTTTTCCCCGGCCTGAGTTGGGCCCTACCTGGGGAGCTGCCCACTGGAGCTCCTGGACTCAGAGCCGCCGCCTCTACCTGTGTGCACAGGTTCCACAGGTGTCTTCGGCCCGCGCTCACTTGGCGCTTCCGGGTTCTCTAAAACATGGTGAGATCACGACTCCATTCCTTCCACGATCCTGGTGCGGCCTCCACAGGCCCCGAACTGCCCAGGCTCCACCCCCTGGAAAGACCCCGCCCCCGCTCTGATCCACGCCCAGGGCGCCCTTTAGCCCCTGAGGCGGGGGCGGGGCCACACTTCAGGCCCCACCCACAGGCCCCAAGTCCTGGAAGGACTGTCCCTGTGCCGCCGCCTCCCCCACCTCCAGAAAAGTGTGGATTTCCCAACTGGGCGGACCTAGTTCCTCCCAGATTTGCTTCCAGCTTGCTGTGTGATCTTGGGTGAATTCCTTCCCCAATCTGAGCCCACTTCCTGTTTTGTCAAGGAGGAAAGCCGCCTTGCAGGGTTTTCGAGATGACATGAAATGACTTTGTGCGGCGCCTGGCGCTCAGATGTCCCCTCCTGGGGGCAGCTTTTCCCGAACTCTCCCGTGTCCCCAAGACTGGACAGCCCCTCTCGTCGTCTGTTCGCATAGCCCACAGTTGTAATTTCATATTTGCTTGAAAGACTACTTGATAATGTCAGGGTCTTCATTCAAATTTGAACTCTGAGAGCAGGTCATGTACATCCTTACACCCCAGCTCTCATCAGTACATTGCCTGACAAACAGCAGGCGCTTCATAAATGCCCGCTCCTTCATTCCATCCCTGGGACGTTCTGATCGAGCGGCAGCGGACTCAATACCTCCACTGGCCAGCAGAGGGCAGGCGGTGATCAGCCTTGTCGCCCAGCCGCGCTCCCTCCCGGCCTGCAGGCGTTGCGGGAGGGGGCAGGTGAACCCAGGTGCGCCGAGATGCTCGGAAAGTCTTTTCATTCTCGCGCCTTGAGCGAGGCCTGGGCCGGGAACGGCTTTTTCCTCTTGGATCTGTGGTTCGCGGCTTTCCTGGACCAAAGACCTTTCGGACACCCTATGGTCCCTGCAAAGAAGCTGCTCTGAGAAGGACATAGAGATGAAGTAGTTTGTTCTAAAAGAGAGAGGGCACTGAAGAAAGGGTTAGCAGAGCGGCAAGGGCGACGAGACAGGCTTAGAAATGACTGGGCGGTGAGGAGTAGAGGTAGCTGCCATTATTGACTCAAAGTGACAGAACCTGTTTGGAAGTGACTGGCCTCAGTTGTCTTCATTTTGGCAGAAGTCATAGAGTATCAGTCCTGATCCCAGGTAGTGTGTGACTGCTATCTCAGAAGAGCCCTGTTGGGAGCAGAGCTATGTCAAAGTGGCCAGGAGGGCAGCATCATGCATACCATTTTCTGTAACATTAGGAAATCCCTGGAGGGAGCCTGAGAAGGAAGGAAAGAGAGGTCACAGGTTGGGGCTACAGATGCCAAAGTCAATATACCTCTTGGAGCCTCAATTTCATCTGCAAAGGTGGTGATAAAAGATACCTTGCAGGATTCTATTGTGAGGATTTACAGGATGAATTAAATCAGTGGTTCTCAACCTTGGCTGTGTGTTAGAATCACTGTGCCCTAGATGAACACTGATGCCCCAGGTACTGGGAGTTTAAAAACCTCTCCAGTTGGTCGTAATTTACAACTAAGTCTGAGAACTACTGAGTCAAATTAAATGCAGAGCACAGCACAGGGCACACATTACTCATTCAGAGATGTTTATCACATATTTATTTTTATTTAACAACTTTTTGTATTACACATTTTTAAAGATGGAGCACAAATAGTTCTCATTGTTACTTGTAAAAGGAAAAAAAGTTGATATAAAGGTCGTTGCAGAAATTGCATTTCTGGCCAGGGCATTGTGGCTCACACCTGTAATCCCAGCACTTTGGGAGGCTGAGGTGGGCAGATTGTCTGAGGTCAGGAGTTCGAGACCAGCCTGGCCGACATGGTGAAACCCCATCTCTATTAAAAATTCAAAAAAAAAATTTAGCCAGGCGTGGTGGGGCACACCTGTAGTCCCAGCTACTTGGGAGGCTGAGGCAGGAGAATTGCTTGAACCAGGGAGGTGGAGGTTGCAGTGAGTTGAGATGGCACCACTGCACTCCAACCTGGGCAACAGAGCAAGACTCCATCTCAAAAAAAAAAAAAAAAGAAAGAAAGAAAGAAAAGAAAAGTAAAAATGCATTTCTGACAGGCTCATTTCTGGAACTCTGAATCATCTGATTTAGTGATGAGAATAGGAGTAGAAAGGGAGATAGAGCAGCCTCTGCTAGCATGACTTGTCCTAACACTGAATGGAACTGAGTAAGGCAGAAACTGTCCCGCTCCAGCCTGTGGTCCATGTTATCATCTCCAAGGCTTTCTCTAAGAGCGCAAGCAGCATGGACTCGTGTGTTTGCCCATTTCTGGGGCTGAAGGTAGAGGCCATTTTTTCCTCTGCTTGGATATATTCACCGGATGAGCCCATATCACTAGCAGCTGTTTGTTTCTTCATTAATTTAAGAATGTAGGTGGTACTTCCTTCTTTACAGAATTTGGTAGCTTATGTGCTTTATTTTTGTTGTTGTCTTGTTTTTTTTTTTAGATAGGGTCTGGCTCTGTCACCCAGGATGGAGTGCAGTGGCACAATCATGGCTCACTGCACCCTTGATCTCCTGAGCTCAAGCAATTCTCCTACCTCAGGCTCTCAAGTAGCTGGGACCACAGGTGTTCACGACCACACCTGGCTAATTAAAAATAAATTTTTGGGCCAGGCATGGTGACTTACACTTGTAATCTCAGCACTTTGGGAGGCTGCGGTGGGCGGATCACGAGGTCAGGAATTTAAGACCATCCTGGCTAACCTAGTGAAACCCTGTCTCTATTAAAAATACCAAAAATTATCTGGGCATGGTGGCACGCACCTGTAGTCCCAGCTACTCAGGGGTCTGAGGCTGGAGATTCACTTGAACCTGGGAGGCAGAGGTTGCAGTAAGCCGAGATTGCATCACTGCACTCCAGCCTGGGTGACAGGGCGAGACTTAAAAAAAACATTTTTTTTTGTAGGGATGGGGAGGTTCTCACTATGTCACCCAGGCTGGTCTCAAACTCCTGGGCTCAGGCAGTCCTCTTGTCCTTGCCTCTCAAAGTCCTGGAATTACAGGCATGAACCATGGCATCCACCTATCGTGCTTTGTTACGTCACAGACCCAGTGGTTAGTGACTGTGCCCCTCTACTTTCTTGCTGGGTGAATCTGGCATGAGGTGAGGGCGCCTTCACCCAGGCCTGCAGCTGTGATCACTCATCAGAACAGCAAGACTGGCTTCTGGGAGCAGCTCATCAACCACTCCTGGTGGCTCTGTTGAAGGTAGGAAGGGAGGCAGTGGACCCTGGGGCTGAGTCTCCCACTGCAAGCAGGACTAAGGGTTGGGGTGCAGGCAACTGGTATCTGGTTGGGATTGCCAGATTTAGCCAATAAAAATGAAGGACACTCATGTAAATCTGAATTTCAGATACACAGCAACTGCTATTTAGTATAAGTATGCCCAAGCAATATTTGGGATATACTTATACTAAAAGTATTAATTATCATCTGAGATTCAAATTTAACTGGGAAAACAACAACAACAAAAAACTTTTAACTGGGCATGCTTTATCTTCTTTGCTAAATCTGGCAACCCTATGTCTAGCCAAATAGCCAAGTCTCCAGCACGTGGGACTTGCTGCCAGCAACAGCTTCCTGCCTCGTGTTGCCACATTCAGCTTCCACCTGTCACTGCACAGCTCCAGAACTGTGTGTGGCTCCCAGTTGCTTCGACAGGACACTCCCTGGCTGCTGTGCTGGGTCTTGGCTCTTCTGCCAGCCCAGCTGACATGCTTGGGCCCTTTCCCATCTCTGCTCTTGTTCATGCTTTCCCTGCCTGGCATGACTCCTGTCTACTCCCAGGAGCGATCGCTAACACTTATTGAGGTACCTACTGGGTGCATGAGTTCTTCATTTGCATTATCTCAGTAGATTCTCACAAAACCCAGAATAGTGGGAACAGTACTTATCTCATTTTACCAGAGAAGAAACTGACACCCTGAGGTAGTGATTTGCTCTATCTCGGCTCACTGCAACCTCCACCTCCCAGGTTTAAGCGATTCTCCTGCCTCAGCCTCCCAAGTAGCTGGGATTACCACCATCATACTTGGCTAATTTTTGTATTTTTAGTAGAGATGGGGTTTCATCATGTTGGGCAGGCTGGTCTCAAACTCCTGACCTCCAAGTGATCCGCCCACCTTGGCCTTCCAAAGTGCTGGGATTACAGGCACTAGCCACTGTGGACAGCCGACAGTGATTCTTTTTTTTTTTTTGAGACAGAGTCTCGCTCTTTCGCCCAGGCTGGAGTGCAGTGGCACAATTGCGGCTCACTGCAACCTCTGCCTCCCAGGTTCAAGTAATTCTCCTGCCTCAGCCTCCTGAGTAGCTGGGATTACAGGTGCATGTCAGCACGCCTGGCTAATTTTTCTATTTTGAGTAGAGACGAAGTTTTAGCATGTTGGCCAACCTGGTCTCGAATTCCTGACCTCAAGTTATCCACCCACCTTGGCCTTCCAAAGTGCTGGGATTACAGGCATGAGCACAGCACCCGGCTCCAACAGCGATTCTTAAAGTGTGGTCCCTGGACCAGCGGCCGCACCTGGGGACTTGTTAGAAATACCAGTTCTCAGGCCCTACCCCAGAACTACTGCATCAGAAACTCTGGGGGTAGGGACCAGAATCTGTATTTTAATAAATCCCTCCCTGCCTGCGCCACCAGGTGATTCTGGTGCTCACTCTAGACTGAGACCTGCAGCTATAAAAGATAAAGTGACTACCAGACTCTCCCATTCCGGCAGAGGACTAGAGGACAACAGGTAATTGTGTTCTTCCTGAGCACCACACCTGGGCCAGGCACTGGAGATGCTGCAGCAGCCCCATCGTCTTAGAGGACGTGGAGGGGAGGGGAAGAACAGACCAGCAACCAGGAAATTGCAATATAAGATAATGAAACCTGAGATGCAGCAGGCCCAGGAGTCCATAGTGGGGTGGAAAGGGTCAGAGAAAGCTTTCCAGAGAGTAGCTATATCCAAGCCTGAAAACTAAGTTGGAATTAGGTGAAGACAGGTGGGCACAGCGTTCCAGGTGCAGGGACTCATTTGTACAAAGGCCAGGCTGAGCCACCTGGGGATAGTTCAGTTTGGGAGGTGGGAGGGGTGTAAAGTCCCTGCCCTCAGAGCGAAGGAAGACGCTTTAATGGGTATTGAGGGAAAGCCCTCTGGCTTCCAGGTGGAGTAAACCCTGGGCAAGATGGAAATTGGGGTGTGAAGAGAGACCCGGGAGGTGCCAGGCCTTCCCACTTCCTTCAATCCAGGAGCTTCTGCTCTCAAGACATCTGCTCAACCCTCAACGATGGCAGAGGACAGTGGGCAAGTACGTGGTTGCGAGGTCGGCGCTGCTGGGTCCAAGCCCAGTTCCTTCCTGGGCTAGGGAGAGATGGAGCTGGGGGAGCAGCTCACTCTGCCCTCAGCTGGAGAGGTTCTTGCTTTGTGTCCCTGGCCTTGCTTTTGCCTTCCTTGTTCCCTTCTGCTGAGGGTGTGACCAAAACCGTGCAGGGCCACTGGGGGCCTCTCCTCCCAGCCATAGGGGACAGGTCCTGGAAGTGATCAGGGACCTTCAGGCTGGAGGTCAGGAGATTTCTGTTGCCATCCCCAACTCCTACCAAAGGCACCTTTCATGCAAGCTGATGAGTGACCTGGCTTGGCTAGGTTGCAGCTGTGCAGTTCCCAACTCCAACTATCCTTCCCGGAAAAATGTCAATTTAACAGCCTTTTTGGAATTTGTAATTTCTAGCCTGGAGAGGACTCCTGAAAGACCATTAACCAATGTATGAAGTGGAGCTTTCTGTGACCTAAAAATCCCTTCAGGATTTACCGACTGCCCCAGGGGCTTGGCCCTCAGCAAAGGGACCTCCTATTCTTCATCTTCTTGGGGTGTACCTTCTGCCCCCGCCACCACCCTCCGTCTGGCATATGGACCATGTCTCATCATGCTTTGCAACTCGAGGAGGATCTGGCACAGTACCCTCCACTTACATAGCTATTCAAAAAGATTGTTTACAAAATATCCATCTATGCCGGGCCTTGAACTATTTATAGATGGGGTATATATAGGAGGCAACAGGCCATCTAAGTGGGTGGAAGTGGTGAGTGAAGGCATGCATACTAAAGACAAGTGAATGCAAGGACATAGCCTTGAATTTGAGGCAAAACCATGGGCACTGGGGAGCCATCAATGATTATCGAGCAGGGGAGTGATACAGTATTGCTAGTCACTATACCAGATCCTTTGTATATGTTATACGCACTGTCTGCCTTCACTGTCTTGCCCCTTCTCTGCCTGGACAGTTCTTCCCTCCCTCTGTCCACATTGTTGATGCCAACTCATTTTTCAGACCCCAGATCCATTGTTACTGCCTTCAGTGGCAGACAGACTCTAAGGTTGCCCCTGCATTCCTGCCTTCTGGCATTCATACCTTTGTGTAATCCATTCCACTGAAGTGTGGGTAGGACCTGTGACTTGCTTTTAACCAATAGAGTATGGCAAAGGTAATGGAATAGCACTCCCGTGATTACCTTAGATTTTATAAGATTCTGCCTTGGCCAGGTGTGATGGCTCACGCCTGCAATCCTATCACTTTGGTAGGCTCAGGCAGGAGGATTGCTTGCACCCAGGAGTTTGAGACCAGCCTGGGCAACATAGTGAGACCCTGTCTCTACCAAAAAAAAAATTAGCTGAATGTGGTGGCACGTGCCTATAGTCTCAGCTACTTGGGGGACTGAAGTGGGAAGATTGCTTGAGTGCGGAGGTTGAGGCTGCAGTGGGCTGTGATGCTGTGATCATGCCACTGCACTCCAGCCTGGGCGACTGAGCAAGGCCCTGTTTCCAGAAAAAAAGGAAGTTGCATTTTATAATGACCATTTAAAAATGAATCCATTAAAAAAATCAGATCAGCACTTTATCAAAATAGAGTAATACTTGACAGAAAAAAGCCCTGTGATATTTATTTATTTTTATTTTATTTATTTTGAGATGGAGTCTCACTCTGTTGCCAGGCTGGAGTGCAGTGACACAGTCTCTGCTCACTGCAACTTCTGCCTCCCTGGTTCAAGTGATTCTCCTGCCTCAGCTTCCCAAGTAGTTGGGATTACAGGCATCTGCCACCAGACCCGGGTAATTTTTATATTCCCTAGTAGAGATGGGGTTTCACCATGTTGGCCAGGCTGGTCTTGAACTCCTGACCTCTGGTGATCCGCCCGCCTCAGCCTTCCGAAGTGCTGGGATTACAGCCGTGACCCACTGCATCCAGCCAAAATTCAACATCTTTAGCAAGATTTACCATTACATTTTGTACTCCACTTGCATTGTATTTTCAGAGGTTAAAGCCATCTAGTGGTGGGATACTGTTAAAACCATAATTAGTTCCCATTAAATCTGTTCCAGACCCTCCAACAGCTCTTAGCCTCTCACCTCTCATATCCCCCACTTCTCAGCCCTCCCTCCCATTGTGCACCATTGTGCCCCTCACTCACTCACTCTGCATCTGCCACATTCACCCCCTCGTGGACCCTCATGCATACCAGGCACATTGGCTGCTTCCTCTGCCCAGAAGTTTCTTTCCCTTTGACCACCTGGCTGGCTCCCTCACTAACCTCAAAAACACACCATTGTCCATGAAGTCTCCCTTGACCATGCCCAGGCACCTCTCCATGCTCTAATCTTTTCCAGTAGCACTAACCACTTCCTCGAGTACTAATTTACTTTTTGAGGATGTCTGGTATATGTGTGTCTCCCTCCACAAGAATGCAGACCCCATAAGGACAAGATGTCTGATCTGTCCTCACTGATAGTTCCTAAGAATAGTGTCTGGGGCCGGGTGTGATGGCTCATGCCTGTAATCCCAACACTTTGGGAGGCTGACGTGAGCAGCTCACTTGAGGAGTTCAAGACCAACCTGGCCAACATGGTGAAACCCTGTCTCTACCAAAAAGACAAATATTAGCCAGGTGTGGTGGTGCATGCCTGTAATCCCAGCTACTCGGGAGGCTGAGGTAGGAGAATCACTTGAACCGGAGGTGGAGGTTGCAGTGAACTGAGATCGTGCTACTGCACTCCAGCCTGGGCAGCACGGTGAATGAGACTCGGTCTCAAATAAACAACAACAACAACAACAAAAAAAAAAACACACACAAAATCAGTGCCTGGCACATAGTAAGTCTCCAATAAAGATTAGTGAATGAGGGCCAGGTGTGGTGGCTCACGTCTGTAATCCCAGCACTTTGGGAGGCCAAGGCAGATGGATCACCTGAGGTCAGGAGTTCCCCTATTTCTACTAAAAATACAAAATTAGCCGGGCATAGTGGTGAGTGCCTATAATCCCGGCTACTGGGGAGGCTGAGGCAGGATCACTTGAACCTGGGACACGGAGGTTGCGGTGAGCCGAGATCGTGCCATTGCACTCTAGCCTGGGCAACAAGAGTGAAACTTCGTCTCAAAAAAAAAAAAAAAAAAAGGATTAGTGAATGAATGTCCACATCTTTGACGGTCTTGCCTTTACCTGGAAGTCTCCATCCCTTGGGACTGCCTCTTTCCCCAGTACTCTTGACCCTGTCCCAGGAGATATGACCTATTGCCCAGTGTCTGATCAGAGGGTGAGAGCGTTTCGACCTCCATGTGCCCTCACCAAATTGCCAGCATGTGTGAAATACTAAATTCCAGCTGTTTTTGTTTTTGTAGGGCAAGAGAGTTAAAGAGGAAGGAGTAGGAAGAGGGGAGATGATGAGAGGAGCAACGGTCAGAGTGGAGAGGGTGGGGAGAGAATATAGTCGCAGATTTCCCCACCCCATCCACTTTCCGAGTGGCTCAGAGCAGTGGCACGGCCGTGAGTGAGGGCCGTGCACCACTTATCCCGAGCTGTGTGCCACGTGGCAGAAACTGTCCTGTTGAGTCATGGGACTACTGCTACACTGCTCTGTAGGGTTTGGTGTATAGAGTATTTTTGGTTTTTACAGTCCGGCTCTCTGTATAATGACTTCCTTCCCGTGGCCTTGTTCATTGAGGTGTCCCTGAGTGACTAGCTGAGTCACAACATTCCTTGCAGCTTAAAACATTGACCCGAGGCAGTTTCTCCATGTAGCTGAGAACTTAGAAGGCTGCCAGAGAGTGCCCAGGGAAGACGGTCTGTAGTACTCCTGTCTCTAACTGGCACCCCTCCCCGAAAAACGTTTAAAAAACAAGTAAAAATAGAGAAGAAATTCTGTCTGTTAAGTCACTAGAAAATGGCCTCAGCCCTGCCACAACCTGAAGCATAATTTGTAAGTGACCGTGAAGTCAATTTCAAATTGAAGCGGGGCACCAGGAATCAACGTCCATCCTCTCAGTGTTATTGCAACACGAAGGGTCAGAAACCCATGTAAAGAGATTAGGCCGGTAGGAATATAAACTTGCTCAGCCCTTCTGTAAAATAAGCCGGTAGTTCTTAGTAAAACTAAGTATGCATAGGGCTCAGTAGTGTAGCGGTCTCACTCCTGGAAATATATTTTGAAGAAAGTTTGCTCAGATCCACAAGAAGATAATCAGGAGGTTATTTGTTACAGTGTCTTTAATGGCATACGGGAACTAGAGGCAAAGGAACTAGGGGATGAGTTAGTAAAATGTTGTGGATGCATACCTTGGAATTCTACTTGAAATAGACATAGAACAGCATGGATGGAATTTATAGTGTTAAGTGGGAGAAAACAGTAAAAGAGATTTAAAACACAAGGCGAGGCGCGGTGGCTCATGCCTGTAATCCCACAAACTTTGGGAGGTCAAGGAGGGAGGGTTGCTTGAGGCCAGGATTTTGAGATCAATCTGGGCAACAAAGCAAGAGACTGTCTGTGCAAAAAAAATTTCTTTTAATTAGCTGGGTATGGTGATGTGTGCCTGTAGTCCTAGCTACTCTGGTGGCTGAGGCAGGAGGATTGCTTGAGCCCAGGAGTTGGAAGCTGCAGTGAGCTATGATCACAGTAATGCACTCCAGTCTGGGCAGAGGAGTGAGACCCTGTCTCCAAAAAAAAAAGATATTTAAAACAGTCTTTTTTTAGTTTTACTGAGGTATAATTGATGTACAATGAAACACAAAACTTAAGTATACAATTTGAGTTTTGATGTAAGAGTGAAATGATCACCACAATCAAGATAATAAATATATCTGTCACCCCCCAAATTATGAAGTTTCCATCATCCCCCAAATTATGAAGTAGGTCTATATGTATTAAAATATGTTTAACAGATGTTTAGCAGCTACTGTTAAATTTGAAAAAGGTAAACACTATGTATCATACCATATTTATAATAAAAAATAATGTTTAGGTATCCTGAAAAAATCTGGGGGAACATACACCAAACTTAGTTATGTTTATTGTTGAGAATCTTTCCAGAGCCACATGGCCTTATTTGCTAATGTGCATTGTACCTCAGGAATTGCTTGTTGTCCCATATTGTGGCCTCCAGTGCCTGATGAAAGTTTAGCATGCTATAAATGGGTCATTATGACCCCCTAACTTTCAGTGACTTTATTAAAATAACCCTGTACGTGGGCATGGTGGCTCACACCTGTAATCCTAGCACTTTGAGAGGCTGAAGCAGGCAGATCACTTGAGCCAGGAGTTCAAGACCAGCCTGGGCAACATAGTGAAACGCTGTCTCTACAAAAGAATATACAAAAATTAGTTGGGCATGGTAGTGCATTCCTGTAGTCCCAGCTACTTGGGAGGATCACTTGAATCCGGGAGGTCGAGGCTACAGTGAGCCGTGAGAGCGACAGAACACTCCAGCCTGGGTGACAGTGAGACTCTGTCTCAAAAAAAAAAAAGTAACACTGAGGTCATCACAGTGGATTTCTAACAGGAGGGTGGCCTGACCATAATAATGTTCTCCATTCCCACAACAGAGAGCTGTCAGTCACTTCCTTGAGCTCCCTCACCTCCAAGGCCAATTTCTCTCCTCATCCCTCTACACAGGAAATATTCCAGTAGGGGGTTGGTTTTCTGTGCCTGGGTACAAAATGGTGATTCCCTAACTAGTTACCATGAAATCTGTCTTTATTTCCTCTCTTCCTGTGTCTCTTTAGTAGAGTAGTAGTGAAGGATTGTCGGGGAGGAACATGTTTGGTTTTGCGTGACTACAGGTTTTATAGAAAGGTAGTCTTAAGATGTGTGCCTGACTTCTTTGGCTTCACACTCGTTATCAGATTTGTCCACAGTATTGTGCACAGTTGTAGTTCATTCACGTTCAGTGCTGTATATAGTACTCCATTGAGTGAATATACCACAGTTTATTCCTCCTGCTACTGATGGGCGTTTGGGTTGTTTCCAGCTTGGGGCTATTATAAATAATACTGCTGTGAACATTCTTGTACATGTCTACTGCTGTATCTGGGCACACATTTCTCATGGGTATGTATTTTGGGGCAGAATTTCTGGATTATGAACTATGCCTATGCTTACCTTACTAAAATTATGCCAAACTGTTTTCCAAAATGCTTATACAAGTGCACTCCCTTCAGCAATCTGTAAGAGCTTCCCTTATACATTCACCAATGATCTCACCCAAAGTTGGTACTGTCAGATTTGTAATGTTTAGCCACCTGGGTCCATAGTAGTTGTTCACTGTAGTTAATTTCCTTCATTAATGAGGCTAAGCACTTGCTACATGTTTATTGGCTATTTGTGTGTGTGTGTGTGTGTGTGTGTGTGTGTGTGTGTGTGCCTGTTTTTGCCCATTTTCCTATTGGTCTGTCTTTTCATTATTTATAGTAATTTTTTGTATATTTTGGATATAAAACTTTTGTTATGTGTATTGCAACTCTTTGTTTTCTGTGGGTTCTTTACTCTTTTAGTGATGTGTCTTGTTAAACAGTTCTTAATTGTAAAAAAAAAAGAAGTGTAATTTATCGATCTTTCCTATGGCTAGTGCTTTTTCTGTCCTGTTTAAGAAAACCTTTTCTACCTTGAGGTTATGAAGATATTATTGTATGTTATCTTCTAAAGCTTTATTGTTTTACCCTTCATGTTTATGTCCATATCCAACAAAAATTGGTTTGGTTGTTCATTGAATAAGTGAAGTTAAGTTGGAGCAATGTATCACATATACACACCCATTCATTCAAGATATATTTATTGAGTATCTTCTGTATGTCAGGCCATGTTTATAGTTTTATTTTGTGGATTTAGGTCCATAATCCATCAGAAATTGTTTTTGAGTATGGTGTGAGATAGGGTTTCAACATCACTTTTCCCAGATGGATATTGAATTGCTCGATGACATTTATTCAAAAAGTCTTTTCCCCCCATATTGTTCGGCAATGTTGTCTTTATCACTAATCTGTTTTGGGGCTCTTTCTTCTGTTGGTTTTTGTCTACACTTGTGCCAATACTGTCTTAATTATTAGAGCTTTGTTATAAATCTCATTAGCCAGTAAAGCAAGTCCTCCTACCTTTACTTCAAGAGTACCCTGGCTGTATTTGTTTGGCCTTCTGATTTCATATAAATCTTATATTAGAATCACCTTGTCAGGTTCCATATAAAAATCAACTGGAATCATTTTGATTGGAGAGCATAATAGCGTTACAATTTTGAGATCAGTTGAGAGACCAATTAAAGAAAAGGATAGATTGAGTCTTCCTATCAGTGAACATGGTATAGCTCTCCATTTTTAATTTATTCATTATATCTATGACGATGTTTACGGTTTCCTTCATAGAGATCTTACATGTCTTCTGTTGGATCCACTTATGGTTACCTGATTTTTCTTTGTTATTTCAAAAAATATCTTTATAAAAACTATTTTCTGGAATATAGAAATAAGGTTGATTTTGTTATATTGATTTTGGTATCGAGTAATCTTGTTAAACTAATTCTAATTTTTATCTAGGTTCTTTTGCTTTTTACCTCCATATACAGTAATATCTACAAATAACAGTTGCATTCCTTTCCAATTCTTTATGCTGTTTTATTTATTCATTTTTTAAATTTTGCTGTACCAGTCCAGAGCTCCAGTACAAAGTGGAATAGAAAATGGTAATAGTGAACATCCTTGTCTCATTCTCAATCTCAATACTTTTAATACTTCACAGTTGAATATGGTGTTGACCATAGTTTTGGGGTATTTGCCTTTACCTTTTTTCATGAACGGATATTGAATTTGATCAAATGCCATATTTGTATCTACTAAGATGATTATATTTTTTTCTTTTAATTAATTGATATGATGAGTTATTTTTTGGGTAACTTTAATGCTTGCTTTCCTGGAATAAATGCAATGTGGGACTTGGTTTATTTTTAATTTTTGCATATATATTCGTGAATAACACAGACCTCTAATTTTTCTGTTTCATGTTGTCCTTGTCAGTTGCTTCACAAATTGCTAACACTTGTTATTATCAATTTTTGTTTTTAAATTTCAACAGTTTTGATTTTTAAATGTTAAGCCAATTTTTATTTCTGGGATAAGCGCTACCTGGTTAAAGTTTGTTATTATTTTCTATGTATCACTGGATTTGATTTGATAATGTTTTCTTCAGGATTTGTTGCATTTATGATTGTGAGAGATACTGGTCTGTGATTTTTTTTCTTGTCACGTTCTTGTGAGGTTTTGGTATATCAAGACGATGTTGACCTTGTAAAATGAGCAGGGAAGTGTTTTCTCTTTATTTTCTGAGACAATTTGTATGAAATAGGTATTATTTAAGTATTTGCTACAGTATTTCCATTTTACCTTTTTGACCTATATTTCCTTAAGGGATGTCTCTTATAAATATCAAATAATTTTTTTTGTTTTGTTTTGTTTGAGACAGGGTCTTGCCATATCCACCTAGGCTGTAGTGCAGTAGCATAATCTTTGCTTACTGCAACCTCCGTCTCCTGGGCTCAAGTGATCCTCCCACTTCAGCCTTACAAGTAGCTGAGACTACAGGTGCATACCACCTAATTTTCATTTTTTTTTTTTTTTTTTGGTAGAGACAGGTTTCACCATGTTGTCCAGGCTGGGCTCAAGCAACCCACCTGTCTCAGCCTCCCAAAGTGCTGGGATTACAGGAGTGAGCTACCACGCCTGGCCAGCATCAAATAGTTGAGCCTTGTTTGTTTAAATTCAGTTTGTCACTTTTCCCCTTTTATTAGAACATTTAGTCCATTCACATTTAATATAATTACAGATATGATTTCAAACCATTTAAGTCTATAAACCGGCTATTTTAAATTCTATTTGTCCTACCTGTTTTTTTGTTTTTTTTTAAAAAGACATTTATTCAACGTCATGATCAGACTATTACATTTAGCAATCAACAGCATGGGTGCGAAAAAGAAAAAGAAAAAATCTACATTAAAACCCTTTGTTGGAATGCTTTACACTTTCCACAGAACAGAAACTAAAATAACCTGTTATACAATTAGTCACAAATACAGTCCTCGAGTTTTTTGCCCATACACATGAGTATTTGTCTAAATCATGTCTTCTTTGTAGCAGCTAGGCCCTGCCACCACTGTGCTTGGCTGAGTTCACAAATCTGTTGTAACCTGTAGCTTCCCTGTCACTTCTCTGGCTCTCCTCTCCTGCTAAGCTTTGTTTCCTAATTAAAATCTGCCACTGCCATAGCTACTGCTGCTACTGGAACCGCCATAGCCACCTTGGTTTCGTGGTTTGGCAAAGTATTGGCTGCCACCACCATAGGGGCCAGAGCTTCTGCCTCCAAAGTTTCCTTCCTTCATGGGTCCAAAATTTGAAGACTGATTGTTGTAACTGCCAAAATCATTGTAGCTTCCACCACCTCCAAAATTGCCTCCACTACCACCGCCAAAGCCGCCTCTGCCTCCGTTGTTATAGCTGTCATAGCTGCCACTCCCGCCATAGCCACTGCCCTGGTTTCCATAACCCTGTCCACCACTTCCATAGCCTCTGCTTCCTCCAGAGTAACCAGGGCCGCCTCCTCCATAACCACCATCATTACCAAATCCATTATAGCCATCCCCACTGCCACCATATCCACCACCACCACGGCTGCCACCAAAGCCACCATGACCACTGAAGTTTCCTCCACGACCAAAGTTGTCGTTCCCACCGAAACCACCTCCACGACCACCACCAAAGTTTCCAGAACCACTTCGACCTCTTTGGCTGGATGAAGCACTAGCCATCTCTTGCTTTGACAGGGCTTTCCTAACTTCACAGTTGTGGCCATTCACAGTATGGTATTTCTGAATGACAATCTTATCCACAGAGTCATGGTCATCAAAGGTTACAAAGGCAAAGCCCCTTTTCTTGCCACTGCCTCTGTCAGTCATGATTTCAATCACTTCAATTTTTCCATACTGTTCAAAATAATCTCTTAGGTGATGTTCTTCAGTGTCTTCTTTAATGCCACCAACGAATATTTTTTTCACAGTTAGGTGGGCACCTGGTCTTTGAGAATCTTCTCTTGAGACCGCTCTCTTTGGTTCCACAACTCTTCCATCCACTTTGTGTGGCCTTGCATTCATGGCTGCATCCACCTCCTCCACAGTTGCATACGTGACGAACCCAAAGCACCTGGATCGCTTGGTGTTTGGATCTCTCATTACCACACAGTCTGTGAGCGTTCCCCATTGCTCAAAATGGCTCCTCAGGCTCTCATCGGTTGTTTCAAAGCTCAACCCTCCAATGAAGAGCTTCCTCAGCTGTTCCGGCTCTTTAGGAGACTCTGACGTAGACATGATCGCAGGGAGAAGAGAGACTTTAATGATGCTGCTTCGGCGGCGTCCACGGGCAGAAAGGAGCAAACTGACGAACGTATCTCGTTTTTTTTTTCCTTCTTCTGGACTAGCCAAGTATTTTTATTATTATTCCATTTTTATTATCTCCATTTGATTTTCTTAAAAATTGTGGTAAAATCTACATACAAAATTTACCATATTAACTTTTTTTTTTTTTTTAAGATGGAATCTCTCTCTGTTGCTCAGGCTGGAGTGCAGTGGTGCAATCTCGGCTCACTGCAACCTCTGCCTCCCTGGTTCAAGGGATTCTCGTGCCTCCCGAGTAGCTGGGATTACAAGCGCATACCACCACGCCCAGTTAATTTTTATATTTTTTGTAGAGACAGGGTTTCACCATGTTGGCCAGGGTGATCTCCAACTCCTGACTTCAAGTGATTGGCCCACCTTGGCCTCCCAAAGTGCTGGGATTACAGGAGTGAGCCACTGCGCCTGGCCCCATATTAACCATTTTTAAGTAACGGTTCAGTAGTGTTAACTTCATTCACATGAAATTAACATGAAGTTAATATGTTGTGCATATTCATTGCACAACAGTGCAACCAATCTCCAGAACTCTTTTCATCTTACAAAACCAAAACTCTATACCAATAAAATAACTTCCAATTCTCCCTTCCCCCCAGCCCCTGGCAACCACCACTTTACTTTCTGTCTCTATGAATTTGACTATACTAGGATTTTTTATAAATGGAATCCTACAATATTTGCCTTTTTATAACTGGTTTACTTAACCAGTTAGAAAAATGTTCCTGAGTTTCATCTATGTTGTAGCATGTCAGAATTTTATTCCTTCTAAAGGTTAAATAATATTCTTTCATATGTATATACCATATTTTTCCCATTTATCTGTCAGTAGATGCTTGGGTTGTTTCTACCTTTTGATTATTGTGAATAATGCTACTATAAACATGGGGGTACAAATATCTCGTCGAGACTTAGCTTTGGACCTGGGAGTGATGTACAGTGAATCATATGCCACATAATGACGTTCTGCATATTCAATGGTGCAACATTGTATGTGCAGTCAACGATGAACTGCATATACAATGGTGGTCCCATAAGATTGTAATGGAGCCTAAAAACTGTCACCTAGTAGCCTTATAGCCATCATAACATCAGAGTGCAACATATTAGTCACATGTTTGCGGTTCTGCTGATGTATAGAAACCTAGGTTGCCAGTTGTATAAAAGTACAGCATATACAATTATGTACAGTACATGATACAGGTAATAAATACAAATAACTTGATACTGATAATAAATGACTGTTACTGGTTCATGTATTTACTATACTTTTCATCATTATTTTAGAGTGTACTTAAATAACTGTAAAATAGTCTCAGGCAGGTCCTCCAGGAGGGGTTTCAGAAGAAGGCATTTTTATCATAGGAGTTGACAGCTCTGTGCATATTATTACTTCTGAAGACCTTCTAGTGGGATGAGATACGGAGGTAGAAGACAGTAATATTGATGATCCTGATCCTGCGTAGGCCAAGGGTAATGTTTTCTTTCCAAAAAGTTTAAAAAGTTAAAAAAATTTAATAGAGAAAAGCTTCTGGTTGGCAGGTGGATCATTTGAGGTCTGGAATTTGAGACATGGTGAATGAAACACTGTCTCTCCAAAAATTACAAAAATTAACCAGGCATGGTGGCACACACCTGAAATCCCAGCTACTTGGGAGGCTGAGGCAGGAGAATCATTTGAACCCAGGAGGGGGACGTTACAGTGAGCTAAGATTGCTCCACTGCACTCCAGTCTAGGCATTGGAATTAGACCCTGTTTAAAAAAAAAAAAAAAAAAATAGAAGAAGAAAAGAAAAAAGCTTATAGAATAAAAATATGAAGAAAGAAAATGTACAACTCTACAGTGGGTTTGTGTTTTAAGCTCAGTGTTATTGTCCCAGCTACTTGGGGAGCTGAGCTGGGAGGATTGCTTGAGCCTGGGAGGTCGAGGCTGCGGTGAACCGAGATTGTACCACTGTATTCCAGCCCAGGTGACAGAATGAGACCCTATCTCCAGAAAAAAAAAAAAACAAAGTGTTACTACAAAACAGTCAAAAAGTTAAAAATATTTAAAAGTTTATAAACTAAAAAAATTATAATAGGCTAAGGTTAATTTATTATTGAAGAAAAAAATTTTTTACATGTTATTTTTTATTTTCCTTTTTTTTTTTTGAGACAGGCTCTTCATCTAGAGGTAGGCTAGTGTGCAGTGGTATGATGGTAGCTGACTGCAGCCTCAAACTCCTGGGCTCAAGTGATTATCCTGCCTTAGCCTCCTGAGTAACTGAGACTATAGGCATGTGCCACCACACCCAGCTAATTTTTACCTTTTTTGTAGAGAAGGGGTCTCACTATATTGCCCAGTTTGTCTCAAACTTCTGTCCTCAAGCAGTCTTCCCACCATGGCCCCTCAAAGTGTTGGGGTTACAAGTATGAGGCACTGTGCCTAGCCAAATAAAAACATTTAAAAAATAAATTTAGCATATGTATGGCTGGGCATAGTGGTTCACACCTGTAATTCCAGCACTATGGGAGGCCAAGGCAAACAGATCACTTGAGAACAGGAGTCTGAGACCAGCCTGGCCAACATAGCAAGACCCTGTCTCTATTATAAATATAAAAAATTAGCTGAGTATGGTGGTGCACACCTGTAATCTCAGCTCCTGGGGAGACTGAGGCATGAGAATTACTTGAACCCAGGAGGCAGAGGTTGCAGTGAGCTGAGATGGTGCCATTGTACTTCAGCCTCAGCAACAGAGCAAGACTCTGTCTCAAAAACAAAAACAAAAAGTACAGTGTGTATACAGTCTACAGTGGCATGCAGTAATACACTAGGTCTGCACATTCACTCACAACTCCCTCACTGACTCACCCAGAGCAACTTCCAGTCCTGCAAGTTCCATTCATGGTAAGTGCCCTATACAGGTGTACCATTTAAAAATATTTTATACCCTACTTTTACTGTACCTTTTCTATGTTTAGATATGTTTAGATACACAGATATATACCGCTGTGTTATGATTGCCTACAATATTCAGTAGTGTAACATGCTGTACAGGTTTGTAACTTAGGAGCAATGGGTTATACCATTAGCCTAAGCGTATGGTAGGCTTTACCATCTAAGTTGTGTAAGTACACTGCATGATGTTTGCACAACGCAGTCACCTAATGATGCATTTCTCAGAACATATCCCTTTCATTAAGCAATGTGTGACTGTACTTATACTCACATTTTATTGACCAAAGAAAGTCATATGGCTATTCACAAATCCAAGCTATTGTAAGGAAGTACAATGCTATCATGTGCCTACAGAGGTCTTATGGAGAGCATCCCAGTTTTTGTCCACTTCTTTGTTGAGAAAAAAACATCTGTCAGGCTGGGCACAGTGGCTCACATAGGTAATCCCAGCACTTTGGGAGGCCAAGGCAGGTGGATTGCCTGAGGTCAGGAGTTTGAGACCAGCCTGGCCAACATGGCAAAACCCCGTCTCTACTAAAAATACAAAAGTTAGCCGGGCTTGGTGGTGTACACCTTTAATCCCTGCTACTTGAGATGTTGAGGCAGGAGAACTGCTTGAACCCGAAAGGCGGAGGTTGCAGTGAGCCGAGATCGTGCCATTGCAGTCTAGCCTGGGTGTCAGAGCAAGACACTGTCTCAAAACAAACAAAAAAACCAACTTTGTTTGGATTGCCACTTAAAAAAAGGCCTCCCTACTATGCAGAAATCAAGAACTCAATAACTGTTTCCTGTGTCATTACCAAACGCTTCCCAGGGGTTTTGCCACTACGTGGAACCAGCAGTTTTGTGGGGGACTTCTTTCAAGGTATCTCCTCAGCTAGAAATAATTTCCCTTTTCCTGGTAATTGACCATTCCTCGATCCATGGAGGTGGATTCCTGGTGAACTTCATGCCTGTAAGCTGGCCATGACTGTTCTGGAGGAAGAGAACAGTCCTCCACAAGTTGGGTCCGTTAGAAGCTTTTCTACACGATTTTGTAATTGGAATGATTAGGGAGTTTTAGTCTCTGGGTAGTTGGAATTGTATCAGTACTTGGGGGAGATTAGTAGACACATTTCCCATTGTATTATTAATACCTGGAGGCAGAGAAAACAAGTCTTCTGAAGTCATACTGGCTCCACTTGCTCTGCTTCCAGCCCATCCAAAAGCCCAGCTGGTTTCTTTCCCTTGGCCTCTGAGAGATCCACCCGACCCAAAGCCTAAAGATAAAGTCCCCTTTTATTTTCCTTAAATTGGTCTAATGGGTTTCTGGTGCTTGCAGCCAGCAACCTGTTATCTGATAGTTCTTTGCCTTTGGACCCTGGCACAAAAAGTTGACAGGTGTAGCCCATTCTAGCAAAATAGAGGTCAGGTTGTAACTATATTGCATTAGCTAGACTCCTAGCAGTTTCCTTCCTTCTTGAGAAAGCTCATCAGAATGTAAGTACTAGTGACATTATTATAGGGATCACCTGAAATCTGCTTTTTTTTTTTTTTTTTTTTTAAAAGGAAAGTAATTTGCCTCAGTGGGTAAACATCATTTGTGACATACCTCCCAACGCTGGTATTAAATGCATGCTGTTTCTTCTGCCTGGAATCTCTGTCTCAACAACTCTTCAGACGCAGCCCCAAAGTCACTTCCTCTGGGAAGCCTTCCCACACACTCCTGTATACTGTTAATTATGCCATTCTCTGTGCTTCCCAAAGCAGTTGGCACATCCATCTTTGTTACATATTTTCTTCCAGAATTATTATTTTTTTTGAGATGGACTTTCACTCTTGTTGCCCAGGCTGGAGTGCAATGGCACAATCTCAGCTCACTGCAACCTCTGCCTCCCAGGTTCTTTTTTTTTTTTTTTTTTTTGAGACGGAGTTTCGCTCTTGTTACCCAGGATGGAGTGCAATGGCGCGATCTCGGTTCACCGCAACCTCCGCCTCCTGGGTTCAGGCAATTCTCCTACCTCAGCCTCCTGAGTAGCTGGGATTACAGGCACGTGCCACCGTGCCCAGCTAATTTTTTTGTATTTTTAGTAGAGACGGGGTTTCACCATGTTGACCAGGATGGTCTCGATCTCTTGACCTCGTGATCCACCCGCCTCGGCCTACTAAAGTGCTGGGATTACAGGCGTAAGCCACCGCGCCCGGTCTTTTTTTTTTTTTTTTTAATTGAGACAGAGTCTTGCAATGGCACCAGGCTGGAATGCAGTGGCATGATCTCGGCTCACTGCAACCTTCGCCTCCCGGGTTCAAGCAATTCTCCTGCCTCAGCCTCCCGAGTAGCTGGGACTATAGGTGCACGCCACCATGCCTAGCTAATTTTTGTATTTTAGTAGAGATGGGGTTTCACTATATTGGCCAGGATGGTCTCAATCTCTTGACCTCGTGAACTGCCCACCTCGGCTTCCCAAAGTGTTGGGATTACAGGTGTAAGTCACTGCACCCAGCCTTCCAGGTTCAAGTGATTATTCTGCCTCAGCCTTCCAACTAGCTGGGATTACAGGTGTGCATCATCACACCCGGCTAATTTTTGTATTTTAAGTAGAGACGGGGTTTCACCATGCTGTTCAGGCTTGTCTTGAACTCCTGACCTCAGGTGATCCACCTGCCTCAGCCTCCCAAAGTGCTGGGATTACAAGTGTGAGCCATTGATTCTTTAACAAGAAAGGAAACTTTAAAAAGGAACTTTTCTACTTCCCACAGAAGCCTTTGAAATAAAAACATGTTGGAAATGAAAAAAAAAGGTAGGCAGGCATGGTGGCATGCACCTGTAGTCCTAGCTGCCTGGGAAGCTGAGGTGGGAGGATCGCTTGAGCCTGGGCGGTTGAGGCTGCAGTGAGCTGTGATGGCGCCATTGTACTCTAGCCTGGGAGATGGAGTGAGACCTGCCCCACTCTCCCCCACCCCCTCCATTTTTTTTTTTTTTTTTTTTTTTTTGGCTTTTACTCTGAGATGGGAAACCGCTGGGGGCTTTTGAGCTTAGGTTTCAACAGGATCCCTCTGGCTGCTGTGTTGAGAGAAGCCTCTATGAGAGCAGAGTGGAATCAGGGAGAACAGGTAGGAGGCTACTACGATATTTTAGGAAAGAGAAAAAGATATTTTAAAGGTAGAGTTGACAGGCTTTTCTAATGGATTGCATGTGGGATATGATAGAGAGAGAGAAGTCCAAGATGACTCCAATGGTTTGGCTGGAGTCACCAGAAGGATGGAGTTGACATGAACTGAGGTAGGGAAGGTTGTGAAAGGAGCAAGCTAAGGCGAAAGTATGGGTGTTTGACTATGGACTTGTTAACTTGGATACATCGCTCACACTTGTGTATATGCTCCCTGGTTTTTGGTGTCTGAAGGTTCTAAAGTTACTTGAAGTTAAAGTCAGCCTTATTAACACCAAGCACTGTGAAGAAACCTTCAAATGTGCTGTCATTTAACCCTTTTAATATTCCTATTGGTTTACTCATATTTCATTGCCCTTTTGCAGATGAGAGATTAACATGTTCAAAGTCACTCAGACAATTATTAACCTGCCAGATTAATGCAGATCTGGGATTCCCACCAGGTGTGTCAGACTGTAGAGCTTCTGCTGTTTACTAACCACCGGATTCTAAAGGTTGGAGCCACTTTCTGAGCCTATTTGCTGCACACTTGGTTCTATAACTAAAAAGGTGCCTGGTACACGTGACAAGAATTCAGAAGAGTCCAACCCCATCCCATGCGTTACAGGTTACAGAATAGCTATGAAGAAAGGATGGTATTAGTGGACTCGAGGAGGCGGACTGATGCTTGAAAGCTCAGGTACTTGAAGATTCAATGTTAAAGCAGCGATCAAGAGTTAGGTTTTTTTTTGTTATTATTTTTAAGAAACCAGAAAACATTAAAAACTGCAGCGAAGCCTTGGGGGGATAAAAGACCACTCCCAGGCGACGCTCGTTGGGAAACACTGGAATTCGAGAAGTAGGGGCAGACAGGAGCCAGAACTCCTGCCAGCCTACATACACATCCTTTTGAAAGTGTAACCGGGTGTGACCTTCCTTAAGTGGTCCTCTGGAAAGACCAGGATATGGAGTACAAAAGCCAGGAACCTCTGGGACCACAGCATCCGCCCCCAGCCCCTCCTTCCCCGTCTTCTTCAGCCTCCACTGGGTGAAGAGCTGGTAGGGTGCCCGCGCATGCGCCCGGGGCACAGTCCGCTCCCCGAGACGTCAGGAGGCTCGCGCCCGCTCGAAAGCCCCGCCCCGCGGCTGCCAGAGGCGCCATGGGCCGGGGGGGTGGGGGCTCCGGGCCACGCCCCCAGCCGAGCCGAGCAAGGCCGAGCAGAGCCGAGTAGAGCCGAGCAGAGCCGAGCACCTCCGAAAGCCGCCGAGCCGAGCCGAGCAGCCCGGAGTCGGTTGGTGCAGCTGCGTCCCCGCCGCTCAGCAGTCCGCGGCTCCGGCGTCGTCGCCGCCGCCGCCTCTGCGGGGCCTGCGCCGGCCGCCCGCCCGGCCGCCCGGCCGCGGGGAGGGACGCCCGCAGCGCGGGAAGAGCGGCCCAGTCGCGGGCGCCGCCACCGCCGCCGCTGCCAGGTGAGCGCCCGCCACGGCCAGCCGGCCCCGCGTGCCCCCGCGGCTGTCAGTCCCCGGTGTCTTATCTGTCTCTCTGCCTGTCAGCCCCTGTGTCTCCGCGAGCTCCTTCCCGCCACGCCTGGCCCGCGGCCGGCCTGCAGTCTCTGTGAGCCCCCTCCCGCCGGCTGCCACTGGTCTTTCTGTCAGCCGCCAGCACCCCCATGCTGGTAGGCTCCGCCCCTTCCCCCCGGAGCCCCACCTTCCGCCATCTGTCATCACCCCCCAGGCTCCAGGCGTGGGCGTCCAGGGGTCCTGGGGGTCAGGGTAGCCCCGCGTGCCACCTTCGCGAAAGGCGCAAAAGAGGGTGGTGGAGGGGAAGCGGGGGCGTTCGCGTAGGCCCGCCTGACCGTGTGAGAGTGCGTGCCCGAGTGTGCGCCTCGCGTGTGCGCCCGACAGCCGCCTGCATCCACGCCCGCGGGCCCTTGCACGCTGCTCGGATGTGGCAGCCCATGCCCCCAGTGTAAAGAGCGTCAGCTCGACCAGGGAAGGCGGCAGAGCCGGGACTCGAACCAGTAAGCGGGGTGCAGTAGCATCCTGAATCTTGGGACCCTTGTTTGCCCATGCGAAAACACCACACGTCGGCCCCAGGTCCCCGGATTCCCTGAGTGGCCAGTGAATGGAGTTTGGGGCTTGTTAAGCCTTCCCAGTGTGGGACTGTCATTCAGGAAAGCCTGTTGGAAGTGACTGAGGAGTGGATGGGATGTGGGACTTAGGTGGGAAGTGTTTGAGAGATTGAGTCATTTTGAGTTGCATGGTTTGCATTTCTGAGCAGTGATTGCCCTGGGCTTGTGCCCTGCAAGAAATTTATGTGACTTGGGGAGGGGGTAGTGACGCGGGAAGGAATACTCCTTTCTGTTTTTGTCTATGTGAACACATAGTATATATTTATCTAGATATCCTGATTCTTTATTCATGAGGCATCCACACAGCCTCAATTTAAGGATTACAGTAGTTTCCATTTATACACGTTTTTGTGTGTTGTTATCTTGATGTTCTTTATTTGTGGTAACTTAGTATTGCAGTTTTTCAAAACTAAGAGAAAATGCGTCCTAAAACAATTGGTATTTTGCCGGATAATTCTGAACCACAGAGAAGGAGCCAAAAACACACTTCATTAGCTGGAACAACTTATTCGAGCTTAATTTGTTTCTAAGAGACATACAGTGGAAAAATCCAGAAGCGCAAAATAGTATCAAAGAGACTTAGAAAATGAATGAAAAGGGCCCTTCTGTTACTGCTTTGGAAAGATGGTATCAAAGTTGCTGTAGAGGACAGAGCCACTGTGTAATGATCAACATATTAACCAAGTTGGTTTTGTGACCTTGATACATTGAGCGGGGCTTGATTTGTGCAGTGGTTCATGACAGGCAAACATTGCATGGGAAGTGTGGTAATTTTTGGAAAAAAATGTTCCCCATGTTGTTTTGGTTTTTGGTTTTGAGTTTTTTTTTTTTTCACATTGAAGATTTCAGACTAGGGAAGTCTCATGGTGGAGTGCTTTTTTCTTTTTAAAGATAACATTAAAAAATTACCAAAGTAATTCATGCTTAAGGCAGAAAACTTGAAAAACAAAGAAAAGTATTGCAAAAAAACCCATAATCCCACAAACCATAGTAAACCACAATTTGGTATTAAGCCTTTTAGCCTTGTTCCCACGTAGGCTTTTTTTCTTACAAAAATGCTATCATACTATACAACTTTTATTCTGTGCTTTTTTTTCTTTCACTTATAACTAGATTGTGAGAGATATATCTTGGCTTTATGAGTAGGAACTTGTGTTTCTCTTTGCAATCCTTTAAAAAAAGTCAAATCATGTTAGTCCTCTGCTTAGAGCCCTCCAGTAGCTTCTCAAAGTAAAATCTGTTGGCCTTGCTGTCCCCTCCCAGGCTAACCCTCTTCCCTGACAACTGTCTTCACTTCGAGCCTTGTCAGACAGATCTCTCTGCTGTTCCTTAAAAACGTCAAGCTCATGCCTTTAATCCCAGCACTTTGGGAGGCCAAGGTGGGTGGATCACGAGGTCAAGAGTTCGAGACCAGCCTGGTCAGCATGGTGAAACCCCGTCTCTACTAATAATACAAAAAAAAAAAAGTTAGCTGGGCATGGTGGCATGTGCGTGTAATCCCAGCTACTCGGGAGGCTGAGGCAGGAGAATTGCTTGAACCTGGGAGGCGGAGGTTGCAGTGAACTGAGATTGCACCACTGCACTCCAGCTTGGGCAACAGAGCTAGACTCTATCTCAAAAAAAAAAAAAAGTCAAGCATACTCCAGCCTCGGTGCTTTTGCATTTGCTGTTCCCTCTGCTTGGAACTCTGGTCCCTGGATGTTAACATGGTTGACTCCCTTATTTCTTTAGATCTCTGCTCAAAAGTTAGGTTGTCTGGCTTTACTTGACCACACTATCGAGTACATCCAATTTCCCTGTTGTCCTTATCCTGCCTTTCTTATCATCACTTGGTAATACATATTTATTTGTTGGTTTATTGTCTCTGTCCCTCATTAACCCAGAAGTGTGAGACTTTTTTTTTTTCACTGATGTATCCTCAGGGCTCAGAACTGCACCTGGCCCATTGTGGGTACTTAGTATTTGTTGAGTGAATGAAGGAAAGAATGAATGCTCCTTATCCATCTATTCATGTGACCTTGCTGGTAGCCTTCTAGGCTTTTACGTAGCTATATCACGAGGTAAAATAACAGTATCTTAAAAGTCAGCATATTCCTTTCTCTTCCACATCTGAGAAGAATTTTACAAGGTGAGGCTATGATCTTAAAAAGAATTACAGTCTTGATTTAACTTGAACAATTGAGGGAAGGAACATTTTTGTCAAATGTTGCTGGCTTGCTTTCTTATGCATTATCCCTGTGTCACATTGGACATTTTTGAGAAGTATAAAGTTTCCCGGTTATGTTTACAGCTGTGATTTCAATTTTGGTAGTTCATAGTGATAGTATAAGCCTCAGGAGCAGAGTGGGTTTTTGTGTGTGTGTGTCAACAGATACCCAGATATATAATAGCTTTAATGTGTTTTCATTTGGGAAATAGCTGTTCATATTTACTTATTATCCTGGCAATTCTATCCTTTTCATCTCCCTGCTAATCAGTTTTTGCATGGCCTAGCAGGTATACTTAAAGTTGTTTTTTTTTTTTTAACATTTTAAAATAAATCCTTGATCTTTTGAAATTTTACATCTCTCCTGTGACTCTTGAACTGTTTGAAAGTACCAGTTTCATCTTTCAAGATGAAGCATCTGTAGTAAAATGTATAATTGCATTTTAATATATGAGATTGGAAAACTTGTATCTTGGGACAGAATTTTTACAGAGAAGTTGTAATGTGAGTGTAAGCTTTTCAAAGGTTTGAATTTCAGGTAGATTGCTTTTAATTTTTGTGAGTTTTTAGAAAAAAGAGTTGCTTCTTACTCTTAAGAAAAAGGAGCTCCTTGAACACAGTCCAAAAAGAGACCTTCAAAAACTTATTTTTCTTATCCTCCAAATATACAAGAACTTGGTGGTGATGGTGGGAAAGGGGGAATCCTAAATGAAAATTTTACTTTTTAAAGGCCTGAAAGGATGTGTTAAGAATTTAAATTTGTTCCACAGGTATTTATTGAGCATGTATTTGAGCCAGTTCTATGTGTTTTTTTGTAGGCTATGTTACCATGTTCAGTTTTAAATTATCAACGTGATTTCTTATTATTTCTTTTCTTTTCTGACTCTGCTACCTCCCTTCTCTCATCATATTCTCTGTCTAAATGATCTCACCAGTTCCCAGGACCCTAGCCTTGGATGCAGATGACTCTTTCTGTTATGTCTCCCTGCCCTTTCTCTGGTTCCAGGCTTGCATTTTCAGCTACCACACTTTCCTGTTCCAGTGATCTCAAACTTGACATGTTCAGAACTGATCTCTCAGTATCCCTCTCAAGCTTCAAAATTTGCATTCCTCATTCCTGACCCTTCCTTACTCTCCCCTCCAGCCTTCTGTCTCAGTGTTAGTATTGTCTATTCATTGTTCAGGCCAGACACCTGAAAGTTGTCTGTGATTCTTCTCATTTCCTCACCCCACATCCAACCCATCGGTGTGGTTTTTTTTGGCCTAGCCTCTAGAATATCTCAAACCCTTCTTTCTCTCCATCTTCTTAATTACCCCGCTCCCAGATGGATGATTCCCCTGCCTCCTGGCTGGTCTCCCAGCTTCCACTGTTGCTTTCTTCTAGCACGTTTTCCTCACAGCAGCCAGAGTGATCCTACTAAAAAGTAAACCCAAGCATGCTACCCCACTGCTTGGTGGCTTCCACTGCACTTGGACTCACATCCACACTTATCCTAACTCATGGCCTTTCCAGGCTCCCCTCCTTTCTTGCAGTGGTTGTCAGGTTGAACACCTTCAGTTCCTCAGACATGCCATGTTCTCGTCTTTTGTACAGGCGCTTCCCTCCACTTGTCTCATAGAAAGATCCTTCCCAAACATCCAGTCTCAGCTAAAACATCTTCCCCTCAGAGGGGCCTTCCCTGTTTACCACTTCTATAGTAGCTTCTTCCCCATTGTCCTCTATCTCAGTACATGTGCATTTATTGCTTGGCACTTCACTAAAATTCATAGCACTTCATTTATATGTTTCCTTCCTTTATTTCCTCCTTTAATGTCTACTCCCCCAATAGACTACAAGATCTAGGAGGGCAGGGACAGCCTTGTCTTGTTTATGGTACAGTCCTGTGCTCTGCCCAGAATCCAGTAGGTGTAGGGCCTCAAAACATTTTGAATAATTATTTAAGTAGCAAACTTTTTTGAGAATTCCTATGTACCAGGTCCACTGCTGTTTGTGTTCACACATTATTTCTAAATCTCTGGGAAACCCAGTATGGTGATGATGATAATTACCACTTCTATTTTTTTAGTTGAGAAAATTGAACTTAGAGAATTTAAGTAATGTTTAAAGTTACATAGCTAAGAATATGGTGGAATTAGGATTTTAATCTATGCAATGTAACTTTAGAACCTTTCCTCTTATTCATTATTGCCTTCTGGTATGAATGCAGGAGTGAATGAATATGAAATGCTCTGTAATATTAATCCCCGATGGGTTCTCTTATGTTTCTGAGCATATATGAAAGCATTAAAAATAAGAACACTTGGGTTAGGATGTTATATTCTCCCAGGAAGTTTCTGTTAATAACTACTATGTCAAAGCATCTAGATTAGTTTGCTTTCAGACTCTGTGTTTTAATTTTGCTTTTGCCACTTTCTAGCTGTAGGCCTTTGGGAAAATTGCATGTCTAAGTCTGTTTTTTTTTTTTTTCCAGCTGTAACTGGGGAAAAATAATAGTTCTTACTGGATCTTTTGAGGAGCAGAATTATACACAATTCTAGTATAGCTGGCTATACTATTTCATTTTTTTTTTGGCACTAGAAAGATATTCACCAGCATACTGTTTATATCAGTAATGCTTACTACCAGGGAGCTTATTTCAAATAACCAAGTGAACAGTAGACTTAGTTTTGGCATGATGGGCTTGGCAGCTCACATGATGGAATATCTGGGCACAGTTACATTTTTTGGTGGGATGCCTTATGAGCAAGTGCCAGTCTGGTGGTGTTTATCATCTCTGTAAAATAGAAGTGAGATCTGCTAGGAATAAATGGGAAGAGGTCAGAGGAAAACAAGGTTTGACATATCATTGAGGGGTAATGAACTTGAGACAATGTCCATGATCTCCAGGCAGTATGCAGGGCTCCATTGAGATAGGACCATGAATTGACTGGGGCACTGGTAGCATTCACCTGCCTGGTTTTAGGAGCAAAGAAGGCTTATTGTTGCATTGAGCCAGGGTTGGGGTTTGCTGGGGTGAGTGGCAGAAACACAGTGGAGCAGAGGAACTAGGTAGGGTATTGGCCAGGAAATGACTAACATGATAGCTAAGGGTATCTAGGCCAGATGGGGCAGTGAAAAGGACCAGTGGTGTTGAAGTCAAGGAATGGGTATGTGGAGTGACGGAGTAATAGGAAGATGTGGCTAGAGAGGGACATGTGAGTAGAGATTTCAGAGTTGGAGCAGTTAATTACTGGGGTTGTGTTTTGCCACAGATATAAGTGACTGAAATGAAGTGAACTCAGTGAAGATGCCTGAATTTAAGGAGGTTGAGTAACTGAGAGGCTGGAGAGTTGTTTGGGACATCTGTGTGGTCAGAGAAGCCATCAGAAGGATTGTAGGATATTTAGGATGGAGAAAAGGAAGGTGGGCCAAATCTTCAGCAAATGAGGTGGGGTCAGGTATCCCAGCAATGAGGTGTTATGGTTACCCTGCAGGAATCTCAAAGAATCAGGGGATTTTGCCTGAGGGAGATGGAAAAGTAGTGACCTGGAAGGTTTATTTGTTGCAAGGTCTCTCGGGAAGGAATCGACCATGACCCAGATTCATTATACTTCTGAAGGAATCCCAATTCAAGAGGGCAGCACTAGTGGCATGTTGTCTTGTGTTTCTAAACTTGTTCATGAAAATCATGTGAGGATGTGTGTTAAAAAAAAATTCAGATTCCAGCTGTATCCCAGGCCCGATGAACAACAATGTTTAGGAGAAAGAGACTGAGAATGTGTATTTTTAACACCTTCCCCACTTGGTAATTTTTTATAATTAGGGAAGTTTGGGAAATGCAGCTGTAGTGATTAAGAACATGGTATTTGGAAGCCTACTGCCTGGGTCTGAAGGAGGTGGGAGTGGTGGGAGGGAGCCTTAGCCCATGACACTTAAAATTGAGTTTGGCTTTCCAGATACATCTGATATCAGAAACAGTGAACAGGAATGCTCTACCAGAGGCAGACACACTGACAACAGCAGGAAGAGACAGCTGGTAATGACAGAAACAGAAACGCTCTACAAAATAATTCAAAGTATAGCTGTTTGGAGACATTTATTATAGAGGAAAATATTCCTGTTTGCCTTGGTGATCTCTGAATATATCAACTGATTATAATTGTTTTCATGTTCAACAGGCATAGGTTGAATTAGGGTTTAGTTTGTTCAGAAAGGCTGAGAAGGAAGTTATGCAATTTAGAAAACTGTCTATCATAAACCAGCATGTTTAGTGCTTTAGGTATTCATAAAATTAACTTATGTGCACAATTCTGTCTCTGAAGATACTGGATTTAAAAACAAAGTTTCACTCAACAACAAGCCAAAGTTAAGAACAGTTGTTATCCCCAAGGGGTTGTCTATATGATTAGGTATTTAATATGATCATTCTAGTAGCCCTACTGCCCCATTCTCTCTATTTTCTCTGGGAAAATCTTTCCTTTCCATGACAGGGAGAGGAATAGCTGCAAAAGAATAGCTGCTCACGAGGGAACTTGGAGTTAGCCATTCTTGGCTAACCAGTTAGACTTTCCCTATTGCTATTAAGGAGGTTCTGAATTTCAGTTGCAATGTTTAGATTACTTAACACTATACCTACCACCTGGTTTATCATACCCAAACACTAAAGCTTTGGGAAAAGAAGGTTGTCAGCACTGTTGAAGTGGTTGCTATGGACCTTGAGCCTAAAACTTGATTTGCTCTATCATGTGTTCCATTTCTTATTTCCTCTTGGACTGAGAAGACTGGCTTTCAAACTGGTGAATAGTAGCACCTCAGTTGCAGTCCAGTCAGCTACCACATCCTTCCACTTACTGTCTCCTCTCCTCAATGAACTGCAGGAACCAGTCAAATGTACATCATGAGGCCTATAAAATGTGGCCGTGGAGGATTAGCAATGCCAATTCAACCAGAACTTTCAGTTTGGAAGTTGAGATTTGTAAAAGTGATTACGTTTTAGAGAAAAAAAAATTTCCTATTTTTCCATTTTAGAAGAACATTTTCTTCTAAAGCTGAGAAATGCTGAACGGACCAATGAGTGTTTTGATGATAACAACATGTTCTTTAATGTCATACTTTTCCTCCCTTCAGAGCTCAGGAACCCTTGCAGGCTCTGCTGTAGTATGGTGCTCTTTATAATGTTTAAATCATTAAGAGTATTTACCTTGTGAAGTGTTTGTATTCCTGCTGTGAAGTAGGTACCTTGGGGTTGAAAAGAGGGTCCATGGCCTTAAGGAACTTTTTAAAAAGTTAGTCAAGGTGCATTTAGATCTCTAACCTCAAGCAGACCATGCTATGTGTTGTGAAGGAGGTACGATCAAAATGTTGTAGGATCACAGATGAAAGAGAGGTTATTTCTAGTGGTGGATGGAAGTGGCAAGAAGAGATTGGAAGGTGCTTTAAGAGGATATTTGTATTCAGACTGGATCTTGAAGTTGAGTAAAATTTTGGAACTAATAAATTACATTTGATATTTTCTGTTTACTAAGGCATCATTTATTTTAGCAAGACTACAACATAGTGCTTAATGAATTAGCCCTCGATTATCTGAAATGACTCAATTACTTTGGGTACCTTGTTTCTGTAATTAATGCATGACACATTAAGGAATATATGGTGGAAAAGGGCTTTTATGGAAGCATAGCTGAAAACGATCTTGGGATCTTAGTAGATATCTGAAAGAATTGGAAATATAGTGGTATGGCACTGCATAAAAAACAGAATGATAATGGGATGTGTATGTTTGAATATATGGTTTAAAATGGAGGGAAATGGAACACTAAATGATGTTAATGAGGTCTTCATAGGAAATAAATAGTCTGCTAGGTTAGCAGGACTTTGAGTACTCACCATCTCATTTCTGAGTATATTTCTCTGGGATGGTTGGCAGTGTGGTCAGGAGATCCCTGTGAGGTTGGCAACAGTAAACCAAAGGAGGCTAGCTGCTCCTCATTCTCCCTTGCTCTAGGTGGCTAAGCACAGATGGTTTTACAGAAAGGCTGTGAAGCCATGTCCAGGGTGGCTCTTTCTGCTCTAGACCTCTGCACACTTGGTTCCTGTGCTTGGCCTACCTGAAAGCTATGTCTTCTTGCCACAGAGTGAATTCTCTCTCACTGGTGTGTGTACCTCTGGATGAGTCCACTCCTTTGACAAGCCCATTTCTTGCCATGGTAGGTTAGCTATTGCTGGACCATTGTGCCAGCCTTGCATGTGGTCATTGTTATGCCTGAAATCTTGCATCCAGTTTTTCCTTTCCCATGTTAAGACTCTTTCACCTGACCCCTCCATTCAACTCTTAATTTTCCAGGAAGCGGAAAAATATGCTACTTGCTACCTTTTGTGCTGAAATGGCCCTGGCCCAGAATTCTGATACCCTTGGGAATCAACATATATAGTTTAGACAAGATAGCATTTTCTTTTTGTTTATTCCTGATAATGCCAATACCATTTGAAAAGCCAGGATATTTGGCAATGCCATGTGCCCCATTTTACCTTACAGGTAACTAAAGCCACTTAAGAAAATGATTTCAGTAATTCACCAAATAACGTACTTACTGTATGCTTACTATGTGTGAGATACTATGCTGGACACCAATGGAGAACAAATCAGACATGGTCTTCCACGGCACTCACAGTCTGGTGGACCTATAGCCAGGAAGCCATGAGAGCTTTATGAATGACCGTAGGCCTAGGGGCAGAAAGGCCTGGTGTCTAGTCCCACTTTTGCCTTTTATTAATTACATGACCTTAAGCATTTGACCCTATTTTCTGTCAAGTGAAATAAAAAGGATTTTCCCTGGCTTTTAAGATTCTTATAAGACTAGATGAGACTACATACAAAAGAGCTTTGCAAAGGTCAAGTTACTATATATGCAAATATAGTTGTGGGTAATCAGCTCTGTCTTCCTTAAGGAGAATGACTAATGGAGCGTTTTCACTTCTCTGTGGCTTCAGAGAATGCCATTGCATTTCCAAATACAATGCTTGGACTGAAGATTAACATTTCACTAATTCTAATGTATATTAATAAACAAGGAAACTAGCTACTTAGGTGGTGCCGAGGCCTAGTTATCTCTAAAAAGTCATAGATTTAGGGGAGAGAGAGATCCAAGATGGCCGATGACTAGCAGCTCGGGCACGTACCTCCCAGTGAAAGTGCAAAGAACGAGAGGACGTCACACTTTCAGACGAATGTTTGTTGCTCGCGGACCAGGAGATTCCCAGTGGAGGAGCCCCACGGGTCGCCAGGGCGACTCTTGTGGCCGGCGCGGCGATTTTGCTGGTGCCTCAGCGCGCCAATTCTAGGTGCAGAGTCCGGAGATTCCCGGGCAGAAAAGCACCATCAATCTTAACACCGCTGTTTTGGCCGGCACAGTGGACTGCTCAGATTTCGGCGCTGGGAATCAACAAGTTGGACGTCAGAGACCTAGTTAGAAAGTCGGCAATTACAAAGACGACAGACGGACAAATATATAATGAAGGGAAGAAACCAGCGTAAAAAGGTAGAGAACACTCAAAATCAGAATGCCTCTCCCTCTACAGGGGATTGCAATTCCCCATCAGTAACGGAACAAGGCTTAATAGATTACACGTGTGTTCCAATAACAGAAGCAGGCTTCAAAACGTGGGTGATAAGAAACTTCTGTGAATTAAAAGAACTTGTTTTAACCCAATGCAAAGAAACTAAGAACCTTGAAAAAAGGTTTGACGAAATGTTAACGAGAGTGGACAAGATAGAGAAAAATATAAGTGAATTGATGGAGCTGAAAAACACAACACGAGAACTTCGCGAAGCATGCACAAGTTTAAAGAGTCGAATTGATCAAGCAGAAGAAAGGATATCAGAAGTCGAGGACCAGCTCAGTGAAATGAAACGAGAAGACAAGAATGGAGAAAAAAGGATGAAAATGAACGAGCAAAGTCTCCAGGAAATATGGGACTATGTGAAAAGACCTAATCTACGTTTGATAGGTGTACCTGAATGTGATGAAGAGAATGAATCCAAGTTGGAAAATACTCTTCAGGACATCATTCAGGAAAACTTTCCCAACCTGGCAAGGAAGGGTAATATTCAACTCCAGGTAATACAGAGAACACCACAAAGATACTCTTCAAGAAGACCAACCCCAAGGCACATAATCGCCAGATTTATTAGGGTTGAAATGAAGGAGAAAATACTAAGGGCAGCCAGAAAGAAAGGTCAGGTTACCCATAAAGGGAAATCTATCAGACTTACAGCAGATCTCTCAGCAGAAACCCTACAAGCCAGAAAAGAGTGGGAATCAATATTTAACATTCTTAAAGAAAAGAACTTTCAACCCAGAATTTCCTATCTAGCCAAACTAAGCTTTATGAGCGAAGGAAAAATTAAATCTTTTGCGAACAAACAAGTACTTAGAGAGTTCACCACCACCAGGCCTGCTTTACAAGAGCTTCTGAAAGAAGCACTATACATATAAAGGAACAACCAATATCATCAGCCTTTCCAAAAATATATCAAAAAGCAAAGAACATTAACATAATGAAAAATTTACATCAACTAATGTGCAAAACAGCCAGCTAGCATCAAACGCCAGTATTAAACTTATATATATTTTAATTGGATAAAAAGCCAAAACCCATCGGTATGCTGCATCCGGGCCCATCTTACATGCAACAATACACAAAGACTCAGAGAGAAGGAGGAAGATTTACCAACCAAACAGAGAGTAAAAATAAACTAATAAACAAAAAGCAGGAGATGCAATTCTCGCCTCTGATAAAGTAGACTTTAAAGCAACAAAGATCAAAAGAGGCAAAGAAGGATATTACATAATGGTAAAAGGATCAATGTAACAAGAAGAGCTAACGATTCTATAGATTAACGAGATAGAAACTTAACAAGGACATCCAGGACTTGAACTCAGACCCGGAACAAGTAAACTTAATAAACATTTATAGAACTCTCCACTTCAAATACACAAAACATACATTACCACCTCACACCTATTCCAAAAGTGACTATATAATTGGAAGTAAATCACTCCTCAGTAATCGCATAGCATTTCATAGGTTTAAATGAAATATTGGTTGGCTGTTTGTTTGTTGTCTTCTTCCCTTGTTCCTTCCTGATTACATCGTTAAGTATAATTGTCATTATAGAGGAGGTTTTTGGTAACCATTGCTGGATTGCGTTCTAGCCTGGGCAAGAAAGCAATACTCCTGTTCTCTCTCCCTCTTTCTTTTCCTTTTTCCTCCTCCCCATTCTCTCTCTCTCTTTCTCTTCCTTTTTCCACCTCCCCATTTTCTCTCTTTCTCTTTTTTCTTCCTCCTTTTCAAAAAAAAAAAAAAAAAAAACTCCAAAAAAAAGATGACTATCACTATACTGTCCAGGTCTCTTATGTGTCTAGTTCTTTCTAATAAAAATAAAAAAAAAAAAAAAGTCATAGATTTAATATATATTAGCTTTATTTCAGAAAACAGTGCTTCTGGATGTTTACTGTATAACCAGAAATTTATTATTACAACAATGGATGTATAATTCTAATAATAGAATGCATACCATGATATTATAGTACAAAAATTAATCAAAACAATAATTATAATAAAGTATTCTTTGTAAATAGTAGAATATATCTTGACTTTTTGCAAGTTTAGGTTGATAAGGAGTTTTGAACTGCACTGTTACTTTTTGGTTTTGACTCTTTTTTATTGTTATTGGTTGGTTTTTGAGACAGGGCTTCGCTCTGTTGCCCAGACTGGAGTGCAATGATGTGATCCTAGCTCACTGCAGCTTCTACCACTTGGGCTCAAGCAGTCCTTCTACCTCAGCATCCTGAGTAGCTGAGACCACAGGTTGTGTGCCACCATGTCTGGCTAATTTTTGTATTTTTTTGTAGAGGCGGGGCTTTGCCGTATTGTCCAGGCTGGGCTGGGCTGGGCTTGAACTCCTGAGCTCAAGCAATCTGCCCACATTGGCCTCTCAAAGTGCTGGGATTATAGGCATGAAACACTGCTCCCGGCCAACTTTCTTTTGTTTTAATGGTCCCTCTTAACTTGCATATCACTGAAGAACTAAGACCTTTTGTTGTAGGTATTTTTTGTAGTAGCCTAGACGAGACCCTTAATCTTTGAACTTCAGTTACTCATAAAATGTGATCTTTTCTTTGCCATGCCAACTTCACAGGGTTGTTGAGACATTCAAATATAGTATTGAATGGATGTGCTTCTATCTGTGTAATGGTCCTTGTTCAGTCATGGTACAGTGATGAGGTAATCCTGGCAAATGAATGCCCCAGAAGGGCTATGTCTTGATTTGTAACCTAGTCCTTGGTCAAGTCTTGATTCTTCTCCATGATGATTTATCCTGTTGTCCCATTCTTATTTAATAACATCTTGCTTTATGCCCAGTTGGCCATTAGCCAACACTTGTTGAGCTTCTGCTGTTTGTCAAGCCTGTGAAAGATGCTGGGGATATAGAGGTGAGAGGCCAGACCCTGTCTCCTGGGTGCTTGTTCGAGTAGGGGAGTTTAAGACTGCAACAGCAATTCTTGCCTCAATTTCTAATCTGCTGGTCTGCCCAAAAGATTTAAGACTTGTCAGCCCTACAATTACATGAGCCAGTTCCTTAAAATAAATCTTAGTATGTGTATATCTGTATATTCGTATATATATCCATTCACACACACACACACACACACACACACACACACACACACAGAGAGAGAGAGTTGCATTTTGTATTGGTTATTTTCTCTGTAGAGCCCTTACTGATACAATACTCAATAAATGCTCTCATTGTGGATGCAGTAAGAAGAGGAACAAGCATGGTAAACAAGGTGCTTGCTGTGGTTGTAGCCATGTTGAGTTTGAGTTGCCCATGGAATCCAGGTGGAAATACTGGCAGGCACATGTAGCCGGGTTGCAGAGAACTCACATGAGTGGTCTGGACTGTGGAGATATATAAGTGTGGAAGTCACCAGTGTGTAGCTGTCAGTTGAAGCTATGTTTGTGGATGATTTTACACAGAGAAAGTAGAGTATGTAAGGTAAGAGGAAATACAAAGATGGAACCCCAGGAAATACCAACATTTAGTGGGGAGGCGGAGGGGAGGAGGCTGTACTGGAAACCAAGTAGGAGTAGACAGAGAAGGGGAAGATCAAGAGAGAATGGGTCATGGAAACTAAGGCAGGGGATAATTTCAAGAAGGTGGAAGTACAGCAGTGTTAAGTGCCATAAAAAGGTAAAGAGAAAAGTTGGAAATTGTACATTGGATTTAGCTCCTAAGAGATATCACTGGAGGTGAATGTTTCAGCATCCCACCACCATGTTACCGTGGGTGGGGGTGGAGTAGAGAATCCATAGTAATGAAGTAGAGATGAGTGTTTGCTGCTGCTGCTGCTGCTGCTGCTTAAAGGAGCTCAGCTAGGAAGTGTGAGGATAAGAGGGGGCTATGGGCTTCCCAAGGAAGAGGTGATTTTAGGGTGAGAGGGACTCTAGCATGTTCAGAGGCCGAAGAAAGGAAGAGCCAGGTAAGAGGAAAAAAAAATCGATTCAGGAAGAGAAAGGATAAGTGATTGAACAGGGTCTCTTTTGTGGATGGAGGGACAAGCACAGGAAATGGCCAGTAGCATTGCCAGAGGAGGGGTGCCTCTTTCATTTGACTGTGTGAAAAGAGGAAAGGCTATTTGGGGATACAGAGAAGTCTATAGAAGGCAGGGGGCTGGAATTTTTGCCCTTGTAAAAGCTTCTGTTTTTTTGTGTGAAGTGGAGCATTGGTATCCACTGATAGCCAAGGGTAGATGATGCAGTAGGATCTTTGAAGAAAGAGAAGGTATAAAATTACTGTGTGGAGCTTGGAAGTGGGAGTTGATTTTTGCTCCTCATTGTGTATTGAATGAAAGTTATACTCCACAGTCTGATGTTTACAAAGACCTCCACAATCTGCCTTTTATCAATTCTGCCAGACTACCTATACTTTTTGTTTTATTCTGGCACCCTTGTACTTTAGTTGAGTGTCTCTGATGTGGCACTAGAATGTGGCTTTGAGAAATTAGATGCTGTAGGGAAGATGCTGTTAGACTGAGAGTCAGGGGTCCTGTGTCCAGTTTGGCTTCTCTACTTATCAGTGATGTGACCTTGGACATACCTTAATTCTCTAAGTACATTTTTTCATTTGTAAACTGTTAATAATAGTAAGTATTGATGAAGGTGTGTCAAATGAGAAAACATATTTTAAAGTGCTTTGAAGGGGGTGAGTATTATATAAATGGAGATGGTCATCAGGCCATCCCTAATCCTAGTCCCATGGTTTCTTCCATACCATTAGAGTCCTCTCCCTTCTCTCCAGCTGCCATTTAATTCAGCCTGTACTATATAAACACCAGCTACTGTAATAGATAAACCCTGCTGAAAATTCAGTGGCTTAAAACAGTAGACATGTCTGTGCTTATTTAAAATCCAGTCATCTGTGGGGATGGAGGGGACCCAGACTAATGGTGCTCTGCCATCTTCAAATCATGGTTTCCAAGGTTGCCCTGGATGTCAGTGGCCAGCCAGCGGTGTTGGATAAGAGAGTGAGAGGGCATGATTGGGAGGTGTTTGTACACTAGGCCTAGGATGGGAGCTAGTGACTAAGGCCAAAGGAGAGATGGTTGAGAAGAGGCATCTATCTACTGGATGGGAGGTGAATTTGGGGTATATGGGTGCTTATTTGCACAAAATGGTTGAGGTGGCTCGAGAAGAGTGAGGCAGGACCTGTGCAACCCCAGGAGGGAATGGAGAAGCTCCTGCCTCTATGGGCAGAGCTTGGGAAGGGCCAAGGGGCCTAGGACTTGTTCATGGTAAAGAAGGCAAGTGATGCAAAGGTGAGAGAGAGGCCCCTGGGTCAGGGAAGAGGGAGCTGAGAACTGGGTGTTCACACACATTTGTGGTGAGCTTCTTAAAAGCTAGGGAGGCAGACACTGTTTACCTTCCTAAGATAAGAAAATTGATGTAGTGGTGCCTTGATAAAGGCCACACAACTAATAGGCAGCAGAGAAATGAGCTAGGGCCTGGGTCTTTTGACATGAAAAGCCCCTAGTTGTGAGACCAGGAAACATCCCACTGGGAGGGCTGGAAAACCTGGGCTTTGAAGAAGTTGGTTTGAAGTAAACCCTTGGGCACAGGGTGGAAGAGCACGTGTAGTGGCCTATTCCTTTATAGGTGACTCACCCTTTGCCTGCATCTACTGAATGGGAGGTGAATTTGGAGTGTATGGGTGTTTATTTGCACAAAATGGTGGAGGGGGGCTCTGAGAAGAGTGAGGCAGGACCTGTGCAACCCCAGGAGGGAATGAAGAGGCTCCTGCCTTGATGGACAGAGCTTGGGAAGAGCCTAGGGGTCTAGGACTGGTTCCTGGTGAAGGAGGAAGGGCAAATATCCTAAGGCAGAGGTGTGCTTAATGAGTTCAAGAACTGAAAGGAGACCAGGTTGGTACAAGACTAACAGGAGAAGAGGTGCATGAGAAGATATTGGCAAGCAAAGCAGGGCCCATATCACTCAAGAACTTACAGGGCATAGCAAGGTCTACTCTAAGGTCGATGAGAAGCCATTGTATATTTTGAGTATGGCTTATGATGGCTTGATATATAGTTTAAAAAGACCACCCAGACTGTTATGTGGAGAATGGGTAGAGGGGAGGCCAGAGTATAAATTGAGTGTAGTGGGTGAGGGAAAAGGAGGAATTCAAGAGGAGATGAAAGTCTGGAGCTCAGAGAAGAGGTTCAGGCTGGAAAATACATTTGATCCTGTATTTCCTGTTAGCTCACTCCCTGTTTTTAGCCAGGCTTCCTGCGAGTAGCCTTATCCATGGTCTCTGCTTCCTTACCTCCTGCAGTTCAATCCTCTGTACTCTGGCCTCTGTCACTGCCACTTCCTTGAAATGTCTCAGGCAAAGGGCACCCAAGGCACTTTGTGGTTACCTAAGTCTAGGCCTTTAGCCCTCGTCTGACTTGGCTTGCATTCTTTTACACTGTGAGTCACTTCTGCCTTGAGAGGCCTTCCTCCTTAGCTCTTTTGTCTTTCTGACCCTTCATTCTGTGGCCCCTTTCTGGTTTTCAGGTCCTCAGACCATCCCTGAAATGTTAGCATTCCCCAGGCTTCTGGGTTTCCAGTTGGTCCTTCTGGCTTCCCCTGTACCCCTCTGCATAGAATAAACTCTTCCCCACTTCATTAGGCCAACATCTACTTGCCGTTCCACCTTCATCTCAGGTGCCCCTCCTCGGAAAGCCGCCTCTGACCCCTTGGGTTGGTTAGGCGCCACTTCTCCTCCTTTTCCATTTCTCCTGGAGCATAAAGTAGATTACCTCTATGATAGCACTTAGCACCCTGTTTACTTATTTGTCTCCCCAGTCTCATAGTGCTTGAGGGATAGAGTTACAATGAAATACTTCGTGATCTAGGACAAAGATTGCTTTCTACAGTTCAGGTGAAAGCCACACTTTATAATAAAGGTATCTACACCTGATTGTATATCCTTTAATAGGGCATTCATTTCTCACTGGTTCTGAAGGCTGGAATTCTGGTATAATATATTCTATGAACAGAAGAGATTAATTTAACTAGAAATAATCAGTAATTGTCTCAATTTTCTGAAAGAAAAAAATGACTAAGAATCTGAATTGCTTCAAAAGGGCTTCTAAAGACTTGCATTTCTTGCCTAGTAATTTGGATCTCCACTCCTTCACTCCCACCCCAAAGCCTAATACATGTGTCTTGTATTTTGTGATTCCACAATTCTGGGTTTGACATTACAATTGCCTCCATGGTGATGAGCACTAACGTTCTCTTATGCTGAATTGTGATAGCCGTCTAAGGCAGCAAATAGACTGAATGAAAGATGAGCTTCTGCCTTTATATACTTCCCTCCTGCTACCCAACTCATTGTGGTGAAAGAAAAAGAAAATGCTGGTGGAGACTGCAGTATATGCTTAGGTATACAAATCACACATCGGGAGTTTCAGAAAGGTTTTGGGTGGTTAATGTCACTAAAATCTCGTGCTTTTCTTTTTTTTTTTTTTTTTTGAGACGGAGTCTCGCTCTGTCGCCCAGGCTGGAGTGCAGTGGTGCAATCTCAGCTCGCTGCAACCTTCTGGGTTCAAGTGATTCTACTACCTCAGCCTCCCGAGTCACTGGGTGCCTGTCACCATGCCCAGCTAATTTTTGTATTTTTAGTAGAGACGGAGTTTCGCTGTGTTGGCTGGGCTGGTCTTGAACTCCTGACCTCAAGTAATCCACCCACCTCAGCCTCCCAAAGTGCTGGGATTACAGGCTTTAGCCACCGCGCCCAGCCTCATGCTTGTCTTTCATATGTCTTTTTCTACTCTTGAATTTTTTTCTTTCTTTCTCTCAGGTCCAAATTCAATTCACTGTATCATTTTTGGCAGGTGGAACAAAGAAAATATAATGTTGAATCACTTTCTTCCCAGTGGCTGTGATTTTTAGAATATTTCTTGATTTTTTTCAATGTTTAATTTTCTGAGCCTAGCAGAGCAAAAAAAGCAATGATGCCTTTGATTAAATGAAGCCCTTAGCATAATTACTCAAAATCATGTGACAGATTATACTTGTTCCTTTTTTGATATATTTTAAGAAAAAAAAATTGGAGTTCTTATTTACCTTTAACTAGAATGCCTCTCAAATGGAATACGATTGCCCAAGTAAATGTAATAGCAGACAAAATTTGAGCCCTTATGTTATTCTCTCAAGGATTTGTTGTTAATCAGAGTGAGAAATGCTGGCATATAGGAGCTGTACTCTATTGATTCCCAATTATGTTTATTTCTGGTGTCCAAATAAGACATTAGGATTGCAGACTTTCAGGTAGGAAGTGACCACAGGGTTTTCCAGTATGCCTACTGGTGAGATGCCAACTCCCCTTCTTATGTAGGGGACACCTCTCAGCATAAGAACAGTCTTCCTCACAGGAAGCCACAATATTGTCCTGGGACTCTTAACCCACTGGACTTCCTTAGTGAATTTTTCCCACCATATATAACATATATAGCCCTTCAAGTAGTGAAAGAAGCTTTCTTCCCTTTCGTCTTCCAATTCCTTCTCTTCAGATTCTGGATCCCTGGTTTCTTCAGATGTAAACTCCCTCCTTATTCTGCATATTGTGATCCTAATGAATCATCCTGAGGTTTTGTTAGCTTTTCTAGTGGTTCAGTCCCTTACTGAACTTCCTTCTGGTAGACACCCACTCCCCTCTGAATGCAGGTTCTAAAACATCTATTTAATGAAGTATTTCTATCTCAGTGGTCTTACTAGCACAGTTTTACCATTATGTTTTGTTGCATTTGTTAATATTGTGATATACTTCCTCTAAAAGTAAACAAAGGTATTTAAGCCCTAGGGTACAGGTAGAAAGCCAGAGGCCTTATAATTTGATTTCCAGCTAGCGGAGACTTAATCAAATTCAATTGGGTCTGATTATAAAGGCAAGCATGTATTGAGCCCTCACTGTGCTATGTAAGGACTGCTACATGTATCATTAACCCTGTGCTAATAATAACAGTGTCATTGATAGTAGATAGTGTTATTGACTTCATTTTAATGACGGAGAAATGGAGTTTTGGAAGGCTAGAGCATGCTCCGTGTTTCACATGTCACCTGGAGCAACAAGCTCCTAATGTGCCACTGTGCTGCTGCTTTAATGCCTTTTCTGCTGGATAATGCTCTGTGTATAGCTCCCTTTCTCTTGTACTTCATACTTACTTCTCTGGTCTTCTTACTTAAAATATAAATTAAAAAAAAGATTCAGGGGATTCTTTTTAACTCACCAGGGCATCTGGAAGAGCCCTCTGCACGTGGTGGGTACTGATAGCTAAGGTTGTCCTTAGCTCTATATCTTTAGACTCAATGGAAAGAGATGAAACCTCTGTGAGTTCTTCAGTCTTTGGATGTCTAGGGCCACTCTAGACCTCATAAGTTCATCTTAAACCAGTAAAAGTCAGACTCATTATGGTGGGCTAGGACTCAATTGAGGGGCATTTCCTTTAACTCCCCTTTGGGCAGCTGGCCAACACAGAACAAATGGGAGAAAATATGACTGTTGTCATTAAAGTTGGACTGGCAGTCCTGTATTCAGTCCTGACTCTGCCTTACATACTTACCCTGGGTAACTAGGCCCCCATTTCCTCACTTGCTCTGGGAATTTGAAGGGAGAGGAAGGTGTGGGGGAGATTACTTCACATTCTTTCCTCTGTCAGAGGCAAACACAGTCCTTTGGTTTTGGAGAGTCTATTCTTGTGCTCTATTTTTTAATTCCACACTTAAACCATGGCACAATTGGAAGGATGGGATGTTTGTGAGGCTGCTGTGCTTCCCCTTCCCCCAGTCCCTGAGAGATTGGTAATTTGGACACCTTTATTAGTTTGAGATAAAACTGGGACTCACTGACTGAGGCTGGACTGAAGATTTAAGACACGAGGAGGCCTAGAACTTCTTGCTCAATTCACAGGGCTCCAGGGGTTTAGAAACTGATGTTATTCCTGTGGAGTCTGAAGAGAATGGCTCAGGTGTGGGACTACTTCAGGTCTACTGGGGGAGCATAGGCTAACCTTGGAAGTTCTGAATCATCAATACTTGGGAATATTTTAGAATTATCAGATCCTGCCTGCACATGCATCTCAATCTGAAATAAACCCAGAACTGTGATTCTCCCTGTGTGGATTCAAGATATAAATGATTCTCAAATTCTATAGATAGGACTTTATCTGTCAGAGTCCCAACAGGAAAAGTTGGCATTTTCAACTTAGGATAATTCCAAGAGAGTTTACTTCAAGAGGTATGGGCGGGATGTAGAGAAAACCATAAGGAATAGTGCAGGAACCAAGGGTTATAGTAATGGTGGAGCTGTTACTACACCCCTAGCTCCAAAGAGACAAATGGATGAAAATAGTTAAGAGCCAGAAAAGATTGTCATTGTCAAGTGGCAAGAGGCTACCTTGAGAGGAGCAATGACTTGGTTGAGGGATGCATCCGGTGCAAGTAGAATGAATTCCCCAACCTTCTTCCCTCCCTCGCCTCTCCTTTCATCCCCCTGATCTCTTTCTGAGACTTAGCATTGACTAAGCCCAATCAGAGGTCAAGGTCTTAGGGATCTCTTGATGTGTTTCATAATGATTAGCCTGTCAAGGCAGAGAGCAGGGTAGAGAAAGTTGGAGCGGGTATCTGGGAAATAGTAGACTTAAGTACCCCTGTAGTTTTAGAATGGGCAGAGCTCATGTGCACACGTGTAGCAGAAGTTGGGGAAAAAAGGATGAGATGAGCATTTCTTGAGCATCACCATGTGCTAGGGACTTTCTTGTGACATCACTTTTTGAGGCAAGCAGTATTAGTTCCATGTTAAAGATGTGGAAAACATGAGCCCAGATCCCTTGGCCCTAAGTCAACTCAGTTCTGGTGATCCCTGTGGTGACAGATAGTATTTGGATATTTCTCTTTTCTGTGGCCTGTTCCAGAAAGCCGCATTTCATAGCTTTGCTGGGAGAACAGTGAGGATTGTAACAGAGCTGCTGTGTTTTTTTTTCTTCTTCACATTTATGAACTTGAGGAGAAGGGAAAAGAAGAGGAAAAAAACTCAACTTGGCATGAATGATGTTAAGCGAGATCAAATAAGGTGAAAATCAAAATAGACTCCAGAAATTTAGTTTTGTTTTTACCCAAAGTTCATGGGCGGTTGCTGTACAAAGTCCTTTTTGCTTTCTACAAATGTTAAGCACTTTTAATAATACGAATCTCATTATCTTTACTTTTGGTTGGTTATGAACTTAAATAGCTTTATAAAGGACAACCAACTGAATGTGAAGATCAAACTGTGTGTGTCACCTTTTGCTATTTCATTTCTTGCGACTATACAAATTCTTACAGTGAGTTACAGTTATTTTGGTTCCTTATGAATTTATTGTAAAAGCATTTATTGTACAGCCAACAGTGAAATAGAAATTTTAAATTTTTTTAAAAGGGAATTCTAACACTCTAGAAAGTAAACTCTTAGATTTTCTTTTTTCCTATTTTTTGATCACATCCATGCATAATTTTATATGGCTAGAATTATATAAGTTTGTATTGTTCTCATGTCATAAATATTTTTCCATGTTGCTACATAGCCTGAATAATTATATATGATAATTTCTCAATTTTCCTTAAATATTCTCTAACTTATTGGATATTATTTTTTATTTTTTAAGCCTTGCTGCATTCTATGAAAAGGATTGGTGGTTTTGTTGAGCACTGAAGTGTTTTATGTATTACTTTTCTTTATAAATATTATTTATTTGCATCTCAGGTAACTAGTTTCCCCACCCCTCCCTCTTTTGTTTTTCTGGAAGAAGAAATGGAATTTTTATTTCTTTATGATAATTTTGGTAGTGGAATGAGCAACTCTGAAGCTCCATCAAGAAACTGGAAATATAGTAGTTTGAGGGTTAGCTGAGAGAAGAGTACATTTGAAATAAGTCATCAATACAGAGTTGTTACTTAAAATATTAACGTGGGCTGGGCACAGTGGCTTATGCTTATGTATAATCCCAGCTCTTTGGAAGGCTGAGGTGGGTGGATCACTTGAGGTCAGGAGTTCGAAACCAGTCTGGCCAATGTGGTGAAACCCTGTCTCTACCAAAAAATACAAAAATTAGCCAGGCATGGTAGTGCATGCCTATAGTCCCAGCTACTTGGGAGGCTGGGGTGGGAGGATCACCTGAACCCAGGAGGCAGAGATCGCAGTGAGCAGAAATTGTGTCACTGCACTCCAGCCTGGACAACAGAGCAAGACTCTGTCTCAATAAAATAAATAATGTGGATTTTTATTCAATCTTAGGTTGAATATTACTATTACTAAGGCCAAGCACGTTGACTCACTTCTGTAATCCCAGCACTTTGGAAAGCTGAGGCAGGTGGATCATTTGAGGTTAAGAGTTTGAGACCAGCCTGGCCAACATGGTGAAACTCCATCTGTACTAAAAATACAAAAATTAGCCAGGTGTGATGGTGGGTGCCTGTAGTCACAGCTACTTGGGAGGCTTAGGCAGGAGAATAACTTGAACCTGGAGACAGAGGTTGCAGTTAGCCAAGATTGCACCACTGCCCTACAGCCTGGGAGACAGAGTGAGACTGCGTCTCAAAACAAAAACAAAACCAACAATAACAAAAAACTATTACTAAAAGATAAACATCATTTACTCATAAGTTTAAGGCATACCATCATTTACATACAAAATTTAGCCGTTAATCCTAAATTGTGGTTAAGTTTTAAAAATTTTGTTCTCAGCAAAATTGAATGTAGCATAATTCTAAACAAATCATATATTAGACTAATGTCATTGGCTCCTCTAACCCTGGAATATGAGCATTGGCCTGTTAGTCCCCTTAGCTGCTACACCCTGGGAGGTGGTCATCCTTCCCTAATGCATTTTTCCCAGCCCTGGGGAGCCTGGGCACTTTGGTCTATTCACTTCTTTATAAAGCTGCAGCCTTCTGACCAGAAGGGGCTTCCTTGTATGGTGCCCATGTCCTTCCGCTTGCCTTTGATTGTCTTGAATTCTGCTTTCTGGAACAACAGGCAGGTTTCTTCCATTAGTCAAGAAACATCAGAAAATTAGAGATCAGTTTTGGTTTTCACTCTCTGTATCCTTAGCTCCTGGCATAGTGCCTGGCACATAGCAGATGCTCAAAAACACATTTGTAGAATGAAATGTCTTGAGACAATCTTTCAAATGTGTGAATATGACCATGATGTCCCCACATTGTCACCTCTTCTTCAGGTTTAAGGTCCTTCAGTTCAGCCATTCCTTTTGATAGACTTTCCAGATCCCTTTCCCTCCCTGTCTCTCACCACAGTTCACTGTCAGTTACTGTTAGAATGTGTGACCAGACTTACAGCCAGTTCTCTAGAAGTGGTCTGATTTGTAGCAATATATTAAAGTGTGCCTTGCTTTTTTTTTTTTCTTTGCAGATCTCTGGTTGTTTATATTCTTTTATATGATCTGCTGTCAGGCTTGGACTCTTCCAAGAGGTGCTTGTGCAATTGTTTCTTTCTAGATTAGTTTTACTTGGGATTTGATGAGGATTCTTCAGTATTCTTATCTGACTCGTCAGTAAAAATGAGGAACAGAAGGAGCCAAAGAAAGAGTATTGTGGAAACCTCCCTCCAAACTGACAATAATTCTCTAAACTCATGCTTTTCAAACTGTGACATGCATACAAATTACATGGGAATTTGGTTAAAAGGCATATTCTGATTCAGTAGGTCTGGATGAGGCAGAGCTGGTGCCTTTCTAACAAGTTTCCTCTGAGGTTGTGCTGATATTGTGGGTCTCCCTGATCATCTTTTGAGTGGCAAGGCACAGTTTTGGGGGAAAGTTGTTCATGAAAGCAAATCCTTTGGTATTTGGGTAGCTGTGCTGTACCCATCAGAGCCCCCAGCAGATGCTATCCGATATTGGTATTTGACACCATAATCCAATGTTCATCTCCCACCTCACTAGGTAAATGAAGAAAACAACAGCAGGGCTGTCTTACCAGCTTCCAAACATTTGCACACCTCTCTGTGTGTGTTCAATTGGACCTTTTATTCTAGCTGGACAAGCTGTTACCCAAAATACTTACTATCTTTTCAAGTTTCTTGTCATCTGGACACCTGATAAAGTGCTTGGGTATACTGTTTGAGTTATTAATCTGAGATACTTTCACATACCAGGAAGTTACAGAAAAGAGAGTCAACAGTTTTTTAAGTATTGGCTAGAAAGTACAGTTTTACTGATAAAATTCTTTTATAAGAAATGTTATCGAGCATCCAGTTTTTTTAAACTTTATTGGAATTTGGATAAAGTGGATACATTGTTGAAATTACATTCCTAAACTGAGAGATACTCATGCAAATGGCAGCTGTTGAATCTTAGATGAGCAAGTGAGTTCCGTAGAAACACAGTAGAGAGTTCATGATCACCTGATCGTCCTTTTCTCCAACCTTTTAATCTTTTACCTTAAGGGAGAGGTGCTTTTCTCTTACCCTTTGTACATGGCAAATAACACTGTGACCAAGACTTTTGGTCATTTCAAAACAAAATTACTATTAAGCATTGGTTAGAAAGTATAGAAGTTTAGACAACAAAGCATTTGCGCTTGTTTATTTTGTAGAGCTCATTGTGACCTAGTCAATGGGGCAGTTCTGTACACTGTTGCTTAATATGTTCAGATAATACTTACTCCCAAATATTAGAGACAGTGTCTTTCTAATGTGTAACAAAAGTTCTAGACATTAAATTCAGAAATCCCAATCACAGGATAAAGACAACAGCAAAAACCGCAAAGCTTTGACACTGATAATAATTCAACTGCTCTGTTTTCAGTAAAAAATAAGCAATAATGCCCAAATTCAGTCCAGATTGAAAATGAAATGACTTGGATGTTTTAATAGTAATTGAATTAATTGAATTATAGAACTTTTTTTTTTTTTTTTTAAGATGAAGACTTGCTGTGTTCCCCAGGCTGGTCTTGGAACTCCTGGGCTCAAGCGGTTCTCCAGCCTCAGCCTCCTAAGTAGCTGGGATCATAGGTGCATGCCACCTCATCAGGCTTGAATGTTAGATCTTAAAAAAAAATTAGTGTGCCATTAACATACCCCTAAATAACAGTTGTTCTTTAATATCATCTAATAGTCTATATTTGAATTTTCCTGATTGCTCGAAAGGGCATTTTTTTAGATTCATGCTTTAATTTTATTGATGGCCCATACAAAAAATTTTGTAGGTTTTGAATATATACATATATAAACATATACACACACAAACACGTGTCATACATACATGTGTAGATACATATACACACATACTTATATACGTATACACACACATATATTCCAAACCTACTATATGTATGTATAGTCCATCTATCCTTTATGTAACCACCACTTTCTTTCTTTCTTTTTTTTTTTGAGATAATGTCTCGTTTTGTCGCCCAGGCTGGAGTGCAGTAGCATGATCATGGCTCACTGCAACCTCAGGCTCTTGGGTTCAAGTGATTCTCCTGCCTCAGCTTCCCAAGGAGTTGGGATTATAGGCGCCCACCACCACACCCCGCTAATTTTTGTATTTTTAGTAGAGATGGGGTTTCACCATGTTGGTCAGGCTGGTCTCGAATTCCTGACCACAGGTGATCCACCCTCCACCCCTAGCCTCCCAAAGTGCTGGAATTACAGGCATGAGCCAGTGAACATGGCTGTAACCACAGCTTTCTTATGGTACTTGTGCTCTGCGCTTGCTGAGTTATTAACAAAGAAAAGTGTAGCCATTTCTATCATAATTATTGCATCTTTGTTAGAAGAGATTTTAAAAATTGATCCAGCCACCCTTTCCAATCCAGTACTAACGTGGTGTAGTACACCACCTTTTTAGAGATGCTGCCATAATCCTACTTCTGCAAAATTTGTGTCATTCTGAATTTGCCTTTCTCTGGCAGCGTTTCTCATCTACTTCTACATGTTTTTAAGATTTGTTGTGACTTCTGCTCATTGATCGTCTCCTTCTATGTGGATTACTGACCTTGAATTTTTTCAACTCCTCTTTCAGTTGTGGAAGGAACACTGCATGGGGGAAAAGGTTGGAGTTCAAATCTCAGCTCCATCAGTTGCTAGTTGTATGACCTGAGGCAATGTATTTAATTTCCCCAGTTACTTTGTAATTGAGCAATATATTTGCTTCCTTTTCAGTGGCCCTCATCAAACAATATCACAAATTGTTTAAAATATCCTAAAGCTCCCCAGACTTGTAGGCAGGGAGGAAGCAGATTATAGGGTCACTGCTTATTGTCCCAAACTGCAACAGAGAAAGTTGCCTAAGGAGCCAGGATGGGAGGCCCCCAGATGAAGAAAGTGGGAGAGGAGGCAGGGAGATGGTAACTAATTAGTTGAGTCCCTGTAGCCACTTTTCCACAAGCTCATTTAGACCTTGAAGCTGCCCTGGAGTTTTTATGATTGGAGAAACTGGCTCTGTCAGTGTAGCCAAATGGTTAAGAGCAGTAGCCTGGATTGAAATACCTGCCTTCCTACTGCATACTAGTAGCTGTATAACCTAAGGCAGGTCCCTTCTCTTCTCTGCATCTGTTTTCTCATCAGTCACAGAGGTAACACAGATTCTGCTTCATACAGTGTTTGTGAGGATTAAATGAAGTAAGTTATAAGGTACAGTTGCATGTGCCTGTTGTCCCAGCTACTCAGGAGGCTGAGGTGGGAGGATCACATTGGCCCAGGAGTTCAGGCTGTAGTGCACCATGCCAATTGGGTGTCCACACTGAGTTTGGCATCAATATGGTGACCTTCCAGGAGCAGGGAACCCGCAGATTGCCTAAGAAGGAGTGAACCTGTCCAGGTCAGAAGTGAAGCAGTTCAAAACTCCCATGCAGATCAGTAGTGGGATCGTGCCTATGAATAGCCACTGTACTCCAGCGTGGGCGACATAGTGAGACCCTGTCTCTAAAAAAAATAAAAGTTATTCTGTTGTATTGGCTAAAATAATAAATAAATAAATAGATAAAATAAGAAATATGAGAGGTGCCAAGCATAGTACCTGGCACATAGTCAGCATTCAATAACACAAACTCTTGCTTCTCTTTAGACTTTACAGTCCTTTACTTCTCTTTAGACTTACAGTCTTTTTAAAGGAAGACTGTGGAGTTTTAGTGACTTTTAATAAAATTCATTGTTGTGACTACAGACTAAGCAGATTTTCTAACAACCATAATGGAACTTTGTCAAACATGAATGCTTTCCTTTCAAACTGGTTATCTTGAAAGCCTCTTATTTTAATGTTGCCCCAATGTTTGGAGTTATTATTAGTTGTTAGTCTCTAGATTTCTTTTTGTTGAAACTACAGCTAGAATAGAAGTGAATACTTACATAATTCAAATTAGTTATATCCATGTATTCAGCAATCTTTTATTGACCACGTAGTATTTGTCAGGCTTCTGCTAAGCATTTGGAATATGGCCATGAACCAAGTCAGACAGGATCATTTCTCTGTGGCGTTTGTAATCTAGGGGGCAAAGAGCTTTCATTAGCACCTTGGATTATATTTAAAAAAAAAAGTGACAGTCTTAAATAGCATTGTTAAAGCTGCTGAAAGGAAAAGGACACATTTTCAAATGTTTGGTAGACATGGCCAAACCTTTTATTTATACAGTAAGACCACATCCTTGGTATGTTACCCAAAAGGAAGACAGATGCCTTCTTTATAAATAAAATGAGATGTACTGAGGGAGACACTACTCTGTAATGAGTGTAATAGTGTAACTAGCACTTTAAATTCAAATTTGGAGTAAAACAAGGAGTGCGGTTATTTTTCTCTCTGTTTGACTGTGACTTTGGAGCCACTTATTCATGAACTTGAAATGGGAGGCATAGTTACATTAGGCAACACACCTGAAAAATTTATCATTTACCAATGACCTGGTAATTATTGAAAATGGTTATACAATCAAGAATATTTGTGCTGAGTACTGTGGCTCATGCCTGTAATCCCAGCCATTTGGAAGGCTGAAGCAGGAGGATTGCTTGAGCCCAGGAGTTGAGACCAGCCTGGGCAACAGAGCGAGACCCTGTCTCTACCAAAAAAAAAAAAAAAAAAAAATTAGCTGGACATGGTGTGAACACCTGTAGTTCCAGCTATTTGAGAGGCCATAGTGGGAGCATCACTTGGTCCCAGGAGGTTGAGGCTGCCGTGGAAGCCATGATTGCACCATTGCATTCTAGCTGAGTGACAGGGTGAGACCCTGTTTCAAAAAAAGAAAACAAAAGAATATTTGTTAGATTCCATTAATTGGCATATCTAAAATTGTGCTGATTCTTTAAAAACGTTTCTAAATGTCTGTCCAACGTAACATCTAAGTATTAAATAATTGCAAAATACACACAAATAAATGAAAATATAGAGTCCTGAAATTCAAAGGCACTTTGAAGATAATTTAGGATACCCACCCTTATAGTATGAAAGTGCCTGCAGCCTATTTTCCAACACCTCTAGTGATGGTGAATGATTACAGACCAGGTCTCATAGGCATATAAAATAAAGGTAGGAATTTGTTAGTTATAAGGCAAGAGTGGTAATTACATATGGCAAACTTTTGGGACCTACCTGTCATTGCAGTTTTTTTCACAATACCGTTCTGGCTAGCTAATATTTGTCTTCTGCAGGCTGGGTTCTGCCTATGCACCACCAGTGTGTTGCCTTTCAAGTAAATGTTGGCATTACCGAGGGAAACATCTCAAGATCTTTTCATTTTCTAAATTTATAATAAATAGTATAGTATATAATTTTTAACCATGTATTTATTTAGCTGATGTTTATTAAGTGACAATTGTGTGTCTGTCACTTTTCTAGGCAAAAGGGATGACAGTATTCAGCAAAAAGTCACTACTGTCATAGAGATTTCAAATTCATGAATGAGTGTCTCTACAGTCAAAGGCTGGTCACGGTGGCTCACACCTGTAATCCCACCACTTTGGGAGGCCAAGGTGGGTGGATTGCTTAAGGCCAAGAGTTCGAGATTAGCCTGGGCAATGTGGCAAAACCCCATCTGTACAAAAAATACAAAAATTAGCCAGGTGTGGTGGCATGTGCCTATAGTCCTGGAAGGCTAAAGTGGGCAGGATCACTTGAGCCCAGAGGTGGAGGTTGCAGTGATCTGAGATCGTGCCACTGCACTCAGTCTGGGCAATAGGGTGAGACCCTGTCTCAAAAATAAATAAAGGAGGCCCTTGCTTTACTCCAAATGATTTTAAAGGGCTGGTTATATCATCACAGTGGATATAGAGTGGTGTATCTCTTAATACATCCCATGATATTTTATATTTTACACATGAAAGTATATTAATTATTGCTACATAATAAATGACTCAAAGTAGTTAGCATCTTAAAACAACAAATACTTATTAGGTAACAGGAATGGCTTGGGAATCTGACCAGGGCTTAATGGGTGCCTCTGGCTCACAGTCTCTCATGAGATTGCAGTCAAGCTGTAGGTTGGAGTTGCAGTCTCTTTTAAAGGATTGATTCAGGACAGGGATGGATCCACTACCAAGTTTACTCATATGATTATTGCTAGGTCTCAGTCTCTCACCATAAGTACCGATCTATAGGGATGCCTCATGACTTGGTATTGGCTTCCCCTTGGGGCATGATCCAAGAGAAAGTAAGAGAGAGAACCTAGGATGGAAGTCATGGTCTTTATATGACTTAATCTTGGAAGTGACATTTCATCATATCTGCTGTATTTGTTAGAAGTGAGTCAGTAAGTCTGGTCCACACTCAAAAGCATGAATACCAGGAGGCAGAGATCATTAGGGGCCGTCTTAGAGCCTGCCTGACACAGAAGGTAAGACATATTATAAACAAATACAATGTGTCAAGTAGTAATACATGCTGTAAAGAAAAATAGAGCAGGATAAGAGAATAGAGAATGATAGAATGGGAGTCTGACTGCTACTTTGGATGGTATAGTCAGGGGAGGCCTCTCTAAACAGTAATATTTAAGCAGAGTTCTGAGGAAGATAAAGGGAGCAAGTGTGGATTCCTGGGATAAATGATTGATTCCTGTTATTCATTCAAAGCAGAATGAATAGTAAGTGAAAGGCCTTAAGTCAGGAGCATGTTTCCATTCTTATACTGCTATAAAGATACTGCCTGAGAATGAGTAATTTATAAACAAAAGCGGTTTATTAATTCACAGTTCTGCATGGCCGAGGAGGCCTCAGGAAACTTAGTCATCGTGGAAGGGGAAGCAGGCACCATCTACACAAAGCTGCAGGAGAGAGAGCTCAGGGGAAACTGCCACTTTTAATAATCAGGTCTTCTGAGAACTCCCTCTCACTATCATGAGAAACCACCCGCATATTCGGTCACCTCCCACCAGGTCCCTCCTTTTGACATGTGGGGATTACAATTCGAGATGACATTTGAGTGGTGTCACAGAGCAAAACTATGTCACCACATGTGGAGTAATCAAGGGGAGAAGAGAAGAGATGAGGTTATAGGGTAATGGGAGTGGAGAAGATAGATCATGCAGGGTTTTTAACCCTATTCTGAAAGGGAAGCCATTGGAGGGTTTTGAGTAGAGATAGGAAAAGAATAAAGAGAAGGAAAGAGTAGCAACATTCCAAGAGTTCTCATATAAGAATTACAATGAATCTTGAATATAATCACTATGACTTATAGAAAACTCTTCAACAGCAGCAATCAGGGCTGAGAGACAATGGAACAAAGTGCTTTGAGGAAAAAAAAACTGTCAGCTGAGAATAAACTTATCATTCAAGAGTGTGATACCAAGTTAAACTATAACTAGATCTCAAGCTGTCATTCAAGAGTGTGAGTGAAATGGCTTTTTTCAAAGACTGAAGTTTATCATCCAGTGACCATTGCTAAAGAACCCCTTAGGAAGTACAAAAAATGAATGCAGAAGGAAGGAGTAGGAGTCAGGCAATGATGATACAATCCATAAACTTGACAATAGCCATCTTTCTGAAAGTTTTTTTAATGTTTTCAGTAAGTGGCTAATTTTGGGTAATGGGAATGAGTAAGCTTGTTTTCTATTTGTCTTTACAATTTTTTATATTTGTAATTGAAAAGAGATTTTACAAGTATGCAAGAAAGTGCATTCTCAACAGTGACTACTCTGATGCTATTATAATTTCTCTCATCCTTGTCAATATAAGAACTCTTTGCTGATAGTTTAGAATGATAATAGTACTTATTGATCATTTACTCTGTGCTAGGCATACTATGTTAAACATTTTATATGTATCATCTCATTTAATCCTCAGTAGTTCTGTGTGAAAGGCACTAATGCTATTTCTCTTTTACAAATGAAGAAACTGGTGCTATGAAAGTTGAGTAACTGTGATGATAACACTAGTTATTAAGTAGCACAGCCAAGATAACATCAGCTAGTGAACAGCGTGACTAAAACAAGAACTTGGGAAGGTTTGATCTAGAATTCATGCTTCTAGCTGATACAGTTTAGTTTCTTCTACCCAGTTTTGATTATTTTGATAAATGGTAGCAGTTTATTGATACACTGGCTTCTCTTGAAAATAATTTGACAGTGATGCCTTACTATGTTTACTATTATAGCTTTTTATAAATGAAAGAGAACTTAATGAACTAGTTCAGCTCCCTCATTTTATAAATGGAGAAACAAACACTCAAACAGGTTAACTGACTTGTCCAAGGCTACACAGGTGATAACAACAACATCTTGAAGACAGTCTTCCTAACACCAACATTAGTATTATTTCCTCTGGAATGTGGGTATTTAGCCTTAAAAATAGGTGTATGTTCTATTGAAATGGCTTCGGAAAGTAAATGTTTTGTCCAGTGATGCTTATTCTGTAAGCTGGCATTCATATACCGATATTTATTGATGTAAATAACTTCCATAAAGAAGAGTGGCAGATAGAATCCTTCACCTCAAGTAATTTACAGTCTAGTGAAGATATAGAGGAATAAAAAGAAGTTACAATTCAACATGTTAGGTTCTATGAGAGGGGTAAAACAGAAAGGCAAGCAGAAGGATAATCAACCCAGTATTTGGAGTGGGGAAAAGCAAGGGTAGTTAGGGAAAGCTTATTAAAGAAAGAAGTGTTTAAGCTGAAACCTAAAGGGCCAGTAATAGTGTACCAAGTCAAGGGATGGGAGAGGAAGTACATGGAGGAAGAAAAGTATACCAAATAGGGTAAAAACCATGAGGCAAGTGAATGCTTGAATCTAGGACCCTAAGGTAATCAAGCATAGCTAGTGAGAGCATGCAGTATAGGGGGTGGGATGGAGCTCAGGAGAGAGTGGTGGTTAGCATGGTGGAGGATGGGGCTGGAGAGGTGGGTGATAAAGGCTTAGATACAGATCATAACATCCCTAGATTTGATGCTGAGGATTTTATGAAGGTCTCCCAAAAACTTTTCAGGATGAGAACAATCAATCAGATTTTTAGTGAGAAAGATTAAACCTGGAACAATGAGGAAAATGGGTTGCAGAGAGCTTCGAGGCTGAGGTCTTGATAAGAAGGACTAGTCCTTTGAGAAAATAGATAACTGTAGGGAACAACAGACAGATTGAAGATTTAGGAGGTGGAGGATTGGCAATTGTTGGATACTGGTGGAAGGTGAGGGGTTGGGCACTTGGGTATACACTGAGATGGGCAACATAGGGGATGGGTCAGGTTTAAGGGAGATGATGATTCTGGTTTGGGACATGTTGAACTTGGGGGGTAGTGGGCCATCCAAGAGCAGATTATCTAGTGGGCAGCTTGCTCTGTGGTGAGAGAAAGCTGGCTTTGGGGATAGTTGGCATGTAAGATGGGACTTGAAGCAATAGGAGAAGAAGAGATCAGCAAGGAAAGTGAGTGGCCTGAGGAGAGGAGAGAGTCTAGGATAGCATGCTGCTTGGCACCCTGTAAGTACCCAAATGTTTATAAATTCATTTATTTGATCAACAGCTGTATTCCTTCTTAAGTAATTAGGTAATAGGCATTCCTTATTCAGTAATTAAAACATTATGAAGCAAGTGCAATTTTCTCATAACTAATTTCTGTTACAAAAGTTTGAGAAGAGATTTTTATTTAATAGACTTAACTTTTTTCTTTTTAAAATTACTTAAGTAATACACAGTGCATATATATTAATACTTGTACCATCCAAAAGATACAGAAGTATAGAGAGTAAAAAGGTTTTCTCTTTTACTTCTCTCTTCATCTTCTCTCCACTCAAGACCTTTTAAAAGTAATTATCCATGTACTGTTTCTAAGAGGAGCTGGATTCTGAACAGTCTAAGTTGGAAACTGGAGAATGTGATTCTTATGTTTGTCTTTGACTCACAATGACCATAGAGAAAAGTTACATTAATGATCAGTGACTGCCTCCCCAGGAGATGCACTTGCTTTTGCTCTTAGTGATGCCTGATTTTGTTTTTATAGGAAGTCATTCAACTGCATAGTTAGTGGAGAGCTGAAGCCCTGCATTATGGTCTTTGGGAAGCTCTACTACAGCTGGACAGATGTGGAGGAGAGGGCTCTCATTTCCAGGGTATAGAAATGTGACTGAACACACACATGCACCCTGATGTGATGTCTAAAGAGTTACCTCATAAAGGTATGAACGTGGTGGCTCACACCTTTAATTCTAGTACTTTGGGAGGCCAAGGTGGGTAGATCACCTGAGCTCAGGAGTTCAAGACCAACCTGGGCAACATGGCAAAAACCCCATCCTACTAAAAATACAAAAATTAGCTGGACATGGTGGGGCATGCCTGTAATCCCAGCTACTTGGGAGGCCGAGGCTTAAGAATGGCTTGAATCCAGGAGATGGAGGTTGCAGTGAGCCAAGATCGCGCCACTGTACTTTAGCCTGGGCGACAGAGCAAGACTCTGTCTCCAACAAAAATAAAAATAAAAAGAGAGTTTTGAAAGCCTTTGGTTATGTAGTGAATTTTTAGTGTTATTACATGTATCAGTCGCTAACCGATCAAAATAATTATCTTTAGGAAATGTTAATAATAAATAGTTATGAGATGTTGTATATTTTATTAGATTCCTTATTTGCCCAGTTTTACTTCATGCAATGGACCTGGGTTTTAGACTTGATATTTAAATGATGGCCATCATTTAAAGGTGGACTTCATTAGAGGCATTGAAAGATGAATTGTGTCTAATGGACCTCTGAGACATTACTTCTACAGCGTTAAATATGCATAAAAATATGTGCTTGAAGATTGTTACTTGGTAGAGAAGATGCGAAGTTATGTGATTGCCTTTGGCATTCGCAGCACATACACATGCACAGGATCTAGAATTTAAATGAAATTAGTCTAGAGCTCAAGCCCTGAAAGGGTACTTAATATTTTTTTGACAGCTTGCTGATGTGTTTATTTTCTGGTCTTCTTCATCTTAGGGTAAATGACACCTTCATAGACTTAGTTGTTAAAGTCAGGAACCTGGAAGTCATCTTTAACAACTCTGTCCCTCGTGGCTAATCCACCAGAAGCCCTACTGATTCTACCTGTAACACACAGGGAACCCATCTTCACTGCCAGCACCCTAATGTGGGCCACTGTCACCATAGCTCAGGACTTCTGCAGTAGCCTTCTGCCTTCTCTCTCAGCTGCTACTCAATCCCATCCATTCTACATTTCAACCAAAGTGATCTTTTTGGAAACATAAGTCAATTATGTTACTCCTCTGCTTAAAACTTTTAAATGGCTTTCCATTGCACTTAGGATAAAATGTTTAAACACCCACCTCTGTTTGCAATGTGATATGTGACATAGCTGTGGACTAATTAATTGCACGTTGAGCTTACCTCCATTCAGCACCATCCTTCCAGTTCCTGGAGGAAGTCATCCTTGTATTTGAACCTAATTTTCTCTGTAAGCATCAAAATTTAAGGCATCTATGGCTCTTCCACAAATAAGAAAAGATTTTATGTCTGCTACTCTTTCCTACTTCCAGCTATTTTTCAAAGTTTCTGATTAATTTTCTGCATTATATCTTTTTTGTTTCAGTAATTCTTATTAGCAATTGCACTTCACCTAACATCTATTTTATCAATAATTGTGGAGTGGAGCTTTAACTAAACCTATTTCTTTGTTTGGCACTGCTTCCTGTATCCCAAGTCATCTTGTATTTCTTGGATTCAAATTTAATTTGCTACAGTACACTTCGAGTCTTTTCCTCCTTACCCCCAAAGTGCATAGTGGTGAACTTCATGGAGCAGTTGCATATCCCCAAATAACTTTATTTTGCCTTCATACTTAAGTAACAGTTTTAGGGAGATATGAGAGTCTATGCTTAAAATTATTTTTCCTTTTAAACTTTGTAGAAAATGCTTCATTTGTGTTTTAGCATCTGAAATTACAGACGAGAAGTCTGGTGCAAATCCAGTTTTCCTTTTGTTACAATTAGCATGCTTCCTAACTGTAGCATGTTCCTAGATGTCAATTTTATTTTGTAATTTTAAAATTTCACCAAGTTATATTTAGGTAGTTTTTTTCAATATTTTTATATACCATATAAACTTGGCAGACCCTTTCAACCTAATGCTCAGCTCTCTCTTTAACTCAGGGCTGTTTGGTCCTATTATTTCTTTGGTAATTTCCTTTCCTCTATCCTCTCCTTTAAAAAAAAGTTAGATACATATTGGATCATCTAGATTTATCCTCCTTTCCCCTCTCATATTTCCTGTTTCTTGGTTTGGGAGAATTAATCAGTTTGATCTTCTGAATCACTACTTGTGTCATTGGTTATGCTCCTTTTGCTATTCAGACCTCTATTGAAGGATTAAAAATTTTTTTTGGCCGGGCACAGTGGCTCACGCCTTTAATCTCAGCACTTCGGGAAGCTTAGATGGGTGGATCACTTAAGGTCAGGAGTTTGAGACCAGCCTGGCCAACATGGTGAAACCCCATCTCTACTTAAAAAAAAAAAATTGTAGTCTTGTTCTTTTATTCCCCACTAATAACTTTTTAGTATTGTTCCTCTCCCTGTAGATCTTTGAAATGGCATCTTCATAGATCTTTCAGAGAATGCTACAATTATTTTATGCTTCCTTTGTTATTTTTATTTGTTATTACCTAAGGGCACTTTAAGTTATCTGGACAGCGTTTAAATACAAATGCCTGAACCCCTATTCCCTCTATAGATACTGATTCAATTGGATTGTGGTGGGGCCCAGGCAACTGGTATTTCTAAAAAAAGCTTAGCAAGTGATTCTGATGTGCATCCAGGATTGAGAACTCTGGTTGTGTGATCAGAGTGGTAACTGTAGTGGATTCTCTCAGCACAAGTGAGAATTATATTCTTGCAGAAGTAAATTGAGAGTACAGGAGCCCCGGTCCTGCTAAGTACCAGGGATATGCCTCCAGGGATTCAGTCAGCTGCCTTCTGGACGGGTGTGTGCATTGTCATTTGTGGTGCTGTTTCTTCATTCTGTAGTCCCAGCACCTATGTGGGTGGTTCTCCCACAGCTGATCCTCCACCTTATTATTCAGAGCTGTTCTTACAGCTTAGCCTTTCTGAGAACACCGGAGGATGCAGCTGTTTCATAGGCCTCTAATTATCCTCCTGACAGTTCTGGGCTCACTTCTACCTCTACATCCAGCTTCCCCTGTCTCTGAATTTGAGTTTGTTTCCCCACAGAGTTCTATGGTTATATTCACATTTTTAGAGTTTCCTTCTTTTGCTTGGTTCAAATTGAAATTTCCTTTGTCTTAGTACTGCTGTCATTCAGTCAGTCTTGATGGCATTTTCCCCTCCTTTGGTCCAGAAGTCCTCATGCCTTTCTGATGGTATCTTTCCTGTTTATCCTGTGCTGCTGTGAACTTATTATTACTTTTGTATTTTTAATCATATATATTATTTTAATAAGTCTTTTATATTAGTCATTTTAAGAGGAGAGAAGTACCTCTAAGTTCATCATTATTTATGATGAACAGGAAGTCCTCAAATAGTGTTTGGTTACTTTTGAAAAGTATCAGACATTCAAGGAATTTAGCTGACTATTTACAGAAGAGGAATGCTAGGTGGTTTAACCAGATGAAAGACTACTCATTCAATTAGTTTAAAAAAATGCATTTAAAGTTGTAAGATGTCATTTTTTGTGTATCAAATTAATGAAGTATATTTTTGCGTGTATTGTGGAGCGGGGGTTGTGGTGGGGAATATATAAGGAGTAAGGATTGTGTATGAGAAACAGAATTTAATGCTAACATGGGTGAAGTATAGACATTCTTATATACTTCTTGTGGAATGCGAAGTGGTACAATACTCAGTGCAGTTCGGCAATATGGGCCTTTAAAACTTTCATACTCTTTGACCTAGGATTCAAATTCTGGTAGTCTATCCTAAGGAAGTAATCATGGGTGAAGACAATAATTTATTTACAAAGATGTTATAAAATAAATAAAAACCAAACACATTCAAATGCCTGACACTGGGTAATTGCTAAATGATGGTACATCTATGCAGCTAACAAAATTAAACAAAATGAAATTAACAAAAATTAATATTTAAAAAGATTTTAATGTCATAGGAAAAATGCTTATGTAATGATGCTAGGTAAAAAGGCATATACTCTAAAACAGATTTATCCAGAATATCAATTCTATTAAAAAAAGTGCAAAGTAAAAATTAGCAGCAATGATTGTTTCTATGATTTGAATTATGTGAATTTTTTTCTTCTATAGCCTTATACTCTTCTGTATTTTCCATATATCTACAATAAGTATATTATAATAAGGAAAAAATTGGTATTATTTTTTAAATTGCCAAGCTGTCCCACAAAGAAATATGAATGGTCAGTAATCACATGAAAATGTTTAACCTCAGTAGTAATAAAAGATTCAAAGAGTGCTTAATAACATGAGAGATGTTTATCAGACCTACTATATTTAAGTGAAAAAAAATACCAATATGTGCAGTATGATTCCAGTATGGTTAAAATTGTATATGTGCACGTGTGTGTGCATCAGAATGTTGACAGTGCTTATCTTTTGGTAGTGGATATTTTTGGGTTATATGAGCTTTTCCCCCCACTATAATCTTTTTTACTTTTTTTTTTTTTTTTTTGAGACAGGGTCTCGCTCTGTTGCCCAGGCTGGAGTTACAGTGGCACAATCTCTCATCCCTGCAACCTCTGCCTCCCTAGTTCAAGTATTCTCCTGTCTCAGTTTCCCAAGTAGCTGGGACTAAAAGCATTGCCCCAACACCCAGCTAATTTTTGTATTTTTAGTAGAGACGGAGTTTCACCATGTTGGCCAAGCTAGTCTTGAATTCCTGGCCTCAAGTCATCTGCCCACCACGGCCTCCCAAAGTGTAATCCCAGGACTGAGCCACTATTCCCAGCCTCCCCTCACTATAACCTCTACTTCTTTATATTTTCCAGTTTGCTTATATTGAAAATATATTGCTCTTATAATTAGGGGAGTTTTTTTTTCCCCACACTTAAAAAAATGAAATTAATCTTTCCATCCCCTACACTATACTGCCTGCTTTTAAAACATGCTTAAAATATTTAACATGGAGGGTAGGATAAGAGAAATTTGAGAGAATTCTCTGTGTAGTTGAGTATTAAGAATTAGTTGAACTAATTAATATAAATTTACACACTAAAGAGATTTATCTGTGTTTGTTTAAAGAGGTATATTTGAGTACATCAAATACTTTAAAAATGCACCTTTTTCTCAAAATATTAGCCATGTAAATGCAACATGATGGAAAACTGGCTTTGTGCCATTAAAAAAAAATGTTTATGCCGTTTTAAAAAAAGTGCATAGTTCAATAAGTTTGTTTCTTTTGTAAGAGATAGGGTCTTGCTATGTTGTCCAGGCTGACCTTAAACTCCTGGGCTCCAGCAGTCCTCCTGCCTCAGCCTCTCAAGCAACTAATACTACAAGTACACCCCACCTTGTCTGGTTAGTTTATATTAGTTTTTCTCAAATATTTATACTCCTGTAAACACTATCCCCAATCAGTATGTAGAACATTTTTGCCACCCTAGAAAAGTTCCCTCCTCTTGCTCTCTCTTGTCAGTCTTCACCATTCAAAGGTAATTTCTGTTGTGATTTTTACCACCATAAATTAATTTAGTCTTCTCTAGAACTCCACAGAAACAGAATAATTTATTTTATATCTAACTTCTCTTGCTCACCATACTTTTGAGATTCATCCATGACGTGTGTATCAGAAACTTACTGTTTTTTCTTGCTGAGTAGTATTCTATTGTATGAATATCACAGTTTTTAAAATCTATTCTTATGCTGACAGATATGTAGGAAGTGTCCAGGTTTTGGCTGTTTAAAAACTGGGGATAGTTTGTAGCTATGTCATAAACTCTAGTGTGTTTTCTTCGTCCTTTTTCCTGTCTAGCAGGGCTTGTAAAGCAAGCATTTGCCCTGCAGTTAAGGGCTTGTTTCCAGGTGCTTATTATAACTAAGACCACCACAAAGAGAACAGAAAACAAAACTAAAGTGGGCCCGCCAAGTCCCAGGCAGACGCCTCAAGAGTTCAGCTTTTGGGCACGGAAGGGCAGGCCTGCAAATTAACTGAAAACTCCCTTCACAGAAAGAAAAAAAGAGCTAAGCATTGAGAGAGTTCAGGGCACCCAATTAGAGACCAAGAGAGCCACTACCACATTGGATCAAATCACAGCAGTTGTTTTGAGACAGAGAGGTTACTCAAAACACTGAACCTTGACTATACTGAGAGTGAGGTGGGGGCACTTCCTCCCCCAAGCCAGCCTTACAGCAAATGTCCCTGAAGTGCCTTATCTGGGTTCCCTTCCGCAGAGGTTTCAGGCTGAGGAGTACTAGGATATACTCTTAAAGCACTTCCTGACCGCTTTTCCAACATGAGCTACATTAAAAAAAAGAAAAGAAACAGACTCTTAAGGGTGGGGTTGGGGGACATATTTGATAACTGGAAAACAAAAAAATCCCACAGACTCAAGTGGCTATCATACATTCAGGTATTGAACATATTACCCAAGAGCAGGAATTCTGAGTTCTGGGTTTGAGAGGCCCAGGATGCCTCTTTCTGTGACAGACAGGTCACAGTACCTCCTCCCTCATCTCATTCCTTGTAGAGTTCATTTTCCTCTGTGCCACCACCAACCAAAGAGAATGTGGCCTTTATCCTGTTTCCTCAGACACTGCCTCTTTATCCAACCCATCCTCTGAATCTTTGTTTGGTGTTTTTTAAATTTGTGTTTATTTTTTATATTTCTTTTGACCTCTGAATCTTCACAGAGTTCAGGTTAACTGAGTGCACTAAAGCTGAGGAAATGCGCAGGGAGAAGTACAATCACTCAGTTAGCTTGTCGAAGACACTCTTAGAAGATGGGAAATTGTGTGGGCCTTGAAGATAGGACCCTTATTAGGCAGTGGTAAGTCCAAAGAATAGGAAATCCTCTCCACCTGCCATGTTAGAAGGGCTTTCCAGTTCCAAAAGAATTTGTGGCAAAACTCATGCCATGAGAGTGAGTCTCCCATGGGTGTTATGCTGACCAGCCTTGCTCACTGTGCTGATTGCTTGGCATCAGACTCAGCCAGCAAGGGTTTACCCTGTGTCCATCCTAACCCAGTTCTCTTCGTCACCGGACTGTTGCCCATCTGTTGCCCATCAGGTTTTTACCTGGTTACTTTCTGGCGCCCATTTCTTGCCTGGGCCTATTTTTTTTTCCCTCGCCCTCTTCACTTTAAACTTTCTGCTAAAAATGAAAAATAAACATTGATTTGGAACTTCAAACTTTACGTTAGCTAACATGCTCTGCCAAAGCACTGACCCTGAGCACCTGCCAGATGATGTTTTTATTGCTTTTAGTTTCATTGTAGATGACAAAATACATGGAATTGGATTTCTTTTTCCCAGGATTTGGTGGTAGTTTATGTCAATAGCAGATGGCATTTTCTGATTGAAAGTATTTATGAACAGTTTGATTATTTTTTTCTTTTTTTTTTTTGAGATGGAGTTTCACTCTTGTTGCCCAGGCTGGAGTGCAATGGCACGATCTCAGCTCACTGCAACCTTCGCCTCCTGGGTTCAAGCAATTCTTCTGCCTCAGCCTCCTGTGTAGCTGGAATTACAGATGCTAGGTTAATTTTTGTATTTTTAGTAGAGACGGGGTTTCGCCATGTTGACCAGGCTGGTCTCAAACTTCTGACCTCAGGCAATCCGCCCGCCTTGGCCTCCCAAAGTGCTGGGATTACAGGTGTGAGCCACTGTGCCTGGCCCAGTTTTATTCTTCAGATCCTTTCTGATGTTGCTGGATCACCTTGGACTATGAGTTTCATGTAGCTTATACATTGAGAGGAGGTGCAAACTGAAGCTTTGAAAAGTTGACACCAAACATCACAACTGAGGCAATCACTGCCCCTCGCTCAGACTCATAATCTACTGGTTTCAAATGACTTTTATTTTAGGGGAATATATACTTTCCTTGAAATTTCTAGAAAACTCCACAGAGATTTTTCCTGGGTTATTGTGTTATCTTCAGTTCTAATTTTGATGTGTGAGCAAAAAGCAGATCGTATCCAGCCCAGGTTACCTTTATAATATCAAGTGATTGTTCTCTCACAGACTTTAGCCAAAAATTTTTAGAGAAAAGACCTTAAAAACCTTCCTCCCTACCTGACACCCTGTCCAATTATAGTTGATACTTTAAGCTCTGACTCTCAAGCTTCTGTGAGCAAAATCTTTGGCAGAGTAGCTAATGTTACATAATCAATTTGGGGGGATTTGAGCTACATGAAAAAGAGTTCCTGATACCATTCTGTGAAGTCTGCTAAACAGCTTAACTCTTATCAGTGAACAAATAAATAAGCTTCATGCATCTCTATTCCTCTACTGGGAACTGAAGATAATGGAACTTAATTATAAATCAGGAAAATGAAAATCCTTAAGTTCTGACCTTTTTCATAGCCCAAAGCAAACAAAACAGTAAGATGCTACATAATTTACACTCATTCTCTAGAGTATGAATTTTGGATTACCAATGGCAAGTGTAAATTTCATATTTGTGAGGTACTCCAGGATATTAGTAAATTACCATAGAGATACAGACAACTAAAGAAGTTAGTGTATCACCTTATCAAAGACATTTTAAGATGACCTTAAAATTACTCATAGAATGGAAGGACATCCATGGATTAGAAGACTTAGTATTATAAAGATGGCAGTACTACTCAAAGTAATCTAAAGATTTAGTGCAATCTTGACCAAAATTCTAGTAGCTATTTTTGCAGAAATAGGAAAGCTGATCCTAAAATTCGTATAGAATTGCAAGGGACTCTGAATAGTCAAAACAGTCTTGAAAAAGAAAAACAAAGTTTGTGTATTCATGCTTCCCAATTTCAAAAGATACTACAAAGCTATAATAATCAAAATAGGTACAGGCATAAGAATAGACATGTAGATTAGTGGAATAAAACTGAGTCCAGAAATGAACCCATACATCTATGATCTTTGAGAATAGTGCCAAGATGATTCATTGGGGAAAGGATAATCTCTTTAACAAATGGTGCAGGTAAAACTGGATATCTACATGCAAAAGAATGAAGTTGGACCCCACCCATACTAAAGTTAACTCAAAATAGATCAAAGACCTAATTGTAAGAGGTAAATCTATAAATTCTTAGAAGAAAACATAAGGGTAAATCTTCATGACCTTGGATTTGGTAATGTATTCTTAGAAATGACACCAAAAGTACAAGCAACAAAAGAAAAATAAATTGGACTGCATCAAATTTTAAAATTTTGCATCAAAGGACACTGTCAAGTAAGTGGAAAGACAACCTGCAAAATGGGAGAAGATATTTACAAATCTGCTAACAAAAAAAACTCTTAACAAGTGAACAACAGAACAGATAACCCAATTAAAATATGGGTAAGGGACTTGAGTAGACATTTTCTAAAGATATGCAAATGGCCAACAAACATATGAAAATATTTCCAGGGTCATTGGTCATTAAGAAAATGCAAATCAAAGCCACAATGATATACCATTTCACACCCACTAAGATGGCTGTACTTTAAAAACAAAACGAAACCAGAAAATTACAAGCATTGATAAGGATGTGGAGAAATTAGAATCTTGTACTTTGCTGGTGGGAATGTAAAATGGTGAAGTCACTGTGGAAAACAGTTTAGTAGTTTAAAAGTTCCTTAAAGAATTAACATATGACCCAGCAATTCCACTCCTAGTTATATGTCCAGTAATTGAAAACAGATATTCAAACAAATACTTGTACACGAGTGTTCATGGCCACACTATTCACAATAGCCAAAAAATACAAACAACCCAAATGTCTATCAGTGAATGAGTAGATAAGCAAGATGTACATCTATACAGTAGAATACTTTTCAGACATAAAAGGAATGAAGTACTGACGCATGCTACAGTGTAGATGAACTTTGAAACATTATGCAAAGTGAAAGAAAGACAACCCAAAAGGTCACATATTGTTTGATTGCATTTATATGAAATATCCACGAGAGGTAAATTTATAGAGACATTAAGCATATTAGTAGTTGTCAGGAGTTGGAGAAGGAGGAGGAGGAGGAGGAATAGGAGTGACTGCTTAATGAGTTCAGGGTTCATTTTGAGGTGATGAAAATATTTTGGAACTATGTAAATGTATGGCTGCACGACATTGTGAATGTGCTAAATGCCACTGAATTGTACATTTAAAAATGGCTAATAGTACGTTATGTGAGTTTTATTTCCATTTTTAAAATTACATCATATAGTTTCTGTGATCTCACAGATAACTGTGGCTTTGCTGTCATGGTTACCTTGTGACTGTTGGAACCCATGTGCTTTGTAGCATTAGTACATTGGGAAGCGCTTTCCAACTGTGGACAGGAAAATGTGAAGACTGATGATCCCAAGTGGGTTTCTCCCTAAACTAACAGTTAAGGAATATAGTTTCACTGTTTCATTTTTATTTGTTGAAACTGGTAAAGCCTCTCTCTACCTTGAATGAGTCTGGGGTTGTTTTACAATTTGTCAGACCAGATTGGTTTGATATTGTTTCCTTCATTTAATTTGAAAAAGCATGTTTAAAGTAACTTTATTTTATTTGGAGATGGAATAATTTTTTGGTTTTATGAAAGTGTAAAGGAACTGTAAAAGAATCTAAGACATACTTATGAAATTGCAGTCATGTTTTTCTGTTGGTTTTGTATGCTGCACTGCTAGAGATTTTTGTGATACTTTCTAAAATCATTTCAAATGCTTTTTTTACTGTCGGTGGCATTGGTGTCACGAATAAGAAAATTGTATTCAGATCAGTCAAGCAGAGTCTGTGCAAAAACAAAAAACATGAATTTTTTATTTTTATCTCATCTGTTTTGTTTTTTGAAGGAGGAGCTGTAGGCTATATTCTGGCAAATGATCTGAGAAGAGCTTCTTACTCAGAAAGCTAGAAGTGTTTTGCCAATTATTATGAAGCTTTTCTTTATGAATGAGGCTGTTGCTTCTGGCCCACAGTCAGTGCTGTTTTATGGAGACTTGTTTCTATAGCAAACATTGTCTTCCACACTCCTACCTGGTTCCTCTTATGATCCAAAATATGCTATCCAGACTAAAAATCTGTAGATGTGAAGCAAACAAAGCTAACTGGTCTATCAGGGATTGAATCCATAGCCTTTGGCATCATCTGAATCAACCAGTCAACTGGACTACTGCCTTACTTGAGTAAGGTTGTTGCAATTTTAAAGTTAGAAGGGATCTGGCAAGCACAAAAATATATGGAATAAATGTAATAAACTAAAGTAGTAGATAAATATAAGTATTCAGCTTAAAATAATTATTGCTTCTGACTTTCACAAAATTAGGTTTCCTCTGTGTGAGGTTCATAGGATTACTTATTTATTTAGAGATAGGGTCTCGTTCTGTTGCCCAGGCTGAAGTGCAATGACATGATTATAGCTCACTGTAGCCTTGAACTCCTGGGCTCAAGTGATCCTCCTGCCTCAGCCTCTCAAGTAGCTTGGACTATGGGTGCACGCCATCATGCTGGCTATTTTTTTTTTAAACTTTTGTAGAGACTGTGGTCTCACTATGGTGCCCGGGTTGGTCTTGAACTCCTGGTCTCAAGCAGTCCTCTTTCTCAGTCTCCCAAAGGATAACTTTTAAAAAATAAGCAAAGATGAGCTTTAAGTTAGGGAGAATTAGAAGTTGTTTTTCAGTAAATTATTAATAAGGAAAGATTTTCAAGAGCTAATTTAAGTAGACATTAAGCTACTTTAACTAGGCATACCAGGACAGAAGTAGAAAAAGTGAAATGGATGGTTGAGACTGTAGGTTACTGCACAATTACATTTGCCCAGGGACCCCTAACTATGAACAGCAGCATAGTGCATAATGCTTGTTGGGCAATTTGCCTAACAAGTTTCCTCATCTGGGTTATTAGAATATAGAATCAACCTCATAAGGTCATTATAAGGATTGGATTAATGTACTTAAAGCTCTTAGAACAATGCCTGATGCAGTATAAAGCTAGATATGTTTATGTTAAAGTCATAAGATGCTAGTGTTAAGATAACTAGAAGCCACTTTGATGAGGGAATTTTCTTCTTTTTGAGGGGCAAACCTGTTTACATTCATGGATGCTCATAGTTATGATGTGCTAGTCGTGATACACTAGTCTAGTGTACCAATGCCTGGACGTCTGTTGGAAGTTCTGAGACCTTCTGGTATACTCGCATTGAAACCATTTTACTGCTAATGGGCATCTCAACCAAAGAGAATTATTCAAGAAAGAAATAAGAACTCAAAACAGTGGTTTTTCAACTGTTTCCCAAGTAATTTTAAGATCCAATGAAGCATCTCTGGTTGTCTGTTAAAAACATAGTTACTGTCTCATTCATTCACTGCAAGTGTCCATGATGAAATAGGGGTAATGATCAGAGACAGAGATGAAAACAGTTCCTTGGCCTGGAACTTACAGTCTCGGCCACTTTTGTACCTCTAGAATCCGTACCAGGAAAACCTGAATGGAAGAACGTCAGAAACTAGGACATCCTTGAAGTTATAAAGCTACACAGCTATCTGAAACTTGGCTGAGAGAGATGGAAACTCTTTGGTTGAAAGAGCGTGAAAATTACAGATTTTGTTCTGATCTGTTATCAGAGACCATTGAGTTTGCTTTATTTCTATGTTCTAGTTTCTACTAGGAATTTTAATAGTTTCAAATTTCTAGTTTGTATTTCAGTAACCTCTTTTCACCCTTCTTGTCTCACTGGTTTTTCTGTTTATGTGTAGTTCTGGTGAAAATGAATTAGGAAAGGAGACTGTTGAGATTGGATAACTCAGCATCCTAAAATGTTTTCTCATAAAGTGATGATATGCTGCTTCTTTCATAGGACTGAAATGCAACTCCAAAAGCAACATGCGACCCTTTAAAGATGCTTGTGGGACTGCATAAAGTGAAGAGGGAAACTGGAGAAAACAATGAAGTAAGGAAAAAGTATGTTTCCTGGGTAAACAGCATGCTTCTGAGCTTTCACAAGTTTCTTGCTATAGTAGTTACCACACCTTTGTAATGCATAAGTCTTTATAGTCATATTTAGTCTTTGCATTGCTATTAAACATTATTTATTTTCTCTTCCCTTGTTTTGTATTGCTGAACTCTTTGATCAAATGATTCTTTTTTGGATTAATCTAAAAATCTGCATTGAGTCTACAACTTAGATGATTTCTTCAATCATTTAATAGGAATGTGTTGTATAGGTTGACCATTGAGATCATAAGAGTATCCTGTGTTGTGTCTCTATGATGTGTAGGGTGAGTCAAAGTGCCAGCTTTTAGTCTGAGTGCAGAACTTACACTTGATTGACTTGAAAAAACTAGAAAACTAGTTTGCATATCAATTATTCAAGCCGTATTCTCAGTTTACAATACATGTGGCACTATGACACATCTCTGGGATCTGTGGAATAGGCAATCTTTGAAAAAAATACCTAGTGTATTTATTGATAGGCATATATTCACAGCATACTGTTACATTAAAAAGTAGTTACAAAACATATGACAATTTAAATTGGGAAATTTTTTTTTAATGCTAAATATGGAAAACAAAGCAGACTAGCAAACAATCACCATAAATAGACGTAGCCTTCAGTTGATGAAATAGATATGCCCTAGTAAGCTTTTTAAATAAACCACATCTTTTACATTATTTTCTATTATTAAAAAACTTTCTTGGCTGGGCGCAGTGGCTCATGCCTGTAATCCCAGCACTTTGGGAGGCCGAGCCTGGTGGATCACAAGGTCAAGAGATGGAGATCATCCTGGCCAACATGGTAAAACCCCGTCTCTTCTAAAAATACAAAAAAAAAAATCGGCCAGGCGTGGTGGCCGCCTCCAGTAGTCCCAGCTACTCAGGAGACTGAGGCAGGAGAATTGCTTGAACCCAGGAGGCTGGAGGTTGCAGTGAACCGGGATCGCGCCATTGCACTCTAGCCTGGGCAACAGAGTGAGACTCTGTCTCAAAAAAAAAAAAAAAAAAAAAAGAAACTATCTTCAGTAAGCCGAATAGAAATTTTTAGAAAGAGAAAGAAGTGGAGGCAGAGTCACTGACGATATGTGATGCTGGAATTTCTGTACAACTTCCTTAGACAACTGTATGGCAACATCTCTCTCCTTCTCCACAAGCCTGGGGACCACCAGCCCATGGGAATTTTCTCACAAGTGTAACTTCTGGAATTTCATGTCTTGTGGCAGGTGTTTTCCCTATGCTTCAGTAATGGATTGCTGCAGGCTTAATATTGGCTGTATGGTATATTCCACCTTGATCATTATTTAACTTTGAGTCTTAAATTTGAGTAAAACTGTTTAGTGGCTTTATATATCAATCCTCTAAACTAAAAATGTCATAAGACACGTTTTTTATGTACACATCTTCTAGTGTTCACTCTTATACTGGTCTCTTGGCTTTATCACACTGGTCTGTTGGCTGTGCTTCAGTCAGCCCAGAAACATTCCTGCTTTGGAGCCATTGTTCTTGTTCCCTCTGCCTGGAATCATCTTCTCCCAGATAGTCATATGGCTACTGGCTACTCCCCTCCTTCTTCAGGTTTCTGCTCCAAATTTACCCTATCAAAGATGCCTTCTATGGTGTCCTCAATTGAAAACGATACCTTACCATACCCTGGAATCACTCTATCCTTCTCTGTTTTTTTTTCTGTAGCATTTATCACCATCCAGCTCCTGTAGATACATTTGAGTGGCAGTGTCTCTGCCTTCCCTTCATACCCAGTACCTTCCCTGCCTGAACTCCTCATTGAGGGCAAGACCTTTATCCCTAGGATCTAAACCAGTGCTGGACAATAGATGCTCAGTAAGTATTTGTTGGGTGAATGAATGAAGCTTGCTTATGTTAGGAGGATTAAGTAGATTTGGAGATCATGTGATTGGATTGAAAATGATTAACAGGGAAAATGTTGTAGAGGAAGTATCTTAAACTGTATATTAAAAGGCTGATAAACAGCAGGGCTTAAAAATCATTGTCAAAGATAGTTCTTTGATCTAGAAGGTAATTTAGAGCCACTTTAGGACTATAAATAGCAGATCAGATATTTACACTAAAAAAAACAGACATAAAATATTAAACAGAAATGTCTCAGTTGAACCACTTTTTTTGTTAACCTCCCAGTCTTTTACCAATTGTTATGATAAATTTAAAGTGAATCCACAACTTAGGTGATTTCTTCGATACATTTAATAGGAAATGAGCTTACCCTCGCAGACTCTGCGACAACTTGTTTTGGGGAAGGTGTGGACATCAACATTTTAAAAGCTGCCCAATGAATTTCTTGTGCACTCAAGCTTGAGGACCAGGAATACTATCAGTTTTTCTATATTAATGATGACTGTAGTTACTTTAAATTTATCATAATTTAACCTCCTAATCTTTTACCATCCATATGACCCAATTGTCAGTTATACTGTAATGGATGCCATACGGATGGTAAAAGATTGGGAGGTTAACAAAAAGAGAGTGGTTCAGCTGAGTGGTGACCTGAAAGAAGAATATCATGTTCTGGGTAGAGGGAACAGGTGGACCCTAGCAATGCCTGTTGTGTTAGATAACTGGTAGGATGGGGACATTGCATATGACTGGAGGTTGCAGTGGGGGAAGGTTAATGGAAAGTCAAAGCCAAACTGGAATCACCGAGAGTTTTTTTTATATCAGTCTCTGTACCTACTACCTGGTGACACCGAGCCATCTTGTCTAACTCCAGCTTATCTCATTTCTGCCAGTCTGCTTCTATCTATAAAGTATGATGTTTATTCTACACATCATGCTTTTTCTCTTTCCCCTTTAAGGTCTTTTAAAATTAATCTTTCACTTTTAGAGGCACATACCATCTGATTCAACAATTAATGTAGCATTTCTAGAAATTTATCTTACATATGACCTCATACAGGTATTCAGGTAATCCTAGAGTACCTCAGCCTCTGTGAAGTCCTCATGCATGCCTCGTACCTCATTAACACTTGGACAGAGAATAAATGTCTATTGCTGCCGTCACTCTGTTGTGGCCGTGGGTCTTGTCCCCCTCCACTGGTTCTGGTATTAACTGCCTACCTCTTTGCCTAAACTGCAGTGGACTAGAGATGTTTGCACGGGAGCTAACTGTGTCTCCTCTCAGGTTTCTTCTTTTGAACAATTTGTTCCTTATGGCAGTCTTTCGCCTCCCATTTGTGAATATTATGAATGGTTATAGTAATACATTTTTACTTTGCATTTTTAAAAACATTTAGATAATTAAGTATGTAGTAGTGGGTATCTCTACTTGGCTGCACATTAAAATCACCTTAGAAGCTTTATAAAATACTAATCCCTGGTCTCACCCTCAGAGACTCTGAGACAGTTTGTTCTGAGGGAGGTGTGGGCATCAATATTTAAAAAGCTGCCCAATGAATTTCATGTGCACTCAAGCTTGAGGACCAGAAATATTATAAGTTTTTCTATATTAATGATGATCATGGTCACTTTAAATTTATCATAACAATTTAAATGGTTCCTTTGTGTTTTATAAGTTTATAATGGTGTTATATTAAAAAAGTATATATAACATCTGCCTTTATTGTATTTGTGTCTCTCCTTCATTTTTATGTTGCATTTTGTTGGAACTTCTGATACTGTATTAACAGTGATGATAAACTACTTATTTTGTGCTTATTTTTAATGACTGCATAGCTTGTTTTTTCCCTTGAAGTATAATTGACATTTGGGTCAGTAAGTAGGTACTCAATCAGGGTAAGAAAATACATCTTTATTATTAGTTTTAGAATTTTAAAATTAAAAATAGTGTTACATTTTAACAAATGAATTTTTAAAATTTCTGTTGACATAAGTAAAAATTTAAATCTATTCCTAGATTGCATCTACTATTCTTTTAAATTTTTGAGCATAAATTCAGAGTAAGCTTTGCTTATAGTTTTCTCTCTTTCTGTTTCATTTAGCCAGTTTTAGGGTCAGATTAGTAGAATAACTAGATAACTTATATACTGACCTATTTTTGGCATGATTTCTGTAACATGAATTGTTTTCTTCTGGAGACTATGAAAGAATTCACTAACTGATTTTTTTTTCTTTTTTTTTTCCAAGAACTCAAATTATGCCAACAAGAATGAGCTTGGAAAGTCATTTAATTTTTTAAAGATGTTGGTCCAGTAGGTATTTTATTTTTGCCAGTGTTAGAATTTTACATTTTTAATTAAAAATTTATCTATTTAGTTTTATCCAAATTTATTAACACCCTTACAATTTTATTGCTTCTTTTTGTGTCCTGTTTTTCCCATTTTATGTTTCCTTTTTTTCTCATACTTACCAGTAGTATCAATTTTAGTCTGTTCACAGCAACTTTTAGTTGAAATATAAAACTTTAAAAAATACAGAAGGATGTAGTGAAAAGTCAGTTTCCCATTCATTCTTATTCCTTGGCCAGATAGTTCCCCTCTTTTAGGCAGCAACTCCTGTCAGTTTCTTAACAATCCTTCAAAAGTTTTTTGGTTTTCACTTTCAAAATATCTAACTTATTTCTTTTTTTAAAAAAAAAATTCCTCTAGATTCTCCTGTTTGTTTCTCAAGATTATTAGTTGTGTATTTAGTTTTTGTTTTTATTTTTCAGAAACACAGAAAGCAATACTGCCCTCTGTTTTTTCATGGTATATAATTTCTTATGTAATGACTTTGTTACATTTTCCAACTTCTTTGTCCTTATTTCACACCCTATCTCTTGCAAACAGAATGTTGTTGGATTTTTCTTTGTTTAACCTATCTTTGAAGGTTCTTTATCTTATTTGAGAATTTATATTCTTTAATTTATGATTGCTATTGTATTTGTTATGTTTTCTGTATGTTTTCTTAGTTTTTACATTTGTTATTTCTTCCCTGTTATGTCTTCTGTTTTACATAACATTCTTTGCTTTCTTTTAGCTTTTAAACAAATTTTAAAGGTGAACAATCTTTCAGATTCTCTTAGTGCTAAAAATAACATTTGTTTCTGTATTTATTTACTATCATCAAAGCAAAAGCAAGAACTTATCTTTTCTTCCATATAAGGAAATATAACTTCTCCCTTTTTTGGCATCTTCTCTTCCTATTCTTTATCTACCCTGCCTCCCCAATTATTTTTTTCTTTCACCTCTTACATTTATTCTATGAAGTGTCTTAATTCTTCTGAGCTTCAGCATGGTACTCATAAGTATTTTGCTATTTTTGATTCAGTTAGTTAACAACCACTGAGGTCTCACTCTGAGTCAACAGATCCTGAGTTGGGTGCAGGAGATACAAAGGTAAAGGCAGTTCTGTCCCTGCCTTCAAGGTTGATAAGGTGGCATGATGTGCAAATCAGCCAATAATGGCAAAAGATGTGATGTGTCAGGTGTATTGGAGACAGAGAAAGCGAGGAAGTGATGTTTGGTGAGTCAGTGAAGGCACCCTGGAAACTAAATGTTACTGTATGTACCAGCAGGGCTTTGTGAGAAGAGGACAAAGTGAGAGGGCAGAAGTCTGAAGGTGCACAGATACATCACCCTATTCTTGGGAGAGTGGCTGGAGATGAGGCTGGACAAGGGATGTTGGGGCCAGATTGTGAAGCACCTTGAATGATGGGCATCAAGTTTCAGTTTGTATTCTCTGGTCTATACCACAGAGGGTTTAAAGCAAGGAAGTACAATGTTCTAGTTCATTTTTTAGAAAGATAATTCTGGCTGTCATGTGAAGCACAGCCTGCATGGAGGGAAGTCATTTAAGCAGCTGTGGCAGTTGTCCAGATAATAGGTGAGAGCAACTTGAGCAAGGGGGTAGCAGTGATGATGGAGAAGAGGAGATAAGAGGCATTTTGAGGCAGAATCTAAAACTACTAGTGCCTGCCATTGGGGAGATTGGGAGTTAGAGCATGCCTCAGAGGAGTTTTTGTTTGTTAGTTTTAGGGAAGGTGATGATGGATGGTGGAACTACTGAACAACTTAGGGAGTGGCATAAAGGGGGTGGAGTGGGTACAGAGACTAATTTGGAGAGAAGCAGGAGAGAGTTTATTTTAGGATTTGTTGAATGGCTAGGAAAACATCTATGAGCAGTTCGAAATATGGATTAGAAACTCAGGTGAGATGTTGGGGCTGGAGATAAAGGTGTGAGACTGACTTGTACCAAGGAGGGTATCGAAGCCATAAGAAGAGATATAGTATCCCCCAAGTAGAACATGTGCAGAAAATAAAAGGTCTTAGAATGGGCTGTTGGCAAAGGTCAGTCTTTCAGGAATTTGAAACATATTGAGCACTGTAATAGTGTCCAGCATGGGGTGGCCAGAGCTTTTTCAGATGGCTGGCTTTATCTTCACATCAGCCTTATGCATGGAATTATTACTCTGCTTTGTAGATAAGGAGACTAAGGTGTTGTTAACTAAGTTAGTAAGTAGGATTGCAAACCAGGTCCAAATGCCAAGTCTATGCTAGAGAAAGAAGTAGAGGAGATACAGAAAATTGGTGTGGAAGAAGTATTATCTTACAGCGGTAGTGGCCAACAATGGCTACTCACTGAGAGATCCAGTAAGATAAAGAGAAGCTAAGTCACTTATTTTCTCAATGAGAAAACAGATAGCAATGCTAGCATGCTCAGTTCCTGCAGAATCTAAGTCAGCTCCCACTGGAGTCAAGAGGCAAAGAAATGCGGGTTGACTGCCACTCTAGGAAACAGTTTGGTAGATGAATGATGAGGCCACCTGGTCTGGGGTGGTATCATTCTTGTTTGTTTACAGATGACAGCTTGAGATATTCTGATTTGCTTAGCCTTTTTTTTCCCTTGGGGTTTTGTATCTTAGATCATCTTGTTTCTACACTTCTGTTATTTAAAAAAATCAAAAGTAACTTTACTAGATCTTCATGTAGTCTACTTGTTAACTTGTTTACTTGGAGGTTGTTTTTTTTTTCCTTATTGTTTTCAGATGTTTCCAGCCATGTCCCAGGAATCCTTTTTGCTAATTATGTGTGAGACCCTGGTAGTGCCTTCTTGTATCTTCTCTCAGGTCTTTACATGCTGGAAGTAGTTTTCTTCTGTCATTTGAATCTTTTGTTCAATTCAGCTTCCTCCAGAACTGTAATTCATAGATTGTATGTTTCCTGGAGATGACAATTTGCCTGTGCATTCTTAGGCAATGGTAGAGTGTAGTGCTAAGAGCATGGGCTCTGGAACCAGGCCGCCTGGGTTCAACTCCTGGCTCTACCGACTACTAGCTGAGTGACCTTGGGCAAGTTATTAGCTTCTTTGTGCCTCAGTTTTCTCATCTGTAAACTGGAGGCAAAATTAGAATCTACTACCAAGGGTTGTGGTGAACGTTAAATGAACTACCACATGTAGTGCTTAGAATGAAAGGTGTCCAGTGTGTGTTTCACCATTGTTAGTTGCTTGTGTTGTCATTGTTGTTACTGTTCTAGGGGAAAATGGTACAAGAGATAACCTCTTCCTCATTTGGACCATACAAATAGTGATAAATTTCAGGCTGTTGGAGCCTTACTTGATGAACTAGAAGTAGGCAAATCTTGGGAATTGGATAGTATTCCCTCAAGTTTTTTTTTTTTTTTTTTTTTGAGACAGAGTCTGGTTCCGTCGCCAGGCGCCAGGCTAGAGTGCAGTGGCGCGATACTGGCTCACTGCAACCTCCACTTCCTGGGTTCAAGCAGTTCTCCTGCCTCAGCCTCATGAGTAGCTGGGACTACAGGCACGTGCTGCCATGCCCAGTTAATTTTTATATTTTTAGTAGAGACAGGGTTTCACCATGTTGGCCAGGATGGTCTCAATCTCTTGACCTCGTGATCCGCCCGCCTCAGCCTCCCAAAGTGCTGGGATTACAGGTGTGAGCCACTGCGCCTGGCCTTCCCTCAAGTTTTTAAGGAGTTCAACAAAGAGCAATTTTAACCTTGGTCCAGAAGTGGCATCTGGAGTTCACATGTCCACTGTGTGACCTCATCTACCCATGGCAGTGTTCAATTGATGTCTCTTAAAAAGAAGACGTAAAAGTTTTATTTCTACCTTACAAAATAGCTCTTCCAAAAATTTTTATTTTTGCTCTTATAGTTGTCCAGTCATCTCATCTGTAGATAACACATTTAACTTCCTGTGCAATATATATATATGCCTATCTTATTTCATCTGTTGATAACACATTTAACTTCCTGTTCAATAGGTATGCCTAGCTTATTTAATCTGTAAATAACACATTTAACTTCCTATGCAATATATATACTTATCTTATTTCATCTGTATATAACACATTTAACCTCCTATGCAATATATATGCCTATCTTATTTCATCTGTAGGTAACACATTTAACTTCCTATGCAATATATATGCCTGTCTTATTTCATCTGTAGGTAACACATTTAACTTCCTATGCAATATATATACCTATCTTATTTTACCTGTCTTGCTGTATTGGCCAGAACTTCAAAAATATTTAAGATAGTAAAAGTGGCCTGTCTTTTATTGACCTTTTTTTTTTTTTTTTTTTTTACATTTGGCTTAGAAAGATGTTTTATATCATTTTGCCTTATCTGTATGCCTTTTGTTCTTAGCATTTTTATTAGAAGTGAATATTATCAAATTACATTCTTGCATCCATTGAGTTTCATTAGGTTTTTCTCATTTAACTTTTTGATTTTGTGTCATATGTATCTTGAACTGTCATTCCATTCTGGGCAAGATTCTTATCATTTTGGTTGTTTTAACATTAAATTATTTCTGTCAGTCATTAAACAGTTTAAATCTATATTCAGAGTTGTTGCCTATGAAAAGATATTTTTAAAAAATCATATTGGGGTTTTTAAAGTTGTACTCTTTGTAAAAAGTTCAAATAATATAGTAGTTATAGACTAAATAAATGAAAAAAATTCACCTGATAATCCTATTCTCACAGAGTCATTGATGTTGGGTTTATTGTGAAACTTTCCAGATTTTTTTCTATGCATTTACATACATATAGGTTTTGTGCCCTCTCATTTTTCTCTCTTTCTCTTCTCCTTACTCCCTCTCTACATCCCTCTCTCCCTCCTCTTAGCAAAAATGGAGTCATACAAACTCCTGACATGTTTTCATTTAATAGTATATCCTGGGAGTCTTTCTATGTCCATGCACATGTAACTACTTCATTTCTTGTAGAGTATTCCATGGTGTGGAGTGATCATAATTTATTTAGCCATTCCCCTGTTTGTGCATGTTTAAATTATTCCCAATTTTTTGCTAACACTGCATGAAATGTCTTTGGTACATGTTTGTATGTGCAAGTATTTTATAGTCTAGATTACTAGAAACAGAATTGTGGCTAAAGGTGATAAATAGAATAGGGGTTCTTAACCTAATCTGTGAGTCCCTATAGTTGTATGCAAAATGTCATGTGTACTATATATTGTGCATTTTCCAAGAATGAGAGTCTATAGATCAGATTTACAAAGAAGTCATTGCCCCCGCCACAAAAAAAAAAAAAAGGAAATAATTACCCGCACACAAAATTAGGCAACTTGCCCAAAGTCCATAGTGGAACTGGGATTTAAGCTCATGGTATCTGACTCCAGTGATATTAAAAGAGGGAAAAAAGTTCAGATGGAATAAACATCAAATCATCTATAGTGCTAATCTCTGAAGGTGGGGTTATGAGAGCTCCACAGTTACATTTTTTTAAACAATGAAAATGTGTGTGTGTGGTTTTTTTTAATAAGCAGAAGTAAAATTCACTGAATAAACAAAAAAGTAATCAGAGTGCTTGTGTGGCAGAAACAGGGGAAATTATATCAATTAATCTTTTGGAATTTTTAAGGAGAGTGAGCAGGTTTGTGAATGAGGGAGCCAGTAGTCCTTCAAGAAAGTCCTTTAAAGAATTTGCGTCATTTCAAACTACCTCAACATGTTAATTAACTATAAAGAAAGAGGTCATAAATTGATAATGGAAAAACCCAGCAGAAACTACCGTAACCAAGAGGTCAAGGCCTGTACCGCCAGCAATAAGACATATTAGCATCATTAGCCCCATGATATGATGTATTAAGAACACAACATCATTTCTGTGGTATTTTTGCCAAGAATGCATAACCTCAGGGTAATCATGAGAAAACATCAGGCAAACCTGAATCAAGGGACAGTCAACAAAATAACTGTTAAATACTCTTAAAAGTTGTCAAGAACATGAATGACAAGGAAAGAACAAGAAACTGTCACAGGCTGCAGGAGACTAAGGAGAAATAACAACTAAATACACTGGGGATTCTGAATAGGATTCTGGAACAGAAAAGGACATTGGTAAAAAAAAAAAAAAAAAGTACAACATGCATAAGGTCTTTGGTTTAGTTAATAGTATCGTACTAATGTTAAACTTCTCTTTCTGGTAAATATACAATAATTATATAAGATGGTAACATTGGGGAAGCTGGGGCAGGGATATATGGAAACTCTGTACAATTTTTGCAACTTTTCTGTAACTCTAAAATTAACTCAAAATAATTTTTTTAAAAGAAATCTTGGCCAGGTGCAGTGGCTCACACCTGTAATCCCAGCACTTTGGGAGGCTGAGGCTCGTGAATCACCTGAAGTCAGGAGTTTGAGACCTGTTGGTCTGGTTTGAGACCAGATCACCTGAAGTCAGGAGTTTGGGACTGCTTGGCCAACATGATGAAACTCCATCTCTACTAAAAATACAAAAATTAGCTGGCTGTGGTGATGGGTGCCTGTAAACCCAGCTACTTGGGAGGCTGAGACAGGAGAATCACTTGAATCTGGGAGGTGGAGGTTGCAGTGAGCCAAGATCGCACCACAGCACTCCAGTCTGGCTGATAAGAGCAAAACTCCATCTCAAAAAAAGAAAAAAGAAATCTTGACAAGACTTCTTATAAGAGTTTTCTATTTTCTTTCTATCTCATTTTTCTTTTAAGTAAAGAGCCATTGTGGAGTTAGAGAATCAATTTGGACCTGGGTAGAAACTGGCTTAAAAATGTCAAAGAAAGCTTAGGGTTGAATCCCCTTCTATGAGTGGGTAAAATATGAATAATTATTGTCCACAGTGCTGCTTGTATGTTCATTTTCCAGTATGTTTAATTTACTAGATAAAGGGTACAGCAGTGAAAAGCTATGGTGAGAGATTTTCCTGAACATTATATGAGGCTGTGATAGCAGAAAATTAGTCAATGCAAGATACTGCACTTATGGGGAAAAAAAAATCCAAACCAGGTTTATACAGAGTCACAGGTCCCAAGATATCACTTAGTAGCCTGAAGTTCTCTGAAGATATTGCCACTTTGTTTGCTGTTGAGCCCAAGATGGCCTGCAAATCGGTGCATATCCATGTGAAGGTGACTACACAGTCTTCTGGAGGCATTTATAGGTGAAGGTCCTTCCTTTGTCATTAGGAAGCAGCCAACCTGAAGCACTGTACACAGAAAAATCTTAAAAGCTAGAGGTTTATGCATGTTCTCACTTGTAAGTGGGAGCTAAACAAAGGCTACAGATGGACATATAGAGTAGAATAATAGGCATTGGAGGCTCCAAAAGATGGGAGGGGGCTGAGGGATGAAATACAACCTATTGGGTACAATGTACACTATTTAGATGTTGTGGACACTAAAAGCCCAGACTTCACCATTACACAATATATGCATATAACACAATTGTACCCCTAAATCTATTTTTAAAAATGGAAAAAACTGAGTTTATAACATGTTTAGATGAAGAATGGTGCAAAGGGACTGCAGACTGGAAGTCTGCATGGAGTCTAGGAGGAGTTGGGGGGCGGGACACTCTCAGAGTACACCTGGCTCTGCCCATAAGGGGAAATGCCATATTGGCCTGGGGCAGACATTCTGATTGCTGCAAGGCTGGGCATGCTAGATACACAGGTTGAAAACCCCCAAAGGGGCTCTAAATTTGTTCCTTATGCAGCAACCTGATTAGGGATTCTGTTTCCTAGATGTGTTGCTATTAAGAAAGGGCAGCTCTGGGTAAATTACAGCAATAGTGAGGCTCCTAGAAAGCTATACCCCTTCTAAAAATGAGGGGAAAAAATCTAGTTTGTCTTCATTGAATTTGGTTGGTATTAAGTCAGTTCTACTCCCACCTAATTAAGAACTGAATAGTCTCTTAAGTAAAAAAAAAATTTCTGAATTTACAAAGCTGGAGACTAGTCTGATTGTCAATGGGTATTTCTCAGCAACAGTTGTATGCCAGGCACTGTATTACACCCTAAAAACATAGCAGTGAGCAAGACAATCATGGTCCCTGCCCTCATGGGACTCACCAGGAGGTTGTTCCTCTGAGCCTAAACCAGCCAGCCCACCTACTTCACTCAGAGTTGCCTCTGCTAAGAAGGCTTAGTTTACACCAAAATAAGTTCACTTTTTATTTTTTCCTTGAAGTTAAATGTAAAAATTAGTTATCACTACTTTAATTTCCAACAGTGTTGAAAAGATGTTTTCATTTATACTTTATATGTTTAATTTACATAATTTTGAAGTAGCACTTGGTGCCTTTAATCACAACACCTGCCCCTGTCCTAGCCACTTCTTTCAGGCTGTAATGTTGAAGACACTTTGGTAAGGCTTAGTGAGTTTGCTCAGTGCCTACAGGAATCAGAAATGTGTTTACCAAGGCATAGCAATCTCTGAGAGACCCAGAGTGGCCAGCTGGCAGTGGCTAGCGGGAGCCAACTCTTCTCTGCTGCATGGATACTTCTCCCTTCCTGAATTTAATCTCTTGGGTTACATTTCAAGTTGTAACCTCAAAGTAGTGAAACAACTGGAGTGGCGCTAACTCACTTGATTCTACAACACTGTTAGTATCATATTCCCTGGCCCCTCCTCTAGATGCTCTGGGATGCTTTATTTAGTAGGGATATGTCCTTGTGCCTTGAGTTGGTAAAATGGTTATGGTTATGAATTCTTTGTTTTTCTATATAAACAGTGCAGTGGATAAATGATGAGTTGTATTTATTATTTCTTAGAAAAATCAAGGAAAAGTTATTGGTTAATATAATTAATTTATAAGACTTAGCTTTTCGAACCCAGTGGAGTATATGAATAGATGATCATTTTTTCAAAGTCCTTTTAAAGAACAAGAACAAAGTCTCCATCAGCAGAGCTTTTTACTATCTGAGCTCAATCCCTTTCCAGGCATGACTCTTCCAAACCACCCTGACCTACCTTTTATATTAAACTCCAGTAGGCTGCCTATACCATATCCTTTAACAAGCTTTTTCTTCCCCTTTTCTGACTTCAAGTCCCAGTTCATCAGTGCCACCCTCCCCTTAAAGTCTTCTTTGATCTTCCTCAGTCACTATTATCAGTATTCCTTGGGTATCCCATGCCCATTTTAGTGCCTCTCCTGTAGCACACATCCATCATAGACTGCTTTGTGATGCCTCTGTTGACATTGCTTTCTTGTCTCCTGCACTATCAGCTCCTTGAGGGGTCAGGGACTTAGGCATTCATCATTGTGTCCTCTGAGTATCCAGCATAGTGAATTGACTCACATCAATTAAGTGTTTACACTGTTTCGGCTACTGTCTAAGCTATATCAATATAATATAAGCAATATAATTGCATTTGTCATTATAGCTCTATGAGAGTGACATTTATTATTCCTGTTTTACAGACAAGCAAACTGAGACATAGAGAGCTTAAGGATTTTGCCCAAAGCTACAAAGATAATAAGTGGTAGAGTTGGCATTTGAAGCCAAGCAGTCGGGAGTAAGGGCTTCTAATCATTACTTGATACTGGAATAATCTGCTGTGATGCCCATGCTTCTTATTATATGCTATAATGGCATAATAATAGCTTGCACTTCTCAAACACCAGCTGTGTGGCAGGCACTGAGCTAAGTGTTATATGTTTATTTTCTCACTTAATCCTCACAAAAATCCCATGAGGCACTTGTAATTATTATTCCATAGATGAGGAAACTGAGATGCAAAGGAGTTGGGGTTAAGCAGTTTGTACTAGGCAACACTAGAGTGTGTGCCTGGTATGTGTTTACAGGTGAATAAGCAAATAGATGAATAACAATAGGGATAGGGTTTGAGAAGGAAATTAACAAGTTTTTTTATTTTATTTTTTTGCAGTGTCTTCCTCATGGCATTAAAGCCTCTTTTCTTCCCCTCCCCTCTCCCCCACTCCCCTCCTCTCCCTGTTCCCATCCCCGTCCCCATCCCCATCCCAGTCCCCGCCCCAGTCCCCGTCCCCCGTCCTGTCTATTTGTCTTTCGAGATGGGGTCTTATGATGTTGTCCAGGCTGGTCTCAAACTCTTGGGCTCAAGCAATCCTCCTGACTCAGCCTTCCAAAGTGTTGGGATTATAGGCATGAGCCATTGTACCTGGGTGAGAACAAGTATTGAGTACCTTCCATTTTTTTTTAGTAGGTTTTTTCCCAACATTTTATTATGAAAAATTTCAAACATACTGCAAAGTTGAAAGAATGTTACCGTGAGCAACCACATACCCACTACCAGTTTTCAACCATCAATATTTTACTGATTTTGCTTTCCTTCTATCTAGTCATCTGTCATAGTGTTTTTGATGCATCCCCCCACCGTACTATTTCACCATATTTTATTGCTAAGTAGAGGTAATTATTTGTTTATAGGTTTTTTCCTTTGGAAGTAAGATGTGTGCATTTCATCGTAGTTAAGTCTTAACCATACATGGACCTGGTTTTGACAAATGAATACACCTAGAGAACCCAGACACCTACCAGGATATTATTGTTACCCAGAAAGTCGCCTCATGTCCCTTGCCAGTCAGTGTTCACCCCTACTCCCCAGAGGAGTATCTACTATTTTTATATTATATATTCATATGCCATCCTGTTCTCCCAGAATTTAAGGTGACTTACTGTGGTCCATAAAATACAAGAAGAAAGCATAAATGAGAAGTAAATGGAAAAAAGAAACCAAGGTAGGAATATTAAATGGAACCAGGACAGCACCTGGAACTTTTGTAAGTAATATATTACTCAGTCCTCACAAAAGGTATGCATAATTATTTCCATTTTATAGATGGAGAGGCTACAAAGCTCTGTAGCTAATAAGTAATAGGGACACTTTTACTCCAAAGTCCATACTTTTTTTTTTTACTGTAGTCCCCAAAGCAAGACAACAGATCAAATAAAAGCTTATTTTAACTGTGAATGTGGTCTCAAATAATATACGCTAAAGTTTTGTAAAACTGTGTTTCCTCCTGTTTTTGGTACTTTGACCAAGAGAGATGGCAAGGATGGGGCCACTAAAATAGTCCTGCAGTCCTTGCAAAGGGCCTTAAGGTCAAGGTTGGCTTTGAGTTATCCTGTGTGGCCCTAGAGATGGGATTCCATGTCCTCAGTTATAGAAAAAGGCAACTTTCCAGGACCAGTGATAAGAGTGCAAAGTCTTGAAATGTCCTGTCGACGGTTAAATAGAAGTGTAGCAACATCAACAAGGAAGCATCTTGTATGTGAGAGACTCTTGGTCAGAGCTTTCAGTTTTGACTTTAATGGGGTTCATTTGTTAGTTGCATTAAGGAAGAGAACAAATATTGTAAAAGAATTCTAAATCTCTAATAGGGGACCTTAGAAATCTGCTACCTTCTAAATTCTGTGTTGTCTCCTTTATAATAATAGATTGTATAGATAAATAATGGGTTAGGAAGAACTGAAGATTACTTTAGGATTTCTTAAAATGACAGAAAAGGGGTTGGGCATGTTGTATGGTAGAAAGGCTATCACAAGACTCCTGGATAAATTTAGAGAGAAACTGAAAAATAGAAGAAGATGGGCATGTTAGAGTTATACTTACTTGGCAGTATAAAATGGAAAACTTTCCTCTTCTGGACTGTGGCCACCAGCATGGCGGGATGATACCTGGGTTTGGCTCTGTTGGACCAAAGGAGGCTGACATGCTCACATGGTCTTGGGTGATGGATTAAGAAAACACAGGAACTAGCTCAGTGGCGAGGCCTGAGAAGACCTATAGCAATGACTCTGGAAACCAGTTGAAGTGAGGCAGGCATCCAGTGGTCCTGCTCTGCTGTCTGCACTGTCTTCTCTCCACACACTGCTTCCTAGCTCTCTGCTCCTTAACTTCTCATTTCCCGCTCTCAGCCCCTACTCCTTGAATCCCATAACCAAAGCTTGAAAAGAGGACATGACCAGAGGGTAAGGCAGGAGTAGACAGCCAGCTCATCATTAGAAAGATCCACATTAATGGTGGCTACCAATGATTAAAGATTATTTCCTCCTCCTTAGGCAGCAATACAGTTATCTTGAATAGACTGCTTTACTTGGAAAAAACAACAACATTGTTTTTTTTAATTATAAAAGCCATTCTTTCTTATTGTAGATAATCTGAAAAACATAAGAAAGAATAATGAAGATAATTGAGATTCCCTTAGTGATATCTTGATAGCATTCCTTTTAGGTATTTATTTAGAAATTGCTTACATACAGTGTAAAGCCATGAGATAGATATATATATATATATATATATATATATATATATGTGTATGTATGTATGTATGTGTGTATATATATATGCACAAATATCCTAAAAGTGAAATTATATATATAATATATTTTATATATATATCCTAAAAGTGAAATTATATATATATAAAATTTCATTATATATATATAATATATATAAAATTTCATTATATATATATATAATTTCACTTTTAGGATATTTATGCATTTATTATGGTCTTATATAAACTAAATATTTTTCTGTATCAAAAATTATAAGCATAATTTAAAATAGGCATTGATATTCTATAGATAGTACTCTATTTTTAGCTTACCTCTTTTGTTGAACTTGAAGTGAGTTTTTGTGAACAGTTTTTGTGACTGTAGTTGGGTTGTATTTTTATTCTACTCTGCCAACCTTTGCCTTTTAATTGGTATATTTAGAACATTTACCTTTAAAGTAATTATTGACATATTAGAGCTTTAATCTGCCATTCTATTATTTCTTTTCTTGCCTTTGTCTGGGTTACTTGAACATTTTAAGGGGTTTTTATCTTGACTTTTTAATGTTTTTTTAAAGTGTATTTCTTTGTATCATTTTCTTAGTTGCTCTAAATATTAAAGTATACCTATGTGACTTACTACAGTATACTATTATCACCATTTTACCACTTTGAGTGAAATGTGGAAACCTGATTTCCATCTAGGTCCCTTTACATTCCCCCTTTTAATTTAAAATTTTTTTTTTTTTTTTTTTTTTTTTTTTTTTTAAAGAGAAAGAGAGAGAGAGAATAGGAAGGAGGAAAAAGGAAGAGAAAGAGAGAGAGAGAATGGGGAGGAGGGAGAAGGAAAAGAAAGAGGGAGAGAGAATGGGAGTATTGCTTTCTTGCCCAGGCTAGAATGCAATTTAGTAATGGGTATTGAAAACCTCTTTTATACTGATAATTATACTTAATGATGTAGTCAGGAAGGAATAAGGGAAGAAAATAACAAACAAACAGCCAACCAATATTTAATTTAAACCTATGAAATGCTATGCGATTACTGAGGAGTGATTTACTTCCAATTATATAGTCACCTTTGGAATAGGTGTGAGGTGGTAATGTATGTTTTGTGTATTTGAAGTGGAGAGTTCTATAAATGTTTATTAAGTTTACTTGTTCCGGGTCTGAGTTCAAGTTCTGAATATCCTTGTTAATTTTCTATCTCGTTGATCTATAGAATCGTTAGCTCTTCTTGTTGCATTGATCCTTCTGCCATTATGTAATGTCATTCCTCGCCTCTTTTGATCTTTGTTGCTTTAAAGTCTACTTTATCAGAGGCGAGAATTGCATCTCCTGCTTTTTGTTTATTAGTTTATTTTTACTCTCTGTTTGGTTGGTAAATCTTCCTCCTTCTCTCTGAGTCTTTGTGTATTGTTGCATGTAAGATGGGCCCGGATGCAGCATACCGATGGGTTTTGGCTTTTTATCCAATTAAAATATATATAAGTTTAATACCGGCGTTTGATGCTAGCTGGCTGTTTTGCCCATTAGTTGATGTAAATTTTTTATTGTGTTAAAGTTCTTTGCTTTTTGATATATTTTTGGAAAGGCTGATATTGGTTGTTCCTTTATATGTATAGTGCTTCTTTCAGAAGCTCTTGTAAAGCAGGCCTGGTGGTGGTGAACTCTCTAAGTACTTGTTTGTTCGCAAAAGATTTAATTTTTCCTTCGCTCATAAAGCTTAGTTTGGCTGGATAGGAAATTCTGGGTTGAAAGTTCTTTTCTTTAAGGATGTTAAATATTGGTCCCCACTCTTTTCTGGCTTGTAGGGTTTCTGCTGAGAGATCTGCTGTAAGTCTGATAGGTTTCCCTTTATGGGTAACCTGACCTTTCTCTCTGGCTGCCCTTAGTATTTTCTCCTTCATTTCAACCCTAATAAATCTGGCGATTATGTGCCTTGGGGTTGGTCTTCTTGAAGAATATCTTTGTGGTGTTCTCTGTATTACCTGGAGTTGAATATTACCCTGCCTTGCCAGGTTGGGAAAGTTTTCCTGAATGATATCCTGAAGAGTATTTTCCAACTTGGATTCATTCTCTTCATCACATTCAGGTACACCTATCAAACGTAAATTAGGTCTTTTCACATAGTCCCATATTTCCTGGAGACTTTGCTCATTCCTTTTCATCCTTTTTTCTGCATTCTTGTCTTCCCGTTTCATTTCGCTGAGCTGGTCCTCGACTTCTGATATCCTTCCTTCTGCTTGATCAATTCGACTGTTTAAACTTGTGCATGCTTCGCGAAGTTCTCGTGTTGTGTTTTTCAGCTCCATCAATTCACTTATATTCTTCTCTAAATTGTCCATTCTCGTTAACATTTCGTCAAACCTTTTTTCAAGGTTCTTAGTTTCTTTGCATTGGGTTAGAACAAGTTCTTTTAATTCACAGAAGTTTCTTATCACCCACGTTTTGAAACCTGCTTCTGTTATTGGAACACACGTGTAATCTATTAAGCCTTGTTCCGTTACTGATGAGGAATTGCAATCCCCTGTAGAGGGAGAGGCATTCTGATTTTGAGTATTCTCTACCTTTTTACGCTGGTTTCTTCCCTTCATTATATATTTGTCCGTCTGTCGTCTTTATAATTACCAACTTTCTAACTGGGTCTCTGACGTCCAACTTGTTGATTCCCTGCGCCGAAATCTGAGCAATCCACTGAGCCGGCCAAAACAGCGTGTTAAGATTGATGGTGCTTTTCTGCCCGGGAATCTCCGGACTCTGCACCAAGAACTGGCGTGCTAAGGCACCAGCAAAACCGCCACGCCGGCCACAAGAGTCGCTCTGGCGACCCGTGGAGCTCCTCCACTGGGAATGTCCTGGTCCGTGAGCAACAAATATTCGTCTGAAAGTGTGGCGTCCTCTCGTTCTTTGCGCTTTCACTGGGAGGTACGTGCCCGAGCTGCTAATCATCAGCCATCTTGGATCTCTCTGATTTCCATCTAGGTCCCTTTACATTCCCCCTTTTAATTTAAAATTTTTTTAAGATACAGGGTCTCGCTATGTTGCCCAAGGTAGAGGTGAACTTCTGGACTCAAGCAATATTCCTGCTTTAGCCTCCCAAATAGCTGGGACTACAGGAGGATATTCATTTTATAGATTTATATTTTACGTGTATATATATGTGTGTATGTATGTATCCCCATATTTCTGCCTTTCTGTTGTTTTCTCTCTTTTTTTTTTTTTGATTCTTTAGAATTCTTCTTTTTAATCATTTCCTTTCTGTTTGAAGAACTTCCTTTAACCATAAAAATTTTTTGCCACTTCCTTCTGGCCTCTATGGTTTTTAAAAAATTTTATTTATTATTTTATTTTTCATTTTTAGTAGAGATGGGGTTTCACCATGTTGGCCAAGCTGGTCTCAAAGTCCTGACCTCAAATGATCCACCCATCTCAGCCTTCCAAATTCATGGGATTACAGGCATGAGCGAACGTGCCCAGCCAGGCCTCCATGGTTTTAGATAAGAAACCTGTTGTTGCTTGAATTGATGTTCCCTTATAGGTAGTATGTTGTTTTTCTCTGCTTTCAAGAGTTATTCTTTGTCTTTAATTTGCAGAAATATAATTAAGATGTGTCTTGTTGTGGATTTCTTTGAGTTTATCCTATTTGGGATTTGTTCACGTTCTGAATCTGTAGGTTTAGGTCCTTCACTAAATTTGGGGAATTTTTAGTTATTATCTTTTTGAATACTCTTTCAGCTCCTCTCTTTTTCTTCTCTCCTTCTGGGACTCTGATACTATGAATATTAGATGTTTTGCTGTTGTTTCACAAATGCTGGAGGTTCTGTTTATTTGTTTTCAGTTCATCTTCATGGTTTTGCCATGTTGCCCAGGCTGGTCTTGAACTCCTGGCCTAAAATGATTGACCTGCCTCACGTGAGCTACCTGGCCAACAGGTGATTTTTAAATCACTTTGGATATTTTGTCTATTAGAAGACTCTGGGTCCTATTTAAATCTTCCATTTTAGCAGACAGTCACATTATTTAGATTTAGCATGTGAATTGGGACTCACTTATGTGGTTCTAACGATGATTACTTTTCAGAGCCTTTGCAGTACTCTTTCGGTCCACTTGGTTTATCTGGTGCTGCCACGGCTCCCACTAGTCCCTGTTGGTGCTGTCTGAGGCGGGTAAGGAATTTCCCCAGGCCACGCTGCCTGGTCCATCTAGGTAAAGGAGGGAGCCTCCATCCTGCTGGGATGAAGCATGCTTCCTGGGGGCCCTGTAGCAGGGAGGGAAAGTGTTTCCCCAGACTGCTTTATTGTTAGTGGGTTCCTAAGCTATCTGCCTTGTTGCTTCCAGCTGGCCTGGTATTGTCAGCAGAACTCCCATTCAATCCTCTGCTGCCCTCTGTTGCTAGGTTGCTAGGTTGGGGGTTGGGAAACAGCCTGGGCCACCTTCTATTGAATGGGGGTGTGGTCACAAGATGTGCTGCTATGTTGTTCTTCCAATCTTGGGTTCCTAACTAATTTACCTTCCTTTTTCTTTCAGACTTCTTCTTTGGTGGCCTCTTATGTTATTTCCAGGATTTATAGTTGTACTTACAAGGAGATAGGGGGAGCAATGGGTTTACACCATCTTGTCTGAACTGTGACAGGGTTCTATTTAACCATTAATCTTTTGGATGTTTAGATTGTTTTAAATGGTGAGTATATTCGACTTTGTAATGGAGAACTGGGGGAGGAGGCCTCCCAGTGGCCTTACTATCTGAAAGGCTTTCTTACTCCACAGACTCATGGGCCTGGGCCTGGGCCTGGTTGGCTGCCCAGTACAGGCTATTACTCATCTGCCTTCCGCTTGCTTGGCTGGTGATGTCAGTTCTTGGTGTCTGCTTTAAAGGCAGGCTTTTCTTGTTCTTATGCTCACTGAATAATGCAGTAGTTTGTTATACTTTTAGCATGATTAAAACAGATAAACTGTCACCTTTGTAGGGTCTTTTCTTAGCCTGTCCTTTTGGTCAATATTATTTCCCTTTTGGCAAGGGAATTTTGCAATTCATTTTAAATTCAGTCTTGCAAATTGCATTTAATTGTGACTTAGTTATGAGATATTTAATTTTTTATGTGAACATTTCTGTTTCAGGGCTGCAAAACAATGACAGAGTTTTTCATATATTAGTGTGAAGAAACTTTTTAACATTTTCCATTTGTGAATGAGGAATTTGAGGTCATCTCAGTTCTTCCACAGTAAATGTGCCTTTAAAAAAAATCAGAGTGAGAAATCCTTTATAGTGCAAGCCATGGGTCATTTTGTATAGTATACAAGAATAGTTTTGCACAAATAATTTCAGGTTAAAATTGCATACTATTTATTCCCACCCATTTCCTTTATTGGCTGTGACACACAGGAATTACGCCCATTGCTTGACTAACCTTTCTGACCTTTTGTTACTTGGCTATAAATTGACTTGGGTCTTTTGCAAAAACACTGTCAGGGGGGAAAAATCTTTTTGTTAGAACCCAGCCAATTCCTGCTTCAGTGCAGAACAGTTTGTTCTCCCGAAGAAATGAGCCAGTTCAGTGAACAGAAAACATAGCCATAAACTGGCATCGTCAAAAACTGCAAAAACTATTGCCCACATTCATTCCACAGAGGAAGGCGCTTTATAACAGAATGAGGTTTTGGGGAGAGAAATACAGTTATGAGCTCCATTTAGGCAAATGTAATTGACTTGTTAGAATGAGCTATAACCACATTAAAAAAAAATTATTTTCCTGAGCTCTGGCAGCCACCAACATTTTAACATTTTAAACAGGAATATTGTGGAATTCTCCCGCTGCCTGCTCTCAGTCCTCTTGACTGTGTTGTAACATGTATCCCCTGCATTTCATCTGATCTTCTCATGAGGTTGGAAGCTGCTTCTGTTCAACAGTGTAGACATTTCCCAAGTGACTGCTCTGTGCAAAGCTGAGTGTTGTACTTTTAGCAGAGAAGACATTAATAGTGATCAGTGAATTACAGAAAAAAAAGTGAGAAATCATTGTATGACAGAGGCACAGATGCAAAGTAGTAGAAAAACATACAAGACACAGTTCTTGACAGTCTGTATCACAGAAATGGAGGCATTTGAGAGAGGTTTGAAGTCTTTGAAGAGTTTGCCAAATGGATGGGAGGAGAAGAGTATTCTGTCAAAGAGAGGAATATATGTAAAGCTGAAGAGTCACGACCTAGCATGGGGTTTCAGGTACTATAAGTAGATTTATGCTTGGGTGTAAAGTATAAGGAGGGAAACGAGTAGCAGACAGTGAAACTGGAGAGGTATGGGGACCTGATACCATGGATCTCAAATGCCACGTAAAACAGGAATTTATACTGTAGGCCATGGGAGCTCTGTAAGAGCTTGAAGCAGGGGAATGGCCTAGGCAGAGTTGAGGTGGGAAGATGTGGGTTTTCAAGGAACTGTTCAGAAAGGGTGGGTTGGACCAAACTAAGGCAGGACCATGACACCAGGCTGAAGTGGGCAGACTGTGTCCTGCAGGAATCACTGAAGACAATGATCTGTGTTCTGGAAAGGCAGATATGGTTGTGATTTAGGGGAACATACAAGGAGGGCAGGGTGCAGGCAGTGTAGATTACTGAAATTACTGCAGAGGTTTACAAGCCACAGAAGAAGGATAATGTTCTAAAACCTTACTCAGGGCCCAACTTGGTGACTGGGGGAGTGAAGGGGAAGAGGAAGGAGGCAAAAAGCCTGAGCCCGCTACTTAATTCTCAGCATACCTGTTAAAGATACTTCCACACAGACTGTCTTGTTTAATTTTTATAGTGGGCCCTATCTTGTCTGTATTCCGATGATTTCCATTGTGCAAAAGAGAACTGAGGTTTGGCAGGTTCAATACTTTGCTCAAGACCCAAATGACCTGTACTAGGAAGTAGCTGAGTCCAGATTAGAACCCAGGTTCATCCAACTCTGAACATAGTGCCACCCTTGACTAGTACTCACCTCCTGGGTTCAAGCAGTTCTCCTGCTTCAGCCTTCTGAGTAGCTGGGATTACAGGTGTGTGCCACAACAGGGCTAATTTTTGTATTTTTGGTAGAGATGGGTTTTCCCCATGTTGGCCAAGCTAATCTCAAACTCCTGATGTCAAGTGATGCACCTGCCTCAGCCTCCCAAAGTGCTGGGATTATAGACATGAGCCACCGCACCCCACCTAGATATTAGTATTAATGCTAATACAATTAATATTTCAAAAGCTTGGGTTTTTTTCTTCTTGTTAGCCTATGAAAACATTAGCTGTATCATTTTATTTCTTAAAATCTCACCATTTTAGAATAATTAATTTAGGGGAAAGCCCAACTGAATTGACTAAAAAGTATGAGTAAGTGAGTATGCTTAAAGAAATGTAATTTTAAAATTTTCAAGGTGTGTCTGTATGTGTGTGTAACAATTCACATTAGAATAACAGACTATGGCTTTCAGAAATTAGAGAACATTTTAGGACTGACATGAACTTAATGTTAAGTTTTAGTAAATGTGTGCTTTAACCGGTCTCAGAAAACATACCTTTTAGTATTGTATCTGAAGAAGAAGCTTACTAAGCAAAAATCATCTTCAGTGAAGTCCCAGGACAAATGAATGATTCTTTTTACACAGCATTCATTCTTCAGTCACGAGGTCATGGAGTCCAAGTTTAGGGCCTAGGAAAGGAGATACAAAAGAACCAAAAACAAACCTGGCCTATTCTGTATCAAAAATATATTCCTGGTTAATGGATCAGCCCCTATTTAGTTACCAAGTGGAAATACTGTCCCATTTGATATTGGAGCTTTGAGGTTCCAGTGTTGAAGGCTGTAATTATCGAATGTTGCAAGCTGTCTCTTCAGCATCATGTTTTCACCCTTTCCTTGCTTGTTTCTTCTCAAAGTGGAACCAGAAATAATGAGTGTTTTCAAGGTAGAAAACTGCAGGAAATATGGGTAAAGTATCTCAATCTTAAGATTACTGTATTATTATCTTTGTGGCATCACTGGTAGAAATTGCTAGGTTCTTAAGAAAAAATTAAAATCTAATGTAACTGAGCTGTGGAGCTGTAGCATGCTTCCCTGCCCAAACAGTTGGAATTATATATAGCACAGGAAAAGAAAGACAGCCCTGCTTTCCTCTAGCGGCTGCTGAGCATGGGAGCAGAGCAGGAGAGGTAGTTATATAACTGGGTGTACTCATTAGTTCTGCTGTAAATTCACACAGCTGAGCCTCCGCGGTCCTTTGTTTACCTCAGCATTAACTCTTGCTCGCTTCCTTGTATCAGTGGGGCCTGGGCTTGGCACATAAGGAATTGCTGGAATCACAGAACCCAAAACACAGCCCCTGACAGTCTAATCTTGCAGAGCAAATAGACAAGTAAGCAGGCAGCTACAGCTTGCATGGGGCAAGAGGCTGTGGGTGCTGAAGCGTGAGGAGGCACAGCATGGAGGAGTCTGCCAAACAAGGCTGGAGCCCCTGGCCATGCTGGGAGGCTCCTCAGTCTGTGAAGATGCCTCTTGAACTTCACTTTCTTTCTCTCTAAAAAGAAGCTTGTTATAACCACTTCATACATAGATATTAAATGATGTGGTGAAAATTGAAGGTGGTGACTCATGCAATATGCCTTGCCCAGAATTGACACTCAGTGGGCATTTTGTAAACATTTACTTCTTGGTCCCTTCGCTTTCCTCAACCCCCAGGCCCAGCCCCAGCCCGAGCTCTACCTTGTTTTCTTTTTACTGGGAAACATGGTCCCTTTTGTGAACACTGTCAATAGGTCTCTTTTGAAGCTCAGAATTCTTTCATCTCTACTCCCTTCTCTTCTTTTCCTTCCTGCCTCCCAGGACTAAGTATCCCAACTCCTTTTGCTTTTCCTGGGCCAAAACCCCTCCAAGGGGTGAGAGATGAGGGAATAGGAGATGGCCTGAGAAAGTATAGATGGCATTGCAGTCACAGACACAACACAGATCAGTATTTCTCCCAATCCAGTTCCCCTCAAATCCTCCCAAATAGGTGTGAGAATTCCAGGCTCATTATGACTATTCTGTTAGCATTCCACCTTGTTGTCTTCTCTTTCTTTGATTTACTGAAAGGAGAAAGAGAGAAGGCAGCTTCCTGTTCCAAGCTGCCTGGGTCTAGAATCCATCCTCTCTACCTGTAGATGTCCTACTCCCAGTCAGGGTCCTGCTGAACATTCTTCAAAGGGCCCCCATCATGGTATCTCATTTGCCTTCAATTGTCTTTTTTAAAATATGTATTTTTAAAAAATAAATACAGGGCCTTACTGTATTGCCCAGGCTAGTCGTGAACTCCTGGGCTCAAGTGATCATGCTGCCTCAGCCTCCCAAAGTGGTAGGATTACAGGTATCAGCTACTGTGCCTGGTCTTCCATTTGCTTTAAGGTAGTCAGAGTCCATACCTGAGGGAGTTGCTGAGAGGACTTGAGTCACACATCTGTCTCTCCTGTCTGGTTCATGGCTTCCTGTTCTTACTTCGCTCTTCCATAGCCTCCACATTTAGCCAGTCTCCAATTTCTGTCACTTCACCAAAGGCACTGGTTCTCAACTAGGGATGACTATGCCCCCCAGGGGACATTTGGCAGTGTCTGGAGAGTTTTTGGTTGTCATGACCTGGGGACAGTGTATTCTACTGGCATCCAGTGGGTAAAGGTCATAGATGTTGCTAAATATCCTGCAGTGCACAGGACAGCCCCCCAGCACGTAGAATTATCTGGTCATAAATGTCAGTAATAAGATTGAGAAGCCCTGATGTAAGGGATGGTTCATGAATCCCTTTGTGTTTGCCTGCTTCCATCTCTGTGTTAAAGAGCTTTTGTTAACCTCAAAAGCATCTCCTCCCCAGTGGATGACTTCATGTCTCTTAAGTTTTCCTTCATCCTCACTCCAGTCAGAGTTGATCCACACCACAGGGTTTCTAAACTGCTTGTGTCCATTCATTGCATCACTTACCACATTTGCCTTCTAACAGCCCCCTTCAACATGATATGTTGTTTCTCCTTTGAGAGTAGAGTAAGAGCTTGATTGTTTATGAGGATGACCATTGAAATCCCGTATATTATTATCATATAATATTATAAGGCCCCAAACCTCAGCACTAGGAGAGTCAGTGGCACATAGTGGAGTCAGCCCAGAACATAGTGTCAGGAGATTCAGTCCGGTATCCAGCTATAATTGTCCAGCTCTGTGACAAAAGTATAACTTCCCTGAGCTTTAGCTTCCACATAGGTAAGGCAGAAATAATATCCATTTCCTAAGATTGTTTGAATCTGAGATGTCAGCATAGAACCTGGTACATAGTGGTCGTTCATATGGATTGAATCTGAAAAACGAAGCCAAGGTTCCAGATGTGACCCTGTTAATAGTAAGCTCGTGGGAAAAACTGAACTGTTTCTTATTACCTTGATAGTAGCAATCTTAATTCCAGGCAACCACCTCACCATTACATTTCATGAGAATGAAGAGAAGCCCTACTGATGCTGGGCTGGTAGGGCATCCTATTCACTGTGAAATTACTAGAAAGTATTGGTGCTTTCTCCAAATCTCATGGAAGCAGAAGGCAATCCCATATACTTCTGACTCCCCATTATTTTATAGAGGAAATATTTCTCCTGTCTTGGAGCACTGGGAACCTAGAATCATATCCTGAAGGTTGGGAGGTCTGCCCTGACCTTAGGTATCCAGAAGTCTGCTGCTTTGTAAAGGGACTGCTGAGGCATAAGGGGGACACCACATCCACTTACATCCACGACTTTCTGGTACATGGAGACAAGCACAGAGGAAGTGGTGTTACATTTTGTTCAGACATTATAAGACATTTAGCTTTTTCTACCAAGCTAAGAGGTTAGTGACAACTGATTCTGACAATTGCCATATAGTCTTAGGGATAGGGTTATAAAAATCATGTAATTATTAGACAATGGAAGTACTATCTAGTATTTGGCCAGAGGATTTCAAACTTATTTCAGCCATATATGGCCTTAACTCTAGAACAGAATAGAAGTCTGTGCACATGAAGGAAAGAGCTGATTCCATCCTTGGAGATAACTTTGAAAGCTCTTAAGACCTGTAGAAATGTCATTGGTTTTCCATTCTGTCAGTGGCTAAGGACACAATACAGTAGTAGGTTATGGGTTAGATGCCAGCAGATAGATTACGTATGATCAGTTAGGCATTAGTGTTGACAGGGATCACAAAGCTAACAGGTGTGTATGTTGCTCCTCCTCATCCTATTTGCATTCTTTGATTTCTACTGAGCCACTTTACTCCACATCTTAGGACTTAGGTCTTCACTGTAGACATACTTTTTCTGCTCCTTACCCTTAATGGATGTTTGTGACATCTTTCTTGTCAGCAAGATGTGTTGTGGTTAAGAATAAAGGCTTTGGAATTGGGAATACCTGGCTTTGAATCCTACCTGTTGCCTGTTGCTTGTGTGACTGAGTCAAGTGACTTAGCCATTCAAGTTTTGGTTTCCCAATTTGTAAAATCAAATTGATACTTAGCTCATAGGGTTATTGTGAGGATCAAAGGTAAATGAGAAAATAAATGTAAAGCACAGTGCTTGACAGCCTGTAATTTTATCCAGTTGGTGGTGGTAGTAGTTGTTATACTTCTTGAGGGTAGAGACACTGTAATTTTGAACTCTTCCTCCTTCTACCCTATTTCTTAGAGCTGAGCATCTAGTAGCACTCAAATATTTTTAAATTTGAAATAATGACAGGTACACATGTATATACACACACACACTCAGAGGATAATATGATAATGACAATATTTTGAAACACTCATGATTTTAAAGTGTTTTAGCTTATTTTTATAAATATGATACGTAAGAGGGGGTCTAATTCATGGATTGGAAGAATAAATATTGTTATAATGTTTATACTACCCAAAGGAATCTATAGATTCAGTGCAATCCCTATCAAAGTCTGAATGACATTTTTCATAGCAATAGAGAAAACAATTCAAAAATTTATATTGGAACCACAAAAGACCCAGAATAACCAAAGCTATCCAGAGCAAAAAGAACAAAACTGGAAGAAGCACATTACCTGACTTCAAATTATACCCAGAGTTATAGTAACCAAAACAGCATGGTATTAGCATAAAGACAGACACATAGACCCATGAAACAGAAGTAGGCGAAGATTTCTTGAGTAATACCTGGACAAGCACAGGCAACCAAAGCAAAAATGGACAAATGGGATCACATCAAGTTAAAAAGCTTCTGCACTGCAAGGGGAACAATCAACAAAGTGAAGAGACAACCCACAGCTTGTGAGAAAATATTTGCAAACTACTTTTCTGACAAAGGATTAATAATCAGAATATATAAAGAGCTCAAACAACTCAATATGAAAAAAAATCTAATCCTATTAAAAATGGGCAAAGGATTTGAATAGACATTTCTCAAAAGAAGACATACAAATGGCAAACGGGCATAGGAAAATGTGCTCAGCATCATTTATCATCAGAGAAATGCAAATCAAAACTACAGTATTACCTCACCCTAGTTAAAATGACCTTTATCCAAAAGGCAGGCAATAAATAACAAATGCTGGTGAGGATATGGAGGAAAGGGACCCCTTGTACACTGTTAGTGGGAATGTAATTTCCCACTGTGGAGAACAGTTTGGAGGTTCCTCTAAAAAATAAAAATACAGCTATCATACAATCCAGCAATCCCACTGCTGGGTATATACCCCTAAAAAAGGAAATCAGTATATCAAAGCAATATCTGCACTCTTATGTTTATTGCAGCACTATTCACAATAGCGAAGATTGGGAAGCAAATCTATGCGTCTATCAACAGATGAATGGATAAAGAAAAATGTAGTACATATACACAATGAAGTACTATTCAACCATAAAGAAGAATGAGATCCTGTCATTTGTAACAACATGGATGGAATTGGAGATCATTATGTTAAGTGAAATAAGCCAGGAGCAGAAAGACAAACTATGCATGTTCTCAGTTATTTGTAGGAGCTAAAAATGAAAACAATTGAACTCATGGAGACAGAGAGTAGAAGGATGATTACCAGAGACTGGGAAAGATAGTAGAGTGGGGAGTGGGGGGAAATAGGGATGATTCATGGATACAAAAAAATAGAAAGAATGAATAAGACCTAGTATTTGCTAGCACAACAGGATGACTATAGTAAAAAATAATTTTTTAGAAATATATTTTATTGTGTTTTAGGTTTTGGGGTACATGTGAAGAACATGCAGGATTGTTGCATAGGTACATACATGGCAATGCAATTTGCCGCCTTCCTCCCTATCACCTATATCTGGCATTTCTCCCCATGTTATCCCTCCCCAACTCCCCACCACTGCTGTCCCTCCCCTAGTTCCCCCTGCTACAGACCTCAGTATGTGATGTTCCCCTCCCTGTGTCCATGTGTTCTCATTGTTCAACACCCACCTATGAGTAAGAACACGTGGTGTTTGATTTTCTGTTCTCGTGTCAGTTTGCTGAGTATGATGGTTTCCAGGTTCATCCACGTCCCTACAAAGGACACGAACTCATCGTTTTTTATGGCTGCATAGTATTCCATGGTGTATATGTGCCACATTTTCCCTGTCCAGTCTATTATCAATGGGCATTTGGGTTGGTTCCAAGTCTTTGCTATTGTAAACAGTGCTGCAGTGAACATTTGTGTGCATGTGTCCTTATAATAGAATGATTTGTAATCCTTTGGATATATACCTAGTAATGGGATTGCTGGGTCAAATGGAATTTCTATTTCTAGGTCCTTGAGGAATCACCACACTGTCTTCCACAATGGTTGAATTAATTTACACTCCCACCAACAGTGTAAAAGTGTTCCTGTTTCTCCACATCCTCTCCAGCATCTCTTGTCTCCAGATTTTTTAATGATTTTGTTACCATCTCAGTGTGGTTTTGATTTGCATTTCTTTAATGACCTGTGATGATGAGCATTTTTTCATATGTTTGTTGGCCTCCTATGTCTTCTTTTGTCTTTTTTTTTTTTTTTTAAAGAGAAAGAGAGAGAGAGAATAGGAAGGAGGAAAAAGGAAGAGAAAGAGAGAGAGAGAGAATGGGGAGGAGGGAGAAGGAAAAGAAAGAGGGAGAGAGAATGGGAGTATTGCTTTCTTGCCCAGGCTAGAATGCAATTTAGTAATGGGTATTGAAAACCTCTTTTATACTGATAATTATACTTAATGATGTAGTCAGGAAGGAATAAGGGAAGAAGATAACAAACAAACAGCCAACCAATATTTCATTTAAACCTATGAAATGCTATGCGATTACTGAGGAGTGATTTACTTCCAATTATATAGTCACCTTTGGAATAGGTGTGAGGTGGTAATGTATGTTTTGTGTATTTGAAGTGAAGAGTTCTATAAATGTTTATTAAGTTTACTTGTTCCGGGTCTGAGTTCAAGTTCTGAATATCCTTGTTAATTTTCTATCTCGTTGATCTATAGAATCGTTAGCTCTTCTTGTTGCATTGATCCTTCTGCCATTATGTAATGTCATTCCTCGCCTCTTTTGATCTTTGTTGCTTTAAAGTCTACTTTATCAGAGGCGAGAATTGCATCTCCTGCTTTTTGTTTATTAGTTTATTTTTACTCTCTGTTTGGTTGGTAAATCTTCCTCCTTCTCTCTGAGTCTTTGTGTATTGTTGCATGTAAGATGGGCCCGGATGCAGCATACCGATGGGTTTTGGCTTTTTATCCAATTAAAATATATATAAGTTTAATACCGGCGTTTGATGCTAGCTGGCTGTTTTGCACATTAGTTGATGTAAATTTTTTATTGTGTTAAAGTTCTTTGCTTTTTGATATATTTTTGGAAAGGCTGATATTGGTTGTTCCTTTATATGTATAGTGCTTCTTTCAGAAGCTCTTGTAAAGCAGGTCTGGTGGTGGTGAACTCTCTAAGTACTTATTTGTTCGCAAAAGATTTAATTTTTCCTTCGCTCATAAAGCTTAGTTTGGCTGGATAGGAAATTCTGGGTTGAAAGTTCTTTTCTTTAAGGATGTTAAATATTGGTCCCCACTCTTTTCTGGCTTGTAGGGTTTCTGCTGAGAGATCTGCTGTAAGTCTGATAGGTTTCCCTTTATGGGTAACCTGACCTTTCTCTCTGGCTGCCCTTAGTATTTTCTCCTTCATTTCAACCCTAATAAATCTGGTGATTATGTGCCTTGGGGTTGGTTTTCTTGAAGAATATCTTTGTGGTGTTCTCTGTATTACCTGGAGTTGAATATTACCCTGCCTTGCCAGGTTGGGAAAATTTTCCTGAATGATATCCTGAAGAGTATTTTCCAACTTGGATTCATTCTCTTCATCACATTCAGGTACACCTATCAAACGTAAATTAGGTCTTTTCACATAGTCCCATATTTCCTGGAGACTTTGCTCATTCCTTTTCATCCTTTTTTCTGCATTCTTGTCTTCTTGTTTCATTTCACTGAGCTGGTCCTCGACTTCTGATATCCTTCCTTCTGCTTGATCAATTCGACTGTTTAAACTTGTGCATGCTTCGCGAAGTTCTCGTGTTGTGTTTTTCAGCTCCATCAATTCACTTATATTCTTCTCTAAATTGACCATTCTCATTAACATTTCGTCAAACCTTTTTTCAAGGTTCTTAGTTTCTTTGCATTGGGTTAGAACAAGTTCTTTTAATTCACAGAAGTTTCTTATCACCCACGTTTTGAAACCTGCTTCTGTTATTGGAACACACGTGTAATCTATTAAGCCTTGTTCCGTTACTGAGGAGGAATTGCAATCCCCTGTAGAGGGAGAGGCATTCTGATTTTGAGTATTCTCTACCTTTTTACGCTGGTTTCTTCCCTTCATTATATATTTGTCCGTCTGTCGTCTTTATAATTACCGACTTTCTAACTGGGTCTCTGACGTCCAACTTGTTGATTCCCTGCGCCGAAATCTGAGCAATCCACTGAGCCGGCCAAAACAGTGGTGTTAAGATTGATGGTGCTTTTCTGCCCAGGAATCTCCGGACTCTGCACCAAGAACTGGCGTGCTAAGGCACCAGCAAAACCGCCACGCCGGCCACAAGAGTCGCCCTGGCGACCCGTGGAGCTCCTCCACTGGGAATCTCCTGGTCCGTGAGCAACTAATATTCGTCTGAAAGTGTGGCGTCCTCTCGTTCTTTGCGCTTTCACTGGGAGGTACGTGCCCGAGCTGCTAATCATCAGCCATCTTGGATCTCTCTCCCGTCTTCTTTTGAAAAGTGTCTGTTATGTCCTTCACCCACTTTTGAATGGGTTAGTTTGTTTTTTTCTTGTAAATCTGTTTTAGTTCTTTGTAGATTGTGGATATTAGCCCTTTGTCAGATAGGTAGATTGCAAAAATTTTTTCCCATTCTGTTGGTTGCTGGTTCACTCTAATGATTGTTTGTTTTGCTCTTTCTTTTGCAGAAGCTCTGGAGTTTAATTAGGTCCCATTTGTTTATTTTGGCTTTTGTTGCCAATGCTTTTGGTGTTTTAGTCATGAAGTCCTTGCCTATGCCTATGTCCTGAATGGTTTTTCTTCTAGGGTTTTTATGGTGTTAGGTCTTATGTTTAAGTCTTTAATCTATCTGGAGTTAATTTTAGTGTAAAGTGTCAGGGAGGGGTCCAGTTTCTTCTTTCTGCACATGGCTAGCCAGTTTTCCCAACATCATTTATTAAACAGGGAATCCTTTCCCCATTGCTTGTTTTGTGAGGTTTGTCAAAGATCAGATGGTTGTAGATGTGTGGCGTTGCCTCCGATGCCTCTGTTCTGTTCCATTGTTCTATATCTCTGTTTTGGTACCAGTATCATGCTGTTTTGATTACTCTAGCCTTGTAGTATAGTTTGAAGTCAAGTAGTGTGATGCCTCCAGCTTTATTCTTTTTGCTTAGAATTGACTTGGCTATGTGGACTCTCTTTTGGTTCCATATGAGGTTTAAGGTGGTTTTTTGGAGTTCTATGAAGAAGGTCATTGGTAGCTTGATAGGAATAGCATTGAATCTATAAATTACTTTGGGCAGTATGGCCATTTTCATGATATTGATTCTTCCTAACCGTGAGCATGTAATATTTCTTCATCTGTTTGTGTCCTCTCTTATTTCGTTGAGCAGTGGTTTGTAAAAAATAATTTAATTGTACATTTACAAATAACAGTATAACTCAAAGGATAAATACTTGAGATGATGAATCCCTCATTTATACTGATGTGATTATTATGCATCGCATGCCTGTATCAAAATATCTCATGTAACCCATAAATATATATACCTACTGTGTACCCACAAAAATAAACATTTAAAAAGGGGTTCTAAGGTATGTGAGTTGCTTTTCTTTGCAATAAATTCAATGAGTTGAAGGGAAAGCATCCGAACCATATCATCTCAGCCCTCTGCCAAAATAACTTGACTTCATTATGATTTACTGTCACATCCTTTGCCTTCTGGAATGTAGGAATGGCCTGTTGAACATTCCATGTAGGAATGGCCTGTTGAATAGCCTGGCCAACGTGGCAAAACCCCGTCTCTACTATAAAATACAAAAATTAGCTGGGCATGGTGGCACACATATGTAGTCCCAGCTACTTGGAAGGCTGAGGTAGGAGAATTGCTTGTACCTGGGAGGCAGAGATTGCAGTGAGCTGAGATTGTGCCACTGCTCTCCCAGCCTGGGCAGTAGAGTGAGACTCTGTCCAAAAAAAAAAAAAAAAAAAAAAAAAGGAGTGGCCTATTGAGTTTGTGTCACTGCGTCTTTCTAAACTAAGCCTGCTTTCCTCATCTTTACCCATTTTCTGTTGAGAGTTTATCTCTATATAAGAATAAACATTTGTCTTTGTTAAATGATAAAAATAGTGTCACTTAAAATACATTTCCATATTTGCCCTTGATACTGGGAATCACAGGGTCAAATTCAGGGCCAGGTGAAGGGTGGAGGACATTCTAATTGTCCCCCTTCTCACAGCGTCTCTTCTCCCTCCCTCCCCAATCCCTTCCATAGGAAACGGGGAATATTTGTTTTGGTCTTCTGGTAGGAAAGGGATTGGTCCCACCCCCAGCTCCAGGGATAGATCTTGATTGTTTAAGCCCAATCAAGTAAACCCCACACCTGTTGCACACCTGTGGCACGACCCCAGTGGCAGTCGTGCAAGAGGGTTTGTTCATGGCGGGGCATATGACCTGTGCAGGCCACCAGCATGCTTGCTGAGGACTTTGGAAAAAAGGCTCTTCTGTCTTCTGATAGGCCTCCCCAAGCCAGCCCTTTCTCTGTGTCCTTCTGGATGTTTGGGGCATGAAGCCTGGGATTGCTGGAGCTATCTTGCTGTGATGAGGGAAGCTACCCCTAGGATGTGGTTAACAAAGTATAAAGAAAGAAAACAGGCCCTTGTTTTCATCATAGAGCAACTGAGTAAAATTCAACCTAAAGCCACTGAACTTTCTATTTGCATGTGCCAGCCACCACCTTTATTATGCAAGCCCTTTCCAATTTGGTTTCTTACTTGCATCTTAGAATCCAAATGGTGCTTGATAGATAGATTTCCTTCTATTTTGTGGATATTAGTGATTCTAACCCATGGACCAAGACCCTGCCTTGGAGGTCGGGTGGGGGATAGGGTTTGGAAGGGCTCTGTTTGGGCAAGGAATGGATTGCTTATGTGAGCATATTTCTGCAAATGAAGTAAATGTCTTGCCTATATATGTATTAATATTTTCCAAATTTATCTTGCTATTTTGATGAATTAAATATAAATTTAGATAAAAATACTGAATTTATAGGTTTTTATCCTGTATTTTTCACAATGAGCAGATATTAGAAACATCATGTAAATTTGTCCGAAAAGATTTTTTTCGCAGACATTTTTGATATGAGGAAGAAGTCCTTGCTTAGATAGGTGTTTACACCCTCTCTCCCTCCTTCTTTTGCTTTCTCCTTCTCTCCTCCTGCCTACCCTCCCTGCTCCCTTCCTTGTTTTTTGTCTCTTTTTCTAAATGTGTTATCACTCTGTTTTCCTTCCGTTGAGTCTTGCTACTCAAACTCTGTTAGAAATAGTTGAGATATAAATTCTAATTAATTTTATTTGGATGGCTATGTTAAAGTTCATTTAACTTTTCAGGTCCTACATCTATGAGTTCTACATAAATGCAAACAAATATTGGTTACTGAGTGCTTTAATAGCAGGGGACCCAAGCTGAAATTCATTCCCCATGCAACAAATTGGATGTTGGATGGGAATGCTTGTAATGATTGACCCCTGTTTTTGGTAGTAAGCAAGAAACTGCAAGTGAACTCCTGTAATTGGTGTATTTAATGAGTGCTCACTGTGTGCACATCACCATTGGTGTAGCTGAGCAGTGCAGCGCTGAACCCTTACATCAAAAATCTTAAAGTTCATTGGAGAGAAGAGACATGTACACCAGTTACTGTATAAGCCAGGGCTCTGTTTTATAAGGGGATACATAAGTAGACATTCTGGAACCTCTTTCTTAGAATTATTCTATCAGAAGTGCACTCTAGAACCTTCTGTTTAAAAAGTATTGATCACCATTATTATAAAATATGCTGCTTGTTAATAAAACATATTTTCTGTTCTGCCTATTCTTGGCCACTTTTTTTTAGCTATACACAGCAGGGTTTTTTTTTGTTTTTGTATTTGTTTTTGCCACACACCAACATTTTGGCACTACCCCCCATTCCCAGCCATGTGTGCACATGCATACACACACACCAAGTTTGCTGCAAGTACAGCATTACAATCATTCAAAATTATAAATATCTCTCATGGAAAAGAGGCTGCCTGCTGGTTGAGCATGCGGATAAGTGAACTAGCTGAACTGTGTTCATTTATTTCCTACTAAACAAAGTATAGCTGAATGCAAGTGAGAGACTTATCATAAGGACAACCTTGAACTATCTCCCAGTTTGTTCAAAACAAAACCAAAGAAACTTACCAACTCTGGTATTTCATGTCAGCAGTGACAAAGGTTCACTGAGCTCCCCAGTAGGTACCTGGCCCTGAATGCTGCTTCTAGAATGCCAGCAGGAAGGCCAGGCGGAGCAGCCAGCTGGCTCTGGAGCCCTTATTCTGAGACTATGCTGCCACTTTCTTGTGACACTGGAGTCAAAAGCAAAAAGGGGCTTGCTGCCAGTAACCAAAGGGCTGTATTCAAGCAGTGACCTATTTTTACACTGTAATCGGGTTGGGTTTCTCTTTTTCCCTCGCGAGGCAGTAATCTCAAATTCTTCTGAGTACTGGAGAAGCCCGTTCCCTGTTACCTCTTTGACTTGGTTGTTTTTCACTTTAACTTAGGCCACTCTTGAGCACAGGAATATCTTCCCCTTTTTCCTGATTGGAGAATGGGAGTTGGTTATGTATATAAAATGGAGAGATAGGAAAACATGAACCAAGTGAGGATAGATGGCTTCTGAGGAGGAACAAAACCAGGTGAACTAGATAGAGAAAGGTATTTGAGATCATAGGTCCAGTATTCTGCCCTTTCAAACCCTAATCATGCGTATGAACTAATTACTTAGCTTAGTCATCAAATTTCGCTTGTGCTTCATATGTGCTGGGTGTCAGAGATGTAGTAATAAAAAGGTAGAGCTCTTGCCTTAGCCCACAGTCTTGTGAGGGAGGAATCTTGTACCCACAATTACAATGCAGTGTCGCCAGTGCAACAAGGGAGTTGGGCCCAAGTGAGGCTGTTAGATGTTGCTGGGGAGGGGGCCCTAAAAAGGATTCCTGCTGAGCTTTTTAGCCAGAGCCTTTGCTACTCCAGCCTGTCTTGCTTCCATCAGACTAGCGCCTAGTCTGGGTTGGATTTTTTGTTTGCTTGTTTGTTGCCATTTAGGCCTGTGCTATGTGTAATGTGCAAGGGTCAGGTTCTTCAGGTGGGATTTTCATGTCTCTTCAAGGAGACCTTTGGGACAGGAGGACAGTGTGCCACGTGGCTCCATTCTCCCAAAAGTGACATGTCTTGGGACCTTTATGCATAGAATGATACATACTCGTCTCTCCTCTGCCTGGACAACTTCTTTTCATCCTTTAAGACTTGTTTTTAGCATAAGTCCTTCTCTCACAGTATATAAGTTCTGCTCTGATGTCCTGATAGTTTTTGTCTGGTGTCTCCATTGCCTTTTTCCTTTCTTCTTCGCATGTAGAGCCTTGAGCTTCAACTCATCTATTTATACCCGTATCTATCTATGTTACCCCACTGCACTGTGAATCTCAGACACAGGGCCTATGTTTTATTCACCTAGGACATACCAGTTGCTTAGCAATGGTCAGTCACATGAAGGAAGTATGTATGTCATGTGAATGAAGTTCCCATCTGGCACCAAGATGGCTAAAGATATTGAGAGGGCTGCAAGAGATTCTTGATTGGGTCTCAAACTTTTTGAGCTTGTTGAATGTCTTTTGTACTTAAAAGGATATGAAGTAGTTTTTTGCAGCATATAGCCTAGGAGGATGTAAAAAGGGGCCTGCTGGCATTTGGGAGACACAGATCAGTAAAGAAGGGTGTATACACCACAACATAGCAAGGAGATTGTCTAAGGGAACACCCCCATTTAGGTGTTTCTTAACTTTTATATGCCATATACCCCTGAACACAGGGCAAAATTCACATAATCTTGCAGACGTTATCATGCCTCAGGACATCATGGTCATGTGCCAGCTAGTTGTATCAGAGTCTGAATTCAGCATTCAAAAGGTGATTGGGAAGTATTCATGTTTACTATAGGCAGAAGTTGAGGTTGCTTGTATAACAGCCTTCCTGGTACTTCCTGGTAACATGGAGAAATGCATAGGGGTGTTTGATAAATATGGATGTAGGGATTAAACGAACCCTAAGACCAGCCTTGTGTAAGTCTCTCCTGACTCTGTCATGGTTTGGACCTTATATTTTGAAAAATACTGATACGTATCAAGAATTTTCCATGATTAAAAGACAGCTATGTACACCAGAGGGTGCTGTGTTTCAATTTTCATATCTCTTTCTTTTCCACTCCTGTGGTTGTATGCTACGTGATTCATTTGAGCACTAGCCAGTTGAGAATTTGCCCTCAACAAGACTGTTGAAGACCTGAACACACCCTACCCATTTGCTGCTTTCCCAGCATAACAGATGAGTTCAGAAATGGCTACACCACACACTCCCAGGTCTGCTTTGCTATATACTAGTTCTTAACCACTGAGTTCTTTGTTTAAAACTAGACAGTTTTTTTTAATGCTGTAGCTTAAGTCTATTTTCAATATTCTTTCTTTGGTGAAAATAGAGACCATCTGGTCATCATCCTCTGTGTAATAACAATGATTGAAGATGGTTATTAAGTCACCATTCGGCCTTTTCTCTTGCCTAGGCAAAATTGTCTTAGTTTCTGTAGCCATTACCCATAAATCTCATTTTCCAACCCTTTAATCATCTTGGTGGCTTCCTTTGAAAACTACTTCAAAGGCAGTTTCACTGCCTCTATTTTGGTGGGGTCTGGGCTGTCAGCATTTAATGGATATGGAATGCGGTTGTTTTAACCATCTAGTTTCCATAGCTAGTTCCCGCATCTTCAGGCCAATCACTATCATTAACCATTAGTAGCTGCTTTACCATCTTTTCATTGTGACACACTTTATAATATTATTGATTAATGTGTTGTTTTGACTTAAAATACAAATTTTAGCTTGTGAATAATTCTAGCTATTGCCTGATAGACTTTTACAGTCTGGTTTATGGCATTTGAGGTTCTTTTCTAAGCTATTTGATTGTAAGTGAATATGTTGCAGAAATTTTCCTGTGTTTTATTCATTCATTAATTAACATCTCTGAATGCCTATTGTGTGTCAGGCTCTGTACTAGTGATTGAGGACCCAAAGGTGAACAAAACATGGGGCCTAATTCAAGGAGTTCACAGTCTGGAGAGAAAGCCATATATATAAAAAATTATAAGGTAGAATATGCTATAAAAGATGGTTTAGATACAGTGGAAGTTTAAAAAGCCTTCACTGAAGATGCCATATTTGAATTAGATCTGAGCATGAATTAGTCTTCAGGTAAGGAGAGGGTTAAAGAACTCTAATAAAGGGACTCTAGTATGTGTGAAGGCAAGGAGGCTGGTGTGTTTAGGTTGCAGCAAACCCAAGTACAGCCAGGCTTGGACTTGAGTGACTGGAGAGACAGGCAGATACCATACTAAGAAAAACTGCCCATGCCAAGCCAAGAAATGTTCAACAGAAACATAAAGTGAGATGCATATGTCATTTAAAATGTTTTAGGAGCCACATTTTTAAAAAGCAAAATTAGCAAGTCAAAAAATAAGTTATCAAAGCAATAAAAAGCCATGGAGGGGAGGGAGATTACATGCATATTACTAAGTGAAAGAAGCCAATCCAGAAAGGCAACATACCTGTATGATTCCAACTATATAACATTCTGGAAAAGGCAAAACTATACAGACAGTAAAATGATCAGTGGTTGCCAGGGGTTAGGGAGGAGGGAGGGGTGAACAGGCAGACCACAGAAGATTTTTAGAGCAGTAGAACTATTTTGTATGATATTATAACTAACTGTGTATATATATCATTATAAATTTGTCCAAACCCATAGAATGTACACCAAGAGTGAACCCTAATGTAAACTGTGGACTTTGGGTGATAATGATGTGTCAGTGTAGATTCCTCACTTGTAACAAATATACCGTTCTGGTGGGGGATGTTGATAATCGAGTAGGCTATGCATGTGTGGGGCAGTGGGTATATGGGAAATATCTATACCTTCTGCTTAATTTTGATGTGAACCTGATCTAACAAATAGCCTACTAAGAAAAACAAGTCAAATTAATTTTAATAATATAGTTTATTTAGCCCAATTTATCAGAAATACTAGTATTTTAACATGTAGCTGGTATAAAAGTTATTAACTAGATTATTTTACTTTGATACTGACTCTTTGAAATCTGGTCTGTATTTTACATTTATATTGTACATCTTAATTCACATTAGCCACATTTCAGGTACTCAGTACACACATGAGTACCTATGGCTAGTGGCTGCTGTGTTGGACAGGGCAGGTCTTGCAACCTGGACTTACCTGACTGAGAAGCCTCAATTCTCAGCCATAGTGATATCCTGCTCCCTAAGTACTATAATGATAAATACAAGAGGAGGGGAGCTTTCAGATGATCATCTAATCCCATGATGTTAACTGTTGCTCTGCTCTCCACACTGCCCAGTGGCTCTAGTTTGAAGCATCTAGGCAGTGCTGTCTAACAGAAATATAATGAGAGCCAATATGTGATGATAAATGTCCTATGAGCCATATTGAAACAGTTAAGAAAAAAGGCAAAATTAATTTAAGACTGTATTTAACCCAATACATCCAAAATATTATTTCAACACGTATTCAATATTTAAAATTATTAATGAAGGGATATAGAACAATGGAATAGAATGGAGAGACCAGAAATAAACCCTCACACATATGGTCAAATGATTTTTTTACAAGGATGCCAAGACCTTTCAATGGGAATGGGACAGTGTTTTCAACAAATGGTGCTGGAAAACTGGATATCTACATGGAAAATAATGGAATTGGAACCTTACCTTACACCATATGTAAAAGTTAAAATGAATCAAAGACCTAAACAAAAAATCTAAAACTATAAAATGCTTAGAAGAAAACAGAAGAGAAAAGCTTCATTACACTTGCACACCATGTGTCTAATAAAGGGGTAATATCAAGAACATATAATTCCTACAACCGAACAAAAACAACAACAAAAAACACAGACAACCTAATTAAAATGGTCAAAGGAATTGAATAGACATTTCTTCAAAGAAGATACACAAATGAACAATAAGCACATTAAACATGCTCAACGTTAGTGTAATTAGGGCAATACAAATCAAAACCACAGTGAGATACAACCTCACACCCATTAGGATGGCAACTCTGGGAAAAAAAAAAAAAAAAACCCAGAAAATAAGTATTGGCATTGATGTGGAGAACTCTTGGGAACTCAGCGAACTGTTGGTGGGAATGTAAAATGGTGCAGCTGTTATGGAAAACAGTATGGCAATTCCTCAAGAAATTATAAATAGATTAACCATGTGATTCAGCAATACCACTTCTGGGTAAATACCCCGAAGAGTTGATAGTAGAGACTCAAAGAGATTGTATGTCCATGTTCATAGCAACATTATTCACAATAGGCAAAAGGTAGAAGCAACCCAAGTGTTCATTGATAGATGAATGGATAAAATGTGGTATATACATACAGGGGGATATTATTCAGCCTTTAAAAGGAAGTAAATCCTGATGTATACTATGGATGAGCCTTGAGGATGTTATTGTAAGTTAAATTGGTCAGTTATAAAAAGGCAAATACTGTATGAGTCCACTTACATAAAATGCCTAGAGTAGTCAAATCTACAGAGTCAGAAAGCAGAATAGTAGTTGCAAGGAGTCAGGGGTGGTCAGGAAATGGGAGTTATTGTTTAATGGGTGTAGGGTTTCAGTTTTGTAAGATGAAGAGTTCTGGAGGCAGATGGTGATGATGGTTGCACAACAATGTGAATATGTTAATACTACTGAACTCTCCACCTAAAAATGATTAAGATGGTAAATTTTATGTTATGTGTATTTCACCACAATTTTTAAAAGGCCCTCCACCAAGAAAGATGTAATTGCTTCTGAGACCATTAACATTTCATATGGGAAAAGAGAAAAAGAAGAGAGATGTGAATAAAGGAAACTAGGAAAAATAAAAAAATATAAGTATGCTTGGAAATCAGGATGGATGGTGCAATGGACTGAATGTATCCCCCTAAAATTTATATGTATGTTGAAATTTTAATCCCTAATGTGATTGTCTTAGGAATTGAGGCCTTTGGAGGGTAATTAGGTCACTAGGGTGGAGCTGTCATGAATGGGATTAGGGCCCTTATGAAAGAGATCCCAGACACTCCTTGGTTCCTTCTGCCATGTGAGGACAGTGGGAAGTTGTCTGTCTATGAGGAAGCAGGCCCTCACCAGACACTGAATGTGCCAGCACCTTCATCTTGGACTTCCTGGTCTCAAGAACTGTGAGAAATACATTTATGTTGTTTATATGCCATCCAGTCTATGGTATTTTTGTTATAGCAGCCCAAATGGACTAAGACATCTCACTAAGTGGTAAGAGGTGAGATGAAGATCTATGCAGTAAACCTAGGCTATATTTTTATTTGCTTGTTTTGTTTTTTGGAAGGGTGATTGCCAAGGTCAAAGAAGGCAGAAATTTACGTGTGCAGTTTTTTAAAACCTGCAGGGACAAATGGCAGTTGGAAGTAAAGGATTTGGAACTTGGCAGATAGGTCAGGGCTGGCAAGGATTATTTGGAAATCTCTTGGGTAGAGGAGATTGCAAAGTCCTGGGCATGAGTGAGTTTGCTTCCTTTGGAGAGGTTGTAGAAGTAGGGGTCTTAAATTCCATTGGTCCTGAATGGTTGAGACTCTTAAGGAGTTGGAAAGAGCCACTTGACTGATGACCTTGGTGCAAGTGGTTTGGGCAGAAGGGGAGGAAGGAATGGGGCCTGCAGTGCATGAAAGACTGATGAGCAAGGAAGTTAAATAAGTGGAACAATGGCAGGCTGGCTCCATGGGGTGGGGGAAGAAGACGGGAGAGGCCAGTTAGGGGATCTTTTATATTTTTATGAGATATAAGTGGTGTTTCAAGTAATACCATTATGATAAACATAGACTAGAAATTTTCTTGTCCAAGTTTATCATAGAAACAACAACAACAAACCAATATGTAATATTAAAGCAGTACTTTTGCTAAAAACAGATAAATAGAACTTTTACCAAATTTATAATGGCAGACACATTACATCAGTTCTTAGATGTATCAATTCTCAGAATATATGACATCAAGAGAAGCTCTTAGAGACTTCTGATTTAGTCTCCTGAAGGCTCATGGAAAGGAAATAAATATGCTAACTATCTTGCAGCAGAAGTTAACTCTTCCCCCAACTCTTCACCTGAGTGTATCACTGGTGAGTGTGGGTTCATGCATGCATACTCACGTATTGCAGGACGGAGGTTGAGATGGGAATAGGGAGATACGTGTACTTCATTCCTGATAAATAGTTGTTAGAATTTTATATTTTGCACCATCACGGCCACTCTCATTTTCATGATTTATGATTGACTTTATTGCTTTTTAGATTAGAGAAGGCTCAGGTACTGAGAACTATTCCTCTCCTCTCCTTTTGGTTCACCTTGATGCTCTAAGGTTTCTCAAAGACAGAGCAAGTAAGTGTCCTCAGAAGCCTCCCAGTTCATCTTCCATTTGGCTGTCAGCATCTCTGTTCTGCTGCCCCCTACCCCAGGACAATAATGTGAAAATGAAGAGCTCTGGGAAAACACAGAACTTTATTTTGCAAATCCAGTTGTTCCCATTAGTTGGGCATCATAAGATTGGAAGGGGATTTGCAAAAAAATATCCTGGCTCTAATTATCAGGCTAATCAACCCAGTGAATGGGACTTAATCTCACCAGTCAAGGGAAACTGATACTTCCTGATGAAATATTAATAGCATTCAAAACATTACTCATAAAGTAAATGTTTTAGAAACTGTCCTGGGCCAACTAAGGCAGAGCCGTAGCCCTTCATTGTTCCGGGGGCTAGCCCCTGGATATCTACAGCTTCACTCTGCTTGGGCCAGGGGGAGTGCCCTTCTCTGGATGAGGGACGTAGAGTTCTTACAACAGAAAGGGATAGGAAAGGTTTAATAGCTTCCTTCCCTTTTGGACAAGTAAAATAGATTTTAAATTTGACCTGTTGAATTCACTTGAAGATAGAGGAACCAGGAGGGTATCAGAAAGGACTAGGGACTGAGTTTGAGAGGAAGATAATTTGATGACAAGATCAAAAAAGGTGAAGACAAACATGACTCCTGTGACTTCTGCTGGGCTGCCAGCATCATCAGATTGTGGAGAGCTTAAACAAGAAAAAACAGTATTTACCCAAAAGAATCAAAATAAGATCCAAAGAGATATTTGCATACCTGTATTCACTGCAGCATTATTCACAATAACCAAGAGGGGGAAGCAACCTAAATGTCCATCAATGGATGAATGGGAAAAAAATATGATATATACAAACCATGGAATATTATTTAGCCTTAAAATGATAGGAAATTCTTATACATGCTACAACCTTGTGGGCTTTATGCTAAGTAAAATAAGCCAGACACAAAAAGATGAGTACTTTTTTAGCTAGATAGATTTCTGGTACTATTAGTAGTGGTAGTAGAATGATGAAAACAGCTTACTTTTCATTCTCTTCTTGTTGGGCTACATCTTGAAATATAAGTTCACTTATATGAGGTATCTAAAGTAGTCAGACTCTTAGAAAGTGAAATGGTAGTTGCCAGGGGCTGGGGGAAGAGAGAAAGGGGAATAGTTGTTTGATGGGTATAGCGTTTCAGTTTTGCAAGATGAAAAAGTTCTGGGGATCTGTTGATCAACAATGTGAATGTGCTTAACACTACGGAACTGTCCACTTAAAATTGGTTAAGACAGGCCGGGTGTGGTGGCTCATGCCTGTAATCCTAGCACTTTGGGAGGCCGAGGAGGGTGGATCACCTGAGGTCAGGAGTTCGAGACCAGCCTGGCCAACATGGCAAAACCCTGTCTCTGCTAAAAGTACGAAAATTAGCTGGACATGGTGGCGGACACCTGTAGTCCCAGTTACTCAGGAGCCTGTGGCAGGAGAATTGCTTGAACCTGGGAGGCGGACATTGCAGTGAGCCAAGATCATGCCACTGCACTCCATCCTGGGCGACAGAGCAAGACTCCGTCTCAGAAAAAAAAAAAAAATGGTTAAGACAATAAATTTTATGTTATGTGTTTTTTACCGCAATCTTTAAAAAAGAAAGGTAGGCTGGATAAAACAGCTGATGTACCTCTAGCTATTACAGTTAATTGCCATCCTTCAGTGGCCAGCCTCTTAGTGGGATGTAGTGGTAATTAGAACAGCAGCAATAACTGCAGTAAGTATGATCTATTGAATGTTTTCTGTATACCAGACAGCATGCTAAAATCCTTTGTGTGCTTTTCATCAATTCACTGAATATCATGTCAGCTCTGTGAGGTAGGCATTAATAGCTCCTCATTTTACCTAAGAGGAACAGATTGTGAGATCTTAAGTCATTTTCCCAGGAATGCACAGTCCACCACAGTAGTAGGGCTCTAGGACACAAACACAGCTCTGTCTGTTGTTAGAGTCTTAACTGCATTATCAGCTTCCATTTATTTACCCATTCACTCACTAAAAATGATTATTATATGTCAGGCATTGTGCTATATGCTAGAGAAACAATGGATATAGGCCCTGACCTTACTTACAGTGCTTATGGCCTAGCCAAAGTGAAAGACAGTAGGCAGGAAAAGAATCAGATGAAGATCCAGACAAATTTTGATAAATGTTATGAAAGAAACAATTAGGATGCTGTGATAGAGAATAATTCAGCTTGGATTTGGGGGAACCAACAAAGACATTTAGATAGGATGTTCAGAGAAGGTCTAAAATTCCTTTCTTAAGACAAGAAGGTAGATTTCAAAGAGGCAAAGGGGAAGATAGCCCAGAAGTCCTCTGTTGGAATTATAAATGAGTGTCTGAAAATGTGTATCCAAATGGCCTTGTGTTGAAAGAATCCTAGTCCTGCTTAATTCCAGCAGTGCTCCCTTGTCCCACTGGGTCACTTCACCTCAAAGTCCTCCTCTGTGTGGGGGGAAAAAAATAGAAAGTGTGTAACTAGATCAGTTTTTGGTAGTATTAGTAATGGTAATAGGATGATGAAAACACAGCTTCCATTTAATTCTCTTCTGGTTGGGCTATGTCTTGAATGTTTTGTTCAGTTCTAATTGCCACGTTTTGAGAGAAATGAAGACAAATTAGAATGTATTCAAAGAGAAGGTTGTTAGCATGTGGAATGAATTCAGGATACTTAGCTGCAGAGGTAAATATCTAAAAGAGGAAATGATCTTCAACTTCGTAAAAAGCTGATATATAGAAAACAGAGTTGACTAGTCATGTAATAAAGAGTTGATTTATCTTATGTCCAAAAGACATCTAAAAGCTGGAAACCAGGTCCAGCTAAGAAAGGGACTTTGTAATAAATTGTCATAAATGATAATGAGCTCTCAGACTTGGGAGATACTCAGTTGGAGACTGGATAACAGATTGCTGTAGGATTTTTTAATTAGGAAAGAAGTTGGACTGCATATATTGTCCCATTCGTCCATATTGAATATTTCTTTTTGTTTTGTTCTTTTATTGATTTTTTGTTTTATATATTGTATATTTTTAAGTTATTTTAGAACTATGGCTTTTATATGGCCAGAGGCAAATGGAATATATATAGTTTTAAGTGAAGTGCTCATGTGCACCTCTACAGAAGTTAAACAAAAAGTTCATCTGTAGCTATTAGAAGTTTGAAATGTAAAGGAACGCTACTTGGTATTTGACCCAGTTGCATATGCTATAAGGACCTCTGCTCTGACACCATTAGCTTCTCACTTTCTCACTTGTTATTTGTAAGAACTCATGTATTTTGGGAAATGTGCTAACATTTTTTCGACTTCTGTATTTATTCAAATTTAAATTTTTTGTTTTGAATACCTAGCACATTAACAATGTTCAAAATTTAAAAGGGGCTAAAGGAAAAGCTTCCCTTACTAACTCCCTCTTCCCCTCCCCAAGGGCAAACACTATTAGTTTCTCACATATTTTCCTAGAGATATTTCTAGTGTATAATTTTTATTTTGTGCTTTGCTTTTTTAAAAACTTAACAAATATCAAGGTATCTTGAAGGTTAATCCATAGCATTATAAAAGGCACGTCCCTCATTCTTTTTCATAAGTGTATATTATTCCATTGTATATATGTGCCATAATGGTTTGACTGTCTCCTGTTGGTGGGCGAGTAGGTTATTTCCAGTCTTTTGTCATTATCATACTGACAGTGGATTATCTTATACATGTATGACTTCACATATGTGCAAAGTATATCAGCAGGCTACCTTTCTAGAGGCAGAACTGGTGAGTCAGGGAATTCTAATTTTGTTCTTGTTAAATACTTCTTAATAGAAGTCTTACCAGTTTTCACTACAGCACACAGTGTGTGAGAGTGCCTATTTCTGCAAACCCTTGCCAACTCAGGATATTATCCAACGTTTCAAGCCTTTCCAAAGTAAGTGAAAGAAAAATAATCAGAGTAATTTTAATTTGTATTTCTCTTACTGTGATTGAAATTGAGCATTTTTTCTTGCATGTAAGATCTTGCTGGACTTTGTAGTGAGGCCATTGAAGAAAATCATCAATACAGACTAAGCTCGGAAGAGCGAGTAGAAACATCTTATCTACAGGGGTGAGCCAGAGAGAAATTTTTTTTTTTAAACGTTCTTGAGAGGTTCAAGTGAGCTCACCAGCCTGCAAGCTATTTACCCTGTAAACTCTCTGGCCCACACTGGAAATTTTCAATTAAAACAAAACAAATGTAATCTCAGAAGTAAAACCACATCTAGAACAATGTCTTTTTTAATGCCTAGTTTTAAATTTAATAAAGTAATTTACTTTGTACTTGGAACAAAATTTAGGATGCAAGTACATTTAAAGTAACATGTTTAACTTTGAAAGGAGCTGTCTCACACCTCCTAGAGTGCAATTTCTAACTACTTGGCTCTTTTAATACCCTAGGTTTGCTCCCAGCCTCCCCCCATCCCCACTTTCTGTAGTTTCTCTGTAGATTTGCACAGGTTTTGGCAAAGACCAGAGTCTTTTCATTGGCAATATTGGCACTACACAGCCTCCTTGCTCATTAGCAGTCTGACCCATTAATTCCCTGTAACACTTTTGACCAAACCAGTTCAATCCAGTTTTTCCCCTGGAAAAGGACCTAGTTTTAGCAGCACAGATTTGCTTTTACTTTTTTCACACAGCTTCCCATGTTCAAACCTATCTTGGTTGATGGCAACACCATCCTTCTAGTTGCTTAAATAAAAAATCTTGGAGTCATTCTTGATTCCTGTGGGTGCAATGTTCACATCCTCCTATCCATTCCTTTAGGAAATCTTTTAGGCTCTACTTTCAGAATGTATCCAGAATCCAGCCACTTCTCCTTACCTCCATCTCTACTGTCCTGGCCTATGCTGCTGTTGTCTCCTGCCTAGATTGCTACCCAACAGGTTTTCCTGCTTCTCCACTGGTTTTTCCTACAGTCTATTCTAAACAGAGCCAGCAGAGCCATGCTGAAGGACACATGTCAGATCACGCCAACCTTCTGCTCAAAGCCCATCTCAGAGAGACTCAGATCATGGCAGTGGCCCTGCACAGATCCCCTCCTTGCCCTCCACCCCAGCCCAGCCTCTTTGACCTTGTCTCATACTACTGTCTCTCTACTACTGCCGTCCAGCTGTACTGGCCTCCTTCTTGGTCTTTAAACATGTCAGGCACATTCTCACCTCAAGGTCTTTGCACCAGCTGATGCCTCTGCCTGGAGTGTGCTTCCCCACATATCCAGATGGCTCACTTCCACACCTCGGTGAGTATTGGCTACAGTGTCACATTCTCAGTGAGGTCTCTTCTGACCACTGTATATCTAAATTGCAGTCTCACCCCTCCCACAGTCCACACTTCTTCAACCTTTCCCTGCTATACTTTTGTTCCTTGCACTTTTTACTCTCCGACACATAATTTCATTTACTTATTTTATTATCTCTCTCCCTCAAACTAGAATGTAAATTCTAGGAAGGCAGAGATTTCTATTTGTCTTTTTTGTCTTCCCCCAGAACAGTGTCTGACATAGGAAAGGCACTTAATAAACATTTGTTAAATGAATTAACTGTGTTTTCTCTACAAACTGGTTCCTCAAATTCTGCCAAACCTAAATTGAAACAAGCAGGTGTTGTACCAGTCCTGGTGATGTGGATTAAATCCAAAGCATTGATCCATATTTTTCTGGGGAATCTCACATTATAAGTAATGTGGCATCATTTAGGTAAAAACTTGTGAAAGATTAAATGTGACATGAGAAAGTTTAAGGAAGGTGATAAATACACTTAGACTGTATCTGGAAAATTAGATTTAGATTTAGATGCCACTCTTTAGAAGGGTATAGAGAAATAAGAGCACATTCAGAGAAAAACAGCGGATAGAGGTGTGGAATCTCTATCCTAGTCACACAAAGTGCAGGAACTGAGGATTATTGGTTTAGGGGAAAAGAAGACTTTTAGGGAACGTGATATTTTTCCCCCAATGTTGAAAAATGTATCAGCTGGGAACAGTGGCTCATGCTTGTAATCCTCGCACTTTGGGAGGCCAAGGCGGGCGGATCACTTGAGTCCAGGAGTTCAAGATCAGCCTGGGCACCATGGCAAAACCCCATCTCTACAAAAATTAGCTGGGCATGGTAGTGCGCACCTGTAGTATTGGCTACTTGGGAGGTTGAAGCTGGTGGACTATTTGAGCCTGGGAGGTCAAGGCTGTAGAAAACTATGATCGCACCACTGCACTCCACCCTGAGTGATAGAGTGAGAACTTGTCTCAAAAAAAAAAAAAAAAAAAAGAAAGAAAAATGTGTCATGTAGAAAATCAAATATTTTATTTGTGTACATAGAATCACCTCCTGTTCCTCCAACCTCATCCATCACGAGCAGACCCAGCTTTTGTGGAACTTAGTAAGGGGCCCCTCCTAAGAAAAAAATCTAAGAATAAAATTATAAAGATATAAAGTGAGATACAGGCTTTGGAAGGTGCCTGTGCAAGTGAATTGAGGGTCCCTGAAGCTTTGGCTGTAGCAGCTTCATAGGAAATCTACCACATTCAGATTTGTACACCAGCAAAACGGAATTCCTTCTAGCTCTTCAAGCATGCCATGTTTTCCTTTCCCTCTGTGGTTTTGTATAAAGTGTTCACTTTGTCTAGAACACCGTTTTCTCAACTTGGCTACTTGGCAATATTTATTCATCCTTCAAGCTCTAATTCAAAAATAACCCCCTCTATGAGGCCTTACCCCAAGTTCCCCGGAAGACAGGGGTGGGTAGAAAGTCTTTTCCTGTGCCCCACAGAACTTTGTGCATGCTTCCACTACATCACTGAGCTTATTGTCTGATTTCGTCGATGACTTTGTTGATCATTTTGCTGATGATTTTGTTTGTCTACCTTTAGACGATGTGTCAGTCAGGATGGGCTGTAGTAACAAGCTACTCTAAAAACGTCAGTAGCTTAAAGTGACAAAGGTTATTTCTTGTTCATACTGCATGTACATGAAGGGTCAGCTATTGTTCTTTTAGGACTCAGGCTAATAGAGTAGCCACTATCTGGAACATAACCAGCTGCAGGCCAGAGAATAAATAGTGAGGCAAAGCCTATACTTTCTCCTAAAACTTTCCTCTGGAGGTGACACATTTGTTCAGGTTTTATTGGTTTCACCTAACTCCAAGTAGGCAGGGAAATCCAATGCATGCAGTGGAGAGCAAGACCTAGAGCCCTGGTGGACAGCTTAATAACCACAACAGACTGTTAGCTTCTTGAATTATAGAGCTAGCTAGCATCTTTTCAAAAATCCTTGTATACCCAATGCCTAGCACATAGTAAGTCCTCAACTCTATTCAAGAGAAAAAATAAATTTAGCAAATAAAACTTATAGGAAGGTTTTGTTGTTGTTTTTGGTGCTTACAGCAAGGAACCATTTCAAACATCTTTCTAGTGTCAGTAGGTGCCAAGCTCCCTATCTTTGGAGATGTTCAGGTATAGGCCATCCTAACCACGTCGTGTAGTGATACTTCAAGGTAAAATTCATGCAAAAGGTGAGTGGTTGAAATATATGATCTCTAAACTCTCTTTAACTCTGAGGCCTTTGTATTTATATCACAATCACCTTCTGAGCTTACGAAAGAAGAATTAGTGTTTACTTTAGAGGTGATAATATCTAAGTAGAGTAGGCTATTTCTCTTGGTGACTAGACAAAAATAAGAATTGTTTGAGGGAGGGAAACAAGTAGAGAGCTCTAACCTTGAGCCCATAACTGATGGTGATTACTAAATGCAGAAAGTATTGTGACCCTTAAGTAACCAGAGGGCAAATCGGGGCCAGCTCTGGGTTTGACATTGCTTTGACACTTGAGGATTTGGGGTTGGAAATAGACTTGAATTCTTTTGTTAACTTTTTTGTTTTCAGCATAAATCTGACAATTCCAACCAGCAGATCCACTTACTTGACTGCCAAGGTCCTGCCCACACACATTTCTGAGGAGGGACAGTTTTCCATGTGTTCTTTTTGTTAGAGAGTCCTACTGACTTACTGTGGTCTAATCACCAAGTCTCACTTTAAAAGAGTTCTGTATTAATATGTAAGAGGAAGTAATACAGACCCTTTTCTGACAGTATAAAAGTGTTATAAATATTAAGGATCATAATAACTGTCAAGCTTTTTTTTCCCCTTATTTATTTATTTATTTAGAAACAAGGTCTTGCTCTGTTGCCCTGGCAAAGTGCAATAGCATAATCCTGGCTCACTGCAGCCATGACCTCCCAGGCTTAAGCAATCATCCCACCTCAGCTTCCCAATTAGCTGCGACTACAAGTGTGTGTGCCACCAAGCCAGCTAGTTTTCAAGTTTTTTTACGTGATGAAGTCTCCTTATGTTGCCCAGGCTGTTCTCAAACTCCTGGACTCAAGCAATCCTCCTTCCTTGGTTTCCCAGAGTGCTAGGATTACAGGTTGCCACTGGTCCAGCCTCTTTTTTCATTTTTAGGAGACAAGGTCTTACTCTGTTGCCACACTTCTGGAATGCAATGATGTAACCAGAACTCTCACTTCAGCCTCAAACTCCTGGGCTCATGAGATCCTCCCGCCTCAGCCTCTCAAGTAGTTAGGACTACATTGTCAAGCCTTTTTAGTTAAGAACAAAACAAAATACTAGAATAATTCAGCTTATAAAATCTGTGAACCCTCTCTAAGAAAAAAATGTCAAAATAGTTACAGGTGGTAGATTTATTGTTTAGTTGGTATTCAGAGTGAATATAGTCTAAAAGAGAACATTGAATTTAGAATCAGAATATCTGACTCTGCCAAAGATATGCTGCCAAAGATACCTGGTCATTTCACCTGCCCTTTCTTGCTCAAGATCTCCTCAATGCAGCAATGAGGGAAGGGCAATAATAACCAATTCGGGAGACTATGGGAGTGGATTGAGAGAGATATGGAAGTGCTTTGCAGGCTTTCAGGCACTTTGAGTGATGGAATTGAATTCTGTTTTCTGTTCGGTCATGGAAACTTCCTAGAAAGCCAACTGATTTACTTAGGATTGGCTTGGGCAGTAGTAGGGTGGGTGGCTGCATCTGATTTTTGTTTCCAAGATCAGTGTTTAACAAAGGAAGGAAAGAAGGAAATATTTAAAACAATGCTTTTTAAAAATTAAAACTTAAGCTTCATTTATGATACAAGATTTTTTTTTAAATGTCTTGAGCTTTTAATGTTTTTTTAATTATGAAAATGTCAAATGTAGACTGGACGCAGTGGCTCACGCCTATAATTCCAGCACTTTGGGAGGCTGAGACAGGTGGATCACCTGAGGTTGGGAGTTCGAGACCAACGTGGAGAAACCCTGTCTCTGCTAAAAATTCAAAATTAGCCAGGCATGGTGGCAGGGACCTGTAATCCCAGCTTCTCAGGAGGCTGAGGCAGGAGATTGCTTGAACCTGGGAGGTGGAGGTTGCGGTGAGCCAAGATTGTGCCATTGCACTCCATCCTGGGCAACAAGAGGGAAACTCCATCTCAAAAAAAAAGAAAAGAAAGAAAATGTCAGATGTACATAGGAGCATATATATGAGCCATATATATCCCAACCCAACTTGAACAATTATAAGTTCATGGTCAAATTTATTTCATTTATTTCTACCTATTTCTGGGAGGGGGTTGGGTTTTTCCTCTCAGTAAATCCCATATAACAAATTATTTTACCCACAAATATTTGAGTGTGCATCACTAACTGATTAAGACGTTTGTTTATAACATAACCAAAATACCATTATCGTACATAGCAACATTAACAGTAATTCTTTAATATCATTTACTGCCTAACTGTGGTAGATGGGCTCCAAAAAAATAGAGACAAAACCCCAGCTTCATCTATGACAGGTAAAAAATAACTAATTTTCTTAATATATAGAGAGCTCTTAAAATCCCGTAGGAAAATGGACAAAAGATAATTTTGTACAAAATGATCAATGACATGTGAAAAGATTTTCAACCTTGCCCATAAAGAAATGTAGGTTCCAAATAATAGTGATCAGTGTTTTATATATCAAATTAACAAAGACTAAAAATAGCAAGCAGTGATAGCAAGCATCCTCAATTTTCTGGTTGTGACAGTGAAAATCAGTACAGTTTACTTGAAAGACAGTTTTGTATTTCGCTAACAATATTTTAAATGCCACTGCAATTCTACTTGTAAGAAATTCAGAAATTCTCAAATGTATAAAAATATGTGTGGGAATGGTCACCAAGCATTGTAATAGTTAAAAATCTGGAGAAATGCAAATGTCTCCTAATAGGAGAATGGTTAAGTAAATTATGATGCATCCATAACCTAGAATGCTGCAGTTGTTTAAAAGACTGGTAAACCAGAGATACTGACATGGAAAGATACTGAAATTAAATAACTGTGAGAAGAAAACTCAGGGCCAAAATAGGGTGTAAAAATACAATTTTATTTTTGTTTTTTTAAAAGAATTAATTATAGGCTGGGCGCGGTGGCTCAAGCCTGTAATCCCAGCACTTTGGGAGGCCGAGGCGGGTGGATCACGAGGTCAAGAGATCGAGACCATCCTGGTCAACATGGTGAAACCTCGTCTCTACTAATACAAAAAATTAGCTGGGCATGGTGGCGCGTGCCTGTAATCCCAGCTACTCAGGAGGCTGAGGCAGGAGAATTGCCTGAACCCAGGAGGCGGAGGTTGCGGTGAGCCGAGATCACGCCATTGCACTCCAGCCTGGGTAACAAGAGTGAAACTCCGTCTCAAAAAAAAAAAAAAAAGAATTAATTATAGTAAGCTATGCCTAGGAAGCATACCTGAAATCATATATACTCCACTGTTAACAATGGTTTATCTCTGGGGGCAAATAGGAAGGATTTTCACATTTCTTTCTTTCTGAGAGAGATGAATTTCCACTTAGAGCATAATTTGAAACAGAAATAAAAAGGATAAATTTCAAAGTAAGTCTTTGTTGCTAGCAATAAAAAAAATAGTGGAATGCTATATATAAATTTTTATTTTGGAATGGGTTGAGGTCTGTGTGTAGTCTGTTATATACCATGACTAACTTTTAAATGTGTTTCATGGTGTTTTCAAAAGAATGTGAAGTCAATCACTGTAGAGTATTCAATACTGTACTCATATCTGTCAGATCAACCTCATTATAGTAGTCACATTCTTCGCATCTTTTTTGTTTGTCCACTTGACCTTTCAAAGAACAAGAGCATTATCTTAAAATCTCTCACTATAGTTATGTTTCTGTAATTCTGTCAGCTTCTATCATTATTTCTGTTTTTCATGATAAATCCTGGGTGATATGTCCAAGAGAGGCTGCAGGCTGACAATTATAACACTTGGAAAGAGTTTGTCAAGAGTTGCTTTCTAAATATTTGAATTTCTTCATTGATTTCTTATTGTTCTTCCAATTCATTCCTCATAATTTTTTAAAGTTCCTAATTCAGTCTATAATTTAAAGCTAAACACTCAAGATTTTTATCTAAAAAACTCACACATATATACTGCAGCGTTGAAGTATAGTGGCTATTAACTGCAGCTTTGCTAATTTAGTGAATTGAGCAATTATCAGTTCCCAAAGATAGATTTAAAAAAAAAAAGTTATGCACTTTTGTTTTTATTTCCCCCTACCCCCCCCACCACATTTTATTTTTTGAGAAAAAAATCTCATTCTGTCACCCAGGCTAGAGTACAGTGGCATGATCTTGGCTCACTGCAACCTCTGCCTCCCAGGTTCAAGAGATTCTCCTGCCTTAGCTTCCCGAGTAGCTGGGATTATAGGCATGTGCCACCACACCTGGCTAATTTTTTGTGTTTTTAGTAGAGATGGATTTCACCATGTTGGCCAGGCTGGTCTTGAACTCCTGACCTCAAGTGATCCACTCATCTCAGCCTCCCAAGTGCTGGAATTACAGATGTAAGCCACCGCACCCGGCCCCATTTAAAAGATCCATTTACAAAGCAGAAAATTTCAAGACAGGATATATAAAGGATTGTACAAAGAATGACAAAATGCAGTTGTCACCTGGCCTTTCCTTCCGAATCTCTTTGGCAGCACCTTACATTTCTATCAGCTTACTTCACCAGGGCTTGACTTAGAAAATAGCATGTTTCCACATGTTAGTGCTTCATTTATCAGACACGCTCCATGAGTGTCTTTTGGACGAATGATTTTCTAGATAATTGGAACTTTATTCTTTAAGTACCACTTTTAACCCCTTTAAAAATACATAACAGGCCAGGCATGGTGGCTCACGCTTATAATCCCAGCACTTTGGGAGACCCAGGTGGGCAGATCATGAGGTCAAGAGATCGAGACCATCCTGGCCAACATGGTGAAACCCTGTCTCTACTAAAAAATACAAAAATTAGCTGGGCATGATGGTGCCTGGCTGTAATCCCAGCTACTCAGGAGGCTGAGGCAGGAGAATAGCTTGAACCTGGGATGGAAAGGTTGTAGTGAGCTGAGATCACGCCACTACACTCCAGCCTGACAACAGAGTGAGACTCTGGACAAAAAAAAAAAAAAAAGACAAATAAACCCAAGCTTACCTAAATGGGTAATGTTGCTAAAAACAGCCAACCTCAGTAAGCATCCAGGTGGTGGGGATATGGGTGTTCAATCTCTTTCAACTTTGCTGTTTGTTTAAAATTTTCCTAATAAATGCTGGGGGAAAATATTACTTCAAGAGGTCTGCAGCCCTTACTGCAACAATCTGGAGATTTCTCGGAGAGCTCACTGTGTGGAATGGTTGAAGTTGCAGGCTTTGGAGCGAGACTGCCCAGGTTCTTACGCAGCCTCTGCTGTTTCCTAATTGTGTGTGCTTCAGGCAGTTACTGCACTTTTCTGAACCTTGTCCTTCTTGTCTGTAAAATGGGAATGATTATAGTGCCTCTTCTTGCGTTTATAAGTGAAATGAGGAAATGTGTATAAAAGCACTCCAACAATATGAAACACTCAGTAAACACTGGCTGTGGGTGCCACTGCCACTACTACTGCTTTTTCGTAATTGCCTGTAGTCAATGATCCATCTACCCAGAGCATAGTTAGCAGTGCTACCCTCCTTGGTCATTTATTTGAATGATTATTTAGGGCTAATTTGAGACTTAATTTTTTTTGTTTTTGTAAGAAACAGAGTTTCGCTCTATCATCCAGGCTGGAGTATAGTGGCACCATCCTTGCTTACTGTAACTTTAAACTCTTGGGCATAGGTGATCCTCCCACCTCAGCTTTCTGAGTAGCTGAGACTACAGGCACACACCATTGTGGCCAACTAATTTTAAAAAATTTTTTGTAGAGATGGGGTCTTCCTATCTTTCCCAGGCTAATCTCAAGCTCCTGGCCTCAAATGATCCTCCTACCTTGGCTTCCCAAAGTGCTGGGATTACAGACGTGAGCCACTATACCTGGCCAAGACAATTTTGAATGACATTGGGACCATTGCCAAAAATCAAATCCATCTTCATGTTGCTTCTTACTAAGGCTGCTTCTCAGCCTTAGTAAGTAAAATACCAGGAACACTATTTGCCTTTTCCTCGGTGAAACCCAGTCCCCATTACAAATAGCCGTTCTGGCCCTGTGCCTGTGTTATGTCGCTAGGGCTCTGCAATTAGCTGCTCCTGAGTTCTGCTGCCTGACCTTCTGCTCTTTTTCCTTTGTGTTGGTGCTGCTTCCAGATGGGAGGTCTGCATCTCTCTTCTCTCTCCCCTGACAAACCTGATGTTCACAGCCACTGCTGTTCAGCTTCTCTAGGGCTGCAGTAAATAATACCAAGGTGAGTCCGGAAGTAGCACAGAATGGTGTCACCAACATTGATACCTTAGAAATGTAAATGCTAACCTTCTTCTATAAAACTGAGTACTATAATTTACTGTCCTCTACCTTTCTTGGCTTTGATGTCCTTTCTGAGGTTTTTATCATATTCAGAGTTGTGCAGCCATCCCCACTATCTAATATCAGAACATTTTCATTGTCTGGAGACTCATTAGCTGTCACTCCCCCTTCTCCCCTACCCTCAGTCCCTGGCAGCCACTAATCTATCTGTCTCTATGGATTAGCCTTTTCTGGACATTTCATATAATTGGAATCATACAGTATGTGACATTTTGCATCTGACTTCTTTCACTTAGCATTAGGATCACCCATGTTGCAGCATGTGTCAGAACTTCATTCCTTTTTATGGCTCAGTAATCCATTGTGTGGATATATCATATTTAATTTACCCATTCATCAGCCGATAGACATTTGGGTTGTTTCCACCTTTTGGCCATTATTTGAATAATGTTGCTATGAACATTTGTGTACACATTTTGGGGGGGACATGTTTTCATTTATCCTCTGTATATACCTGTGAATTAAATTGCTGGATTTTATGGCAACTCTATGTTTAACATTTTGAGGAACGGCCAGTTTTCCAAAGTAGCTACACTATTTTACATTTTCATCAGTAATATGTGAGGGTTCCAGTTTCTCCGTATCCTCACCTACACTTGTTATCTGTCATTATAATTATAGCCATCTTGGTGGATGTGAAGTAGTATCTCATTGTGGTTTTGATTTGTGTTTTCCTAATGACTGATGATGTTAAGCACTTTTTTATGTGCTTACTGGCCATTTGTATATCTTCTTTGGAGAAATGTCTGTTCAAATCCTTTTACTCATTTAAAAATTATCTTTCTATGGTTGAGTTGTAAGAGATCTTTTCATAATCTGGGTATACTTTACCAGATATATGATTTGCAAATCTTTTTTTTTCTTTTTGTGGATTGTCTATCTTTTCACTTTCTTGACGATGACCTTTGAAGAACACAAGTTTTTAATTTTAATGACATCCAGTTTATCTGTTTTTTCTTTTGTCATTTGTGCTTTCAGATATTCTACTTGATGTCTTCCATAACCTGTCTGAAAATCTGATTTTCTTACTGGATCCGTAACTGTAGTATTCTTAGTTTCTCTGATTTGGGATTATCAAGCACTTGATTTAAAATGTTTGCCAATGAGATATATGAAGGAGCTTAGAAATGTTGATGCTCTTTGATGGTAAGCCCATTCCTGTGCACTTAACCTCAGGAAATAATCTGACAGAAGAAAAACATCCTGTATGCCCAGAGATGTTCATTTCACTGTCACCCTTGAGATTGGTATGCTGTTCAGCAGCAGGGGTGGATGAGTCAAATCTATTGTGGAACATTATTAGGCAGCTATCAAATGTTATAATTATAAAGCTTGTGTAACAAAAATGTTTATAATGCAGTGTTTGGTGAAAAAAGCACAAGTATGTGCTCATAATGATAAAAATATGTATAAAGTATCTAGACTAAATGAGAAGGTATAGAAAGTTATAGATTTATTTTCTTAAATTTTATTTAAATTATATTTTATCTTTATAGTTAAAAATTAAGTAAAAAATGTGTGCATAATATTTCAGATTGGTGGGGGAAAGGGTGACAAGTAGTTAGATTGGGTTTATGTTTATCCTTCAAATTTTTAAAAATTATTTTTATTATCATGATTATCAAAGTTAGGTTTTTAATTTTAAAAAACTAGTTAGCCGTGTTTACTGAGAATTTGAGTAGAGATATTTTAATTTTCTTTATATTTTTATATCAAATCCAAATACTCCTAACTTGATTTTAGTATTAGAATTTGTTTTAGTCATTAGAGCATTATAATTTGCTAAAAAGAAAAGCAGTTATGATGATTATTATATATTAGTAATAGGGACCACAGAAGCCCTTTTCTCATGGCATCTTGTGAAACAATAATTACAATTACTTTATACATAAGTAAATGAACTAACCCAGCTTTTGAAATAAGTTTCAAAGACGGCTTGGCATAGTGCCTTATTCCTGTAATCCCAGCACTTTGGAAGGCCAAGGTGGAAGGATTGTTTGAGCCCAGGGGTTCGAGACTGGCCTGGACAATGTAGTGAGAGACCCTTACTACTACTATTTTTTGTCTCTACAAAAGATAACTAACCAGGTGTGGTGGCACATGCCTGTAATCCCAGCTACTCTGAGGCAGGAGGATCACTTGAGCCCAGGAGGTCAAGGGTACAGTGAGCCATAATCACACTACTGCACTCCAGCCTTGGCAGCAGAGGGAGACCTTGTTCAAAAAAGTAAAATAAAATGAAATAAGTTTCAAAGAGCTCAGTAATAGTTTTTTTGTGAAATAATAAATGTACCCAAAAGAATAATGAAGAAAAAAGCACAGTACAAGGTTGTGTGCCCAAGGTGAGAACACGCTTCGAGTTGTACACAGATAGAGAATTTACAGCTTGCTGGCCCACAAACTGATTCTGTGGGTTCCCTGACTCTCTGACCTTTGTCTTCATCTGAGTGACAGTGGTTTGGGGTACATACAGCCAGTGACTACAAGTTGATCCCTTTTCTGTGGCCTGGAACAAGTGTGACAGGCAAGGAAAGGCCACAGAGGCCTGGCTCTTATAGCAGCCAATCTTTCCAGCCACTCCCACCCACCCCACCCCTTCCGTTCACACACTGCAGCTAACTTGGTCCCTGGCCCTGGCTTGGGAGAGACAGAGGCGTCATCTTGTTGTCATATGTGGGAAGGCTATGAAAAGAAAAACCCATGTTGGTCCAAACATGTAAACAAGAATTATACTAGGCTCTTTTGTTCTCATTCTGACATGGTCAGAATTAAATTGGAGGTCCAGAAAGAGGGTGGTTTTGTTTTTTAATCTGAATTACTTAATACAAGGATATATAGGAGGTGGTGGGTGAGGCAAAAACAAAAATACATTGCTTAATTCCGTCAAATGGTATTGGACCATCCCCAGGTCATTCTTCAGGGTCCAGTTTTTGTCATTAGCGGGTTCCTAACTTACACTTTACATCCAAGTTGCTGATTCAATTTACTGTGAAAAGACCTAGATGGTAGAAGGCAAGCAGTGGAATGTGTCTGGGTATCTGAGAAATATACAGAAAGTGCTTAAGAGAACTTAATCATTTTTTTCTCCCTTTCCTTAGATTGAATAGGGAAAACCTGTTTTCTGCAAACAACTGAAAAAACTGCACTTAGAAACTGTTTCTTTGGCTCTCACTGGGAAGCTGGAACTTGTGATGGAACAAGCTCTGAACTGCTGATCACCCAGTGATTGTCACCATGGCCAGCAAGAGGAAATCCACCACACCATGCATGATCCCAGTGAAGACAGTGGTGCTGCAGGATACCAGCATGGAGGCCCAGCCCACTGAGACCTTGCCTGAAGGACCCCAGCAGGATCTACCCCCAGAAGCACCTGCTGCCAACAGTGAGGCAGCCCAGAACCCCAGCAGTACTGATGGCTCTGCACTAGCCAATGGGCATTGGAGCACTTTAGATGGCTATTTATATTCCTGTAAATACTGCAATTTCAGATCCCATGACATGAGCCAATTTGTGGGACATATGAACTCAGAGCACACAGACTTTAATAAAGACCCAACTTTTGTATGCAGTGGGTGCAGTTTTCTGGCAAAAACCCCTGAGGGGCTTTCCTTGCACAATGCCACGTGTCACTCAGGGGAAGCCAGCTTTGTGTGGAATGTGGCCAAGCCAGACAATCATGTGGTTGTGGAGCAGAGCTTCCCTGAGAGCACCAGCACTCCTGACCTAGCAGGTGAACCCAGTGCCGAAGGGACTGATGGACAGGCAGAAATCATCATTACCAAAACTCCAATCATGAAGATAATGAAAGGCAAAGCTGAAGCCAAAAAAATTCACACTCTCAAGGAGAATGTCCCTAGCCAGCCTGTGGGTGAGGCCTTACCGAAGCTGTCGACTGGAGAAACGGAGGTGAGAGAGGGGGACCAATCCTTCATCAATGGGGCAGTTCCAGTCAGCCAGGCATCTGCCAGCTCTGCAAAAAATCCCCATGCCACCAACGGGCCCCTGATAGGAACAGTGCCAGTTTTGCCAGCTGGCATAGCACAGTTCCTCTCTCTCCAGCAGCAGCCCCCAGTGCATGCCCAACACCATGCCCAACAGCCACTGCCCACGGCCAAGGCCCTTCCCAAAGTGATGATCCCCCTGAGCAGCATTCCAACGTACAACGCAGCCATGGACTCGAACAGCTTCCTGAAGAACTCCTTCCACAAGTTCCCCTACCCAACCAAAGCTGAGCTCTGCTATTTGACTGTGGTGACCAAATATCCAGAAGAACAGCTCAAGATCTGGTTCACAGCCCAAAGGCTGAAGCAGGGGATCAGCTGGTCCCCTGAGGAGATTGAGGATGCCCGGAAAAAGATGTTCAATACAGTCATCCAGTCTGTGCCTCAGCCCACAATTACAGTTCTAAATACCCCACTAGTCGCCAGTGCGGGCAATGTCCAGCATCTCATCCAGGCTGCTCTCCCAGGTCACGTTGTAGGGCAGCCAGAGGGCACAGGAGGGGGACTTCTGGTCACTCAGCCATTGATGGCCAATGGGTTGCAAGCAACAAGTTCCTCTCTCCCCCTCACAGTGACATCTGTCCCCAAGCAGCCAGGTGTGTCACCCATTAACACTGTGTGTTCAAATACAACATCAGCTGTGAAGGTGGTCAATGCAGCCCAGTCGCTCCTCACAGCATGCCCCAGCATAACCTCCCAAGCCTTCCTTGATGCTAGCATCTACAAAAACAAGAAATCTCACGAACAGCTGTCAGCTCTGAAAGGGAGCTTCTGTCGGAACCAGTTCCCAGGGCAGAGCGAAGTTGAGCATCTCACCAAAGTGACTGGCCTCAGTACCAGAGAGGTGCGGAAATGGTTCAGTGATCGTAGATACCACTGCCGGAACTTGAAGGGCTCCAGAGCGATGATGCCTGGAGATCACAGCTCCATCATCATTGACTCTGTGCCAGAGGTGTCCTTCTCCCCATCGTCCAAGATCCCTGAGGTCACCTGCATCCCAACAGCAGCCACAGTAGCAACCCACCCTTCTGCCAAACGACAATCTTGGCACCAGACTCCTGACTTCACACCAACCAAATACAAGGAGAGAGCCCCTGAGCAACTCAGAGCCCTGGAGAGCAGTTTTGCACAAAACCCTCTTCCTCTTGATGAGGAATTAGACCGCCTGAGAAGTGAAACTAAAATGACCCGAAGAGAAATTGATAGCTGGTTTTCAGAGAGACGGAAAAAAGTGAATGCTGAGGAGACCAAGAAGGCTGAGGAGAATGCCTCTCAGGAGGAGGAGGAGGCTGCTGAGGATGAGGGTGGAGAAGATGATTTGGCCAGTGAGCTAAGGGTCTCTGGTGAAAATGGCTCTCTGGAAATGCCCAGCAGCCATATCTTGGCAGAGCGCAAAGTCAGCCCCATTAAAATCAATCTGAAGAACCTGCGGGTCACTGAAGCCAATGGCAGGAATGAGATTCCAGGGCTGGGTGCCTGTGACCCGGAAGATGATGGGTTAAACACACTGGCAGAGCAGCTCCCAGGCAAAGTGAGCTGCAAAAAGACTGCCCAGCAGAGGCACTTGCTGCGGCAGCTCTTTGTCCAGACGCAGTGGCCGAGCAACCAAGACTATGACTCCATAATGGCCCAGACGGGTCTGCCCCGGCCAGAGGTGGTGCGCTGGTTTGGAGACAGCAGGTATGCACTGAAGAATGGCCAACTCAAGTGGTACGAAGACTATAAGCGAGGCAACTTCCCACCGGGGCTACTGGTCATTGCCCCTGGCAACCGGGAGCTTCTGCAGGACTATTTCATGACACACAAGATGCTGTATGAAGAGGACCTGCAGAACCTCTGTGACAAGACCCAGATGAGTTCCCAGCAGGTCAAGCAGTGGTTTGCTGAGAAAATGGGGGAGGAGACCCGAGGCGTGGCAGACACAGGCATTGAGGACCAGGGCCTTGGTACTGGTGAGCTCACAGCAGTTCACAAAGGGATGGGTGACACCTATTCAGAGGTGTCTGAGAACAGTGAGTCGTGGGAGCCCAGTGTCCCTGAGGCCAGCTCAGAGCCCTTTGACACATCGAGTCCCCAGGCTGGACGTCAGCTCGGTAAGGAGTCCACAGGGGCCATGGCTATCCTGTGTGGGTAAGGGGAGGATGCACTTGTGGTTGGGCCCTGAATTTACTGCACAGGGACATCTGCTGTCTCTAAGGCTGCCTGGCAGCAGCACTAACTGCCTGGCTGCTTCAGAGGACAACTAGCAGCAGAAGCCATAGAAACATAATATGATAAATGGTTGAGAGTTGTTTTTTGTTTCATGTTTTTTTAAAAAACCTGCTCAGAGGAAGGAACATGGTGATCCTAAAAGGTCCAAGCTTTTCTAGGCATTTCTTAGCAATAGGAGAACAGGTCAAAACATCCTTTGAGTTAGGCAGATCCACAGCCACTGGGTAGGAGAGAGCAAACGGACATTAGATGAAATTCAACTCAAATTGATGAACAACAAAAAAAAGATAGCCTTTAATTGTCCTTAGATACATAAAGTGCTTTTTTCTGATGATGAAAGTCTTGTCTTGTGTTTCTCTTGTTATTCCTGATGTAAAAGAAATGTTTATTATAATGGAAAATCACTTTCCTTCTTTGCCATACATGAAATCAAAACTTGAATTTTGTTTCTTAGTTTCTCTGGATTGTACTTGAAAGCAAAATGTATTATAGAAGATTATTTTCATTTAAGACATAGTTTTGAAGCCACAGACAAGTTGTTATTAAGTGTTGATTTTCTAGGTTCCTGGTCACTGAGTTACCAGCCTCTCCCTTCCCTCCCTACCCTTTGGCATTTGTGTTCTCATTAGAGACCCCAGCATAGGGCAGCCAGAAGGTCAGGTGAGAGCCTGGAGGCCGTAGTGTTGTAGAAGCTGAAGGGATTGGGGGTTCCAAAATGGCAGTGTTGCTAGCTGAGTTGGCAATGGTGGGAGGGGGTACAGGAGACAGTATCTGTGGTGTTGGGCAACGTTGGTCCCTTGTGACTTTGACATGAGCTGCCTCAGTGTGGGGCCTTGTGTTTGGCACCTCATCCCCTGGACCAACCATAGTGCCCTGTCCCTCAGCAATCCCATAGAATTTCCTGGATGGTGTTCCATTGTTTCCATACAATAGCCGACCATTGTTGTTTGTTTATTTTGGCCTGGCAAATCCCAGCTCCTCCACTCTGGTTGCTTTCTACTTAAGATGTCTTAAAAAGGACAAAATTCTTTTTCTTTCTCTGAATATTTTAAATTCATTTAAACACAACAGTTTGAAACATAGTTATGCTATCGTTTCTTTACTCAGTTAAGGAAATAGAGAGTTCCTTGTCTGCTTATAATTTGGTGAGGTGGGGGTGGGGAGTACCATGTCATCCATCTGTTTAGCATTTGCAGAAAGCCTGTTCTTATGTTCACATACTAAGACAAAATCGAGCTCCACAAAGCCCACAGTGAGGGCAAACACCTGGTGGAGCCCAGAGTCACTGGTCAGCAGTCAAGGTTGGAGTACACAGGGCCCCTGGCTCCTTCTGGCCTCTTCCAACTGCAGCCAGGTTTTCAATACAGCAAAAGTACAACAAAACACTCCCCTCCTTTGGGGCCCACAGCTCACAGCCTACTTTATAAAGCAGCTGATAGCACACCCTGGAGTCAGAACTGCAGGTTTTTATGGCTGGTTTGACCTTTTTTTTTTTTTTTTAAGTGCAAAGCAGATTGTCTCTCCTACAAGTCTTTGTCCAAGTTGGTCCTTATGTTATACCCAGCTGTATGCTTCTTGTGATTACCAGTAGGCCAGGGTGTCAGGTTCAGGAGAGATGAGGATGTTTGAACAAGTTTGTTACAAAAGCTGACATGGAGAAGGATGTTATGGAAGATGGCAGTAGCAGCATCAGGAATCTGTTCCTCCACCAAAACAATTATTGAGCTGGCAGTAATTATCTCAAGCAACTGTTTCCAGGGAAGAGCTTGATGGAGAGGATTATAAATTTTGATGAGTTTGTTTCACATAGCAGCATTCCCAAGCTCTGCAGCAGGAAACTGTGGAAAATGTTGCTGGTGTAGCCTGTTGGTGCCAGGGTGGGCAATAACAACTTTGTCCTCTGAAAGTTAAGTTTTTGTGGCCAGGCATGGTGGCTCACACCTTTAATCCCAGCACTTTGGGAGGCTGAGGCGGGTGGATCACTTGAGGTCAAGAATTTGAGACCAGCCTGGCCAACATGGTGAAACCCTGCCTCTACTAAAAATACAAAAATTAGCCAGGCATGGTGGTGAGTGCCTGTAATACCAGCTATTCAGGAGGCTGAGGCAGGAGAATCACTTGAACCCAGGAGGTGGAGGTTGCAGTGAGCCAAGATTGCACCACTGCACTCCAGCCTGGGCAACAGAGCAAGACTCCATCTCTTTAAAAAAAAAAAAAAAAAACCAGCTTTTTATGTTTTGATTGCTGATTACTACATTTGGTCACTGAGGGGCCAGTGCAGAGGCTGATCATTGTGTCAATTCCCTTGGGCAAAAGGAGCTTTCTAGCCACAAGGGGCTTTAAAGAGACAGTACCTATTTTTTTCCTTTATTCCCCCTTTGGGAAGCCAGACATTTAATGAAATCTTAGGTCACTGGTTAACCACAGAGATATCAAAACAGAAGCTTTACTGACCCTATACCATAAAGCATTGGAAAAGTTGCAAATACTTGGCTCCAGCCCTCAGTAAGCAAAAATCAGCAATCTCTGAGGCATGAGAGAATTAGATTTTTCAGTTACCACAGCATAATATTCATAATGTCCGGTTCTCAACAAAAAAATTACAAAACATAAAAAGAAACAGAAAAATATGGTTCATTCACAAGGAAAAAAATTGACAGACACCATCCTTGAGGAAGTCCAGACATTGGAATTATTAGTCAAAGATATTAAACTAGCTATCTTAAGTATGTTCAATGAGGAACATACTAAAGGAAACCATGGGCAAAGAACTAAAGGAAATCAGGAAAACCATGCATGAACAAAATGAGAATATCAATAAAGGATAGAAATTATAAAAAGAAACCAAACAAATTCTAGAGCTAAAATGTACAATCCTTGAAATGGAAAACATATTAGAGTTAGCAAAGATTTGGACATGCAAAAGAAGAGAACAGGGAATTTGAAGAGAAAATAATTGAAATTATTTAAAGGAGGAGAAAGAAAAAAAGAAAAAAAAAAGCCCAAGAGAGCTATGGGGCATCATCAAGCATACTAATATACACATTATAGGAATCCCAGAAAAGGAGAGAGAGAAAAGGGACAGAAAGAATGTTTAAAGAAATAATGATAGAAAATTTCCCAAACCCGATGAAAGTCATGAGTCTATACATCCAAAAATCTCAATGAAATCCAAGCAGGATGAATGCAAAAAGATCCACACCAAGACATATTATATTAGAATTATCAAAACCTAAAGACAGGATTTTGAAAGCAGCAAGAGAAAAGCAACTCATCACATACAAAGAATTCTCGACAAGATTAACAGCCGATTCCTCATCAAAAATCTTGGAAGCCCAAAGGCAGCAAGATGATATATCTAAAGTCATGAAAGAAAAAAAAATCTCTCAACCAAGATTTCTGTATATGGCAAAACTATCCTTCAAAAATGAAAGAGAAATCCAGACTTTTCCAAATAAAGTTGAAGGAGTTCATTACTAGTAGACACACCCTACCAGAAATGCTAAAGGGAGTCCTTCAGGCTGAAATGAAAGGACACTGAACAGAAACTTGAAGCCATAAGAAAAAATAAAGAGTGCTAGTTAAGTTAACTTTAGAGGTAAATATACGAGCCAGTACTATCGGTTTATAACTTTTTCTCTTTGTGCCTTATAATTTAAAAGACAAATTCATTAAAAAATTATAAATCTATATTAATGGGCATACAATGTAGTAAGATGTAATCTTTGTAAATAGTAAAACTAACAAATTCGTGCATTGCAAACAAAACAGAATCAAAACAGTACATTGCAAACAATCAAATACAAAAGAAGGCAGTAATGGAACTGAAGAATCAAAAACATTTAAAACATATGAGAAACAAATGGCTCTATGGCAGAAGTAAATCCTTTATCAGTAATCACATTAAATGTAAAGGGGCTAAGCTCTTCTATTAAAAACAAAGATTGGCAGATTGGAATAAAAAAAATTAAGTGTTTATATGCTTTCTTAAGATACTCACTTTAGATATAAGGATACAAGGAGGTTGAAAGTAAGGATAGAGAAAGATACATCTGGAAAGTAGTAACTATATGACAGCTGAGGTGGCTATATTATCAGACAAAAACCACTATTTTTTCTGAAGAATATATGTAACATATTTTAAATAATATATACAATTATATATTATACATAAGAATATGTAATATATATATGTTATATGTATAATTTAGAATTAGCGAGCCAGACTCAGCTGAGATAATCCCCGTTTTGTTGGCAATATTGAAAGCACTGTAATCAGGAGCCAGTCAAACATACGCCGCCTTCTCTCCTTCAGGCCTGTTGACTTTGACCACATCAGTGTCACAGAGCTGCTTCACAGCCTGTTTGATCTGGTGCTTGTTGGCTTTAACATCCACAGTGAACACAGGTGTACTGTTGTCTTCTATCTTCTTCACAGCAGACTCAGTGGTCAGTGGGGACTTGATGCTGGCATAGTGGCCAAGCTTATTTCTCCTGGGAGTGCTCTTCTGAGGATATTGGGGCTGCCCTCGGAGTCACAGTGTCTTTGGCCACAGGAAGGTGGGTGATATGCAGATCTTCTTCCTCTTCTTCTTCTTCTTCTTCTTCCTCCTCCTCCTCTTCCTCCTCCTCCTCTTCTTCTTCCTCTTCCTCCTCCTCTTCTTCTTCCTCTTCCTCTTCCTCCTCTTCCTCTTCTTCTTCTTCTTCCTCTTCTTCTTCCTCCTCTTCCTCCTCTTCCTCTTCTTCCTCCTCTTCTTCCTCTTCCTCTTCCTCTTCCTCCTCCTCTTCCTCCTCCTCCCTCCTTCTCCTCCTCCTCTTCCTCTTCTTCTTCTTCTTCGTCAAGAGCTTCCATCTTCACCTCCAGTGCCATCTTTTGAAAAAAGCACAGAAAATAAATTTTAAATCAAGAAAAGTTACAAGAGATAAAGAAGGATATTATATTGATAAAAGTTTCATGTATATACCTAACAGACCTCCAAAACATATGAAACAGAAATGACAGAATTAAAGGGAGAATTACACAAAAATAGTTGGAGACTTTAATACTCCATGTTCAATAATGGATATAGAAACCAGACAGAAGATCAATCAGGCAGTAGAAGATCTGAACAATACTATAAGCCAATTAGACCAAATAGACATAAACAGAATACCACCCAACAACAGCAGAATACACAGTCTTCTCAAGTTCACGTGGAATATTCTCCAGGATAAACCATATGTTAAGCCATGAAACAAATCTTAATAAATTTTTAAAAACTGAAATTATACAAAGTACATTTCCACTTACAGTAGAATCAAACTAGACATTAAAAATAGAAAACTGGAAATACACAAATATGTGGAAATTAAACAACACACTATTTAAAAACTAATGGGTCAAAGAAGAAATCAAAAGGGAAATTTAAAAAAACCTTGAAACAAATGAAAACACAATATACCAGAACTTATGGCTTGTAGTGAAGGCAGTCCTATGAGGTAAATCTGTAGCCGTAAATGCATACATTGAAAAAGATCTCATGCTCGGCGTGGTGGCTCACTCCTGTAATCCCAGCACTTTGGGAGGCTGAGGCAGGCAGATCACCTGAGGTCAGGAATTTGAGACCAGCCTGGCCAACATGGTGAAACCCCATCTCTACTAAAAATACAAAAATTAGCCAGACATGGTGGCAGGTGCCTGTAATCCCAGCTACTTGGGAGGATGAGGCGGGAGAACTGCTTGAACCTGGAAGGTGGAGATTTCAGGGAGCTGTGCCATTGCACTCCAGCCTGGGCAATAAGAGCAAAACTCTGTCTCAAAAAAAAAAAAAAAAGATCTCAGCCGGGCATGGTGGCTTGCACCTATAATCCCAGTGCTTTGGGAGGCCAAGGTGGGAGGATCACTTGAGGCCAGGAGTTTGAGACCAGCCTGAATAACAAAGTAAGACCCTGTCTCTACAAAAAAGTAAAAAATTAGCCAACTATGGTGGCATGTTCCTGTAGTATCAGCTACTAAGGAGTCTGAGGTGGGAGGATTGTTTACCAGGAGTTTGAGGTTACAGTAAGCTGTGCTTGCTTGCACCACTGCACTCCAGCCTAGGTGACAGAGTGAGACCCCATGTCTTAAAAATTTTGTTTTTTAAAGATCTCAAATCAGTAACCTAAATGTACACTTTAAAGAACTAGAAAAGAGCAAATGAAACCCAAAGTTAGCAGAAGGAAGGAAATAAAGGTTAGAGCAGAGAGAGAGAACAGATAGAGAATCAATGAAACCAAAAGTTTGTTCTTGAAAAAACAAATTTGACAAATCTTTAGATAAGTGAAAGAGAAGACTCAAATTACATCAAAAATGAAAGAGGGGATGTTACTACCAATTTCACATGAATATAAGATATAAGAGACTACTATTAACAGTTATATGCCAATAAATTGGGTAACCTAGATGAAATTCTTAGAAACACACACTCTCCCAAAATCAACTGATGAAGAAATAGAAAACCAAAATATAACAGTAGCTGGTAAGAAGATTGAATCTGTTATCAGAAACCTTTCAAACAGTGAAAAGTCCAGGACCCCTGGTGAATTCTTCCACATATTGAAAGAATTAACACACCAGTTCTCTTCAGACTCCTCCCGAAAAATTGAAGAGGAGTAAACACTTCCTAACTCATCAGGTCAGCATTATCCTGATACCAAAGCAAGACAAGGGCACTACAAGAAAAGAAATCTGCAGACTAATATGCCCTATGAATATAGATTCAAAAATCCTCAATAAAATAGCAAGCCAAATTCAGCAGCATACTAAAAGGATTATACTTCATGACCAAGTGGGATCTGTTGCGGCAGTGCAAGGATTGCCTGACACATGAATATCAATGTAATACACCACACTAAAAGAATAAAGAGAATAAAACACATGATCATCCTCATTCAAACAGAGCATCTGAAAAATCAACATGCTTTCATGATAATAAAAACTCAGTAACTAGGAATATGACAAACAATATGATAAAGACCATATGTGAAAAGCCCATAACATCATATTCAATAATGGTAAAAGAAAACTGTTCTGCTAGACCAGGAATAAAATCAAGATGCCCACTTTTGCCATTTCTATTCAAAATAGTATTGGAAGTTCTAGCCAGAGCAGTTAGGAAAAAAAAAAAAAAAAAAGAAAGGATCCAAATTGGAAAATTATCTCTGTTCACAGATGGCATGATCTTATATGTAGAAAACTTGAATCCACACACAAAAAAATAGTTAAGAGCTAATAAATAGTTAAGAGCTAATAATAGCTGCAGGATATAAAATTAACACATAAAAATCAGTTGTATTTAGTGGGGCACAGTGACATGACTGTAGTCCCAGCTACTTGGGAGGCTGAGGCAGGAGTTCAAGGAGGCCAGCCTGGGCAACATGGTGAGACCTCATCTGTTTAACAAAATGGATTGTATTTTTATACACTTGCAGTGAACAATTTGAAAAAAAAATTTTTAATGGTATCGTTTACAATGGCATCAAAAAGAAAAAAATGTGGCCAGGTGGCAGTGGCTCATGCCTGTAATCCCAGCACTTTATAGGAGGCTGAGGCAGGTGGATCACAAGGTCAGGAGTTTGAGACCAGCCTGGCCAATATGGTGAAACCCCATTTCTACTAAAAATACAAAAATTAGCTGGGCATGGTGGCACACACCTGTAGTCCCAGCTACTTGGGAGGTTGAGACAGAAGAATTGCTTGAATCTAGGAGGTGGAGGTTGCAGTGAGTGGAGATCTCGCCACTGCACTCCAGCCTGGGCAACAGAGTGAGACTGTGTCTCAAAAAATAAAAAAATAAAAATAAATGCTAGGAATAAATTTAACCAAGAAGGCAAAAAGAGGTGTATCTTGAAAACTACAAAATGTTGCTGAAAAACATTAAAGATGACCTAAATAAATAGAAAGATATCCTATGTTCATGGATTGATACTATTAAGATGTAGATATGACCCAAAGCAAACTACAGAGTCAATGTAAAACCTATCAAAACCATAGTGGCATTTTTACAGAAATAGGAAAATCCAGGAAGACCTAACCAAAATGGCTGACTGGAGGCATTTTGTACTCACCTCTTCCATTAAGAACAAAAATAGAGAGTAGATAATCACACTTTGAATAAATTATCCAAGACAGTACACTGGAATTCACAGAAAAGTGACAGGAAACATCTAAAGTAAGAAAGTAAAAAGAAGCAAGGCAGCTTGTTCAGCCAGGATTGGCTGGGAACTGAGAGAGACCCCCCAATATGGGGAAAAGGTAAGTGAGAGACTCTCAGTGGTCCATATTTCCACCATGAAAGGATTCTGCAGTTCAAGCTATGAGAGAGTTCCTCAGCCCTTGCAGGCCCTGAGACTAACATAGGAGGTGCCAGCAGATTGTTCAGTGGCACTGCTCCAGAAGGGAGCTTGCACTGGGTCCTCTACACTTCTTGAGAACTAAATAGTTACAGCAAGATGCCATTTACAGCCCAGCCCCCAAAAGACTGTACACTGTCCTGGAGTCCATGGCTGAGGTGTAAGAAAACCGCAGACTGTTTTCTCCAGAGCTGAGGCACAAGTGACTGTGAGTTACTGCAGCTGAGGCTGAAGCACTGCAAGTCATGCGCTCCTGCTGTTGTGGCTGAGGTACAACCATGGTACCAGCTACCAAAGCAAGGCACTCCAGTGCTACTGGAGCTGAGGTGTGAGTGGCACATGCATTCCCCACTGGCCAGCAACCCTGTACTCCCCAGTGCAAGGCAGTAGTATAGCACTGCCACTCCCTATCCAAGCATTCTGCAGTTGGCCTAGGGATTGCCCTGTGCCTGCCACCTTGGTTGGCACCTGCACACATCATAGGGAGCCTGAGGACAAGACTGCCCAGCTTGGCTTCACACCACCACCTCCCTGGCCAGAGCACATAGTCTAGGGGCTAGGGGATTGCCCAGCCTAGTCCACCACCATTGGCACCTGAATATTCCTCTTGGGTGCCTGAGGTTGGGGCCTACCCACCTGGCCATTACTACCTGTATATACCACTTGTGGGCCTGGAGAATTGCCCACCCAGGCTGTTGAACCACTGCCAACACAGGCACATATCACTTGGGACCCAGAGGGTTATTTCAACACTGTCACTGTGATCTCCCATGCCATGCCACCTGCCCATATGCCTGGCAACTGCTGAAATCTGAGTAAGCCACCTGAAAGTCCAAGAATTAGCCTGCTTTGACCCACTAACACTGTTGCCATTGTTTGCTACTCGTGGGGTCCAAAGGCAGGCATGCTCAGCTCACTGCTGCTACCACTGGTGCCTGGAGAATGGCCCACCTGGCATTCCAGTCCTTAGCAAAATTTTGCCGTAGTTTTTACTAAAAACTACTGAGCCACTGAGGAAATCACAGATACCACCTATGCTATTTATAGCTAAAGAAATCATACAGTGACTATACTACTGCACATACCAAGAATCAAAGCCAAAGTGTCCTACCCAACCGACACCATAGAAACATCTAGGAGAAAGTTCCCTACAAATGCAAATGCAAAAAATTGGAAGAAGCAACTGTTACACCAGATGTGCAGATATCAACATAAGGACACAGAAGCGTGAAAAAGCAAGGAAATATGACACCTTCAAAAGAACACAATAAATTTCTAGCAATAGATTCCAATAAAAAACAAAATCCCAGAATAAGAATTCAAATTATTGAGTATCAGGAAGCTCAGTGAGATGTAAGAGAATGTGAAAAATAAAAACAATTCAGGAAATGAATGATAATTTTATCAAAGAGATATGTATAAAAAGTTCTGGAACAGAAGACTTCATGAAACAAAGTACACAGAATACAATTGAAAGCTTCAACAATATATTAGATCAAGCAGAAAAAAAATCTTAGAGCTGGAACACAGGTCTTTTTACATGAAAAAGAATAAAGAAAAATAAGCAAAGCCCTTGTGACATATGGGACACAATAAAGCAACTACATATCTGAATTATTGGGATCCCAGAGGGTAAAAAAAAAAGAGTGAGAAAACTTATTAAATGAAATAATATTAATAGATGAAAGCGTCTCAAATCTCGCAAGAGATTTAGACATCTAGATATAGGAGGCCCTGATGTCCCCCAAATAGATAAAATGCTAAAATGTCTTCTCCATGATTCATTGTAGTCAAACTTGTCTAAAGTCAGAGAATTCTAAGGACAGCAAGATAAATGTGTCTAAGTAACTATAAAGGAGGCCCCATAGCCGGGCATGGTGGCTCACACCTATAATCCCAGCACTTTGGGAGGCTGAGGCTGGGTGGATCACAAGGTCAGGAGCTCAAGACCAGCCTGGCCAACATAATGAAACCCCGACTCTACTCAAAATCCAAAAAAAAATTAGCCAGCCATGGTGGCAGGCACCTGTAGTCCCAGCTACTTGGGAGGCTGAGGCAGGAGAACTACTCGAACCTGGAAGGCAGAGGTTGCAGTGAGCTGAGATTGCACCACTACACTCCAGCCTGGTGACATAGTAAGACTGTTTCAGGAAAAAAAAAAAAAAAGCCCCATTAGACTAACAGTGAATTTCAGCAGAAACATTACAGATCAGAAGAAAATGGTGTATCCACAGGGCTGAAGGGAAAAAAAAGCCAAGAATACTATGTCTAGTAAAATTATCCTTCATAAACAAAGGAGAAATAAAGTATTTCCAAGACAAGCAAAAGGTGAGAAAATTTATCATCACTATACTGCCTCTACAAGAAATGCTCACATGAGTCCTAAACATGGAAGTGAAAGTAAGACATTTACTGCTATGAAAACACATGAAAGTATAAAACTCACTGGCAAAATGCACAGATGAGGAAAAGACTCAAATGCACTACAGAAAACCACTAAACTACAATACCAAGCAAAAGAAAAGGGAACAAAAAATACATAAAACAACTGGAAAACAACAACATAACAGTAACAAAACTTCACATATCAATAATCCTTGGCTGGGCATGGTGGCTCACGCCTGTAATTCCAGCACTTTGGGAGGCCAAGGTGGGCAGATCAAGTTCAGGAGTGCGAGACCAGCCTGGCCAACATGGTGAAACCCCATTTCTAAAAATACAAAATTAACCAGGCATGGTGGCATGCGCCTGCAATCCTAGCTACTTGGGAGGCTGAGGCAGAAGAATTGCTTGAACCCAGGAGGCAGAGGTTGCAGTGAGCCGAGATCACACCCCTGTACTCCAGCCTAAGTTACAAGAGCAGAAACTCCATCTCAAAAAAAAAAATAAAAATTATTATCATGTGACATTTGTACCAGAAATGCAAGGATGATTTAACATACACCATTCAATTAACGCAATGCATCACATCAACAGAATGAAGAGCAAAAATCATATGGTCATCTCAATAAACACAGAGAAAGCATTTGATAAAATTCAACATCACTTCATGATAAAAACACTCAGAAAACTGCATAGAAACAACAAGATGGTGAAGACCATAAACGATAATCCCACAGTTAACATCATACTGAATGGGGAAAAGCTAAAAGTCTTTCCTCTGAGAACTGGAACATGACAACGATGCCCCTATTCAACATAATACTGGAAGTTCTAGCCAGAGAAATCAGCCAAGAGAAAGCAATAAAAGGCATCCAAATTTAAAAAGAGAAAGACAAAGTGTCCCTTTTTGCAGATGACATGATCTGATAGTTAGAAAAACCAAAAAGACTCCGCCAAAAAACTCTTAAGGCTGATAAGCAAATTCAGGACAGTTGCAGGATATAAAGTTAACATGCAAAAATCAGTAGAGTTTTTATACACCAATAATAAAATAGCTGAAAAAGAAATCAAGAAGGTAATCTGATTTACAATAGCTACCAAAAAAAAGATACTTAAGAATAAATTTAATCAAGGAGGTGAGAGATCTCTGGAAGAAAAACTATAAAACACTGATGAAAGAAATTAAAGAGGACATAAATGGAAAGACATCCCATGCTTATGGGTTGGAAAAACTAATATAATTAAAATGATCATACTGCTCAAAGCAGTCTACAGATTCAATGCAATTGCTGTCAGAATACCAATGTAGTTTTTTCACAGAAATAGAAAAACCCTAAAATTTGTACAGAACCAAAAAAGAGCTAAAATAGTCAAAGCAATCTTGAGCAAAAAGAACAAAGCTGTAGACATCACATTACCTGACTTCAAAATATATCACAAGGTTATACTAACCAAAACAGCATGATATTGGTATAAAAATAGACCCACAGACCAAAGGAAAAAAATATAGAACTCAGAAATAAAGCCACATATTTACAGTCAACTGATTTTCAACAAGGTGCCAAGAACATACACTGAGGAAAGGACACCCTCTTCAACAAGTGGTGCTGGGAAAATTATCCATAAGCAAGAGAATGAAACTGCACCCGTATCTCTCAACATATACAAAAGTCAACTCAAGATGGATTAAAGATTTAAATATAAGACCTGAAATTACGAAACTACTAGAAGAAAACATAGTGCAAAACACTTCAGGACATGGATCTAAGCAAAGGTTTTATAGCTAAGACCTCAAAAACACAGATAACTAAAACAGAAATAGACAAAGGGGACTATATTAAACTAAAAATCTTCTGCATAGCGAAGCAAACAGTCAACAGAGTACAGAGACAGCATGTTAAATGGGAGAAAATATTTGTAAACTATTTATCCAACAAAGGACTAATAACTAGAATATATAAAGAAGTCAAAAAACCAGTCACATTAAAAAGTGGGCAAAAGGTGGGGTGCAGCAGCTCATGCCTGTAATCCCAACACTTTGGGAGGCCAAGGTAGGTGGATTGCTTGAGCCCCAGGAGTTCAAGACTGGCCTAGGCAACATAGTGAAACCCCATCTCTACAAAAAATACAAAAATTAGCTGGGCGTAGTGGCACACACCTGTAGTTCCAGCTACTCAGGAGGCTGAAGTGGGAGGATCAGTTGAGCCCAGGAAGTTGAGACTGCAGTGAGGTGTGATTGTGCCATTGCACTCCAGCCTGGGTGACAGAGTGAGACTGTCTCAAAAAAAAAAAAAAAGAAAGAAAAAGGTGGCAAGTGGGGGACAGTTTGCAAAAGAAGACATACACATGGTCAATAGGCACATTAAGAAACGATCAACATCATGAATCAAAAGGGAAATACAAATCAAAACCACAGTGAGATATCATTTTATCCCAGTTAGAATGGCTATTATTAAAAAGATAAAAAATATTAGAACTAGAGGTCATTATGTTCATTGGAATAACCCAGGCACAAAAAGACAAATGCATGTTCTTACTCATATGTGGGAGCTAAAAAAACTTGATTTCATGGAGATAGAGAATAGAATGAAAGATAGTACAGGCTGGGAAGGGCATGAGAGTAAAAGGGGGAAATGAAGAGGTTGGTAAGTGGGTACAAACTTTTCTTAGATAGAAGAAACAAAGTCTAATGTTAAATAGCAGACAAATCTGTGGTTAGCCACAATGTATTGTATATTTCAAAGTAGCTAGAAGAGAGGACTTGAAATGTTGCCAACACATAGAAATAATAAATACTAAGGTGACAGATACCCCAAATATGCTGAATTGATTATTACACATTCTATGCATGTAAAAAATATTCACATGTACCCCATAAATATGTAAACTATCAATTAAAAAAGAAAAATCCATCCTAAAGTTTATATGGAATCTCAGGGGACTCCAGATAGACAAATTGAGAAAGAACAAAGTGGAAGGAGTCATACTTGATTTCAAATTGCACTATAAAGCTACAATAATCAAAACAGTGTGGTAATGGCATAAGGAGAGACATATAGAACCAATGGAATAAAATGCCCAGAAATCCTCACATAATGGTCAATTGATTTTCGACAGGGCGCAAAGACCATTCAGTGGGAAAAGACAGTCTTTTCACCAAATGGTGCTGGAAAAACTGGATATCTACATGCAAAAGAATGAAGTTGTATTCTTACCTTGTACTATATACAGAAATGTATATAAAATGGATCAAAGACCTAAACAAAAAAGCTAAAATATAAAATGCCTAGAATGAAACAGAATCTTTTCAGATTTTTATTAGGTAATGATTTTGGTTTTGGTTTTTTTGTTTTTTTTGAGACAGGGTCTTGCTCTGTTGCCCAGGCTGGAGTGCAGTGGTACAATCAAAGCTACTGCAGCTTCAAAATCTTGGGCTCAAGCAATCATCCTACCCCAGCCTCCTGAGTAGCTAGGATTACAAGTGTGCACACTTGGCTAATTTTATTTGTGTGTGTGTATGTGTATGTGTGTGTAGACAGGATCTTGCTGTTGCCCAGGCTGGTCTTGAGCTCCTGACTTCAAGCATTCCTCCCAGCCTCCCAAAGTGCTGAGGTAACAGGCACAAGCCACCCGTCTGGCCAGGCAATGATTTCTTTATATACCCAAAGCATAAGCAACAAAAGAAAAAAATAGATAATTTGGATTACATCAAAATCTAAAAATTTTGTGCTTTAAAGAACGCTGTTAAAAGAATGAAAGGAACCCACAGAATGGGAGAAAATAACTGAAAATCATACATCTGATAAGAGATTTATATTCAGAATAGGTATAGAACTCCTAAAACTTAACAACAAAACCAATCCAAAAATGGGCAAATGATTTAAATAGACATTTCTCATAGGAAAATATACAAATGGCCCATAAGTACATGAAAAGATGATGAACATAAGTCATTAGGGAAATGCAAATCAAAACCACAGTGAGATACCACTTCATACTTACGATAGCTGTTACAAACACACACCCAGAGAAAATAGTGTGTTGGGAGGACATAGAGAAACTGGATCCCTTGTGCATTGTTAGTGGGAATATAAAATGGTACAGCCACCTTGGGAGACAATTTGGTGGTTCTTCAAGAAGTTGAATATAGAATTACCATATGATCCAGTAGTTTCACTCCTAGGTATACACCCCAAGGACTGAAAACAGGGACTCACATGTACCTGTATACCAGTGTTCCTAGTGGCATTATTCACAGTAGCCAAAAGGTGGAAACTCCCCAAGTACTTATCAGCAGATGAATAAACAAAATGTGGTGTGTAGACGTACAGTAGGATATTCTTCAGCTAAAAAAAGGAGTAAAATTCTGATACATCTTACAACGTGGATGGACCTTGAAAACATTTTTGCTGAGTGAAATAAGTCACACAAAAAGACAAATACTGTACCATTCAACTTAATGTGAGGTATCTAGAATAGGTAAATTAATAGAGATAGAAGGTAGAATAGAGGTTACAGGGGCTAAGGGGAGGAGGACATGGGGAGTTACTGTTTAATGGATACATAATTTATGTTTAGGATGATGGAAAATTTCTGGAAATAGAGTGATGGTTTCATAACATTGTAAATATACTTAATGCCACTGAATTGTGCACTTAAAATTGTTGTAATGGTAAATTTTATGTTATTTATATTTTACCATGGTTTTTTTTTTTTTAAGTTAACATGAAAATGTGATGAGTGGTGTGATCACAAGCATTGGCTCCCCTCAGCTACTAAATCCAACACAAAGTGACCTGTTGCTGTCCTTTGTGGGACAGAGCAGGAGTGGCAAGGGGTGGCCATGCCATTGACATTGTCCTCTTCTATCTGAGACAGATAACTCTGGGTACAGGAAGGGCTGGTCTGTTTATCTGTACCTGGTTTCTCATGGCTTTCTCAGCCAGCTGCGATTAAGGGCCATATCTCTATAATCACAGATGATTGACCTCTCTGATATCAGCTTTACTTTGACTTAGGGTTGCAAGTTGCAAATGAAGTGAAGTGAAGACATCAGTAGAATACATATCAGACCTAAGCTGCTATTATATTGGAACAGTATGTTCTAGAGAGCCTGGAGGGAGAGGGCAGGATGAAGCATTTTAGGACAGGACGCCAGAGATGGTGATAGCGGAAGCCTGAGGAGCTAGGGGGATTTAGTGGGCCTGGAGAGGCCAAACTGCTGCTCCAGCTGCTAGGCCTGGGGCCTGGCAAGGTCCCTCAGAGAGTCTGATAGCCTTGCCAGGTTGAGCCAGCATCCTGTCCTTAACCCACATTCCCTCAGGCTGGAGGGTGGGGTAGTGGCTGGCAGAAGGGCATTGCTCATGGAATTAAGAGGTCCTCAAAGCCAGTGACGCTATCCTGGTATAGCAAGGACCAGGCTGCCCTGGGGGCTACCACAGGTGGCAGCTGCTATGGAGTGACAGGCGTGTGTTTTCTTCTCAGAAACAGACTGAATTTGATCTGATTAATGTGAAGGACTGGCCAGTCTGGGATACCGCCTGCCACGTGGAAGAGCCAAACCCATCTCTCTGCTGCCACATGCCGTTCCCATGCCGGGCTGCTGGGCACCTGAGAAAGCTTCCGGAGTCCTCGCAGACAGCCCAGAGCCTGCCGCTATCCTTGGCCTGCCCACCACCAAGCAAGCATCAAGAAAGACAGGGTTCTCATCAGTTCTTCCTCCCACAATGTAGGACCTTTCCTTTACCTTCCAATGGATAAAATAGTTCAGATTTCATATTCATATTCATATTCATAGACACAGAATCAAGTTTTTAACGTATACATCCACCTATATATGTTGAATAAAACATCAGACTATCAACACTGTCATTACATAGAAACTTTGGTTAGCCAAGCAGTGCATTGTCCTTGACATCATCTCTCAAAATGACCTGTGTCTGTTCTCTGGGAATCACTGGGTTGCAGGTGCCCCTCACCTTCCACAGTCAGGCAGGGAAGTTATAGGCACACTCAAAGCTACGTCTGGAACCCCTTGGTGCCCCCTTTGTGTTCCTCAAGGAAGCAGTACCTTTGAAGGGATCTCTGCTGCATTAAATGGTGACCAGCTAACATTTCATGCCAGGCTTGGTTTGCCTTGTGGGCTACTCGGTGCAGAACCTGCTGTAACCCTGCGTTCAAAAAATGGACTGGCAATGTGATTAATGTTGGATGCTTTACCACTCTCTTTAGTTGTTACCTTAATTCTGCTTTTTCATGGGAGTTTGAATCATGGACCCTAACTTTTCAGTTACCAGATCAACTGAAGAAACGTGTCGTTAAGCCTAATATGCTGACCTATGTGCCTGCAATTTTTTATTTTAATCTGGACATGTTTGGAGTGAGAGGAAGACGGAAAAAAGAAATGGGGTGGGGATGTAAGTGGAAGTCTATAGCCACCGCCTGTAGCTTTGACCACTGCGGTTTTCAGAGCCCTTTCTCCACACTCATTTCAGAGCCTCCTATGGTTTGGGAAGGAAGAACACACTGGCCCATTAGTAAAAGTGAAGGCTGAGGGATTTGTTCACTTCTTGGAATTGTCAGAGGTAGGGTGGTCTTTAACACAAAGACTTGCATGCAAGGGTCCCTGGCAGAACACCCAGAGTGCCCCTGGCTCCCACCCCAGGGCCTGGCTGGTGTGCTGGATGCATGCCCGAGGGTGCTGGGCATTGCTGGTCCTCGTGAGGATGCTTTTAAAATTCTATATTTATATCCCCAAACTTGGAAACAAGAACTCTACTTTAGCCTAACCCTCATGTCCTTTTTTGAATTGAGAAAATTACAGGAAAGGATGCCTTTGAAAATTAGAAAACATGCTTACAGAGCTGTACTAAATGGTAAATCCCCAATTTCCCCAAGACCGGCTGCTCTGAGAGTGGCTCGTAAAGAGGGGTGAACTAAAGACCTGTCCACCTATAGCTCTGCTCACCTCTGAGAAACCACCTGCTTCCCAGAGTGCCAAGCCACAGGTGCCAGGCCTTGTTGGCACAGACACCTCCTGGGCTGGCTGGGTGACAGTGCTAGAAGACCCCAGAGAGAGGGCAGGGGCTTTGGTCAAGAAATACTAGTGGTGGTTTAGGAACCATCCTTCTCCCCCACCCCAGGGAACTGGACCTGGCAGGGCAGCATTCTCATGTGGCTCCAAAGACAAGCATGGCGGTAGCCCCTCCTGCCTTCCAGGAGAGGGCTTCTTTGGAAACCAAAATCATGTTCTTCTAAAGTGTCATCTTCTGCTCTCCCCGTCCCAATAGGGACCACATCTTATTTCTTTCAAACAGGGACTGTGAGTACTTAGCAAGTTTTGCAGCCTATTTTTGTATTACCATTTGGGGAGTGAAGATTTTTGGTCTCAAAAACATTTGAGGAATTGCCAGGAATGACGAGTGATTGCTTTCTTCCAGAGAACAGACACTTGGAATTTCTCCTTTTAGTGTTTATGTACATGCAGATTAATTTATATATATACACACACACACACACACACACACACACACAGTATAATCATTTGATTCTCATAAAACGTGTATCTGACGTGTGCATTTGAGAAACTTGGTGGCACACGGATGTTGGGGAAGTAGCCTGTGACTAAGGGATGCCAGTGCACTAGGTGGCTGGGGTGGAAGCCATCTCCAGGTGTCTGAGAAACCACCCAGTGCCTCACCTCCAAATCCTGCTGGCATCACCTCCAGAGCCCTGCATGCACTGGCTGAGGAGTTGGGCTGTGAAGAGGATTTTATTGGTTATTTGTATTCACATTTAATTTACAACCCAAGCAGCAAAACACAGTTGGTGGACAAGTTCATGCAGGACAGAGTGTCCCAGCCATGGGCACCAGCTCATCTTTCAGGAGGAAAGGTACAGTGCTGCCTGCCCTGGCATGTTTTTCTTACAGATGTTGGCCCTGCCCAACAGCCAGGGCTACACCCCAAAAGGCAAGAATGCCCATGTAAGGAGCCCAGCAGGCTGGACCTTCTTCCCCTCCTCTTGGATGAGAATGAGTGAGTATTGTCTAGACCTTATCCTTGAAAGATGATCAAAAGTGATGATGAGGGAGGCAGTCATCAGGCAGGTGCTTACAGGGACATTGTAGGAGGTACTCAAGGGTTTGGGGGCAAAACCCTGAATGCAGCCAGTCGTTCACAGAGGCACACCCACACTAGCCCAGTGGCAGTGGGGGATGTGGGGTGGCAGCCAGGTATGTAGCCCTGTCACAAGACAGCTCACTGTGGTTTTGCACACTGCTGAAGGGTTAAGTTGTGTTGTTGCCGTCAGTAGAAGGCATTTGTGGGCTGCAGAGTTGAGAGGTGGATGGGGTTAGTTAGAAGAAAAGCCTATAAAAAGTGGCTACTGTTAATCTCTTTTCTCAGTATGCAGTTGGACTTGTCAGAGATAGTAAAATCATCTTTTAGTGTTTTTTGTTGCTGATGTCTTGTACCTGTTTGTTTTTTACATGTAGATCCAGTTCTCATAGGTGAAGCCAGATCATCATTCTGATAAAGGAAATTTAAATTTGATACATATGCTTTGTATATTTTGATTACTTGTTTTTGTTTTTGACTATAAAGGAGCTTTTTTATTTTGGGAGCAGAGGAGTTATATTTTTGAGAATCTTGGGTTCCTGAAAAAGAACGCCTTAGTTGGATGGCTTGCCAGGGCTTTGTGATTTGGTAGTGATTGTACAACTTAAAGCTCCTTTCTCTTGGCTGAGTGACAGGTGGCTATTCTGGTGGACCAAAGCACCTGACACAAGGACTCTGCACCCCGCTCTCTACTAGCAGAAGGAGGAAATTGGATAGAACATGGGATAGTGCCTTATGGGCTCCCACATGTGCTAGTGATCTCATCTCCAACTGGCCATGGGAGGCTGTCCCACCAGGAAGTTTTGTATTCTCTAGCCTGAGATGTGGCCCTTATGGGTTTTATCTTAGTTAGTGACCTAGTTGCAGGTCCTGTGTTCTCCCCCTCTCCCTCCTGGCTGCCTGTTATGGAGGAAGGACACTGGCCTTTCTGGGTGGATACTATATGCATACTCACTCCTTCAGCTTTGTGTGGATGCTCCCTGCTTGGGCCTTGTGGCCTCTTTTTTTCTTTGTCTCTTCTTGGACCAACATCCTCAGATTGGTGCAGCTTTTTCAGTTCAGATATCACAGCCCAAGTGGATAAAGGCAACTTGCAGGAGAGGAGAGCCAGACAAATTATTTTTTTTCTTTTGAGACAGAGAGTCACTGTGTTGCCAGGCTGGAGTGCAGTGGCAAGATCTTGGCTCACTTCAACCTCCGCCTCCCGGGTTCAAGCAATTCTCCTGCCTCAGCCTCCCGAGTAGCTGGGACTACAGGTGCACGCCACCACACCCAACTAATTTTTGCATTTTTTAATAGATTCAGGATTTCACCACGTTGTCCAGGATGGTCTCGATCTCTTGACCTCGTGATCTGCCCACCTTGGCCTCTCGAAAGTGCTGGGATTACAGGCATGAGCCACCTTGCCTGGCCAAGAAAAAAATTTTAAAACCAAACCTAGTTTGGGATTTTCCTAAAGTCATCTCTCTTTTTCCTGGTCAAAGTTTACGTGGGAGATTTCATCAGTTTGACTCACCATTTGCAGAAGATGTGCTTTTGTATTAAGTTTAAATTTTCACATATCACATCCATTTTCAAGATAGTTATATGCTGGAGAAGAAAAATCTTCGAGACACACGAAGGTCTACGTAGTCAACTCTTCCATGGCAAAGCCAGCAGCCCACCCAGGTCAGATAGCCAGCAGGGCTCAGTTCCCCTCACTCCAGACATGGACCCTCCTCTTCCGAGTCTCTTGACCCAGTTTCCTTCTCTCCTTGTCTCTGAGAGCACAGACCTCTCTCAGCCAGCCTGCCCAGACCATGGAGTGGCAGGGGCATCCCTATGTGGCCTGGGGAGCATTTGATCTCAGAAAAGCTCCAGTGCCTGAGCAGGCAGGGAGTTGTGGAGCTTAAGCCCTTCTCCTGTGCTTAAGTCCCTTCCCCACGTAAGGCTTCAACCTAACGTACCCACCGTGTAGTTTTCTCTGGCCCGTTTAAAAGGGGCAGGGACACGGCTGGGCCAAGCCACACCAGGGCTGGTGAAGCAACCAGTTTTGATTTTGACAGAGTGGCTGGATGAAAAGTGGCAACCAGGGTGCTGGTTTGCTCTGAGTGCTAATGGAACCAACAGATTTCTGCTGCAATCTGTGTGTTACCAGTGCCAGGTCACACCCGGAGAGGTGGGGCAGGGCTAACCCAAGTTGTCTCTGAATTCACTGAGCATCTGCACTTGGTTGTGAAATTAATGGAGTACATAGAGCATCTGGCCTTAGAGAGGGGTTGAGACCCTCCTTTTTGGTTCTTTTTTCCTGAGCTCTTGCCTGCCCACAAATCTGACCTCTTTGAATGGGGGCCCAGTCCTTCATCAGACTGGAAATATGACAGAGAAGTTTCTGTTTAGCCCTAGATCCCAGCAGGATTCTAACTGCCCTGAAGTCTAGAGTGTAGGAGGGAACCCAGAGGCTGGGAATGAGACTAGGCAGACCATGGTTACCATATAGACAAGGATAGGGGCAAGCACCCCCTTCCTCAGTTTTTGAAAGTCCTATCTTTGGTTTTGCAGGCCTTTGAGGATGATAAAGAATGTATAGTTACCAGCTTGTTGTTGCTGGTCCCAAGCTTCTACAGCCCTCAGAACCTGGTTTTTGTGGCTGCTCTGGCAGGAGCTGGGCCAAGGGAGAAGGGAGAAAGGCAGCCACTCTGGTGGGGACTCTAGGCACCTTCCTGCTGTCTGCTTGGATAGGCAGTGAGTGCCGGGGTACTGAGAGGAGCCTGAGCATTTACCTGCCATTAGTGCCTCTTCCTTCAGGAGACCAGCTTGAAGTGTGTGTGTGTGCATGCTGACAATCTCATGTGTCAGAGGAGCACCTGTATGTGTTAATGTAGTCTTTCTTGGTTAGTGCTTTTTAGCTTTTGTTTCCTTTCCATAAATGGATGATTCAAAATTAATGTGACTGGAGTTAATGGTGAACTATCAGGCTGTTCAGTCACTAAATATAGAGAGCTACAGCTGCTTGGTCTTTCCCGAGTCAAACCTGAGTAGAAATACTGTTAAAAGAAGAATCTACCACGTGGGACCTATGAATCCTATAATTTGTGTTTAGCGAGATTTGTCACTATCCCTGGTTCCTGCCCATACAGTGCTATCTCATTCTTGCAGTTTGCTTGAAACGGGGCCAGAGCCCCACATGAGATTGTCAGCAGGAGTGGGGAACGCCAGCACCCACTCCTCAGTAGGGACCCAGCATGACAATCGGGTTGTTTCCTGTTAGACTGGGTCGGGGCCCGGGAGAAGCAGTCACCCGTGTAGAGAGTTCCTGCCAAGTTTCTGAGCAGTTGCTTTGTTCAACAGTGTCAGGAGGGTCAGATTGTGCCATAATTGTTATTAAAGAGAAAACACGCCCACCTTCCTCTCTTCCCTACTGGCCATTGTTCATTGAGATTTTACTGAGTGCAGCCTTTGTGGAAGTCAGGGAGGTTGCCAAAGGCCTGTAGATGCCTCCTGACAAGGTCTTGATTCCTGGTATTCTAGCACCCATTTGCATTCTGGTCTTCAAGCACAAAGCCTTGTTTCCTGTGGCCAGACTGCCGGGCAGTTCAGACTGGGTAGTGACTGTTGAGCGAGTGTTGAGCAGTCTGCTGTCAGCAGAGTCGGCTGAAGAGGTGATCATCTCGGTGCTAAACAAGTAAGAGGCAACTGCCCTGTTTTTGTTTGTCCTGAGGCACAATGAAACTTTAGCCAAATTCTGCAAGAGGGTCCCATCTCCTGCCATGGCCAGGTGTGAGACCGAACCAAGAAATGGCATACTCTATCACTTAAGCCTTGGGTAGAATGGGAATTCCTTACCCTGGGTAAATGTTTTAACAACAAAAATGGAAGTCAACTTTGGTTTGGACTGTGGTCGTGCTGAGGCAGGAGTGGGGCTGCCCTCTTGGGGCTGAATCTCCAGGCCTCATGAGGTCCCCTGTGGGGATGCTGCTATTTCTAAGATGCAAATTGCACATTTCCTAGATTTTGTATCTGTGGATTTGGATAAGGGAGGGGAACAGGGACAAATGCTTGTACAATTTGAAGTGGGCCTCAATGGTACTTCAAACCTTTTGATGGTTCCTAAATAAAAACATAAATATATTTCACATCTGCTGACTTATTTTGTGGGGAAGTCAGGAAAAAAGGCCAAAAACATTTCATTTCTTGCCCACTTCTGTGGATCTTAAACTCCAGTGGACAAGTGTGGCAGTTTCCCTCAGCTCACTACAGAAGTTCCAATTCACTGTCTCCTGCATTGCTGAGTTCACTACACTGGCTTCTACATAAAAGAACTGTGATATTTTAGAAATTATGTTAAATAGACAAAGGCAAACAGCCAAACCTGCTATCATCTGGTGAGAGAACACTGGCAAGTTTAGAGTGCTGAAAAGCAGAGCCTGTCATTTGCTGGTGGGGGTTAGTGAATATGCATAAGGACCCAGGGGCCTTCTGGAGAAACAAGACTAAAGCCCCAGCTTCTAAGACCCAAAGAAATTGAATTTTGTCAGGGTGGCCCCAAAGGCCTGTGGCAGAAGGGAAAAAAGGGACCTTTGAAATGAAATCACCTACAGTGGAGCCAGGCAGTGATTCTGGACACCAGAGTAAGAAGGACCTATTCCTGGCCCTTCCAGAGGCCAGCTTATGTCTTGGGGAAGCAGCTGTATGTGTTGAATCCCAAAAACCAGGTCCTTGGAAGCTAGACCAAAGTGGCATGCAACTGGCAAAGCCAATCAATCAGCTGAATACCATAGTGGGCAGACTCAGGCAATGGCTCACTTGGGACACTGTGGGTGGAGTTCGCTGGAGTGGCCAGCCACGGGGTTGCTGTGGGGTTACTTGGTGCAGCTGAGTGGCCTCCAGGCAGGGGACAGAATGCCTAGATTAACCCCTAGGCACGAGTGCCCTGCGAATTACTAAAGGACCCAGGGAAAGCAGGAGTCTTAGGCTGAGACTGTGCTTGATCCATTTAATTAAAATGTAAAGAATGTGTGAATCCTTTTCATTCACCAAGTTAGTCTGGTGGGATAACCTAAGCCTACTTGTTTTCTACCTGCTCTCAACAGAACTGATATGAAGAGTGATGGGCTCAAGTTGATAGACAAGTGAGTTTCTAGGCTCAGGCCCAGCTCCCAGGTGATGTTCAAGATGTGCTTGGTCAGGAGACCCCTGCCTTTTTTTCTGCTCATGGCCATATACACACTCAACTAAGGTCAGAAACTGCTCCTGCCATTGTCCCACAGGGCAGTCCTTAGTCCTGTGGCAGGGGGCAGAATGCCCCTGACCTTGTAAGCTCTGCTCTATGTGTACATGTCTGTGTCAAAGCTGTTGAAAGTGAAGGTCTGTCACTTTGAACCCAATCTGCTTGTCCCTGGTCTGTCAGCCAGAAGGTTCTACTGGTGATAACAGGAAAGCAAGGAGCCTGCTAGGGAGCCCATCTCCCTTCTGGTACCACTGACTTCCCTCTCCTGGCCCTGCCTGCTCTCTTGGTTTGCTCTAACAAAATCAGCTTTTCAACCCTTGTTACTCATTAAGTCACCTTGAGGTTTTGACCAATACCTATGCTAGGGCCCCAGGTACCAATGTTTTTCAGAAGCTCCCCAGATGGTGCTAATGTGCTGTTAGGGTTGAGACTCCACGTGTCATGACCCAGCAGGTGGAAGGCAGTGCTATCTAAGCTGTCGCACTGTAGGGACACGGCCTACAGGCATGGGGAGAGGCAAACAACTCCTGATGTCAAAGCATTCAGCCCCAAGTAAGCCCCCCACCCAAACTCCCCAACTCTGCTTGGGCCTTCTGGGTCAATTGACATTTGTCAGGTCTATCTGGAGGAATCCTGAAGTGAAAATGATCTTTAAATTTGCTTGAGAGGTGGCACATTTTCCACCAGGAAGAACAATCAAAGCATCTCCAGTGAAAAGCAAAGGCAACGTCTTATAGAGCCCAAGATACATGAGCCTCAGGTCTACAAAGCTGCCTTAAGAAAGGCAGAGCTGTCCCTACCCCAGGTTGTGTTCCAGAAACTTATTCAGCAAATGGAGGAGATATGTATTGATGAAAACTAAAAGGGTTAACACCAGCAGGCCAAGGATGTTCTAACCAATGAGATGAGCCCTAATAGAAGGGCCTACACAGTCTTCTTCCTTCTGATAGGAAAGCTTTCTCTCCAGGCCATAAAAACCACATGGATCATGACGGTCCTGGTGAATTCCCATCCACCACCTTCTTGTGTTATATGGGAAAAAGTCACCCTCCTCTCTGAGCTGGGACTGTGAAGCTCTAGAAGAAAAAGTCACACAAGAACCTGAGCACTATCGCTGTTTGTTTGATACTGGCTATCAGTTCATGTCATCCATAGAACCAGATCTTAAATTGTTTGTGTGGCATCATTTTTGTTCCATCCCAGCACAAAATATGATGAAAACAGAGCCTCAGGAAGAGAAGGACCTTTCAACCATGTTCTGGGCACAGAGATTTTGGCTGCCAAGTCCTAGAGACAACCAGAATGGCAAAGGAGAGGTTTCTGTGGAACTGGAAAGGGGCTCTGGTTGTTTCCAGACCACCACCAAAGCTGGCTGGCCAGGAACCCAGGCAGGATGTACTCTTTTCGGAGGATGGGCAGGAGAGAAGGTGGCCCCACAATTCCTGTTAGCCCAGAGAAGGTGACAGCTGCTTAACCTAAAGTTTCCAGAAACGTCTCACCTGCTTCTATTGCAGAATCATCTGGTGAGTATGTTCCCAAACAGGCTTTCCGGAGCCCAAAAAGAACATACAAGTTAAAGGAAAAAGGACATGAGGATGATTTATTTGGCAGTCAGATCTTAAGAGGGCAGCAGAACTAGCAAATGGCCAACCCTGAGCCCAAATAATATGGGCAGTAGGTTTGCGTGTGCTGAATGCTGGCTATGCTGTGAGGCACCTTTGCGCCCACGGGCCTGGAGCCCAGCCTCTGTCCTCAGAGGTGGGAGCTGCCTTTCTAACCTTCCCATCTCCATCCCTAGATCATTTTTTTTTTTTTTTTTTTACCAGTTAGAAGCTGCAATAAGCATGGCAGCTTCATTCAGCACCCAGCTGCCTGTACCCTGCCCACCCAAGCGGCAGGCATCTCCTCAATTCCTTTTTCATTCCTCAGGGAAAGCATATCAAATCATCTTTGCTTAAAAAAAAAAAAAAAAAAAAACCAACCTCACCAAAATAGGCTCTGCTATTGCTTCTCTTCCCACCCCCCCACCCCCCCCACCCCATTCTTGACAGTGCCTTAACATCACAAACTGAGCCCTCTTAACACAGCAGGCAGCCCACCTGCCACTCTCCCCTCCAAGGCTCTACTCCAAGGTTTCCCTACAAGGGTGAGGAGCAGGAGGAGTAAATAACTTAGTTACAATACCATTGAGAAGAAAAATAATACTGCTATTTTTAACATGATCCCCTGTATCTTTCTTTCAGGCTGGGTCATGTTCCCAGCCATGGGCAATGTGCCCTTGTGCTGTGTCCTCCTCCTCAGGCAGGGCAGAGCCCTTCTCCATGCAGGCCCTACACTCCTCTGCCCTGGCTCCAGGGCCAAACTGCAGGGGCATCTGGCCTCTCACCCTGCCCAGCTGTGGTTTTAAAGCTACAGGACAATGTAAACTTTGTTTCCCTGGCCCAGCAAGGCTCCTCCTCCTCCTCCACTCTTAGGAATGTCAGTGGCTCCTTAGAGCCTCCTGTGCCACTGGCTGAGGTGCCCTCTCTCTCCAAGGGGCTTCGGCTGTGGTCCTGGCCCCACAAGATGGAAGGATCCATCTCCAGAAGTCAGGGCCAGATGTGTGTGCTTAATGCGAGACACAGTACAGTTTTTGCCTTCACCCAGAGCTGGGGCATGGAGGCCCAAAACAGTAATACATCTCATTAATGGCTTGGTTTCTGTCTAGCATTCACTGCTGGAATCCAGGCTTCAGGCTATGAGACCCGGAAGGCCGCCACAGCAGGCTGCTTCCAAAGAACCCAGTTCACGGCATTCCATGAGGCGCACAGCACCTGCTGCTCTCCAACAAAGCTGGGGTACAACTAGAGCCGGTTGTCTCCATTGACCCGAGTCCTTCTTGGGGCCCTGGACAGAAGAGAAGAGTGTCAATTGAACAGCCCAAAGCCAGACAATATTACAACTTTTCTAACCAGGAGAAAGAAACACTGAAGTAGGACCTAGCCACAGCCTTGCTGGCTCTAGCACCCCTCCATCTCCCTCACCTTCGTTCTCGACTGTCAAAATGGTCTGCGAGATGCTCCTGGGAGATGCGGAAGTCCTCAAATGGCTGCTGGTAGCGGGACTCAAAGGAGCCTTCCCGGGCTCGGCCATGAAACAGCTGGCCTGAGGCATCTGAACCCCGCTCCCGCAGGGATGTACCACTGAAGGGACTGAGGTCACCGTTCTCTTGCTTCAATGAAGGCAAGTGCAGAAGAGGGTCAGTAACTTTTCTGCACTTCAGGAGGGTGTTGCCTGTTCTCCTCCCCCACACCTCAGGCCAGCCCACCCCTGCTGCAGATACCTTGGCAGGGAAAATGTCAATCTTGATCAGCAGGGAGGCCAACTCCAGGTCCTCGCTGTAGTTGTTCTTCAAAGGCACTGCTCTGTATCCTAAGAGGAGGAAACCCTGGTCCTCAGCCCAGGAGGGACAGAGCAAGGGGCCCAGCCCTACCCTGGCAGCAAGATCACAGGGGCACTGCCTCCAGGAATGGTCCTCACCTGTCTTCAGGCCTTTTACTGGGAAAGTAGCCTGAGCCAGGAAATTCTGGTCACTAAACATGTCTTCCTCATACACCACGAAACGCAGAAAGGCAAATTCAGGGTTACTGATCTGGAAGTGGAAGGGCTTGGCCGGCCATACAGGGTTGAGTCCATTGTCCACTGCGAAGGCAACAACAAAAGGCTTCAGGTCACCCTGGGAGAGGATGGGATGACTGGTGGAGAGGGCCTTGTGGTGCTCCTAGGAGGAGGAGGAGGATGACTGGGAAGACAGACTGACCCACAAACTCTGTCTTCTGCTTGGTGCTGTCATACTCAGCTCCAGCCACCTCAATCTCCACAAAAGGACACACAATGCCTCGGCCATTCTTCGGCAGATGTCGGGCCCCCAGCACCTGCAGGCAGACAAAGGGACCTAGGATTGTCTTTCCTGCTCCCTCCAATCCCAGACTGCGGAGGCTCAGGCAGCCATCTGTGAAGTGGAGGCAGTGTGCCCTCTGCTGGGTCCTCAGGACACTGCCCATGGAGTCCTGCTGCCCGTAGTTTATTTAGTCTTAGCTTGAGCTCAAATTTCCATGTGAGTTTTGCAATCTACTTTATGTTAAATCCATGTCTATTTTAACACAAAAATCTTTTAAATGATTTCCTCTTAGGGAAAAAAAATTTATCAGAACAAGTCACCCCATCAATGGCTCTGCACATGTCCTAGATGTGTACACCACATGCTATCTTCACCCCTTCAAAGACTGCTCAGGCCCCACTCACACTGACCACCTTGATGCCTGAAACTGCCCATTTTTGGGGAACTCAACCACACTCCATTGGCAAGCAGCCCTTTTCCCACCCTGAAGCCCAGATGAGCAGCACCTACCTCAATACAGATGGCACATGGCTCCAGCCCGCGGAGGCTGCTCTTGTCAAAGGGGTCGAAGGCCTCGTCCCGCATGGTACTTGGCTGCAGCACGTAGCCACAGTGCCTGCCTGTCATGAAGAGGGCCTGGTTCATCTGCATAGGCTTGTCTGGAAGAGGCAGATGACGGCACGTTCCAGTCCAGCTGCCCCACAGTGCCTCTCCCTGCCCTCCTCACAGGGGACCTCCTCACCAGGGGTCTGGAAGTTGAGCGCCACGAGCTGGCTGCCACAGATCCACATGGGCAAAGGATCGTAGTTGGAGGAATCCAGTCGCTGGCCCTTGGGGTAGATGCGGGAGAGCTGCAGTCGATTGTACTGAAGGAACTTCTTGCCTTTGGCCTTGTTCACGTATTTCTCAGCCTTGGTTTCCGGGAAGGACGACATGTCCCGGTAGCAAGCACGTTCTGTGCCAATCTCTGGGCCAAACAGGGAGAACACTTACAGAGCCCGCCCACCCAGGCAGTGTTGGGGGGATAACTAAATACTCCTTCTGCACCCACCAGGCCCTCCAGGCACATGCACACCCCGCCTGAGCCCTAGCCCTTACTCTCTTCATCGAAGGGAACAGGTCGGCAGTAGACGACAAGCTCAGAGAGCTCCAGGGCGATCTTCTTCCTCCGTTCCATCATCTTCCCCTCAGAGAGCTGGTGACACACACAAGGCCCTGCTACAGCCCTACCCAGGAGAAGGAAGCCCCTGCCAGCCTTGGGCACGCCCACACTGCAGGTGCTCTAGGCCTCTCCCCTACCCTCCCTTGTACCTTCCAGACGCCACACCAAACAGTAAACGAGGGAGCTCTGTCCTCAGTCTCAATCCCGGGATCAACTGTCTTTCCTCCTCTCTGTCCCAGAGGACACATTTGCCCTCCAACCCTCTTAAAGAGGTGGGTTAGGGGGGTGGTGGTACAGACTCCTCATCACCACCCATGTTCACAGTGAGCTTCCAGGGATCCTGGGATTGGCCACACTCACAAGTGACACTTTCTAATCATTCATTACTCAGCCTCATCCTGGGGTAAAAATGCTCTGTGTCACCTGTGACTGCACTGGGGATGCAGGTCCCTGGCTTGGTCTCCATCTATGTCCTAAGGATGATCCTCACTGCCTCAGCTCCCCCAACTCCAATACAACCACTCACTCTCCATGCCAAATCTCTACAGAAGCCCACTTACAAGTGTTCCTTCCCATCCTCTCACTCCTGGAGGTCCCCTTTCTTCTTTCAGTGGCTTTTTTTTTTTTTTTTTTTGAGACCGAGTCTCGCTCTGTTGCCCAGGCTAGAGTGCGGTAGCATGATCTTGGCTCACTGCAACCTCCCCTCCTGGGTTCAAATGATTCTCCTGGCTCAGACTCCTGAGTAGTTGGGACTACAGGCACCCCCCGACCATGCCCAGCTAATTTTTGTATTTTTTTAGTAGAGATGGGGTTTCATCATATTGGCCAGGCTGGTTTCAAACTCCTGACCTTGTGACCTGCCCACCTTGGCCTCCCAAAGTGCTGGGATTACAGGTATGAGCCACCATGGCCGGCTTCAGTGGTTCTTACATTCAAACTCTCTTCCTTTTTAGGCCTAGACCCTTGGATCCAGCCCTTCAGCCACCTGGTCTACCAGTACCTTTTCCTTCTAGGGGACAGCCTGGCAAGCACCCTATCCCTTCTGTTTGGCTTGCAGGTGCCTTCTCCAAAGCAGCTAAAGACCCCCCCCCCGCCACCAAATGCACTTGGTGAAAGGGCCACCAAGTAGGAATTCCCTAACCCTTGAGAATACTTCTTTCTCTGCTCCCCCAGGCTCAGTGGAAGAGGCCTCCCTTCTCCAGCAGGCTGGTCCTGCCAGCTAGGCTTGGGTTCCATCTCCTCCCACACCCTGCTCGCTCCCTTCAGCTGTCTGCATGACAGCCTGCTCAAACCCCAGTCACCTGTTCTCTCCCTCAAGGACAGGCCCTACAAAGGCTCTGCCTTTGCCATTCCAGACTCCCCCGCTGCCCACTGCCATCTAACCCCAGCCATACTGCTGACACACCAGGGCTATTTGCTGCTGCTGAATCCAGAGGGCACTTACAGGTTCTTATCATGCCTGTGTTTACCTCTGTAGTCCTCAATACAGCAGACCCCCTCCCTCACCAGTGGCCTGCAGTCTGTCTGACTTGCCTACCCTGGGCTCCTTTCCTTGCCCATGCCTTCTCATGTGGAGCTTCTCAGTCCATCCCAAGTTCTCTTTCTATTGTACACCACCTCATCTCTCCTATGCCTCTGGGACCCCACTCCTGCTTCAGGCCAGGATTTCTCCTCTTAGCTCTGGCCTGTGTATCCAACTGCCCACTAAGCAGAGCCACTTAAACGACCCATCACTATCTCAAACTCAACATGACCTAAACACACTACACTGCATCTTATGTGTGTGTTTCTTCTCGATCCCTAGCTAAGACAGGGGCTGTGGCTGTGGCCTATCTAGCATAGGCCATCGACTGCCCCACTGCTCTGAGGGGGTTTGTGCTGAGAGCTGGAGGTCTCAGCTGCCTGACAGGCGCACACACTGCCCTGCAGCAGGCTCCAGCAGAATCTCACCCTGGCATCTGCGGTCTGGGCCACTTCACGGATCTTTTTCACCCAGTCCTGCAGCTCCTCCTGTGAGTCGGCAGCAACATCCAGGGACCAGTGGGCCACCGATGCCATGCTGATGGAGAAGACGAAGAGCCGGTTGTTCTTGCCCTCAGGACGGATGGCTGGGAAGGCGAGAGCAGATAAGAACTGAGAATAGACATCTCACCCACTCCACCCCACTCCACACCCCAGGCACTGGCTCAAGTGAGTTCTATCTCATTCCATTTCCTCCTTCCCATACCCCATGAGAGGAAGAACTGCTTTGCAGACCCATTCTACAGATGACAATGCTGCAACTCAAACAATGCTGGTTGAGGTGGAGCCAGTATTCCAACTCAGCTCTGCTTGACTCATGCTTCTGCCTCAGGCCACGTCTGCCTCTCCACCCCATCTCCAAGCCTCTGTCACATCCCTGTGGCCCAACCCATTAGGCCTGGGGAGGTCAGCCAACCAGGAGCATCATCTTTGCTGACGATTCTGATGGGTTCCCCAGTGCATGGCAGGGGTCAAAGCTGAGGGTGACAAAGGGAGCCCAGGGTGTCAAAGGGATATAGAGAGCATGGGGAGAGCTTGGAGTGAGGGCAGCCTTTGGGGTTCAGCCATCAGCTTCCTCCCTACGAGCAGGAGAGAGATACAAAGGAGAACCTCACCCTAGGGAACAGTGGGCAAGAGAAAGGGACGGGAGCTCACCAATCTGACAAGCTGGTACATCCAAGACCCCCCGCAGCAAGTCCCCTAGGGGGCTGTTCTCGTCCAAGTGCTGTGGGAAGCAAAGCCCACCGATGGTCAGCATGGCTACTGCGTATGTGTGTGAGGGGATATCCATGTGCATGGGACAAATACATCTTGTGGGTGTACCTGTGACTGCCAAACATAGCACAGGTATATGGGAGACCACCAGCCCATGTGACAGGTGTCTGTGCATGCACATGCATGCTTGGGACTGTGTGATGGGAGATTCCAAGGAGAATCTGGGGATAGGGAATGCCATTCCTCAGATGATCTGGGTCTCACCTCCCTCTCCGGCTCCAGGGCCACGGGGTTGACCATCTCTTCCACATAGTTTGATGGGAACCACAGCTGCTTCTTCCCTCCGTAGTCCCCTCGCCACCTGTGGGAGCCATAGGGTGCTGACCTCCAGCAACCACCCCTAACTCCCATGAGGAGAATATCCTTTGGTAGGGGATCCCATGCCTAAGCCAGGCTGAGCAGGCACTGCTGGTGCACACAGGAGACAAACACATCACAAATACATGTCTTTGGAGCCCCAGCTCCACTGGGGCCCTTGGATTCTGGGCCTACCACACTACAGGCTCACCAGCCTCCCTCTTGCTTCTCCACGTTCTGGATGATAGCACTCTTGGTGAAGGTCAGCTCGTCCTCCCTCTGGGCCTTGTAGTCAAAGAGGGCTTTGACTGCACACTGCAGAGGTGAGAAGCACCAGTCAGAGCAGAAAGACTCCCCCTGCCACTGCTGACCTGGGGCTTCATGTGCACACACACGTGCTTGGGCTTCCCAGCCTTGGGTCAAGGCCACTGGGAGATGACACTGCCAGCAACGGGTCCTAGTTATAGTTCTTGTTACTGCCCTGCAGGGAGGCTCTAGAACAGATATGATCAGAGAGGTAGGACCTCTGCCAGTGAAGTGCCTTAGGATCCAGGTGGAACCTTAAGCCCCACCCTGGGCCACAGAGAGAACCTTGAATCCTCTCCCAGGAGTCAAGGCTGGCAGGCCAAGAAGGCAGGGTCTGCAGTTGCCCTGAGTGCCTCCCCAGGACCTGGAAGCATATGGGGCCTGGATGGTCTGTGAAGTGGAAAGAAAAACCTCTCAGGTCCTCTGGCTATGGAGGGAATAGGGCCCAGGCATTTTTAGAGAAAAAGGCAAAAAGGACGAACCTGTGTGACAGAGCTCCATAGGCCAGGGAATGAGCGGCCAGTGTGCCTCCTGCCCCCTACCCTGCTGCTGCCCAGGGAGGAAACAGGGGTCACCCATGGGAGCAGTTTTAAAGGGTCATGGCTGATCTACGGGGTGGGGGCTAGGGAGTGGGTCAGCCCTGGGAGACCTGCGGTTGCTCACCAACCACACATCTCTCACAACCTCTTGGGCCTCGGAAAACCACAACCACCACTTCTCCACAAAGACCACAGATGGCCCAGAACACAGAAATGAAGCCCCAAGCAGCTGGGGACCCTCCCCAGCTTCCTGTGCCCAGAGGCCTGAGCTGTACCTTGAAAGTTGGCATAGGGTTTGCCTCTACGTAGAAGCCAGGGTTGCGTCCCTCATACAGGGCCCCGTAGTCAGGCTCCTGGAAACAGGACACAATGGGATATGCTAATGTCCCAGAGCCCAGAGGTAGAAAGCAGCTGGTTTCTCCAGCAGCTTCCCTTTCCCCCAGTGCAGCAAACTTCCACGTGGCCTTCCTCACCAGGACACCAAGGCGGCCACCATCACACTAGCACCTGGTCCACAGGGATCCTTCAACCTCAGTGGACACAGCTTCAGGGGCCTCAGACCTTGTCTCATCCTTTCCTTTCTTCACATTTTTACCCATGAGGCCCAGCCCAGGATTCTAAAATCTCTCAGGTCCTGAATGCCCAGACTCCCAAATATTTCTGAGCTATGTGCAGGTGGGCCCTTCACAGACTGCCCATATTCAGTGCTTTAGTTCAGTGACTCACTGGTTCACTGCTGAGCCAAGTCAGGAATAGCCTTCCCACTCCCTACACTCCTCCTGCCGCTCCTCTCCACCACCTGACCCCAAGGGCCAGTGGACAACAGGCCTCTTCCCACCCTACTGGGGAGTCTACTGAGGATGGGAGTCTCTCAACTGATCTCCTGGTCCCAGACCCCTTCCTCCTGTCCAGGGTCCTTGTCACCACCTGTGCTGCCATAGGTACCGACTTTTTCCCTCACTGGTCTCACCTCCTATGGCTCTGTCCTCCATACCATCCATTCTTGGGTAGCCTCATCTCACCTGCCCTGGGACAGAGTCCCCAGGCCAACCCCAGCTGGATGAGCTTCCATTGTGTGTACCTCTCCCGGTGTGAGCCCCAGAACCTCCCCTCCACACCTTGGCTCATGACGAATCCTCTGCCTGTGTGCCTGTCCCCATCCTTACAGACACCACACAGATGTCCCCTCTTCCAGATACTGTCCTGGTACCCAGACCATGGCTCTCACTTGGACTCAGGGGCCCTCTTACGAACCCCAATACCCCAGGCCTTGCTGTTACACACATCCAGATTATCCAGTGACTTTAAAGATTCTAGGTCTCTCCTGCCTCCCCTGCCTCGCCCCGTCTACCACAGTGCCCTCACAGCTGTGCCAATCTTCTCCAGTGCCTCCTCATTGATGGGATAACGCAGCTTCATCTTGCGGTATAGCGGGTGCTTCTCATAGTAGCTGATGAGGTCAACAAGGCTGTCGAACTCCGAGTTCCCTAGCATCACAGTCTGTCCCTCCTGCTGGACACGGCAATGCTTGATCTTGCCCTCAGCCCTTCACAAGGACAAAACAGTCACACAGGGTCAGGGCAGCCCAGATCCAAGCAAGGCCCCACAACCCAGGGCCACACCCCTCACCGGAAAGAGATGGCATATGAGTTGGGCTCATTCCGCTTCCGCACCAGGAAGGCCCCATCACGGGGGACACGCATTAGCATGTGCTCAGCCTGTGCTCTGGTCAGGCTCGCGTGGTACCACCTGAGGACAACAGAGTCAGGCCCGGCCAGCCTCACCCATGGCCCTCCCCTGCCCACTCCCAGGCCCCTCTCTCACTCTTTGCTCTCATGGGCGTTGGTCTGTGGAACAGGTTCTGAAAGTCGCATCTCAAACTCATTGCAGCGCAGGGGCACCTGCTGGTAGTGTGTGATGAGGTCATAGAGGGAATCAAAGACGAGGTTGTCTGTCAAGAAGAACTTGGGGGTCCCAGCATCTTGCCGGGAGTGGATACGGCAGTGCTGGACTTTCCCGTTCCGCCTGTGGAAGACACAGGGTGAGGGAGGCTGGGAGAAACAGGCCAGGGCCCCAAAGACCAAGTTCCACCCCAAGTGAGGCACCAAGTCTGAAGGAGGGAGGCCAAGTTCCTGAGGAGCACAGGTGTGGGCAGTCACACTGAAAGGCTTCAAATTAACTGAAAAGGGAGGGGTGTGGTAGGGGGGTGAGTGCACATGTATGTGTTTGTATGTGTGTAGATGAAATTATGTTCCATGTAAAACGTAACTGTCCTGGATCAAAGGCTCAAATGTTAACTGGTTATCTCTGGGTGATGTCATGTCTATATATACACACTGACTGAACATGAGTGTCAGCATGGGAAGTGTTACCAGAAAGAGAGCGTGTAGTCGCCCACGAAGGTCTCACTCTCTCGCACGAGGAAGGAGCCGTCAGGGGCCCCGGTCTCGATGCAGTACTCAGTAAGCAGGCGCTCAGCGATGTGCCGCCCGTCACGCCCTGCCCCAAGCTTCCCATGGAACCACTTCTCATTGGAGTGCAGCTCTGTGCTGCTGCTGACCTGTCAAGGGAAGGCAACAGCAAAGACACTGTGACCCTGGCTCAGGCCTGATCTGGCCCAGCCCCCAGATCTGGGCTGGTCCCTCACCTCCTTGGGCTCCTCCTCATCCTCATTGCCCTGGTCACTGCTGGTCTCCTCAGAGTAGTAGATCTTGCTGCTGGTCAGAACGAAGTAGTGGGGATACCATTCCTGGAACAGACCAAACGGGGACTTGTGAGCCAGGGTCCTCACACCCACCAGTCCCAACACCCCCAGCCCAGCCCAGTCCTCACGTGGTTCACAGGGTCCTCCAGGTAGAGGATGCCATTCTTGATGGAGTTGCTGATGTCGTTCTCAGAGTACATCACGGATGTAGGCACCTCCTCGTAGGCACTGCCCTCAGCCAGCTTCTTGTGCTGTAGGGGCAACCAGAAGAGGGCAATGCAAACCCCAGTCCTCACCCCACCTCCTCACCAGGCTTAGGCCCAACAGCTGGAGCCATGGCCCAGGCGAGGCACTGAGAAGCGTGGGGCTTCCCCAGTGAGCCCACCACCCCACCTTGATGAGGATCTTCCTCTTAAGCTGGTTGGGTGAAGGGAGCCCATCGGCAGAGATATCCACGGGCTTGGTGAGAAGTGTGTCCCCCAGAACCTTCTTGAAGTACTGGGCCATGTTTCTCTGCTGGGCAATGCTGCAGTGGTCCTCAATGGAAAGGATGACTGGGTACCTGCAGGGTGGGGGACACGCACAGTCAAACAGATCCTGCAATCCTCTGGGGTCTAAATAGCCTCTCACAGTGAGGTGTTGGGAGCCAAGGGCCTGGGGGCTTCTTGTCTATAAAAACTATCTCAGAAAAGAGGCAGGCTATAGCCACTGATGGGGCAGAAGGGGTTCTACAGCTGTGGCGGCAGTGGAAACCAAAGGGTGGATGCAGTCCCGAGCTGGTCCAATTATGGAGGGTGCTCAGCAGTACAAGAAAAATCTTTCACATCAAAGAGGTCAGGAGACAGGAGAAGCTTCCAAAGTTAGCTATTAGAGCCCTGGTGAGGTCAGGGAGATCAGTGACCACAGGTTAAACAGTAAACAGAATTGAAGGAATGGGACATAAGCAACACAGACAATCTTCTGGGCTGTGAGGGGAAAGGAGTTAGCAGGATACTGGCCTAAAGAAACCAGGGCATGTTTTCTGAAGATGAGAAGAGCATGAATGTGTTCTACAGGCTAAAGAACCCCTGAAGAAGACAGTGGGCCCAAGATGTAGGAAACAAAGTATAACTTGAAAAGCAACAGCTCAAGCAGGAAGCAGGAGATGACGAGAGGCCAAGAGGTAGGACAAAGATGAAAGGCTGGGGGAGAGGGGACAGGGCATTCGAGGGGTCTTTCTGCCCTCTTTCCCTCTAGAATAAGAGAGCTGGTGCCCAGTTAACCCCTTGGTCCTCCATCCCCCGACTCACTCTGAGGCCACAAAGGCATGCTCCTTGATGGTGTGCAGGACATCTGAGAACTTGATCTTGGTGGTAAGGGTGTGCCCATGGTAAATGACTGGCATCCCATCTGGACCGTCCCAGCAGTCCACTGAGGAGCAACATCACCATGGTCAAGCAGGTAGGCCTCCCATCTTCCCTCCCCCAGCCCTGGACCCCACGCACACTCAATGCAGCGACAGCCCATCCGCAGGCAGCGAGCATAGGCTTCCAGGGAGGACTCACTGGAGAACTGGTCCCCGGTCAGGTACCTGAATAGGCAAAGAGAGGCAGGTATGGTCATATGGGCCCTCCTGGGAAGAAGCTAGGTGGGCCCAAAGGAGCCACACTCACGTGTTGTGGGAGGAGGAGATCCAGTAGTGGGAAAGAGGGTTGTTCATGGTGTCCGGGCACACAGCGTCCAGCTGCGAGTTCCACACACTGTTCTCTTTGGAGAACAGGAAGGTGACAAACTGTCCAGGAACATGTGGAAGGGAAGAGAAAGTGAGACCCTGCCCTGTCCAACCCAAGATGGTAGGTTGGGGATAGAAGAGAGAGTGCTTGGTTCCAACTGGGGATGGGCAAGATGCACAGTAGGTAGGAACAAGGTGGCATCCCTAAGGACCATCTAGCTCCTGGAGCCCAGGTGGGGTTCTGGTTACCCCTACCCATTCTCTGACAACAAAAGGGGTGAAATGTCAGGCTCACCTCATCCAGGAAAAAGTATGGCTCCTCAATCTCTCGCAAGGGGTCTCGGAGGAAGCTGAGCATGAACTCCTGAACCTGGAGGCGATCAACAGCCCACAGCTCCTGATGGGGTAGAGAGGGCAGGGCAGGGCATGAGACAAGCCTCCAGTCAGTGATGAGCCCACCCCCACCCCAAGCCTGACACCCTGGGCTGATGTCAGCCCAGTCATACCCCCTGGTAGTCAAGGAGGAACTGCTGGAACTCAGGAAGGGACACTCGACAAAGCTCCGGCCGCTCCCCAGCCCTGCAGGGAGCGAAGGTAAGCTGGCTAGCATGGTCAACAGACAATGAGGTGCCCCATGGAAGGCAGAACCCAACTCCCAGCCAGCACAGCTTCCCAGAATAGTCCAGTACGGTTCCCCACTCCCACTGCCTCCCACCTGGATCAGGCATCACCCAGAGAAGAGATGAAGGGGGCCAAGGGAAAACCCCACCTCCCCACTCCAAACCAAACCTCAGAGTACTGGCTTCCAAGAAGGGGAGGTCCATCTGCAGGAAACAGAACCTGGTCAGGGCAAGAGCCCCTGGGAGGCCATATGGGAAAGGGGCTAGTAAGAAGACAGGCTAGAGCAGCAGATGGGGGCAGGCCTCAAGAGGAGAAGAACTGGAGAAATAGCACACAAAAGCCCCTAAGCAGGGCAGCAGGGCTGAGGCAGGCAGGGTTAGGGGTGGAGTGAAGGAACAGGGGCAGGGGTTGAGGGAGGGCAGGTGGCTCATGCACCGTCTTCTGGGCGCTGTACATGAGGCTGCGGTACAGCTGAGCGAACTGCCCGTAGGTGATGTCCCCGCTGCGCTGCTCCAGGTCCTGCACGGTACAAAGCAGGATTGCCAGTCAGGCCCCCATTTGCAGGGCTCTTGGCTTCCCCTACCCCCATCTACAGAAAGCCCTGGGGGGCACTTACCGTCAGTCGCTCTCGGAGGAAGCGCATGTTGGGGACCCGGTAGTTGACCTGCGACAGCATGTTCTTCAGGTCCTTGGCTGATATACTAAGAAAACAGGGACATCCCCAGTGGTCTCATCCAGCTTCTCATGACCTCTGACCTGTGGGTCAAGCCCACCTGGGGCTGGACAGGTAAACAACACTATTCTGGGAACCTGGAGTCCTGAGGGCGAGACTGAATCAGAACCCATGGGGTGACTAAGATTAGTCCCTTCCTTTCTTTGGACCTCAGTTCCTCATCTGAGCAAATAAATAAATAAATAAAAGCCTATAATTCTAGCAAAGAAGAAGTGAACAGACTCAGTAAAGTGGATCAGACATGGGAGGAAGAAAAATCACTCTCCAGGCCTCCCCTCCCACCAGCACTGCTCAGGCCTGTGCCGAGGTGGCAGTCAGCTCATCTAAGATAGAAGGCAGGGCTCACTCACAACTTCCTTGTCGGGGGCAGCATGGCAGTGGGTCCCCACCTGCTGCCCATTGAGATGCTGGGAGTTTGGTCCTCAGAACCCACTAACCCATGAGAGGGAAGAAGAGGGAGGTGTATGCTCCACCAAATACAATGACTGGCAACTGGGCACCTCCTGGGGCTGGACAGGGCCTGGCTCCAGGAAAGAAACTCAGACAACAAGCACCTCTGCTCTCCAGGGGTGTCCTGCCCAGGATGTGAGGCTGGGGACACTGCTGGACCTGGCAACAAGATGGACAAGAAGGAAAAAGAGGGGCTTTCTCTCCTGGAAGGTGGTGTCAAGGAGGGGAGGGTGGGTCCACCTCCTCTGGGACCCAAGAGCCTGGGAAGAGGCACCAAAATTCCCCTAGGGGACTGAGCTCCACACTGAGTGGGTCAAGCGCCACAGAGGGAGGGCTGGCTCTGTACAGGTGCCATCTCCTCTGATCCTCAGTCACTCAGGAGGTAAGTGCTATCAGGGTCCTTGTTTTCCAGTGATGAAACACAGACCTTCTGGTGGCAACTGCCTGCATCACCAACCTTGCCCTCTGTGGACTCTTTCCCATCAACATATGAACGGCTTGTTACTTCGTCCACCAAAAACACATGTCTTGTCCCTGCTTAGCTCTCTAGCTATTGCCTCTCTTCTTTCCTCCCCTCCACAGCAAAACTCCTTGTAAGAGTCATCTTGCTCCCTCTAATTCCTTTGGGCCCCTCACCACTTGGTTGACACTGCTCTTCCCACCATGTTAAATCCAAGAGTCAACAGTCATATTTCACCATTGTCTTCTTCCCTGAGTTGCCAAAACTCAACACTCTGGGGGTTGCTCCTCTTACTGCACTAGTTGTCCTCCACCCCTCCAATCTCTAATATGGGGGTGATCTGGGATCAGCCACTGGACCCTGCCCTTTTCTTGGTCTGCTTGCCCCCTAGATGATCTCACCCAGTCCTGTGGCTTTCAGTGTCATTTACATACTCCCAAGTTAATATCTGCAGCCCCAACTGTGGACCTAAACTCACTCTAATCACCCGCCTACTCAACCTCTCTCCCTAGACAGCTCTAACAGGCATCAGAAAACTTAACATGCCTCAAAAACTGAACCCCTGAGATTCCCTCCAAATAGGCTTGTCCCTTGATCTTCCCATGTCAGTCAATGGCAACTCTGTTTTCCAGTTGCTCAAGCCACAGACTGTACTATTATCCTCTACTCCTCTCACATCCCATAATCAATCTGTTAAGGACATTCTTTCTGGCTCTATCTTCAAAATACACCATGGCCAAAATCTACCATTACCATCATGAGCCAAGCCCTTTCATCTTTCACCTGGAGTATGGAAGCAGCTCCTAACTGAGCTCTCCACACAGCAGCCAGAGCAATCCAGAGTAACCCAAGTCAGATCACATCACTCCTCTCTTCAGAACCCTTCCATGGCTTCCTGTTCCTTTCAGGTCAAAAGACCTCACCATGGTGCAGCACCCACACCATCTGGTCTTCGCTCCCCTTCTCTCTTTGACTCCTCTGGCTGCCACAACAGACCTCAGAGCCGTGAGCTTCAGGGCACTCTTCTCACATTACTGGCCACCCTCACCTCCAGGACACCCAAAGCCTTTCTACACATCCAGTCTCTGCCCACAGTGGCAGGCCACACAGCATGTGGCTGGCTCCTCTCACCAGCTCACACCAAGGCCACCAGAGGGCTTTGTGCAGAAAGCTACTTGTGCCAGAAACTTCTGCCCACCCCTTAGCCCCACTTAAGGTCCACAGGGTCCTCTGGGTCTCCAGTCAGCTGCTTAGAGACCCAGCTAAGGTTCTGGATGCCCATACCCACCCCGCTGGGCTAGAGACACAGCTCAGTACTTACCGATCCTCCCGATTCCGATCCACTGAGTAAAACTGCTTCCGGAGCCACCTGGAGAGAGAAGCCTGAGGTGAGGGCCACTTCTCTATCTAGGGCCAGACCTAGGAGATGTCTAGGCACACAATGGTCTGCTGTTCCTGTCCCCCAGGTCCCTAATGCTCCCAGCCCTAACCCCTTCAGGAGTGGTTCTTACCTCTCAATCTGCAGGGGTGTGGGTGCCTGCAATGTATCCTCCATCAGCCAAGTTAAGCCCTTGATCCACATGTTCACTTCATCCTCAGATGTGGCTATGAGCAAGGTATAAACAGCTGCACCGAGGGCACATATCTCCCACTGGGGAGGAGCCAGCGGGCATTCCTCTAACTATCCCCTGTTTCCTCTACCCCCTTGACTCCCACCTTGCAGGCTCAGGGTCTTCAGGCGGAATTCCATTCCATAGAGAATGACAAAGCAGTGTGACTGGTCCGGCCGGAAAGCGGGGTCCTCTTGATAGCGATCAAAGTCCCGTGAGGTCTTCCCTGGGCGGATCTCCTTGATTTCGCGAATATCAACTAGGGAGGTAGTGAAGAGACCAAGATCAAGCTGGGGTCTCCCAGAGTCAACACCGAAAGGAGGCCAGCCTGGTTTCCTCATTCTTACACTCTCTCTCAGGGAGGAACCCCAGAGGCAGAGCCAAGACCACTCAGTCACGCTGGGTAATAAGAGGGCTGGGGTTGAATCTAGGGATAGACCTTTACTAAGGGCTCAGAGGTCAGAGAAGGCTATCTGGGGGAAAGGCGGTTATGCAGGGTGTCCCTTCCCTATCTTTGTTCCCTGAGACATTTTGACCTGCAAAAGAGCTGGATTCCAGAAGGAGAAATGGAGACCCAAGGCTGATCATGAGGACCACTGCCTAACACAAGGTACACACAAATCAAATCATAAAGTCCCAAAGGCAGGGCTGGGTAGGTTAAGATGGGCCTCAGGATCCCTGAGAGAAAGGCTCAGGCCCAGAAGGCTGGTGCATCCCTAAAATGCCTAATTGCTAAAGACATCCCCACACAAGTCTCAGCAAGGGAATACCCACCCCATCCCCTGACCAAGGCATTGGTGGTCCCAGAGCAGCAGCCATCCTGGACCCAGACCACCATTTTGCCCAGGACCATTTCCTTATCTTAGCTATCCAAGGCCCTTGCATGCTCCCCTGGCCTTCACAGAGCATAGTCAGAGAGGTACACAGGATTGAATAGCAGATGACCTGCCTCAGTCACTAAAACTTGAGACAATGATGAGTAACTCATGTAACTTCTCAGTCTCAGTTTTACAATCTATAAAGTAAAGAGCTTGACTGAGTTTCTCTAGAAGGCAGGGTGGTAGAAAAAACATGGGCACAAGCTCTGGGCGAGACTGCTTGGACAAAAATCCTAGCTCCACCTCATATTAGCTATGTGATCTCAGTAAAGTGACAGCCACTCTGATCTCACTGTTACACTTGTGAAGAGAGTAACATACAACAGCATCAGAAAGATGCTGGTAAGATCAAAAGTTGTAATAGCTAGAAACAGCCAGCACTGTATATGTGGCACATGGAGGGAGCCCATCCAATGCTGACTCCTCTGCTCCCTCACTAAAGGTGCTTAGGTGCACAGGCTCTGACATACTCTTCAGCACAGGGAGGGGCTGACCACTGGCTGGAGGGCAGATATTCCAGCCCAGAAGTCACTGATTTAAGGTAGATGAGGTCAAAGGAAAAAAGCTTGGCTTAGCCAACAGTGATGACTTTCTTTAAGTATTCCCTAAGCTCAGAAGCCTCTTAAAATCCTCTAATCCTAGACTGGCCTGGTAACTTTGGAGCCAGATGCAGTGCCAGCATTTGCCTGGCCAGCTCCCACCCCAGGAGCCCTTCCAGCCCAAACTGCACACCAACCTGGCTGGAATGTCCTAACGGCCCAACCTCCCCAGATGTTCACTTCCTGTCCCGTCCCTGTAGCAACTGCCACAGAACTCCTTATCTATCCCACTTGGAACAGTGGGCATTGCTTCTGGCCTTTACCCTACCTCCCCAACACATTCCTGTTTCTACCTGGAACCACCTGTCCCCTCAGCAAACCTCTTTGGCCTGTCCTCCAGCTGAGAGTCCTGCCTTTCCTGCTGCTTGCCCTGCCTCCTGGTTCTCACCAATCAGCCATCCTTCCCCAGTTTTCTGGCTCTTCATAAAACATTATTCTGACCACCCCCGCAGACCTCATTCAATCCCTTCCCTAGGCTGCCCACTGCCAGTCTAAGGAGAACAAACACCTATGGCCTTCAAGGTTCTTTGTGACAGAGCCCAGGGATTTACCTCCCCAGCTTTGCCCTCTGCTCCATCCACACTAAGCCATACCTAGGGCAAGAATAGCTGGTGCTTCCTATCCCCATTTCATCATGATTCCTAGTCTGGGAATGTCCACCTCCCAGACTGTCTTCTCTTCCATCAAGGTTCCAACTGAGAAGTTCCTTCCTGTGGTACTCACACACTTGATGCTTCATGCACACACACATGTACATCCATTGCTCACATCCTAAGGCCAGGCTCCTCTGGAGCTTGCTGAATGACTGAACCAAGAAATTAAAAAAGCACATACACAGGCAAAGGGAAGGACAACCAAATAGAGACAGAGAAAAAATGAATAGTTACATTCAGGTAGGAACAGGGGCAGGGAGAACTGGGCCATAAAGACCTAACCGAGAACACAGGGCTTCCAAGGACAGAAGGAGGAGCTTCCATCAGGGGAAATGACTAGATAAGAAACTGCAGAACCACAAACTCTGCCTTTTGAAACAGAAACCAGTCTGCTCTTCCGGTGTGAAGCTGCTGTCATCCCCCTTCCACACCTTCTGGCAAAGGTGAGTGTGAGTACACACACACACACACACACACAGACGAGTTAACAGGCCTGTACTCCTGCGCATACTTCCATAGAGATCCGTCTGAAGGCAGAACAGGTGCCTGAAATAGGGACCAGGTAGGCACAGAGCAGCTCAAGGCCAGGCATCGTATTCTCCCAAGTTCCCATTGGCCACATCTGGTCCCTTGTATTGTCTTACATAAGGAGGCACCAGCCTGGCCCTGGCAGCAGAGTGAGATGCTCTACTAGGTTCTTGAAAGCCACATCCTGTACTACCTCCCAACCTCACCCCTCATCCTTCTGCCTCCCAGAACAAATATAGCAGTGTCCTCTTTCCTGAGAGAGCCAGGGCTGGTCCCCAGGAATTTATGAGGAGACTCCCCAGAGAGGAATGGCCTCTGCCCTGGTTGCAGGTGAGAGAGAGATTGATCCAGTCTGACACAGTTTGGTCAGACCTCCCTGCCATCAGTCAGGAGGGCAGGAAAAGAGACCTTCCCAGAACTTGGGAGCTTGAGAAGGGGAGAACAGCTTAGAAGAGTAGGAAAGTCACATCTTATACCTATAGATCTATGACCTAGAACTCCTCCCCAACTCAGAACCATCAGAGAACAACATGCAGGAGAACTATAGGGAAAAGAAAAGACAGAGGTACCAAGAGACCCTCACTATGAAGAAGACGGGGCAATCAGGAGGAAGAACTCTCTGAAAACAAGGGCAGGATCCCACATCTAGCAGCCAGGAGGCCTGATGTGTAGCATGATGACAAAGGCCTAATCCCCAGTCTCACCTGGACCCAAGAGGGCAGAGCCCAGCCAGCACAGCCCATCAGGGCTGCAGCATATTCATTCCACCGAGCACCAGGCCTCCAGGCCCATGGCGACAGCTGCCCAGGCTTCAGGAATGGCACCATGTCCCCAAGCCCACAATGAATGCTGCCTGGGCTTCAGGAATGGCCTGAGTGTTACCATTCCAAACATGGCTATAGTAGACAGTGACAAGATAAGCTGTTTGGGGCAGTGAGAGGGATCTAGTCCCTTATATTTAATTGACCACAAACTCTCATGAATAAGCAGAGTCATTCTTTCTTGAGGGGCTCTGAAGTAATAAGGGACTTCACACGCCTGTGCCTGAACTGTATATCACAGGTCAGCTCAGAGGACTGAGAACCTTCTCACAGGCCAGGCTTCCTGGTGCCCCAGGCTGAATCCTGAGACCCTTGCTCTGCTCCCTGCCCTGGTAGAGATCTGCCTTCTCCTGCTTTCAGGAAGCCTGCCCTGACCATCCCCTTCCTGGCTTAGTGAGGAGAGCCACACAGCTCTTAAATTTTAACTGTGAGGCCCTGGCAGTCTCTCACTCTTTCAGCCTCAGTCTCCCCACTCAGGAAACTGGAAATTCCTCTTACCTCACATAGTTGCTATGAGGACCCTGCTGGAAGTGCTGTTAACAGAGAAATCTGGAGACAGCCCACCTGTCTACCTGTGTGCCTAGTGCCACTAACATGGAGCCTACAAAAGCTAGCAGTAGGGGAGACAAATAAGGCCACTTGCCAGAGCTCCACTAGGTGCAAACCCAACTTAGGCGAGATAAAGTTGGTCCATGAAGAGAAAAATACAAGCAGCTATTTCCCTCTCTTCAAAAAAGGAAGTCTGGCAGGGATGGGGGCATTGTATGGGGAGAAAGGGGATTCTTAGGGACTTGTATTCAGATAAGCATATGCAGATATGCTGCTTCCTGAGCCTGCAGCACCCCACCTGCACACTCACCTATAGTCTGAGGCACGTGTACCCATAAAGATCAAGTTTCAAATCCTGGCTCCAAGCATAAAGCTAGGTCTTGGCAAGTCTGCAATCTTCTCTGGTTCATCATGAATAAGATAAAGGCTTTTGTGGGAGTAGACCCACCACAGACCCTTACATGTAGGCACACTACTACGCAGACACTCACACAGGAAGGTCAGCCTTGGCCTGCCCTACCTCAGATTCATTTGTGTTTTGTTTTTTTGGGCAGAAGGAAATGTGCCTGCTGCCTGGCACCAGGGGCCAGCTCTAAGCATTGAGGCAAAATGCCACAAGACTGAATCTATAAAATCAAAGCTTCTATGATGAGGCCAGGGAGACTGGGAAGGGCAATGTTCCTTTTCCATCTCTTCTCTCTTCTCCCCTCCTTTCTCAGCTCAGGGACAGACTCCTGGCCTAAGACCACAGAGATTAGAGACCAGCAGTTACTCAGAGCAGAGCTTCTGGGCCATGCAGTCCTGGAGAGCAGCCACCTTTTGGACATGCCAGTAATAGCAGGTGCTTTCCCTTTAAAAGGAGCCTGTTTCCTCATCTGAGCCACCCTCTGCCCAAGCACTCTGGAAGCTGTGATGCTACACAACCCTCAGGGCCAGCTGAGAACCTGCCTCTGCAGGAGAGTAAGCCCCCACCCTGGGACAGCACCCAATCCACTGAGTGAGGAGACAGGGTGCTGTCAAAGGGACAAGGTGGGCAGCCAGTCTGGAGCCTAGAAAAGGGGGAAGACAGTAACCACAGAGGACCCATATGTGTGCCTGGCTCTTCTGAAGGTAGGGCTGCTTCCTGTCTTTGACTCCTGCTCCCACCCTGACTCCCCCCAGACATCAGATCAAGCTGTAGGCTTGCCACCAGCTCTCCTCCTGCCCAGTAAAGTGGGATAACCACCCTGTCTGGCCACCAAGGGATGTGCATAAGGGCAGTATTCCTGTTACCCAGGTAGAGTTCCAGGACAGCGGGAACCCTAGGGAAGAGAAAGGCAGGGCTCCTCAGAGCACAACCAGTGAGAGCCAGCCAATCCTGCCTCAGGGGGCAGACACACAGCAGGCCCTAGAAGGGGGAGAAGGAGCCCAACCATCAAATCCAAGACCCTAAATTAGACCCAAGCTTCTTGTTGAAACCTGTGTCCTAGTGTCCTCTGTGCTCAAAAAAGCCACTTCCAAATAGCCCAACAGACAGAGGTCCCCCAAATTTACAAGACTGTTAACCACTCATCAGGTAAAAAGGGTATAGAGAGGTATTATGAACAAAAGCACCGGCAAGGTGGGCAGGAGGCCTGGACCCATCTACCTATCTCTCTCTTTTTTTTTTTTGAGATGGAGTTTCGCTCTTGTTGCCCAGACTGGAGTGCAATGGCGCAATCTTGGCTCACCACAACCTCCACTTTCCAGGTTCAAGCGATTCTCCTACCTCAGCCTCCCAAGTAGCTGGGATTACAGGCATGCAACACCATACTGGCTAATTTTGTATTTTTAGTAGAGACAGGGTTTCTCCATGTTGGTCAGGCTGGTCTTGAACTCCTGATCTCAGGTGATCCGCCCACCTCAGCCTCCCAAAGTGCTGGGATTACAGGCGTGAGCCACCATGCCCAACCTGGACCCATCTCTCTGAGCCTCATTTTCTTCATCTACAAAATGGAATCACCACTCCTGGCACCTCCTTCCTTGGACTACAGTAAGATGCCAACGAGGTAAGAGATACAAAAGTGATTTAATCAAAAGGGACAGGAGGACATACTGAAAATTAAATCCCCCAAATGAGGGAGATATGGCCAAAAAAAACACAACAAAAGTACCCCAAATTTCTGAACATGAAACATGCTTTCACTGAATTTTTTCTTTTTAAGACAGAGTCTGGGTGTCTTGCTCTGTTGCCCAGGCTGGAGGTTGCAGTGGTGCTATCTCGGCTCACTGCAACCTCTGCCTACCAGGTTCAAGCGATTCTCGTATCTCAGCTTCCCAAGCAGCTGGGATTACAGATGCACGCCACCAGCCTGGCTTTGTATTTTTTTGTAGTAGAGATGGGGTTTCACCATGTTGGCCATGCTGCTCTCAAACTACTGACCTCAAGTGATTCACCTGCCTTGGCCTCCCAAAGTGCTGGGATTACAAGCATGAGCCACCGAGAGGGTTTTCCCTTTATAAGGTACATACACTTACTTTAGAAGGCTGAGACAAGAGGATAGCTTGAGGCCAGGAGTTCAAGACCAGTCTGGGTAACAGAGCAAGACCCTACCTCTGCAAAAAATTAAAATTAAAAAAAAGAAACTTAACTGGGCATGGTAGCACATGCCTGTAGTCCCAGCTACTTGGGAGGCTGAGGCAGGAAAGATCACTTGAGCCCAAGAGTTTGAGGCTGCAGAAGAGTAGCTCTATGAGCTATGATCACAGTACTGTACTACAGCCTGGGCAACAAAGACAGACCCTTTCTCTAAAAAAAAAAAAAAAAAAAAAAAAAAAACCAAAAGCCCAAAGTGTGTAAGCTAATTGATGTAAATGGCAGCAAAAATCATCCACTTAAACCTGCATGGAATAAAGAAATTTTCTAACTTAAAAAAACTGCAACTCATACTAAACATGAAAGGTCTCTTTAAAATCTAAAGAGCTTGAAAGAGGTAACTGAAGATTTCCTGGACAGGTTCCTTCCCTTCTGGGGGTTTTTACTATCCCCACCTGTGGGCTGTGGACCCCAGAACCCCTCAAGGCCTGTGAGCCCCGCTCTGCAAAGGGCACTGGAGGAAGGCAGGCAAAGCCCAGCCCTCCTCAAAAGAGTCCAAGTCCAATTAACACAACATGACCCCAGCCCATGTCTCTCCTCCTGCCTCAGCCTTCACACACCTGCCTCCTCACTTAAGCCCCAACCAGGCCCAGGCCAGGGACACACTAGGTGCCCCCTCCTCTTTTGTGTGTCACCACTTGTCATACCTGCTGGGGTTTCCCTGGTGTCTAGGCCACTGGCCTATGAGCTCCTCCAAGGAAGAAACCACATTTGACTCTTTTCTCCATTCCCTACCAGTCCAGCACAAACCCAGGGCCTGGGGAGGCCTCAAGATGTTCAGAGTACTTAAGAGCAAAAGTAAACACATGGGAGTTTGATTCCAGAGCTAATTATCTAACAGGCAACAAAGGCCACAGATGCTCAAAGATGGTACCAGAAAGATGGTATCAAGGATGGCTTCCTGGAAGAGGTGGTGCAGTGGGCCACAGAGGCTGTGGGGCTACAACAAACACTGAAAATGCAATGGTTAATGGGGTGACAATGTGAACAGAAAAGGAAGGAACAGGCACAGGTGGGGGGGAATGCGGCCCCTGGGGGCTAGTACAGTCTGGAAACTGGCAGGTGCCTACACAAAGATTCCTATAGCCAGTGGGAACCACGGCAAGCTAACACAGCTTTGGGAAAAACAGAATAGTAAAAGCAGCAGGATGCTAAGCACCCACGCCCTGCTGGGCCCTAAGCCAAGACCACCAGGAGATTCAGGAGAATGGTCCCAGGAGTCAGAACATACATGTAGATCTTCCCCAAAATGACCTCTCACCAATCGCCCTCTCCACACGTAGCCTGTGGCAAACAGTTGAATCCCTCCCAGTCCCCAACCCCCATACCAAACAAACTACACCAGCAGGACCCAGGAGAGTGTTAATGGAGCTAAGCCTTCTTCCACCAGAGGATACTGAAACACGGACAAAGAAAGGTTCCAGCAGAAGTGACTGTCATCCACTTCTGGCTCCCTACCTCAGCCACCCCTCCCCAGGTCCCTATACAACTCCCTATGGGGTGGGACAGCCACTGCACTGCAGAGCCCCCTTCACAGGGAGCCAGAGGCACAGGGGTTCTGCACCCATCAGGACCACACAGCTTTGGCAGGGTTTTTGCAGCTCTGAAGGAAAAGGATGGAGGTAGCCCAAGAAGAGACAAAGATAGAACCTGGACACAGGTGCGAAGAAAGCCTGATGCAATAGTAGCCAGGCCACAAGATGGTCAGCAATTCCCAAACTGGCTGTGTATGCCCAAAGCCTATGGAAAGAGTGAGTTCTCCTCACCTTCTCTTCCTGAGACTGTAACATTCCTCCTCCGCCTTTCTGTAGAAACATACTCACAAATCTGAGGTTTCCCTGAGCACATCTGGCTGCCACCAGAGGAAGGCGAAAGTGGAGGGGTGGGTAGCTATCCATTTCCATTTTACAAACAAGGATCTAGGTTCAGGGACTTCCAGGGTCACAGGGTTATATGGCAAAGGGAAGGCGATGGTGGGGCTTACTCTTCTTTCCATTCCTGTGAAGCAGCTGCTTTCAAACCAGACCCGCTGGCAGCAAGTTGGACAAGCTTGGTCTAGATTCTAGACAAATTTCTCTGAAACAATGAGGAAATGGAGGGTCCAAAGGGTCTTGACATGGTCACATGGTGAGTCATGGCAGAACTGGGGCACTCTGCAGTGTCTCCACAGCAGCTGCTATCCCTGACACTGGGTATACAGAGACACGCAGAGCAACCATAGCCAGCCTTTGTACCATCCAGGCAGGCAGCCCTCTTCCCTAAGACTCCAAATTAATCTTACCTATTTCAAAGGTGAGAACAGAATGCCTAAGCTCCAAGGGAGGAAGGGAAAGGAGGACCCACCCAGAGAAATCAAAGCTGGAAGAGCACTCAGCAGTCATCTATTCTGTTTATGCATTCATTCCATCATCTGATCAAACATTTATCAGGCATCTATCTACTCCATGTCAGGCCCTGGGCTGGGTCCTAGGGAAACAGAGATCAATAAGGCATTTGAGTTCCTGCCTTTGAGAAAACCCCTGCCTGATGGAGGAAACAGATGGGGAAGCAGATAACTATGAGGTCACGCAAAGAATAGAACAACAGGGAGGTGTCTGTGGTGCTGAGTGTGTGCAGAGCAAAGTCTTGGGAGTGCTCTGTAAAAGGCAGGTCTGGGGGGCTGACAAGCACACATTGGGCAGAGGGGTTCATGGAAACCAAGGCAGAGGTGCAGAAGTCTACTGCGTTCCACAAACAGGGCATTCAGAGTATCATGTATGAGAAGGGAGGGAAGATAGCCTATTCCAGCCTTAACTGCCACAGTAGGGAAAGTTAACTTTTCTGCACAAGCCCAGAAGATTCTCAAGGTGGCCATGGGTCAGCCTCTGGATCAGGAGTCTTGTGTGCTCCAAACTCTGCCTCCCTTGCAGACTAAGGCTAGCTAAGTTCTTTCTAGATGGCCTATATATGCCAGGCTCCTGGCTATAGGAGAGAGACTAGGAGACTCACCAGGGCCATATCTCAGGGATGTCCAGGACCTCAAAAGTCCCTCATAAAATGCCCTCCTCTCCACCATAGTATACTCAGGCCACCTGGAGAACCAGAGCACTGGGTATAAGTCACTTAAAAATTTTTTCTTTATATTTTATAGAGATGGGGGTCTCACTATGTTGCCCAAGCTTGTCTCAAACTCCTGACCTCAAGTGATCCTCTCACCTTGGCCTCCCAAAGTGCTGGGATTATAGGTGTAAGCCACCATGTCTGGCCCATAAGTCATTCTGTTGCCCAGGCTGGAGTGCAGTGGCACCACCAGGGTTCACTGTAGCCTCTAACTCCCTGGGGGCAGGTGATCCTCCCACCTCAGCCTCTCAGATAGCTAGAACTACAGGCACACCACCACACCAGGCTAATTATATTTTTTGCAGAGATGGTGTTTTGCCATGTTGCCCAGGCTGTTCTTGAACTCCTGAGCTCAAATGACTCACCAGTCTTGGCCTCCCAAAGTACTGGGATTACAGGCATGAATCACCGTGCCTGACCCATAAATCACGTATCTATGGTTCTCCTTCCTGATCCCTCGGCAGCAATCAACATGGTTGATCATGCCCTCCCTCTTTGAAGCTCTGCACTTGATTTCTCCTGCACAACCTTGCCTGGTTTTCTTGCTTCTTTGTGAGCTACAAGCCCACCTACATTTAGCAATGGCCTTGGTCAAGGCTCAGGCCAAAGTCCTCTCTTCTAGTGCTGTCTTCTCCCTCATCAATGCCAGCCATGCCCACAGCTTTAATTACCTCCTATGTAAAGATAATTCACAAATAGGTCTCTAGCCCTGTCCTCTCCTCTTAAGCTTCTGATCCTTCAATTCAGCTGCCTACTCGCTATCTCCACTCTTCATCTCAAAACACCTCAAAGGCAACCCCATAAAACCAAACACTATCTTTTCTCACCAGAACTCAGGCCTCTTGCCATACCCCTTGGGTCAGCTAAGAGCATCACCATTTAAACAGGTGCCCAAACTCCAAACTTCAGAATGATCCTTGACATCTCCTTTTCTCTCACCAGCCCCTGTACACCAGCAGCTATATTAAGCCCTCTGACAAGTCCTACTGCCTTTACTATTCAAAATTAACCATACATTCTGAGCACCTACATGAGAAACTAAGTCCTCTTTCTAGGTACTTGGAATACATGTACCTCAAGGGGCTTGAATGTGGAAGGAAAAATTAGATATAAGTATTATGCTAGATAGATTACATTAAATAGAGTCCACAGACAAATACTATGAGAAACTGAGAAGAAGAGGACGAAGTAGTTACTACCTCTCCTGGGTGGGAAGGGAGGATGAGCAACAGCGGCATCTGGCATCCTAACACTCATTTCTTGCATATTTACTCTGCATAGACATAGCATAAAGCTCTTGATAAGACTGCCTTACAAAGATAAAATCTGCCTTATATTTTATCCTTGCTAATAACACTATGAAGTAGGTATTAGGGTCCCCAATTCCTGAGTGAGGAAAGTGAGCACAAAGAGGTTAATTAACTTACCTAAGGCAGCAGTTGGTAAGGGGCACAGCCAACAATATTTCAAAGCGAAGACTGCCTGTAACCTAGGCTTGTGCTCTGTAATGCCTCAAAATCCTTGTTGGAAGTGGCCAAGCAGGGCCAGCACAGACAAAAGGGGAAGATGGAGAGGATTCCAGGTTGCATCATGCACTCTTGCTTCACAGTATTCATTACAGTAGTAACCATACATGAATTTTAAGGCTGTCTGTCTTCCCCACTAAAGTGCAAACTCCTTCAGAGACTGCACCATGTCTGTCATCTTCAATGCCCCAAGCCTACCAGGAACTTAATAAGGTTTTGGGGACCTTATTCAAGAAAAATATAATGAAAGCATCACTGCTGCACAACCTGTTCCTGCTCATTAGATAAATGAGGCCCTCCTCACTAGAGCCCAGCATATCTACAAGTCTCTCTCTGTTACTCTGTCTCTGCAGACCCCTCTCACAAGGGAGAGGAAATGGAATGGGTTGAGAGAAGAAAGAAAAATCTGGGGTCTCCCTCCTACAAGGCAACAATAGGGACCTAGGACTCCTGGTGGTGGGGGAAATGTCACAGCAATAGGGGCTGAAGTAGGGAGATGAGTGGCAAAGGGAGAATAGAGGCCTTCCCCCTGCCACTCCCTGAACCCCATGATGTCTCACCACCCCAACCTTGGCTCCTGCCTCTTTGGTTTCTGGGTTGCTGCCACCCCTTGGACAGTAAATGTGGGTTTAGTTCTTAAGCCTCCAACACAGAGTAAATCTGTGGGGTTGGAGACATTCTAAATAATGACCGGAAGTTATCAGGTCAGAGGCCTGCTTGCTGAGACATCCTGCTTCAGCAGAACCCACTAGGCTCTCCCATTTTAGAGCTGTTTGACCCAGCTGCCATAGCATCTGGCCACACTCTCTCTGGGCCACGCCAGCCCAAGCCAAGCCACTCTCCTGTCCCTTTTTTGCTTACTGGAAAACAGGGCCCCAGTGAGTGATCTAGTCTCTGACCTCACTCCAAGGAGCCAGGGATCTCATTCACTCACTGCCTGCCCAGAAAGCCCAGCTTAAATTCTTCTTTTTTTTGAGACAGAGTCTTGCTCTCTTGCCCAGGCTGGAGAGCAGTGGCATGATCTTGGCTCACTACAGCCTCTGTCTCCCAGGTTCAAGCAATTCTCTGCCTCAGCCTCCTGAGTAGCTGGGATTACAGGCGCCTGCCAAAACGCCCAGCTAATTTATTTTTAGTAGAGACATGGTTTCACCATCTTGGCCAGGCTGGTTTTGAACTCGTGACCTCAGGATCCACCCGCCTCAGCCTCCCAAAGTTCTGGGATTACAGGCTTGAGCCATTGTGCCCAGCCCAGCTTAAATTCTTTGAACTTACCTCCCCTACTAAGAGAGATGGCTGCCTTGGATTTCCTTTTCCCAAACTGAAGTTGAACACCCTATAGTTCTACCTGCTTAGGACAACTGCTCACCCCACCTGTACTAGCACATATCCTTGTATGGAGCTTCAAGCTTCCAGTGTAGACCAATTCTCAGGCTAGGACCAAGCCATCCTCTTGGGATCAGTCTAGCAACTGGCATTCTGTTCTCACTGGAGAGAATGTTCTGTGTTTCACTGCGGGCCTCGAAAGGCCCTCAGCAGAATCCTTAACAAAGTGACCTTTGTTACCTTTTCTAACCTCCTTAATGGATATGCTGAGAACTCCCAAGAAAGGCCACAGTCCCAATTAGGATGGACAAGCTAACACAGGCACATTATACTCAATTACTGAAGGTGGAGGAAGTGACTAGGGCAGCAAGGGGGAGCTGCCTCCAAACAGCTAGTGGACCATGAGGCAGAACAGGGAGACCATAAAGTGGGTCTTCAACGCCTCAGAGAAGGACCATCACCCCTGCCTCCATCACTGCCCAATCTCCCAACTGAGGGAACAGAGTTGTACCTCTTAGTTCACCTCCTGCCCCCAAGTAAGCTGAGAAACCTGTGGGACCTATGGCCAACTAGAGCTCTCCTTCACTTCTTCCTAGGATTAGTCACCCTGTGAACTCAGGCCCACACTCTCTGGGCCTTAGGCTGAAGTCAAGGTGGGGTTGGAATTCTCCCTACACATCCACACTTACACAGCCAGAACACAGTGTGGTCAATACCCAACTCCTACCACGGGCAAGGCCAAGCCAAGGACATTATAATCCAGGCTCATGCCCTGAACAATCATTTCCCTCAGGACATGTTAAGTCAACCATATCCCCAGGTGTCCAAGAAAACAGGAAGCCAACCTCAAAGTGAACTCCCCACCTGTGCCAAGCAAGAACTAAACACAAACCAACAAGTGGTCAAACTCACCATGGCCCAACCCCTTACCAGTCTGGCCACCTGTTCACTGTCAGGGTCCAAAACATCAGTGAGACTGCCCACTCTCCACCGTGCCCACGACTTCCTGCCTTGCACCCAGGCCCCTCACAGCCTTTGTACAGATCCTTTACCCAACACCTGTGTGCCAGTTGGCAGGTACAGGGAACCCAGGGGGCAGGACGGGCTGCTACAGAGAGAATGGCGATTTTGTCTGGGCCCTTGGGCTCAGCCTACAGCACTTTAGGCATAGCTATCTCCTGCCAGCCCTGGGCCTTAGTGGTTTTCTACATGGTCCAGATTGCAAGCTTCCCAGGATCAAGGACTGGGTCATCTCCTTTTCTTGCTTCCTAACTCTTAGTCTCCTCTGTGCCAGGCCTGGGCTCAGTAAAAAGAGATGCCAGTCTTCTGCAGGAGAAAGCCCCACCCCGTTTACTCTGCATCCTGAGTCTTGCTGAAGCCAGGGCCACCGGCCAACACCAGGAAGGGCCAGGGCCGGAAGGAAGCAGCAGAGCCTATACACAAAGCCTACATGTGGACTATAAAAAGGAGCTCCTCCCTGCCTCCCCCAGGATGGGCCCGGTTCCTAGGAGGTAAAGAGTGGGGAGAAAGCTAGGACTTAAGCCTGGGCACAAAACCACTGCAGCCTCTCAAAAGCTAGCCAAGTACCACCTCAAAAGGAACTAGTCTTGCAAGGAGGGGTAGGAGAATATTAAGGGCTTAGCCAGGAATGCAAGTAGAGACTCTCCAAGTCCCATCTCTTGGGACCACAGCATATCATAAGGCAACCAACTCTACTGTCCCCACTGCTTCTTCCCCGAAACTACATTATATTCAGGGACCAACCCCTTCTCACACTTCTTTCCCTACTCTCTGAGGCTGAGAACACCCCTTAGAGGCCTCTAGGTGCCCATATTCCCCACTTTCTCTGAAGACTCCAGCACACTCACGGGGCAGAGCAAAGTTCTGGGAAGCAGCTGCGATGAGTGGCAGAAGTAGTGAGACACTCTAACTCTGGGCAGCAGCAGGACACTGTGGCCACAACATAGTAGGCTCAGTAAGCAGCTCAAGTAGGGTCATGGGTCAGTGGGGAAGGTGCAGCTATGGCAGGGAGATGACAGTTAGGTAAGGGCCACACAAAGATACCTATTTCAAAGATGTCAGCCAAGGCAGTCTCTGGGCAGCACTCTACCACAACAGCAAACCCACACTCACCACACCCATCCCAAGTCATGAAAATTCATTCCTTCTCAACCTCCATATTTTAAATCCCTCTCCAGCCTAGTCTGCCCAGGGTGTTCAGGCTCTGTACTAGAGGCCGTGCCCAGAACCACTGAGGCCACTCTCCAGGGACAGTGATGTAGGTTAGCACACATAGCAGATAGAGGAAATTAACCTTTGTTGTTGCCAGTCATTGATATGTGAGCATCATTTGTTATCACAGCACACCTTCACCTATCCTGACAGAGCAGCCTCTTGCTTATTTCCTTCACAGAACTCACCAAATCCTGTAAGTATTTTATTTAGCTATTTTTCTCCTTTCTGGCTATATCTACATATGTTACCTTTTCTAACCTCCTTACCTTTCTAATCTTATATCCACTACTGGACTCCACAGTGCTTGGCACAGTTAGCAAATGCCAGAGTCTAAAGCCAGGGAAGAACAAGTAGTGTCTCACTTATTCAATGAGTCACTGAAGCCCAAGAAAGCAGTTTTTGGGGGTTTTTTAAGGAGAGTAGATACAGTGAGATGGAACACGAACCAGGCTAGAGATCTACTGCCACCCTGAACAAGTCAGAGGCTGGAGCAATCACGTCCAGCTCAGTGTGCCCAACACACAGTAGCAAGGCCCACAATAAATGTATGACAAATTAAGGAGCACCTGAATAAATGCATGCTCTTGAGATGTCACAGAGAATCCTGGAAAGGCCCTTCTCAGGACATTTGGGGCATGGAGCCCCAGGTTTCCATGTTCTGCAGAAGCATAGGCAAAAGTTTCACCACAAATCAGCAAGTCAAGAGGGTGAGGCTCCTCTGTGCCCTGCCCCCAATCAGCAGCTACATTCACCTCCACGTAGGAGTGTAGGAAAGGTCTGGGTAGGCCAAGCATCTTGACACGGGTGTTGTGGCAAGGTGTGGAAGGGTTTTGAAATTGAGGCAATGAGTCCAGTTTGTCCACAGATGGAAGCCTAGGCTGGTCAAACACATGTGGTCAGAGGGCAGAAAAACAAAAAATAACCCTCTGGTCCTATAGAACAGTCCATCTTACTGTCATTTTCCCCAGAGTGGGCAAATAAACTGAACACTATAGTGGGAATCAGAAATCCTAGGATCTGCCATGAACTTGATATGTGACCTTACCCTTACCGCCTTGGTTTGCTCCTCTGTAAGAGAGGAATAGTAACTCCTACCCTCCATAGATTCATGGAGCTGCTGTGAAGTTCAAATAATACAACAGGTGAGAAAATGTTCCATGAACTCCTAATATGCTATACAAATTCTAGAGTTTTTTGATGCTGCAGTCCTCTGTGTACAGACTCAGGGAAGGAACACAAAAAGCAAGTAGGAAACAGATTCCTATCCCAGGTTGTTGGAGCAGCCAACTTGTGGCTAATTGGTGGGAAGAACTGGAGCTCTGTAGTTAACGAAGATGAGAGTAAAGGAAATGAATACTACTAAGTGCCCACTAAGTGCCAAATGTTGTGCTGGGTACTTTTCACACAAAATCTCTTACTCTCATATACAATCTCCCTTATTATTAATATACAGCTCTGTGAGGAGAAATTACTTTTACAGCTAAAGATCAACTTCAGACAGCGAAAAGTAATCTGCCCAAGGTCACAGTAGGAGCTGAGACCTGAACCCAAATCTGACCAGCTCTAGCCACAAATCTCCAGGCACTACAGCTCAATTACCAGCAAGGTAGGACTATCTATCTGGTCAATGGTGGCCCGAAGCCACTCCTCACCTGTGGCTCCACCTTGAGTCTTGCTACCTGTAAACATGCTGCTCTCAGAGATTCCCTCCAAGGAAGCACTGGTCCCACGCTCCTCTGAGCAAGACACTTTACAAGGGGCACCAGAACATTCCCATCATCCTATCCCACATCCGTCTCTCCTAGGACTTTCCTCAAAGTCTGCAGTGACTTCTCTAGTTCTAATAAAGCAAGTGGAGAGGGGGAAAAAAATCAGTCTTCTAATATCAGGCTTTTATAATCTCAGGCCTCAGTTCTTCCCTCCAACTTACCATCTGTGGTCTCCTTGAAGCCACGTCCCACAGGAAAAGGCACAGAGTGAGAAGAGATGCTGTGAGTTAGCGGAGACCGACACAGAACATGACAGCAGAGGCAGGCTCGTGGGTGGCATTAGAGCCCTTTCTGGAAGACAAGGTCTCTCCAGATAGTGTCCTGGGCTAGGCATTTAGAAATAGGACAATATCGTACTTTCACTCTACAGAAGGGGTTACCACCCAAAGCAGCTGCTTCCAGCCAACTCCTCTGTCTCCCTGCAAAAACCAGCAGCGGGAAAGAGGCCTGACAATAGAGGGATTGCTGAGAGCTGCAAGAGAGGATGTGCAGGACCCCCTGCCTCTGAATCAAAGGGCTTGGTGGCCAGGCACAAGCCCCTTAGGACAACAGGTGCATTCGCTCTCCTCCCACCAGGTCCTCCTGGGAACTTAAATCTCACCTCTGTCCTGTCAGAGCTCCTAAATAGTAAGCACACTGTGCCACACTCCATGCTAAGCACTTTATACAGATTCTTATCCAATCTTCACAAAAAACTTATGAAATAAATGACATTTGATACTATCCCCTTTTTACAGATAAGCAGCCCAGAGAGGTAAAGTCATATGTTTTAAGGTCACAGAGCAAGTAAGCTGCATAATAGGATTTTAATTCAAGCAGAGTCTAGGGCCCAAATGCTTAACTACTAAGCTCTGTCTCACCCCTCAAGACCCAGCTCTTCTCCCATTTACCACCATAGCATCCCCACCCTGCCTCAGCAAGAAGGTCTTGTCTGGGCCCTCATCAGCTCTATCCTGCAAACTGCAGTAGCTCACTGGCCTCCCTCCCCAACACTTGCCTGACAAACCACTGTCACTGTGGTCTCCTAGACAGAGGCAAGTCAGTCCCACTGCAGCCTCTGCTGACTCCCGCTGCCTACAAGACTGAGTGTAATTGCTGGGCACAGCACACCAAGGCTATTCCTAAGCTGTCTCCAACCAGTCTCAGCCTCCTCTCTACCACACCAAATCTGTTCCCTAGCCATGCATGGAGTGATTCCCAGTTCCTGAGCCTCGGCACAGGGAGATGCCTCAATAATTCGAGGCCTATCTCAAAGATCACTTCTCCTTTGATGTCTTCCTGGCAGAGCTCCTCACAGTTCTTGGTAGAGGCCTTTATATTATGGTATGTAATACACACGGTTATAATCACATGCCTCTACATCTGTCTCTTCCAAGAGTTCTTCAATGGCACAAAGCATTTCTCAATAAACTTTTGAATCTTTGGTGCCTAGCACTGGGCAAATTGGAGGTGTAATAATACTTATTGCAAATATTAATAAATAACCCTCTTGGAATGAGGGTTATTTATTAATATTTATCCCCAAATTTAATATTAATTAATATTAATACCCAAAGAAAAGCTCATAGGCAAGATCTCTGAACTCCAACTGAAACCTGTGCATCTGTATAAACACACACACAGAGTCTGGAGAGAAGCTGGAGGTGTTGTGGGTCCCAGGGTTGGGTGAGCTCAGCTTCTCCAGCTATCTGTGAAGCAGGCCCTTTTCCTAGGTTCACAGGAAACAGAAAATCCCAGCTGGGCAGGAGGTCTGGAAATCCACACATCGGGGCAAGCCTGGGGTGCTGAGGAAACACTAAAAGGTCTGACTTCCCTTGGAAAAAACTACATTCAGACAGGAAACGCACAGGCAGGGATGGCTAGCTCTGGAGATCCGGACATGTGCTCTTGCCCCTCTCCCACTGGGAGTAACCAGCCAGTACAAAGAAAACCCTTGATGACACTGGCCTGGGCCTGCCCTCTCCCGTGCTGTGGGACAGCCCTTGGAGCCGGCCTCCTGGTCTGGTCTGCTCCCCAGCCACAGGGGTCAAGCCGCAGCCAGCTGGTTCCACTACCACCTCCCTTCTGAGTCCACTTGCCTCATCAAGGTGGTTAGCTGTTTTCTTCCACCACTTTCACCCCCTTCATCAAAGGTACTGCTCACAATTGTCATTGCCTGTTTTCATTTCCCTAAAAGCAAGCACCCTATATTCACCTCAGAGGGCCTGGCGTCTAGTAAAGTTATCTAGTGCAGAATTAGTCAATGATAGAAGCCTGGGGCCCCAAAAGTCCCCATGGATATGCTCAGCCAGTATCCACAGAGTACCTCCATGGAGTTTCTTTCTTTTCTTGAGACAGTTTCGCTCTTGTTGCCCAGGCTGGAGTGCAATGGCACGATCTTGGCTCACTGCAACCTCCACCTCCCGGGTTCAAGCAAATCTCCTGCCTCAGCCTCCCGAGTAGCTGGGATTACAGGCACGCACCACCACGCCTGGCTAATTTTTGTAGTTTTTTTCAATAGAGATGGGGTTTCACCATGTTGGCCAGGCTGATCTCAAACTCCTGACCTTGTGATCCGCCCGCCCTGGCCTCCCAAAGTGCTGGGATTACAGGCATGAGCCACTGCACCCGGCCCATGGAGTTTCTTTATTGGGCCCATAAAGAACCTCAATGGACAACCTCATTAAACACTGGTCTGAACCATATCAAACTAAAAGACAACAGAAGAAAAAGTGTGGAGCCAGTGAGGTGTGGTGGCTCATGCCTGTAATCCCAGCACTTTGGAAAGCCAAGGTGGGTGGATCACCTGAAGGTCAGGAGTTCGAGACCAGACTGACCAACATGGTGAAACCCTGCCTCTACTAAAAATACAAAAAAATAAAAAATAAAATAAAAAAATTAGCTGGGCGTGGTGGCGCACACCTGTAATACCAGATACTCAGGAAGCCGCGACAGGAGAATTGCTTGTACCAGGAGGCGGAGGTTGCAGTGAGCCAAGATTGCGCCACTGCACTCCAGCCTGGGTGAGATAGCAAGATTCGGTCTCAAAAAAAAAAAAAAAAAAAAAAAGAGAAAGTGTGGAGCCAGAGCCTAGAGAGGCTGAGGCTGTCTTGGGATACAAAAGCCAAAGTGGTCTTTGCCCTGTAATGCATGGTCTGAGCACAAAGGTTTCTCACAGAGGATCCACGTGGACCACAGGGAACATGAGCTTGGGGTTGCCAGTCAGCCACTGATTAAGAGAGTTGGGCCCAGCTGAGGCCCTGACACACACTGACACCACCTTGGGCACAAACCATTCTCCATTTCCATTTCCTCATTTGTAAAATGGGATGAAAGGTCTCTACAACATTCAGCTGGAATTCTACGTAACTCCATTTTATTCATTTATGTCAGTATCTGCAACATAAAAGGCCAAACACCAACTGGTTCCTGTCATACCACGAGGACAACCAAACTTTTCAGCACCTAAGCACTTCGCCACCCTGCTTTTGAGCCAAATGACCACTCTAGAAATCAGAAGTGTCAGTTCCATTTCACAAGTGCTGATAAAAGAGGGCACAGAGTCAGGGTAGGAGAAGGTCTTACATATGAATGCTGTAAAACCTCATTAAACCACACTGTCTTTCCCTCAGGTCCACCAACACCCTGAAGGTAGCACAGTGTCTCTCTCTTTGGCCAAGCTTCAGGCACTGCTGGTACCCTGGCAGGGTCAGCAGTAAAGGCCAGACACCTGAGGCACTTGGGCAAGAGTCCAGGTGGCAGAAAACCGGGCTGGTAGTCCAGCCTCCTCAGAGGCCTCAGGGATCATCAGAACCCACCAACAAAGAGAGCCCATGAATGGGCAGAAGCAGGGCAGGGCTTCAAGGGAAGCCTCCATTAGTAAAGTCTGAACACACAAGCGTTGACTAGACTTTTCATCCAGGATCCTTTCAATTTGGGTCCTCAAAATCAAAGAGCCAGGATCCTCCTACATCCTCTGCCTGCCAAATCCCAGCTGATGAGATCACTGAATGTGTACACCTCTGGATGACCCACCTGCTCACCCCTGGGTAGGGGGTGATCAGGTCCTCTGTATGCCTGGCTCCATCCCCCAAAGACCTGAGACATGATAGATCATCCCCTCTCCACACCCCTCTTTTCTGTTTAGGTTCCAACTTACAAACAAGAAAGGTCACACCCAGGAGTCAAATGTGTAAAACTCCAAACACTTTCTCTACAGAAAAACTGTTCTACATGGTGGGTGGGTGAGTGGGCACATGGGTTGGAGCAAAACAAAACCATTTCCTGCCTTTTTCTGAGTAGCAATCTAAGTGAAATGTGAATATGGTTACCATCCTCCTCCCTTCCTGCACCTTCACCCTCACCTACTGCCACACCTCACCCCCTCACCATTCCCAGTCCAGGGTCTTCAAGGGCAGCCACGGTCTATTGTTATTATTAATAACAGCTCACATTTATTAAACATTTATGTATCAGACAATGCTAGATGTTTTACATGAATTGTCTCATTTAATCCCCGGAGCAACCATACAGAGTGGATATATTATTACCCCCATTTTACAGATGAGGAAATCAAGGCTCAGAGAAGGTCTGGCCGGGAAACTTACGATGAATATATGGGCTTCAAATCCAGACTGGCCATCAAACACTGTGCTACATTTTTTGCCTGCTGATAATATGCATGGTTTAAAATGCAGTCAGTTACCCAGGAGATCTCGGAGAACTTCCATCCAGTGCCACCGACTCAACATAGCATAGAGAGCAAGAAGGGGACTGTGCCTGGAGTCTGATGCCTGAGTAACGTCCCCAGAGTTATCTCAGTTCTTTGCAGTTATCTATCTTTCCTTCACTTTGGAATCCACAGGCTCTCAAGTCACTAAAATGTTCTCCCAATGGCTGACAGGGTCAGTGGGGGCACTGAGGAAGGCGGCTGCCATTTCTAAGTTGAGCAGCTGTGTTAGATCTGTGTCAGATCTGGAGTTTGTAGCCGAGGATGGCTGCCTCACCACAAGACCTTCCTTCCTCCCAATCTCCTCGCCCATCTACACACATGCACACCATACCCAAGGTTTGTGGGACCCCCCCTTTGGGGTGTCACTTCCTGAACCCCTCCTTCACACAGACCTGGTTCTGAGCCTGGGTCTCTCTAACCCCAGTCTCCGGGGGTCCCTGCAAGAAGCAACCCAGTCTGGAGTTGCAGACACACCATCTCTTCACACTGAGAGGCGGGGGAATGGAGGGCTGAGCAGAGTGCCCATCCGGCCACAGCACAGGCACGCGCTAAGTGGAACAACTCTGAAAAATCTGGGGTTTTTCAAAATCCCCCAATTCCCTCCTCCCATTAGAGGCCAGCGCAAAAGCAGCCAAGCTCAAGCCTGGGAAGGCAAAAAGGCAGGAAACCAAGAGCCCCAGCTCCCTGATGCCACCGGACAGAGGACAAAGGGCTAGACTCCAAACTGGCTGCACTCTTGAGAAGAGTACCTGACTCCAAGGCACTGGGGCAGGGCTTTATGGGGCTCATCTACTGGGAACGTGCTTCCCAGGGCAAGGGGAGTCCCTGCCCTGGCTTTGGGTGTCTGCCCACCCACACAGGCCTCCAAAACTCAGCTCTGGGACAAAAGTAGCAGCAAAAAAAGAAAACAAACAATAAAAAACCAGCCACTGCCAAACCAAACAAGACCACCTTCCTCCCTCTCCCCGAGAGGGAGATGAGTAGGCCCGGCTCTGCTCCAAGACCAGCCCTACCCCAACATCTGCCTAAGTTCTACTTAGGAAACCCAAAGGTTCCTTTGCAAATAAGAGCCCAGCCTGGGGCCCGGAGAGTTTCACAGACTGCTCTTTCTGGATAAAGAGTGATGGACGGGGACCGTCTGGTCAGGCCGCAAGTTCCCCGGCTGGGTGGGGGCCGCTGCCTTGGCTTCCCTCGCCGACGCCGCCACCACTCCCAGTGGCTGGGGGACCTGATGCCGGCACCGCGGGTCTCCAGCCCCCGAGATTTTTAGGCCTCAGGACAAAGTGCTTGGAACACTCCCCCCAGCTGGGGGAGGGGGTGTCCTGTCAGGTGACCGAGGACCCGGATGCCCCCCGCCCCCAGTGACCACCCCAGACGAAGCGGGGGCGGGGCCCGGAGGGGGTGGAGGAGGGCCCAAAAGTTTGCCCAAGTCTCCCAGGCGGCCGACCCGGGCGCAGGCAGAAGGGCCCGGCCCCCACCACCTCCGCTCGCGGCGGGCCCAGGCGGGAAGGGGGCGCACTTACTGGCCCCCTCGATCTTGTCGGCGCCCCGGCTCCACGTGATCTGGCGCGTCTCCAGCTTGACCTGAAAGGTCTTCCGCTCGGGTCGCTGCGACTTCTTAGAGTAGAACAAAGTCATGACGGTGCCCACCTCGAGGCTGCGGCAGAGGTGCAGCACCTCGGCGTCCGAGGGCGCGCCGGGCCCGCAGCCGTTGGCGCAGGGGGACGCGGCGCCCGCCATGGCTCCGACGCTGGGGGCGGCGGCGGCGCAGGCCGGGACGGCCCGGGAGCAGACGGCAGCCGAGGTTGGGGCAGAGGCTGAGGCGGCCGAGAGCGGGACCCGGCGGCAGCTCCTGCAGGCGGACAGGGGCGGGGCCTGAGCGCGGCGGGGGCGGGGCTGCCCTGAGGCCCCGCCCCGCTAGCGCGCCGGGAACAAAGGCGCCCGCGCACCCGTGGGGAGGACCCCCGCCCGCCGGCCCGCCGCGCCTGCGCCCCGCGACCCCTAAACAGGCCGCAGGCAGGGACAGGGGCACGATAGCGACGGGAGCGCGCGCCGTTCCCGGTCGACCCACCCAGCCCTCAGTCCCCGAGGGCTTCCTCACGCGGCCCCGGACACAGCCCGGCGGCCACGACCGGCCCCGTCCGGCCCCGTCACGCACGGCAGCCCCGCCCACAGGCCGCAGGCCCCGCGGCCGGCGCGTCAGTCAGGCGCACTCGCACAGGCGGCCGCCAGCCCGCGGTTCTGCACAGACGCAGCCCCCGCGTCCCGAACACCGCCCATGCAGCGACCGGGACGGGACGTGAGGGGGTGGCGCGCTCCCCGGGCATGCCTGGCCAAACCCAGTTACCTGGGCGGGCTTCCCAGCGAAGGGAGCCAGGCCGGGCCGCCTCACACCGGCGGCGGCGGCGGCGGCGGCGGGGGGTCCTCCGCGCGCCCTCTCCTGGGAGGGGCGGGGGCGGGGCCGCCTGCGGATTGGCCGCGGGCACTGATGGACAGCCGGCCTGTCCCGCCCCCTCCCCCTGGTAGTGCGGGGCTGGCCGGCAGGCCGCTCTTGCGACGGCCTGACCCACGTCTGTCTGTTCCGCCCCTGCTGCCAGGGTGTCCTTCAGTGGTCCTCTTGTTCGAAGAGTTCCCCCCAAGCGTGAGCACCTCTTGTAGGGCCTTTAGATCCGCGGCCGCGCTGTCCAGCGGCCTGACCAGCAGCTCCCAGGGCCTTGGTGTCTGTCCCTCGCATGGGCCGCTGCTCGCCCCACTCACGCTCGGTCCCCACGAGCAGGACTCGGGTCCGATCCTGGGCGCGGACTCAGACCCTACCCCACAGCGTCCCTCCTGCAAATGCTCCCCTGCACTTTTGATTTTCCCCGCCTTGCTTTCCTTCCCTTCCTGTGGCCGCTGCCTCTCGAACTCAGAAGCTTCTGTTCCTCTGCACTCAGTGCTAGGTCAGATCCCAAGGCTACCTGACCTTTCCCCTGGCTTTACCCACCACAAAGGCACCGGTGACTCTAAACCTGTGGCTCCCCTACGTTCCACATCCCCACTTAGGCGACTGACCTTCCCTCCCTAAAGGTTCCTTCCACAGTCTTCACTTTATCAGAACGTGGCGCTAAACTCCTCTACGTTGCAAGGCCAAAAACCTTGCAGATAATTTGATTCATCCCTCTGCCTCACCTCCAATCCATCAAGACATGTTCACTCATCCCACAAGCTGAAGGCCCCATCTCCTGTCGCCCAGACTATTTATTCTGTTTGGTCTTGCCTGGATCTATTCTCTATGCTTTAACATTTTTAAATGAAATTAAATCATGATCTGCTACATCCAGCCTAAAACCCTCCATGAATTCCCGTTGCACCTAAAATCCACACTCCCTGCTTGGCCCAGCAGGTTCTATAGGACCGGTTTCATCTCTCACAGGTGACCCTTCACTCTCCAGTCTCCCGCGCAAGGCCTTTTTCTGGTTATGGAATAACTCGTACTCTGTCTTTCTGAAGCCATTCTTGAAACTCACCCCTGCAATCTATCTACTCCTGTCAGCACCACCAAAATTGAGGACACCCACGGTCATGGTGGAGCCTGTCTGACATGTTGAACCAGGCAGTGGGTCATCTGCCAGACGCAGCAGGACAACTTACTGCATTTCAGAGGTGAGAAGCCCAATAGAGCTTCCAGCTGATGCCAGAGAAAGAGCCAGGCTTCCTGGGATTTGTGAGATGGTAGGACTAGACTGGAGTTTGTAAGTGTGTAAGAGTATGTGCTCAGGCAGCCCACCCAGCTGGATAGTGACCTGGGGCTGCTGCCTCTTTGTCTTGCTATAGTGGCAACTTGTGTGTTCTGTTGATTTCCTCAAGTTTGTCCTCTAAGAAGCTCAGAATTCAGCATGACATGGAAACACTGTCCTAGCCAGCCTCCGTGGCATAAGGAGCTGTGGGGTAGCTGAGATGAACTGCCACCTAGTGGCAGGCCTTTACGGGGGCAGGTGGGAGCTAGCATTGACCACGTGCCTCGCCAGGTGCTGAAGGCATGCACCTGTGGTCACACCTGATCCTCATAATTATTCTCTAATCAGGCAGGATGGTCCCCAATTTACTGATGAGGAAACAGAGATTCATAGAAGTTCTACAACTTTCCCCAAAGCCACATAACTAACAGGTGGGAATTAGAACCCAAGTCAGCCTGACTCCATGAGTTTTCTGCCTCACAGGAGATCCACTGGCTTAGGTAAGTCCTGATGGTGGCCAGTAGTCAGTGGGCATGGAGGTTAGCTGGTTCATCAGCATGGGTGAGGGGAGGCATGCCCACCGCTGGCCTTGGGCACAGGGAATCCAGCAGAATGTGAGTGCTCACAGAGTGTGGCTTAGACTGGCCTAGGCTTAAAGTTCTGTGGACCCTGCTCTTCCCTGTGTTGGGCATTGACAACATGAGTTAGGAGCACGAGAGAGACCCAGCGCCAGCTCTCCGAGAATTCAGACATTAAACAAACACTCTGTTAAGTAAAGACAATTGTGAAGCCGGGAGTGGTGGCTCAAGCCTGTAACCTCAGTACTTTGGGAGGCCAAGCTGGGCAGCTCATGAGGTCAGGAGTTGGAGACCAGCCTGGCCAATATGGTGTAAACCCCGTTTTTACTAAAAATACAAAAATTAGCCAGGCGTGGTGGTGGGCGCCTGTAAGCCCAGCTACTGCGGAGCCTGAGGCAGGAGAATCGCTTGAACCTGTGAGGTGGAGGTTGCAGTGAGCCGAGACCACTCCATTGCACTCCAGCCTGGGCAACAAGGGCAAAACTCTCTCAAGAAAAAAAAAAAAAGACAATTGTGATGAGGGCTCGGAGGAAAAACATTAGGGAGATCTCTTCACAACTCAGCAGAGGCCTAAAGGAAGTGAGTCGATGGCTATGCGAATTATTAAAGTGGGTTGGAGAAATGTATGTTACAAGCAGAGGTAATAGCACATACAAAGGCCCTGAGGCCAGGAAGAGGTTGTTGAATTTAGGGTTACAAAGAAAGCTAGAGTTTCCTGACTTAGGAGGAGATAGGGAGTGATGAGGCCGGGAAGGCGGGCAGGGGCTGAATGGGGTCCCTCTCTGGCTGCCTGATCCTGTTTTTTCCAGGAGGCACCCTCCTAAGTGCTGCAGCCCTCATTGAGCTTCCTGTGCTGACTCGGGCAGCCTGTGGGCTGTGATGCACTTTTTAAATCTGTTTCTCCATTTTTGGGGGAGCTTTCCAACATGCAGTGTAAGGCTTCCTTGCTTTTACTTTTGCCTCTGGAGCTGGACCTCCAGGGTCTCAAGAAATCCCTGCCAATAAGAGCTTGAGTTTTCAGCCTATTGCCAGGCCTGTAATCAGGGAACAGGGCCTATTTCCTCCTGGGACTTCTGGGCCAGCATCCCAGGCCTCAGGTGCCTCCTTCCACCAAAGGAGGCGCAGGAAAAACAGGGCACACAGAGGGTGTGGTCTGTGTGGGCTTCCCCCAGCTCAGCATATATATGGATGTGTGGGTGTGACTGGCAATACGTGCAGCTGCGCTGTCTGGGAGGAGCAGCCCAGCACCCACACAAGGCACACGCCTGTGATGTCACCCAAGCTAGCCCTGCTCGGGCCTATTTCTGTGAACACTCATGCTTCGACATACCCTGGTCTACGCCGTACTTGTGCCTGTGCCCAGAGTCTGGGGAGAGTCTCGGCCCAACTGTCCCTCTGGCCCTGTGGGTTTGGCATCACAGCTGTTTATTAAATGACCACTTAGAACAGTGGTTGGCATATAGTAAACACTAAGGAACTGCTTTATCCACATTGTCTCATTTCTTCCTCATTACAGCCCTGTAAGTGCTCTTATTATCCCCATTTTCCAGATGAAAAAACTGAGGCACAGAGCTAAAGGGCAGGATTCAAACCCAGGTAGTCTGGCCCCAGAGTCAATGCTGTTTTGCTTTCCGTGTATGTATGAACACTTTATTGTATATCCTCTCCCCTTTGTAAAATACCCCTACCTGATATGTTTTCTCTCTCCCTCTCTCTCTTTTTTTTTTTTTGAGATGGAGTTTCTCTCTTGTTGCCCAGGCTGGAGTGCAACGGCACAACCTTGACTCATTGCAACCTCCGCCTTCCGAGTTCAAGCGATTCTCCTGCCTCAGCCTCCTGAATCTTTTTATTCAGTGGTGTCACAGATTGGGTTCTTTGGACTCACACTCTGTGACAGGTTAGTGTACAGCACATTTCTTAGGGAGTGACCCTGGGATCAATACTCCAGGAGGTACTGGAAAGAAACAGGAGTGGGCACAGGGAAAACTAAACTGAGACACAGGCCTGATGACAGTCTCAGCCAACCCCCAGGATCTCTGCTATCTGCCACTAGCCTGGAAGGGCCCTGGGAAGAGCCCAGCCTGGGCCAGATGGCTCTCTGCAGCCGAGGTGATCTTCCAGGAGCTGACAGCTAAAGATTTTCTGCTGACAGCTCTCCCAATAGTTGGGTCAACAAGTCCTTCCTTGAAAAGGATCTGGGTGGCACTTGCTATGTCTATCACAAATGTATTCTTTTTCAGCCCTTTAAAAAATGTTTTGAGTACTTAAAAATAGAGGACAAAATATAGAAACAGGAGATGAGATTATAAGGAGGACTGTAATATAGTTTATGGGTTAACGTAGCTGATGTGATTGAGAATTAAACATGGCTGAGCTTCCTGGTAGCCAAAACAACTCTTTCTATTCTGTTAATTGGTTCTTTGGGGTAAAAAAATTTTCTGGGGCAAATTATAAAAAGTTTCTCACCTGGATACTTATTTGATTGAAATAGTGGATTATGTTCACAACTGATGAATAGCAAATGCTGATGCTGTTTTCATTTGTTCCTTGTAACAACCTTTAGTGAATATCGAAGGCATAATATAAAAGTATAGCTCAATGAAGCCCTTCTCACATTCGAAGAGAGCAGCTTTATAGTCTTGCAGTGTCTAATTCAATCCACGTGTAAAACATTGTCCTTTTTCTTTAAACTATTCTTTAATTTTTACTGTTTCTTGTGTTAGACGTCTGAACAGCCCCTCCTCTGGGTTTGTGAGCCAGCCTGCACCTCATCACACAGCCGGTACCACTCCCTAAGAACTAACCTCAGTACACCTTGAACTCCACCCACAACCTGCTGTTTAGGCTCCTGACCCCCAGCCCCTAAATCTATCTGTGGCTCCAACTTAGTCATCAGGTCTCACACTTCTTAGGTCATGTCCACCTGCTTTCCTCCTCACCTGGGATGTATTTTCTGTCCCTCAAGAGCCTCCTGTGTTCTCTCAAAGCAAAATCATACCTAGCTCGGCTGCTCCCAGGGACTGCTCTCTCCATTAACCTTGCTGTCTCTCTGCTGATTGGCCCCCATAGTGGGACTCAGATATTGAGGTTCTCCAGCTGGGCTGCAGATGTACATTCTTCTGGGGGGTGGCAGGGACACTGTGATCGTATCACTGAGGCAACATATGGCAATAAAGGAAGAGAAGGGGAAAACCCTTGCTAGCCCCTGGCCCAGGCCAGGGCAGACCTGCTTTTTTCTGTTTCTCTCCTCCTTGCAGCGTGCTTCACCAATGCCTCCTTTAGAGCACAAGCACTAAGACAGCACAGCTGAGTCAGACCAAGTTCCCACTCTAGCAGTGGGTACAGAAATGCCAACAGACCATGAAAACTCAGTGTGATGGGGACCCCTGGAGCACTGGGAAGGGACACTTGGCTTTATTGAGACCTGATAGTGGCTGTTGGGATAGAGCAAAGTGAGAGACTGTACATGCCTGAAAGAAATAGCCACTCCAGATATAAGACACTCATTTTCTTTTTTTTGTTTGAGATGGAGTCTCACTCTGTCCCTAGGCTGGAGTGCAGTGGGTCGATCTCGGCTCACTGCAACCTCCCACTCCCTGGTTCAAGTGATTCTTTTGCCTCAGCCTCCTGAGTAGCTGGGATTACAGACACGCGCCACCATGCCCAGCTAATTTTTGTATTTTTAGTAGAGACAGGGTTTCACTGTGTTAGCCAGGATGGTCTCGATCTCCTGACCTTCTGAGCTGCCCGCCTCAGCCTTCCAAAGTGCTAGGATTACAGGCGTGAGCCACCACACTCATTTTCAAGTTGTTTTGTGGATTTTTTTTTTTTTTTGGCAACTAAAATAGAAACATTTTAAGGGATGCAAATGTCCACATCCAACAGTTTATTTAGTTACATATACATACTTTAAATCACACATTTAAAACAATATATTGATTCATGAATATTGATTTTTCTCACACATATTTTCAGTAATAAATTATATTGAACTTTTTACATGAATCTTGGATTTCTATGTATTTTCACCACGAGCTGCTTTTTGAGTCATCTAATATAATCTCTCAAAGTACATCATCACCTTTCCTCCCTTCTAAGTTTGAGAGAGCAAACAACTTTTTTTACTTAAATGTTTTACTTAAAAAATAATTTTTGTTGAGGAATAATTCACATATAAAATACATCCATTTTTAAGTGTAAAATTTGTGCTTTGACAAACGTATGCCCTCATGTAACTCCCACCCAATCAAGATAGAGAATATTTCCATCACCCCAAAATGTTTCCTGGTGCCCCTTTGCAGTCAGTCTCCTTCCCATCTAGCAATCACTGACTTTGTCACTACAGATTAGTCTTGCCTATTCTGGAACTTCACATAAATGGAATCATACAGTATGTATTCTTGTGTCTACATTCAGCATGTTATTGAGATTTATCCAGGTTGCAGCAAAGAGAATATGAATTAGTAATATGATGTTATCACTGAAAATTGTAACCTAATCATAATTACCTTTTAGTATAACATAAAACATTGCTTTTCCCCGATTTCCTCCATAGATATATATTAATAATCTTCAAAATAACCAGTTACTGTATTGCTTTAAGCATTTTATGAAAAATCTCTCCTGGGCATAGTAGCTCACACCTATAATCTCAGCATCTGGGGAGGCTGAAGCAGGAAGACTACTTGAGCCCAACAGTTGGAGACCAGCCTGGGCAACATAGTGAGACTTTGTCTGTAAAAATATAAAAATAAAAAAATTAGCCGGGCATGGTGGCATGCACCTGTAGTTCCAGCTCTTCAGGAAGCTGAAGGATTGTTTGAGCCCAGGAGTTTGAGACTGAGGTGAGCTATGATCACACCAGTGTACTCCAGCCTGGACAACAGAGGTAAGACCCTGTGTCTAAATAAACATTTTTTAAGAAAAATCTTGGGGCTGGGCACGGTGGCTCATGCCTGTAATCCCAGCACTTTGGGAGGCCGAGGCGGGCGGATCACGAGGTCAAGAGATCGAGACCATCCTGGTCAACATGGTGAAACCCCGTCTCTACTAAAAATACAAAAAATTAGCTGGGCATGGTGGTGTGTGCCTGTAATCCCAGCTACTCAGGAGGCTGAGGCAGGAGAATTGCCTGAACCCAGGAGGCGGAGGTTGCGGTGAGCCGAGATCGCACCATTGCACTCCACCCGGGGTAACAAGAGCTAAACTCCGTCTCCAAAAAAAAAAAGAAAAATCTTGGCCAGGTATGGTGGCTGGGCCAGGCACAATGGCTCATGCCTGAAATCCCAGCACTTTGGGAGGATGAGGTGGGTGGATATCCTGAGGTCAGAAGTTCAAGAGCAGCCTGGCCAATGTGGTGAAATCCCTTCTCTACTAAAAATACAAAAAAATTAGCTGGACATGGTGGCACATGCCTGTAACCCCAGCTACTCAGCAGGCTAAGGGAGGAGAATCGTTTGAATGTGGGAGTTGGAGGTTACAGTGAGCCAAGATTCCATCACTGCACTCCAGCCTGGGCAACAAAGCAAGACTCTGTCTCAAAAAGAAAAAATCTCAAATGTGTGTAAGTGTATAGTGAACGCCCATGTACCCATCATCTAGCTTCAGTAATGAATTGGTGGCCACTCTTGTTTCATGCCAAATTCTATCCACTAACCCTTCCCATAGTATTTTGACCCAAATCTCATCTCAAGTCTATCATGTTATCCATTACTATCTCAGGTTTTCTAAAAGAGTGTGTGTGTGTGTGTGTGTGTGTCTGTCTGTGGATTCTCACTCTCACCTAAGCTGGATTACTGTGGTGCAATCATAGCTTACTGCAGCCTTGGGCTCCCAAACTGCTGCTATTACATGAACCACTACTCCTGGCCTAAAAGACTCCTTTAAAAACATTTGTGGCTGGGTGCAGTAGCTTACGCCTGTAATCCCAGCACTTTGGGAGGCCAAAGTGGGAAGATCACCAGCCTGGCCAACATGGTGAAACCCCCGTCTTACTAAAAATACCAAAATTAACTGCGCGTGGTGTCATACACCTGTAGTCCCAGCTACTCAGGAGGCTGAGGCAGGAGAATCTCTTGAGGTGGAGGTTGCAGTGAGCTGAGACCACGCCATTGCATTCCAGCCTGGGTGACAGAGTGAGACTCTGTCTCAGGGGAAAAAATTGTGAGTGTATATCTATTTACACACTCATACACACATTACACAGTACAATTATAAAATCTAAAGTTTTGCTATTTACTGATCTCTAAGAGGCTTGTGTACATGGAATTCTTGGAATCATGAGAAATAATTACTAAGTCTGTGTTCAATTTCTTTGTCTCCTTGTTTACTGAGTTTTGTCAGGGGACTACTTATAAGCATCCAAAACTGGCTTGACTGAGGTCATTTCAGGGCAATGTGTTTTCTCTAAAAAGTGCTTTTTGGTTCAAAACAAGTTGACAGTGTCTCATTTGAGGAATTTCTAAGGAGTAAAATTTTCTCAGAAAAAAATTATTTTTTTGGGCAGGGAAAATACCTATAGTATTTTCTATTATAAATAGATACATACTGTATATGGTATTTAGGAGATGATTTTAGAGTAATTTACTGAATATGGAAATGAAAAGAATGAAGGATGGTGGCCACCCTAGTTTCTGGATTGGGGGACAGAGTGGATGTGGTACCCTTCAATGAGCTGTGAAGCCCAGCCCCAACAGGCTTGGGGTGGTAGGTACTGAGCTCAGTTTCAGAGACGCTGAGACTGAGGTGCCCATGGATATGTCTTGCAGAGATGTAGTTGACAATGTGAGTCTGGAGTTCAGAAGAGTCTCTAGGCTAGAAAGAAAGAGGAGTTATCACCTTTAGGTGCAAATGAAATCAGCTACACTGAGTGAGGTTAAGAATCATGGCACTTAGGACCTGATAGAAGAGGTGACTTAGAAAAAGCCTGATAGGGACAGGAGTAAAACCAGGAGAGGGTGGCATTGTGAAAACCAGAGAGAAGTGTTTTGAGCAGGGAGGGGTCACATATTGAATGATTCCATGTACACAAAATGTTCAGAATGCAAATTTAGAAAGGTTAGTGGAGGCTGGGAGTGGGAATGTGGGATAACTGTAAATGAGCATGAGGGATCTTCCAGGCAGATGAAAATGTTCTAAAATTGACTTATGGTTGACAGTTGCACCACTCAGCAATTACTAAAAATCATTGTACCCTCAAAATGGTGGAAAGAGTGGTCAACAGTGTCCAGTACCACAAAGAGCGTAAGTGAGATGCAGAATGGACAGCCCATGTATTGGCTTGGTCACTTAGTCATTGGTGAGAGTGGTTAGAGTGAAGAGAAGGAATTGCAGGCTGATGGCACAGAAGCTAGTTACAGTGGGTGGGGGAATGACTGGATGGTGTAGATGATTCATTGCAGGTGCTTGTTTGGGAAAAAAGAGGTAGTGGCTGGAAAGGGCTGAGGGTTGTGAAGTTTTTTTTCTTTTTTTCTTCATGTTTTAATGTAGCAGAGGCCTGAAATTTGACAGCTTTTGGCAGGGAGAATGGACAAACAGGACTTGCTGGGCAGATGTGGGGAGTGGGAGGTGAAGGTAAGGGAAGAGGAGCCAAGTCTGCACACAGGTATCTGGCTTGGGTAGCATGTGGAGGCCCTTTGCCCACGCCAAACTCGGGCATCATACAAAAGCCTGATGGGAGGGAGTTTCTCAGACCCTGCCCATCTGGCCTATTCTTTGACATGGCTGAAAATAAAACCTACTGGACTAGGCAAGGGGTAAGTTTACTCTCGACTCCTGGCTCAAGCATCCTTCAAAGTCCCCACCTACCTGTTCAGCCTCTTCTCTCATCCCCAGTGGCCAGGTCAGCTTCCCATTCTCTGGCTTTGGTCTCCCAGGCCTGCTGCCACTGTCTGGGATGCCCTTCTCAGTTGTGTTGACCAGCATCTTGCTGCCCGGCATCTGCCCTCAGACTTGCAAGGGAGGTCCTTGCCAGAGAGGTAGACATTACTTCCTGTTCATCAGCAAGGTCTTCTGCCTGCAAGGCCACCTTACCTGACTTCTAGTTGTAGACTAAAGTTTGTCCCCTAGCTGTGGCATCTGAGGTCTACTTATCACCTACCTACTTATCCAACCAGCCAGTATATTAAATGGGTACCAAAAGAGCCTCTCTGTTGTATTCCATACATTTAGTGGTCCAGCTACCTCAACACAGATTTCAAAAACACCTGGCTGGAGTCTCTTGCTCCAAAGCAGTGATGGCTACATAACCCCCTTTATGTGGGGATGAATATTGCCTCTTTCACTGGCTAAAATACAGGCTGCCAAGGACCTCCAGGATTCTCTATTGTGGGCCTGGTAACCAGCCCTGCCCCCAGCCCCAGGGAGAACAGAGACCATGAGTTTGCCTCCCTAAAGACACCTGCTCATGCTAACAAGCTAGAGGGCCCAGGGCCCTTCCATTAATTTACCAATTCTGACCCTTTTGGCCTTCCTGCTCCCTGTAGTCCATTTAACCTAGAGACCTCACCTTTCATTCCAAATTCCAGACTTAGCTATAAGTTAGGATGAGCAAAGGAACAACTTTTTTAGAGACCACAGACAGCTAGAGTATCTGGAGCACCGGAAAGTGGTCAGAGACCACACTGCCTCTTTCAATTAAGCAGTCAATGCAGGGAGTAGTTTGCATTCCACCTGGAAGGGGCTTCTAGAATCTGGTACTCTTAATTTTCCCCATCCTGATTATAAGTTTAGCCACATGAGCAAACCCAAAGCAGCTCCCTTCTGCTTCTGGCCAGTACACATGGAAAGCTCTCAAAAAATTTGACTCTCAAATATAGCTGCAACATTCTGCTCAATAAACCTTACCTACGCTAGGCCTCTGATGCTGTCTTTGCACTCCACCTCTTACTGTGGATTTTTTGCACCTTTCTTTCCTTGTCTTTATCTAAGGATATGGACTTTGGATTCCCTTCAACTGACACCCACAGCAGCAGGACAGGCACACCCCTTTCCAGGCCAGGCCCTGCCTCATCTGCTCCTGGGGGAATCTACTCTTGCTGACCTGAGTGGAGACCTCATCCCACACTAAGTTCCAGCCCCAACTCTGCCCTGAGGCTCTTCGTAACAAAGAGGCGGACACTTAAGTTTCCGTTAAGTTGTAGGAATTTATTTTAAATAACCTACAGTTGATTAAAAGGGAATTCATGATAAAAATAGAAGATACTTGAGGAAAGATGTGGGAAATGGACTCTGCACACACACTAAACTAACAATGCTTCTAAAACTAATGATTATAGCAAAAAATGTCTTCACATTAAAATTCTGCTTTTTATGTTTTTTTTTTCCATTTTTTACACAATTACAAAAGAAAAAATAAAAGCCCTAAAATCTTGATTATTTTTCCTTTTTGGACCAAATACTCATTTTCCTCTAAATTTATTGGCCTGTGGAACTTTTTATACAATAAAATCTTTCAAGTGAAAGATTAGGGTTAAAAAGAAAAAGATGGCTATCTTAAAGGGTACAGCGAATGCTCAGAACAAAGGATGATGGGAAAATGGTTTCAGTCACTGATTATTTCATTATCCTTAAACTCACTCACCCGTCATCCCTCCCCAACCCCAATCTACACGATCTTTAAGATCAAGAAAAATGTTTAAATATTTTAAAATAATTAAAAAGAAATAAAAATTCACATTTAAAAAGGAACACTCAAGTCAGGAAATATTTTCCCATCATGCTTTTCTGTGAACAGGTGTCTGAACCAAAACACTGCCAATGCCACGACTGCTTCAAGTTTAATGAAAATTGATCCCCATGACAATAGAGAGTGACGACTCTAACAGGTGCGCTGGGTTTTTTTTTTTCTATTTAATTTTAAATTCCTGAAATGGGGGAGAGGGGAGGGAGTTTAGGAATTTATTTCTATTAAAATATAGAAGTTATTGCAAAACCCTAACTGTAAAAACGCACCAATATAATCGGACTTTGCATACAGTAGCTAAGAGAATCCAAACATTTCAGTGAAACAGTGAATTTGCCTTGTAGAACGCTGACAAATTCCCATCCACTTTCCCTCTTGAAAATAAAAACAAAATTCAAAACAAATCATACAGCTAGAATTTTGATATCTGAAATATTTTTAAATAAGTTGTCCATAGGACAACTGGCTCAGCTCTCCCTTATAATATCTCCAGGTTTATCTTTTCGCAAAGATGTTGGTTTGTTAAGACTTGCTGCCTCTCTCCCCCAGACACGAGGGCAAGCGAGGCTCAGTTTATCCATCTTTCCCAAACCACACTGTTCTTTTCACAGAACCCTGCCCCTTGAGACTGGCTAAAACTCATAGTCTTCATCAGCCATGTCAATGGCCCAGGCAAACTTTTCCCTCTGGGTTTTGTTGTAAATCTTCTCAATTGGGACACCCCACTTCTTGCACCTGCAAACAAAGGAGAAATAAGGAGGATTAGTGTGACTAAGCAATGGCCCAGATCTGAGGCCTGGGGTCTGATGTTCCATCTTCTCTTTCACATCTGTCTAGTGAGGATGCAAATTAATGGTGCACAAACCATGTTCTAACGGTTTCATGTGATCAACTCATTTAATCTTGACAGTGATCTCTAAAGTAGGTGCTTCTGCAGATGTACAAGTGAAAAAGGGACAGATGAAGAAACTAAGGCAGAGATATTAGGTAATTTACTTATTTTCTCACACAGCTAGCTGATAAATGACCTGAAATTTGAACCCAAGCAGTTTTTTCTCCATATTACTAACCACTATACTATATAGCCTTTCAAGAGCTAATCAAACCTCTAGCACCAAACAAGGCAAAACGAGCAGAAAAAGGTATAAAAGAGCTATGTAGAACCTTTGGCCCAGACTAGCAAATGCCCTAGGGGAGGATATCTCCACCTATGTCTGGAACTTAACAGGGCAAACTCAACATCTTCCAAAACAAAGCCACTTGTTTCAGATGTTATCATGTGACAGTGTATGTGACACACAGAGAGAAACCCAGTATTTATCTGCCTTTGTTAAAGGTCCCTCTACCTCTGTTTGTATTCTCATCTTTGTTTTTATCTCTTGTTCTTACCTTCAACTGCAAAAAAATTAACGAAAATTTCTGTTGAAGGGTATAGATACACGGGCTCTTTCCTATTTTTCCAGAGGCTGAGTTTCCATTCCTGTCCTAAAATTCCATAAGGAATAGGGATGGCACCTGCCTCTTAAAAGCATAACATACACTACAAGGCAGTATGACAGCAATGACCATCATTTAGGACCATCCAAGATGTTGCAATGTATTTACAGACAAGGTTCAGCAACCAGAGTACCCTGTACACAGCTGAAGCCAGAAGTTTCCCTACAGGACTAGAAGTGTGCAACTTAGGAATGGCATGTGAAGGCCACCAGTACCCTCGAAACCCCCTCCACCTTTCTCAAGCTAGCAGTAGGAGCTCAAGGAGGGCTCAACACTTACCAAGCCACTGTTATCCTAGGGTCCAGATAATTGAGTTTGGAGGTTCCCAAGGCAATCTGTTTATTTTCCTCTCGGTCTGTAGCTTGAACTTCCAGCTTCATCAACTGCTCCTCCAGTCTCTGCACGGCCTTCTTCTTTGACTCTACTACCCTAGAAGAATAGCAGAGTCCTCAAGAACCAGGCCTGGGCTTAAGACAAGAGCACACTGTACCCATCCTGCCACTTTGAGTCAATAAAAGCCCAAGTACAGAGATTTCCAAAAGATATCACTCAGAAACCATAGAAAAGCTGGAGCCCCAGGGCCTCTGACAGATGCTACACAAACTTTTCTCTACCAGCCCCTGACTTTCACAATACCAGGTACATACTTCTTGGTCTTTGCATCCTTCATGACCTTGGCATCAGCCTTAGCACTTTTCAGGTCCCTCCGGGCATCTGCTAGCTGTTCCTTCTTGGCATCAATCTAGGGGAAATAATAGTGGTAAGGTTAGGAGCTGTAGAGAAAAAATGGCTCCATCAGAGAAGGTGAAACCTAGATGTTATCTCGATCAGGCTGTCTCTCTCAGTGGTTGGTCATATAAAAACACCAAGGGTGGCTTCATGAAGGCAGAGAGAAGATGCACAAGGACTACTGAATTCAACTAGTTGTTCTTCAGTGATCCTCTGAGAAACAAGGGTTCAACAGGGCAGTAACCTGCGGGGTTCCGGAAAAGGAACCTGCTGGGGCTGGGAATCTGAGTGTTGATCTTTCCATCAGAGAATACTCTGCCGTTAGTCATCTGGAAGAGGGCTACAAATGACAGCTGTTTATCAAATAGATCCTGTGCCAGTTTTTAGCTTTCATTCCAAGAATACTGTAGGAGCTACTCTCTAGGGAGCTGAGGCAGGATACTTGCATCTACTGGGCAACCCCAGCTCATTCCTCAGATCCCACCAGTACTCTGGGAAGGGGGTACCAGCTTCTCAAGGAAAACAGATGCACTGAACAGAGTACCTAAGGGGCTAAAAACTGGCAATTAAAAGGTACCCAGGAAGCCAAACAGCTCAGCCAGTCTGTCCCAAACCAGGACATGGCAGGGCCTGGCTTTGGCATTCTGTTTTTAAAGGAGAGAGGTCCGAGGTGGGAAGGACCTTAGTTGTCACTCAATGGATGTGAAAATACTTTTAGCTGTGGAGCTTTTTCCCCCCCAAGTGAAATCTTGTGGGATCCATATCTATAAGGGAAGAGACATGGACAGTTTCAGCCTTTCTTGTTTGTTAGAATCCTTGAAGCCCCCTGGTGAATCTAAGTTCTTCTAGGTTCCTCCTTAGAGACAGCAGTGGGCAACAACATGGAGCTAGAGCCCCTGTCAGTGAGCTCACACTGCTGGGGGTGGGGTCGGAAGAACCCCACACAAATGATCATCTAGCTGATCTGTGAGGTTAAGACAACCTCCACAGAGTAAATAACATGTCTGACACACACTGGGCTGCTCACTGAGACTAGAATTGTTTGTTAGATACACACAGCCCGAGATTGGAAACAGAGGCCACAATTGTGAGAGAATCTTTGAATATGTTTTACTATGAATGGCTTACTTCCAATATCTATGTTGTCCAAAGCCAAACTGAGGGGACCGATTCTATATACAAAAGCATCACAGACACCACTAGCCAGATTCTTTTTAGGCTAGAAATGCAGCAAACCACAATCTTTTAACCATTTCTGTGAATGCTAAATTGGCAGGCTATGTCAAATTCTCTCAAAGCATCAAAGACTCCATTGATTCACTTGGCAAACAGGGGCGTGTGTTTGCTTTGTGGGCACACAGGAGAGGAATCCTGGGCTTGGAGGGCTCGTCTGGCAGGCAGCCTGGGCTGCCCAAACAGTGGTTCCAGAGTGAGAGCAACAAAAGACCTCCTCATGCTCCTGGGAGGGGTCTTCCTGAATTAGGTAAACAGCACCTGAATATTCATGCTTTTATTTCTGGCTTGGAATGATAACATGAGGAGAATAAACAATTCCAGATCACCAGCATTTAACAGAGTGGCAGCAAATGTGAGCTGCCAGGATGGGTGGTCTATCTATAGGGTTCTTTGCCTGCCAACCATATGATCCAAAGACTCAAGAGGTCTATGGATGTATATTCATTCACTGTGGACATGTACATCCCTTCAAGAAAGTCAGATGGCATCTTTAGCATAAACTAATGGTTGTGTATACCTTTTGACCCAGTTGTACTACTCACGGGTATTTATCTTAAGGAAATCTCAACAAATGAAAAACATTCTGGGCCTTAAAATGCAGTCTCATTCCATAGTAGTAGTTCTTAAACTCCAGTTGTACAAGTATAGAATTCCATAAACTTGATAAGAAAAAAATTACATCTATAATTTCGTTAACCTCAATTTGAAATTTATTTGTATTTTTAAAAAATATTAATAGAGACAGGGTCTCACTATGTTGCCCAGGCTGTTCTTGAATTCCTCAGCTTAAGTGATCCTCCTACCTTAACCTCCCAAAGTGTTGAGATTACAGGTGTGAGCCACTGCACCCAGCCTCTAGCTGAAATTTAATATTTTTTCTTCAGTTATGAATATGGGCAACAAACCATAGTAATAGCAGCAGCACCTATTACTTTATCATCAGATGTTATAGACATTTTCACTTCATATTTGAATTGCTGTAGAAATCTTAAAATATCATTTATATTCATTAATTACTACCTTGAAATTTACTTCAGCCACCTCAAGACCTTAATAGGAAGCATAACAATTACTGTATTGGACTTTAAAATATATTTTGATAACTGTATTTCAATATAATTGGTTTCCTTTTTAACCCTGTGTATCTGTTCTATAATGAAATAGCTGCACATTCTCACTGTGGGCCACCAAGTTAGGATGAATTAGTTATGAAGTCATTGCTAACACAAAAATGCTCATTATCAGATGTTAACTGCCTTATGGTTTAAACACTCAGTACCAGGAAGAGTTAGAAGGAGGAAGGAGGCTCATGGACAAGGAACAGCACCTATTTGCACATCAGTCTTTCCCTCTAGAGCAGCAACTTGTCTGGTGTGTCAGTATTCAACAGATGTTTGATGATACATAAAAATATGATTCATGTGGAATGCATAAAAATAAAAATAGCTATGCTAGGATTGGAAAAACTTTAAATATATAATTGTTTCATCATCCTTTCAATTTGAAACAATCTAATTTGGAAATAGCTGTATCTCTGGGGGCCGTGGCAAGGAATTGTGAAGACTCGCTTTAAATCCATTTTCCTCATGTACAATAAGGACAGTAATTAGCAATTAGAATGTGCACCAAAGTTAGCTTTTCAAAATAGGAAGTGGCCAGTATAGAACGTCCATGTGTAGAATTAAGATTTCTTGAACAATAGGTACTCTGATATTCAGTATTTTGATCAGAGATTACCATCGTATTTCCATTTGTTTATCTTTAGCATGGACCTTCTAGAACAGACCCAGAACTGGCCTGCATATCTAAGCCCCAAAACCTCTCATTTGCAGATGATCTGCCCACAGCAAATCATGAAGTTCCCTTCATTTTATCCAAGATACCTTAGATTGCAAGTTCATCATAGACTTCTCAAAAGTTTTTGGTGGTGCCCTCTGATGGTTACAAAGAATTGCAACAGCTCGATTGGCACGGTTATAAGAAAGGATCTTCGCTGGGATGTTCTCATCCGCTGTAAAGAAAGGAACATGGTAGCAAGAGGGTCAGTTTGTATGCCAACAGTGAACACACAGTAGTGCCTCCTCCCCATGTTATTACTGGCCCTTATCTTACTCAGGTAATTCAACTTGCCCCCAAGGACTAAGATCAAAATTTGAGCCAATAGTCATAAGAAAATAGGAAGTTAATATGTAAGCTTGGCCTGGGTAAATTCCTATCACAAGAGGAACTCTGAGGTAATATAATAAAATCTACACCTTTCTTTTTACTCAGGGAACTTGGCTAGGGACCCTTCATCTCCTTGCTTCCTCCCCACCCATATGCTTGTCATAGGTGCTGCTGATATTACTATGGTTTGTTGCCCATATTCATTAAGTTCTATACTGGCCACTCCCTGCCTCCCCATCTCTCTACCCAATGTAGCCTGAACAAAATGAGGACTGAAGAGACGTTAAAAGTTTAAAAATTTTAAGCTATGGGTGGTAGTATTATTATGATTATGATTATTTTAGAGATTGGTTCTCACTCTGTCACCCAAGCTGGAGTGCAGTGGTATGGTTGTAGCTCATTGCAGTCCTAAACTCCTGGACTCAGCCTCCTAGGTAACTGGGACTACCACTACACCTGCCTAATTTTTTACAAATTTTTGTAGAGATGAGGTCTCACTATGTTGCCCAGGCTGGTCTGGAACTCCTGGGTTCAAGTGAGTCTCCTGCCACAGCTACCCAAGTGCTGGGATTACAGGTGTGAGCCACTGCACCTGGCCTGGTAGTATATTATTTAAAAAGAAAAATTATAAATGTCATCCAAAAAAATTGTTTTTACTTGTATACTGTGGCATTCTTTATATCACCTTAAAACACTGACCCTCAACATACCTACCTCTGGCTTTTCTGGTTCATATTCTAAGGCCATTTGACCTATTTACAGAGGTCAGCGGAAATTCAGTAGTGACTGGGCTCCAGGAAAAAAAAGCCCATGGATCTTGGTGATAATATTCTAACAATCAGCTACAGAAAGTATCTACTCTCTTACGGGAAAAAAAAAATGATAGAAACTTTAGGGAAAGGACTTGTTCCTGTATTTTTCTCATAACCATGACAACTTTACTCTCTTCAATTTAACAGAACATCACAGCACTGTCTTCACTCTGTGAGCTTTTAAGTAATATATGTATAAAACACAAATGCAGGCATTTTCATAGCAGGTGAAAAGCTGTGAGCAATCCATGAAACTCATCTTGAAGTTGGGGTGGGAAGGGGGAAACAGCACTGATCTTAAGTTTATACAACTAAGCATTAGCTAACTAGTAGAGGTCTAAAGAGGAAAAGTGTCTGATCACAATGGTAGGGAAAAAAAGTAGAACTGACTCTAGGACTTAGCTAAGCAAGGACACCGGATACCATGAGTAGGGGTGTGGGCCCTGTCCAGCCAAGCAATACTTACGGGCTGTGAGTTCTTTTAACTGCTGCTGTAGCGTGATGGAGGCGTTGTATGTACGGAATACCTTGGCTGTCAAGCCCTCCATAAGATCCTGAAGATGCTTATTTAGAATACCAGTCTAGAGGAGACAATATAACAGAGATTTAGGTCAAAGCTGTACTACCTGCTCCTTCTGGCAGCCCTAGGAGTAATTTATACCAGTGCAGTCACAATCCTGTCAAGTTTATTTCCCTACAAGTGAGAAGTTAGGAAAAGAAGGAAACGAATTCTAGAATACAGGATTACATAATGCCTCTCTATGAAGTATTTCAGTGTGTATGTGTGTGTGTGCGTGTGTCAGGGTCTCATTCTGACACCCAGTCAGGAGTGCAGTGGTGAAATCTCGGTTCACTGCAGCTGCCACTTCCTGGGCTCATGCAATCCTCCTGACGCTCCTAAGTAGCTGGGACTACAGGCATGGACCACCATGCCTAGATAATGATTTTGCCATGTTACCCAGCCTGGTCTCAAACTCCTGACCTCAAGGGATCTTCCCTACTTGGCCTCCCAAAGTGCTGGGATAACAGGCGTAAGCAACCAAGCCTGGCCCAGTATTTTGATCTTAACAGACCAATAAAGCAAATTTGTCCTTCCCTATTAAGATCTCAGGCACAGGTTTTGGGTCTCCAGCAGGGATGGCTGGGCATTCAGTGAAGGGAAAGCTCTGCAGGAGCAGGGAAGGATAAAAGGTAGGGTTCATCTACCCCCACCCTGAGGGCTTTAGCATTTGTTCTACAGCAGATGTGTCTTCTCATGGCCACAGATTCACCGTGGGCTTGGAGGGAGGAAGAGAGAGTATACAGTATGCCACAGAGCAGGCCAGGCTAAAGGAAGAGCCTGTCATCTGCCAGCAACCCTCTCCTTTAGGTTCTGTGAGGTTCTGGCTGGGACACCCTTCAATCCAGTGTGCTTTGTCTACTCACATTGAGTCTATCAAAAAGATCATCCTCAGGCTGCTTGTTCTCCATAAATAGTTGTAGGTTCTTAAAAACCTAAAAGAAATAAGTGAATCCTAATTATTACTCTTTTTAAAAATCCTAATGTTAGAAATAATCCCAAACTTACAGAAACTTGCAAAGAAAAAAAAGGCACAGGAACGTGCATACATCCTTCACTCAGATTCACTGTTAACATTTTACCTCATTCATCATTTACACAGGGCGCATGTATGCTCACTCTCTCTCCATGTGTATATTTACAGATATATATACGTAATTATTTGCTCTGGGCCATTTATAAGTACTTACTTATGATATGGTGCTTTAACCCTAAATATTTCAGTTTGTACGTTGTAAAAATAGATATACCCTTACATTTACACATTATCAGCTTCAAAAATTTACATTGATACATACTGTTATCTAATCTACTGTCCACAATCCAATTTTGTCACTTTATCTGATGATGCCCTTTACCTCATCAGTATAGAATCCAATCTGAGGTCAGGTATTACATTTAATTGTCAAATCGCTTTAGCATCTAATAGAGTACTCTTCCACGGCCAGCAAAGCCAAATTACTGATTAAATCTGAGACTGCTGCTGGGCTGGATTATTAGCATCCTGCACACTATAGGTCTCTGGTTCCAGCCCAGTACTTTGGAAAAGATTAGGTTGGGACTATGGAGCTCTAGCACCCTCTTCAGTGGTGGGATCTGGGGACTAACAGATTAACCTTTCACTCAGGAGTTGGAGAGAGGCTAAGTAAAGATGCAAAGTGACAAATGTCCTTATCAGAAAGGTAATATAGGGTGGGACAGTCACTAAAAGGAGGTACACAAGACATCAAATATTACCTCTCCCCTCTTTCAAGTCATTTATTTATTTTAATTTTAGAAGCAGGGTCTCACTATGTTGGCCAGGCTGGAGTACAGTGGATATTCACAGGTGTGATCAGAGCACACTATAGCCTCAAACTTTTGGCCTCCAGTGATTCTCCTGTCTCCATCTTCTAAGTAGCTGGGACTACAGGCATGTGCCACAATGCCTGTCTCAAGTCACTTTTGCTGGTACCCAGCAAAGTGCAGAGCACGCAAAGCAGTCAAGCAATGCTTGTTGAATAATGAAAAACAAGCCAGACAGTACAGGCTACATTAACTTACTCGTTTCTCAACAGGGACCTTGTTGTAGTATCTGATGGAGTCTTTCCCAAGGAAGTCAAACTCTACCACGTATTCCTGACCATCCAACTCTGGGTGTAGATTGATGTGCTCCACACGAAGTGAGCAGCAACCCACAGTGTCTGCTGTTTCTCCTTCCTCCTTTTCATTGCCTGCTCTCAGAGCAAGCTGGCCAGGAAAGAAAAGATGACCATGAATGAAGAGACATGACCCTTATACAATTTCTAGGAATCCAAAACAGAAGCCTTCCAATTCTGTTTGAGGCCAGAGCATCAGTCAGCATGGCCTGGAAACTCTGGATTCTGCAGTGTTACTTCCTCCCCTGCCCCCTATGAAAACTACAGGGATGTTAAATAGTCAAGCTTCTCTTCTCCCTATTTTGTCTTCTGAAATGGGGATGGAGAAAAGAAAAAAATAAAGTAGCAAATGAGGAAGTGCTGCTACTCTGGGCAATCAAACTCAAAAAGCTAGTGTCAATTTTAAGACAATTCAAAACTTATGTTAAAATATAAGCAGTACAAAATCGGGAAAAACACAAATTTTTTTTCTTCTCATGAGTACCAAGAAATTGGTCTCCCCTAGAGCATGGTCTTTCAAACTATAATGGTGACACCTGCATGGTTTATTTAACCAATTTTATAAGTTATAACCAACTTTTTCTAAAGGAATGAAATAGAGTTAAAAAAAATCTGAATCTACTGCTCGCAGGCTAAGCACTGTTTTGTGCAACTTTTGATTCAGTTATACACACAAATATATTTATATGTGTGTTGAGCTGTGATATTCAGTATGTGCCACAGGGCCTGGGGCAGAGCAGAAGCTCCCTTTGTTAAGCTCAACACCAGACAATGCTGATAGGAAGATGCTTTCACCTTGTCGATGAAGTACAGGGCTACGGCTCTCTGCCGGACTTTCATCTCTTTGGACTTCCAGTCTTCTCGATACTGGTTTCGGATCTTGTCCACACATTTTTTCAGCCGTCGAGCAGTCTCGTATTTCTGCCAGTCTTTCTCACCCTGTAAAGACCCAACCCCAAAGGTAGTTTACTCGGGACAGTGTAGTAAAGACGACTTTGAATATCCAAGTTCAGAACTCTGAACAGACCAGGCACAGTAGCTCATGCCTGTAATCCTAGCACTTTGGGAGGCCGAGGCAGGCAGATCACCTGAGGTCAGGAGTTCAAGACCAGCCTGACCAATATGGTGAAACCCTGTCTCTACTAAAAACACAAAATTAGCCAGGCAAGGTGGCGCATGCCTGTAATCCCAACTAGCTAATCGGGAGGCTCAGGCACAAGAATCACTTGAACACGGGAGGCAGAGGTTGCAGTTAGCTCAGATCGCACCACTGCACTCCAGCCTGGGTGACAAAGCAAGACTCCATCTCGAAAACAAAAAAAAAGAACTCTGAACAAAAGAGCAGGAACTTGACCTTAAGCAAAGGTAAAAAAGAATAGTACTGAAGAGAGAGTTTGGCACATTTAACCTGGTAAGAACGTACACTATCCCATCTCACTGCCAAGCACAACTGACTTCTGAGGCTTTCCCAAAGTTTCTAGCTTTAATTCTATAAAATGTTTATGTTCCTGGGAAAAACCCACATGGCATGTCCCAAAAACTGACTTCTGTCAACAAGAAGCATATAATCACCCCCATTCCCACATCAATTTCAAAGCCTTGCTGCCAGATTTGTGACCCAATAGCAGTTTTCTGCTAAGCCTGAATTCCATTAAATCTAAGACACCATTTACAATGTGGTGGAGCTGTCAAAGCAGAACCAAAGACTATAACATGTAATTACTAAGGAACACAATGACTTCCAGAAACAGCCATCCATAATTATTCACTATTTTCTAACTTCTGCATTTAAAAGCATTTCTTGATGAGATTGAGAGAAATTATGTTTCTGGGAAGACTTTAAAAAAGTAAGAGCTTTTGGTGGAAAGGTTAAAAGTTGATTCTAAAGCTAATGAAGCGTTATTAAAACTGTGAGAAAACGGAATGTAAACAATAGTGAAGATTTCTGCTACCAAGCTGAATGAAAATACAAGCAAGAGCCAATAATGACGAGTGAGAAGGGGAAAAAAAGTCAAGAAATCCCAGAAGCAGGGAGTTACACAGCATAAAACAGACTACATGACGTAAACATAGAGAAGGAATTTAAGAATCCAAGAATCTCTGCTCTTCATTTCCCTACCCGTAACAAAGGAAAGTGGTAGTGTTTTCTACCCATATATGCCTGGTTTCTGACTATGAGTTGGACCCATGGTCCTTGAGACATAAGACCTGTGGTCAAGATAACAAAAAAAAAAAAAAAAAAAAAAAAATAGATGACCAGGCTCTGGGTGTGCAGAAGCATGAGATACCTAGAGCAAGAAATGTCTCCACTTCTCAATCCTAACAAGCACTCAGAAATTCAAGCTTACACAGTTAAGCTAAGGAGTCATCAGCACTCTCACAATCATGTGTACCAGTGGTTGTTTGGCTACAAAACGAGTTTCAGTAACTACCTGCTATTGTGGGTGGGTGATTTAATAGTTGGTGCTGCAGAAAAAAAATGCATAAGTCTTATTTCCTGGGGAGCTGAAATTCTTCATTTTTCTAAGTACATTTTGACATTTTACAGTGTGAATAAGGTGAGATACAAGCTGTCCTCATGCACAAGTTGGTAATAAATCTCCATGACAATTGTTCTTACACATGCACTGAAAAATTGGACACAAAAAGCTCACCTTAAACAGTACGGTACCAGTTCAGGAATGGCCTCTTTCCCCTCACTCTAGTGCACATGGAGTACCAAAGCCTGTCTCAAAGTCCCTAGGGTTACATTTCCTCAGTTCCTTAGTCATGCCACTGGAACGTAAGGTAGGAGTCAGGCAAACGAGATTTAGAAAAACCCAACCTATACATCATTCACAGGATACTACCAGACCAGCTTTTCTTCACAGCCTAGTTGGGCTCCTAGACCAAGGACCCAGGATTCTCTCAAGTTAAGTTGAGATGGAGGTGGGGGCAGAAGCCACCCCACTTAGATCCAGCAGGAGATGACTACCTCTAAGAAGTATGCTTGTCCCTGCAGTGTTCAATACCCTGAACAAGCTTTCTTAGACTACTTTTAGAAAATAAACTATCCATCTAGGTCTTCGAGGCAAGGTCTCACAAAACCATCTCAAAAAGACAAGGAATCCACTGGAGAAGGCAAGGCTGCCTTTGACCACCTCTCTTCTTTCCCTATTCAGTCACACCTCTGAAATGGGTAAAAATCTGATTTAACTGATTGTAGGTGACATTCTTTGGATGACTTTTTTAAACTAGTGTGCCCACTATACTGTCTCTCTAATATAGTTGCTATCCATTCAGCAGGGCAAGTGGAATCAGGATCTGGATTCGAGATTGCAAAGTAGGAGGTGAAGAGGCAAACTGGACCTTGTTTTCTAGTAACTCTTAGACGTCTGTATTGGGGAAGATGACATTTCCTAGTATTCTTACATGGCTCTTTATTCACATTAGCAGTAAAAACGACAAGATCACTTAAAAATTTTGAAAATGTGTAAAACCTTTATGAAGAAAATTACAAAACTGTATTGGTGGATACATTCAAAAGACATGAATTAATGGAGAGAGGTATAACATGTTCATGAATTGGAAACTCAATTATATTGTCAGTATCTTTCCCCTGTTCATCTATAGTGTACTGCAATTCCAATAAAAATCTCAACAGTTTTCATTAGAATTTGACAAGTTTATCAACAGTTTTCATTAGAATTTGACAAGCTTATCTTAAGTTAATATGAAACAGCAGAGGGCCAAGAATAGCCAAAGCAATTTTGAAGAATCAAACAAAAAACTACTGTAGCTTTATAAAGTCTACTCAATAGACTTTATAAAGCTACAGTAGTTAAGACAGTATGCTACTGATGCAGAAACAGACACGTAAACTAATTAAAGAGGACAGAGAGCTCAGAAACAGTCTGACATATATGTAGATATATCTGATATACGACAGAGGAGGTAATATAACTAAATAGTTTTGTGATAACAGGTTACTCATTTGGAAAATACATTAGATTTCAACTTCATTCCATACACAAAAATACACTCTAGTGGATCTAAGACCCAAATGTAAAAAGCAAAACTTTAGAAACATTAGCAAGGATATGGAAAAAGAGGAATACTGTGTGGGTGAGGGTGGGAGGGGAGCGAGTAGGAGAAAAATGATGTAAATTGAAGTACTTAAGAGAACAATTTGGAAATATCTAATAAAGAATGTATAAAACAAATTTTCATCCATATCACAAGAAAAATGTGTTTCTTCCAGCACTGTTTATAAGCATAAGAGACTGTATAACAACTCTAAATGCTTCTTAACAAGAGAATAAAGGCAGGGCACAGTGGCTCACGCCTGGAACCCTTTGTGAGGCTGAGGTGAGCAGATCACTTGAGGTCAGTTCAAAACTCTCCTGGCCAACATGGTCAAATTCTGTCTCTACTAAAAATACAAAAATTAGCTGGGCATGGTGGCATGTGACTGTAATCCCAGCTACTCTGGAGGCTGAGGCCCAGAACCACTTGAATCCGGGAGGCAGAGGTTAGAGTGAGCCAAGATCACGCCACTTCACTCCAGCTTGGGTGACAGAGTGAGACTCTGTCTTAAAAAACCAACAGAATAGATAAGTTTTTATTATATGATAGAATACCATGTAACAAAATGGACTAATTAAAAGTGTAGGTTAAGATAATAAAACCTCAAAATCACAGCTGGAGAGAAATAAACAAGTTGCAGAATGATCCCAGTAACATACCTACTTTAAAACTAAAACTTCATTTTTAGTTTACATTATGTTGTACAATATATATGATTTTAGTGTATAATAGTTTACAACATACTGTAAAAACGAGTTTTGGCTTTAAATTAGCATGTTACTGGTATGTTACATATTGTAAAATTACATATTATTTATGCACACATATACTGTAAAAACAAAAAAATATACATGAGAATAAAAACATGGAGTTCATAGTAATCTACAGGGAAGGAGGTGAATGCTATACAGGTGGCTTCAGCTATGTTTACCAAAGTATTTTTTATGACGAAACAATTGAGCACATAGGACATAATTTTAAGATCTGACAAAGCCAGATGTTAGACATACAAGTGTTCATTACACAATTATCTATTCCTGTATGTTTGAAATATTTCACTAAAAATAAAACCCCTAATGCTTGTTATCTATTTATTTATTTTTAATCTAAAAAGAGAATGCTTATTCCACTGGCAATATAAAAATGATTCAAGGCACTATCAAACCCCAACCTTTGAAGATCTCACTATTCTGCTTAGTAGGAGACAGCCTAAAAGAGAACTGAGAGCAAGCTCAAGAAATGATCATTTCTTTTTCGCCTAATGGTACCACTTTTCCAGGCCTTGAATGACTCCTCTTGGGATCCCACTGCAGTTCAAATCAGGCACTTTGTCCTGAGAATAAGGTTCAGAGTCTAACTCTGGGTGACTTTTAGGTTCACTACCATAACCATCATCCAGAAACTTGCACAAATGTCTGTTGTGTATAGCAGTTAGCTGGATAATGTTGAATAAAATTGGCTGGCTCTCTGCCCTTGAGGCATTCCACCTGGTCTATCTAACAAGGATCTCAGCCCTCAGAGAGGCTCCTACAATTAACTCTAATCCTTACCTGTGTAAGTACTCAGCATACATATGTATCTGTCACCTCTCTATCCCCATTGCCATCATTTGTCTAAGCCATCACGATTTCTTGCCTGAAGTACTGCAACAGCCTCTCATTGGCTTTGTGTCCAATCCAGTCTCTCCAAAGCAGCAGTAGAATGATCAATTATGTAACAGGTTTCCACAATATAAATCTGGTGTCACTTCCCTCTTTAAATCCCAGGTTGGTGGCTTCAAAGGAAAAGTAAAGGGTACCATCTGAGAGTATACCAGGGTACCTGATCCAGCCTCTAGGGTTCAGGGATGGCCTTTCTGAAGAGGTAACATTTAAGATGAGATTTACAGAAAGAATAGGATTGTATCCCTGGAAAGAATAGGCGAATGGATGTAATAGAGAAAATAAAGCAACCTTTTGAAACCCCAGAAGTGAGAAAGAGCTTGGTATTTTTGAGGTAAGAAAGAGGCAGGAGAGGAAGCTATATAGTGAGGCCAGCCAGATCTTCAGATACTACTTAAAAAAAATTTTTTTTTACATTATCCTTTAAATTTATTTCCTCAGGCCATCCCTGAACCCCAGAGGCTGGATCAGGTACCCTGATATACTCTCAGATGGTACCCTGTACTTTTCCTTTGTGGCATTTATAACAGTAGATGTCACAGGAAAGAAGATCTAAGTTACATTCTAAGAAGATCTAAGTTATTCAAGTTACTAGCCACTGAATCTTGGGCAAGTTTTTGGGCCTCCCAGAGACAAAATTTTCTCACCTATAAATAGTGGCATTAGTATACATGTGGTATGCTTAAATGATCCAAATGTCAACTTATGTGAAAATGTTTTTAATAGTAACTCTGTCATTTTGATGATTTTTAAGTTGTGGTAAAATACACATACAATTTACCACTAGTGACATTTAGTAGTACATTCACAATGTTCTGTAACCATCACCACTTGGTAATTATTTTTATCACTCCTTTTTACAACCCCTATACCTCAACATATGCTGCTTACCACCCTCCCCTTTGTCCACAACACAGTTCTCTCTGTTCGAAATACTACTTTTAAGATCTAACCTTAACCTAATTTTCTTCATAAAAGTTTTTGTTTATCTCTAAGTGCTGCAAATAACTCCTCTGTTTATCTAATGCATTTAACTTTTATCTTTCTTCTAATACAACTGAATTCTTACCTAATTTGCCCACCAGCCTGTAAGTTCCTTGAGGGCTAAAACTACTGTTTTTCTGGATATATACAGCTTTGTGATACTTCAGAAGAGGAATACATGTTTCTTTAAATGACTAGTCTGTTCACCATGAGGGTTCTCTTTCTGATTTTGTACTTACCAAACTAGGAAAAGTATATTTTATTTTTATTTATTTTATTTATTTTTTTCAGGAGGATGGACAGACTTTCAGTCTGTTGCCCAAGGCTGGAGTGCAGTGGTGTGATCTCAGCTCACTGCAACCTCTGCCTTCCAGGTTCAAGCGATTCTCCTGCCTCAGCCTCCCAAGTAGCTGGGATTACAGGCACCCATCACCACACCTGGCTAATTTTTATATTTTTAGTAAAGACAGTGTTTTGCCATGTTGACCAGGCTAGTCTCCAACTCCTGACTTCAGGTGATCCACCGCCTTGGTCTCTCAAAGTGCTGGGATGACAGGCTTGAGCCACTGCGCCCAGCCAGAATAGTGTATTTTATAATTGAAGAAAATATATAAACAGGTATTTTTCATTAGAAAAGCAGTGATATATAGAAGAACACAAGGCTAAAAGCCAGAAAATGTACAGTTTAGTCTTCCCTGTTCACACAGCCTTTTTAGTTGTGGCTTTCACATCTTAACAGATGTTATAACCTATGAACCAGGATTGAGAACATCTTTAGTCCCAGGTCTCCTGCACATAAAACAGTCACAGTCTACATAGTTTCTAATAGAGAAAATAAAGTAGGCTTTTGAAATCCCAGAGGTGAGAAACAGCTTGGTAGTTTTGAGGGAAGAAAGAGGCAGGAGAGGAAGCTATACAGTGAGGCCAATCAGATCTTCAGGTATTTTTTTGAGTCCCACGAACTTCTTCCCTCCAATATACTATGAAATATAAACCTAACAGACAAAAACACAGGCAAGGAAGAGGAAGTTATATAGTGAGGCCAGGCAAGAAACTGGAAACTTCTTTCCAGGA